>NC_134832.1:108885342-110130483 GCF_004210375.1 Tachypleus tridentatus | reverse complement strand
AACAGGGGTGGTCAGAAACATTGTGGTTCCTCTTTGTCCCCTCACATGAAAGATTATTTAGCTTTTCATGGGAATTTATCCGTATTTTACTTTGACTTGTTTGAGGTGATGAAGTGCAGTGGGGCAATAAAAAAATGACGTTTGAGAAAGGTTGAGAAAGGGGAGACAAAAATGGCATAAGAGCAGTAAACAAAGCCACAGCCTGCAGTCCAAAAAGATGATGAGATATCAACATAAAATAGCCCAATTCAAGGCCAGACAAGAATATTGCCTTGACTGAGATTTATAGATCCAATGGCTGAGATTTGGATGTGGGGGGAAATGGGAGTGCCCCAAGAAAACCCACTTTCACAAGACAGGTGCCCAAAGTTTTACCTGTCCTGTGCTTGGATCTGAAAGGAAATACATATAAATATAAACATATATTCACCTTATCTGTGATTATGTATTTTGTTGAGTGATTTTGTAATTGTTGAAATATGTTATATGGTGAAATGTAGGTGCACTGGCTAATTTACATGATGATGCAGTTAGTTTGTTTCTATATTCTGCTTTTAAATAATATTTGTATGATATTTCTGTGATCCTGTTTCTAAGAGTGGGTAGGTTACTGATTTTGTGTACATAGTTGACAGGTGTGCGTGGTGGTTGTTGGTTTGCTGCTCTTAATATTTTATTTTGTTGTGTTTGAATCTTCTGTAGTGTGTTGTTAGACATATTGTATGTGACTTAACATCTATATTCTATTAATGGACTGATGCTAGCCTTGTATATTTGGATGATGGTTTCTGGTGATCAGTTTGAGTGTTTGCTAGATATGGTCATCAAATGTGAAATGCATTTTTTGATGGATAAGTGTATGTTGTTAACATGTTTTTTCCATGTTAATCTGGAGTCAAAAGTGATGCCAAGGAATGTGATCTGCTTGCTCATGTTGATAGGCAAATTGCTGAGTGAGATGTTTACTTTTTCTAGAGTTTTTCTGTGCCTTTTTAATTTCCTATAAAAAGTGATTGCTTGCATTTTTGATGGTTTTAAAACCACACTCCACTTGTTGCTCCAGCTCAAGACAATATTTAGTGTTTCCTGAATGCAAGACATGGTCATTAGTGGGTTTCTAGAAATACTCCAGAGAGCAGTATCGTTTGTGTATTGTGAATTGTAAGTGTATGTTAGACTAGGAAAAGGTATATCACTAACAAAAATAATGTAGAGGAGTGACGAGAGGACAGATCCTTGGGGCATTCCTGCAGTTATTTTGAAAAAATTTGATAAGATTTTGTTGACTCTTACTTGAGCTGTTCTATCTGTTAGGAAGTTTGATATCCATTTGAAAATAATTTCATTTACTTTCAAATTAGTTAATATATACTTAATAGCATTATGCCAAACACTGTTAGATGCTTTTTTAACATCTAAAAATACACCTATGGTTACCTGATTGTTATTAACTGCTTTGTAAACTAATTCAGTGAGTTGTGTAAAGTGATCTATTGTTTGTCTGTTTAACCTGGAAGCATTTTAAGATTTGGGTAGGATGTTATTTATTTTGCAGAACTGAAGAATGTAATTTGAAATTATTTTCTCCATCAGTTTGCCAAGACAACTTAACAGACTGATGGGATGGAAGTTGTCAAGATTAGTCCTGTTTATTTGCTCTTTTGGAATTGTGGTGATAATGGCTTTTTTCCAAGTGTTGGGGGTAATAACCTGTTGTTAGTGAGAGATTCATGATATTTGTGAAATGTTGTAATAAGAAACTGGAGCCCTTTGTGAGAATAGTACTTGGTATTAGATCATGTCTGGGGGAAATGTTTTTCAAATTTTCAATGTTAATTTTGAGTTCAGTGGTGGTGATTTTCCTATTGATTGAACTGGAATAGCTTTTTAGTGTGTTGCTGGTGTATTGTGGTGTGAAGGTAAATTGATTTGTATGTATGTAGTTGTTAACATATTGTTGGTGTTGTGTGTCAAAGTCGGCAGAGTTTAGGTCACTGAAGGAG
The DNA here is from genome assembly GCF_004210375.1 of Tachypleus tridentatus. Taxonomy (NCBI): domain Eukaryota; kingdom Metazoa; phylum Arthropoda; class Merostomata; order Xiphosura; family Limulidae; genus Tachypleus; species Tachypleus tridentatus. The sequence goes on along the minus strand of NC_134832.1, from coordinate 110,128,480 downwards.
GATTCGTAATAGTCTGCTTTCTCCGAGTCTGTCCTTGCGATTGTGTTGTTGTGTGTGATTTGTTGAAGTAAGTAATTTGTGTTTTTGTTCGAGGAAATATTCTTAAATTGTTTTCAAAATTCTTTTGGGTTGTTCTTAGTTGTTCAGACTGGTTTTTCTCAGCCATTTTAATCTGTGAAAAAGCAACTACATTCTTTCAATTCAAGTTTTTAAGGAGGTAGATTGTGTCTTTAGTCTGCTGGAAGTTTCATATTATTTAACATTTAAATATATCTTAGCTCCTAAGCTTAATAAATTATTGTGGAATTCTATGGTACAATAGTAGTTATTTATGACTGTTTGGTTATTCAACTGTAAACAAAAAACCTAAAAAAAAATTGTATGATATACTTTACGTACAAAATCTTAAAAGGCTTAGCACCCTTTGTCCAACAACAACCGAGTACAAAGGTTGTAGTGAGAAAAGATAATTATTTACTTTTCTTCTTGATTTAATGTTCTATATTTTAAGAAAAGTAAGTTTAATAACTTATTCCTAAATTGTAATATATATACTAGTCCACTAAAACACAGCTAAAATAGGAAAGACTAAAGGTCAGTTTTATATTGCTGGATAGGTAACATAAATGCACGTTATGTAAGCTAAGAAAGACTGGAAGGTCAAAATAATAATAATAATAAAAAAAAATACACCACATTATGAGGCTTAAGCTACTTAGACTAAACACTTGTATTTTTGTGTTATATGTAGTCATTCTAGCACAAAGAAGCATAATTTCTATTTATTTCCTAATTTTTTATGATGGCTACAAAGTTGGTCAAGTGACAAACCCCACATAGTTAGAGTACAAAAAATAACAAAATATAAAATCTTTCTGAGACAAAATTTGAAATGTATTTAGGAAGCTTTACAGATTATGTGAATAATATTTGAGAATTTTTGCACAATTTTAATTATAACATGAAATAACTTTGCACTCAGACCAGTAACAAAACAGATTCTATTTTCCTAAACAAATATTTAGTGAACATATTTCATTAAAAATCTAATTTTTTGTAAACAGAATACTTGTAATCTATACTAAAAGTCTACAAAATGTTGTGAAGATACACATGCTTTTTCTAAAGTTATACTGCAAATAATTAACATGTGCAAATGTGTAAACAAACTTGTATATATTATACCAAGCTTGTAGTGAAAAGGTTAACAGAACAGCGAGAGAATGAATACTGAAACTGATAAGCTCTTCATAACTGTCCTTCTAAAGATTTCATATGGATTGTTGAATTTCATTCAAGAAACAGTGTTGATATGGGTATCAGCTATTGCAGTGACATGCAAAGTGCAAAGTTTTACAAATATATTATTCTAGCTTCACAACAAGTAGTAGTTTCTTGGCTGAGCAGAGCACATTTTTACAGCATTATAGTGGGTATATCTACTAATACTGCTATACATATAGTAGAACTACTATATATTTAGGGGTAACTAAACACAGTAAAGTATGTGTATTTTTGGTAGTTTATAAAGTCATTGACAAACCTAATAGTAAGTCAATAAAAGCTGCAATACTAGAAACAACACAAGACAGTATTACCAAGGAGGAATTTTATAAGCATTTCACAATGTTTGCTGCTGATATTTTAACTTTAAACTTTGGTATAAGAAACGAATTAGCAACACAGTTTCTTGATCAGGCTGACTGGACTACTGCTGTTCTTCGTGATGCCCATGGGTATGAACTGGCTGTACGGAATCAAACTAATGGTTTATAATTCCAAAATAAAATGTGAAAAAAATTGTTAGAACTGTGCCTATTGTATAAGTAATTATCATTAAACATATCTGGATTGTTGAATGTCAGGTAGAAGAATTGGAAATGCAGGATGGGTACAAGACACTCAGAAGATAGTTGAAAATATTTTGTTCGTACGCCCAGCACTTTATGCTCATCTTTCTGGGATAAAAGCAGATAATAAATGTTCAACAACTGCTAAGTCCAAAGCCACAGGATTTAGTGAGCAACTTACATCTAAAAGAATGATTGTTCAGGTATATTTTTTAACTTGATGTAAGTTATGCAATGCTTTTCAACTGCAATATAAAGAAAAGAATTTCTGCTTTATGAAGTGAATGAGCACTTGAATGCAACAGTTACAGTTTTTGAAAAAAAAAAGGCCCTTCACTTATAAAATTATTAAAAGATGACATTGTTGAAAATTTTTCATTTTCTGATCTGCTTTTAGAAGATGATGTCACATATCTTCACAGTCATGCCAACCTCTGGCCCATGATATACAAAACTGCTCTCATATGATGACGATGAAATCATCTTAATTTGTGAACATTTCTTGGTTCTCTTGGCAAATTTACCTGCTGAAGCTGTTATTGAAGATGTTTTGTTTGAATGAGGCTTATTGTAATCACTTGTTTATGCTGCTGAGAAGCAGATGAAACATCTGTGAACAGTATCAGTTTTTAGCTGGAAAGGTGGCAGAACCATTAAACAAATTATCATAATTTATAAAATTAACTGATCTAGTTCTATTTTTATAAAACCTATGGTGCAGAGGTTGAAACCATCAGTCAAGTCATATGGCAAATAAGGGAAATCTGTATTTGATCTTATTCAGGAGATGAAAATGGATTAATCACAAACTAGCTTAGATTAATAGTCAGCAAAGGACTCAGAATTGTATAATTAAGACCAAATAATTTTTCAAAAATAATAAAATAAACCACTGCTTACTCAGATCTTTAGAATCTTTACTCAAGAATAGATGTTTTCATTTACTTGCAAGACAATAATTATACAATTAATCTAGCTTTCAAAACATCACAAAGAAACTAAGATTGCAATGACAAGAGTGCCACTCTTCCACAAATTATGCTTTCTGTGCAAATTAAAGTGTCTTTAATCTTGACAGTTCTTTACTGCCTTTTAGTATTACATGTCATTACAAAATAACAGCTTATTAGTTATTACTGTCCACTATCATGAAATAGTTATTGTTTTCATGCAGATCACTGGGAACAAGATTATTTTAAACTTCAAAATTTACTGAATTTCTTTGGTTTGGTAAATGTTTTGAAATCCCAATGTCAGTGGCTATAAAGTTAATTCAGTAACATTATGGGTCTGGGTAGATATATAAGTAAGGGTATTCCTAAAGGAGAAATAAAGATGTAGGGAGAAGCATTATAATTTCCAAATCAAACCCAAAACCCATCTGACTGAATCAAATCACAGGGAATGGTTTGATTTGTAAAAGAGTGAGGTACTAAAGTAATACCTTAATTTTACTTCCTAACTACTGGGGGTATATACTCAGTTTTGTTCCAGTGTAACTGCACTAACTGGTAACAAACTCTCCATCATCTTCCTCTGTGGCTTGGGATTTTCTCATACTACACAAAATATGGAGAGACAAAAATTTGCATGAAGTAACACACCTGAGAGATAAGTGAACTGTGTAATCAAGCACAATGTTCTGGAATTAGGTCCCACACTGACAGACAATGAAATATGTTGCCACAAATGAAGACAGCAGGCTTGAGCCAAGTGTGAGGTCCATTGAACCAATTTTTATCTGTGAAGCTATAAAAAGTAATAATTCTAAGTATACCAAGTGTATCTTCCAATATGTGGCAAGCTTTTAGCAAATATTACAAGTCTGTTGTACACAAAATATTAAAATTGTTAATTATGTATTTATGCTAAAGTTTTATCTGCAAATTTACAAAGCAGCCTTATTTTTCTGCTAAGAATACTTCTCTTCATTTTGCAGTTTTGTATTCATTTGCATAACTTCTAGAACTTCCTCAACAAGTGTCATTTTTTACAGATATATATGTGTGGAAACAAAAATCACTATTATACTTAGTTTTAAGTAAAATTTAATAGTAAAACTGTGACAATTGTTAATATTTGAAAAAGCAAATTTCATTTTAAAATACTGGTAAAACAATATAAGTAACAATGAACATACTCAACCACAACTACAACTTCTGACTCTGGTCCATCACCAAGCAACCTTACACTTCCTCGACTCTGACGGTCCTCAAAAAAATCATTCAAAGATTGCTAAAAGAGAAAACAATAAACAAATAAATATGAATTTTTTTATTAATCAGCTAAAGAGCTCTGCATAAAATGTTATTCTTGCTTTCTCTGTCAAGTGACATAAATGGCTACCTTCACTCTATATCACCATAATGAATAGAAACTTTAATTTTAGTGTTTTAAGTGTATTAACTTATAGCTGACCAACAGGGTACCTGCATTAAATAAAATTAGCATTAGAGTGTGATGTTTAGTAGAAATAACTAATCAAATATTGTCTTTTTTTGGTTTTTTATTGCTCTAGAAGTATTTCATGAAGATGGAATTGAGAGAACAATGGTGTTGTTTTTGATAATTTAAATATACATTATACATAAGCAATGTTCTGAGATGGCTCATGACTTGTAATATTCTGAAGCTCAGTAATGGTGAAAATATGACTAATAACTCAATTTGGTAGATAAGTTAATTAATTATCAGACAATAATTTTGCTTGTTGTTTTGGGTACTAATAGGCTTAATTTTGTGTATAAATACCTTATGTAACTACAATTGGTTAAATTAAATGTATTTTAAAGACAACTGTATCAAATTGATTCAATTTTATGGAAAGTGTAACACAATAATACTTTTCAACTGTGGAAGAGACAACAAATTTTACTATCTAATTAACTTATGTTCTATTTGTAAAAAGAAATGCAGACTTTTATATCAAATTTTACTTGAAAGACTACAGACTGATGAAGTAAGGTTTTTAACAAGGGCATTATTGGATCAGTGACTGAAGGATGCTATTATTCTTGTGTCAAGGGAAAGGGGGAAGGAAGAGCCAACTTTTATTATATCTAAAAGTTTCTTGAATAAAAGTTCCCATGGCTTTTTCATAAACTGATGGTAAATGATAATTGATTAATGTGATATTAAATATTATACTTGATAAATAACTTCAATCTGCCTGTTGCCATCTTTGACAATGTACCTTTTAAAAAGAAAATCTGTTTATATAAATATCCTCTAGCTTCAAAAAATATTCCTTCACCTAATGGAAGTTATAATTTTTCTTTAATGAAAATGTATCTCTGATGGGTACTTATCTCACATAGCTATTGTTTTCATTGCTGCTCTCTGTAAACAAAAACATTTTTTTTACACATGCCACAAATCTTGAATCTCCCATATTTGGAATTGACTGATTCCTATGCATCTTGCATGAAAATCTTTTATGCAAAAACCCTTCACCAATAAGAGTGTGATACACTCTTTTGATACATATGACTCCCCCCTACCAAATTATCACTGAGTTTTGGCAACAAATGGTAGCACTGGTTTTCACTGGAAAGGATGGGTGTGAAGTGTGAAAGATAGTAATTGTAAGTACCTATTGAAGATACATTTTTAGTATAAGAAAATTATTACTTCCAATATGGTACATTATCTCCCCACAAATAAATAGCTAGAATCCCAAACTAAATGGATGGAGAAGCAAGTGCGAGAGAAAAAAAGAAGCATTAATCAAAAGGATCTGAAGGACACTCCCTAAAAGACTTCAGGAGTCAAAGATCATAAGTCAGAAACTGCATGACTTCCGAACCAGGTATACTCTTCACACATCATGAAAAGATGTTGCATATATAGACAGAAATTCAGAGGAACACATCCAAATAGGAGAAAACTATGGCAAGATAGTGTTCTTAACCAAACATTATACATTATGGTTATGAAACTCAATCTCAGAAAACATAACAAGTGGATAAGATTAAACATTGTGCTCCCAGGTGTAGAGTAGTTAAGGTGCTACAGATCATACATAGCAAGTCAACTACATTCAAAACCTACAAGGAATCAACATCCATGTGGAGATAGGATGAAGATCATACTATCAGTAAGTCAACTATAATTACATTCAGAGATGAAAAAATAAGATGGACTAAAGCAGAGAGTGACCGGTCAAAAGTTTCAGCCACAGAATAGTTGGAAGATACCCTGACTGTTGTAAGCTTCTCAAAACAATATGATGTGTGGGTAAATGATGTTGAGAATGAGTGCAAATTATAAAAGAAAGATGTGAGGTTAGACTTTTTTCTGTAGTGGTAAACAGTGCCATGGGTTTTATACTTCCTTAGTTAATATGAAAATTTCTGATTTCTTTCAGTTCAGTTTGGACATAGAGAACTGCTGAAGTAAGCAATTATATTTTCCTTTTCTTCAGTGTTCATGGGTCAAAAATGCAATAACTGGAAACTAGTTTTGCTTTCTTACAAAGAAAAAAAGCTTGGAATATTTCGAGATAGATGGTTGTTTTTACTGTTGGAGGATAGATAATAGGTGCAATGCCATTATGCTCAGGTCGTAGTGGAAAAAAGTGATTTTTGCAGGTTGGTGTTGTGAAAAACCTGGCTTTGGTGATGATGCTGTATTTTGCACATAAAAAGCCAGATTTATCCAGACAAGGAGACTTCTGTAATAATTGATATCATTAGCAAAATTTGTTATTAATGTATTGGAGGCTTCATAGAGAGTGCTGGTTTTTTTGCTTATTATTTTGTTTAAGCATTTGGATTTGAAGTAAACATAGTTTTGGGGTTTTGGCTGGATTTTACACTGGGAATTTTTGTGTATCTTATAAGAAGGTTGGTTGGTTGTTTGGTATTTTATGGTGCAAAGCAAGTAGGCTATCTGCATCAAATGACCAGAAAAATTAAAAATAAAGTGTAATTAAATAAAATCATGTTAAAAGAAACAAAATCCAATATTTTATTTGAAAACTTATATATCATTAAAAAGGCAAATGCCCCTCAAATAATTAAAAATATTTGTGAGGTGGACAGTGCTACCATAGCCAATGATACTGTCTAGCACCGGTAGTAAACATGTCTAAATTGGTGTCGCTGTTCAGAGTCATAATGACAACATGACAGTAAAATATGGGCTATTGTGACTTGAGTGTCACACAGACCATACATTGGTGCATCAGTCCCAGATAAAAGAAAACAATGAGTTAAAAAACCATGACTAATGCTTTGTCTAGTTATAAGAAGTTCCTCCTTCAGATCCTTATGGAAACAAGATGGTCAAAATCCTATAGAGGGTATTGTCTGAAAAAGCTTGTCATCATGTTGCTTACTGCAAGTCAACTGCCAAATGGTGAAGAGCTGAGCCTTGGATACAGGACCATAGTCTTTTTATGAAACAGGCACAGCAGTAATAGTACCAGAACAGACAGACTTAGCCGCTATGTCAGTGAGCTCGTTCCAATGAATACTAACATGGCCTGGTATCCAGAAGAACTCGATAGAAGTAGATGTTAAAAATAAATGGGTGAGTTGATTTTGAATATCGACAAGAACAGGATGAAAACTAAAGTAAACTGATTCCAGAGCCAGTAGAGAGCTAAGCAAGTCAGTATAAATAGTACAATTTGAGTACTGCTTAGCTTTTACATGATCCAGGGCAAGAGATATGGCATACAATTTGGCAGGGAACACGGAAACTGTAAAAGAGATTCTGTGTGCAATCATCAAACCACTACAAACAATGGCAGAGCCCACAGAGTCACTTGATATCGAACCAGCCGTATCAATGGGAATGGAAAGATGATTCAAAAGATGTTTGGCAAATAAAAGATGGTACTTCTAATTGAGAGTATCTGTCTTTCTCAGATGACTAAAAAAAACAAGTCACACATGGGGATGGTAATAAGCCATGGTAGGATGAGTTTCTCAGTGGATACAGCAATGTCATACAAGGACAGACCCAATTCATCCAACTATGACTGGATACTAAGGCTTATAGAAGAAACAATGGCAAATTGTCTGTTCTAAAAAAGCATTGCACACTAAAGAAGAAAACAGAACCCCAGGTGAGATGCTGTGGTAAGGATTGAAGCATACAGTAAAGACAGTTGTAAACAGCTGAGGTGTAGAGGAGGTTCATGAGACTCTGTGTACAAACTCTTGACTGAGGAAGTACAGAAAACCACTGTGCAGAGCTAAAGCTCCTGGTGATGAACAGGGTCCAGCATCTTTAAGGCTGAGGTCCTGGCAGAGCCACAGACCAAAGACCCATAGTCCATGTTGATTGAATAAAGGCACAATAGATCTTTAGCATAGAACATCAATCTGCTCCTCAAGAGATGGAAGATAGGACACAGAAGATATTTAGTGCCCTTGTACATTTGGCTTGCACGTAACTAATGTGTGGTATAAAGGTCAGCTAATGGTCAAAGATAAGCCCCAAGAACTTTGCCTTGGGGACCACAGGAAGCTCAACTTCCCTCACATAGAGTTCAGGATTGGGGTGAATACCCTGTTGATAGCAAAAGTGCATGCAAACTGTTTTAAGAGAGAGAGAAAAATTAAAACCATTTGCATTAGTCCACTTCAGTAAACAATTGAGAGCAGTCTGTAGCTCCTGCTCAATAAACCATTTTGATGAATGTCATGAGATGCAGAAGTCACTGACACAGAGCATGTTTGCAACAGCAGGGGTGAGGTTGTCCTGTAATGACATTAATCTTTATAATGAAAAGTGTGATACTCAAGATACAGCCCCGAGGGACTCCAAGGTCCTGTAGGAAAGAACAGGAAAGTGTCAAACCCACAGGAACTTTGAGTTGCCTGCCCATTAAAATTTTTTTTAATGAAAATGAGCAAATAGCTATGCAACCTACATGAGTGGAGGTCTCACAAAATGCCATGTCCTCATAGTATTGTAAGCCTTCTCAAGGTCAAAGAATACTGATACAAGATGTTGTTGATGGAAAAAGGCTTCTCTGACCGATGTTTCAAGTTGAATCAGGTGATCCATCATGAAGTGCTGTCATTGGAATCCACACTGAGTGAGTGAGAGGAGGTTGTTTGAATTGAGGAACCAAACAAGATGAGCATTTACCATCCTCTCTGAAATCTTACAGAGACAGCTTGTTAAAGCAATCTTGGAATCCTTCCCAAGGTTAAAGAAAGATAAGACAATAGTCTGGTGCCATGCATCAGGAAAAGTATTCTCCAGCCAGATCCACTTATAAACAATCAGAAGAATAGCAGGAGAAAGATGAATGAAAACTTCAGTTTCACCAATGTAAAAAAATGATTATAGTCACAGAAACCATAAGCCCAAAAGGAAAGAGGCAATCACTCTGCCCAAGTCTTGATGGCTAAGAAGGTGGAGAATGAAGCAGAAGTGCTAGACACCCAGCAACAGCTTCATCTGAGAGTACTGGTGATGCTCTGGGCATCAGCAACTTCCTGGCCATCAGAGAGAAAGATTGAAAGGAGCCCACTGACCTTCTGAATCTTGTCCCATATGACTTTGGAACTGGTGGTAAAAGAAATATTGGTTGTCAATTGAATCCAAGGTTCCTTTTTACTTTGATGTCTTAACTGCCGAGCATGTGCATGGGTACACTGAAAAGCAACGTGGTTCGAAAGTGTGTGATATCTGAGAAAGACATCCCAGGTCCATTTTTGAGCCTTGCATGTTATGTGGCAGGCAGGATTCCACCATGGAAGGAGATAACATGGAAAATGTATTGAGGTTTCAGGAATACACTGAGCAGATGCCTGGATAACACAGTCAGTCATAGCTAACACAGTCATTTATAACTGGCTTACAGACAATAGCAGGAACAAGTTCCAAGAGAGTAGTGAAAGAGGGCCAGTTGACTTGGTTCAGTTTTCACTTGGGCATGTGGGTTGTGTGGCATCGATCATGGCCAGATTCTCTCAAAATGATAGGAAAATGATCACTGCCTTATGGGTTACTGTCAAACCTCCATGAAAAGTGAGAGAAAAGCAAAGGGGAGCAGAGTGAGAGATCAATAGCAGTAAAAGACTAATTAGGTGCATGAAAGTAAGTATAAACTCCAGTATTGGATAGAGAAAGGTTGTGTTCCAAGAGCATACACTCTATGGAGCAATCTCTCCCATGAATATCAGCACCTCTCCAGAGGATTATGTCCACTAATGTCCTCCATGATTAAAAGGGGAGATGACAACTGTTCAACGAAAGCACCAAGATCTGATTGATCACAGGTCTCTCCAGGAGACAGGTAGAGAGAACAAATAGTGATGCATGACCCAAGGAAACATAGATGGCTACAGCCTCCAAGGGTGTGTCAAATGGCAAAGAAAGGGCAGGCAGATGCTGATCAACCAGCAGTGCCACACCTTCATGCACTTGTCCATCACATAACCTGTCGTTTTTGTACAAAGTGACTATCAGCAGGTTTCAGAAATGTTTCCTGTAAGAAAAGATACAGAGGATGATAGGAATCAGTAGTCAACATCTTGATATAATCTAAATTAGAATGGAAACCTTCACAGTTCCACTGTACCAATGTGGTCATTTTTATTTACATTTTTGATCATGTCTCTTCTCTTTATTAGAAGGAGGTCTACCAACCTCCACGGCTCTGCCCTGGGTCGAGTTGGCAGGTCTCTGTCATAAGACGATTCCAGTGACTGAGAGCATGAACAAATAATTATTCTACATCTCAGGGCCAGAGAAGAAGATGGAATCGAGGAGACACCTGACCCTGAACCAAAGAAAGTGGATATGGGGATCTCCTGGAAGGAATGGTAGGGACAGAGATGGGTGTTGACTTTGCCTTGTCAACTTTCTTAACCATAGACAACAAAAGACTTTTCATGCAGTTTGAAAACAATTCTTTTGAAGGTATGGAGAGATCTGTCTGCACTCCCACTGTAATGAAGTGCAGCAGCATATGTCTGAGATAAAATGGTGGACAGTAATTTTCAAACCTAGGGGTAATTAATGTTGTGAACCATTTTCAAATGCTGTATTTTTTTTTTTTCCTCACCCACCTCGGACATGAATGAAAGTAAGACAGGTGAGAGCCACTACAATTAATACAATGAGGGTCCATTTTGCACTTATAGGCATCATGGTCCTTGCCACCACAACTAGCACATGTCAAAGAACCACAAAATGATGTTTTTGAGTGACTGAACCCCTGACATTAAAAACACCTGAGAGGGTTCTGAATATTGGCCATATTTTGCAACTTAGATAACCTGCCTTGATGGTGGTAGATGGACGTGGTGATGTGAAAGTCAAAATTAAGACACTAGTTGGCATCATAATTCCTTCTTTGCAAGCATGATACACCTCATTGCAGAAACTCCTTGGATGGAGAAACCAGCAAGGATCTCTGACTTGGGAATGTTCTTCAAATCCCTCAATGGTAACCTCAATGGCCTTTGAATGCAAGAGAGGTTCACTATGTTTTGGAGTGAATGTTTCCACCAAGATGTCCCTGAAACGTAGCTTATCAACTGATTTTGGAGAGTCAGCAAGCCCTCTAGTCCCTTCTGAATAAAAAAAAAGGGAGATGTTTGCTCTAAAAATTTGTCTGATGAATAATATAATATCAGAAAATAAGTTACAGTTGTTGAAGATTGCTGTTCACAACCATCAAAACATGGTTGTTTACCTGTAATCTGTTTTCTATTTTATTTTTATTTGGGGAATCCATAATAAAGAAGGAATATTTCAGTGCTAACTGACCCCATCCATCATGAAACCCTACAAGGGGACACACTACAATGCCAAATAAAGACATTTTAGCAACGTGAGGGTTTTGTGAGCACTTTACCCAAACACCATCATCAGACACAATGACCAAAACACTAACTGAGAACATCCATCACTGGTAACTTGGTAGACCCTAGCCCAAGTGGACCAGCTGAATGACCCCAGGGAGGCCACCTCAAAGCTGCCTGTCTACAGGAATTCAAAACCAAAGTGGTGTGTTAGGGTTGAACCCTTCAACCACCAGGTAACTCTCCTCCCCTTCATGGGTCACCATGAATGGCAAACACATGGGTGGATGTTTACATCTCAGAGGAGGTAAACTGAAAGAACAGAACTTTCTCTAGGAGGTCCCTTCACCGCGTACAGGAATTCATGCCAAGGTCCTACAATAAGGAGCACATACAACTTGTAAGAGGAATGATCAAATGTTTTTCATTCTTCTCTTACCATTTCAATACACCCACAAAAACACTTACTCTTGTGTTTTGTATTGTGTTTGATTCTGAGTTTGTTAAATAAGAATTATGGTTGCAACCATTTGTGTTTTGGTTCTTTCAATATGAGGAACTCAGCTATAATTCATAGAAAAACACAAAGCATTCAATCATCAATTATTAGGCTCTAACTAACTACTTTGAGGGAAATCCACAATTTTCCTGCTGGAAAGTACCACACATCAACAGGCTATGACAAGAAAGTTAAACTTTCAGTAACATGGAGAGTTTTTCTACCATCAAATAATGAAATTCTCAAACCATGACCTATTAGGAATAAATTTATATCTAATAACTGCAAGTCCTGATGGATAGTTGTTTGGAAGAACTGTTATGGATCTGAAATATAAAAATGTCATTATTAGGGCTATGAACTCAACAAACCATGAAATTATAGTAAAATCTGGCTGGGACATAGGAAGATGTGAAACTATACAGAATGTACTTCCCACAACAAAAGGGCACTGGCAGATGCCACCATGTACATAATATATAATAAACCTGTTGTCAAATTTTTATATAAAGACAGCTTAGTACTACATTTCCAAAAGCTGTGTGACCAGAGCTATAAAGGTCTTTCAACCAATCAAATGTTTCAGATTGTATAATTTGCTCATGGAATATCAAAATACCTTCTTCAATATATCTCATGGCTTGAGTTGGACAATTAAAATATGAAATTGAGACTGAAGACATAGTCGTAATACTTCAGTCAGCTGAGACTTTCAAAGAGACAGAAGTCATGAAAGAACGAGAAGTAACAGACTAGTTCTTGAGCATCACTTGTACTTGTGAAGGAGAAGTACAGACTTACAACTTTGTGCATGGACTATTGGGAGGTTAATGAGGTCACAAGGGATGCCTTCCTACTTCCATGGCTTGACTATAAATGAATCCTTTCTCTGGATCAAAATAGCAAGAGTAAGGTAATAAAATCGTGAAAGAAAAAACAATCTTTATTACAGAAAATGGGTTACAATAATCTGTCGTATTGCCATTTGAATTATGTAACACTCCTGGTACATTTTAATGAATAATGTAATGTGTTCTCTTTGCATTACTCTGGAATGTCTAACTTATCTACTTGAATGACATAATCTCACATGGGAAAAAACCTCTGTTAAAGCTTGTGAAGGCTACGGAGAGTTCTCATTAAGGAAAGGAAACCTTATGATGAATGCCAAGAAGTGTTAATTTTATAATAATAGAAAAGTTTCCTGGGACACACACCCAGTGTAGGAGGATTGTCTACAGCATTCAAAATTCACCAACACCAAAGAACTTACATTCATGAGGTAAAAGAATTTCTTGTAGTGTTTTTCTTACTATAGTCATTCTGTAAAATTATATTCTTACTTACCTCATCTTTTGAATAAATATTTGAAAAACCATAAAAGTTTTACATCTTTGTTTATTATGAACAAGCATTCATCAAACTGAGAAAAGAATTAACTTCTATTTCCCTGTATTAACAAAACCAGCTCTAGATAAATCATTCATGTTAGATACAAATGCCAATGATTTTGCAGTGGAAGCAGTATAATCACAAAGTTCAATGTAATAATTGCCATCTGAAACAAGACAATAAATGCTGCAGAAAGAACGTGCTGTACAACTCAAAAACAGCTTCTAAGTCATTTTCATCATTATATATATAGTCAAAAGTTTACACTCTTGATGGATCATACAGCATTGAAATAGATGGTGAGTTTCTGCTATCCAGAATGCCAGGTAGCAAGATGGCTCAAGAAACTTCAGGAGTACATCTTTAAGATTTTGAAATACCCTTGACAGAACTATGGAAATACTGATGCATTATCCCAAAGACCTGGTGTTAATACAATGTGTTTAGTAAGATCAAAGTATGCATGTCATGAATGTTTATAGATACACTCAAAATTTAATTAAACAATTTTATTACCATTGCAGGTCAGACAACTCAGCATCAGAAATTAGTTTATAATTCAAATATTAATATTATTCATCTTAATTTCTTAAATTCAAAAATTGATATTCAACTAAATACTAAACTATCATTTCTTTGCTCTGTATTGTTCATTTTAGATTTTATTTTTATCTCTTTGTGATCTCCTAAGTCTGGCCCAAATTACATACTTATATTACTTATTTCTAATCCACAATGTAAATTTATAGTCTTCATGTTTTCTAATTTTTAAGATATAAAAGAAAATGTATCCCACACTTTGTGCACCTTCTACTATAGCCTGTATTTCAAAAAATTCAATAATTCTCTCTGACAGTGCTATTGGATTACTTATAATCAGCAGAAAGAAAAGATTAGAATTTGCTGAATTTTGATAAGACTAGCTCATTAGATGATGTTTTGAAAAATGTGGTCTCTGTTTCATTTTTTTTTACATTCATTGTAGTTCTGCTCAACTTGCTAATGGAATTTTTAACCCATTTATAGCTCAGTTAGATTAGACTGTTTGTTTGAATTTTGTACAAAGCAATATGGGGGCTATCTGCACTAGCCATCACTAATTTAGCAGTGAAAGACTAGAGAGCAATCATCACCACCCACTACCAACTCTTGAATTACACTTTTACTAATGAATAGTGGGATTGACTGTCACATAAAAGTGTTCTACCCACCTGGCCAAGTGGACCATTTAGCTAGAAAAACAGTTAAATTGTATTAGTTTTGGGACATTAAATTTTTTTTGCATGATAATATTTTGTGTTACAAACACATTTGAAATAATAAAAATTATTTTATGTCTCACTGACATTGCTACAAAAAAATTGGCTTAAATTTCTTTGTCTACTTTGCCTTCCTAATAGCAAAAATAGCCAAGACATGAGTAATCAAAATCTTATTTTTCAATGTATTTTTTTATTTAATGTTATGAAAAAAATAAAATATAGATTAGACAGAAAAATATAAATAGAAAATATTAAATACAACATTTCTTCATGAGGAATGCATGAGCTGCCATCATTGATGACGAAAATCCAGTACTGTGTTTACTGAACTTGTAATCAGTTTTCTCCAGGTAATTTACTACTTTATAACACTAGATAGATATGGTTCCAAAAACAAGAGAACAATACAATTAACATCAAACAAATGTAACTCTAATGAGCTTGAGGTTATTTGAAATAAATAATTGTAATCATTGATGACAATCTGCAGTAATTTAAGAAAAAAATGTGCTCTTGGTTTTATTTCATATTTTTCAGTACAGTTTGTGTTATGGTAGAGAACATGAGAAATAAAATAACTTTTACCATAAAATAACTTTTGTTATTCATTTAGAAGCTCCAATGGGTTGTATATATATAAAATATGAAAACTGTAAATAGGAAAAAAAGCATTTTTACACTGAACTTGAAAATCACCTCACACTCAAACTAGCCAGGATCTGAGTATGAAGAATTAAGAAAATCCACAGTAAAATATTTCTTTTAAATATTTTACTAACTATTTTAATTTTGTGCACACAACATACATGTAATGTTTGCTAAAAACTTACCAAATTTCATAAAGATATACTTACTAAATTTGAAATTATGGTAAACATTGTTACATATAGTTTCACATGAGTGGGATTTGGTATATTGTATCAACATTTTTCACATATGGTTAATTAAGAATTTAAGCAGTATAAAAAAATAATGGAAATAAAAGCAATGCTTCTTTTAATTTTTCTTTGTATTGGGGAAACTCTTCTAAGCACTACTTTTCTGTGTAAAAGCTCAATAACACTTTTTTGTTTTGGGTAACTATTGATACTTGCCTCATTTCTGTCTTACATAGGACATCATATTGTTCAAGTTGTAGGCCTATGTCTTCCACACAAAAGTATTACCAACTGTCTAACTGATGAGTGACCCATTGTTTCTAATGATCGTACCTGCCTAACTGCTGTGATGCCATGAATGCGTGCAGCCTAAGAGGGAACACTGAGCATAAGACAGTAATGATAATCAACCTAAAGCACAAAACAGTATAGTCCAAGATGGGATATCCACAAGATATGATAGTGAACTAAGGTGATCCAATACACAATTGAAAGTTGCTCAATTTAGAGAAGATACGAGTCTGAAGCCAATTATTCATTGGATAAAAAACTATTAATCCGTACAACCAAAAACAAAGATGTACTGGGAACAGTAAGTTTTCTTATGCCTATAAGATGGTTTGTTATATCAAAAATAGGAAGATATCAATGGGAAGAAACTGATTACAACTGGCACTTTTCCAGTCAGAAGTACTTTTTCATTTTTACAATCTTCCAACAGCTGAGCACTTTGATATAAAAATGATACTGGAAAGAATAAGAGAATGCTGTTACTGGGTTGGAGCAGGAGATTTGTAGAGAATTAATGAAATATGTTGTGAATAAAAAAATCCACAAAACAAACAACACTGGCAAATACAGCAGTATGTCATGGAGCACCATTTTAGAGTTGCTGTCATTGTGCTTGATACTCTGCTATAGGGTAACAGTGCAAACAAATGAATCATGGTGTTGAGAACTATTTTACCAATTGGCATGGCATGTATGTCCAAAAAACAAAGCAGAAACTGTGATAAGAAAACTTGTCAATTAATTTGGGTGCCTATGGAACTTCACTTACATTGGACACAGAACTCTAAATTAGCATTGTTTGCAAAGAGGTGCCAAATTTTTGGAATAAAAAGATCCAGACAACAGCCTTTCATTCATTTTCTGATAGAAGGGAGAGATACAACTGTATACTTTATACAGTATACTACATGAGATTTACTGTTGGGAAACTCCACAAGCTGTAATTAAAAGAATCAGTTAAATGGTTTACAGAATCTAAAAGGTCCAAGCAAAAGGCCAACTACTGTGATTCTCACTAGAAGTACAATTAGAAGCCAAAGATTCTTGTTGATACAGTTTCAGAGAATATGATAGCAGTGAAAATTCAACTTGTAAAAGGCCCAGGATACCTGACAAGACCATTTCCAGAGTATTACTATGGATAAAGCCACTTGTTTATTCACTTAAAACACATTTAATTAATGATATAGTAATTGTAATGTATATTTATTAATACTAACTCTTGTTAACTGTAACTGCTGCCTTTACTGCTAGTTATGGAACTTCAAGCTTATAGTATTGTCCTATTTGTACAACAGGATTGTTCAAAGGCTTTTATAACCCAAAGGAAGCATTGTTGTAAGTTATGTTTTCTATATTTTAGATGTTTCAATAGTTAAAGTGTAGTTTGTGGCATGACATCTAAAGGTTTCCTATAATTCTAGGCCTCATGTGACATCTCAAATGTCATTAGGTAAGAGGAAAATAAGTATTAAAACACCAAAATGAGCAAGTGTATTAGTCAGAAAATTGGTCAGTTAGTGAAACTGTTAGTGCTATCAACTGATTACCAAGTGTGTCATCCAGTTATTACTTGTGTCATAGATACGAGAAAATTTTGTTAGCAAGTGATCAGAGATTTTTTAGTTTGGCATACCATCAGTTTTGGAATGTCAGTGGTAATATGATTAGTGACATTAGGCCTATCAATAAAAATAATATCAAGAATATTATTGAAGAAATCACAACAATACAATAAAAACTGTCAGTATAAAACATCATAGGGCTACTGGCAGAAACAAACTACTAAAATTAACTAAAACCTTAACTGTGAAAAGTAAAAAATATAAAGCCTTTTAGTGTATGTTGACAACTAAAAATCTGTATGCAGAAAGGAAAGTATTATAACTGACTTCAAGCACATGATAACTATTATTCAATCATATTTGGTCAATTATAAATGCACAGATATTTAATATATTCTGCACTTTATCAATTTAAAATTATCACCTGAAGATTCCAATCACGATCCTGAAGGTAGAACTGAGCACATGCTGTATCTGTACTAGTTACATATGCAAATTCCTCACATAGTTTCTGGCATGTCTCCACATCAGGAATATTTTCATCTTCTGAACTCATTTTGGTTATTACTCAGTGTGAAACTTCAATCTAGTAAAAAATTTCTTTTGATAATGTTAAGCTTGGGTTTATTGTGCTAGAAAAATTGCATATGGATAAAAAAGAAGAAAAAGCATACAATATATTGTTGTTTAATGTTTAAACATCAAGGTTCAAGTAATAATTCTAATAGCTCTAGCTATACATTTCTGCTGTTTGAAAATTACTTTTTTGAGTATAACAAGCTAATATTAGTTTCAAAGATAAGTCTGTTAAATAAACTGTAAACATAAATATATATTCAAGAAGAAGCTTAGTTGCTATTATTTTAATATAAGGAGCATTAGATAAAAGACAGGTGAGCTTGAATGTGAGAATATGATCATAATATAAATAAAATATGATTATACCTGAGGAACACTAATAAAGAATTGATTTGAAATTATGGGCTGCAAGTTATTTAATAATGATAATTTTTTTAAAAGATGGAGTGAGGGGCTTTATATATAAAAGATAACTGCAGCTTGTTGTTATTGAAAACCTGACAAATGGTAGCAAAGATATCAAATCCACAAGGGTTACAAGAAGGATTTCATAGGTAGATACTATTTAATTACAAATCTTATTGGACACAAGAACAGACAGATAAGGTGAGCAAGAAACTGTATAATGTGATCAGATATGCAATTCTTTTTTTTTCATTTTTGATGATCAACAGACAATATGCATGCATCTAAATATTAGAGTTGCTAATGTTACTCCTATTTTTTAGAGTGAGTGATAATAATTGTCCTGAAAATTATTGATCTGTCTTTATTCTTTAGTGAAAACTTTTAGTTTGTAAATGAAACTTTATAAAATTATTTAACAGAGTATGATGTCTTAAAAAGAAAGTAAACATAGGTTCACAAATGAAAGTATTGTCTTAACAATTTATCTTTTTCATGTGTTACTTTATTCGATAGTGGAAAGGGTGCAGACTTTATGTACTTAGATTTTTTAAAAGCTTTTGATAAAGTGGTACATAAAATATTAGTCATGAAAATCAAATTAGTTTGAAGATGAAGAAAGTTTAGTTAATTGGACCATAAGGTGGTTAGATTAGAGAGAGTCAAACTGAACCCTTGTCACCAATGGGTTGCTTCTGGGGTCAGTGCTTGGACCTTTATTTTTTTTCTTACTTAAATAAATGATATTGATAAGGACATTGTAAATTAGTTAAGTTTACTGGTAGCATTAAACTCTTGGGTACTTTTAGTTGTACTGAGGATGTTGAGGTGCTTTGTAATGGTTTGGATCAATTATTAAGATGGAGAGATAACTGACAAATAACTTATAATTATTGTAGATGCAAAGACTTTCATTTAGTTCATTGTAGATCAGATCACATTTAATATAGACAAGAACTTTCAACACTATGAATGTAAGAATTACGAAAAGGATCTTGGCATAGTAGTGAATAAGACATGAAGCTCACAGAGCAGTACTTTATCACTGAAGTAAAACTCACACAATTTTAGTGTGTGTGTTTTCTTAGAGCAAATCCACATTGGGCTATCTGCTGAGTCCACTCAGGGAAATCAAACCCCTGATTTTAGTGTTGCAAATCTGTAGACTTACTGCTGTACCAGTGTGGAACTAATTTTAGTGTGTACTAATTCTTTAAAAATATTGATCAAAAGTGCAAACAAGTAATTATATTTTTAAAAATCATTAGTTAGGATTCATTTTTGATACTACATGCACAGAGTTTTACACTTAGTCTTTTTATCCAAGAAAATACATCACCTTAAAAACAGAAGTTTCAGAAGGCAACCACCACTGTACCAGTACGAGAATAATTCCTGAAATAATAAAATAAAGATGAGAGGCGATCTTAATGAAATTTAGAATATTGTATATGGATAAATAAAGTTAGTCCATTATAACTACAATGTTACAGGACTTCAACCTACGAAGGGAGAATCGATGATTTCTTAAAATATAAAGGATATGTTTAAATTTTTACTTTTTTAAAGGATGATGTGCAAGGTCAATTATAATGACTAAACAGCCTCCTGTTGTCCGTACATTATATCAAGTTCGAAATATTGTTACAACACATAATATCAATTATACCAATACTAGTGCTGTGTGGTGTTGAACTTCGTAAATTCTCAATCGTACTTTCAAAGTTGTAGTACTAGCACTAATATTACTATTGTTACTAATACTATTAACACTGCAATAACATTTAAAATTTGCAAATAATGACTACGAATGATAAAACATTGATACGTCATCCCAGTTTGAAATATTCCTGAGCAGAGATAGCTCATTGTGTAGCTTTGTACTTAACTGCAAACAAACATATTCTAAACATTTCATTCTGTCAAAATATACATTTTACTGTCATAAAATTAAAAAAATAACTCACTCTTATAGTAAACTGGAAACATGCGCGAAATATGTTATTTCCTTTATAGACGATAGCTCGTGGCGTCCTCACACAAACACATTAATAATGATTAAATTAGTATATCGTATTAAATAGATGTTGTTGTTTTTCTTATTTTATAGCAGTAAAACACATTGGTCACCTATTAAATATATATAATGCTTACCTTTCCATGAAACCTGGTTCATGCATATTATTGTGCTTAGAGTTGGGATATTGAACAAAAGGAGCCACGATACCATTGAAATAAATTCGTATTTTCGCTGTGGGTACATTTTAACTTTAGGTGTTTGTACTAGCACTAAATCACTTGTAATTTGACTTCAGTCACCAGAGAAATGTGCAGTAAAAGACAATTTTATGCGTGAAGAAGTAGCATATTTTATTTCTTTCTTAGTTCAGCAAGATCAATTGTTCCACTGTTCGTTTTACCAGAGTGTTTAACTCTTAATTTTCTTTCGTTATAGCAAAGCCACATGGGGCTGTCTGCTGTGTCTACCGCGGGGAATCGAACCCCTTGTTTTTAGTGTTGTAAATCCGAAGACTTACCTCTGTCCCAGCAGGGAACAACGTTAAAACTCCCTACGTGTAACACATTAAATAATTTTGATAATGAGCATAACATTGAACTGAAAGTGAGTATTTATAAGTAAAAAGTTCTCCAGAATGTGACATTGATAAATATTTCATTGTAGGCCTTCTAACCTTCTTTGTTTGTTTTTCAATTACAAATGAACGAATTTTTGTAACATGTAAATAGTATTTCAACAAACAGTGCTTGAAAGTGTTAATGATTAAAAACTGTAATAGTATGTCTATCAGGAGCTATTTTTAATATGTATAGTAATGTAAATATATGGGTGTGTTGGGCCAAGGATTCTTCTGCAATAGGTGTCTGTGACCTGTTGGCAATATATCATAAACAAGCAGTACGTAAGCCACTTGCTTTCAAAGGCAGGTTCAAAACAAATTATTCTTGTTATCACTTTCGCTATAATATGGCAACCGTTGAGCCATTCACTCCCAAGATGGTTAACTTTTTTTCTGATCGAATTTCTCTTTCATGTGACTTTACTTTTACTCTGTTTTCGCAGCTATTTATACATCTTTCACTTAGGCCTTCTAGAAATCTCCATAGCCTGGATATCAATAGACTGTAAACATAAAATAAATAAATTAATAATACTACTTAAATTAAACAGTCTTTTATATCTGACAATGTCCTATCCTAATTTATTATTTCAGTGTTTTATTACTAAGATATTGCAATAAACAACAAGTAACCAAATAGAATTAACATCTACAGTACTTTTATTTTGTTATCCAATGGATCAGCATGTAAAATTATCTTCCTAAAAATCTATTGATCTAGAGTTGGACTCTCTGTGGTGTACAAAGTACAGATACCATATTTTCTAGCTTTGCGCTAAAACAAGCACCAGAAACTTCTGTTCTTTATTATATTTTACTGTCACCTTAGATATAAATCAGTTCAAGAACATTTCAAAATTTGGCCATAATCAAAACAAAATCTATTGTACTTTCAAAAATTTAAATGGTGATTCAAAACTAAATCATCGTAATACTCTATATTCGATTTATATATAAGGGTATTTATAAATTTTTAGAAAGCTATTTTTACACTTGTTCGTCCCGGAAAGCCTGTGAGAATAAATTTATTACATTAACATCAGTTTGACACATGTAATTAAGATGCTGTATTTAAATCAAGAAGACATAAACTATATGGTATTATATTTTGTATACAAGGACTGTAAGCTACTTGAACGTTTTGATATATATACGAAATTGGCTTAAAGGCGGCAAGTTAACGCAAATTAGAAATTATTATATTAATAATAAAAATAGAAGTTTGTATATTATATAAAAATAATACAAACATGGTAGCTTTTTTAAAGTCTTTAAAGTAAGATAATGTTTAAGCTAATAAATAATAATTATTTTTGTTCGTAATTTTAGAAATATATTGGAAAAGTTGAGCTAGCAACGCAAATATAAACTACAATCACAAAATTTCTATTTTTTTCTCCTGATATAGGACATTCGACTTTAATTGATAACGCAAAAGTGTTAGTACAAGAGACTATTTTTCATTCCTTCTGTTTTATAGAGCTATTCTTCAATCCCATTACAAAATGTATATTTTAAAACTAAGATAATGCTTTACAACTGTTGACAACTTAATGAGCCAGGGTGATAATTCTTATCATACTTTAGAATTCTCATATACTTGTACCAAGGGCATGTCATAGGGTTTCTGACTAAATGAAATACTGATCAAATTTATGTTCTGGAAGAACTCTCGTGATACCCTATGCAGTGTCTTAACTATATAGAAAAAAGCTAACAAGGGGTTAGCATATGGTAACGATATATGCTAAAAGAAATCAAGTCAATTGCATTCCATAAACAAATCTTGATAAAACAGTGTTTAACGCTATATATAAAGTTTGGTTGTCATGCAACAGCCCCCAAAACGTAAATGATTATCAGTAGAGCAGGAACCCATGCTAAAGCTTTATTTGATGCTGGATGGACTGTCCGACAAATTGCTGTAGATTTAAAATGGTTCTTAAACATTGTTAAGTGTACCCTTAACCGTGAGACCGAGACAGATAAGTTTGAAAACAGGAAAGGAAGAGACAAATCATCTAAACGTTATGCAGATTTTGGGACACAATAAAGACTGCCACTGATCTCAAGCATGAAATAAAGGACCATAT
Organism: Tachypleus tridentatus; assembly: GCF_004210375.1. Classification (NCBI taxonomy): domain Eukaryota; kingdom Metazoa; phylum Arthropoda; class Merostomata; order Xiphosura; family Limulidae; genus Tachypleus; species Tachypleus tridentatus. The sequence continues at coordinate 110,105,254 of NC_134832.1, read as the reverse complement.
ACCAAATTACGGAAAAATGTCCGGATCTATACTGGAAAAAACACCCAATGAGAATGGAATATTTGGTCGTATGCCAATTAAGTAGACCTTTACTTCAATCTCCAAATATTGTTAAAGGACAGAAATTTGCTAAAAGCACAAAGACTGGACTGTTGATGATTGTAAAAGGGATTTTGGCGAATGAATCCAAGCTAGAAATGCATCTGAGATACATTTTTATTTCAAGTGGGTTTCTTGTCACCAACCATGAAATATTTGGTTCAAAGGTAGGTTGTACTTCCGGTGGAAGAAAGGTGAAAGATACTTACCTTAATGCATTGAATCTATCAAGAAGCATGGGAGAGGCAGTGTGAAAGTTTGGGGTTCTTTTAAGGTGGCATGGGATATTTGCAAAATAATGGACCAGCTCATTTGCCATTAGATACTGATCCATCATGGTATACCTAATAATTTATGTATTATTGGTAAAGGATTCTACTACCAAGAATATAATGACTTCAAACACACATTCAAGCTATAAAGAAACTGCTGGGATCATTCAAATGATGCAATGACCTCCACCTGGCCCCGATCTCAATCAAACTGGACAGGTATGAGATTTGATAGATCAAAAACTTAACAAATCAAAAGTTAATCCAAAAACATTTTATGGTAGTGTATTAACGACATTTATAGTGAAATCCCAAAGGCCATTTCGACGAAAATTGTTTCAACAATGTCTGAAAGACTAGCTGCAATTATTAAAGCAAAATTGGTCACACAAAAATTAACACTTCCAATATGAAGCTAAATATGAAGACTAATAAAAGTTAAATGTTTCACCTGTGATTTACCTTCCATTGTTCTTTCAAAGTAGCCTGAAATCTTATTTTTTACTTTGCTATAGTGTTTTGCACAATTCTATAGCTACGAAAAAAGAAACACGAATTACATTTAATAAAAGATATTTTTTGGTATCAGCAAATCATTAAACGAGGTTGTTGTTTTTTTTGCAGATTATAGAATAAAATTAGTATAAATTTCGTGTAAAACTAATAATGAACTTACCAACACAAAAAGCAACTTTAAAATCCATTTAATATAGAAACATTGAAACGTTTGATCAGTCCATCTGAAACCTGAGAGTTTTTTATATATTCGAGTGATGTCAGTTTTTCATGGATAAACACATTTTTATTTTTAAATATTTAAAATAAGAGTCAAGTAGTCACTGATGTGTATTGTCGAATCTGTCCAACCTCAAATCAGAAACTTTAAAACTAAAATATCGCATATCAGTATCAGAAAGTTATTATGTTGAAGCACTATATAATATCTTTTGAACTATTTTCATGAATAATTACAACCTATCAAGTATATTCAGAAATAACGAATATTAATTCACATACGCATTTTGAACAAAATTGTTTTCAATGTATACTTCAATTAACTCTAATTTTTCTTCAATTTTTATTTATGAAGGCTTAAGGAGTATTCCTCACACTGAGCAAATGATAAGTGAAACAAAGTTGAACAAGATAACAGCATAAATTCTGAGCTGGTTAGAATAAACTTGGTAAGTTTAAATATGATAAGGCTCCTTGGGCAGATAATATTTACTCAAGAGTTTTGAAGAAGATTAAAGTCCCTTAAACAGTGGACAAGTACCAACAGATTGAAAATCATCTAATGTCACTACTATTTTAAAGGGGTGAAATAGAAATTGTCCCAATAATTATAGGCTTGTTAGTCTCACACCAGTTGTGGGAAAAGGTTTGGAAAGTCTGCTAAAAACACTTTGCAAAGTCATTTAATAAAGCTTATAATTTTGTCAGATAGTCAATATAGTTTCACTAAGGGAAAAATCTTGTCATGTAAATCTTTTAACATGCTTTGAAAATTTTACTGCATGTATATATGAGAGTAAGGGTATAGATTTAATGTATTTGGAGTTTTCAAAATGCATTTGATAAAATGCCACAAAAAATAAGACTTGTAAGAACTTATCTCTATAAGCAGAAGGAATAAGTTCAAATTGGATAGAAGAATGGCTGGATAAAAGAAAGCAGAGGGTTGTTATAAATGGAGTCCAGTCAGACTGGATTAATATTACAAGTGGTGTATCTCAGGTCTCAAGCTTTGAACCATTGTACTTTTTGACTTACATTAATGACATAAATGAAGGAATGGTCAATAAACTACTAAAATTTGCTGATGATATCAAGGTATTGAATGTTGCTTGTTGTGAAAAGGAAGCTGCTGCTTTACAAAAGAATTTGAGTCATTCAATGAATTGAACAAATTAATGGCACCCGGGTTTTAATTGTGATAAATGCAATATATTGTTTGTGGGTCATCATAATTTCGACGGGATTAATCCTTAAAAGTGTCATGAAACAAAAAAGTCTTGGTATAATGTTGATCAGTCTTTTAAGCCATCCAAGCAGTGTGCTGTTGCTAATGGTGTGACAAATAGGATTTGAGGTTATATCTACAGAAATACTAAATACAAGTTTTATTGTATAGCTTACTTGTTAGGCTTCATTTGGAGTACTGTGTTCAGTCTTTGACTCCTTACCTTAAGAAAGACATTTAGACATTGTCTAAAAGGTACATTTCTCATAAGAAGTTAGATATATTAAGCACCTTTTTTATATTTCCGTGAACAGTTAGGTAACTACTTTCGAGCTTTCGGATACGACGTTATACGGATTAGATTTAAATATCTTAATCAGCATTTACAAAATTAAGAAAATATTGTAGAGAAACGTTTTATTAGATTTCTGACCTGAATAATGTTGGATTTTTTGTAAAATAATTTGAAAAATGTTTTATTCATAGTTACTTGGTTAATCTATAATAATAAAAGAACGTGTCTGTGGGTCAGTGTGTGCGTATGTGTTTGTTCACTATAACTCCAAGAGAAAAGAACATACAAACATGGCATTTTGCATACGTATTAAGTGGACCCTGAGGACCTGCGCCTGTTTATCATTACTTATCTTATCTACGTTCATGCGCATCTTTTTAATAAGGCATCTAGTGAAACACGCATGGAAAATATGTTGTTTCTTACATTAAAAACTATATACATGAGTCACAGACATTTACGCGTGCTTGTGCGCATCTTTTTAATTACGAAATCTAGTAAAAAAACACATAGAAGACACGTGGTTCCTTATATAACAACCTCCAAGATATAAAAGAGCCAGTACGCTTTTGCAACAAGGCGTTCCAACAGTGGCTTTTATATCATGTTGCTTAGTAATTAAAGTACAATCAAGTAACGTTGTCAAGAGGCCTTTTGCTGAAAGTTTGAGATGAGATGTATAAACTAAAAAATTGACGAAAATTATATTTGTTATTTTTTTTTAAATTAGAGCTCCGTTAATTAATTATTTTTATTATTTAAGCTTAAAATTGGAGGACAAGCCAGAACGAAGGCCATCTTTATAAACAGGCCACATCTCGTACAGGAACAATAAAAGTATACAGTTATACTTTTATGTTAAAATAGGCTCACAATACATACATTGATATAGTAATGTAGAATAAATCAACCTAATAACCCGAACGAAGCTGGGTACTTTCGCTTGTTAAGTATAAAAAAACACCTTTTATAAACATTCAATCCTTTCCATACATAGGATTTTTTTAAGAATCGAGTGACTTATATGATTCAAACAATTATATAGTCCATATATTGAAACAATCAATCATGAAATCTTTAGTAATACCAAAAATAGGCCCGGCATGGCCAGTAGGGTTAAGATGTGCGACTCGTAATCTGAGGGTGGAGAGTTCGCATTTCTATCGCACCAAACATGCTCGCCTTTTCAGTCGTGTCGTGCGGCCCGGCATGGCCCAGTGGTTAAGATAATCAACTCATAATTCGATGGTCGCGGGTTCCAATCCCCATCACACCAAATATGCTCGCACTCTCAGTAGTGGGGGCGTTATAATGTGATGGTCAATCCCACTATTCATTGGTAAAAGAGTAGCCCAAGAGTTGGCGGTGGGTGGTGATGACTAGCTACCTTCCCTTTAGTCTTACACTGCTAAATTAGGGACGGTTAGCGCAGATAGCCCTCGAGTAGCTTTGCGCAAAATTCAAAAAACAAAACAAACAAACAATGCCAAAAAGATTTAAATTAGTTTATTTAGTGTTATTGAAATATACAAAAACAATTTTTGTAAATAAGCAACCTCAATAAGAATTCAGAGACGTCTTAGCATATAAATACTTGTTTGTTGTTTGTAACAAGAAAGCTTGTAACTATATTATTTTATTCAGATCAATTTTTCTTTGTTTTTGAATTTTGCGCAAAGCTACACGAGGGCTATCTCCGCTAGCCATCTCTAATTTAGCATTGTAAGACTAGAGGGAAGGTAGCTAGTCATTACTACTCACTGCCGACTCTTGTGCTACTCTTTTACCAACGAATAGTGGGATTGACCATCACATTATAACGCCCCAACTACTGAAAGAGCGAACATATTTAGTGTAATGGGGATTGGAACCCGCGACTATCGGATTATGAGTCGATTGCCGTAACCACTGGGCCATGACGGGCCGCACGACACCTTTAATTAACACGGTAAGTTTAAGCAGAACGAAGTGTAAACAGCAGCTCACTGTAAATACACAAACATTAAGTAAAAATTACTCATACGTAATACTAAAAGACAATAAGAAGAAAACAAGACTTGTGGCTGTAAAAACTAGGGATGTTTATTTGAAAATCCGCCTCAGATTTTTAAAGTTAAAAGTTATTAAAAGAAAATATGTTGAGGCATATAGATTGTAATTTGTAATTGATAATATTGTGCCGTATTTCCTTGTTGCATCTATGTGCACTGAAACAATAAACACCAAAAGTAATACAAACTGGTCCTAAAACGGCGAATATGTTTGGTGCGAGGGGATTTAAACCCGCGACCCTTACATTAGGAGTCGAATGCCTTAACTATCAGGCCATGCCTGGCCTAATTTATATCATATGGACTGTCCTAATGTTTTTGTTTTTTGTTTACTTACGATGTGCTAAAGATTAAGAACTCTGTCGATGAGATATTTACAATTGTATTAATAATTAATTTAAAACGAAACAAAAAAATCTGTCTGAAACAGGAAAACACGAGTACATGGTTCCCCGATCAGTACATGGATAGTATAGTACCGGAATGTTCTATGTATTTTCAAAATATCAAAAATGTATTGTTTTTTTCATAGTTACTTGATGGAACACAGACATGCACAAGTAGGCTACCAGCTTATATTTTCTTCAAAGAGACTAACTAGGTTAAGTGGTATTTGCGTGCATTAAGCACCTTTTTGCTTCTCTGGCACTCTTACAGGAATAATAAGTGATGAACAACATCATTTATTTATTTATAAAAGTGACATAGATAAACGTCTGTTATGTTGTGTTTTTTTTAGTTTTACGGCAATCCTTATTTGTTCACTGCGAGTTTTCAAAACGTAAAAAAAAAAAAAAGTTGAGTAACCCTTGTGTTTCCTCCACAGACCAGCATAATGAAGAAAGAGAACATAAGTTTTAGTATCCTTGCGTGGCGTACATTGGTCTTTAATTATTAATTAGAGATAACATTCACATCCAGTAACATGTTCCAGTCCCCCGCTGGTACAGAAGTAAGTCTACGGACTTACTACGCAAAAATCAGTGGTTTGATTCCCCTAAGTGGGCTCAGCAGATAGCCCAATGTGGCTTTGCTATAAGGAAAACACTCGACCCGTTTTTAAAACATATAGTATTATTAATGTTACTTCTAATCCTTGCTTTAACCTTTTTGTACACTTTTATACTTTTTTATTTAATAATCGTTAAATATTACAGTTTTTTATCTCAGTGATGCCCAGGGAAAACAATCATAACTTCGTGGCACATTTAATTTACTGATCATTTAAATGATACTACACGAGACTCACCGCTCATACAGGAATTCCCCATGGTCTCTACTTTGATACCCTCTGTTAGGATAATGAGGTCACGTTGGCTTAAATAAACTTGATTATTTCACACGGTGATGAAAAAGCATACTTGATGTCATATACTTACAACCTGTCGCGGCACATTGTTTGGGAACTATTGTTTATATTGAAGGTGGAATCTATAGAATTCCGAAACTTTAATTTGTGTCTTAATTTTAAATGAGTAACTGGTGCAATCCTTTTTATTAATAAACTTCGTTTTCCTTCAAAAATATTGATTGCCAATATAAATGTAGTTTCTAATTAGCGATTAGAGTTAATCTTGTAACCAGGTAATAGCTGTAAGCGGTCTCGCCATTGATTTTCATTGTCCATTGACCAGCTGATCTAAGGCATCAATCGCTGTTTTATTGTACTAGGAACTTGAGACTTTATTGACGCATTTAATATAGTATTGTAGTCTTGAAGAGATTGTTTTTGAATTTCGCGCAAAGCTACTCGAGGTCTATCTGTGCTAATCGTCCCTAATTTTGCAGTGTAAGATTAGAGAGAAGGCAGCTAGTCATCACCACTCATCGCCAACTCTTGGGCTACTCTTTTACCAACGAATAGTGGGATTGACCGTCACATTATAACGCCCCCACGGCTGGGAGGGCGAGCATGTTTGGTGCGAACAGGATTCGAACCCGCGACCCTTAGATTACGGGTGAGTTGCGTAAGGCTCTGGCCGACACTTTTAAAGTTAATTACGTTCTACCTAAATGAATGAGTTTCAGAGTTACCTTCATTTTACGTCGTGAACGTTGGCTTAGCCACTGTTGACGTTGTTTTTAAGTGAAGTTTTTTTTTTAGTTCAAGAGTATTTAACAAATTCAGTGGATGAAAGTATAAGAGTATCTTAACTTGGAACTATTATTATTATTTAGTATTTTCATTTCATTCAGTATAGTTTACAAGTGGAGCATATGGACCAACATGAGTGTTTTTTTCATTAGAGTCACCATTATCTTTCTCTGTTCTTATATTATACTTTCTGTTTAAACTTCAAAACACACTCATTAACTTGCCCATTACATTATTCTTGTATATTATATATTGTATGTTATGATAACAGCGAATCATTAACATTTATTCTTCGTAAAAATCTTGTCTCTTTCTTTGTGACCTGGCCTGGCATGGCCAAGCGCGTAAGGCGTGCGACTCGTAATCCGAGTCGCGCTAAACATGCTCGCCCTCCCAGCCGTGGGGGTGTATAATGTGACGGTCAATCCCACTATTCGTTGGTAAAAGAGTAGCCCAAGAGTTGGCGGTGGGTGGTGATGACTAGCTGCCTTCCCTCTAGTCTTACACTGCTAAATTAGGGACGGCTAGCACAGATAGCCCTCGAGTAGCTTTGTGCGAAATTCGAAAACAAACAAACAAATCTTTGTGACCTCTCGTTTGGAAATATATACTCGAGCTCCGAAATCTGAAATCCTCCAGTTATTAGCTGACTGAGCTGTTCTGTTTTGTTGGTTATCCGAGATGCTCCAGCAGCTATTTAGCAAGCAATTCGTGATGACGAGAAACTCACTTGAAGTAAGAATGTATCTCAGGACGATTGGTATGAATATTAACACTTTTACCGTTACCAGGCACATGTCTCGGGGACGAGAGTGTAAACGGATACAGAATTGTAGGGAGCGTTGCAGTTAGATGTTTGATTATTAATTTATATAAATATAAAGGTGTTCCTTTATATTGGCTTAATTTTGGTTTAAGTTGTTGTATAAGTTGGGCTTTTTTGATTTTTGCGTTTATTTATATTTGTTTTTCTTTTTTGTATCTGGATGTTTTCTATCGTAACAGTTAATTGCAAACTCTCTCTTTGTTAACCTGAAGATGACCTAAGAAGGTCGAAACGTTGTTCTATGCTTTATTTTGGTGAAAGTGTTAATACCCATACCAGCCGTTCTGAGATACATATCTCGCAAGCAGTTGATTCACATGAAGTCCTGTCATAATGAAAGAGTTTTCAGGATGAGGATGGACTATGGAGGTTCAATCTAGAGGGTTTTCAGTTGTGGTCAATTCTAGATCAACAGTTACCAGCTCAACGGTCTTGTGACGTAGCTATTTGGAGAGAAACAATATTAGATCACTGTCAATTACTCACAAAGTAGATTTTACCTATTTAACATATCATAATATTTTGGGACTTATTGGTCCATTTCGGACATTCCATTTACTAAAATAAACTGTTAATAAATAAACTGAAAAAAGAAAAATAAAGCCAGCCTTTATCATTAATACATTTATCAATGTTTTTTTTTAAACTTAAATTTCCTTTCTTTATAACATCTGAAGACAATCCACTCCAAAGGTCAAGTGCACTGTTAGAAAAATAAAACTGTTGTAACTGAAGATGGTTCCTACCTTGCTAAAATTTATATTTGCGTCCCCTAATCCTATTTTTCTTATTGTTATGCATGAGAAAGATGATGCATCAACATTATCAATTCATTTTACAATATAAAGAACCTTAATCAAATCCCTCATAACTCTTCTTTTTTCGAGAGAAGATAATTTGAGATATTCCAGCCTTTCCTTATATGATAACCTCTCCGTCTCAGGCACCATTCTAGTAATCCTTCTCTTAATTTTTTCCAATAAGTTAATGTCTTTCTTAAGGTAAGGAGCCCAAGACTGAACAAACCAATGACCTATAGAATCAAATTATAACCTCTTTAGACTTGTATTCAGTATTTCCGATTGGATGGCTTAAGAGGCTGATCAACCATTACGCCATGATCCATTTCCTTAATGACACTCTTAAGGTTATTCCCATCAAAGTTATACTTATAATTCATATTATGATAATAGTATAACTTATTATAATTAAAACCCATCCGCTATTTGTTTGTCCGACTCAATAAATGATCTAAATAATTTTGTAAATCATAGCATCCTCTTCACAGCTAGCAACACCAAAGATCTTAATATCATCGAAAATTTTAAATAATTTATTGACTGTTCCTTCATCTATGTTATTGGTGTAAATCAAAAACACCATAGGTTCTAAGATTGAAATCTAGGGTACTTTACTTGACACATTAATCCAGATTGACTGAACTCCACTTTTCACAGCCCCTTGCTTTCTTCCATTTACAACTCTTCTATCCAATTTGCTAACTTATCCCCACACCTATAGAGAATGGAATGTCAAAAGATTTGTAAGGCAAAACTTTCCTGAGTGAAATTATTTTGATTATCCAATAAAATTCTAAACTTTGGTAAATTACTTTGTAAAGCATCTTTTATCAGATTTTTCAAAACTTTTTCCACAACTGAGATAAAGCTAACGGGGCTATAGTTAGTGGGAAAATTTTTATCACCTGTTTTGAAAAGAGGAGTTATGTTAGCTAACTTTCAATCCCCTGATATCTGCCCACTATTTCGGGACTAATGAAAAATAGTAGCAAGTGGCTGACATGTTCAATTTTTAACCTACTACACATCCTTAGGAAAGTACTAACTGGTTCAGGAACTTTATCTTTTATAAAATTACCAATTTTTTCATAACCGGTTCAGAATTAGTACAGTAATCTAGTTAAATCTTGTTCCTATCTGTCAACTGTTGAGGATGTGAAATACTGCTTAGATTTCCACCAGTAAAAACCAAAGAACAAGGAAAAGCTTATAATCTAGCCATCTTATATTCATCAAATATAAGCTTTCTTTTGTTTCCCTTAATAGTCATATCCCCATTCTAACCTTTTGTTTACCCTTAATGCATTTAAAGAAATTCCTCTTGTTAATTTTTACATTTTTAGCCAACCGTTTCTCATACATTATTTTTATATTCTAATTTTCTAAATGTTTTTATCTTCTATAACCTATTAAATCTCTCACCATACCAATCAATTTGATTTTCTTACAAAACGTCCTCCTTCGCTTTGGTGTTAAGCCTATTTCCATATTTTACTATACATATTGTTTGTTTGTTTTTGAATTTCGCACAAAGCTACAAGAGGGCTATCTGCGCTAGCCGTCTCAAATTTTGCAGTGTAAGACTAGAGGAAAGGCAGCTAGTCATCAACATCCACCGCCAACTCTTGGGCTACTCTTTTCCCAACGAGTACTGGGATTGAACGTCACATTAGAACGCTCCTTTGACTAAAAGGGCAAGCATGTTTGGTGTGGATGGGATTCGAACCCGTGACCATCACCTCGAGTAATCGAAACCCCGATTTTAGAGCTGTAAATACAGAGACGAAGAACAATACACAGTAAGCAACTTGTTTATTATAATACATCTTTGAAAAATCTGTGAGATGATAAATTGATCGTTTGAAATATTAATACAGTAATTCCTCAGTTACGCTAGAAGTTTATTTGTTTACATTTACTACTTCTTTGCGGAGATGGAAACAAAGAAAAATTTTATTTATAAAAGATGGAGATTTTAAATTATAAAACTCACATTGTAAATTCAGAGTGACTTTTTGTGTAATTTTTAGTTACAAAGGTTTTCTTTTTTACGAATATCCATTGTATAGCATGTACACGATGATTTCGTTAATAACACTATGCTTCCTGGTAGCTCAGCAGTAATTATGAAGGCTTATAAGGTTAAAAACTGTTTTTTACACTTGTGTTAAACATAGCACAGATAGCACATTGCGTATCTTTGTGCTTAAAGGCAGAAAAGATATATATAATAACAAATTGAGCATTTGACAGATATTTTTGTATTCCATATAAAAAGTTATTTAAGTAGATTTTAGTGGTTTGTTCTCTACGAAAACTTTGCAAACACCTATTTGTTTTTGTTGTTAGAAAGTTGTTGAAGTTTGAGCAACCTGAGATTCTTCCTTGGTTTGAATGGTTTAATGCCACACAAGTTTGTAACATTTGGTAGACTTATAAGGCCCATTAATATCGATTATTCAATTGAGGAAATGATAATTAGCTTTTTATGGTTATTTCTTATTTTCCATATTCAAACAATAATAGTTGCATGTAATTAATTTTGCTCTAAATGGGTTGCTTTTGTAACAATATAATTTATCGTCTACATTGTTCAAGTTGTCATTGTTTCATCAACACTTCTAACTAGATCTATCCATAGGAAAGTTCACAGTGTTTTCTCTTCCACCCTTAAAGATTAAAACCTGTTTCTTTCATTATCAAAAAACTTCTAAGGTCTCCACAATTTTATTGAATTTAAAAATATCAATAAATATTAATGTTATTATTAATTTTTCATTAGGCTTTGGCTCACCAGTAATTATTGGTGAGCTTACGAACTTAAAACGCTAAAATCCGAGATTATGTTACCCGCGTCTAATAAACTACAGATAGCATATTGTGTAATTTTGTTATTGGAACGTAAATTCTGTTAACCATTCATATATTCCTGTAAGTTATATAATAATAATGTCAAATTTCTCTTTCATTCATCGCGATATACACTCAGTGGCTACTTTAACTCAAATAGCGAACAGCGAATCATGTGGGTGAAATTCAATATTTTAAGCATTTAGACGTGGTCAAGAGATGTAATTATTGTTCAATCAAACATTAGAATGGGAAAGATGCGCGATATAAGCGACTTTGACACCGAAATGATTGTTGGTGCAAGACGTGGTGGTTCCAGCATTTCAGAAACTGCTGACCTTTTGAGATTTTCACGCACTACAGTCTGTAGATTTTACAAAGAATGGTGTGTAAAACAAAACCATCCAGTGAGCGGCAGTTCTGTGAGCAAACACACCTTGTTAATGAGGTCAGGTGACAATAGCCAAACTCGTTCAAGATGACATTAAGGACACAAATACTCAAATAACCACTTTTTATAACAGTGGTGTGCAGAAAGGTATCTATAAACGCATAACGCTTTGAATCTTGAAGCTGATTAGCTGCAGTAGCGGTAGACCACGCCGAGTTCCATTTATGTCAGCTAAGAGCGAGAACATGAAGATATAGTGGGCACAAGATCATCAAAACTGGGCTATTAAAGATTGGAAAAAGTCACCTGGTCTGACGAATCTCGATTTCTACTGCGACATGTAGACGGTAGAGTCAGAATTTGACGCAAAGATCACGAATTTATGGATCCATCCTGCCTTGTGTCAACAATGGAGGTTGTTGATGGTGGTATAATGGTGTGAGGAATATTTTCTTGGCATACATTAGGTCCCTTAATACCAATCGAGCATCATTTGAATGACACAGCGTACCTGAGCTTTATGGTTACAGTCTACCCGTTTTCCAATGGCTACTCCTAGCAGGATATTGCGCCATATCACAAAGCACCCATCATTTCAAATTGGCTTCACGAATATACATGTGACTTCAGTGTTCTCCAATAGTCTGCATAGTCCCCAAATCTCAATCCAATACAGCGCCTTTGGGTTGAGATGGAACGGGAGGTTTGCATCATGAATATGTGGTCGACAAATTTGCAGGAACTGTGTGACGCTATCGAGTCAGCTGGACTAAAATTCCGAAGGAATGTTTCTAGCACCTTGTTGAATTCTTGCCGCAAAGAATTCACGCCATTCTGGAGGCAAACGGGGGTCGTACCCGGTACTAGACAGGTGAACCTAATAAAGTGGCCACTGAGCACAACTGGCTACCTGCACTCTGCTCATTATTGGTTTCGAAACTCGAATTGTAGCGTCATAAGACTGCAAACTTACCGCTTAGAAACTGAGAGACACCGTTGTAAATGTTGCTAACAGTGAGAATATGGAGCTTACGATTCGATGTGTTCTATCTGAAATACAGTTCTGTCCAGGTTTATTTTTTAAATAATCTATATTTAGCAGTAACCCAGTAGAGATTAAATACATTTATTCAAATGTATCAATAAAGTTATTTACTATATTGTTGCTCATGTTTATTTAAAATGAATGTATCAAGTGCATGAATGAAATCAATGTTTTATATAATCACTGCATTGTTTGTTCAATAGGGGTATGTATAGCGGCCCGAAATGGCCAGGTGGTTAAGGCACTCGTCTCGTAATCTGAGGGTCGAATTCAAAAAACAAACAAACAATATTCGTATTAAACACAGCAAACAGCCTAATGCAGTTTGCTCTAAAAGAAACGAAAAATCTTGGAATTATAAATGAATTAGTCTTATTTTTTTAAAATAGTAAAAAATTAAGTTTCATGTTAATTAAAGTTTAATTATTTTGGTTGATAATTAGAGAATATTTCCTACTTCAAAGTTTTATTTGCATTAAAATTGATTGCATCACAATATGAAGTTTTTTAAGTAATATAAAATAAAAATAGATGTATTTTTGTTTGTTTTGTTGTTAAGAAAAAAAAAACATCCTCTGCCACTGTGGGTACCGAAACCCAGTTCTTAGAGTTACATACCCCTGGTCTTTCTGGAAGGAGGGAGTACATAGAGGAAGTTGAAACATTCCTCTGGTGCGTCAAGTGCAAATTTCTGAAACTTAATCGCTACGGTCTTAATGTTTCGCTGATATATATATATACACAGTCTAGGCCAAAGTGCTTACATGCTATTCTATATTTATGTTGTTGTTTCTCTGCATGGACAAAATATGAACGAGTTGTTTGAGCATTTGTTGAGTTTAAAAGAATGTGATTTTGGCATAATGTTTTTAGAAATAGACCAAGAGTTTGTACAAACAATTTCTCTGTAATCATGCCTGGTCAAGTATGAGATTATAGGGTGTCAAACTGTTCGACTGTCCAGAAATTGTATGAAGAAAATGAGCATTGTCAGAAGAGTAGGATATCCCAGTGCATTGTATCCAGAATCTTGAAATGTCATTGGATTACAGAAAACTTTTATCCAAGTAAGTCTACTGGTAGACACCGAAAAATACAATTTTGGATGACTGTGTTTTGATCAGGTTCAACGACATGTTCATTCCAGAATATCCAGAAGGACAGTGAGTAGGAGATTGGTCAAACAAGGTTATTTTGCAAGAAGAGCTATCTGCAAATTGATATTAGCGAAAATTCATTGTTGTGAGCTTGTAACCTGGGCAAGATAGCATGCCAACTTACAGTTAGAAGATTGGCAACATGTCATTTTTTCAGATGAGTCCTGTTTCCGACTTGTTAAAACTAACGGGAGGATTTGTTTTCGTCGTTTGCCTGGAGAACAGATGAGGAAAGACTGTCTTCCCTACAGAGGGTGACGCAGTACATGTTTGAGGAGATATTCTTTATGATAGAAATCTGTTTTTCATATCCTCCAGGGAAACGATAATGGCGTCAAGACGATATTTCTGCCATATGCTAGAGCAAGGTTTAGCCATAGCTTTGTATTCCGGGATGACAAAACCAATTCCCACTGTTCGCATATTGTACAGGCTTATCTCGATCAGGAGGCCAATGCAAGATTGCCATGAGAAGCAAAGTCTCCAGATTGTAATCCCATTAAAAACTGTTAGGCTGAACTGGAAATTTGCTAGCCGTGATCCTGAACCATTTACTTTATCTGTGTTCCAACACATTCTAGTAACAACTTTGGACACAGTAATTACATCAATAAACTCATCGACGGCATGACTCATCACCTTGCACATGTTATAGAGTATAAAGATGACCAAACAAGTACTGAATGTTTAATATAAACTGACATAAGGTTTCAGATGCTATTAAATTATCTCATTTTATATTTTTTTGCTATACATGTTTTGATGAAATTTTGTTGTGGCTGGTGAAATTCTGAATTATACATTTTTCTAAAAATGTCTGATAAAATTGTTTGCTGTTCTGATAAATCTTTCATAATGTACATATAACCTGCCTCATTATAAACAATAGCTACGTAGGTGTTTAATATATAATGCATTTCTCAGTTTGACATCACTAAGTGTATTTGTATTCCATCTTAATATAAATAATCTTATTTTTTTACGATATATGCAACCATTTTAGCCAACACTGGATATCGACAGTAACTGGTTACAAACTTTTGTGCCGTTGAAAGATACAGAATAAGGATTTGATTTATCAATGAAGATGAGTAATTGCAGGTCTATTCTAAAACTTTCTAACAGATGAGAACAGTAAGTACAGGTAATTTGACCGAGTTTTAAGAAATTTACTCACAACTTCAAACAAATATCAAAGTAAAAGTTATGACACAAGTGGGAGAAACAGGATACAATCATATAATATTATTGTCATTTGTTCAACGTATCATACGTATTGGTCAGGTGTAAATAAACTTACAATTTCCTAAATTCCCAGGTTCTTTGGAAAAACCGTATTTCATAGCAAGCTCATTGACTAGTTTACAGTTCTTGTACATTTTGGAATGAATGCCACTATAAAACGAAGAATTACAACAGTTAGCATTTTTCTTCAGGTGAATGGTAAACGACTTTGTGGGAGTGATTGGCAGCTGGAGCTTGAATAATCAATGTTACTTTTCACATGAATTATAGGTTGCTGTGCAATATCAATTCTTTGTTAATTTTCACTCGAGAACTAAACATGTGTTATAGTCTCTAAGATCCTGAATTTCAGAGCTACATTAACATGCTATTTGTAAATATATATACGTAAAATCAATGAAAGAAACAAAGAGCCTTAAATTCAGAATATCAGTCAGTTTTAGTGTTAGTTGGAAATTATGAGCTGTTTCCTGTCGACGTTTTCCAATAAAAAGATAAAAAATATTCTGTTTATACAGAAATATTAGCGACAACTGGATGGCTTTAATATGGATTTCAACATGGTGTTTAGATTTTTGAAATTTAACTCGTAATGTAGTGCAAGCAAAGTAAAAATATTTGCAAGTTCTTTTAGCTTGAAACTGGGTTTTTTATTGTCATATATCTTTTTTATATTTACCTACCCTTTTATTCAAAATAATTAAACTAATTTGTATATCGTCAAAAAACTAACAAACTAGGAAGTCGCTATAAGGTCGAAATGTTGAGAAATTTAAGAAGCTTACTATTTCGTAGTGTAATAAATGACACATACATTTGCACGAAATAGTCCAAGTAGCCTTGACCTGTCTAAAATTAAATAAGAAAAGAAACAGTAACAATATGTTTACATTATTACTTATCTCAAAGTAAAATAATACGCGAGACATTTCCATTTTAAGGGTGTGTTTAGACGGGTGGACTCCCAAATTAACACAATGTGGCCCGTCAAAATCCCTTTCTAGAATATAAACAGTATAAATAATCACGTGCACTTGCAACTGTAAGATAACATTATGAATGTATAACTAGAAGTAATGATTCTACAGCCAGTGACAGTGAAGTGCAGGAGAGGGCGGGATGAAGTACTTACGAAATTACTTACCTGAATCCACACCTTACTTGTTGAAAGCTATTGAGAAAAAATAAATCACTATAAAATAAATGGATGTTGTAAAACTTCACAGTAAGAAAAATAACTGTAATATGTTACTAACTGTTATTAATACGCAAACATTCACTGCTTAGTTTATAGATCATAAAAGAGTTTATATGACTATTTCAATAAGAATAAAAAAAGATATGTACCTCAGAACGGCTGGAGTGGGTATTAAAACTTTTACTAATAAAATAGAGAACAATGTTTCAACCTTCTTAGGTCATCTACAGTTTCTTTTTGTTTTGTTGACCTAAAGATGACATAGGAAGGTCGAAACGTTGTTCTCTGTTTTATTAGTAAAAGTGTTAATACCTATATCAGTCGTTCTGAGATACATTTTTACTTCAAGTGGGTTTCTCGTCATCACTAATAAAAAAGAAAATATTTGCTTATTATGAATTTTATCATATGGTCCTCTCACGTCACTCCTTCTTCCACAAAAAAAAAGTTCACTTTTGGACGATTGAAAGTGTTCTTTTCTCTTAATGATCTCATGCACTTTTAATGTTCTTTGCACATTACTGGCGAGTGATATGTAATAAATTGAAAAATAACAGTGAAGTTGAAATTATCGACCTGAATAGAATTATACTCTGTAACAATGATATTCCATCAGATAGAAGAGTACGACCACTTTAATTCTGACTATAAAAGGTGAACTGTAAGTCATCGATATTCGTAAACAATACTGTACTGATCATACACTGAATTACATCAACGATCACGTTTTATAGAACAGAAGTTTTCTATCGGTGTACAGCGGAAAGTCTACGAACTTACAAGTCTAAAATCCAAGGCTGATTCCTTCCGATGCACAGAACAGGTAACCCAATATGGATTTCTTATGAAACAACCAAGCAAATTGTTATGATTTTAATAATGTTAAAGTTTTTGATACTTTCTATCCCAAATAGAACATTGATTCTTTTTTTTTTTTAAGTTATAGCTCTACTACTAGAAAATATATTGATTATTATGTTGTATCTTTAGGTCTGAAGAAAACTGTTCAGTAATTTGTGCACTGATTTATAGTTCTGTATTTTGGCGTTTCACTGTCAAAGACTGTGTAAGAGTCATTTAAATTAAATCACCAGTTACTTCACAATGCCTGCTTTTTTCTGTTTTATGATGATTCGATGGAGTAAATCACTTTGCTTTGAATGTTCTTCAGACACATGGAAGCGAAAATCGAAAACAAAACAAAACTCTACATCTGTACTAGAATAATAGGCCCGGCATGGCGAGGTGGTTAAGGCACTAAACTTGTAATACGAGGATTACGGGTTCGAATCCCCATCACATCAAACATGCTCGCCCTTTCAGGCTTAGGGGCGTTATAATGTGACGATCAAATAAATTATTCGTGGTAAAAAGAGTAGTCTAAGAGTTGGCGGTGGGTGGTGATGACTAGCTGCCTACCCTCTAGTCTTACACTACTAAATTAGGGATGGATAGTGTAGATAACCCTCGTGTAGCTTTGAGCGAAATTTAAAACAAACAAACTAGAATAATAACCAAACACAAATTAAAAAATTAAGCCAAGAATGAACAAAACTGAAAATTTAAGAAGAAATATTGCTGTAGACTGTTTATAAATACATATTTCTCATATTTGTCACATTGGATAATGAGGCTGGGTGTGGCTTAATGGTAAACGTGTTGGACTATATATATTTGGATCTGTGGATAGCGGCTTTTGCTGAAAAGTCACATTCCCACTTTGGGAATATGTGTGTTATAAGACTGCCGGTAAAGTCTCACTATTCAGACAGACAAGAGTAGCCTAAGAGTCTCAGGTGAGTGGTGTTGACTAGTTGCTTCTCTTTTAGTACCTCAGTTTCAAATTAGGTATGACTCTTAAGCAGATTTGTGCGAATATCTGAAATAAAAACATTTGATAACAAATCTTATGAATCGTTGAAAATCTCATCTTTCAGTTGTGACAACTTCTATCAGTTAATGTTTAATATAATGATCATATCCATTAAAGTTAAAGAGTGAATGAAACATGAATACTAGGTTTAGCAAGAAAGCGCACGGCAATAAATATTCTTTCTTCACGATAAATAAAAAAATCCTTTTGTGAGTGTATTATGCAGTCAGACTAAGTATTTTATACTCCTTTCTATCTAATTTTAAAGTTATCTTTAAAATATATCCTATTTTAACTATAGGATGTCAGCCAATGAAGAGACTAAGTTCCCTTTGTCCTTGATATAAATTGTTCAAGGTTATTCACCTATAGTATTACGTGCGTTTTCTCGCTGAATAAAATTGTTGTAAAGTAAAACACACTATATAAAAGTACGCAATGATCTTTTGTACTGGTGGATCAGGTTAAACCTTAACAGTGTAATCTCCCTTATTTTCGTTAGTAACGACCAACAGTGATGTAGTAGCGCTTTCGACGTGAAAATAATAGCGTTATTGTTCCGCATATAAACGGTACGTTTTCTCAGTCTGGAACTGAAAACTCTTATCTTACAGTAAAATCGATATTTTCAGTAAATACAGTAGCTTTCCTTTTCGTTGTGTTTGGTATTCAGCAACGATTGTTTCTTTCGAGTTTGAATTGTTTCTCTTTTCTTTCTTTGGTAAACTCAACCAACATCAGAAGAACGCAGTTTAATTATGCATAACACTTTCTTCTCGAAATTCCTGTTATTCTGCAAATCTGTCAGATCACTCACTAGAGAAATGAGAGTACCTGAAAATACCACATATGTAAACAAAATCCATATTGTATAACATTATTTAGCGACAATCTAATTGATCAGATGATACAAGCAGAATCTAAAGTTTTTACTTGGTCACATAATTTGTTATGATATACAGACTCAAAAAGAAATTCCTGAAGAAATGAGAAATGAAAAAATTGTCAAAATTGCTGATTTGATATTAATGGAAGTGATGACGGTTTGGAACTATTAATACATAATTGTGCTCGAAGAAATTTTTATACCTATCAAAATAAATTCAGGTAACGACTTACGTATTTTTTTAATCCACGCAAACGTACTTATACCACAGAGAATGGATGTCATATATATAATAAAAGAAATTAGGTAATTTGTCACCACAAAAGGCTTCTGTAAGCAAATTGTAACGGTTTCATAGAAGGTACTAAAAATAAACCTAATTTTACGTGTAGAATCACTTCTTAAGAAGGAAGAAATAGGTGTCTACCCTCTGATAAATTCTCTCGTTTATTGAGGATGTATTTGTGCCAAGCCAGTCACAAAATGTAACAACTTTCATCTCATTTTACAACGGGAAAACTTGGAAATTATAGATTTACTTTCAAAGTTAGCTTTTTTTTCAATTATTTTAGCAGGGTTAAAAGAAACAAAGTATTTTTCCATTGTGGTAGACTTCACGCTACATGTTTCACAAAAGATCAGCTAATATTTATATTATAATATAGTGATAATGGAGGCAAACAAATTGAAATATTTTTGAAATTTATACCATATATGGACACACAGCTGGAAACCTCGATGCTACAGAATTAAAACTGTTACAAGAATTAGGGTTTTCTAAAGCTGCTTAAAAGGACCGAAGCTATGACAATGCTGGTAACATTGTGGCTAAAAGATTCTTTGTTCCTAACAAGCGTTTTATTTATTATGTTATTTGTAAGAAACTACTTGAAAAATGCTCCTCTCCACTGGCAAAAACCTATATTATAGAAGAAGAAGAGAGGCATGCTAATAGAAAATTGAGATTGGTAAATCCTTAAATGACTTGGAGAAGTCCCCTGTTAAATGTAAAAAGTCCACAAAAACCTCTAGGATTGCTAATAATGTCATATATTCTCATACAAACCATCCGAGTTTCAAAATATTTGTTTAAAGCCACTATGTATACCCTGCTAATCGCGGACACACTGAGACCACTATGCAACAATCCGTGCAGATGAGCGTCCAGAACATTATAGCCACACACTGAGGGAACCTTTTAATAACTCTGAAAAACGAATTGTGGTTGGCAAATAGGTTTTGCTAAACTAACTTTTCCTGCTACCAAACGATATTGTTGTCATCATGACATCTGCTCTGAATCAGTTGGCAGCCTTCCTGTGACGGAAAATTAACCAGTGATATCATACATCAACAGAAGATACTTGAATTATTTATCTTATTCTGAAGAGTGTGTGCTCTAGACTGAGAGAGTATGGTATTATACAAATAAACGAAAATAAAAATAACTTTCTTTTGTGTGTAGGCGCTATACAAGTCACTGGTTGTTTCAAGTCAAAGTAAGAACGACTAACTACTAGACATTTCAAAACTTAGATATAGCAATGCTGCTACAGATAGTAGACATAGATCAAAGCTAGGAGTCTAACAATATGCCTCGTGAGGATGCCCAAATACATCCAAGTGAAACACTTGGTTTGGCTGTTCATAACAAGTGTATGAAAAAAGGTCGTTATCATATACAGCAGATTTTGTAGATGTAAAGTTTTCAAATACTCTAAAAGCATATAATATTTATTTTTGATTTTGAAAATTTCGATAAATTAAGCTACTTTCCTTTCTAAGTTAATAGATAAAGAATATATTGTACTTTTCTAAGTACTGCATTGTATTCCAGCTGAGGAAAATGACATTGATATTCTTTTGCAGATAGCCCTCGTGTAGCTTTGCGCGAAATTAAAAACAAAACAAAACATTTGACTGTTCAGGGCGAAATAAAGAGGAACTGGTATCTGGACAATAAACCTGTTTGGATGAACGGCTGCAGCAGTGGTGCCAAATGTATATTTTTACGTTGAATTGGCTGGTTGTGACAGACATATTCCAGAAGTTCCATTTCCCACATTATTTCAATAACGAAGGATAAAAGGTAAGGTATGAAATTGAAGAAAATTCAATAGAGTTCAGCACATGAACTTCTTGGGACAGCTAAAATCATACTGAAGATACATAAGTTTGTGATTCATTCATTCACGGTTCTGATGCTTCATTTCTAAGTCAGAACAATCATCACTGGCGGTTTGAAGTGATACTTCCCTGTGAAGATCTCTTCAGTTTCACTAGGTTCTTGATATTCAATCAGTGTGCATCATGATAGTGAACCTAAAACATTAGCGGCTGTCCTGCTGTTAATGATAACTAGGATTTCTAGAACATTATTAAAGTGTTAAATTCATCGTTTTCTGCACTACCAAGAAGGATTATACAGTAGAAAATGCTGTTTCGTTAATATTTAGTAAGACTGTTTGTTTGCTAGGTTCTAGTTCCAGGCTACACGAAAGTTAAATACACTAGCTGTCTTTAATTTTGAACATGCAGACTAGAAAGAAGGTAGCTACTCAACAGCATTCACTGCCAACCTTTTTGCTACTCTTGTTTGTTCAAATAGTGTGATTTTACTGTTATTTTTATGACGTCTACGGAGCGTGCTTTACATTTTGCGACCAGATGTAAACTACAAAGTCTAAGCCCCTCAGTCCATCATGCTAACCACTGGTTCGTACTCAAACAATATTTAATAAAAACACTTACACATATAGGTGTTATGTCCTGGATTATTTAAAAAGTCTGATTGTACATGAGGACTACACGAAAACGTACTGTAGAGCATCGAAAGGAGTAAGTCTTCACATAAAATATTGAATTGACAAGCATTAAAAAATAAAGTTGATCACGAAATAAGTCTGCATATAGAGAATCTCTTAATTTGTATGCAATGAATGGACAGACATAGTGCACTATAATGGAGAAAGATAAAATAAAACTATGAAGACTGAAAGTATTTATGTTTTATGATAGCATATTTTACCAAGTTTTATTCCAACTAAAAAGCAGTATTATTATTATGTCTCTCGATTCCATGAAGGAACATAGGGCAGCAATCGCTTGCGGATTCATTAACAGGCGGGTTTTTTTAAGTGAGTAGATTGTTAGCCTACTGCACAACCCCCAACCAGAAGGAGAAACCTGAGCCGTCCCTAATTTTGCAGTGTAAGACTAGAGGAAAGGCAGCTAGTCATCACCACCCACCGCTAACTCTTGGGCTACTCTTTTACCAACGAATAGTGGGGTTAACCGTCACATTATAACGCTCCCACGGCTGAAAGGGCAAGCATGTTTAGCACGACTGGGATGCGAACCCGCAAACCTCGGATTATGAATCGCACGCCTAACGCGCTCGGCCATGCCGGACACACAAAGCAGTAAAGATGCACTATATATATATATTTTAATGCTTTTATCCTGTCGAAAATTATTAGTGTGTTAAATGTCTTATTTTTGTTTGTGGCAGTCTTTGTTTGTAGTTAAACACAAAACTGTACAATAGACTAGCTGGAATCTGCCATCCCGGGTATCAAAATCCGGTTTCTAGCATTGTAAGTCCGCAGACGTACTACTGTGCTACTGGGGGGGGGAGAAGGAAGGCTTATGGCAGAGGACGTGCATGATAATAAAAGTAGAGCTGAAATAAGAAGAATAAATGAATAGGCTCTCACATGAAAGACGGCCCAGCTAAAAATCGAAAGAAAAGAAATATCAGTTACTGGATGTCATATTGAAAAGCACACGTTGACAACTTTTTCATGACAACAATGGTGACTTCAGTTGGTTCTTATATATACCTATTACTTTTAATTTTTATTAACATGTTTTAACAGCTTGTTTTTTTCACAAACATTTACTTGACCATTTTAGGAACAAAATTGTCATTACTTTATATTTATTATAAACATTCATTATCATTACTTTATGGTTATTACAAATATTATAATAAGCATTTTGTATATTATCTAACCACCATTTTTGTTTTTATTGTTCAAAATATAGTTACTAAATAGTGGTGAGTTGTTAATAGTAATGAATTGTATTTGACATATTTATTTTTATTTTTAAAGTTTAAGTTTTAAGTTTATTTTTAAAGGTCCCCTATAAAATTTGTCACAAAACTCTCAAGTCTTTAATCTCACCCTTCATAGAAACGATTATTGTATGACAAATTGTATGACTGTATTCATAGCTAACAGCAAAAGAGTACGTTCCTGAAACTGCTCTTTCACTATTGTTTGATTCCTCTTGGTGGACTCAGCAGATAGCCCGATGTGGCTTTGCCATAAGAAAACACACACATACACACACACTCGTTCACTATTTTAAAATCTTATTGTGTATATATTATTTTGAGCTATTAACTTACTTTAGATTTCGCAACATTGTTTTATTTTATTTGGTTTTCATATAATTTATTTTATTTTGTTATGCGCCACAGGGTCAAAGGGAAGCATATCTTATCTGTGTAGATTCTCTCCCATGTTATACATTGGTTGAGTACGTTTTATAAAACTATTTTGGATCTTTATCACATCGTTACAGTCCGTATCGCCATGTCTGGTCATGATCCATCTCACAATTGTGCATATTGTCAATAGTTCTGTAGTTTCTATTACTAAAGGTTTTTTGTTTTGTTTTTGAATTTCGCACAAAGCTACTCGAGGGCTATCTGTACTAGCCGTCCCTAATTTAGCAATATAAGACTAGAGGGAAGGCAGCTAGTCATCACTACCCACCGCCACCTCTTGGGCTACTCTTTTACCAACTAATAGTGGGAGTGACCATCACATTATAACGCCCCCGCGGCTGAAAGGGCGAGCATAGTTGTATTGTACCACATATTGCCCCTTGTGTGTGGCTGCTTCATAACTTCATTATGTGATTAATCAAATACACAGAAAATGTGAGGTGATAAAGCAAAATATATTTTTCAAAGCAATCATTTATTTATTTAGGGAAACCAGGGCTTACTTGTGGGATTCTATCGATGCGTTGTGTCGTTGTTAAGTTGTTGAATAGCGTTATATTTTGACCGGTAGTTTAAATTAACTCAGGGTTCAATCTTATTTAGAATACAGTGTTTTAATCTTTGTTTTTTTTTATTCTATATGATAATTATATTGAAAGCAGTATTTTAACAAACAATTTACTGATTATGTTAAAAGCAAGTACAACGTTTGCTTTTACGGTGAACAGTCAGGTATATACATAAGATGGGAGTCAAATCAGTAAATATAACAAATTAAAACTAGATCATTTTTTTCAGAACATCCTGTATATTCATAAAACATATTTCGATATTTATAAAATGCACATAACATTTTGTTATTAATTTTTCATTGGCTATAATGTCAATATTATGAGTGCATTAAGTATACTATATTAGTAATTAACTGGAGTACGTGTTCCCTGGACGGAAGTTATGCAAATTCATGATTAACGAAAGGTTATCTTAGGATATGGAGAGTTGCTTCTCTTATAAGTAATTGTAAAAAACTCAAAACGTTCATTAAAACTGAAAAACACAAAATTCGAAATCGTATAGATTCAACAAAACGTCGTGCCAAAATTGGTGAAGAGCCAGCAACGGAGGTAAAGTAGTTTGTTTGTTTGTTTTTTGGAATTTCGCACAAAGCTACTCGAGGGCTATCTGTGCTAGCCGTCCCTAATTTAGCAGTGTAAGACTAGAGGGAAGGCAGCTAGTCATCAGCACCCACCGCCAACTCTTGGGCTACTCTTTTACCAACGAAGAGTGGTATTGATCGTGCATTATAATGCCCCCACGGCTGGGACGGTGAGCATGTTTGGCGCAACTCGGGCGCGATCCCGCGACCCTCTAATTACGAAGCGCACGCCTTAACGCGCTAGGCCATGCCGGGCCCAGGTAAAGTAGTTGGGAAATATATACAAAAAACACCCACAGAAACCGCAAATGCAAAATTGAAACCCTATATGTACCTTCACATGACATAATGACCCTCTATGCCAAATATGATGAAAATCTATACACGCCCTGCAAAATAGTTACATTGACGTACGACAGATAACAGTCAGTACTATTATATTTATACGAATTTACCTGAAAACTCCTGCAACTACGCATGAGTACTTCTTCAAAATTATTTGAAATACACAAAACTTCTTATATCACATGAAGTTTAGGTTTGTTTTTTTTCTCTTATGTGTGTATTTTCTTACAGCAAAGATACATTAGGCTATATGCTGAGTCCACCGAGGGGAACCAAACCTCTGATTTTAGCGTTGTAAATCCGTACAGCGGGGAATTTCTTCTGAGAAACAAAATATTTGTTAAACAATGTTATCCTTATGAGATGGTCAGTGGTTTTACTGAATTATGTAATTATACTTCTTCCCCTCGGTGGGCTGAGCAGATAGCCAGATGTGGCTTTGCTATAAGACAAACACACACAATTATACTTCACACATTTTCTGTAAATTTCTGGTTACGAAGTATAAAAGATAAAGCTGTCATTGGTGTATTAAAACTAAACTAAGTACTTATTTCATTTTTGTGAAATAACAATGCGATTTGGTATGATGTATGAGAATTACACGTGTAACTAAACACCGAATAAAATATGGAATCAACTCATTAACACGTCCGGCATAGTCAGGTGGTTAGAGTGCTCGACTCGTAATTTGCGGCTCGTGAAATCAGATTCCTCTCACACCAAATATGCTCGCCTTTCGAGCAATATGACGCTCAATTTTACTATTCGTTGGTAAACTAGGATATTTTTACCAGCTTCTTTCCTCCTGGTCTCACACTGTTAAAGGAGGGCCATGTATCTTAGCCCGAAATTCAATCAGAGCTTGGTTAATCTTTGGAAAGTTACAACAAAATAATATTTGATTGTGTGTATTCTATATGTTAATAAAATGAAAAAAATAAAAGCATTGCATAATGTTTTCTTATAACTTAAAATCATGCGAGGCTTATATATTTTTATTACCTAAATTTTAGTTCCCCAATGGAAGAGCAATAAACCTTTGGTTTTCCAGTGCTTAAATCAGGCGTTCGATTCTTCTCGGTGGAAACAGCAGATAATCCGATGTGACTTTGTTATAAGAAAACACACACACACACACGCCTAAATTTTAATTTTCTTCTGAAATATAATGATGTTCATGTTATCCGTCATCGTTGATAGTACAGTTTTCTTCTCATAGATGGTACCAAATCATACCTGCAGAGGTTAAGGCTACTTATCTGTTGTACTGCTCCTCGTTCTTTTGAGCTATAAAGAGTTACGTCACATTAAGATTAAACATGGCGAATGTTAGTGTGATGGGTGTTACACTCGAGGAGGAGAATGTGGTGTTACTATATGTTAACATTTAAAAAAAAACGATTGAACTTGCAGTAATTGTATGTATATATGATTCATTAAATCATAACATCACTGGTCTTGAGTTTTAGCTGTTCATCAACGAAATATGGCATCAGATAAAGTTAAGGTGGCTGTTCGTGTTCGGCCGCTAAGTCGAAGAGGTTAGTTGGTTCGTTTTCAGATAGTCGTACTAACTATAACAATAGTAATACAATACTGTAACGTAAAACCTAAGATAGGTATAGGTAACAACTCGTGAGGAAGAAGTTGTGGAGGAAAACGGTAGAACTAATTTTGGCATTACTTATCTTCAACGAAAGTTCATAGGATTGTTACAATATATCATCTGTCATTCACAACCATAAAAATGACAAATTAACTTGGTGACAAATAAGTAATATTGCCTTAAAATTAAATATTATTATAAATATTAAAATTAACTGTATGGCCAGTTTATTGAACTTAAAAAAATAATGTTAGCAACTGTTTTGTTTTTATCAAATGTGCAAATAATAATAAGTAACACTGTAGTTATACATTTATGAAACTTTAAAGGCCATAGCTGCAGCCTTTATACTAATAGTATTACAAGACTAGGTGTTGTAATTAAATTCTTAAAAATAAAAATTTATTGTCTGAAGATTTGCATTTAAACAAACATCAAGGTAATGATTCATAAGTTATTCTTACAAGAAGTGAACCAGTGTTTTCAGTTTAATATGTATTTTTCAGGAAGTTAAACTAAATGTTTGGTCAGTTGAAAAAAGTCTGGAACTAAATGGAAGTATTCAGATATTTTCAGTATGTGTGTACATATAGTTGACACTGAAAAAAATGGAACATTTTATGATATCTCTTTATGTGAATGTGAGTATAAAATTTAAAGAAAACAACAGACATGTTGGTCCATCTGGGATGCTCCTTTCACTAAACCAAGCTATAAAAAACACAACCTAAAAGCCAGCCCTTATCATTTTAAATATTAAAGGCCTCTCTGTTCCCTTAACTGAATCCATCACAGCTGAAGGTAACCCATTCTAAAAGTCAACCATCCTATTTGAAAAAAATAAAAACTATCTTAGCTAAAGATGACTTCTACTCTGCTAAAATTTATACTTGTGCTTCCAAGGCCTATCATTCTGACCATTAAGTACAAAAGGAAAACGATGCTTCAGGGCTATTAATTCTCTTGTTAAGAAACCTTAACCAAATCCTCTCAAGAGAAATACATTTCACTCATAGATCTAAACTTGCTCTTGTTTGATGACTTTTTTATCCCAGGAGCCCTTCTGAAAATCTTTTCCAACATTTCAATGTCCTTTCTAAATTAAGGAGTCCAAAATCAAATGCTATTCCAAATGAGGCCTGGTCAGTGGCATGTGTAATTGAAATTATAATCTGTTTAGACTTACAAACAATATTTTTGTTGATACATCTTACCTTCTGCTAACAATAGTGCTCTGCTTGGATGGTTTTGTTTCCTGCGTAGCATTAAAAGTTATGTATGATAATGACTGAAATAAGCTTCATTAGTATTCAGAAACTACTTATAATACCATGTAATAGATTTTAACACATCAATATATAAAGTGGTGGGTCACTAAATGGAATTCTAAGGATTTCCTTATAAAGATGAACCTTTCTTAAAGCCAAAAATATAAATAAAGAAAAACCATAAAATCACTACATGTATATTGATATGAGTTAGGGAGATAGAAGCTATTTCAACTTGGTAATATTCTGTTTGTTTATTGTAAATGCACATGCAATAAAATGTTTATCCACATAAGTGAACGATTCACCTTTAATCTACACATGAAAAATTCCTTGTTTCATAAGCTACTGGAGTACAATGTACACTTTTGGTTTCCTTATGTAAGAATGGATATCGAATAACCGGAAAGTATTCAGGGGAAAGCTGATAGGATATGAACAGGGATGGAAGTTTATATTTCAGGAATAGTTTAAGATCTCAGCTTATTTGTCTTGAAAAAAGAATGGTAAAGGATGATCTCTTTTGAATTTTACAATGTTATCTTGATGATAATTAAGATTAAGGACTGTGATTCCTGTAATCTGTATTGTGGAAATTGTACTAATAGGGCAAGAGGACACAAGCTTAAAATTTAGAAAAGATAAGCTAGGCTCATGTTATTGCAGTTTTACTTTTGTAACAGAGTTCATAAGTGAGGGTTTTGGAAGGCTTAACACTTGTTCTCCAGCAAATTTATATATAGCTATTTTAGAATTATATTGTTGTGGATTTTTGTGTCTGATGATTTAGTGCATGCAGTTAGTTTTAATATGGTTAAATGTATATTTGATAACACAGTATACAGATATGAAAGGCCACATGCCATAGTTTGAATATGTTTTGGTGTTGCTATAGTTTGCAATCTTACCAAAATATTTACATTGTAGCTTCAAGTCTACACATACTATCGTTATCACCGTTTTAATGATTCACTCAAACATAATTTTTGCTAAACTATTTATATCTATTTACATTTTTGTTCAGCAAATCATAGTAATAACTTGTATGTTCCAAAAGAGTATCTTAAATTTAGGTTATAATTGTATTTGTTTTTATTGTTGGAATTTATTTCATTCAAGTTATATTTTCCCCCAGAATGTTATATACTGGTATTTTGTGCTTTATTAGTTTGAATGCATTGTTTATAATAACTGGAGCCAATTACAAATAAATAAAAGTTAAAATGGTGGTGATGATAGTGTCTGTGTATATCACATGTTATAGTGTAAATATCTTGATAGACTGCACCCTGTAGTAGCATTCACATTTCTGTTTAAGTGATACTTACATATATCATGAGTATAAGAATCCATCAGTGAAAGTAAAGAGGAATATAATGGTATGTCAAACAAACTGTATTTAGTGTCAGCTGGACTTTTCACCTAATATCAGTGCCCATCAGACCAGTGAGAATAAGACAATTATATTAATGGTTAATCACTACCCAATTTTGTTAGTTATTTTAACAATAATTGATAAACCATATTTTGTAAATTTTCCCTTTATTTTCATACTTTTTAATTGAATAATAATACTGGATTTATAAAACTTATAACTGGAGTAATATTCTTCACAAAATGCATCAAAATTTTGAACTGGAGGTCCTATTATAGTGGTAATGAGTGGATTCTGATCATAGAAGCAAGAGAGAGAGAGAGGAAAAACACAACAAAATCTAAATAAAAAGAATTAGTGATGATTAGTTTTATTTAAAACAAATGTGTTTTTATAATATATATATATATATATATATATGAAAACATTATTTCATGAATGATACAACTGAAAATTTTTACATTTGTGTATTACATCAAAATTGAAAGTTTTTCAAACAAGTAGCTGTAATTTTATATTGCATAATAAAACATCACCCAAAGGATGTAATGAGTAGAACTATTTTAGTTGTAATTTTACATTAAATTATAAATCACTGCCAAAAAGATAGAAAAATAAAACTATTTAAGGCTTTATACACAAACATAAAGAACAAAAATGTCTAACTTACCTCATGAGCCATCAGATATAAATAATAAAAAAAACATTTTGTCTACTCACTTGACCATTATTTTTTTTAAATATAGTGCAGTAACGTAAGTCACAAAAAATTGTGCCATATACTTGTAACTTTATGTGACTTGCTAACAATTTTAATTGCCTGAAGAAAGCTTTGATTAGCTTGCAGTGAAAAACAAATTACCTAGTGAATGTTCAGCAGTGCTTTGTTTATTAAATAAGAACACCAACATAATAACCCTAAAACAACTATAACTTTTAATGTGATGTTGTTAATGAATTCTCTACAGAATATTGTTTTGATAGGAAATAACCTACAAAAAAGTCATGTTTTTTAATGTATAAAATTTCAAAATCAATTATTCACTGCATCAAGCATTGAAGATACACACTTCATTTTATGTTTAGTTCAGGTGAAACTGTACATTATTTTCATAAATCTTGTAGGTTTTTGTGTAAGGATTTCACAATATTTTAATTGAGTTTTAATTCTTGTCAGTGATAATGGTCATAGCATGATATGTTTCTTTAACTGGTTCATAGTCTTCAACAATTTTGTTGGTATTAGATGCAGTTATACCTTACCCACTGCAGAATTTATGGTATTTCCAGAAATTGTTGTGGTGCTGCAATATTTAACTTTCAATGGATTTACAGGTTTTCAAATCATAGAAATGAGACTAATATTTTCTTGAAATTAAGAACTTTATATGCTTTAAAAATCCTACTTTTATGTAAGGTATATTTTTTTCCTTGACAAATGAAACTAACATTTTAGTTGTGTACTTATAATTTCAAGATCATGTCTTCTCACATGTGAAATACTTTGTGTAATGAATAGAAATCTATGGTTAAGATTAATTCAAATATTTTTTTTATAGTTGATACTAGGGTGAGGCCTAATGTACTAACTATGAAGTATATTGTATTTAAAGTTGACAGTGCAACCAAATTTGAGGTGTGTAATTAAATCAATAGTGAAACAAGATTTTAAGTAAGCTGTTTTATTTTAAAGGTTTCTTGGTGTAAGTAATGTTTTAATGAAAATAAATGTTTTATATGTTGTAGAGATAGAGTTGGAGACACACTGTGTGGTGGAAATGAAAGAAGGGCAGACTATTCTCAGACATCCTACCTGTAACAAAACTGAAAGGTAATTTTCCATCCTTCTGTAAGCTTTAGGACTTAATGAAAGTGAAAAAATTTTACACATTGTAATAGATGGAATTACATGATGCACAATACTCTGATAGTACATTTAATGTCAGCAGCCCTATTAATTATTACAAAGTACCACAAATGTATTGGACAATAATGTCAAATATTCTTGACCACAACTGTTTTGTTATTTTATTTCCAGAAACCATCAAAATGGATCTTCACAGTGAAGATTAAAGCATTTTATCAATTTGTCATTGTTATCCAATAAGTTTAGTATTATATGTATTACTATTACCTGTGTTGTGTACATATAAAAAAATCATAAGTAAGATTACATTTTTTTGTTCTCATTATAAGAAGTTTGTTACTCTAGGGTATTTCACTACAAGGCAGTAAAGTATATTCGCTCAAATTAAATTTGTTTTGTGTCTTATTTAGTTTGTGGTTACTTTGTGGTAATTAGTAGGACCCTGTCAGCATTAGAAAACATTGAGTTTCACTGCTGTAGACATTTTTTGTCAACCATCTGAGAATTTTAAACAACACATTAGCAATCTAATGAGAATAAGTAAATGCAAATTCAAGTGTAATTATGTTTTTAAACACATCATGATTCTTCTATAATTGTGGCTGTCATGATCACTTTATTTTCATTATGGTCTACATGAATGTTTGAAATAAAGTGTAGTAAGTATGGAATAAAAAAACATATGTCTTATAAGCTGGCATACATCACTCTACACTTTAGAATAGAAAGTCTTTAAGGAAAAGGTGACACTGTAGTAAACTTGAAGAAATGTCTTTCATAAAGGACAAAAATCCTCATGTGAGTGTTCAAAAGTTAATGTTTCGAACGTTATTGTGAAAAATAGTGTGTGTATATATAATAATTTTTAGCTGTAAATATTGTACAGTATTGTTATACATGTTTACTTTCAGTAGTGCTTTATGGAGTTTGAACAAGTAAACACACTTAACAGTGACTGTAGACATAGCTTGTACTAAAATAAATCACACAGTTTGGTTACTGTGAAAGACTGTTTTGTATCAAAATTTTTGTGTAGAGCTGTTGTTTTTTTTATAAGAACTAGGTGCATTTAAAATATTTTGTTTGTTCAGAGTAAGTTCAGTTTTATGTATTAAATATACTAGACTAACTTAACTGCTTGCATGGTGTGCATATTTATATTGTTAGAAATATTTTAAGGTGGATTATTTGTTTATATATTTTGAAAATATTTTTGTTAAATAAGTAAATATATTAAACATGACACAATTAAGATATTTTGATATCAGAATTCAGTGAAAGTAAGCAACTTTCTTATAGCTTACTATGATTGTAAATTATTATTAATGGAAATAATAATAATAATAATAATAATAATATATATATATATAATGAAGGTTACATTTTTATTCTCTGTGGTAAGTTACTTTTGAAGTGAATCTTATACAGTGACATTCTATCAATACCTCTTGTTGCTTTGATCCACCCATCATGTATATTATAAACTTTAAGAGTTATTGGTCTGTTTGTAAATAATATTTTTTGTGGCTATTAAAGTTTGTAAGTTAATAAGGGAAAGCTGAGTGAAAGTACAAATGTTCAGTCTTATTGCATACCTGTGTAATGTATGGTGATCATGTTTGTCAATAACCTATTAATTTAATTATTGTAAAGTTCATAAGCTTGATGATTGTGTCTAGATTTGTGACATATATGCCATCAATTTAAAACTAATGAAATCATATGTTATTACACTTGTTATTTTAAGTAAATTAATAATGGTAATTGGGAAGATTAAAATATTTTTTAACTTACCACTATTAATTCTTGGACACTGACTCTGAGATGTATATTTTAATTCAAAATGTTTTTGAATAATTAAATATAAATGTTTAGATTTTTAAACAAGGTACATTGTAGTTGAAGATAGTGCAGTTTTGTTATTTTTCTTT
The DNA here is from genome assembly GCF_004210375.1 of Tachypleus tridentatus. Lineage (NCBI taxonomy): Eukaryota > Metazoa > Arthropoda > Merostomata > Xiphosura > Limulidae > Tachypleus > Tachypleus tridentatus. Next base: position 110,072,141 of record NC_134832.1, on the reverse strand, counting down.
TATGAACAAAATGTGAATGATCCATCATTATGTCACTGTTTATACAGAAAAAGGATAATTATTAAGCAAAAGTCTTTATGCCACGATATTTTAGAAGAAAGTAGACATGAATGTTGTTTTGGCTGTTTGGTGAGAATGTAAGCTATGTATGAAAACAAAATACTTTGAACATCTTACATTCATGTAATATACGTAATATATATCAGTTCATATCCATTATATTTGTTATGCTAGAAGTTACGTTACGTATACTCCCATCTATAGTTTTACTGTTCATTCTTATATTTTCAGTTGTTTGTTAATTGTGTGTATATTTATGACATGTACCAACAGTATTGCTGTTTGAAAGTGGGTTTGTTGACCATTCACAGGAAAGATGGGCACATTTGTAGTATTGCAGCAATAATGTCATATGCAGTTCAGTCTCCTTTGCTTTGTCATAGTCTTGCATATTTATGTACTTAAATATATTAAAAAGATAACTTTTTAAATATTGAAATAAGTGTATAAGTATTACATCCAAGTATTTTTGTTTGGTCAGTTTAATAATGTGTTTTGAAGCTTGGAAATGATAATATTTAAAAAGTTAATTTAAGCAGTATGCAAGGGACAGTTTGTTACTTTGTTTAGTTTCACCATCAATAGTGTGTTTCTAAGCATGTATTTCTGAGAAAGATTAAAATTGTGTTTATTGAGTTTTACACTTTGATATCTTCAGATTTACATTATGGTTAGTGTATGTATTTAATGTGATCATAAAATAACAATTACCAATCAGCAGAATTCTATAAAGCTGTAAACTGTTGTTAAGCTTTCACTAGTAAAGTATTGAAGAACATGAAGGACAGTGAATAGTTAGTGTGTGAGATGACCACAATTAAGACCCCCTCCTCCCTTCCCAGTTATGAGAGTTAAATGTTGTCCTTCCATCTAGTTCTGTTACTGGATCATTGTTTTTCAAAAACCTGCAAACATTAAGAAACAAAAAACAACTCCTACTTAAATGAGTATTTTAATGAAAAATAGGGCCAGATAAACCTGTAGTAGGCCCACAAACTTGAGATCTGTGACCTTCACTTTTTCCACAGTCCAAATATGTTTAAAATATTAACTATCTAAATATTTTGCCAAATATATAGTGGTTTCAAAATACTGCAACTACCATCTGAAGAAGTTATAACAGTATAAAAACAACAAAAAACAAACACATAATCACTATGGGCTCTATGACACTATGGGATCATATTAATGTTAGTGTCTTTTAATTTCCAGTTATTTTTGTCGTGACTGACCCGAATTGGTTTGATTTGTTTGTACAGTTCCATATTGGTTGTTAATGCTGAGCTGGGTTTGCAGTTTGTCTGCATTGTTACAGCAATTAACAGACTTGATCTCAAATTTTTCTCTTATTTTGTTAACAGCATAATCTCCCCTTGTTTGAAATGGAGATTTAGTGGGAAAATGTGAAATAATAACAACCAAATGAATGAAATAAAATAAATTGATAAAATAACACACAAACACACACTAGAGATTCTTCCAGACAGGTTAACTTTTCATGTGATTAGTGGTTCGTAATTATGGAATGCACAACACTACTTAGATCAGATTGCTCACTGACAAAAGTGCAGCAACAGAACTACATAATTTGAGGGATCAAAGTCTGTGCTTTGGCTGCTGCTAGGAAAACAACTACAGCATTTAACCATGCAATATAAATCAACTGACATACACATCCAGCTCATAAAACATAACATCCCGAAATCTCAGTTTATAAGGTTGCAGAGAATCTGTAGTGAAGACCACAGATTGAATTCTCATGCTGAGAGGCTCTGGCACTAGAAATAACATGACCCCCCCTCTCGAACACACCTTTTTTATTTCCAGAACCCCACTTTTTATCTCTTACTGTCCAAAAATAACAAGGTCACACACACATTTCTAAACAATTTCTATATTTCATGTAAGCTCCCTTACAAATTATTTTTTCCTTTAATCTTCCCCCGTATCTAATACCAACTTATAAATATATCACAAACATTGGAAGCATTTTAACTGGTGGCAACACACACAACATTAGATTAAATACCAGTACTTTTCCAAGTGTTGTTACTCCTGTAATATACCACGCTGTAACACTTACATTTGTAATGATCGTAAAACATCCATATGAGGTTCCAAGAGTAACAATTACATGAAAGGTCCATTCTACTTGTTCTTCAAAGTGTGTAATATAATGCTTAAGCTGTGAACAACTTTATCTTGGGTTTCCCCAGGTATCCAAACGTGCACGTGAAAACATTAGTGATATAATGAGTCATAACAAAAAATAAAAAACAGTAGTTCACTGTTTCAATTCTAATGATCATTTTGAAAATTTTATTTCTAAACTTAGACCCAAACGAAGACCAGAACCCGTAGATTTTTTTTGAATTTGTAACATCAACCCTTACGACGTAATTGACTATTTTACGTAACTGTGATCGTAGATATTAGACAAAAGTTTAATTTTTTGCTGTAAAATATTTTTGTAAATAAAAATAACTTATTACATTTTAAACTCGTATACGTAAAAAAACAACAGAACTTACACGTATTATTTCATAATTTTAATTTTTTGCAAACTATTTTTGATTTGTTTCGCGTTTTTTAATTAGTAAAGTTCACATTGTTGTCAAGAGATCTCTTATTATCTGGTTATGGTTACACGCCAAAGTACAGACATGTTCTCCATAATTGGAGAACGAGAACTCAACGAGTTTGTCAGCCCAGGTAATGTGGCGCCATTCCTAATTTCAAAACACCGACCAAAGAGATGCAACCGGTTGGCGGCAACCGACGGCTATTATATATACTACTTATTTTTACTTTATTCAGCTGTTTGTGTTATTATTTATGTTTTTACACAAAGGCCATCTTGTGTGAATAAGATGGGACTGTACTGCTCATATAGAGATGTCAAGATTGCTACAGTTGCTTGAAACCATAGCAACGAGTCAAACAAATGTGAACCCAGTCTAAGATCAACAGTTTAATATATAATTGCAAAAACTTTAAGCAAATTGATACAGATTATTATACTATCAAAATAATTTGAAATTAATTAGAATATGTATAAGAAATAAAGAAAAATGTTTATATTTTTAATTACAATCATTGAGAACATAAGCTTAAGTAATCAAACAAAGTGCTTATAATTTTAATTATATATATATTATAGACTGAACTTAATTATTATGCCTAACAGTAATTGTGCTTAATACTATTGATCCATTTTGTCGTCTTTCCAGACGTGAATGTCTTGATAGTTAACAAACAGGCCTAGTGCATAAATAAATAATATTTCGAGGTAGGCCTGTTGTGTAAATATTGTTTCGGGAAATATTTTGTCTCTCATCGTTTAGCCTATCTATCGAATTGAGAAAAATGCTCTTGGGCAGTGACTTGTGGGTGATAAACGATAGATCTGAAAGATTGTTTCTACTTGCTTCTGATTTGGACAAAGTCCGAAATTGACAAATTAGGAGAAACGTGGAAGAGAACACCTGATTTGTTTACGTGATTTGTATCCCAAGTTTGGGTCAGTTAGGCTTACTGTTCACTATCTTCTCGATACTAAATCGACAGGGCAAAAGATTTCAGTCTAATTCGATATTAATAGATTGGAGTAAAATTTTACAATCCAAGTAAATTCACCAAGTGGACCATTGTATTCTAAAGATAACTCGAAATTAATTAGAATATTTGTAAGTAAGAAGAATGTAGTTGTATTTGTCGGGTTTTTTTTCTCCCCAAATTCACGGAATATCATTCGAACTCTGTCTTGTACCAGTTAGCAAGCAACATAACATGAAGAACGGCAAGAGCCCAAAACGTTGTAATTGTATATAAACTACAAGTAAAAAATACAAAATGTTTTCACGTTTACTGTTTTTTTGGTGATTTTCTTTCTCTGACAGCGCTCTTTTGCGTTAATGTTTACATCAGTTTGCTTTAGTTGATATTAAAGAGCATATACTGTTATGGCGTGAATGCCTTTTGGTGGCGGCCCGGCATGACCAGGTGGTTCAGGCACTTGACTTGTAATCTGAGGGTCGCGTGTTCGAATCCCCGTCACACCAAACATGTTTATCCTTTCAGACGTGAGGACGTTATAAAGTGACGATCAATCCTACTATTCGTTGGTTAACGAGTAGTCCAAGAGTTGGTGGTAGGTAGTGATGACTAGTTGCCTTCCCTCTAGTCTCACACTACTTAATTAGGGATGGCTAGCACAGATCGTCCTCGAGTACCTTTGTGCGAAATTCAAAATAAACCAAACCTTTTGGTGGCGAAGCGTAACTAATTTATATTTATCATAAGAAAATAATATTAGGTTTGTTGTATTTTTAAAGACACTATTCTTTATTTGGACCGTTGTTGTTTTCAGAGAAGACGAATGTGTAATATTGTTTCAACGACACTATATCCTCCATATTCATTGCCGATGATACGATTCATTCAGTACAAAGCATATGTGGTGTTTAGGCACTAACCCTGACCTGGATTGTTTAAACTCAGCATGTACAAGTTTTCTTTCCTGGGTTATTTCAGCGCCATCATGTTTTTTGCATTATTCAAGCTGCTGTAACATCTCATAAATTTGTGGGTAAATGCTTAGGACGTGTACTAAAAAATGGAATAGTAATAGACTATTGAATCTGGTTTACAAATAAAGTCATATAGTGAAGTTCCAGGAAGATTCACACAGGGAGTTGCAATTCATTATTTAGTGCTGGTATTTTAAACAAATGTCAGCGAGATAAGCTTAGCTTCGTATTTTACAATGTAATCACTTAAGGATGAGAGTGCCTCTAGTTGTAAATTGGATCGAATAATTCCCTGCTTGATATACTCGGAAAAAGTAAATGGTTCTGCTTCGTTATAAGAAAATATGTGAAAACGTATAATTAGTATATTAACATGTATTTAAAAAAATTATGTCGTAAAAGCGAATCCTATGTGAATTCCAATAAAAACCATCAAAAGCTTCACGTGTATATAACACTTCTTTCTCAACTGCCCCTGACAAGAAGTGTCCTTTAAACCGTGGATATGCATGCTATTGGTAAATATTTTTTTTAGCTTTGTTGACGATTAAACACCATTATTTGAAGCTCGCTTAGCCATTAACTGAAGGCTTAAACTTGGCACATAGCACTGTCTGACGATTATCTATAACTGTTACGTAACCACTGGTGTAGATTGGATTAAGTGTTTAAACTATACATTTCACACAAATGACCACCAGCTCAGTACTGGAATGGCGTTTTAAACTGAATCATGTTTCTACGAACAGTAAATCAATTTTTGTAATGAATATAAAATCGTTGTGCATACGTCATTTCACCATAAGCAGCTACATGAAATCGTCTCTACATGGACACATCCCAGGAAACTTGGATGCACCTTGTCTTTCAGTGACCAGGATTAAATGATTTTTGTTTAGTTTTTTTGCTTTGAATAGTTTTTACGGAAATTTAATTATCTGTACTTGCACATCACTTAGTATCTTCTTTTCAAAGTTTAACTACTTTACACTTATTTGTTGAGTGTAGCTTTGCAGATGAGCTTAGGAATAATTTATTAAACAAACAAAACCGCGTAATCGTGAAAAATACTTTTTAAATTTTTTTGTGTTCTGATTCAATTAACGATTATGATATTAAATTACATAAAAATCTGGTTTTTATATTTTTATGAATTCCTTTTAACTATTTACCGCATTATTCCAAACTTTATTTGTAGACAGTTCACCTAATAGCACTAATAGAATTGATTGGTATTGATATTTCGCGTGGTTCCTTTTTCGAAAATCATTCTAGGACTTTTCCGTTAGCGAAAATCCTTTAGACTCTTTATCTACGTATATATGCGAAAAAAGTATACATTGAAAGCTCTTAATCTGCATAACTTGAAATATTAGTGGTGTCGTAAAATTTATTTAACTATAATGTAGTGTTAGTGGAAAAAATATACAGCTTTATTGGCTAAAAACTTTGTGGACTAGTTATTCTTTGCTTATCAACGTGTGTCTGTATGTGTATATATATATATATTATGAATTTTATGTATTTCAGCGTATAAATCTTTGTATATATCTCTCTATCTTCAGCTTTTGTCTGTTTGTTCTTACACTTGAATAAAAATAAATTTGTATTACTTTTCAAACTTAAAATGTTGAACCTTTAAAAACAGTTGATAATTTGTTACGTGTTTGTGGGCCAATTATTATCAGAGTACAAAATGTTTATTATGTAATGTGCATCAGATTTGAAAAGACTGCACATATATGGAACATCGGCTATACATGGTTTTATAGGGTGGTAAATTGGTGTGGGCGTATCACCTGGAAGCTTATGATGTCATAACGTGCCCTATGACATCATCGCTTGAACGTGGTGCTTCAAACCAGCTTGATTAATCTACCTCTGTGCTTAATATACGTTTTTAAGATAATTGTCATTTGTGACATCATTACAGCGTTAACCTTTTTTATTGGTATTTCAGAATAATAGTGCTTTTAAGATATTAATCGACAAACAAATACCTTAAAATACACCAAATTTCAGCACTTGGAAAAACTCAGTGACCGAAAAATAAGGCGATATGTGCATTACTTTTGAAAGACCCTCTCCACATGTTTAACATCTTTGCAACACATGCACAAAACGTCGTTCTCATTTACTTGGAATATAAGGATGGACATAACTGTAGCATTATTTATATGTATTGTTTTAATCCGCTGATGTGACCTGTTAAAAAAAACAACAACAACAAAAAGTCTTAGTACGCATGTGTCAACTAAAAGTAGCATGAGAAGAAAACGTGACCGCCTTCTAAAGATCGTCATATAAGGCCTGGAAATATTATTTCAGTTTTGGATGTTTCTTTTTGTTCAGGCTGATAATGATTAAATGCGATTGTTAGAAGTTTACTTTTTTTTTCAGTTAAGAGATTAAAGGCCATGTGCAACACCAACCAAAGCTAAGATTTTCCTACTTTGAATACCTTACATGTTTTATAAAAAAAAAAAAAAGAGCGACCACACTGAATGTTTTACACTTCTCAAGCACGTCAAAGATAGATTAAATGGCTCACATGTTATAACCTGTGTCCAGCAACTGTCACAATCTGACAGAATATGAGTAAGTCTTACTGGCAATAAGTTAAACCACTTTTAAATATGAAGAAACAAACGTCTTGCCAGTGTACGTGAGTTGTAAATGTTTAATTGGCGCGTAAAATAATAAAATATATGTTGTAACATAAATATATTTCTAGAACTTTTAGGTTTTTTTTAGTACAATAAGTTCTATTTTTAGTTGATAAAGGATAATGATATCTGAACAGAGTTTAAAGAGATAAATCGTAGGATAATACTATTTTTAAAATAACATTTTTGAGGGAATGAATAATAAATATGCATTATTTATATACATGTACAAACACACACACATGGCCTGTTTACATGCATTTTTACATAAGTTTACATGTTTTTGATGGAACAATGAAAGGCAGGAATAATGAACTGTTTTGGGGTAATTTTTTTTCTTAATTCTAGTCAATAACGTTAAAAAAAGCAGGTAGAATTTTTAATGAAAAAAGTGGTAAATAGGGTGAACTTTATTTATAATTAGAAAAAATAAATATTGAAGTTAAAATCAAGTATTACTTACAAAAAAGAAAATGTTTAACAGAAACAAAATACAACTCGCTACTCTCTCAATCTGAAGAAAGTTACATGTTAGGTGTGAAAAGTTTGGTCCAGCATGGCCAAGTAGTTACGGTGATTAACTTGTAATTTGAGAGTTATGGGTTTGAATCCCCATCACACAAACATGCTTGCCCTTTAAGCTGGGGGGTGTTATAAAGTAAGAGTCAATCCCACTATACATTGGTAAAAGAGTAGCCAAAGAGTTAGCAGTAGGTGGTGATGACCAGCTGCCTTCTTGTCTTACACTGCTAAATTAGGGAAGACCAGTGCAGATAGCCCTTGTGTAGCTTTGTGTGAAATTTTGAATCACAAGAAACAAAAAAAAGTTTACTAGTCTGATTATGTCACTAGTTTGTGCTATCTTTCAGTTAAAAAAGAAAGATATTTTTAAACACCAACAAAGTGTATATCAGGGGCTACTTTCTTAGTCTGAAAAGTAAGAGTTACAAGAAGTATACTTGTCTTTTGTGCTCCCAGTTTTCATTGTGTTTTTCTTAAACTCAGCCTCCAAGTATTCTCAGATGGGCTTTCTCTCAATCTGAAAAAAGTTAAGTACAACTAATTAAAAATTTCCAGAGAACGTACATTTTGATTTTACTACTAGTTTGTGTTGCCTTAAATAGGTTAATAAAGTAACAAGTTTAAAGAAAGATTTAAAATATACTACACTGATTTTTTTACAATGTTCATTAATATATCATTTGTTGTTCAAGTGTATTTTAGGAAATGTTCTGCAATTTTGTCTTTGAATACAGAGTAAGTTACTAAAGGAATGTTCTACTGCTGCACTTCCATCAGGAATGCACTGTAGAATTAACGTTTTTGTTGACAGAGCTGGATATCTGGCAGCAACATTTTTCCAGAATCTCACTGCTGTGACTTCTGTATTATTTGGATAAGGTTCAGTTTTGTATTGATTGAATCCTGAATGCAGAGTTTCAGTTGCAAGGGAAAATATTTTCTTGTAGATGTCAAACTCATTCTGAACTGACTTTATGTACAGATGCAGAACTCATGCTTGCATCCATAGTTTCACATTGGTAGACATTGTTTTCATTTGTTTCTTTAAATTTTTCATGGAGGGCTATATGGAATAAATTAATGGATTGGATCACATAAGCATCATTTTTAGTTGGCAGAATTCTTAAAAGTCAACTGTGCTTCTCTTTAGGTACAGTCTTTTGTGCTCTCTTCCAAGCTTATCTTCTGTAATTTGGTACATTTTGTGTTACATAACACCATCTCTTTCTACACAGGTAAAACTAGTTTGTCTCCCAGTGGTTTAGAAGTAAGTTTACAGACTTACAATGCTAAAATCTAGTGTTCAATTCCTTGCAGTGGACAGAGCAGAGAGCCTAGTGTGACAAGCTTGACTTAAGACTTTTCATTGCTATTGGTGAGTGGGAATGATTTAATTAATGTTGGACATCTTTTTGTTCAGACCATTCTTCCTATTCAAGAGAAACAGTCAGGCCAGCCCATGTGCATATAACCTGCAGACACTCAAATAAACTACTATCTAGTAGGAACAACAGCTGTAGGTTTAATTACATTTTCAGTTCCAAATTTAGCATACTGTTCATTGTACAGTTGTTTTAAATTGTAGGCTTATTTAAACAAGACATCAAATTTGATAATTACTTTTTAGCCCTTGACATTACAGAGCTGCTAAGGGTATGTCAACATAAACATGAATTAAATATGCCATATCTTTAACATGTAGGAGTTTATTGATACTTTTCCAACATGTGCTATTCACTATTATTTGGATTTACTGTGTAGAATCACATAGAATGGAATTAACATCAGATCTCTTATTTGTATATTGCTGTAATGATTTTATAAGTATTTCAGCAGTACTGACATCCTTGATATAGTAGCATTAGAAACATTTCCTTGTGCAATTTCATGATTCCCTTTTATAGTTTTGATATGTTGAGTGGGGGCTTTCCAAATACATATCATGACTCTTCAGCAATCAGACATACTTTTTCATCTCTTATTTGCTCTTTGATTTCTGTCTTTAATTTCCAAAAGACTTGAGGCAAGTACATTTAATGAAAAGTAGCATATATTGGTGATATTTTAGCTGTTGGACAATATTTCTTCACAAGTTTTCCTAAATGTTCATCAGCAATATATAACTAAAACCAGCTTTGGAGAGTGAATTGCACTCTGACATACTGCTTCTAGCCCTCTGCCTGACCTGCCTTTCCATTAAAGTAAGAAGCATTATTATATAACTCTGATTCTTCAGCATCTTGTTTTACAAAAATATGGTGTGCATTGTGAAGGTGTTCATTTTATCCTCTATTAATATTTTTTTTGTTTTTGTCTGCCAATAGTTATTTTTAGGCATGGTATTTGCATACAATAGCTACTTTTTTAAGGCATACAAAATCTTTTGACCATGACAACAGATGTTTTGAATTTTCTGCTTATTATTGAAGAATTGTATTTTGATTATTAAGGATATTATTAACAATCAAATAAAATATATTTCATCAATACCAACTGATCCTTTACCCACAGCACTACTATAACACTGAATCAATCTCTACATTTTTTCTTTTCTTTTCTCACAGTTACTGAAATGTACCCATGCTTTTTCTCTTTCTTACTGTTGCTTCATTTTCTGCTTGTCTCTCCTAAATTTATGTGCTTTTTTCTGTATTAAGATTAGAATGTGTTGTTTCATCAGTTTGGGTACATTTTGCTTTAACTACTTTTTGATCATCATATAGATAATATCTGAAGAGGTTTGGTCTGATAAGAAGATTTAGGTTAGTCCTAAGTGCACAATTTAAGCTAACAATACAACAGTATAAAAGTATAATGAGTAAAAATAAGTAAAAATTAAAGAGGCCAACATTCAAAGGCAAATGTGATGTTTCCCTTATGCAATTTCAACATTTCCAATTTTGTCACCAGAAAAATTATATTACTCTTTTGGAGTTGCAAGAAGGTGTTTTTGTACCAAATCCCATGTAAGTTGATTCACATATGCATAAATAGTTCACAAAAATGCAAAAAAAATTTTTCTCTGCTGAAAAATTGAACAAGAGATAAAAATTCCAAAATTGTCTATATCTCTGTCTGGACCTATCAAAGAGTACCTTGTATTAAATATCACATAAATTGGTTAAAATATGGCTAAATAATTGACCAAAACTCTTAAAATTGTGGGTTTATTTGACCTTTCACACACTTCTAAATTGAAAAAAATTAACATAAAAACAAAAAAACATAAAATATATTTTGTATGTATATGTATGGGATCTATAAAAAATATATTTATAAGAAATGTGATGTAAATTGGCTGAAATACAGTGGAGTAATCATCACAAAACCCTGAAACTATACTTTTATGACATCTTGACCCCTATAATAATAATAATAATAAAAAAAAAATACCAGGTCCATCTTTTTTGTTTTCAATGTGTGATAGAAGAGTAACTTTTATCAATACCATGTAAAAGGACCTAAGTATGACCAAGTTATTGACAAAACTCTTCATAATTATGGTTTTGTCAACTCTGACCTCCCTGAAAAAAAGACTTAGTGAGCAAATCTAACTTTTTTTCTATGCCTACTTTTTGGGTGCTTGAAAATTTACATTTGTGACAATTTTAATCTTGAATTCTGTAAAAATGACTGCTCAGAAGTCTACCAATATACATTTTAAGGTTGTTGGAGTTTTGACTTCATATGAGCCTTAAAAAAAGGGGCTAAATAAAGAATAAAAACAAGAAAAAATAAAAACGTTATGTGGATGTATTGAACCAAGATATATTCTTACCAAGTTTCAAGACTATCTGTGAAGGAATGGATATCAATTGAAAAGTGTTTGGAAGAAAAAGAAGAAACAATAGAATAACAGTTTTCTTTGTGGGGATATAATTTAATGAAATTCAACATACTAACTAATATAAACGATATTATTAATGAAAAAGTAAATAAACAGTATACTATAAAAGTTAAGTTTAACTTGAAAGTTTTATGGAATGTGTGGACCAAACTATTTCCACTTTATTGAAATTTGTATTTAACATAATGGGTATATTATAACCTGATTTAATGTTTCAGGACTCTACTGATGGGCTTATACAATATATAAACTGAGTTTATCTTAGACAACACCCCTCCATGTGCTTGAACATTGGAAGATTTTCCTTATCTGCCAGTTGAAATATATACTGTAGTTTTTGTTTGATTAATTGTTAGCTGTGTGTGGAGCTTAGGAGAATTTCTCTTTCTTTCTATGTATATATTTGTATAGGACATGGTATGGACTGGGGGTTAAGGTGCTTGACTCACAATTTGGGGGTTAAATTCACTTCACTGTACATCCCACCTTTGTCCTTTTTGTTGAGAAATAGTAGTTGGTAATGGGTGATATTTACTAGCTGTCTTTTCTTTCTCTATTACCATTGATTAACAATGTTGTGTGTTTATATTGATAGCATTGACATTACACTTATAACTTTCTTTTAGCTATGCCTAACAATTAATGTCTAATTGTTGTTACAGGAAATTAAATTTGTTTTCTGCAACCTAAAACATACTTATCATCTGTTAATATTATGCATGCATTTTTTTAAAAGTCCATTCTAAAACTGATTAGAGTATTTAAACTGTAAAGTGTAAGATGATCTATTTAAAGTAAAGTTTTTATAAATATTATTGCTTAACATTTAGTCACTTGTTTGGAAGTTGATAATTCGCATGTGACACTGAATTGTTCAGAACTGTTGTTAACTTCAGAAAACGTACTTGTTGACATATGTTTAACCTATTGTTATAGGTTTGTTACATAGAACCAACATTGCATACGAGTGAAAAACTAGAGATTTGTCCATGAATCATAAAGGGAGCAAAACTTGTACAGGTGTTGTTAATTATTTTGCTCTTTGTTAAATAAACATTTAGAAGTTTGAAGACATTGTGACATAGAAAAAAGTTCCTTCCTTCCATGGACACAATACAAATAGCCACATATTTTTGATGAGTGTCTCTTTTAATTCCTCAATTAATATAGAATTAACATGTATAAAACATTTGAAATAAGAGCACAAGAATTTTATAGATTGTATAAGTTAGTAGTTTATACAATGGACTATCCATATATCAACTATAAACATTAAAGGTTTTCACAAATAAAAGTGTAATTTACTTTTTTAACAATGTGAGAACCTCAGTTATAGTTTGTAAGATATACATGTACTGTTTTTAATGTCATATTTTGATTTTTTGTCAAGCTATGTATGTTTTCCATACTGTGTGGTTTCTTGTATATACATTTGCTTACGTTTTTTGTACTAAACTTTTAAATACAAGAGATTATTTACACCTCAATTAAGAGCAAATGTGTTTATATATATATGTAATAATTTTTCATTATAATAAAAATTTATTATCTCATTACAAGTGAAAAAATTCATATTTTGATGCTTATGTAACTTATTTTCTTGAATTTTTTCAGTTTTTTTTTACTCTTCTTTTTTATAGGTAAATGTTAATTAATGCTAAAGTTTAGTGTTGTACATTTCAATTTCTTTTGAATAATCATAAATGTTTCATTGTGGATTGTTTAGGACTGTTCTGACATCTTATTTATATTCTTGTGTTACGAGGAATTAGTAGGATGATTACTTATATTTTTGTTCTTTTTTAAGCAAAATGTCTTTAAAAGAATAAAAGAGTCTAGAAGCTTGTTATTTTTCGAGTTCAATGTTTTTTTCTGAATCTTTTGCTTTTGTGTCATTTACTGATGGCATTGTGCCAGAAAAGGAAATACAAAATAATATCTATATAAGATTGGATATCACCATGTATGAATATTGATTTATTGTGTCACATATAAAGTTAACGATATTGTTTTTTTGGATGTTAAATTCATTTTCATGCGGACTTCAAGTGTGTAAGTTAAATGCATTCTCAGATGAGTCACCGATAAGTCTTCAGACTTGCAACACTACAATCTAAGATTAGATTCTTCATGGTGGACAGAGCTCAGATATAAAGTCATGTATCTTTTTGCTTAAAAAAAAGAAAAACCAGAAACGAAGACATACCAGAAAACAACAATCATTCGAGGTTTTCAGTCATGTAAATCAAAGCATTTGATATAGCCATGGTACGTGCATTGCTCTTTGATGTGGTTTGCTCTACTGTAATATTGATATATTGATGGCAGGATTATGTCTTTATAACGTTTTTTTTTATTATATTAACCATTTCTTACAAAAACTTGTTTTTGGTTTTCAAAATGTATGGCAAGTGAATCTCACATTCAGTATTTGCAATACTTGACTGAATTTACCTAAGACAGTAAAATGGATTACATATGTATGATGAATTATTAACTGGTAGGTTATTATCATTATATGCTTAAAAATAAACACTTATCATTAATATACCAATTCATCACCATTCACTGTGATGTAAAGTATTAACCTAAGTACTTCTTATAAGTAGGCAATTTTTATGCTGTATAAGGTTCTTATTTTTCACTTCTTAAAGGAAAGGTTTAATTTTGTGTAAGATTGTCAGTAAGTCTAAATGGATTTGTCATTTTCAACGAAACATGAAGGTCTGGCATGACCAGGTGGTTAGGGTTTTTGGCTCGCAATCTGAGAGTTACAGATTTGAATCTTTCTCCCACCAAATATACTTGCCCTTTTATTCATGAGGTCTTTATAATGCAATGGCTAATCTCACTATTTGTTGATAAAAGAGTACCCTAAGTGTTAGTGGTGTGTAGTGTTTCATTACTAAACTAGGAACGACTAGTGCAGAAAGAGCTCATGTAGATTTGCACAAAATTAAAATCAAACCAAACAAACATGAGATGTTGAAATGCAACTTCGAATTTTTGGAGTTGTGGCTCTGTAGCTTTGAGCCAGGAGTTGGAATTCTTGTTCGTAAATATTCTATTTATTGTAAATATAATGGTATGTTTCTTTAACACTGAGTGTTTTGTGTCATTTCACCGTCCCATCAGAAGAAGGATAAATTCCTCCTGTAGTTTTTTTTGGACCAAAAAAGTTGCACAATTGTACATATCAGATGTTGTGAATGCCTTACATCTACAAACAATGGTGTTAATGACTTCAGTGGCAGTGTATATAATTATATTTTTATTGTAAATTCACTTATGGTTCCTTCAGTTATCTTTTTATGCTATTCTTAATGACAGTTATAGCATTACAATTGTCATCTTACAACTTTCTTTGTTTTTATGTTCATTTCTTCTTTAGTGCTGATTAATTCTCTAGTCTGGTGGTTACAGAGTTTTAATTCCTTTCTAAACGTAATCAATCTGAGAGTCATGAGTTCGAATCCCCATCACACCAAACGTGTGCTCACCCTTTCAGCCGGCATTATAATGTGTGGTCAATCTCACTATACATTAGTAAAGAGTAACCCAAGAATTGGTGGTGGCTGGTAATGACTAGCTGCCTTCCCTTCCCTCTAGTCTTATACTGCTAAATTAGGGATGACTAATGCATATAACTTTAAAACAAACAAACAAAATCTTCCTAAATTCTAGTTTACAACAATTAACAGCTTATTGTGTCATTTCATCTTTTACAAAATTTACTTTTATTCCTGATTGAATTTTTCAACTTTTTAAAAACTTTATTTGTGTATTTGTTTTTATTATTTCCAACTGCACTTTCATTTGACATGCCCTTCCAGTGGCACAGCAATATGTCTAAAGATTTGTAATCCTAAAATCCAAGTTTGGATACTCATGGTGGGAAGAGTATAGGTAGCCAATTACGTAGCTTCATGTTTAACTTCAAACAAATTAAATTAATTTCTCACTTTTCAAATTTTTGTATTTTGTTGCTCAAATTGTCCGTCTCGTTATATAAAAAAATTTAATTGTTTTTCTTAGACGTGTTTACATTTTAACTATCAACTCTGCTTCTGAAACTAAATGTTTTTATGAAAAAATGTGTTGCAGAATTTTAAATTGTAATAACCAAATCTTTTGCATTAAAAGTTTCCAGTGCCTCACAGAACCACGTAAGAAGTTTTGCTTCTTTCAGTAAATCTGAATTATTATTGCAAAACCGTGTGTTCTAAAATTGTCAGCACTTGAGGCTAATGAGTTTGATACTATAATCATTCTTATATAACTATTTTTATCTGATCATTATTTTCTTTGAATTTTGACCCAATGAACTCTTATGTTGAGACAGCTTATCAATGTGAATGCTTTTCATCTGCTACTTACAAACTATATATAGCATCAAGGTTTTACGCCAGTGTATACCGCTCCAAATGTTTTACCAAAACCACCATCAATAGGACATTGTATTTTATTTCTTTAGTTTTTGGACTAAATAGAGGAGTATTTTTGTTACAGGTGCTTTAAATTCAGATACTAAAAGCTTTTAAACTTTATTTACATGACATGTAAACTATATTATAGTTCGCTTTATGAAAACGGTAAATTGCCTTTGACATTTAGGTGTTAGGTATACATTTTGTGTTTTAAGCATAGGGTGGATTAATTATTAAAATATTTCGTTACTCAACATATTATAAGGGAAAGGTATCAAAATTTAAAGTTATGCGATCCAAGTAGGTGATGTCCATTTCAATATTGTAATGTTTGTTTTTTGCTACAATATAGGCTGTGTGTTGAGATTGGATAACATTGCCAATGTACCATAATATAAACGATATCGTGATGTTGAATTACGGTATTTCATAAGGCTTCGTAAGGTGTTTTTTTTTAGTACGTTAAGCACTAAAAAACACACGAACACACGAGGTAGTGTTCATCGAACATAACATACGAAGATTAATTGCTTGGGAAAAATAATTCTGCTCATATACTAAACTGTACGTGTTTTTTTGTTTTTTTTTCAGGAGTGCAAGCTTCATATATTTAGTCAGTTATTACCCTTCATCAATCTTGTGTGCCTGCTTTTACAAAAATTAACCATAAAAGCCATGAAATAGCAATTTATAATGATCTGAATGTTATTGCACCATCGTAATAACAGTGGAATTTTAACAACCCTTGTATGTATGATGGAAATGTAAAATGAGAAAGATAGTTTTCCCCTTTCTAACTAATGGGTAGGAAGAAAATCCTGTTTTGAAATTCACATTGTTCTAGCCAAGAAACTTGTAGTCAACACACGTCGAAGGTTGTGGTTGTGCTTTACTAAACTTGGTGAATGTGTATTGTACTGTACGTGCAGTCAGTTTCATGACTTTATAATGTTTTCAAATATGCATACAGGTTTTGCTGCAATTCTCTTTAGAAGATTGGGCACTAGTGAGGAGAAACAAGATCACACCTCGTGTTTGGTAAATATCTAACATGTCGCAAGCATGTATACTTTGTATCTTCAAATATTGAGGATGATGCCAACAGCTATAACATACGATCCACCACACACAGTAAAACGATGTTGGATCTTACTTATGTTGAAGAAAATACCTTCATTTTTAGGATTTTCATCCAACGTGTTTTTTTTTTTTTCATGATAATATTGACCCATGGATCACATACTTAGGAAGTAAAGAAAGAAATGCATGTAAACAAAAAGTTATTAATTTTCAACTCTTGCTAGTTGTAGTTGAAAAATATATATGTAAAAACGGCTTGTTTGAGTTGAGAATCTGACGATGACCGAAGAAGGTCGAAACGTTGTTCGCTCCTCCACGTAAAATATTTTCTCAACCCAAACGAGTCGTTTTTACATATATTTTTTCTCTACAAGTGGGTTTTCTCGACATTACTGATTACTAGTTGTAGTTGGTTTGTTACTTCGAAACTATTACGATTCAACTTATATCTCTTTATCTCATTGATTGCTTAATTTAAAATATGCAAGATGGGTAGTTAAATTATATTTGTTGAACACCGGTGTACATGTACTAATAGTATTTATAAGCTAAAATAATACATTACTGAATAATTTTATCAGACATACTGGTGTCGTGTATAGACGTATACTGTCTGTACCGTTGTCTCTTCTTTTTAGTCTTATACATAACCTAATCGTATTCGTAAGTTTCGTCAGTGACCGTTAATGAGGCCAGCATTATCATTTATTGCGCATATATAGTGAATTAATTTAGTCTGATTAAATGTTGTATTTATTTATTTGCATTAAAACAAATAATTATAAAAATAACGAGCAAAAATTTTTACCACAAAACTAATATATCGTATACTTTAAATACTGGCAGAGATAATACTTTGTATAAAATGTTTTTACATAAACATTAGAGCAACAAATTAATTCTAAAGTGACTCATTCCCAGTATACTTTATAAGATTATGTAGTTATCCAACTGAAAGCTGTTAATTTGAAGACGTAAAGTCATGAAGTTGTTAGTGCTTTTTGAACCACAATGGTGGTTAAAGGTACTAGGTATCCCTTTAAATTGTGTACTTAGCTATCCGAATAAAGAAGTTAATTAATAACTGCTACGTTAAAACAAAGTTTTATTTTCAAAGGAAAACAAAATTAAATTTTAAGTTAAACAGATAAAAACGAATTTAAATGGAAGTGGAAAGTTTTGCCGAAACGTTGTTGTATGAACATTGTCCAGTAAAAACTATCGGAACGCTAATGTTTATTTTTCGTTTTATGGTTTTACAGCTTAATATATCGTTGTTTCTAAATACTTATGAAAAAACAACAACACGGAAATGTAAAATATATACATATACGAGGGCTGTTCAAAAAATACGCGGACTGTTTGAATTGCGCGGCTCTAGTTGGTTCCAGGGGAATCCACTTGGTGTCGCTAGGTTCGCACAGATCAGCTGATTACGACGCCATTTCCCGATTGCAGATATCTTCATTTGTGTATTAGCTACGCGGTTTTAAGTGAAGTGCGATTTTTTCGTTTGGCGGATTTCAGAATGAATGACCTGAAGGAGCAACGACTTGCTGTGAAATTTTGTGTTAAACTTGGAAAATCTGCGACTGAAACTTTTGCTATGCTTAACACGGCTTACGGTGATGTTGCTATGAAGCGTACGGCATGTTTCAAGTAACATGAACGTTTTAAGGATGGTTGACAGTCCATTGAAGATGATGAGCGTCCTGGACGTCTTTCCACGTCAACTGACGACCCACACGTCGACAAAATCAACACCCTGGTGCGGGCAAATCGACGTCTGACTGTCAGGGAGCTTGCTGAAGAGTGTGGGATATCAGTTGGATCTTGTTACGAGATTTTGACCGAAAATTGAAGATGCACTGCGTTGCTGCGAAATTCAGCCCTCAGAACTCGTGAGTTTTTGGCCAAACACTCGATCACTGTTCTTCCCCACCCCCCTACTCACCTGACCTTGCTCCTTACGATTTTTTCTTGTTCCCCAAACTCAAAAGACCCTTGAAAGGAAGAAGATTTGAGACGATTCCCGAGATTAAGGCAAATGCTACGAAGGAGCTGGAGGATATTACAAAAGAAGCGTACCAGGACTGTTTCAACAAGTGGAAACACCGTTGGGATAAGTGTGTGCGTTGGGGAGGAGAGTACTTTGAAGGAGTCCCAGACCTGTAACTTCTAAATAAAGTACATTTTGTTTTACGACGTCAGTCCGCGTATTTTTTGAACAGCCCTCGTATATGTAGCAAAGTGATTGTTTGATTTAATCGCATTCGTTCAGTTAGCGAGCCGAAAAAAGAAATCCTTTTGTTGTACTGAAACGACCAATCTCGATTATAACGAAAGCTGATATATGTTCATTTAAGTGATTGCTCTTTTCGGAAAAAAATAAACTGAAATATTTCTGGACAAATTTTCATTAACCTTTATTAATCGTGTTCAAATATATATGCATGAAAAATTAACTTGGGTGTAGAAGATGCAGTGTCCTACATCAGCTGTTAGTGATAATATTATCTTACAAAAAGATGTAAAAGCATGTGTTAGACGTAGTTAAACGAATGAGAGTTTTAAACTATAACGTATTTCAAATTAACTTCTATGTTTTGTTGTTTGGTACGATACACGTGTATTACTTGACCATGCATACCACACAAGTCTACGTCACGCTTTACAAGTTAAAATATTGTAATTTAAAACTCTCATTTTAGCGTTGTAAATCCGTTGACTTACTACTGTATCATCGGGGGTTCAATTTCCCTCGGTGGACTCAGCAGATAGTCCGATGTGGCTTTGCTATAAGAAATTCCCTCCTCTGGTGGGAGTGAATGACATTAGATTTTTCTGAGATTTATACAAATTTATATTTACTTTGCTGCCTGCGGTCTTACAACGCTTGTAACCAGGTTTCGATATCCGTAGTGGGCAGAACGCAGATAGCCCATTTCGCAGCTTTGTGCTTAATTACAAAAAAACACACGAAAAAAACTTATTTTATCACCGTACTTGCTATTTTCGCCCATTCTATCATGGCTGTTATGAATTTTATGCCATTTAAATAAGATTAATTTGTTATATTACTGCTGGCTCGTTTCTTGTTTTATCAATGTTCTGTACATGTAATGCAAGTGTACTTTGAACTGTGTTAGTAGTACTTTGATTAGAACGTCTTAATGCTACTGTTCACTGTATTTTTTTTTATCTGTAAATAAATGGTGACAGGCCAGAAATAGACTTGGCCGATTTAGGTCCAATGTTTGTTACTGAAGTTTCAGGAGCCTTATCGAATCGAAACTTCAAGATATTAAAAGTTTCTTTGCAGATTTTTCTTGCCAGTCACACACAATTTGACCACACTCACAGATAGTTTATTTGACCCGTCGTTTACGGCCAGTCCCTTTTTACCTTCAATAAAAAGAATAAATAATCATTGCATCAGAACACATCTGCAATATACTCGAGGACAACTTCTGAATATGTTGTTAAACTCTGAGAGACTATGACATAAACACGATCCAAATTTATATCTGCTAATAAGATATTTGGCTGTTTTTCTATAAAGGATGAGACTGTAGTAACTTACTGTGTCACAAGTTGCTAACGATGAAGTTTCAGTTCTAGCGTTGATTTATTTTCAGTAGATAGAACGAAATTCTAAGACATTTGGTGTTAGTGTTTACGTTTTGGTTTATGATGGAATAAAATAACAGTTAAAGATTATTTTGGATTAATTACATTTACAAATAAGGTGATATTCAAGAGCAGAAGGCTCATTCTAGACAAATTCAAATCTTGCCCACTAAGAAAATCGCAGATGAGATCGTATACGAGAAGAATCACATCCTTCAAATAACTGGTGGCTTCCTGTTTTATTTCGTTTATTTTATAATAGTCTTATTATTGAAGGGGGAAGGGGTAAATAGCTTACTTCCTGATGAAGAATGATGAAACGAGTTAAGATCAACATTTCATTTTTTGTTAATTTAATTAGTACTTCAACATCCTTGGCTTGTGAAATTTCCATTTCTCACCAAATCTCGAAGTTGTTGGCAACGGATATAAATTCAACAAATTTAATATTCATTTCCTGCCTTTTCCATTCGAGGTGTTTGCCGTTTACAGTGTAAGGCTCTTTATTGTGTCGCAGAACATTCAGGGTTTCAAATTATTGCCATAAAGGTATGTAGTTATCCAAGAAGCCCCATTGACTAACTTTTTTATTCTGGAGATATTTCTTTAGTTTGAGCACATGTGCTACATTAAGGAATGTATACATCTTAAGATATCTGACATCAGTCTATGTCTGGCTAAATCAAACTTTAGTTTTTAAAATAACAGATTAAAAGTTTGTTTGTTCTTGAATTTCGCGCAAAGCTACACGAGGGCTATCTGCGCTAGCCTTCCCTAATTTAGTAGTGTAAGACTAGAGGAAAGGCAGCTAGTCATCACCACCCACTACCAACTCTTGGGCTGTTCTTTTATCATCGAATAGTGGGATTGACCGTAACATTATAATTCCCCAATGCTGAAAGGGTGAGCATATTTGGTGCGACGGGGACTCGAACCCACGACCTCAGATTACGAGTCGGGCTGGATAAAAAGTAGAAAACTGCATTAGAAAGAGTATAATATTTGTACAAGCCAAATTAATTCTTGACATAACGAGTTATATATTTTAACTGTTCTATCATTCTAACATGATATCTATTAACGTAGTAGACGTGAAAATTATACAGATGTTATTTTCCGTATCCACTGTTATAAGCCTCAGTAATATTGTGCTATAACTGTATACATTTTTTTTTCCAAAAGGTGATTCTGTGTATGTGTTATATATAATGCCTCTCATATCTTTTTCTCTCTCTTAAAACATTTCTGTTTTTTTTAAAGTCACAATATTGTAATTTATTATTTTAGCATTTTGAGATACGGCAGCACGCTTGTTCATGAAATCTAAGTAGACATTTCTTAGCTGTTGATCTCGAAGTAGCATATCAGTTAATGTGGTGTTTCTGTCGAAAAAGCAGCCTATAAAAAGTATCGAAATCATGTTATTATTGGGTGTTCAGCACTGAACAGAATGATAGACACAGAAGTCGCGTTCCGTAATTTTGTGTTGTTTTCCGTCAACATTGGGAATTTTTATTTTGTTTCTTTAATCTTGATAAATACCAAGTTTATAACATTAGGAGAGAAAATATGTATTTATCAGATCTGTTGGTTTCTAATTTGATGTCCACAAATTATAATGAAACCATATACAAGCCACTTTTTCCTGTTTTGTTTGTTTGCTTGTTTGTAGTTAAGCAGAAAACTAAATGGTTGGTTATCCGTACAATGCCCACATCTGGTATCAAATCCCAATGTTTAGCGTTATAAGACCTCAGACTTACTGCTGGTCCACCGGCGACTTTTATTTTGTAATAGCTATCAAAATTTGCTATGAATTTGTAGGATAAAATTAAAATTAATTTTGTAAGATCATTCCAAGAGACAAATTTGCTTTGAAGTAATCCCGTACACGCGTTTCTGGACGAAACAGCATTGGATGTGTGTGGTAAAAGATTGAATTAGTGTTGGAACCCCAACGTGTCCTTAGCAGTCATGATAGATACCGTAAGAAGTGTATCAAAAATAGCGCCAGTTACAGTAGATATCGAGTACTAGCTCCACAACAGAAATAACGAACAGATAAGCTAGCTCTATTTTGTTCTGTGATAAGCTGGGCAGCTCTGTGACGTGTACACGTGAACCAGAGAACTCAGCTGATTATAATACATTTACCATACTCATGTGATATATTAGAGTGAAAGTTTGTAAAGCCGACACATTTTAAAGCATGTATTATTATAACTTCCGTAGAGCAAGGTTTACTTAATAATTAAGCTCTATCCTAAACTTAAACTTGTTTTTTTCCTTTTCTTCTCAGTACCGATGTTATTGAATGCTGATTGCTATGGCTGTGTAATTTAGTCAACGTCCACTTCCTGAGGTTACATTTGTCTGTTTTGCTTTAAATAATATATCAGTCTTGAAATTGCAAGTAATAAAGTACGGATGTTATAGTATGACTTTGTTCAGTTCGGTTTAATAGTGAACCAAGATGGTCGATAAAATAAATGATTGTAAAAATACTGGAAAGCAGTGTACATATCAGTGTTTGTTATTTTGTATATTTTGTTTTTATTGGGTATTATGTGAGAACTGTCCATGTATTTTATAAATACTCTCATTCAAAACTAAATATTTAGTGCAAACAGGGTGATACAGAAAAAAATGCAGATAATCCACCTTGTTGCTATAAACTGCTGCCTGAAGAACGTCTTTGGTTACTGACATTGACTGTATACATATATGGAATATGTGTTGTATGGTTTAATATTGAACTAATGGACTTCTCCATGCAAAAAAAAATCAGTCCCACCATGTTTAAAATAAACATGGAAGTTCGGGTGTTAGTCTGGTATTGCTTATGTCGCAGAGGTACAAAACTAGTACGGGTGTTTGGCACACTTTACGTTAGTGATGTGGTTCTTGGGTCTTACATAAGAAAACACAGATCTACAAGAATAGCTTCTGTATGTTAAGGTTTCAGGGTGCTACAACAGTTGTTAATGACAGTCGACTTTTCATATAGTGGCTCAGCTGTTGCCTAATTGTTGCTATAAGATTCGGACTTAAATTACCAAATGGAATAAATCTAATTTTGTTTTCTATTTTTATGATTCTTACTATCTACATCTTAACCAGATTAGTTGTATGATTGCCCAGTGTTCATTTATCAAGCTGGTTTGTTTTTGTTTATAATGTAGCACAAGTGACCCATATATATTTATATGTGGAGTAATTATAATAAACTTACTGATTTTCCATGGTGGGCTGTTTTAAGATACGTGAAATACTTAACGTCTTGATAATAATTCCAGTAAACATTGACCAGCATGGCCAGGTGGTTAGAACGCTAGACTTTCAGACTGATGATCGCATCTTCGAATCTCCATCACACTAAACATGCTCGCCCTTTCGGCCGTGGGGTATTATATTAGGACGGTCAATCGCACTGTTTGTTGGTAAAAGAATAGTCCAAGCATTGTCGGTGGGTGGTGATAACTGTCTGCCCTCTTTCTAGTTTTTCAATGCTAAATTAAGGATGGTTAGCGCTGATAACCCTCGTGTAGCTTTGCGCAAAATTCAAAACAAATCAAACCCACCCAAGAAACTGGAAGTTACTGCAACTAGCATTACACTTTTGTTTGAGAACAGATAGCCGTAATTACTTTTAATGTTATCCATTGATGTCTTTTATCCTTTAAACCAGGGATTCCCAACCTTTTGGCACTCGCGACATGAAAATGTAATTGATGAAATAAAATTAATGTTATTCCAAGCTACTTCTAACAAGGCTTCATGATCCCCTGGGGGGTCGCGACCCAATGGTTGGGAACCCCTGCTTTAGACAATGTTTAAAGCGTGTAATGCAACCGTTTCTCTTATTTTGTGTTCATAAAAAAATTACGTTAGTTCCATGTTTGATTCCAGAGGTAAAAAGCCAATTAAAAGTGCCCTATATTGAAATCAATAATCACTCACAAAAAACATTATCATTAGCACAGTTGTCTCGTTAAAACAAAAACATAAAATCTCATGATTACATAAAATCGATTATTAAAAGCATATTGCCAAAATCAGTTATCTTAGTAATATAAAAAAAATCGGAAAAATCAAGTAGAGTAGAACATATGCACGAATTGTGAAATGAGTATATATTAGGTAATTATTTCATCGGAGAATCGAGAGAGAGTCATGAAATGAGACGAGAACATTCCTGGGTTTGAACATTTTCAAATTGATCATATATGTCACTGAATACCTTATTAAAATTATATTTAAAGAAACTGAACAGAATAGATGAAAAATAACAGATGTTACAATCAAAAGTACAAAATCTTGTCACGAAATAAATGTGTATAAACTCTTCTCTGTTCTTCATTAATATAACTTCAAAGTCCAAAGAGAGAACAATCATTTTTATAATTGTCATCACTGTTGAAACATTTAGTAAAAGTAGCATATGATACCTAAGAGAACAGCTTGTAAATTTTTACAGTTTGGTGTACTGCTGTAGT
This sequence comes from Tachypleus tridentatus, assembly GCF_004210375.1. Taxonomy (NCBI): domain Eukaryota; kingdom Metazoa; phylum Arthropoda; class Merostomata; order Xiphosura; family Limulidae; genus Tachypleus; species Tachypleus tridentatus. Next base: position 110,046,884 of record NC_134832.1, on the reverse strand, counting down.
TTAAATCATGTAAACATTGTTCAATTGTAATCGAGTATAACCTGATGATGATGATTCATGCTTGTGGGTAAAGATGGCGTTAAACAAATGTATAAAAAACATTCCTCTTCCAAAGTTGATTTTTTTTTTTACATCTTATGATTTATTCAGTGCTAAAATCCACAATGTCCTGTATCCCACCAGTAATCACCATCTGTAGCCAGTTGCTGGCATGACAGTTACTTCTAACGATATAAACGTAGAAAATTGAAATGATCAACCACTTTCGACTTTTATCAAAATATATCACTCAATCTCCATCTACAATCGGCTACATACAGTGAGTGGTAATGTGATCTGCGACGTTGTGGTTTATCACTCAGGTCCAAGCCCTTTACTGAACCTTGCTTTCTAATTCTGCATCTGTTTTGATGAAATCTAATAACACACCCTCAACATTTTTATGTGATATGACCACAGAATTTTTCAGTTTAAAGTGATACCATTTTTCCTTTTACGTTGTTCTGTTTCAGCCTTGCTGGAGCGATCATGTATTTATTAATATGTATGTCTATAATAAAAATGTATTTTTGCATTAGTATCTACTTAGGACCGTGTACAGCTGACTAATTCTTGTATTCTTTGATGTAATAAATATAATTGTGAAATATTATATAAATATTTATATCTCTTTCTTAGTATCATTTACAACGAATTTCTAGCATAATACAAGATTCTTGGCTGCTACGTGACACACGAGAAGAAAATTTACAGTAAGGAAACAGGAAGTAATTATTACAGAGGTTGTAAAACAACAACAACAGAAGTACATACACTTATGCTTATAGTCCGTTATCGGTCGATATACTACCGGCATATAATGCATTTAATTTATAAAAATAAGAGACAAACGGGAAACAAGTAAGGTTGATGAAATACAAGACGAAATAGTTTGGAGATTTAGTTATGTCTTAAGTAGTTTAGTTTATCGTTAGAGATAATTCCAACTGCGGAGGTTCTTCCTTTTTCCTGTTTTTATGTTTCTTTTTTGGTCTGACACCAGAAAGCACTTTCTTTCGTTAAGCCTATGGGGAATTTACAACTCCTTTCCATCTCTCCCCACTACTCTTGGAGATTAAAGCGGGAATGAAGGAGTGTTGTTTTCAGAATTTGGATCTGCCCCTGTAATAATTACTTTTCCTGTGAAATTATTAGTGTGGTGATGAAAAGCCGTCAATTCAGGTTACCTCCCTGTTTTTTGCTATTGTCGTTTAGTACCTATTAGCTAGTTAGTACTAGTCACATTTTAAAATAAACTTTAGTGTGTAGGATGTTGAAAATATTTAATCATCGTTAAAAATATCATTTTGTTAAACATGCCCCAATATTTGTCGAATTTCATGTTACATTAACTTGAGATTCTATATCACGGTTTTGTAAATAATATTAAAGTGATTTCTTACATCAACAAAATATCAGTAAGCTAGCAGACGATTGTGAAATGAAGTAGTTGTAGGCACATTACATGTCTAAGATGCAAGTTAAAAATATAATAAACTTCCAAAGATTTGTGTGTGTGTGAAAAGCAAACATATGGTCCTATAGTGGTGTTAAAGGAAATGCGGTTGTGATAGTATGAAGTTTACGAAAAGTATTGGTATGATAATTTTCAGTAGTTTTAAATATGTTGCTTTTAAGAACCATGTTTTTTGTATTCGTAGAGAGACGTACTGTTTTTTATTGTTTCTTCGTTCAAACACTTTTCAATTTACCACCGTTCCTTCTGTCCTTAGGGTACTGACTTGAAACTTGGTAGGGTTGTACCTTGGTCCAATATGCTCAGGCTATCTTTCAATCTTTTGACTTGGGTCTTTTTTGAGAACTTTATGGAGTCAGGTGTCAAACAACCCAAAAATGTATATTTTGGGCTTTTGTGCGGTCACATATATAGCGATCAAGATGAAAGTTGCCACGGATATCAATTTTCATGCGCGCAACACATTGGCGTACAAAAAAGTTGGATTACACTATTTTGGGATTTTAAGGGGCGTTATATCATAAAAAGCATGTTTCTTGGAAGGTTTGATCGATTACTCGACCATATTTTGACAAAATTTCGTGGCATTTGGTACCAAGATACCTTTTTACAGGTTACACACAGTGAAAAACCAAAAATGATACACTTGCCGCCATTTTTAGTATATAATTATAAGGAATCAAAATGCCATAAAACGTACCTTAAGGGATTTTTGACAATTATTCTGCTGTATGTCAGCCAATTTACATAGTATTTGATACAAAGATACTTTTCTACAGGCAACATACTTTGACAAACAAAAATGTTGAACTTCCCATTTTAGTAATTGTAGGGTGTCAGGATGCCACAAAAAGCACAATATTAAGGTTTTATTACAATTACTCTGTCGTATTTCAGGCAATTTACATCGTATTTGATACAAATATACTTTTTCATAGGTCTCAATGAGAGACGTGAATAATTTTAGAAATTTTTTCTTTTGCTTATTTTTCCAGCGAAGAAGGTTCGTCTTAGAGTTTCGTAAGCTATTCACGTGTATGTTGACCAACTTACATGGGATTTAGTACAGATATACTTTTTTTGTTTTTTGCACGCCAAGTAGTGAATTAAACAGTATTTTTTTTAATTTCAACATTGTCCTTATTGCGATTACGTGGTGGAGACCTGTTGCATTCCCTCACCGATGTTTCCTTCTTTAAATAACTATATTAACTTCATGTAGTAAAAATACTAACTTTTTAAATTCGCAAGAAAAACAGCAGTATCATAAAGTATCTGATATTATACATGTCGTTCCCCGCCGATACAGCGGTAAGTCTACGGATTTACGTCGTTAAAATCAGGGGTTCGATTTCCCGCGGTGGACTCAGCAGATAGCCCAATGTGGCTTTGCTAAAAGAAAAAAACACACACATTATAGACGTCAAAGAAGGTATGCAAGCATTTATTTGATTTACGGTTACTGTGCGCTGTATTTATTATCCATGTACATCATATTTTAACAATTTCTTAAACGTGCGTATGAAATTATCGAAGAAAAGGAGTAATAATTGTTTGCGTAATTAGTGATTAGTGTCGTAACATCGTAAAGAAACTGTTCGTTTCGGTAAGGAAACAACAACGATGTTATACACTGTAAGGAAGTGTAAAAATAAAATATAGACATCGGTTATTTTTTTTAATTAATATCTCGATGCAAATGGTCTCTAAGTATTGAATAAACTGAATTACTTGTCTTAGGGCCAAAACACGTTTTGGAGCACATTACAAATTGAAGCGTAGAACTTTGTATACAAGCATTTTTTAAAAATTGTTTTACAGTGGTAAAACAAGGTATAATGGAAAGTATTCCAAGTTTTATATGAAAAGTGATAAACTTTAGAAACGATTGTCACTGTCGGCAACATACAGAGGAAACTGAGTTATAAAGACAGTTAAAAAATGAAGAACAATACTATAAATTCAAGTTAGTCAAAATAAGGAAGTTTGTTATAGGAACGTTGGCAGAGGCAAAGCTTAGAAGATAATATTTTCAGTCTTTATATCCTAAAGGTGGTTATAGATATATTTGTGTTCTGTGACCTGTAGTTGGCTCATAACTTATGTTTTAACGAAATAAATTTTGATGTGGACTTTTTTCATTTGTGATATTTGGCCATTTGAAGGAAAGAATATTGAGTTTAAATTTTGTAATTATAATGATGAAGACTTAGTTACTTAAATTTGTCAGTATTAAAAAAATGGAATATTCTTTTTCAATAAAGTTATGAAGTGATTGTTTTAAAAAACTTTACATTATAATGGAAACCAGTTTGCTATAACACTGTTTTTGAATCCAAATATTTCTTAGTTTTTAAAAACTACAGGGTGCGATTGAAATATGCCTATAATAGAGGGCGCACTTTAAATCCGTCTGAAATGTTTTCAGATGTAGCTCAACAAAGTTTTCCTCACAAGAAAAAAAGTGACAAACGTGAAAGGCTTATTGTATAAAAACCAAGAGAGAGAGATCCACAAAAAACATTCAGAAAGAGTTCTAAGGGAGGATGTAAAATTATCACGGACTTTTGAACAATTTACTAACATTTCCCTGTAGTTGTCATGTGGTGGTGACAATCTTCTATTGATTTATTGATTGTACTCTTGCCTATCATTCTCAATAACTTTCTCGGTTATTTCGCTTCCCAGTATAAATTGTTTTCCATCGTCATTTTCCATTCACATGTATGGCACGATAACATTGCCTTTTGTCCCAGCTTTTGTGTTGTTTTGGTGTTTCTGCATGGAATATAAACGAAGTTGAAGATAACTACTAGTATTGTTTGTATAATAATTAGTCTTTTGTAAGAGGAAAGAGAAAAAAACACGCTTTTATAGATATTCTGTGAACACACATGCTCGGTACTTGTATATATATGTAAAACGAAATTTAAGTCTCATTGTGAACCGTGATTCATACCCATTTGGGGCCGGCATGGCCAGATGGTTAAGGCACTCGACTTCTAATTTGAGGGTCGCGATTTAGAATCCATGTCACACCAAACATGCTTGCCCCTTTTAGCCGTGGGGGCGTTATAACGTGACGGTCTATCCCACTATTCGTTAGTAAAAGAGTAGCCCAAAAGTTGGCGGTGGGTGGTGACGACTAGCTACCTTCCCTCTAGTCTTACATGGCAAAATTAGGTACGACTAGTGCAGATAGTCCTCGAGTAGCTTTGTGCGAAATTCAAAACAAACAATGATGGCCATATTTCCTATTGTATTATTGCTTAATAATACAGTTTCCAAGGAAACAAGTTTATTCGAAGGATGTGAAAGTCAGTGTTGTTTTGAAGTTTTAACCGTTTTAAACATTTTGCTGTACCAGCTCTTCGTGTTTGTAGTACTTTGAATACTTTTGCTTTTATTTAGACATCGTTTAACAATTTCACTACACGAATGACCTTTCTGGGATGGGTATAAATGTTATCCACTAATACGTTTAATCGCAGAGGTATTGAACTGTTGAATGTTCAGGAGTAAGCAGTTTTCACCGTATTTGTTTATTTCTTCTTTCAATTCGCGTAATATACGTATAAACCACTGTTGGCAGTTGTTACAAGACTAAACATACGCATAGCAACATAGATCTCGATCAAGTTATTATTATTATAGATTCAAAATCTATTAGTGAGGAGTTAGGGCTGTTTTAATTTATGAAACTAAAATAATCCTGTAATAAGACTAACTTTTCTTAGTGTTGTTGTTCATTAACTTTAAGTATATGGTTATGTCTTATTTAGATTATTGTGTGTTGAGCAGTTGCCAGGTTATATTGTACATTTGAATCACGAGTTCCCAGTTGCATAGCGGTATGTCGAGCAAAGAACAGATAGCCCGTTGTGTAGCTTTGTGCTTAATTCCAAACAATTAACTAATGAAACGAGTTACGATTTAAGACCATTGTGTATCGTACGTAATAGCGTGTAATATTTTTGTTCTAAAAATATTAAAAACTTTCATAAATGTAGCTCTACGTGAGTGAAAATAGAAATTTAGTAAGAACCGATATATTTGTGAATATACTATTCTTTAATATTGCAATGAAATTAAATGTTCGTTGATAGTAATAATTAAAAATACAATATAATATTTGGTGGGATACTAATTTTTACATTATTCTCAGTTGTGTAAGGAACTCAATTGTTAGTGTTTTTATGTTCGTAGAATTACGCGTTTGTGTTTTATTATAGCAAAGCTACATCAGGCTATCTGCTGAGCTCACGGAGGGGAATCGAACCCCTGATTTTAGCGTTGTAAATCCGTAGACTTGCCACTGTACTAGCGGGGGAAGGCGGAACGCAAACGCAAACTAACGTGGCAGGGGTTTAGTTTAGAGAGAGAGAGATCAGAAGATTTCTCTCTCCAACTGGGGTGTTCAGGAACGTTGTGGTTCCTCTTCGTCCCCTTTCGTGGAAGGTTATTGAATTTAGCTGGGGTTTTTGTTTTTCTTTTATTTTAACTCTTTTTGGGTGAAGGAGTGAAGTTGGTCAAAATTAATATTCATGAGCGAGGCAAAGGTAGCACCGGAGAAAACAGCTAGAACTCGTCCTGAAAGGTAGATGGTATAGTAAATGTGAACATAAACGTGAAACGAAACGACCCGATTCAGGGCATGGCAATAAAGTTGCCTTGGCGGGGATCTAAAGATCCAATGTTTAAGATTTAGCTGTGGGGGGAAACGGGAGTGCCCCGAGAAAAACCCACTTTCACAGGACAGGTGCTGTGGAAGGCGGAATTGCGTTCACTGCCTTTTTATAATCTTACCCTTATGATAAAATCTGTCACAATTGAATAGATTCAATCACCAAGTGTTTAGCATTTGTTGTTTACAACAATAGAATTAAATAGCAAGTAAGAAGTCTTGATTCTTGGTGGTTTACCGTACCTAGGATTAAGAGAAATAAATAAAGCCTTGAACATTAGTTCTTTATAAAACCTCTGGAGATTTAAAACAAGTTAAAGATGTTTTACACATTTATTGTCTACAACGCCTAGAATTTAAAGAAATGAGCAGTCTTTGACCTCAATGGTTCGCTATACGTAGAATTAAGTTGAAAGTGTTTTTGTAATGTTAGTTGTTTATTGTATCTGTGAAGTTAGGTTAAAATAGGTAACCAATATTTGATTTTGTTTACTTACCCATAATTCTGTTTTACAAAAGTAACCCCGCTGTAGTAATATTAACCGTTATGCGTGTATATTTTAAATACACTGTAGTGTATGTAACTACGGCTATTTAATTACTATAACAACATAATCACGTTATCGCACTGTAAGTTTTTTTCACTACATTGTAAGTCATAAAATAGGAGGAAAACTACGATTATGCTTTTTTCCCCATGATGTGGAGAAGATTGGGAGGTTTCACACGGTTTAATTTGATTGGACGTTAAACATACTATTCATCTTCAGTTTTGTTGTTTTCAAGCATGTGTTATGTTAATCTTAAGGTGTGTATAGAGTTTGGTTTTAGGTCGAACTTTTAAACCGACTTGTATGCTTTCTTCTATATGTATTGTTTTAACTGCGTTTAGTATTGGGCGTTGCATTCACAAGGCTTGTTTACAGTGATGATGATGTTAAGTTTTAGTTTCCACCACTTCTTTTAACTCGCAGTAAATAAGTTTACTGCGCCATTGTTTCAACAACAAATAAAGTAGAGAAAGAAATTCAACAAGTTTAGTGTGAAAAATTGAGAAAGATTGTTGGAACTGATGTACATATATACTGAGTAAGATTGCCGGAACTGATGTACAAATATACTGAGTAAGATTGTCGTTACTGATGTACAAATACACTGAGTAAGATTGTCGTAACTGATGTACAGATATACTGAGTAGGATTGTCGGAACTGATGTACAGATATACTGAGTAAGATTGTCGGAACTGGTGTGCAGATATACTGAGTAAGATTGTCGGAACTGGTGTGCAGATATACTGAGTAAGATTGTCGGAACTGGTGCACAGATATACTGAGATTCTTCCCTTCCTATCTTCTTCTGCTGTGCCAGTTGTGAATTAGTTTAGTTCAAATTTGTAGTAATTTGACTAAAATATTTGTTTTGGAATTCTGAAACTTTTGCCCTTCTAAGGCCTGAAGTTTGAAAGACGTCTAACGGAAACGAACATGAGTACGGTTTTATTCATCCAAAACGACTACCCGTGGTACAGCTGTATGTCTGCGAATTTGCAAGTCTAGAAACCGTGGAATATCCACGACAGACAGGTGCTTTTCGGTACTTTTATGTATGTATATAAACTAGCTGAATTACGTATTTTCAGCACGGGTGCCCTCATTACTTGAAATAGGTACTTAAAAAGAAATAATTTATTTAAAGAACATTTATTTCGACACCTAAATTTTCATTCAGTTCTTTTAATCTAAACTTTTGGTTTTCAAGACAAAACTTATCAATCTAAATTAAGGTGTTATTAATATACTGCATTAAGTATGACTCAACACTAACGACCTCCCAGAGGTTATAGTTGCTTCCTTCTTTTATCCTCTCAGTTTCCGTAACCGGTGCATCCCTTATTTCCTCATGTTTTTGATTTCTTAATTCATCAGATTCTCGTGCATTTCAACTTCGAGCCTTCTTTTTCTTCCTGTAATTTATATCTTCTCCTCAGTGGCCTTGCTGCTCTTTTCTACTGTGATTTATGTCTCCATCTTTCTGCGTTTCTTACAGCCATTGAACTGTATATTTTTAGAAGATATTTTGATGTGGCTTTTCTTGGCATTTTAAAGGTAAACATAAATTCTAATTTTCTCCTGAAGGGTTAATAATTGAATGAGAACTTGAAGTAATTTACATTGACTTTTATATCAAGGAATGTGAACAGTTCTTTATATCAGTTTCTTGCTAGAGAAGTAATTAGTATAATTAAGTCATTAGTTTATCAGCTACTCTTGTTTTAAACAAATAATGAGTACTTTTTAAATGTACTATATTTATTACAGTTATTATTATTATTTTTAATAGCAAAACAATAATCCACTGCAATTCATTTCGAACGAAAGTGTCTCGTGGTCAAAACCTCCATGATTACTAAAACAGTCATTTTTGACAGTTCAGTGATTTTAAACTTAGCGATTGTTAATGGAATGTGACAGAATGTTAAAACACTAAACACTCGCCGACATTTCTGCGCATATTGACTTTCTTTTCTTTATTTAACCACCCTCATAGAGGGGGCATATGCATGAAAACGTTACAGATAAAACAAATAAATATAATACAGTGATATAACAGTAATAAACAGGACTACAGCAAAGAGATTAAGTAATAATAATGAAAATAAGCAAAATACATCGACATGCAACAAATTACACACACACTACTTTATACTATTTAGTGAAACGCGGCACAAGGATTATATATATACTCATAAGATCCATGCTTTACTAATTTACCAACTGTACTATATAAAAAGTAAAAACCATCCAAATTACTTCTTTGCTAATGCTTACAAAAATGAAAAATAAAAAAAAATCTTTTTAATCCTAGTCTTAAGGAAGCATAATAAATGAGTAAATTAACTTTTTATCAGATCACTTTTAGCAAATGCTAAACGTCTCAGAGGCACTGGAAAAACTCCATTGACTGGTCTTTTTAAAACTCGGAACGTTGAAATGTGGATAAAGTTCGAGCGGTTCTTCATAACAATTCTGTGTTTAAACACAAAACAGTTCTTTGTTCTCATGAAAGATTTTACTTAAACCTTAACTTTTAAGGGACCCGGCATGGGTTCAAATCTCCGTCGCACCAAACATTCTCGCCCTTTTAGCTGTGGGAGCATTATAATGTGATAGTTAATCCCGCTATTCCTTGGTAAAATAGTAGTTCAAGAGTGGGCGATGGGTGGTGATCACTAGCTGCTTACCCTCTAGTCTTGGCCTGGCATGGCCAGGTGGGTGAAGCATTCGACTCGTAATCTGAGAGTCGCGGGTTCGAATCCCCAACCAACCAAACATGCTCGCTCTTTCAGCCATGGGGGTGTTATAATGTTACGGTTAATCCCACTATTCGTTGGTAAGAGTAGCCCAAGAGTTGACGGTGGGTGGTGATGACTAGCTGCCTTTCCTTTAGTCTTACACTGCTAACTTAGGGACGGCTAGCGCAGATAGCCCTCGAGTAGCTTTGTGCAAAATTCAAAACAAACCAAACCAAATATTTAAGGATCACTCGAGATTTCACTTGCTGATAAACCCTTTCCAGAAATAAAGTTTTGAGTTTTTTGTATTTTTTAAGGCGCATTTATCAGAGAATTGTAGTGTTATAGGAAGATTTGTTTTGTATAGGATATGTAGGAGTGGACAAAAAAAAAGTGATCCTCCCTGAACATGTTAATTTGTTATATATGTTATTAAATAACATAAAAATATATAAAACTATATGTTCTTAAAACGAGATCTGTTTAAATATGATTCAAATGCTGTTTAACACTGGCTTTCGAAAATACCTGAACTTTTCATGGTCTTAGTTATTTACTCTCATAAGAAGTGTTGTGGACCTGCCGTAGTTTCCGAGATCTTATTATTCAAATTAGCCTATAATAATTTTATCATGTTATATGAGATCAAAAACATGGCCTTCTTTATACACTTTAATGTGTGAGTCATGTCAAACAAGAATTGTGTCACCTTTTTTTGCATAGTTTAATATCTAACCCAGATAATACAAGAAATACAATTTCCTCTTTTGAGTATGTTTCTCTATGTTTAATTGTCGTGATATGAAAATTGAAACTAAGTGCAACAACTTAACTCAACCAGGTACTTCTTTGTGTGTTTCAAACGCTTCAAATATAATTTTGTTTTGTTTGCGTCCATTATTTTGACGACTATGTATTTCCATAGTTTTTTGTTTATAATAAATTTGTTTGTAGTTATTCCAGTTTTTGAATGTGTACGATGGCTCAGCGGTAAGCTTGAGGGCTTACAACATATATAGCTCTTAACGAAATAACAGTATGAAATTTGCTTGTTATTGAATAATTCTTACAATTTTTTTGGCAAATTCATCAACTTGTTAAAATAAAGTTTATAATCTTAGGTTTATGAATAAGTTTATTCGTATGCCATTTTGGACGTTTTTACGATTTTAATTTTCATTATATTTTTACTGATTCTAATCACATAATTTTCAAGTTATTCGGAATTCGATAAGAAAATCGATTATTTTCGCTCACAGTCCTTAATCGATACAAAACTGACCATTCTGAAAGTATCCGGTGTGTGATTTCTTTATTGTAAATATTAGTATTGATTTCAGGTGAACTGAAATATATTTAGTTTAAAAAGAAATAAATTTATGAAGTGTACATTCATCTTTCTGTGTTTTGATAAACGAAACAAGTTATTATGCCTTTTCATATATTTCTGACATGAAAATTGAAACTAAGTGCAACAACTTAGCTCAACCAGGTACTTCTTTGTGTTTTTCAAACGTTTTATATACAATTTTGTTTTGTTTGCGTCCATCATTTTGACGACTATGTATTTCCATAGTTTTTGTTTATAATAAATTTGTTTGTAGTTATTCCAGTTTTTGAATGTATCCGATGGCTCAGCGGTAATGTTTATGCATCTGGTTATTATGCCTTTTCATATATTTCTGATATATTGCATATTCTAACACTTTCTACTGGTTCATTTCCGTGTTGCTGTTTTTTTTTCTACTTCAGTATTAAAGAAGTTAAACTTTAATTTGGATTTTTTAAAGTGAGCTACGCTTCTCGAAGGTGAAATTTGATTCATTATCAAGTATTTAAAAATAGAAGGAAACTTCTGAACTTGATCAAATTTAATCAAGTTTTGTAGATAAGATAATTTTTTTTTCTCCGCTATTTGCTTTTGTAATGATAAGTTCTTTAGTTATCGGAATCCATAAATTTAACGTTCACTCTCTGTATATATATATGCACATACTTACATGTATGCATGGCTCATTTTAGTGTACCAGCAGCAAATTTATTTCCTGTTTCAGGGACGTGGGCTTAAGATGTTTAAGTCACATGATTTCTAAGCGAACGATGCGCACTTTGGTTCAAATCGATATTGGTGAAAATTCATAAAATACGCATCTTTATCAGAATAGACATTAAAGAGAAAAATGCTCTGTATAATTTGATAATTTTAATATCAATCTGCATGAAATTAGTGGAGGACAATATATATTTTTATGAAGTTTGCTTTTTTAAGAAACTCGGACGTGTGTTAAAGCTGATTCCCAAGCTTACCAAATTTATTTCTAGATTTTCATTGTTACACTTCATGCTTATGCACATATTATTGATAATTTTAAATACTTTTCGAATAATAAAAAAGAATGTTTCAACAAAAAAACGGAATAGTTTACAAAACAAAAATCGAGAAGAAATTACGGTGTTGTAGAATATTCCTGTCAAAGCATCTGTTATATGTTTGTTTCCCCCAAAAGATAAGACCAGTTTATCATCGTTTACCTTTTTGTACACTCATCTCTGTAGGGTATTGAATGCCCTTGAAAGATAAAGACAAAATGATAGAAAACTAAATATTTACCTTTGTCTTATATGAAATAACTGGTCGTCTATATACACATTAGATAAAAATAAAGATTCTCCCAGTCCATATTTTACTACTTAAAATATTTTTAAAACTTTATTAATTGTTTAGTTAAAACTGAGTTTCAATATAATACTTATTACAGTATTAATATGCAGTTTTTTATTATTGAATATTATTTTGAAATATATATACTATTTATTAAATATATATTGAGTATTATATTTGCATATATAATATATAGTTTATTATTAATGTATTCAGTTTAAAATGTCACTTGTGCGTCTTTTGAGAAATTCCACTGAGTTTTGTGAAATTTATTTTATAACTTATGAGAACATATGTGTTCATATGCACACATTTATATTTAGATACTGTACTAATGTTAAGAAAATTGGGTATAAGAAATTAAACCTTATTTAATAAAAATATATAACACCTTTCATATAATTCTTTTAACTGTGTGTTAAAATGCGTAAACTGAAACTGCTTAATTATTAGGAACATTTTGTCAAAAGTAAGGTGTGCTATGTGTTTACAGTTGACTAGATCGTTCAACGAACCACACAGTTTATGTATTTGTAAAATTTGAGAAAAATCGTTATTGAGTTAAATTGCTTTCTTGAAGTCAATAAATTTGAAATATTGGTTATAGGCAGGCTATAGAAGTAACGCGTTTAATTTGTTTTTAGTAGGTATACATCAATGTATGTGTGGTGTAGTTATAGCAAAGCCACAGTGGACTACCTGCTGTGTGTACTGCGGGTCCTCGAATCCCAGATTTTAACGTTGCAAGTTCGTAGACTTACCGTTGTCCCAACGGAGGACATTTCTAGAAGGCCACGGAATTTTAGTAAATTACTTTGTTAAGAACTTTACATATTTAATACTTGTCTATATCAACTCTGTTGTTTCAAAGTTAGCGAACCACGTTTCTAAAACCTTTCTTTTCGCCTGTTTCGGTTAGTCTTCTAGTGTGGTTATATATATATCTTTTGAAACTGTTTTCTTTTCTTTCGTGACCATATGTATTTTTTTAGTATAATGCATTTTTCATTCACAATTTAGGACTTTTCCAACCACTGATATCCAGAAAGAATGGTAGCTGGAATTGCTATATCAAATGGTTAATTACTGTGTATACCTGTTTTTGTATTTCGTATTTTTTTCTGTAATTATTAATTATGGAGTACCTTTATGGATTCACAAAATATGTAAAAAATATTTTTCTTATCTGACCTAGCGTTTAGCTGTACAAAACATAAAAACACACACACACACACAAGAAAACGCTTGCGATTTCTTTTTTATGTGCATAACACTAGAGAAAAAACAACCCTAAGAAACGTTTGTAAAATGACATTGTAGCTTCTTACAAAATTATCGGAACATGTTGATATATAATAAACTGAAGTATAATTTAAAATTAGTATCAAGTTGTTTATTGATTTTGGGCATGTTCTTAAAAAGGGCAAATTACCATAATCTTGAACGATACTAAGACTATATCTTTAAAGTTCCGGTATTGTATCTATGTAATTGGGATCGTAAAAAAATCAAATGAAAGTGTTTAATTATCATCGTTAGATTAAATAATCTATTTTCGCAACCTGCTACGCTAAAGCTTCACAATTCATTACTCTGCAGAAAAAAAAAACATTTTCCGTACCTTCATATATACTGTAGAGAGGGAAATTGTACAAGTATTAAATCATAGTGAAATTAATATTATAATCGTTTTGTTTTTAGTAAACTTGGAGGGTATCTAGTCTCTCAGTGTGTTATGTAGAAACGTTGTTATTGGCAGATGCTGATCCTAGCATCGGATTGGACACGGTGATCAAGTCTTATACACACCCATGTTAAACATAAAATAGTCAATATTCAGATAAATTTGCAAAGCAAGCCTAGTAGTCACCGCTGCTGACTGTATGCTGAGATTATTTTAGAAGAGAGTAGGGTGGATGCAAGTAGATGATAACATGCTGACTGAAACTAGCTCTGACTACAGCAAATAAGTACACATACGTACTGCTTATGTTAATGAAGAGCTTATGAAATGCTGCAACGTCTCTCTGTATAACGTGATAATCACGTTTCTCTTCATAAACGTATCCTCCGCTATTTATGTCTTTCTGTATATCGTGGTTGTATCAAGTTAGTCTTTTTGTACATTGTACAGGTTTTCTGGTCACGCCAAATAGCGATTTTCTAGCATTATTTAACCTTTGCGTGTAGTGTAAGAATATTTGTACATACTGTAGTTAATAGTATAAAATGATAGTTCAACAGTGTTTATATGTTAAAAAAAAAGGCGCGCGCAACCTATATAGAAGGTTAATATACAAAAATGGTGGACTAACGTTAAGGTGCCCATGTTTTCGGTAATAATGACGTAATTACATTTTATAAACAAGTTCTGGCATCTGTGTGCATGTGTATATTAACTCTGTTGTTTAAGTAAACTGTATTGGAAGTGTTTGTGCTACGATGCTAGCCAGGCATAGCTTGGGGATTAGCGCACCCAGCTGCTAATCTGCATATCTATGTAGAAACTTGATTATTAGTAAGCGTTAATCGTGGCATCGGATTGGACATAATAATCAGAATATAGTTTACTTGTAGAGAGAGCTTAGTGACAGAGCATATTAGTATAGTTTACTTGTAGTGAGAGCTTAGTGACAGAGCATATTAGTATAGTTTACTTGTAGAGAGAGCTTAGTGATAGAGCATATTGGTATAGTTTACTTGTAGTGAGAGCTTAGTGACGGAGCATATTAGTATAGTTTACTTGTAGAGAGAGCTTAGTGATAGAGCATATTGGTATAGTTTACTTGTAGTGAGAGCTTAGTGACAGAGCATATTAGTATAGTTTACTTGTAGAGAGAGCTTAGTGATAGAGCATATTGGTATAGTTTACTTGTAGAGAGAGCTTAGTGATAGAGCATATTGGTATAGTTTACTTGTAGAGAGAGCTTAGTGATAGAGCATATTGGTATGGTTTACTTGTAGAGTGATGCAGCAGATTATTGTGACGTAGTTTATCTGTCGAAGACGGAGAAACAGGATATGCTGGCATAGCTTATCTGTAGATAAGAGTAACAGAGCTTGTTGACATAGTTTATCTGTACAGAAAGGAGTAACCGATTATATTGGCGTAATTTAAATTTGCAAATTAAGCCATATAGTCACTCATTAAAAACAAAACACCTTTCAGTGCGTATTTTTACATTTAACACAAAGCAAAGAGTTGACGCTCCAATTACAGAAACATAATATAGCAGGACTTGAAGAGACACCACCTGATTTCAAAAACCACCAAAATTGACCAACTTGCTAGCTATAAAGTTAATATTTCCAGGGATGCGCGAGCACGCGCACACACACACACAGAAACATGTTATAACTAGCGTGTAGGGCTGTGTATCCAAAGGTCAAAGGCTCGAGTCGCGACATGCCACAGAACACGCTCATCACTTTTAGCAGTGGGAAAGTTATGACTATGGTACTCAAATATCGCTGTACTTTCAAAACAAGTTATATAAGCAGCTGACAGTGATGACCATTAGATCTTTGTCTGGTCAGCAATTCTAAACGAGAGATGGACATGCCTGAATCTCGGGATCTCATGTTTGGAAGTTTATAACGTTTTATCAATCGCTGTTCATGTTAAAAATATTAAGCCACAATGTGCTATGGGCCAGTCAATTTAAAGATAAAATACTACATAATATATAGTTTCATCATAACTTTCGTTTTGTCGCTGAGTGGATTATCATATAGAATATATGTTTAACGTTGTCAGAATATTGTATTTTTGACTGTAAAGGAATTGATAAGAACACATGTTATTTCATACAGCTTTACAGAGAAGACAAACCTTGGCAGAATTCCACTGAGTGAAACGCCTCTCTTTAACATCGAACAAATCGATAATTTTATGGTCAAAATAATAAAAACAAAACGGGAAAAGAATAAACAGTTTAAAAACTTAGATTTATGTTTACACGGACTCCTAAATATGCAAGAAATGTACCTGTTTGTTCTTCTTCTAAGGAACTAAAAAAAAGAATTGTTTTACTTTATCATGAAAGTTGAGTTTGTTTTGAATTTCGCACAAAGCTACACGAGGGATATCTGCGCTAGCCGTCCTTAAGTTAGCAGTGTAAGGGACGGCAGTTAGTCATCACCACCCACCGCTTACTCTTGTACTACTCTTTTACTAATGAACAGTGGGATTACGGCTGATAGGGCGATCATGTTTGGTGTGACTGGGATTCGAACCCGTGACCCTCGGATCACGAGCCTAGTGCCTTAACCTCCTGGCCATGCCGAGCCATCATGAAAGTAATGCACTTCTGGAACAAGTTCGTAAAATTTCATTCACCACCTTTGCTCACTTTCGATTTTACAGCCAAGTAAAATTTTCCAAAAATTTTCTAAAGATTCAATACCCTCACGTTTTTGTATTAGCAAGACTAAAAATAAAAGAAATAAAAATGCGAGTATTCCTTTATTAATTAGTGGTTAGAATGTGAAGAAGAGTTCAGCGTGCACTCTTTTGACAGGTTTGGTTTCTAGAAACGTAAGGTCTGTATTAAAATAACTTTCAAAATAACTCTGATTTCGTCATTATTTACTGGTAATGGAAGTAACTCTTAAGTTTCTCGAATGCACCAACAACCGCTGGCCTGAGCGTTTTGACACATCAGCATCTAGCAAATACGTTCAGCGGATCTTTACGTTTTATGTCGCAAAATTTGCAATATATACTAATATTAGTATTAAAAGCTTGCAATAACGAATTTAGTCAGGGCCTTCTTAGGTGACGCAGTTGCTTACTCATTTTTAATTGTAAGTAACCAAAACTTGAAAACATATAACATAATCTGTGGATGAGAAATAACAACTAGCAGTGTAACATATGCCCTTCCTCCTTTGATTGGTAACTTCCTCTCCTGGAGCTCATTTCGCAAAAATTCATATTTGAACGAGAGTGTTATCTCTTGTTATTGCTGGCTGCGTCTGGGTCTTTCTCAGGTATTGTCATCTTTAAAGGTAACACTTTTCAGTCCCATGTGACCTGCGTGATGATTTGTGTGATATTTGATTTATTGTGTGAGTAAGGTATATTGAACGTAACTCCAGTTGTACAGAACATTCTTATGTGTTTATGAACTTGTAGCGCGAAAACAAAACCACTCTTCAAGGTAGAATTATTTTCACCTGCTACTAAATTATATGTTATCTGCTTGAGAAATAACAAGAAAAAAATCACAATAGAATTTAATAATTGCATCACGATTTCACGTCGTATAAATTACTATTCAGTAAACCTGTAATAAACATATAATTACTGAAAAAGGAATATCACGTAACTAAATTTCAAACAGATATTTGTGATCATCGCTTATATTTTATTACGTTTCGTTATTTTGTACAAATAATTAACTTTATGTGCAGTAAAATTTGTAACCGTATTCCAACTTGATTCTGTCATGAATAACAAATTTTCACCCGTGACTAATGTTTCTTTAAGCGAAAAACTTTATAGACTTTAATGCCGCATCTTGTGTGTGTTGTACAAACTTGCTAATAATACATTTATATACATTCATGTAGGTATATGCATGCGTGTGTTTGCAGTTTTATCTACAACTTTTATTGATCTGGAAGTGATTATATTTTTTGTGAACAACATATATATATGTATATTGTTTATTTTCGTCTTTAAAATGGTTAGATGTCAGGTTCATTAATTTTCAAGCACAGATTTTAGTGAGCGGTGTATCTATCTGAGCATTTTGCTTTTTGTGAATCTAGAGTAGTCATGTTTTTTCACATCCATTTTACCAAGTGTTATATATTGCTATACAGATACTTGAGACTGTCTGACTTACAAAGTTACGCACGTAATTTAATTAATGCATGTCGAAATAGTTTTCCTTGTAAAATATTTTGTTTGGCGAATACGGAAATCTAGCATCAACTTGTTTGAAAGTTCTCACAGACGTAAAATTATTTCCTGGTCAGCAGAATGTCCCAAAAAGCATATTTTATACAACATTGCGTATGACATGTATGCCTTATTTTATTCAGTGAACATTAATTTTTTTAAAAAAACAATTCACACAATTTTACACTGAAAGAACTGTGAAAATGCTTGTAGTTTAAGTTACTATGACTTACGTTATACTTATTTGTGAGTTATACATACGTAATTTATTATAGTTCGAATAGCGCTTTCAAAATGTGTCACTAATATATGGTAATCTAGGAAGTTGACATTGAGGATACGATTGGGTTTCTAACTTTCCAACAGTTTACTTTGTGATAAATTATGTAAACAATGCATATGTTCGTTTACTTTGTGATAAATTATGTAAACAATGCATATGTTTGTTCTCTCACACGGAGACAAACACGTTTGAAGCGAAATGTGCTATTTTTGTACTTATTATAAATACTCGGTAGTGTAACTTATCTAAAACACGGCCATTATTGAATTATCTGTGTCTAAACGAAACCGTAAATTGCCTTTGATGATTTACGAAATGTTCAATTGTAGTTAACCACAAACATGTCATTTAACTATTGAACTACAGCCTGCACGAAAAACTTAATGGTAGATTAACTCTCCTTCTTGTTTGAAATGGTGGAAAATTGAGTCTATATTTTGTTGCTTTATTTATCCACTCGAATAGATGAACTGAAAGAAAATATATCGTGTGTATCTGGTAACACTGAAGTGGTCAGGCATTTTGTTTAGCTGAAACGAGCGTGTGTTAATATTGAAATGTTTATATAAATATCATTACATGGTTAGAGATAAAACCTATAAGCATTTGTAGTTAACTATACCTTTTGATAACTTTTTCAGCTCTTAACATTTTACATAATTTAACAAAAGCTGACAATATACATATTATACCTTATATATTTTTAGGCTCAGAACCTTGGAAAATTACTTTGGCCAACATTGCGTAACAAGCTATTTATTTTGTGCTTAAATATAGTAAGTAAAAACACGAAATTGTCGTGAGATGTATTTTTTGTGTCTAATAGTGGTTTATATGAATGGTATTTTTTGTATATTTTCAATACATTTGTATTGATACGCAGACGTACTCAAATACATACGAACGAATTAATCTGCTACTGGCCCTCGATATCCTGAAGTTAAAAAGTGTGAGTAAAGCGTTGTTTGTAGACCCGTATAAATTACTTCAACTTCTATCACTGATTTTATTAAAAAATCGGCAAGTAATTGGGTCTGAAGAGCAATTACCCACGCTACGAAGCAACCTCACTCAGTTTTAACGATTAAGAATAATCACTGTTATGAAATGCTGCATGTGTAACAAGTATTTATTCATTATTATGTCATTTTTGTAAAAGAAAAATGGTAATTTATATACGAGTTTATTATTTTGAATTAATATTATCAGAAAATGGCTTTACACGTGGAAGTAACTTATCATATATCCAGCTTTGCTAACTTTGCTTACTTCATTCCAGTGTTATGCCTCCATATTTTACATAATCATTGTTTCTACTTTTCATTCTGACGTTTATAATCTTACATAAAATTGATTTACTTAAATTATGTACGCTGTGCGGTTGGAAAACACACGCATACCGTTGTGTTTTAACGCCCTATTACAGTAGGACTAAAAAATAACTTCAAATCGATCGAAAATAAAAATATCAGGGCTGAAGCATCGTAAACGTACGTACTTTCTTGGCTAGCAGCGTTTTGGTGCTCAGTTGATGTCTTGTGAGATTGGCAAAGTATTAAAAATGGGTACTGTTGTTCTTCAAGGAGTGTTTATGAGCACTCGCTGCCTGCCGTTGTGTTTGTGTCTCGTTTGATAATTGTATTAACGTTGAGATTGCCTGAAGTAATTTTGTAAAATGGTTGGTAGGCTTCACTGGTTTATTGTTGCATTAAAACATTCATACCCGATATATAACTCTATAAATAAACTTTATTGCACTTGACACTATAGTTTTGTTTCGTTTTCATTTGTGGTCAGTAACTATTTGTTTAGTGAAGGATTACCGACTTCTAGATTTACAAACTTAAATGATATAAATGAGTTACTAAGAGTGGCTGAAATGTGTAAGCTTTGTTTTGGCAGTGGAATGTTGCAAAACGCTCAAGTATTTCAGTTATTTTGTGATAACATTTTGTGGTTAAATTGCTAGATTTCAAATGTGCGAAAAATTTTGGGTGTAGCTTTAAAATATGCCGTGTTTGTTTTTGTTGTTTTAAGGAACGATGATTGGAACGGTATAATTTATTTGTTTGTTCTATTATCTGCTCTCTCAAATCATGACAGAGACTTGACTAGGTTTTTTTTTATTCATGTCCTATACGAAGCATAATTTGATAGTAAAAATATAAATTATCTTAAACATTATCCAAACTAAATATTTTTAACATATAAAATTTATTAATTACTGTGGTAATAATTCTATTAGATAAAAAGCGTGTTTTTATTAACTCTGCATAAGGATTTGACAATATTTATGAAAGATGACCGATTATTCTTGTTAACGATATGGCTTTGTCTATAAAAGTTACATATGATTACATATGATTCACAACTTTCATGAATTATAGGAGAAAGCATCACCAAAGTATCTTCATTTCTTCATTGTGATACACAGTTTTCCACGTATTGTGTTTTGTTGGAAAAGTGGTCGTGTCTACAAAATATAAGATCGTGTTTAATCTTGCACAAATAAACGTTTTAAAGTTGTATTGTTTAAATATGCACGGGCTTTTGTACTATTATGTTATTTGACACAATATCTTTAATAATGTATTTTCATTTTTGTTATGTGCCTGCTGGTTAACGTCGACTCTTTGCATTCGTGCTTTTGCTACTGGTTTTAATTAGCCATAGGAAGCAACAGAAGGTAAGAAGAATAGAGTATGTGTTAATATCTGGCATGCAATATTGATGTACAATGAAAAAACATTAAAATTAGTTGTAAGATAAAACAATTTTTAAAGACAAATATTGAAGTCTTTTTGCATATTAGTTATTAATTTCAGTGTTTTAATAGTGTTCTTAAAGTTAATGAAGTTTGATTTATTATTAGGAATTTCATGTGTATTGAATAGTTAAAATATTTTAAAATTATTCTAAACATTTTTTTCAGTTGGTCAAATTACGCTTCTTTATATGGTAAGCGTAATGCAATTCTAGTTTATGAAAATCTGGTTGACTTATAAATAACAGTTGTTATCTTGAACAATCTATATTGATTTAGTTGATATTTTATCAACTGGTTAACTTAAGCTATTATCACATGAGAATGTTGACATTAAGTTTTCTTGTTAATTATGGGTTTGTTTTTCAATTTAATACATTTGTCAAAAATAGTTTTGTTGTTGTTGTATTGTTCAAAGAAAATCTGTGTAAAATATAACTAGATCATAATATAGGATGGGGAATATATGCTATTATTTCCTAATGAGTTAGTGAGGTTTGAGTGAGACCTAGAAATTTAGGAAATTGTTTACTCCTTTCATTATTTCTTTTGTGAGTCACAGTGATGAATTGTATCTATGTCATGATGTTTTTTGTTTTGTTTTTATTTTAAGACATTTGCCTTTGACCACTGTTTTTGGTCTTATAAAGAAGCAGATCTTCATTATGCCAGTCAGGGTGATGTGTATCAACATCTGGGCTCAGACATCCTTCAGAATGCATTCCAAGGCTATAATGCATGTATATTTGCTTATGGCCAAACAGGTAACAAAGTTGTTAAAAGATATGTTTTACAAGTGTTTTATAATGTACAGAAGTGGTGACTTAATATTACTATAGTTGTAATAGAAATATTTCTTTTCCTCTATCTTGCATATTTTTAACTGCAATATGAACTAACTTATTCAGCCCTTAAAGTATGAGATTGTCTTTTCCTAGTATTTTAAGCATTATACCTTTTAAACTATATTTGTATATATATTTCAATGGAATCCAAAGTTAATAATGTTGTGTTTCCAAGCATCTGTTCCATTGTGCATGCTTTTGAAAATACAGCTAGAAATTATCAGAGTAGTCTGGTGAGTGTTTAGTAAAATCTACACAATGTTCTTGAAACAGAATTACTGTTTCATAACCAAATTATTTTTATATTCAGCTGAGTTTTATTTCAGTGATTTCTTCTCTGACTGAGAAAGTAAGAATAAGCAAAGTTGATTTTATATACTAATTCTTTCTTTTCACAGTCATCAAGCTGGTATCTTTTGATTGTTGTTTCTAATTCATTTAAAATTCACCATAATCAAAGAGTAAATGATAAAGCAATGCTTTACACACACACACACACACACACACACACACACACACACACACACACACACACACACACACACACAGAAAGACAGAGAGATAGATAGAAATTATCAGAGTTGTCTGGTGAGTAGTGAGTAAAATTTACACAATATTCCTGTCAGTTGTGAGAGGGTCTATATATAGATCAAGGCTAATTAAATGAGGAAACTGAGTGAAAGTGGGATTCAGATTATATTAATTAAATTGTTTTGTGTTTAAAAAATTGGTTGGTGAAAACTAAATATTTAATTCAATATACATATGGGCACCAAATCCTTCTTACTTCAGCTCAGTTATTAAACCCAAAAATTAAAGAAGCAGTTTACAGATACCTGTTTCTCTAGGTTCTGGCAAGTCCTATACCATGATGGGTTCAGAAAAAAACAAGGGATTAATACCTCGTCTTTGTGATGATCTGTTTGGAAGGATAGCTTGCAACACAACTTCTAGTCTCTCTTATAAGGTAGAGGTTTCATACATGGAGATTTATAATGAAAAAGTGCATGATCTTCTAGATCCTAAAGGGTAGGTAGCTTGCTTTTTGGTAGTAGATTTGTATTCAACTTTTCTATTATTTTACTTTTTAAAAAGGAAATGGCTCTGGTTTATTTAATTGTACTTTAATTACATTTTAATAATAAGAGTTACTCTTCAGTTAAATATATTGAAAATGTTTCTCAAATTAGGAGCTGATAAAACTCATTCACTGAAAATGTTTTTTTCAAATTGGGAACTGATAAAACTCATTTATGTTGTATTATCGCTTTAGCTTAAAATTCCTGTGTAATGACAATAATACTTGTACAGTAACAATTGGTTCGATTGAAATTCTAACTTAAACTGTTGCTAATATGCTTTTTCATGTAACTGCTATTATCTGGGATGCACTTGTTAGTGAAACTGTTTAAAGAAAAATAAGTTAGGTTTGCATTTGATAACAGACTGAACATAATATCACATACAATTAACTTAGATAAATGACCAAGTAACTGAATATGTCAGTGTGTAAGGAAGACCCTTAACATAGCAAAAAATTAAATACTGCAGCTTAGAACTAAAAATATTGCATATGTAATTGGTATGGTGTGAAATATATAATATGTCTGAACATGTACGTTCTTGATGTAATGTGTGAAGTTAAATTTTAAAAACTGGCTTTCTTGAAAAAGTTAACCATACATTTTTGCTACCTTGTATTTTAATAATGTTTAAAACTATTAATTTCTTGAATATATCTTTGAATTATATCTCTGATAGTGGAAGTATGTGATTCAAAGCCCTATATGTGTATATAAGATTGTAAAAGAAATATAAAATCAACATTTTCATTTCTCTGAATCTACAGGCAGTCAAATATATGCAATAGTTCACATACAGTTTTGTAATCTACAGTTTTTTAAACTATGCTCTTAATATACTGAGTATCTTATTTGTTTACACTTTAAAGTCTGATACAGAAGAATACTTACACTAGTGTTTGTTAAAATACATTAACACAATGGTTTGTTTTTTAAGTGTTTTCAACCAGATAAGAGTATAGAAATTAGAATCGGAATCCACATGGCTATACTACAATTTTGGTTTCTTGTTTGACTTTGTTAATTTTTAATTGCTCAAATATCATGTGACTACTAGACACTTAACACGTTCACCTTAATGAGCATTTTAGTGTTTTATCATATTATTTCTTAAGGTAAATGAACAAAACAGCTGCTGCCTAACCTTATGTTAAACAAGCCTATCATTCTGAAATAAATCATAAACTAAAACATTTTATAAGAAATAATAAACACTACAATCACTGATAACGTGGCATTTAATTTTTTCAAAATATCCTACATTTCTGACTGGTGAGCAAGTTAATTTTGTTTCAAGTTGTATCAAATGATAGCTAGTGCCATGAGTACAAAGAGTGTAGTCATTATGTGTGAATAGTATAACCCTAACCTTTGTTATTCAATAGGGCAGAGTTCAAAATGTTAACTGTAACTTTTAATTTTGTAAAATGATGGTTTAATAAGTACAAAGTGAAAGAAACAAATAAATTAAGTTATGAATTTTTATTTTCAAGATAGTTTTTTGAAAATATCTTTAACCTTGTATGTTTATGCTGTGATATTTATTTCTTAATAGTATGTGATAAAACACTTTTTAATGTGAAATGTGACAAAATTAATAAATACATTTTTAACAATTCAATATATTTGAAAGAAAGCATTGCAGAAACTTAGAGCTAATGAATTTATTGTTAACTTATCTAGAATTAACAACATTTCCTTAATAAAAACTGCACTTTTTGATAATGAACTAATGTTTTTTTAATACTTAGGTCAAGACAGAGCCTGAAAGTGAGGGAACATAATATCCTTGGTCCATATGTGGATGGACTTTCTACCTTAGCAGTCTCATCCTATCAGGTAAATAAATGTAGCAGCAATTTCTTTTCATACAGCCAAATTAAAATGACATTAAATGCACAATAATAAATGTACTTTTTGGGTCCCAAATTTTTGTTTTTTTTTTAAACCTGAGCTAATTGCTTTAGATTTTGAAACCTTTATCTAAGTAACTTATTTGACAAATTAAGTCAGAGATATTTCTTTTAAAGTTTATAGAAGTTTTGGTGTCACAAAAATAACAGAGAAACAACGTACACATAAAGAATACTGTGACTGTCTCTAATTCACTTCACTCATAACTGATACTGCTGTCTTCTTTTAAAATGCTGTTAATTGGTTGAACCTAATGTGGAAAATGTCCTGTAGTTGAAATATTATGAATAAATAGTTTGTAAGGTGCTAACTTCTTGCTCTTTTCAGAGGTTGTGTATCAGTCATAAAATGTTTATAGTGCAATTACAGTATGAAGTAGCTTAAAGCACTGCCTCTAAGCAGATTCTTTTATGTTGTTTTTGTGATTCTTTCTAAGTACTTGTATTGTTTTCTTTATAAAACTATTACACTACACTGATATTTTCATCACAATGACTAAATAAGCGCATGAAAGTGTTTGCATGTTTAGTTAAACCTGGAATTTTGTTTTATTAATACCATTGTGATTTTATAATAATGTTGGTGATTATTTTCTTCACTAGGACATCAGCAACTTAATGACAGAAGGAAACAAGTCTAGGACAGTGGCTGCAACAAATATGAACAGTGAATCTAGTCGATCTCATGCTGTGTTTAACATCACCCTGACTTGTTTATTGACTGACATTCAGTCTGGGGTGAGTATGTTCTGGGAAGCATTAGACTAATTTTTGTATATTTGCTTACAAAATACACATGATTATGGAGTGGTATAGACAGTTTCATTGATTAGTATATATCAAAAGAAGAAATCAGTGAAAGCCAGTTATTCAAATCAAATATAAAAGATTACCTGTAGTAAACAAAGTTTTTTTTATTAACTATAATTGCACTGATGTGTGAAAAAATGTTCAAAAATTAGAATACTTGTTGTATTATATCATTTATAGCTACTTGTCACTATACAGTAATTTTTACTCATTTGAAAATCTCTGGATTAAATATATTTTCTTCTATTATATTGCTTTGTTTACTGGTGCCAAAACGTTTCATAATTTTATAGCAGCCATAAAACATAATTCAGTTGATTTTTTTCTTTGTTTATTAACTGTTTTTCAACTCATCTTTGGAGAGGCTGATTCCTGTTTAAGAATTCTATTACAAACTTGCTCAATAAATATTGAACTGGTATATTAGAACCCAATTGAACTATTTGTGTTGCTCATTTAATCATTATGTAAATTTAAATAATAAATATGTTATCAGATCACCGGAGAAAAGGTGTCCAAAATGAGCTTAGTTGACTTAGCTGGGAGTGAAAGGGCAGTAAAGTCTGGGGCTGTTGGAGAACGATTGAAAGAAGGATCAAATATCAATAAGTAAGCTTTAGATGTTCAACTTTGTAACATTTTATCTTTAAATTGATAATGTAGAAAACGTTTATATTCAATAAGTATTCTCTATATGTTATGTCTCATTTTTAACATTTTCACCATGCCACTTTTTAATCATTAAATATTTGGCTTACTTTGCAGGTAAAAAAACTATCAGTAAGTGTGTGTGTTTTTCTTATAGCAAAGCCACATTGGGGTATCTGCTGTAACCACCGAGGGGAGTCAAACCCCTGATTTTAGTGTTGTAAATCTGTAGATGTATTGCTGTACTAGCAGAGGGGTATCACTGATAAGTAAATTAGTAGGTTTAGGTAGAATACTAAGTTTTTTTCAGTTGATTTGATACAATTTTATATAAGCAATTTGTTGTATACTTAATTAAGATTAATAAACTTGTATTATTTTGCTACTCATGTAAGTTTAAATTTAGGTCATCAACAGTTAACATGTACTGGAATTTGAAAGAAAAAAAAGGTGTTTGGTTGGGGAATAATTTCTGTTTTTTGTTGATGATTTTGAGTACACTAATATATCTGTTTTGTCTAAATATTTTATGTTAATTAAGAATGTTATTATAGAAAAACTGGCTGGTTTTCAACTAATATTACACTTCCAGCATGCTCCTTTTCTCAAGTTGAATTGTAGGTTAGGCTATTTGTGAAATTGTTTTTTTTTCAAACTGTGCCATAAATGTGGTTTCATGTTATATAGATACTGGCTGATAAATTGCACAATTCAGTCTGGAAGTAAATATGTAAGCTGTTGACAGGACATATGTTTATTTTAATATTTCTAACTTGATATTTTTAATTAGTATCTCCAACATCATGTATGTAAATTACATCAAAGGATTTTCACTTTATGATTTGTGCACTTAGAAATGTAATCAGATAATGAGTATTGTGTAAATTTAAAAGGTGGTTTATATTTGCTTTTTTCATTTAAAAAGATTTCAGTAGGCAAGTAATGTTTTAACAGGGAAAACAATATCTTGTTTCAGTTGTGATCATAGGAATAACAATATCTCATTATTGGTTTAACCTTTTTTTTTTTTTTAGATCCTTAACAACATTAGGCCTGGTCATATCCAAATTAGCTGACCAGTCATCAGGGAAGGCAAAAGATAAATTTGTACCCTATCGTGATTCTGTCCTTACGTGGCTGTTAAAAGTAGGTTTATCATTTGGTTTCACTTTCACTTCTCAAAGTGAAGAGAACCAGGCATTTTTAAGATTTTTCTGAGAAATATTTACATGATGTTTTATCAGTTTACCTGTTTGCTTTAGTTTATCAAAGGTATCTTTGGTAATAGTTTATATGTAGTTGAATGTTATAATTCTTTTATTTTTCTGTCTAATGCTTTTATTTATGTGACATCCTTTACTGTTTTCTTTCTCTAATATTCATAAAACTATTTTTCATTAGTGTAGCATTAAATTATGAAATACATATTCAAAGATGTTTTTGATATAAATATAATGAATTGGATAATGTTATTTTATAATTTACGTTTACTTAATGCTACATTACCATCTTAGAATAATTCTGTTAATTTATTATACACTTACAATAAACTGATTAAATTGTTAACTATCTTAAGAAGAGTTTTAAGACCTTTCATAAAATTCCATATTTTTAGGACAGTTTAGGAGGAAACAGTAAAACGGTAATGGTTGCCACCATTAGTCCATCAGCTGATAACTATGATGAAACACTTTCAACTCTCCGTTATGCAGACAGAGCCAAGCGCATTGTTAACCATGCTGTTGTCAATGAAGATCCTAATGCTAGAATCATCAGAGAACTACGAGAAGAAGTGGAGCAGTTACGAGAACAATTGAAGCATGCAACGGTAAGTCTTTAAATCTTTTATGGTATTTGACAGTGGTGTGTAAATTTTAGGTGCAAAAGTATTGACCTTAATAGTTCATTTTATGGAGAAAACAAATTGTTTGTTTTATATTGAAACATAAATGTATTTTTACTGAAGTTTTTTCTTTCAGTTTTTAATTGTTTATGATTTCAAAATGATATTTATTTCTAACCATTTTCAATAATTTGGTTTAAATCTTCAAAGGGCAAAATTTTAAGATGTCGTAAGACTAAATATTATTGACTGAGGATAAATGATGAGCATTTTATTTTTATTTTCAACTTCTATAGATGTATGCTTGAATTTTCTTAAGTAGTAGAAATTATTGTAATGTAAATATGTTTTTCAAGCTGGTGAAGCATGGCTATAATTAATTTTACTTGTTACAAGATATTAGTATTAGGTGTGTTATTATGTTTTAATGTTGCATCCTTTATTTAGTTCCATAGAAATATTAAAGAATTATAAGAGTGCTTAATAGCAGTCTTAAAACCACATTATATTTGCCATATAAGAGAGATGTTGGCAGGTACTGTTGCTTTCTCTCTGGTTCATCAGCTACAGGTCATGGTGTATATACGTTTTGTAGCTTTGTTGAAGTTGCTGAAAAATTGAGAATTGATATTTTAAGGCCTCAAAATTTTCAGTGTGTGACATGCTTATGGACTAAAAAAAATGTTGTACCGATATAAAATATGCTGTTTTCATTACAAACGTGAGAAGCATTATTATATAATTAATATTCAAGAAATACATATTTAGCTCAAGAAACAAATTTATAAAAGTGTTTCAGTTGAAAATTTTTAGCATCTTGTTTTTAAGAACAAGAATACCTCTGGTAAGTTTTTATGATATATAAATTATGAAGAGTGAAAATTTAAAGATGTTAATTGTATATTGTTTTGTGAACTTTAGCAACAAGAAGGTTTGTACGAGAGATTAAAGGAATCAGAAAAACTGGTTCAAGAAATGTCTGAAACCTGGGAAGAGAAACTTGTTAAAACTGAAAAAATCCAGCAAGTAAGAACTAACTCTTAAGTCAAATTTTTAGAGCATTTTGATGAGAGGATTTTCATATTTTATCAAAAAAGGTTCAAAGTTTTAAATTATTGTGTAAGGCCTGTTGTGACATATATGTATGTTCTTTCAAATTTTAAATTCCTTTATGTCTTTAAAGTTGGAGATTACAGTCTAGCAGAATTTTAAAGTGAAACAAGTAAAAATTAATTTTAATAAAATTTAATATACATATGACTTTAAACAGATTTGCTTCAAAGATATATATTTGACAATGAGATACAATGTCATTTTTTTAATTTGTTCCATGAGTTAGACAACTAGTTTAGTGTACATGAATATTCTCTATTAGAGAGGCTTTAGAAATAAATCAAAAGTTTAGAAATAAAACTAAAAATATAGAAACAAAAAATTTATTTAATGTTTATTTTACTAAGTGGTTATCTCTTCTTTGATAACATTGAAAAATAATGCAACAAATAAAGAGAAATTGTTAACAATTATAACTTGATTTTTTGCTTTTGGAGGTGTGATGATAAATGTGTGAATAATTTTATTTTTCCCATCTTTCAAATTAATATCCTGGTATATTTTTACTCAATATCTTACATTATCTATAAATGGAGTTACCTTTTTATCTATGTGTCTTCAAAACTTCTCAACTTATTGTTTTTCTTGTTGAGGATGAAAAAGTACATCTTTTTTTTGCTATTAAACTTTCCAACATGGAATTATGTCTTTATGTTGTTCTAGTGAAGAGGTTTTGTTTATGAAACTCTATCTAGCAGTCTTTTTTCTTCTTCTTTGATCATGTGGTTGTTGAGTTGTAAATTGAAATACTGTTTTGATAATACAAACATATTTTTACTTAAAGAAAAATATAAGTCAAGGTAGACAAGTTCATGTGATTTGTATGGATGAGACAAGTAGTAGTTTTCATGTCATAATTTAGTTAACTGTAAGATGGAGAAAAAATGAGGGATAGAGTTTTTTGTAGTGAAAGAGTATATAAATGAAGTTACACAAGCTTGTTTCCAAATCTAATAGTATACAAGTCTTTTTTTCTGGGTACCATTCTTTATCATTGGCCTAGCTGAGGGAGTTGGTGATATGTCGAAGCCATCATAGCAGGGTTTTGCCATGTGCATAAGCTTGTGTTTTTTATTACAGCTTATTCACTTAAATTAAAATAAACATATTTTGCTTCAGTTGCCATGTGATTTGTTGTGATTTTTTTTTTGCACTGGTACTTTATTATTCATATGCATTTCATTGACATATGTATAATGTTTTCGTATCTCAGAACGGCTGGTACGAGTATTAACACTTTTACTAATAAAGCAGGTTAATCTGAAGATGACCTAGGAAGGTCAAAACGATGTCCTCTCCTTATCAATAAAAGTGATAATACCCATACAGGCTGTTCTGAGATATATTTTTATTTCAAGTGGGTTTCTTGTCATCAAGAACGTATAATGTTTTTAAACTAATTTCATTGATGTTGACATTTTCAAATATTTTGTTTTCATTCTGTTCTGTTAGAACATTCAGTTTTATGTTTTATCATATATTTACTTCAGAATGTTAGAAAACAAATGGGTTATTAAATAACTTGAAGTAGTAAGTTTCTTCAGATCAGTTTATTATTGAGGATAGTAATTTATTCTTTTCATTGCTCAGCTAAGTCAACTATAGTATTCAAGATCCTGAATATATATATATATATATTGTTTACATAATTGTTTAGTAGAAAAATATATATTAATGCCATGTTCTCTTTAGATTATGTTATGTTAGAAGGTTTCATATGATGATTTAGTTTACAGTATGTAGGGAGTAAAGAACAAAAACATTTCACTATTTTAATTTCACTAGGAAAGACAGCAAGCTTTAGAGAAGATGGGAATATCTGTACAAGCATCAGGTATCAAAGTGGAAAAAGACAAGTACTATTTGGTGAACTTGAATGCAGACCCTTCACTTAATGAATTATTGGTATATTATTTAAAGGTAAACCTAAGAAATGTTTTATATCATTGTGCATAGACATTTTAAAATTATACATAGTTTGTAAGCATATTTAATAAGTTAGTAACAAAGTACATCATTAAACTTTATTTATATTTGTATTTATTTGACTTTTACCTGAAAGCTTATTGCTTGAATATTAAGGTTGGATGTTTATAAAATAAAGAAATGAAACAATTTACAGGTAGTTCACTGAGATGTTTATTTAATGATTTTTATTTTACTATGAAATTCAAAATATACATTTGTCTGAGGTCTTCATCAGTGAAGTAGCTCTAGTTATGTACAGAAAAATATAGTGTTGTAAAACAAATATTAGTTTTGTGGTGTTTAGACAAGTTGACTATTTCAACCATCTGGTTAAGTTCAGGGAGAGAAGTTTAAAAGGTATGAACAATAAATAAATAAGTAAATATATATATATACACACTAACTATGCTACATTTCACTGCTATTCACTTAAATTACAAAAGCCTTTTGCTGTGTGTGTGTGTGTGTGTGTATTTGTATATATTTATATGTTGTTTTCAGAAAGTATTTAATATATAGAACTAGTTTCATTATTTCTACAGGACAGAACACTTGTAGGGCGACCTGATGCTCCTCTTGAACAAGACATTCAATTGTCAGGGCTAGGCATCATGCCAGAGCACTGTGTCATCACTGTGGAAGAGAATCATGAGGTTTTTATAAACCCATTGGATGGAGCCAGGTAGGAACAATATATGAGTCAGACTGTTATGTAATTAGAAGGTAGGAAGATATAAAGACTGTGTTCTACTTTCACAAAGTTGTATTAAAGATGAGAAAACAAAAAATTCTTTTCATTTTTATGTACTGATTCACCGTGTGTATGTAACAGGTTACTTTATTGTTGAGTTATGAACCAGTTATGAATAGTATTAATTTAAAATAGCAGGAAGTTAATATTCACATAGGTTGCTAGATTTTTACTGATGTTCTTCTTCAAGCACTATTGATCACTGTATGATAAGGCTCTGTCATTACTGGATTAAATTTCTTTATGGTGTGAGGTGGAGCACCATAGCTAGTATTTTGTCTGTGGAATCCTTTGCAAGAACTT
This sequence comes from Tachypleus tridentatus, assembly GCF_004210375.1. Lineage (NCBI taxonomy): Eukaryota > Metazoa > Arthropoda > Merostomata > Xiphosura > Limulidae > Tachypleus > Tachypleus tridentatus. The sequence continues at coordinate 110,014,498 of NC_134832.1, read as the reverse complement.
GTGGTAGTTGCTATACAATACTGTTCTTTGTAAGGAAGTAACATCTTGGAGAATTGATTGTTTTGTATGCTGCCCACTTGACCATTCAACTTAATGTTTCAGTCCCTTCTCATTATAAACTTACTCCATTGAAGCTTCTCCTAACAACAGGTCTTTTTCTTATTTCAGGTTAAGATATTGATCATTTTTTACTCACTAGTGTGCTGTAGAATCTTGTCAGCTGTGATATCTGATCTTCAAGTACTTTGAACTTGCCACTGGCAAAAGTGGTTGTTAAATTGTCACTTAAATAATTACTGGATGTGTACTCTTTCAAACCATGCTATCTGACTTGTGAATGTTTCTCCAGTTTAACCTTTTGCTTGACCTTACTTCCCTAATTCTCACAACGGTGCTTTTCACGATAGAATTTGATGTGAAGTGTTTCATGTACATTTTCTTTATTTGTTACAAGAAGATAATTTTTCTGCTATCTTTATTCAAAAGTAATACCTAGTTCAGATTTGTTTTAAGAGAATTCTTTTGATTATTTGTGGATATTGCATTGTTAATAGAGCAGGTTGATAAACATTCTATTTCTGAGAGGTAAAATGTTTAGAAAGCTAGATATATCTTTATCCCTGAATATGTAGGACCATCAGCTTAGTTTCTCTTAATACAGAGCTGTTATTCTTATAAATAGAAAATGTAATTAATTTTTTAAATCTATTTTAAAATAATCATTCACTGGCTAAGTATGATTTAATATTTTATTGTTTTTTAAATAAACTGTATATACTTTGGTCATTGTGCAAATTTTAAAATCTATTTTAAAATAATCATTCACTGGCTAAGTATGATTTAATATTTTATTGTTTTTTAAATAAACTGTATATACTTTGGTCATTGTGCTTTGACCAAAAAGTTTATTTTGGGTTTGCAGGACATGTGTTAATGGGTCTGTAATAGCAGCAAAAACACATTTAAGACATGGTGACAGAGTTTTGTGGGGAAATAACCATTTCTTTCGAGTCAATTGTCCCAAGGCTACAAGTAAGTTTTATCATTTTTAATGTGATACATCACAGATATTACTTCACTGTGTATGTAGGACTGACTACAGTGTTTATTTTTATATTCATCACTTTGAATAATATGTTTTCTCTTTTGTATTATTTTCTTCATTCCTAGTTTTAAAAGTTTTCATGTGGCTGTTTTTCATTTCTTTTTTCTTTTAACGCAGTTTTGAAAATTTTTACATCTCATGATATTACACAGCACTTCTTTTAGATGCTTTAATGGTATTGATTTATTTAAAAAAAATATTTAAAAGTTGTTTGTAATTTGACCTGAAATAACAATTGGGAATGTAATAAAGGTGAATGAAATAAACTATTTTAAATTTATGAAGCTTCTAGCTGTCCATTATCATGGAATAAAAGTAATGTTTTGGAACACTGTGTCTAAGTTCTTAATGTTATCCTGTTGTATTTGTTAAGCTTTTTAAATATTTTGACCTTTTTCTTTTTTACTTAGAGTAATCTAGTCCAACTGGCCAGAGTGATAAAACATATCTGATTTACTTAGAAAGTAGTATTGTGTATGTAAATCTGTGGAAACCATTTTTATTCACTTGTTTTATTAGATATTGAGATATTGAGTTTGAGGTCTCAGAACCTTAAAGTGTAACATTTTTGTTGCAAATGTTTTGTTTTTTCTTCAGATTCTTCAAAAGTAGTTTAAAAGTGAATTATTATATACTAATATAACTTTTAGATATAAAATTTTTGTCACATGATTCCCAATCAGACTTGTAAAAAAAACAACAACAAAAGTCTATAGGTGTGTGAGATAAGTTAGCAAATTTTAATAGAAGCGTGTATGGATGGAAAGAAATCAGAGGGTTGTTACAAATGAAGTTCAGTCAAATTGGAGTAATGTCACAAGTGGGGTACCTCCTCAGGGCTCAGGTTTTTAGGACCTTTGCTCGTTTTGATTTACATTAGTAATGTAGGTAAAGGAATAGTTATTAAATCACTGAAATTTTCAGATGACCTTGAGGTCTCAGTTGTTGCTGGCTGGAGAGAGGATGCTAATGATTTACAAAGGAATTTTTAGATCATGTACTGAGTTGGGCAAATAAATGACAGTTGGGTTTTAGTTATAATAAATGCAAGATAATGCATGTGGGTTATCATAATTTGAATTAAAAGTATAACTTGGATGGGAATAACTTTAACAATTTTATGAAAGAAAGGGATCTTTCTAACAATTGATTAGTCTGCAAAGTCATCCAAGCAATGTGCTGTTGCTATTATTAAATATATTAGGTTGTATCTACAGAAATATTGAATACAATTCTAAAGAGGTTATAACTTCATGCAGATCACGAGATAGGCCAAATTTGGAATAATGTGTTCAGTCTTTAGTTCTTTACCTGAGGAAAGACAATGAATTTTTGAAAATAGTTTAAAGAAGGGTTACTAAAATGGTGCCTGGAATGGGGGGTTGTCATTGGAGGAGAGGCTGAAATCTCTCAAATTGTTTTTTCTTGAAAAAGAGAAAAGTTAGGAGGATTTGATTGAGGCATTTAAGATTGTAAAGGGAATAGATAATGTTGATGTATAACTGTTTCTCATATTTAACAGTGAGGATGGTAGGACAAGTGGACACAAGTGTAAATTTTGTTAGGGTAGGAATCATCTTCATCTGAGACAACTTTGCTTTTCTAACAGGGTGGTTGACTTATGGAAGGGGTTGCTCTCAGGTGTTTTAGTAAATTTAAATGAGTTTAAGAAAAAGCTTGATAAATATATGAATGATAAAGACTGGCTTTAATTTTGTTGTCTTATTTATTATTTTAAATCTAGATTACAGTGCAGAACAGCTGAGATGGATCAAAAACAGTTCTATATGATAATTATCAGTAATGCTCCTTTTTGAAACATCATTTAATGTTTTGTGTGATAAAATTAATGTTTTGAGTTTCACACTTTGTGTGTTCTAAAAATATGATATTGTTTGTGGTATATTAATTTAGTATTCATTATCATTTACTTCTTTTGTTTGAACTAATTACATTTTTTTAATGCTTGAAGCTTTATTTGGTATTACAAACAAGTTTTTCATGTGATTTCTAGCTTGTGCTAGTCCTGATGTCCCAGAGAGACCTATTGATTATGAGTTTGCTCGAGAAGAACTAATGATGAATGAATTGAGTAATGATCCAATACAGACAGCTATGGAAGCACTAGAAAGACAACATGAAGAAGATAAACACAGTAAGTGTAGTGAACAGTAAAAATATGTATAAAAGTTATAAATTGTAACAAGTTGCATTTAGAACTTAAATCGTTGTGTATAAAAACATATCCTGCACTTTATTCTGTATAACTAAACATGGAGTTTGTTTTATTGAAAGTCTAGTCTGGTTATATATAGTTGGATTATAATTTTCAAAGAATAACTCCTTAAGTTTGTTTTAGATGTGGGCGATAAATTTAATTTATGCTAAGACAATTATCTTTAATCAGTGGCTGGTCCATTGTTTCTGTAAAAATCAAGTCAACAGCTATTCATAAGAAACTAATCTTACCCAACAAACGTGTGACATTAGAGTATAGAAATATTTTTAGAGTTTCTTCAGATCTGTAAAGAATACTAGTATTTATTTGGTATGCTATATTGTGTTCTGTATATGAAGTACAATGTTTATAGTTACATTCCGCATTTACAGAGATATCTTGCAGTTTTATTAGCCCTATGTTCCATGGTATGGTAACTTCTTAGAAATGTGTGCTTTGTAAGTGTAAGTGTAAGTATATTTATATTTATAAACATTTGAGACCAATTAAGAGGAATGACCTTTAAGTTTTGGATTTTTTTTTCTGAATATTAAAATGAGAAATAGGCTTGCAGGTCCCCTAAAAAAAGAATTTTTTCTTGTCCCATGCCATATATTTTTAAGTGCAGATTTTCTTTGATAGTCTACATAGTATGTTTTTGTTTTAACATAATTAAACAATTTTGTCCAGTGTGAAATATGTTTTGTGTGGCCTGTTAGATAAAATTAAAATCAAATGCTTTGCAATGATTTAGAGTACATGTAAAGATGAAATTGTGCATGTAATCCCTTGTATGTTAAGACCCAATATGCTTCGTCATGAAATGATGGAGCTAATTTAGTATGTTTTTTTTTGCTTTGTCTTTAGAAACGTATTTGCTTGCTGCATGTTTATGCCATTAGACTTGAATATGGTATATGCTTATAATTAGTAATGTAGGGAAAACTTCTCTTGTCCCTTTAAGTAGCCAAAATTAATTTATATTCGAAAATCTGAAGTAATTTTTTAAATATGTGGACTTCACAGATATAAGTTTGTCTGTTTAAGTCTTAAGAGCTCAGACCAAGGTAGGTGCAGTGTTTTTCACAACTTTTGAGAAAGATGCAAAATATTACCAGTGAATACTAAAATGGATGTTGAGTACTGAAAAAACTCTTGTGTTGAAGAAAGAACATATAAAGTGCATTTTCTTATTATTGAATGTATTGTATACATTTTTATGATTCAAATGTTTTAAATATCAGGTTATAGTGCAAATGTTTTTTTTAAGTGTATGTTTTGGTATTGTTATTTTGTTTGTAGAGCTAAGTATTTATTTATACAAATTATATACTCAAAGCTGTATTTTTTCCTTTGTAATTTAATATAACTTGTATGTATTTTATTTTCATGAAATAAAAATAATTTTGAACAGTGGCTGTTATGTCTACAGTTCTGAATATCATTGAAGATGATGCTTTATTTAAGACAGTTATTTTAGGGTTGAAATTGTATTTTCAAGCAAGCATGGCATATTTTTTGTTATAGTTTTTTATTGAACTTAATCTGTAATAAGAATAATTAATTTAAAAGCAGTTTGATACTTGTAATTGAAACAAGATGCTATTTGAAGTGTGCTAATAGCTATTTCAGTTTGGTGGTTTTTGAAATAATTATTTTAAAGGGAATGAAATACATTGTTATTTTGATAGGTGTTAGTGACTAAAATACACAAAAATATATTTTACTTGAGATTATGTCAGCATTGTTGTTAAAAACTTTTGTTGATATTATTCAGAAATGTTTGTTTATCTTACCCATAGATGCACTTCAGAAACAACGACAAATGTATGAGAAACAATTACAAATGCTAAGAAACCAGATGTCTCCTAGCACACCCTATTCTTCATATTCACCCTTTGATCCTTTAGGATTAGGGAAAATGACTCCTACTGGCTCCAACTCTAGTGTGCAATCCAGAATGGAAAGATGGGCAAAAGAGAGGTTGGAATTTTATAATCATTGATTTTTTGTGAGGGTTTTCAAATGGGATTATACAACATTACTCTTAGCATGTCTCATTTTATTAGGTTTCAAACATCATTATAATTTGCTGTAAAATATTGCTGTTTTTGCTGTGACTCAAAGCACTTGTCATTATAGACATAAATTGTGTGTGTTTAAGCTATTAGCAAAATAGAACTTTTATTATATTTCTTTTACATTTAGGGATGAAGTTTTTAAAGTAAGCCTGGCTAAACTCAGAGAAGACATTGTTAAAGCCAATGCTTTGGTGAGAGAAGCTAATTTTTTAGCAGTTGAAATGGGAAAACAAACTGAGTTCAAAGTAACCCTGCAGATCCCAGCAGCAAACCTTAGTCCTAATCGAAAGGTAGGAATGGTCTACTTTCTCTGGGAGTTGTGTTCATCAGAAGTTGATTTTTTTGAAAATACAAGTTGTTTTCCAAATTCTTTAGGTTTGATACACATTAATTCAGTAAACTCAAAGCATCAACAGATGAGTTAACTGGCAAAAAAACTTTTTTATGACAGTGATATCAAGTAATATACTGAGTTTATTACATTGATGCTGTAAAATAATTAATAATGTAATATGGTTGTTTTTATTTGATGGTATGTGTTCATTAATAATGTAATTGTTGTTATTTGACTGTATGTAGTTGTGTATAATATAATATGGTTGTTTTAATTTGACTATCTATACAGTGTTTAATAAAAATAAAGAAATATTTGGAATGAATAGTTTCATTTGAGTTTACAATTATAAGTATATTTTACAAGTTACAGTTTTACAGTAAGGAATCATATTTTTTTAAATATGTACCATGTTTTGATTGGTGGTGTGATCCAAGTGTACAATTTGTTTTTCAGAAAACATTCTTTACCATTACAACTCGTGTATCTGAATTTGATCACATCAGTAATCAAAATATTGTATCTGTTCAAAAAAAATATTCTTCCTCACTGTAAAAGCTGTAACTTTATAAAAAATATTAGGAATCTTGAAGTTCTCTTTGTTATTAGTTTTTTGTGTTTTTTGCTAAATACAAGTAAGTTGTGGAAGTATAAAAATGTTTTATGAAACTTATTTCCTAGTATATGTCACAGGTATCAAAAATCAATGCTATTAATGCTATAACTGAATTAGTTTTTATACATTTTTATATTTTATGTTTATTTAAAAGGAAGTATTGGAATTTTAATGAGTTAAAAGGGTGGTCAAATTTTTATTTTTTACCATTGTTACACTATCATTATATTTTTTTATTTAGCGAGGAGCTTTTGTAAGTGAACCAGCAATTCTTGTGAAAAGAATTAATAAATCAAAACAGATATGGTCAATGGAGAAACTGGAGAATAAGTTGATAGACATGAGAGAGATGTATGAAGAAAGGAAAGAAAAACAGCTATTTTTAAAGGTAAAATTAAATCTTTGTTTATTAATGTCCATTTTCTACTTGAGTATACAGTTTTATTACAGTTTTTTTCTCTGTGCCATGACATATATTCTGAAGTGTCAAAAAATTGATACAGAGAGAGATTTTAAGAGGTATCTGAACTGAAAAAATAATGAAAGTTAAGTGATTTTAAATAAAATAGTACTCCTTGAATTTTGTAAAAGTAATTTGTAGTAGCTTATGTTTTTGAAATGTGTGGTACATTTAAAACTGGTAGGGTGTGTAAATATTTATGTAATTGCAGCATAAACTAACCAGAAGATGTATCTTTATTAAAATGCATGTAACTGATGTAAGAATAAAAAAATTGTTAATAAAGTATTTGACATATATTATGAATAAGAATAAGAAGAGCATGAAAAAAACAGAAATGGAGAGAATTCATTAAAAAGAAGGAAAATGTGAAGACTGTTTGCTCTGGATGCAAAGACCTTTTTGGTTGTTTGTGGTAATAAAAACTAATCTAATTACACAAATCAACTTTCAGTGATACTTCTAGTGTCTGACTGTGGCTTATTGTTTAGAATGTGGATCCGTGAATTTGAGAGTTCATGGGTCATGTTTTATTTCCACAAAATATTGCTCTACACTTTAGGACTATGGGTGCATTGTAAGAGCAATGACAAAGTTCCACTGTTTAATTAAAGTAGTCTAAGAAGTGGTATTGGGTGCTGCTAATTTTCTGCCCTCCATCTATTGTGTAAGGTTAGCTGAGGTGCAGATATTTACAAACGCTTTCACATATTTGAATATTCTACTTCATCATACCTAGTGAAAATCCTGTAAATGTTTATTGTGAAATTAAAAATTGTAAATAATGGTTAAAAATGTAAAAGCAGTAAGTTTCCAAAAAATGTCAAAATATTTTTAATTCAAACAATAGCAAGAATTTTAGATGCCACTGCTAAAACAAGATGAATATCTTATATAAAGTATAATGTTTTTAACATTCATTGCATTTTTTTATGATATTTTCATAATAATTTGGATGTCTTTATAAACAGTGAATTATTTACAATTGTTTATACTGAAGATTTTGCTTCAAACAATAAAAAAATAACAGTTGTAATGTTAAATTTAACTGATCACTTGAAAACAGTTTTAATTTATATTAATTTAAAGTAAATAACTATAATTAATAAAATGTATTTCTTTCAGACCTTTTGTATTGTCATTATTATTATGATAAATATATTTGTGAAGTTCTTATCTTCTTTAGTAATGGTGTACAACTGGATACATTACATTTAAAGATATTTTACAAGAGAATGAATATTGAAAAGATTTTAATTTAATATAGTACATTAGATATTTTCAAACAGTGGAGTTAGATGGAATTTATGTGACAGGAAGTTATTCCTTCATAGTCAGATGCAGTTAGATGCTGCACAAGTTTTCAGAGAGTGTTCTTGAATTGCAGCAAAATGTTTTCTATTATTTTGATGAAAAATCTATTCTCTATGTGATATCTACAGGACGAAACATCGCTGAACAGAATGGACCCATTCTATGAAACTCAGGAAAATCATAATCTGATTGGTGTTGGTAACATCTTCTTAGAAGTTCTTTTTCATGATGTTACACTTGACTATCATGTTCCTATAATCAGTCAACAAGGAGAGGTAATTTGCAAAACTTTGTTATGAGAAAAAATTGAAATTCGTAGAGAAAGTACACTACTTTATATCCACAGACGTAAAAATTAGTTTAGTAATTGAAGCAAATACTATAACGGCATTTAAGTTTGAAATAAAAAAAATTGTACTTATTTGAAGCTGAAAACCAGTTGCCAAACTTATATTTGTTATTTCTAAAATTTAACTTTGTATTATTGGCATAGTTTTACTATCAACAAGAAAAAACTTGTAATAGTGAGATCAGGAGACATGAAATACATATTGTACCTTATTTTGAAGCTACCTTTTATTTCTGTAGTATCTTTATTAAACTTAAAATACATTAGTAATTTTAAAAATGCATCTAATATAAGTATCTTACTGGAAGCATATTGTACAACTATTTTACCAAAACTAACATACAAAATTATCAGATATTAAAAAGACCTCTCTCTACATATATATAAAGAACAACTATTTCTGAATTTCTCAGTTTTTTTAAATATTTCTTGCACAATATCTAATGTTCTCTATATTGTAATTGTGTAAAACCATTTATTTGGATGATTTTTGATTCGCTAATTTGTACATCATTATATGAGAAAATGCTTTGCAGTTTAAATTAAAAATCAATCAAAGATAAGATTCAGAAAGTATTCCTTAATATCTTAAAATTTCTGTTTCTGAAATTGTTAATGCTGGGTGCTTCTGTCGGTTGGAAGCTCAAAATTGGGGATAGTAACAAATAGGTTTAGTAACTTTGTGCTGCTACAAACAAGTTCTTCATCTTGAATTGTATCCATTTTCTCAAATTTAACATTTTTCAGCTTCTCAAATTGAATACTATAAATTTTCGCAAACTGAATATTATCCAGTTTCTTGAGTTGAATACCGTTTTGCATATTGAAACTATTAAGAAATTTTCCAAATAGTTAAATAATGAATATATATTTTATTATATTTTTAGCATCATATTGATTAAAGATAAATCCATGTAATTTCAAAAAGACCTTTATTTGTCATATCAGTATATATCAGGTTTCATAGTAAAGTTTTTGCATGTTTTCTAAAGTTTATTATTTTGAATACAAATTGCATAATTTGTCATCAAATCATAATAGCTGTTTAAAAATTTACCAAATCACTGATTACATCAAGAAATTGCAAACACTATTCCATTTTTTGTTTTTGATTGCTAATTTCTTTTTGAAAATTGCTATCAACATACTTTAAGAAAGTTACTTGTAATTGAAATATTTGTTAAAATTAAGCTAAATGACTAATAAGTGTTAGAGTAATAACACTGTCATTTTGTAAGTTTTAGAGTATATAAGTATCTTAGCTTCAAGTGAAAAGAATAGATAATACAGGCCTTCACGTAATGGTATAGTAAGTGAAAGGCCATGATAATGGAATGTGAAATGAAGTTATAATCCATAAATTAGCCACAGAAAACTGGAATTCAACTATGTAAAATAAAAATGTAAAGCAAATAATATTGCACATTCAGTCATATTTGTGGAAATGGCATCTTGAATTCCATAAAACAAACAGATTTATGAAGTGGAAATTATTGTAGCTCATTGTTTTCAGTAATGTAACTTGTATCCTTAATAGTTTTTTTTTCACAGGTTTATTTTATATACAATTAAAATTATTGCTGTTTGTGTTGATGTTCATAGTTTGCAATAACCATAAAAAACTTACTTAATAGTAGGATGTGGTTTATCAGTATTGCTTACAGAACTGAGGAAAAACAAGACAATTATACGTTTCACAAATACATCATTTATTCATGACATGATGGTGCATTTCTGGTGAAACCAGAGTCATTAATAAATGATGTTTTTGTGAAATGTACAATTATCTTGTTTTCCTAAATTCTGTAATTATGGAGTTTCACCAAGCACTGAAGGTTGTGAGTATCAATATTGCTTGCATTTTTTATGATTATTTTTATGATTTGGAAATCTTTAAAGACATATACTACATGGCCAAAAATATGTGGACACCTCTTCTAATTAGTGGGTTTGACTATTTCAGCCATGCACATTGCTAACAGGTGCATAATATCAAGCATACAGCCATGCAATCTTCATAGACAAACATTTGCAGTAGAATGGGTTGAACTGAAGAACTCGGTGACTTTCAACGTGGCACTGTCATAGGTTGCCACCTTTCCAACAAGTCAGTTCATGAAATTTTTGCCCTGCTAGAGCTGCCCCAGCAAACTGTAAGTACTATTATTGTGAAGTAGAAATGTCTAGGAGCAACAACAGCTCAGCCATGAAGCAGTAGGCCACACAAGCTCCCAACGAACAGTTCTTGTGCTTTTAGAGGCAGTTTGTAACTCAGTAGTGAGTATTGCAACTGTGGACAAATGACTTTTACGTGCAACATACTTCATGAAATGGGTTTTCATGGCTGAGTAGCCATACACAAGCCTAAGATAACCATGTGCAATGCAAAGTGTCAGCTGCAGTGGTGTAAAACACACCACCATGGAACTCTGGAGCAATGGAAATGCATTTGCTGGAGTAATGAATCATGCTTCACTATCTGGCAGTCTGAGAGATGAATCTGGGTTTGGCAGATGCCAGAAGAATGCTACCTGCCTGAATGCATAGTGTCAGCTGTAAAGTTTTCTAGAGAAGGAATAATGATCTGGGAATGTTTTTCATGGTTTGGGCTAGGCTCTTTAGTTCCAGTGAAGGAAAATCTTAATGCTACAGCATAAAATGACATTCTAGAGAATTGTGTGCTTCCAACTTTGTGGCAACAGTTTGGGGAAGGCCCTTTTGTCTTTCAGCATGATAATGCCCCCGTGCACAAAGCAAGATCCATAAAGACATGGTTTGCTGAGGTTAGTGGGGAAGAAATTGACTGGTCTGCACAGAGCCCTGACCTCAACCCATGAAACACCTTTGGGATGAATAAGAAGCCAACTGCGAGCCAGAACTTCTTATCTGATATCAGTGCCAGATTTCACTAATGCTCTTGTGGCTGAATAGAAGCAAATCCTTGCAGCCATGTTCCAAAAGCTGGTGAAAAGCCTTCCCAGAAAAGTGGAGGCTGTTATAGCAGCAAAGGTGGGGAACCAACTCCATATTAATACCTATGGTTTTGGAATGATGTGTTCATCAAGCACAAATGGGTGTGACAGTCAGGTGTCCACCTACTTTTGGCTATGCAGTGTACTTAATATACTATAGTTTTCATATTGAAATAATTAACCTGTTATATGCATATTTACTAACAAGTAGCCATTATGCTTCAATATGATAGAAACAAACTGTTTGCTAAGGAGTTAGTCATGTTTTATAAAGCTACCTTTGGATACTCAGTGATGTTCTTATAAGTTAATAAATGCACATGTGTTTAATATTTATATTCTAATCTTATAGTTACAAGAATATACACATTCTTTGTCTATATGTTTTAGTTTTATGACACTTCTTATTCCCACTATTATTTATCCTACAAAGAAAGGAAACACCACCAACTAGTAATAATCTAGGATATCAAAAAATAAAACCAAATGCATCAAATTTAAAACAATTTTATTTTCCAATTGTTAAAAATGGTGTAGTTTGTACAAATGTATGATGTTTTCTGCACTTTGTAACATGTTGGCATAGATGTCAATAGCAGAAGTTTATTCTAATGCATCACAACATGATTAAGTTACTAGTGGTGTAAGTATAATAAGATTTTGCAATTGGTACAGAGACTAACCTCCTTTTTTAAAAAATAACGTATATATGTATTAAACTATTTGATTTCATTTTTGTTTTTGGAACTCTGATATATGTATGTTTTATAAGGCTAAAGGAATCCAATGTTGATTGTAGGTTGCTGGACGACTTCATGTACAGTTTGGAAGGATAGCAGGTAGTATACCAGAAAGAATAGGAGATGCTGGTTCATCAGAAGGAAGTGGAGATAGAGATAGTGTTAAAGGGTCCTTGTTGGATGTTAGTACAATCAGTGAAGATGGGGAGGACTTCATCTCAAAAAGACAAATTATTGTCAAAGTGTGTTGTTTACCAGGCTTTACTACCTATTTAATAGTATATTAAGAGTTTTTGTAAGAAAATAATTTAAGTCATTTATACCCAAATTTTTACATCTTTTGTTATAAACGATTTACAACTTTATAAAGTTCATGTTTTTCATTATGAAGCATTCTACATTCTGCTTAATTTATTAATAACAACAAAACTCTTTGGTAAAGTAATGAAAATGTCTATCGTTGATCACTCAGAATTGCTGCTTAAAGACATCAAGTCAGTAAAAAACAAGTTTCAAGGAGGGTGTGTAAATGGTTAGATAACCAGGAGACTGTGAATGTTGAAGAAAGTGAATTATACACAGTTCTTTCTAAACATATCCAAAAATGCATTTTGCAATGTAAAAAGAATTCATAAAATCATTTTGGCTAGTGGAGGGAAGGAAGCATGCTATTCTTTAATTCAGGTTTTCTCTTTTCATTGTATACACATTTTTATTGTTATCCCACAAAAACAATAAAGAATCTTTCCTTTAATGTTTTTGGATAATAGAAAACAATTATGTGGTAGTTTTTGGAAAAGCTGTTTTATCTATCTCTTTTACTAGGTAGCCATAAAGTCAGCATCAGGACTTCCACCATCTTTGTCTAACTTTGTCTTCTGCCAGTATACCTTCTGGGGCCATCCACACTCTATTGCTGTACCTCCTATTGTTTACCCTGACCAACCCATTTCTCGGAAGGGCAGAGAAAAAATGATGTTCATATTTGAGCATGAGAAGGTTAGAAAATATATTTTCAACAGGTGCTTTAAAGAAACACTTAATTTTTTATTTTTTCTGTTGACTAAGTATTTCACATATTTATAATTATTAGTAATATTATAAAGCAAAGAAAATTTAGTACAAATACGTTATAGGAATGTTAATGAATTAGATTTATGTCTATAGTGATTCAAGTTTGGTATGGATAATATAACATTTATACTTCTTATTTAAACAGTTTTCAATAAACTAATGTATTTAATCTGACTTCTGTAATGTGTTACTCTTTGATTATGTTATCACAACAGGAGTTCACTGTCAACGTAACAGAAGAATTTGTTGAACACTGTGTTGAAGGAGCTTTGTCTGTTGAAGTCTGGGGGCATCGTAGTGGTGGTTTTAACTCTGTCAGGACAGGTTGGGAAGTAGATGCTCAGTTACAGAGGTCAAGGACACTGCTTGACAGGTTTGTAGATATATATATTTATGTAAAACGGAATCATATCATACCCATGAAAAGAGTATGGAACATGATACTATTTATTTTATTATTTTGCTGTTTTGAGAAGTTATGAGCAGTATATGAACAAGAGACATGATGTGTTTGACTGTTGTTTTCTAAAGTATATTTTCAGGGAGTGTAAACAGGACTATTTAATCAGTAAACTTTAGGCATCTGCAAATAGTTGTAAAAAAATTTAATTTGTTTTTAATATGTCTTCTGTATTCAGTTGGATGTAGTGGAGCAATTTGTTTTAGGACATGTAGGCCTCAACTGTTTTTTGAGCAAAAGAAAAAAAAATCCTTGGTATCAAAGATCAAAAATGTGGCAAAGAGGGGCATCTGTCTGTGACAGAATTCCTGCTATGATGAAAAAGATAAATAATTACAATTCAGTTTTTAGAGACTAGTCACTACAGTCAGGTGTACATTTATAGTTTAAACATTTATGTTTTCTTGTATTGGATATGAGCAAAGCTGCTTTTTTTTTTCTTCACAGGTGGGCAGAACTGACCAGAAAGATAGAGTTTTGGGTAGAAATTCATGAGCTAAATGACCAGGGAGAGTATACACCTGTAGAAGTTCTGTATAAACCTGACATGATTGCTGGAGGAGTTTTTCAGCTTAGGCAGGTAATTTGAGAACTTGTGTATCAATAGTTATTTCTGCAATTGTAGTAAAATGAAACTACAACTTTTGATAATATATACACGCAATATATTATGAAGTACGATTATAAGTACATTAAAATTATTTTGTTGTGGTATTTTTTGATACTTGTGTTATGTGGTGCTCGTAAATATAAAATGTTAAATAAATTTGTATTTGTGGAATGTTTCCAAACTGTTATATGTTTAAGAATGTTAAGTTTGGGTACTGTGTTAATATAATCTAATTAGGTGTTATGTAACCTTCTTAATCTGTTGACTTAATAGTTTTTGTTTTTTATAAATAGGGTCAGCAGAGAAGAATACTTGTTACTGTAAAACCAGTCCAGAACTCTGGAACATTACCTATTATCTGTGAAACAATCACCAATATTTCTATTGGCTGTGTATGTGCACGATCCAAGCTTCAGAAAGCCCTTGATTCCTACCAAGAAGAAGACTTGTCCCTACTGCGGGAAAAGTGGTCAGATGCTCTGATGAGACGAAGAGAGTACTTAGATGATCAGATCCAAAAACTCATTAACAAAAAAGGCAAGAACTTGTTTATTACTGTATTCTGAAATTATTTTATAAATATTGACAAACCTTGAACTTACTTGTTTCATTACACTATGTAACAAAATTTTTACTTTTTCTTGTTCCTGGGCAAAAGTGTCATTTCCCAATTGCTTATGCCTAAAGTAAATGGAAAAGACCTATTTTTCTCTTCAAACTTTGCTTTTGTGACCTCTGAGCAAATAATAAAAACATGATGGGAGACTATATTTGGGGGCTGATATGTGAAAGTGATTTACATTACACACACAAATCTCAAAAAAACTACTCACTTTCAAACATTTTTGTTCATTTATGTTTAACTTTAGTATAAATACATGTAAATAATGATTCACATGTTGTTTTATTCAGATATTATGTAAATGAAAATGTACAAATTTGCCCATTTTTACGTAGAAAATAGGTTAATTTCTAAATTTCATTATCCATGTCACAAAAGCAAAGTTTGAAGGGAATAATGGCCATTTACTGTACTTTTACAACATAAGCAATTAAGAAATAACACATACCATCCAGGAACAAAATTTGTGTTACATAGTGTTATTAAGTAAGTTACCTAGAGAAATCAGCATAAGTTGTATCATAATGTTTGTTTTATATAATGATTTAATGAAGTAAGGAACTTCTTGATTTGAGTTTAATATGAATTTTATAAACACTGAAACATATGTTATCAGACATTCTTTTTCATATGCTTTTCAAGAAATAGATATTTAAAAGAAGTACTCATTTTATACATACTGTTTTAAAAGGGGTGATATCACCGAGTTCTGTTCTAAGATTCAGCACTTATTAGACTTCCAATTTATAATTATGCATCATTTCTTAACTTAGAATAGTAAAATTCTTGTTTATGTCATGCAATACTTGAATGGTTTTCAATTTTTTTCAGGAATGTGCTGTATGTTTTTATTTGTTTTGTATCGGTTTAGAGCCACCCATTAGTTTTGAGCCTACACATTCCTCTTTGCAAGATGGACCTACAAATTTATAGATATTTTATGACCTCTTATTTGTGGGTATTATGTTCTTTAAAGATTAATTGAAATACAACCAGTGGATAAACTCTGTTGGATTTAAAATTGGACGATAGGAAATTTGTTATGATTAACCCTTTCACAATGGGCTCGTTATAATATGCACAAGTTCATTTGTACATTTGCACATGTTGAGTATTTGCACTATAACTTTTGATACAGCATGTGCATTTTCACAAAATTTGTTAGGCTTTTAGTAAAGGTTACAGGTGTTTTGTAAAACAAAAATCTGTTTTTTAATGAAATATTTTTAATAAATATTTGTTTGTGAAAATAGTCTGTTTCATTACTAGTCTTGGGTGCAAAGTAATTTTGTGTTTTGATTTAAAAAACTATTCTTTGTCCCAAAATCTGAAATATTATTTGCATAATCTCTAAAATTTCCTAAACATATTTCATACCTTTGTTCTCACTAAGACTATATTTTGTTATTTTCTATACTCTAACTATGAGGGGTCTGCCACTTGGCCAACCTCCTGAACATCAAACAAAATTATGTGAGAAATATAAATTATGCTTTTTTTTTTGTGCTAGAATGACTTCATATTATAACATGAAAATACAAATGTTTAGCCTAAATAACTTAAGTCTCATAATGCTATATATTTATATATATATATTGTTTTTATTTATTATATTGACCTTACAGTCATGCCTAGCTAACATTAGATAACTTGCAGTGATTATGTGCACATGTACTAAGTTGACATACCCAGTAATATAAAACTGATCATTCATCTTCTTGTTTTTAGGTGTTATGCCTACAGTTGCATAACCAAAGAATCATAAATAATCACACTGATACCATAGAATTCCACTATAATTTATCAACCTTAGTAACTAACATTTATTTATATTTAAAAAAATATGAAACTTTGAACAAACTAAAGCCGCATCTTACCTCATTGAAATCTTGTATCAAAATAACGTTGTAGTATTTTCAAAGATTAAAATGGCAGGGAAAACCACTGTAGGGACATTCTAAGCTGTTGATTGGTTATTCATATGTCATATATTGAAGTATGTGTATGTATAACGGACTGTTTCAAAAAATGGAAAGAGTTGAATGGGGCAACTGTGTGTGATTAAGTATATAAGCCATATCTCAGCAAAATAAAAAGATATGAGGCTCTAATTTTTTATTCTAGCTTGATAATATTAGTATTTTGAGTTCCTAATTTGTACAAAACACTATACTTAGTATTTTGATATCACAAACATCTAATTTTAAACAGTGCTGCATTCAACATACCATGTCACTCACTAAAATCTATATTTAGATGTGTTCTTTTGATATTTATTTTTTAAATTAACTCATATATAATATTAAAGTTTTAATTCTGATCTACAGTTTGATTTCAAATTTATTGTTGTAAATTCATAAAATAGTGGTCCAATAAAATATTGAAAATAAGTCATCAAATATGATGACATAGCCTTTGACCAATGACTAATAGAATATCAAATTTTACTTCAAATGTTGCATTCAGTGTATACCAATCAATTATGAACTATAAGCAAATTTTTATAAAAGCTGTAAAACTTCTAGAGAAAACCTAATCAAAATAAATGTATAATATTTGTTTCTTTTTTATGTTAAAACTGGCGAACCTGTATTCCTGATGATGAGAAACCCACTTGAAGTAAAAACATATTCTCAAGATGGCTGGTGGGGGTATCAGAACTTTAATTAAAATAAAATATAAAACAGCATTTCAACCTTCTTAGGTCACCTTTTGGTTAACAAAGAGAGTTTGTAACTAACCGTTGTTAGGCACACGTCTTAGGGTTTTTGCTTATTACCGCCCAATAAGCCGAAGCCATTTTTAAGAAGTGACAAGTTTCTTCAAAATGATTTCTTAGTCTTGTTTCAGCATCAGCATGCATGTTGTGTGTGATCATTGGCGTTCTGTAGTAAAGCAGAACGTGTCGTATTGAGACAGAGATGGAATCAATATGTCATTCGTTATTGGCTCCACTCACTGTAATTAGGTAACCAATGAAATTCCAGAAACAACGTTTCCCTGTAGTCTTAACGTGCTTTGCTGATGGGACAAAATTACCGCCTATGGTAATTTTCAAAAGAAAAACATTTCCTAAGAAGAAGAAATTTCCGAAAGGAGTGATTGGCCAATAAGCCGACCCCCAAAAATCAGGTCCAAAATTTAGGGCCAGAAATTCGGCTTATTAGGCAGAAAATACGGTATATAAAATGTATTCAAAAAAATGAATAACATCTTCTCAGATACAAACAAATTTAAACCAATACACACAAATCCAACAAAAAAAATGAAACCAACTAAATAAAATCCTACTACAAATGAAGTAAAGCAAAACAATCTCAGAAAACATTCTTTCTTTCTTATGCAAGACTGACTCATGCACAACACAACTATACAGCATCCTCATTGTCTACTATGACTCATAATGTCTCCCTTTTATTTCTTAAAAGTAAATACTTTTAAAAATGCATAATTGACTTAATATGTGTTTTGATGTAGACAAAACAGAGCAAGATGTTGAACGAGAGCAAAGTCTTATTGATCAGTGGGTCTGTCTTACTGAAGAAAGAAATGCTGTTCTAGTCCCAGCACCTGGATCTGGAATACCAGGAGCACCAGCAGATTGGTAAGTTGTTTGGAGATAAGTACAGTGAGACAGTTTCAGTCCTTACTGTAGTTGTAGCACACATTTTGAAGGTCAGTGTGGAATGTTAACCATATTGTGTTTCAGTGTGAAGTGTTACAGAAACCTGTTAGAAAAGCATAGCTAATTTGATATAAATGTGATGCATCATTTATTTTCAATAACGACTGCTTTCCCAATGTTTATTTCAAACATTGGAACTAAATGATTCTAAGGGTACATTATATTTGTTTTTATATTACTATAAGAGTTTATTTATTTGAGTCATTATTAATGTTCCTTATTTTTTCAGTCCATTTGCAGAATTTTTTCATGTGTACAAGTATCATGGAATAGCAAGGAATATTCTTTGTTTTGTACAAATAAGGTGAGGTTTCATGGATTGGGACCAGAAAAAGTACTAATGAAAAATAATAGTGACAAAATTTTCCATTATCTGCTTTAACTTCAAGAAGCATTCTAATTTAAAAAGTTTTATAAACTTTGTGCTAGCTCAGTATATTTTTAAAGTTGTGATTTTGTGCAGTCTTAAGTGCTACCATGCTTTGTATCTTTACAGTAGCTTTGCAGTGTAATTTCCATTGCAGAAGACTTAGTTGTAAGGCTATACTGCTTTCCTTAGTCCAACATGGAAGGACAAAGCTTCCCAGCACCATTTTGAACAGTTCAATCACACATTAATTCATGGGTGCTGCAATCTCGTAACTTAATCAGTATGTTACTTTATGGAATAACATGAATACCCATTTCATTTTCCAACTACTTGAAGTATGCAAAAAATTAACAGATATGTCGTTAAAGTCTTATTCTGGATGGATCTCAAGTGGAGCATATTCCTTTGTTTTTGAATGGCATTAAATCTTTGAGATGAGTACATCTTTATAATCTGAATGTGTGAGTATTTTGTATCTGAAAAAGTTGTCATATACTTAAGAGGATGAGTTTTTGATAACATCAAATTACCTATGGAATATCAAGTGAAGTCCAAATTTAATTCTGATACATTCTGTCTCAGTACTGTGGTTGTCACAAGAGTCAGCGATTTGGATATTCAGAATCATTTTAATATTGTGTATTCAATCTTCTTTGTTCAGGTTATGTTGATTTAGGTATAAGGTAACTCAGTTAGTATGAAAAACTAACTAATATGACTTTTTTACTTCTGTAAGTAAAACATTTCAGTAAATTAATATCCTTTTGGGGAAATTATGTAATTTAGGTTTATTCAATTATGTTTCATATTTATTGTTGGAAATTTTTTCTTTGATGAATATTTATGTTCATTTTGATATATGAATAAATTGTCTTATTGTTCATCTTGAAATCAGTAATCTGTTTTACCTATTAATGTATTTTTCACACAGAGTTCATTATCTTGTCTTTCACAGCTGTGAGTTTGATAACAAAGGACATCATGACATTGTAAACTGTATTATGATGACATTTCACTTTCATTTTAATTGATGATACATCTGTTAAATAAATTTTAACAAATGAAGTGTTCTAAAATTTATATACAGCAAAGAACAGTTATAGTCTTAAGTTTTATTTTTATTATTTTTTTGCTCTAAAACTTGTTTTTTCCCAGAAGGTATTTGTAAATGATTATTAAGTTATTGTTTGATATGTGTATATATTATCAAATGTAGTTATTAAAAGTATGAAATTTCCTACATTTGTTTCTTTGCATAGGGAACCACCACCAGGTGTGGAACAACACATCCCAGTCATCTTTCTTGACCTTAATGGTAAGTAATTTCAAACTTTGGGCAGTTTACTTTATACTTGAATAGTTTATTTTGTCAGAAATTCATTAATACTTTGAAAAAATATTTTCTTGTTTTGCAAAAAAACCTTAAAAGTGTAGTTTACTAGGTATAATGTATAATGTGTGTATAAGTTATTTGTTTTTATAATGGGTGTTCATTTTTCAATGTTAAATTAATCTGTCATGCAAAGTTACTCACTAGTAAAAAAAACATGAAGTTTGTATGTAATGAGTTTGTGTACAAGATATTACTAAGTAAATTATCTAATATGTTGCTGTTTAATCATCTATACATTTTCCTTGTATACTTTTCTTCTGTTATTGTTTTACTTCAGAGAGTACTTTGAAAACTTAATGTGCTGGAAAAATATGATACTGATGCATGTACCATCACAGAGCATTTTTAAACCATAGAACATTAAGTCTTTCATTGATACATTTATAAATAAACAATTTGTAAAGTGCCAAGTTTACATATTTTTAGATAAACAATAAAAACAAAAAATTATACGTTTTAATATGTCATTACTTATTGAAACAGGTAAATTTTGAGAAGTTTTGATGCAAATACACTGCTGGCCAAAATCTTAAGGCCAATGAACATAAAGAAAAAAATATGCATTTTGCATTGTTAGACTCAACCACTTACTTGAATAGAGCTTTGAAAGATGAAAATAAGAAAAGGGAAAATAAAAATAAAAAAACTTTTTAGCATTTAATAGGGGAAATGTGAACACTATGAAATTAGCCTAAATATTAGCTGGTCAAAAGTTTAAGACCATACTGAAATGAAGAGTTAATCGGTAAACACGTAACGAAATTTAGTCATTTGTGTTCAAGTATTAGTGTTGTCAACATCTCCCACTGACATCTCCTGTGTTACATTGGGTGAAAACATGGCAAAGGCTAACAAGTTGACAGAGTTTGAACATGGCAGAATTGTTGAGCTGCAAAAGCAAGGTCTTTCTCAACGTGCCATCGCTGGTGAGATTGGGCATAGCAAAACTGCTGTTTAAATTTCTTAAAAGACCCTGAGAGATACAGAATGAGAATTTCAAGTGGTTGGCCCAAGAAAATTTCGCTAGCGTTGAGCAGGAGGATTTGACAGGTTGTCCGGGAAGACACCAGCCGATCATTGAACCAGATTAAAGCTCTTATGGATGCAGAATGCAACTCAAGAACAGTAAGACAGAATCTACAAGAGAAAGGATTTAAAAACCATAAACGTCTTCAAAGGCTACACCTCCTTCCACACCACGAAACAGCTCGGTTAAACTTTGCTGAGAAGCACCAAATATGGGATGTAGAAAAGTGGACGAAGGTTTTGTTCTCCGATGAGAAAAAATGTAACCTGGATGATCCAGATGGCTTCCAATGTTACTGACACAATAAGGATATCCCACTGGAGACATTTTCTACACGACACAGTGGAGGAGGTTCTCATCATGATCTGGTTGCTTTCTCCTTCCATGGAACAATGGAGCTTCAGGTTATACAGGGGTGTCAAACAGCAGCTGGCTACATTGGCATGTCAGAGAGAGCATCTTTATTGGTTGAAGGCCCTCGCTTGTGTAGAAATGACTGGATCTTTCAGCAGGACAACACTGTAATCCACAATGCCTGCAGGACAAAGGAATTTTTCATGGTGAATAACGTGATTCTTTTTGACCATCCAGCGTGTTCCCTGAACTGAACCCCATTGAACGTGTTTGGGGGTGGATGGAAAGGAAGTCTATAGAAATGGACGTCAGTTCCAAACAGTGCATGATCTTCGTGAAGCCATCTTCACCACTTGGAAGAACATTCCAGCCAGCCTTCTGCAAACGCTTATATTGACCATGCCAAAGTGAATGTTTGAAGTTATTTGCATTGACGGCCATGCATCTCACTACTGAGACCTCTTGTTGGGCATTTCCTGCCCTGCTTAGGACTTATTTTTGGTATGGTCTTAAAGTTTTGACCAGCTAGTATTTAGGCTAATTTCATAGTGTTCATATTTTCCCTATTAAATTCTGAAAAAGTTTTTTATTTTTATTTTCCATTTTCTTATTTCATCTTTTGAAGCTCTACTCAAGTAAGTGGTTGAGTCTAACAATGCAAAATGCATATTTTTTCTTTATGTTATTGGCCTTAAGATTTTGGTTAGTAGTGTATATAAAAGTCCAAACCCTAATGTAGTTAATATACTGCATTTTAAGGCTAAAATTAATTTTATTGTGTATCCTGTATGTGTGCTCATCACAGTAATTCAGAGACCGAGATATTTTCACTTGTGGAAGTGAAAGATATAGGTAAAATAATCCATTAATTAAATTATTATCAAATTTAGTTCTTCATGTTGTAGTTTTTTACTCGAAATTTATATTAGAGTGTAATTCGCAAACTTCTTTATCTTATAAATGCAATTTATACATCGTAATACTTGGTCACATGCACCTGACTGAATTGATCAACTCTTAAAATTTAAGATATTTTTTATTTTAATTCAAATTCAGAAATAAAAATAGGAAAAATAAAATAATATGGCAGATTTTAGTAGCTAGGTGATTGATACATCTTACTTCTGGTTTCAACTGCAGATAAAATTTATTAACAAAAACCAGGATACATGTGGCAACAAGATGCATGAGTGAAATATTATAGTTTAAAAAATACATTTTGTTATTTCATTTACTTAAAGATTAATAGTGTTTTGTATGTAAGCCAAAAACAAAATTGGTGCAATCCTAATATGTGTACGAAATAGTACAAGGTTCTCATATTTGTTTTGAAGAACATTATTTTAAGAAAAGAAAAAAAAAGTGTATAGTACTTGGCAGACTTACTACATTCTTTATTACATAACAATTTTATTATATTTAAACATTTTATCATTTACTTTAGATCTCAAAAAGTAATAAGCTCCCTTTATATTAATAATCTGGGGTTTCTCTTGCAATAGAAAAGTATATAACTAACTATAGATTAACCCTATCACAACTGATTATGGGTCAAAGGCCATGTCATTGTGTTTTTTAACACTCATTCAGAACTTTATTTAACTATAATTTTATGAATTTATGTCATTAAGTTTAGTATCATACTGTAGTTTATAATTCAAAATTTCATATCATACATTATTTAATTTCTTAATTTAAGGTAGATATTTAGAAAAATGCACCTAAACATAGATTATTGTGTGTCACACAGTACATTGAATGCAGCACTGGTTCAAAGTAGATGTTTGTTAAGCCAAATTACAAAGTCTATATTTTTTTACGAATTAGGAACTCAAACTCAAAGTAGCAGTATTTAAAAGCTAGAGTATAAAATAAAAACTTCCTATCTTTTCTGTGTGATATCAGTAATTTACTGAATCAAACATAAAGACCTATGCTTGCTTCCTTTGATTTTTTGGAAACAGTCCCTTATACATGCTTAATTCTATTTTTGACTTGTTAATAACCAATCAAAAGCTTAGAATGTCACTCAAGTGGTTTTCTCAGCCATTTTCAACTATAACAGCATCCTCTCTTCTGTATGAAACAAACATTTATGCTGATAAATTGAGTCTTCAGTCTGTTACAAATTTAATTTTTTTTTATCCACATACAGTTCTGTTACTAAACTTGATAAATTATAAAACCTCAAAAAATGATTTTGTTTCACATCCTCCATGTGCAAAATTCTTAAAGCTTAGCAACATATGACAAGCAGCAACTGATTACAAAGGGCATAACTAGAAGAGATAATTAATTGCTTTATTTGATTATTTGTTTACCTGTTTTAAGAAAAATGAACTTAAAATCTTATTTGTAAATCGTAATAATGTACATACATATTTAATGTATTATAACTGAAATGTTATTGTATTTTATAAAATACTAGTCCAGTAAAACACAGCCAAAGCAGGTCACTTTGTAGAGACTAAAGCTCAGTTTTATATTCTTGGATACAGTAACATGAGTGCATATGCACCACACTATTGTAATTTTTATCTTAGCTAGCAGTGGCTGAAAGGTCAATATAATAAAAACAATAAATATACACTCAGTGGCCACTGTAAATGTGTGATATTATGACATACAAGCTGTTTAGATTAAATATCTGTGTTTTCAAGGTATAATTTGTGGTCATTCTAGAAAGAAAAAGTATAATTTAAACTTCCTAATTTTCAATGGTGACTACCACAACACATACACAAATTCCAATTTGATAGTGAAAATAACAGAAAGTTGTTCATAAAAACATTTGATTATTTTTTGGAAGTTATAAATATTTCACATATGAAATTTGAAAATTTTCTCATGTATAAAAGTATTTTCAATCTTTACGTGAAAATTACTCTGCATGTTGCCTAGTTGACATTCTGAAAGAAATAATTTACATGAAAATCTTTAGTTAAAATATCCTAATACTTAATTTAAAAACCTGATATTTTGTAATTGAAAGCTCTGTAATGTTTATTATTAACCTACTTTGGTTTTTGATAATTTATTCACATGTTTACAAAATTCTGCTGAAGTACTCTCGTGGATACCTTTATGGTTACAAGCTGGGTGGATTCTACCCAACTTATAATGAAAGAGTTGGCCAATATCCAGCTCTTTACAGTATGAAAAAGATTATTAGATTAATAATGATTTAAATTTTGGAATTAGTTTGTCCCTATGTGACTGTAGATAAATATTTTCCATATATATATGGAACATATATATATGTTACACATTAAAATGTGAGATGAAAGAAAAAGTTTTGAGCCCCATTCAAAAAGTATGAAGATCTAAGAAAGTAAAATTTTGTTTTTTAAGCTGATGATCTGAGTGCAACAAATGCTGATGAAAATGGTATACAGATAGCTGGATATAACTCTATCCTTCCAAAAGAACATGGTAGCAAGATGTTTAACCTGCCAATCCTAAAACACTTTCAGAAAGAGGTAAGAAAGAGTATTCTTATCTTCTGAATTTGAAACATGTAACTACACAATTAATGTAAATAAGGAAAAAAAACTCAAGAACTGATCTCTGAAACACTCTAGTAATAATAAAGGACCAGTTTGACTGGACTGTATTAACCATAAGACTATTGGTAAGAACATTGTTAGCAGTTAATGCCACTCTTGTCATGTTTTGTTTCAAAATAAAACTAGTGGATGAAAGTGTTTGAATTTTGACGAGATCTTTTGTAAGTCTACGTAGGCCCAGCATGGCCAGGAGGTTAAGGCACTCGACTCATAATTTGAGGATAGTGGGTTTGAATACCTGTCACACCAAACATTCTTGCTCTTTCAGTCATGGGAGTGCTATAATGTAATGGTCAATCCCACTATTCATTGGTAAAAGAATTGCCCACTGCTAAGTGGGTGGTGATGACTAGTTGCCTTCCCTCTAGTCCAGTGGTTCCCAACATTTTTATGCCCCGCACCCCTAAAAAATTTTAATATGTTCTTGCACCTCTCACAGTAATTATTTATTTAAGAATAAATGTGAAGGTGGCCAAAACAAATGTCATCTTGCACCCCTTTGAATGCTATCTCACACCCCCAAGGGATGCAAGCACCCCTGGTTGGGAACCACTGCTCTAGTCTTACACTACTAAATTAGGGACAGCTGATGCAGATAGCCCTCATTTAGTTTTGCATGAAATTCAAAACAAACCAAACCTAAAGTTATGTAATCATAGAAAAATAAAATATTTTAGCATTTTCTACTATTTCTAATAAAAATCCTTCAATTAATATAGTTATTTGCACTCAGACTTTGAATAGTTCACATGAAAGGTGATTTTTATGTTAAGTATAAAAATACTGCATTTTACCTTACAGTTTTTACATTTCACTTGCATAATATGTAGAAGCTCTTAAACAAATATCAAAAGTATTTTTAGGTAAATGTTTATATTTTATTTTCTGATATGATATAAAAAAACCTTTATTGACTTTCACTGCCCTCTGTTGACACAAATCTTTGCTTGCTACTAGCATTGTTATTCCCACTCATTATTGCATATTAACATGTAAATGAGCATGCAACAACTTTCCACCCATAGGAGTGTGAAAGTACCCATATTGCAGCTAGTGCTTTCTCTAATCATGCACGTGTTAAACATTTCTTCATTGGCAGTCCTACTGATTGTTTTTCACCCATGGTTTAATTAACCTAACCACACATCTTTACTTTCCTGAATTTTCCTTCAGTTCATTTGTTATTTTATTTTTGTTTTGTTCCTTAGCGAGTTATGATTTATCTTCTCTCTTCTTTTCCATTTTGAGAGTTATGTACTTCTCTTACTATGGCAGTGGTATTCGTGAACACATTTTCTAAATTGACACCATGACACCTGGACCACAAAATGCTGGTTTTGGTCCATTGGAAATTGGCCACATTTGTGCTATAATCAGAAAGCATTAAAAATTGTTCTGACAATGTTTTCAGTGATCTAGTTTAGGATTTAGTCAACCTAACCTTCTCCTAACTATGCCTCTCTGTTGCATGACGTTTTGGGGTTCTTGCCCAGACCTTTCTACCTTTTAGTGGATTTGTTATTCAGGTATGTTATGTTTTGTATTTATCTTCTGTTTCCTGTTTCACTCTTGCCTCTCCAGAATGTTCTGATCCCACCACCTCTTTTGTCATTTCTACTCCCTTCTGTGATTTATGAATCCATTTGTTTTTTCCATGAAATCTTAACTTCTCCTGTGACTTTCTTCATTACCCTTCTCATTTGAATTTTCCTGTTGTTTTCTTCCCTTTCTTCTGATGATTGTTTACTTTTCATGTTTTCTTTCCATCAAATCTGTCACCTAGCTGCACATTTCCATCGTTTCTTAGGGGACATCATTAGTGTTGTAACTGTTTATCTGTAGTGGTAAGTATCCTGTCCATTCTTCTTTACAGGGGTCTTTGTTGCACATTTGCCTGATCAGGTACACTTGGTTTTAACCTGTTTGGTGCCATAGACGAGATAACTCGTCCAAGCTGATCGGTAACACAGTGCCACGGACGATTTAATTTGTTTTCAATAATACCTAACTTCAACCCCAGATGTCAGCACCACACATGCATTTGATCTACTTACAAATTGTTTCACTTTCGATCCAAAATGGCGTCACGAAAAAAGTTACAAAATGAAGAAACATTAGAGTTGTATTGTAGCAGCTGAAATACTTGGCAGTCAACAGGTTAATCTACACAGTACAACCTGTGAATATGTTAGATGTCTGTGACATTGAGACTCTACCTCTTTCAGATCTGATGTAGCATTTCAGATGCCATCAGATGTTGGTTGATTATCTATATGTAATACATATTCTATGCATTAACATCAAATGTAGAAAAAGAGACAAACTAATGTATCTCAAGGTCATTTTATGCCCACCATTGATATATGATGTTCCACTGGACTTTTTTTAGATGTAAGATGTTCCTTGTGGTTTTTTTACTTCATAAATACATGTCTTAGATCATGAACTCATGGTCAAACATAAGTGAAGAAGACAGGGATTGCTACTCATCTCTGATAATTCATGGCATTTGATACTTGTTCTGTCATGGACCTGATGCAAATTCCGAATTCTATTGGATGATACATTCCATCAGTTTGATTGCTGTACTTTTCAATGTAGGGTATTGCAGTCAGATGTTGCATTGTTTCTGTTGCTTTGATCCTTTGATCTTTACAGTGCATTATTTTTCTCCTCTTTTTAGTGAAGTATAGGAGTCCTTGCTTTTTACCACTTCCTAGTTGCTGGGGTAGTAGGTCATAGAGGCCTATTCTCTTGAGCCTGCACAATATCACTAATTTTGAGAAGAGTAGGATATTGGCATTTTGCAGGTGTCAGTGGCACGATACTCTTTCTTCTGCAGATCTGATGAACAATTCTACATGCTGCCTGGTGTTGGATGCAGCAATCTGCCATATGTATAGAAAAAATAACAAAGTAATACACCTTGCCCCTCTGCCTGAGACATCCTCTTTCTGATTATCCTCCAGATGTTGGTTCCTGTGGATCAGGTGTTTGTTGGTAATTTTCCAGTCATATAAGTCTTTACATGTGTTATTCTAATACTCTCCTCCTCCTACTGACTGGACTATAAATTACTAATGCTGCTAGGTTTGTACTGGTGATACAACCCCAAAATTGCAGTCCTTTTTCCTACCACCTGCTGGATCTGATGCTGGTTGTATCTGGACGAGACACATGACTTTCCATTTGTGTAAGGATTGGTATTCTACTGCTTCCACAGAGTGGATGATCAAATTCCCAGCACTTCCAGGTTTTGGGCTGGCACTGAACACTCACCTGCACTCTCCTCCTACTTACCATCTTGATGGATTTGGTGTTGGAGGTTCACACCTGTGAAGGTGTGTTCTTGGTAAGGGATCTCCTCTTTCCTGTTTGTATTCATTTTTGAAGTGAAAAGTAGAGTACCATTTTCTTACTACAGACCTTACATATAATTCCAGGTGCTGCCAGGTGTTGGTTGAGATTCAACTCACAATTATGGTTGGTTGCATTCTGACCACTGTACAATAGGGGGCCCATTATTTCTATATATTTTGGGACCACTTTACATTTTGGTGATACATTACTAACAGATGAAGAGTTGTCCTGGCTCAGAAAAGGTGCAGTTTTCCTCTGATATGTTATTTTTAATTCCCTATCACACCTCATGATCTTCTTCCTATGAGTCTTTCCCAGAGGATGATTGTCTTCTTACCAGCCCTCTACCATTTCAATGTGGGATTCTAGCTTTTTGTGAAAGGAGGTAAGATATCTTATCAGAAGTAAAATGTTTCATAAACTGAAAATATATTTCTCATAGATAGTTTCCTCCACTCACATTTCCCACTTGTCTTTCTTTGGTTCAGTGTGAATTGGTTTGGGTAGTTGTGATCAGTCTTGAAGTGATTGACATGTGTATGATTAGAGAGGGCACTAGTTACAATAGGGGTAGTATTATACTTCTGTTAGTGGAGTGTTGATGATTTATCATTTCCATGTTAGTATGTAGTAACAAAACTAGTGGCAAGCAAACATTTAAGCTGATAGAGGGCAGCACATGGTAAGAAACATTTTTGTGAGGATAGGTAAGTATTTATCAGAAATACATTTTCAGTTTAAGGAAATGTTAGCTTCCATTTTCTCTGCCATATCACTAACTCTAGCTGTTAACATGAATGTACAGTGAAATGAAATGTTTAGAAGTAGGAAAGTTAAATATATACATACATTTTATCTCTTCATTGAATAATCTTAAAATATTTTCTGCGAGTCATATGTGTAATTTCAAGTCTTTACCTTTTCACACATTTTTTTTTATTTTTGATGTTTTATTTTTCTTTACAATTCTTTATCTTTTACTATTTATGTTGACAAACTTCAATGGGTGTCCATGGGTTATATAACATTATCATTGGCAGAAATGGTTTAGTCTCCATCTAAGTATAGGAAAAAACGTTTTGAGTGAGGAGGAACCTAGAAAAACATGCTTATGTATAAGTGCTATTTGATTTCCTAATTTTTTAATTTAAAAAACAAAAACAACAATTGCTATGTTGTCCAACAAATGTAAAATCCACCATATTAGTTATCAAATCAGCCTTAGACAAATACAGGAAAACAATTAATACATTTGGTATACAACTATACAACATGGTGGGAAAATATACCCTGAAACACAATTTAGAAGACTTGTTATTTGAATTATGAATCACTGTAAGACAAAAACAGAGAATAAATATTGTATTCTGTGAAGAAAACTATGTGAATGACTTTTTTTTGAGCTAAAATGGAGTGGAAAAATTGTAATATCAAAGAAAATGTTTTGATAACTGATGATATCTGGGGCATCCTATAAAGTGTACATGTTGGTTTCAATAAACAAGGTGATATATGAGGTAGTCTGCAGTTAGAGATTTTGGTATGTAAAGTAATTTTTTTTTCTAAAGCAAGTGACATATAACTGTTACTAATAAAAGGAATACTAAAATGAAATATAGTTATAAAGTTTTAAGTGATGATCTGTATATATATAATATTTATTTATTTACTACTTGTCACTGACGACACATGATCCTATTAGATATGTAATTTTAGTTTTACATACATTGAGCTGCGTGCTAACTCCACCCCTCCTCCTTCCATGAAAAAAACAAGTTATTGCAATAAATTGGTAGATAATTCAATCAGGAAGTAAAATTTATAATAAAGGTAGCCATAAAAGAAGTATTGTTTGAAACCATATTATTTAAGAACTTCTATATACCCATACATTGTATCAATGCAAAATGTCTTTGGCTCTTAAACTTGCATTTAATTGTAATTATTCACTATTTAAATAATTAATGGCAGACACACTGAACAAAGCACACTTTTAAATATGCACATTTCAATGTAGTAAGGATTTGTAATGCTAGCATAGAAAGGTATTCTAGATGTTTTCAGGACCCAAAGGTTGAATTATGATAATGTTACTGGACAAGAACTAGCTTAAAACTATTTAATTTAGTTCTTGGTAATGTTTCTACTGAGTGTATGATATTTTATGAGTATGTGGCAATTGATAGTACAATATCCTTTAAGTTTTTCTTTTACTGATATTATAAATGAAAAATGTGTGTATTTTCTCAATATTTAGCTACTGAAGAATTTTTCTTCACTATTTTATCAGTGCTGTACATTCAGATTCAGTTGTAAAAAGGAATGAAATTTAAAATTATCACCTTGGACCTATATGAATAATGTGCATATGAATTGTATATTTCACACTGGCAGTGTTTTACCATAATTTCACCATAAGGGTGTTAGCCCTATTGAGACAAATCTTTCTATGGTCAAAGGCCATGTCATCTTGTTTGTGACTCGCATTCAAAATTTAATTGAATGACTATTTTAGGAATTTATGATGATAAATTTGGTGTCAACTTGCAGATTATAATTCAAATTTTAGTATTATATATTAGTTAATTTCTTACTTTAAAAGCACATATTAAAATATGCATACTTAAACACTTTTTTGTGTGTTATATGGTATATTCAATGCAATGCTATTTCAGATTAGATATTTGTGTTTTCAAAGTATCAAGTATGTAGGTGTTTCATAAGAACTCAAATTATCGATATTGAAAAGCTAGAATATAAAATAGTAATCTCCTGTCTTATTTGTTGAGATATTGCTCATGTACTGAATCAGACACAGTGGCCTCACTCACTTTTTTCCATTTTTGGATATGCTTCCTTATACATTTACTTCTATCTAGATGTGTGAGTAACCAGTCAAAAGCTCAGAATGTCACCCTAGTGGCTCTCTCAAACATTTTTCAAGTTAATGTTGTTCTTGTTATTTCCTCATTTCAAAACAAGACTTCAAGAAGGTAGGTTGAATATTTAGCCTGTTTGAAATTTCATGTTTTTTAGACTCAAGTATAGCTTAATTACTAAGCTTGATAAATTATGGTTGGATGTTATGGTATCAATAAAGATATTTATGTTTTTTTGGTTATTTAAAATTTATATATAAAACCTAAAAAATAATTTTGTTTCACACCCTCTATTTGTAGAATTTTAAATTGCAAGCAGCAAATAAGTACAAAGGTCATTGAAACTAGAAGATATAATTGTTTGCTATACTTATTTTCTTGACAAAAATAAGCTTAAGAATTTATTTGTAAATAGTAATAATATATATTTTGTATTATAATTGAAATGTGACTTTGTTACACAAAATACTATTACTTGTCCACTGAAATACAGCCTAAACAGGTCAGTTTGTAAAGGTCAATTTTATGTTATTGAATACAGTAAATAAATAGGTCAATATAATTAAAATAATAAATATGTATATAAATCTATAATGTTATGAGTTTTAAGCTATTTAGACTAAACATTGGGTGTTTGAATTATAATTTATGGTCGTTCTAGAATGAACAAAGCAAAATTTATATTTATTCCCTAATTTTTTATGGTGGTTATGAGATCAGTCAGATCTTTCAAACATGCACAGAGATTCTAATACAATAGTGAAAATAACAAATATATTTTTTTTAAAAAAATTTGATAATTATTTGGAGGTTATAAGATTTTCACATTTAAAATTTGAAAATTTTCTTATGCATAAAAGTATTTTTAATCTGAAAATTACTTTACATTTTGAATAGTCAACAGTTTGAAAGAAAAAATTTACAAGGAAACCTTTAATTAAAAAAAATTCTTAATACTTAATTAAAAAAAACAACTGATATTTTGTATATGAAAGTTTTATGATGTTTACCAGTAACCTGCAAACATTCTGTAAACATATGCAAACATTATAAAAATCATAATATAATTACTTTCGTGGATACTTTTGTGGTTACGAGCTTAGTGAATTCCACCCAACTCGTACTGTTAGGGTTAATAAACAGATGTACAGCATCTCTAAGTTAGTGATGGACAGCATTGCTAGGTTCACATATGATCAGTAAAAATGTGCTGACATTTCCAGAATAAGTTACAATTAATAATGACAATATGTTAATTACATAAATATTTTATTTTTCTCATTGTTCTAAGCCTTGTTAGCATTTATATAATGATAGATGAAAAAAATTATGCATACTTGGCTTTTCACCAAGTACTCTTACATTGTATCAATGAACAGTGTTTAGTCTCTTAATAATGTATCTAAACTTATTTTTTAATCATAATGTTTCATAATGATAGGGCATTTAAGAAGCAGTAGACATATTGAAAAAGGCATAGTCTGATATATTAGTGACATAAATATCTCATTTTTCTTCTTACCTTTTGAATTGTGGATTAAGGTTTCATTTGGCTAAACACGAGTTTTGTGTTAAACAGTAACACTCGTGTAAGCTACACCTTTTAATTGCTTGTAGGTGTCAGCGGTTGCTGCCTGGGACTCATCTATTCATGATTCAATCTTCCTAAATCGAGTAACACCTCAGAATGAGCGAATTTACATGATCTTAAAGGTCACTGTTCGATTGAGCCATCCTGCTACTATGGACATTATTCTGAGGAAACGGCTGGCCATCAATGTTTACAAGAGACAATCGATTATGGACCGAATGAAGAAAAGAATAAGTAGACAAGTAGGTAGAAATGAGAATTGTGGATTTAATATACATTGAATATCCATATAATACTGTTAAATAAATTGGAGAGTAATACTAAGGTTTTTCCACCATTTATTATCTGTTAACCGTTTAAGAAGAATGTAATCAGTTACAAAATGTTTAACAGATGTTAATACGTAGATATTGTGCACATTATGTAAATTTGTATTGTTTATAAACAAGTAGCATAAAAGCCAAAATGTTACAGGATATGTAGAATTAATGAAAAGAACAATGAAATGCTGAGATAGACTTTATTTTATATTTGGATGTGCAATAAACAGAGGAGTGATCAGTGCTCAAAATGGTGCTGGAAATAAGACATATGGAAGATATTAACCTTGTATACTCTATAGGTTTATACTGATACCTGTAAAAAGAAAGGTGCTTACAACCAGCTTTCCATTAGACTATCACTTCAAAGTTAGAGATATTTGTGTAATCTTCATACAGTTTCATGCAAAATTCAACAAGGAACAAGAACAGAATATGTATCTTGTAGTTTGGTTGGTTGTTCAAGACTTTATAGGTCAACCTCAGTGAGTGATAGTTCCTTATTATATTCCCACACAGAATGTTCTATAGTATCATTATTGTGTCACGATTCTGCTATAGGTTTTTAATAATTTCCTTGTAAGACATGAAAATTAATTATATGAATAACAAAATCTTGCTTTTTTTGCAGTTTGGAGGACAAACATTTCATATAGTAAAACCACTCATCTGTGGTGGAGTGTTTGTAATGTTTATTTTTTTATTACAGGATCTCTTATTTGCATCAGGAGTAATCTATGAAGTGGTATCTAATGTTCCCAAGGTATGATGCTAGGCTAATATTGTTATGTTAATTCATGATTTCAGAAAAACATGCAAGTTCAAGAAGTCTTAATATAAATTGATAAAAACCCTGTAATCCGAATGATTTTGAAAGGTGGACCTTTCTCCTCAGGACTAGAAACCTATTCAATCCTGAAGAAGAAAGATTCACCTTTTAAAAGTGTTTGAGCTATAGGGGTTTTATTGTTATGTTTAGGATATTAAAGCTTTACAGGTATTGTGCAGAATGAATTGAGTGAGAAGGTTTTTTATTAAGCTAATAAATTATTTTAAATTTCTATTTTATTAATAAATTAATTTATTTTGTGATATTTTGGCCTTAAGTCCACATTAGACAAAAATGTTGCAAAATAAATTTGTTAAGTAAGAATGTAGAAAGCATTTTTATGTAATTAAAGAGTTAACATGTTTATTTAAATGTATTTCACTCTAGAGAGAACATTTTATTTGATGGATGTAATTAAATATTAATCAGTTTTAAGATACATACTAAAATTTCTATATTATTTATCAAAACTTTGTGAAAATATTAAATTTTAATTTGAAAGATGATGTTATTTATCAAGTTATAGAGGTTAAAATTTGAAGAAAAAGGTGCTCAAAAACTAGTTTTTTGAGAACTTTCTTTTTTTGTAAACTTAAGTTTAACAGATAAGGACTAAGTTTCAAAATTAGAATGTGATTTCTCCTTTGTAGAATCTCTTACTATAACTATATGCTTTGATTGAAATTCTTCTAAAGGTTTGACAGAATATTTTATTTTATACGTAAAACACACATTATTGGCTCCATAGGTATAGAATTACAAATTAAATTACTTGCTTTTTTCCTTTGATGACTATCAAAGTGTTTGCTTCTCACATGCAGGCTTCTGAGGACCCTGAAGACAGAGAAACACTTGCTTTAGTGGCAGCTTCTGGTGAAGATGTGGCCACTAATGATGGAGAGAGTTACATTGAAAAATACACAAGAGGAGTTTCTGCTCTGGAGAGTATTCTTACTTTAGACAGACTGAGACAGGTATATTTTTATGACATCTTATAGATGTCTTATAAGACATTATAGTTCTAGATCATTTGAGACAGCAATGTTTTTATTAAATTGTTATGGAGCATATTCTTACTCAAGATCAGTATGACACAATATTTTTACAGGGTTTGTGTCAGTTTTGGAAAATTGTGGAAGCAATTTCCAAGGCCTGGAAGGTTTTAGAAAAAGGAGAATTTACCTCAGGGTTTTGGAAAATTAATACAAAATGAAACTTTTCTTCTATCACTATTATAAACCAGTGTTTTTCCATAATTTATTTTTTTATTACATATAATATCTGATGGCAATGATCTCCTGATTGAGACCTTTGTGTTTTCCCTTAGTGAGGAGCATGAACTACACATATGCATTGGTAAATAGCAACTTGAATAACTTCAAGGTTGCTCTTAAAGTCTGAATCTTGCCATTAAAATGGTTATGTAATCATTATTTATCTGCTTTTTGCATCTTTATTTTTATGTTTTGTGGTATTTACTTGAGTGAAACATGCTGGAAGAATGTATATTTAACAATGTTTTGCTTCTGAAGGATGTGTGCAAGGAATGACTCGTTACAAGTGCACATCACCAAAAAGTTTGTTGTAATGTGTGCCGTAATGTTGGCAGTATGATAAACCATGTTGAAAAGAGGCTAAAATGCACTCATTAAAAGCAGCTATGCTTGACCATAGCCAGTTTGATATTGTCTGAACCTAGACTGATGGCAGATAGAATCTCTACAGTTAGGCTTACTGTTGCAGCGACTCAACATTATGCTGTAGTTCAGCAATTGAATGATTAACAAGACTAAATTTAATTTAATATTAAAGAGAATGGGCTGAATTTCATTGATTTAAATGCACCACAATACAATTTAATGAATTTGCCTTATTTTACAATTAGCCTTTGGATGATTCACTTTTCTTCATCTACATGTTAACACCTTATAATGCAATTTATTCATTACAGGGCAGATTATGTTCATATGTTTCAAAAGAAGATGAGTAGAAAGTTGAGGTTTAATGGATCCTGAAGACCATTGTTATCTGGTGCAGTTACAAAAGTGGTGAAAACATAAATGAATTGTTAAAAGAGATGTTTCTAAATAGTAAAATTGCATCCATGTTTTGTTGTGGAGAGACAAAATGTGCGTATGGGGCTTATTTTGGACTGACCCTATATATCAAGTCAAATTTCTATCAAAAACTTGGAAAAGATGCAGACTTTTTCCTCTTGTATGATGAATTCTTTCTTTAATGGTAAAAATCAAAGGAACCAACTTGATGTGTAACTTTTAACTCAGAAAAAAAATCTGATGACTAGATTGCTTGATTCTTCATTTCTTGGCCATACTTGGATGATAATCTCTTAAGCTGTTTTTTACAAAAGAGCTTATTCTCAGTTATATATTGCAAGTAGAGAGGGATATTTCAAATGTTAACTGCTTATTCCATGAGAAATTAGAACCATTATTAAAAAAACTACAAGTTCAGAGTCCATATTTAATCACTGTGGTCTTCACATGGTCTTTGGAGATCTTTGTTTAACTTTTGGTGTCTCTGATTAGGGTTTAAAAGCAATATCTTAATCAGTTTACTGTCTTTTCAAAGACTTTTTAGCCAGAGGGGAAGACTTTGAAAAAAATTACTGGCTGTCGTACATATACACTGAAATTTTCTACCTGATGAGTAGAAGAGAATGCACTTGTTACACAAAGGGAAAATGAAATTATATTGAATTTCTAAACATATATCAAAACAGTTGGAACCAAATCAAACTCTTACACCGTATCAAGAAGTTAAGCATTCAATACTGTGAAATCTACAACAAATGATATCCTTTACATAACAAAAGTTATCATTTTATGTTTGGATATCTGAAGAACTATCTCAATTTTTGAAGAAATATTAGACTGACCATGCTGTAATGCTTTTTGTCAGCTGTGATTTTGAGTCTGTGATCAGACACTTTCTAAGAAGGGTTGTAAGAGACTATGAGTTGTCCAAAGCAGTCACTGCATTTAAATTGTTGAAAATTGTCTTAAGCAATATGGAAAATATCACATCAGTTAAGCATGTCAATATTGGTTTTTTTGCATGACATAAAATATGAAAGTATTGATTGCCACAGAGAAGACAATTTCAAAAGACAAGCTTGCCTTTTATAGACAGTATTTGTCTGTTTTGATTTATTTAATTGAGAAATTAATTGCTAGTGAAGTGTTCATTGAAATACTCATTTAATTTTAATGTCACCTGTTTTATTCCTCTTAAAAATGGCCTCAGTTGCAATAGATATTTAGGCTCATTTTCAGTATGTACCGTCCATTCTTGTCAATTTGAATGATTTCAAAGGATAAGAATGTGACTTACTTATTCAGAAAGTGTGACTTGTTTCTGTCTCAGGTTTTGAAGTCAAATTCTTGCATTTTCAAGGATTTTGACCTCATAACCAATAGGCTTGATTGCTCAGTGTTCAAACACATGGGCTAAGTTATGGATTACAAGTCCTTAATGTTAAAAAAGGTCTTTTTGCAAATGGAAAGTTAATGTTCCAAAATATGAAGGATATACCCCTTATTGGTCAGTGGTTAATTTATGATTATATGCAGTGATTTGAGGCATTCTGGAAGTTCCTTTGTTAAAGGAACTGCTCACTGCCATTCAAAGTGGTACACAGAAATATATCTGTTACTTTGAACAACAGAGGGAGAGGCATGAACTGAATGAAAAGACATGGGAAAGGAAACTTATCCATGAGGATATGGCAACATTTAAGGCTAAATGCCAAAGATTTGAAAAAATGTATAGCATCCTTAATTGAAACTGCCGATTTTTGCTGACAAAGCCAAAAAGTAAGGCAATATGACTGATTTAGTAAAATCAAATAGTTTCAGGAAAATGAGAAAAGAAAAGATTTTAGAATTAAAAATTTTTGCATGAATAAATTACAAAGATGGTTGAAAAGTCAAATAATTGTTAATCTGTATTTTATAATTGTGTTTTACATGTAGTCGTTCATGTATGTACTTTTGGATAATATACAAAGATAAACAGTTAATGTGGATTATATAATTCATTTCATGTTATAATTAGTATGGAAATTAGTTTTGAGAGCTGTGAAAACTTTTTGAAAAGTCATGGAAATGTGAATCACTAAAGGTGTACAAACCGTATTTGTATGCGACTTCTGCATGAAATATATTAATTAAAGACCACCTCTAAACATGTTTTTATGTATTTCAGACATTTAACCATATGTTATGCTGGAGACTTCAAAATACAATAAACTGACTTATATTGACAAGAGAAAAAATTCACTAGGATTCTTTGATAGACCTGAAGTATTAAGCAAAATAATGAACATTGTTTGAATTTTTGATGAGCAGAAGTTCACAGTCAGTAATAAAAGTTTGAGTTGTCTAATTTTAATTTGAAGATTGTACAATGATTCATGCTAAAGCCAGCTATTATACTCTTCAAAAAAAGAAATGCAAAAGGTAAAATTTGAGGCATATTGTTAACAAGTTTATTCCAGGTAGTTCTGTATGACATGTGTGAAACTTTGCACATTCATTGCTGAACATCCAAAGTCTGCAAAGGCGAAGTCCACGCTCACTAGTTGAAGTTTAACGTCACTCAACGTCAATAACGAGTATGCCCCCGTGAGCATCAATAACTGCTTGGCATCTCCTGCCCATCGAAGCGATGAGATGACAAATCACATCCTGTGGAATGGCTGTCCACTCAGCCTGCAAAGCTGCTGCAAGCTGAGGTAGAGTCTGCGGTTGAGGTTGTCACCGTCGCAGACGTCGGTCCAACTTGTCCCAAAGATGTTTGATGGGGTTTAAATCTGGTGATCTGGAGGGCCAGGGAAGAACATTGATGTTGTGGTGTCTCAAGATTACAGTGGTGAGTCGGGCTGTGTGAGGACGGGCGTTGTCATGTTGAAAAACATCGTTGACGTTCACCATGATGGGTTGCACATGGGGCCTAAGAATCTCGTCGATGGTTGCGTACGGTCTGATCGGAAATCCTATACAGCCCTGGTATGGTTGAGGCAGTAGACGTCACAGTGGTGGTCCTATCCCAAAGGTGACGTAACCGGATGTAGAGATCTTGTGCGGGCGTGGTCACACGAGGTCTGCCAGATTGTGGACGGTCACAAGTTGATCCATGTTGTTGGTGAAGATTCCATAGCCTTGTGATGGTGCTTGGGTGGACATTCACAGCTCTGGCAACATCTGATCGAGATTCGCCTGCTTCCAAGCAACCAATGGCGTTGTGCTTCAGTCAGTCTTGGCGTAACTGTATTGCGTGTCGGTGGCTTAACACTGAGCTATGGAAACCGAGAACCCATCACTTTTATAGGGATTTTGCACATGTTGCACTTGCAGAACATGCAGGTCTCTCAAACAAATTTATTGGACACAAAATCGTTTTGGTGAAAAATTCGATGTTTTCCTCCGTTTTCAAAGCGCACAACTTTTATTGTCATTTTGGTCTGACAATCAGTGCCTTAACACGTGTAACATCACATACTCTGAGCTTGTAACGTTATTACATATATTTCTCTTTAAAATAACAAAAATATCCCTTTTGTGTTTCTTTTTTTGAAGAGTATATTTATTATATATATACGATACATTGCACATCACGAAATAACCATCCAAGTAATATATGATGTGAAGTTAATTTGGTATTTATACCTTTTTAGATTTTATAAGGTTTAAATATATTTATAAATGAACTGAAAATATTTTGTCCAAAGAACTTAATTTTACCTGTAAATATTGAAAAACAAAATTGACATGTGGTTTAATCTTTCTAAAACCTTCAATTTAAACAATTTCAAATGATAAGCTTATTGAAATAAAAAATTCTGTAACTTTCTTATGCACAGTCAGTTTAATTTTAGAGCTATTATTCTATTTAAGGAATTCATCTTATCTACTTTATAGTAATTTATTTTAGGTAACTATAATTACTTCAGAAATTATATTTTGCATTGGTTACACGTAACTTTAATAAATTTAAATTGAATGTCATGTAAACACAAGTGGGTTTTTAACCTTTTTCATAAGAAATTGTATCATTATTTTTTAAAATAAACTAGTTTTGTGCTTCATTTGTAAAGTGGTAATATAATACTAAAGTTATCAAAACTTGAACTTTACTAGGACGTGTTTTATCAGTTGGATCTTATAAAACTGGAAAAGGTTCTTAACCCTATCGACTTGGGTCAAAAGCTATGTTATTTGTTGACTTGCATTAAGATTTTTTTTTCATCTTTAACTTTATGAATTTATGTTCATAAGTTTACTATCAAATAAATAATTATAATTCAAATTTTAGTGTTATACAGTAGTTAATATCTTAATTTTAAAGTAAATGTTAAAAATACACCTAGTTATCAGTTTTTGTGTGTCATGTGGTTTGTTGTATGCAGCATTGATAAAGATTAGATGTTTGTGATATCCAAATACAAAATATGTAGTTTCTTATGAATTAAAAACTGAAATTACGTGTATTGAGAAGTAAGAATATAAGATATAAACCTTGTATCTTTTCTCTTTGCTGAGATATTGCTGCATTTACTGACTCAAACACAGTGGTCATGCCCACTTCTTTCCTCTTTTGGGAAATGCTTATGTACACCTGCTTCTGTGTGTGAAATGTGAATAACTAACCAAAAGCTCAGAATGTTCCCGAATGACTTCCTTAGCTTTTTTCATATATAGGGATATGGAACTCTTCTTTTTTATACAAGATTCCAACTGGTAAGGAAATAAAACTTTAGTGAGCTTGAAATATTCAATTTTTTCAGACCCAAATTTAGCTTAGGAACTAAGCTTGAAAACTTATAGTGGTATTGATATAGTAATTTATAATTATTGATTATTTTAAATGTGTATAAATAACCTAAAAATTTATTTCATTTTACATCCTCCATTTAAAACATGAAGAGATAATAATTATCTATAGTCTTTATGTTTTCAGAAAAATAAGTTTATGAATATGATTGTAAATAGTAATAATATATTATAACTAAAATTTGATTGTGTATTATAGAATACTTGGTTTTATTATGGGAGAAAAGACGGGTCATTTTATAAAAGTCAGTTTTATGTTATTGGATACAGTAGCATGAGTGCACGTGAATTACGTCATTGCAATTTCTGTAACAGTAGCCAGACACCTTTGAAAAGGTCAATATAATAAAAATAATAAATGTATCAATGTATGATGTTTTGAGATGCAAGCTATTTAGACTAAACATTTGTGTTTTGAAATTATAATTTATTGTCATTCTACAATGATAAAAGCATAATTTATATTTATTTCCTAATATTTATGGTGGCTACAAGGTCAATCAAAGTGAAGGGCCTCATGTAGAGTTAGGCTAGGAAAATAACAGATAAAATTTAAAATTTTATTGAAAACAAGTAATTTAATTATACTTAGAAAGTTGTAGGGATTACATTAATGATTTTTTGGATTAAGAATAGTTTTTAATCATAACATGAAAATCACTTCACTCTCAGACTAGTAACGTAAGAGATTTGGTATATTCATGAACAAGTCACTTAGTAAAACATTTTATTGAAAAATCTGACTTCTTTTTTGTGTACAAAAGACTTGTAATATTTACTAAAAGTCTACCAAATTTTGTGAAGGTACAAGCACTGCATTAAATTTTATAGTGTAAATACTTACTCTATGCAGATGTGTACACAAACTTGTGTATTTTATACCAAACCTGTTGTGAAAGGATCAGTTAGATTTTACAAGTGTAAAAACTGCAAAATGTCCTTAAAATGTTATTCATTGTGCACTGTTTACTGAAGAACAGGTTGTTTATGACTTGTTTGCTAAACTAAATTATAATTATCCCTTAAAAATGAGCTTTGTTGCTTGTGTCAGCACTAATTAAGATTGTTTATATTAACTAGATATAAATTTATTTTAAGGTAGTAGTAAAGGAATTGCTAACATTTTTTTCTTTATATAACTTATATTTTACAAAGGATTTTGTTTGGATGTTCTTCAACCATAAGACATTAAAACCCTAGAATATTTTGTTACTTACTTACTGTAACAAAAAATTTGGTTTAGAAAACTAGTGATAATAAAAAAGTAACTTAAACTTTTGAACTTGACATTTTTTTACAGATTATTGTATGAAATACTTTCTAAATAATTATGTTCCAGATTAGTATTATTCATGTGAACAAATGGATATTAAGGTAGCAATGAAACTATGAACGCTGTGACAAGATCTTTTATTCTCAGTGCTTCAACTACATGTCTTCTTTGGGAGATTATGACACTATGGTGTCTTAAAACAGTATTTATGAAAAATTATTCCAGATTAAGTTTTAGTTTCTTTGCATTGCTGCACTGTGATAAGTCCACTGTCACCATCTATTGATGAAGCTCAAGGCCTGGGATAGTGTTTTGGCCAGGACTTTGGCTAACTTATGCCTGATATTATGGGTTGCAAGGGGATTCCTAAGATATATGATAGTGTTCTAGCCATAATACCAAGAAGATAAGACATATAGATGATATTCTAGAAGATGTACAGTTCACAGTAGAAGGAAAGTAAGATGGAAAGATACCATTTCTTGAAACTTTGATTTGGAGAGACAATAAGGGACCTAGGTTCTCCATGTGTAGAAAATAAACCAACAGTGATGATTTTATACACTTCATAGAACAACAAAGCAAAGAATGGTGTGGCATTGGGCTTCTTCCTGATGGCATTAGAGAAATGCAGCCCAGAATTATTAGATCAAGAAAATAACATAAAATGGGAGCTTTCAGGAAGCAGAAAAACACAACAGTCATTCTTATAAAACTAAAGTATA
Organism: Tachypleus tridentatus; assembly: GCF_004210375.1. Classification (NCBI taxonomy): domain Eukaryota; kingdom Metazoa; phylum Arthropoda; class Merostomata; order Xiphosura; family Limulidae; genus Tachypleus; species Tachypleus tridentatus. Next base: position 109,971,317 of record NC_134832.1, on the reverse strand, counting down.
AAGTAAGGAACATTGTGGAAAAGAACAATGACAACAGACAGGATGAAAAAACAAAAAGTTAATGGTGGTCCATAGTGCCCTGGATGCAAGTCTTTAAAAGATTATTGAAACACAACTACAAAGGTTGTAATGAAAACAGGATGGTAAAGGACAGAAGAAAGAAACACACAGCAGACAGCAGCATAAGTTTATTGAATTCCAAGTACAGGATGTGATAAAGTCTATATAGGTAAAACTCACAGGGGCCTAATAACAAGACTGAACAAACACAAAACAGTTTTAAGAAGATGTAACAAAACCAGCATGATAGCAGCACCTGCAGAGGAATCATGTCTCCTGCCTAAATGGAAGGAAGGTAAAATCATCAGCAAGTGAGTAAAAAAACTGGTGGAAATCAATGGAGGCTGCTTACATCTTACTAGAATAAAACTTAAACACCTTAGCAGGAGTTTATAAGTGGATGGAAGCAGCTGTAATACGAGTGAAACAAGAGCAGAATGCTTATTGGTCAGTGGGTGGATGATAGATGGCAATAGTAGAACAATCAAGGTGGGGCAAGGCAAAGCAACTAGGAACTTAATCTGGGAAAATTTGCATGCATACTCCTGTAAGGCACCATGGTGTCATAATCTCCTGAAGAAGATAAGTGACTGAAATTCTTAGAAAAAAATCCTGTCATAGCATTCATTGCTACCTTAGTACCTATTGTCCATATTGTAAGAAAGATTAATAAAATAATTTTTCATGCATTTATTTTCATAATATGCACTATTTGTTACTTTTAATTAATTGTGAAATTATTTATGTTGTTATTTATGCATCTGTCAAAAATTTATTTTAGTAATAATATTACAGTTTTAAAGTCTAAATGGAAGTTGTGTAACACATAATTTGTATGTGCCCCTGACAGTGAATGAGTTAAGAAATGGTATACTGAGATTTATATGACAAGAAAAGAATATCAATTATAGTTGGAATGAAAATGCAGAAACTTTTACACATATAAAACTGTTGCTGTTCTTTTATTGTGAATTTAAACATTATTTTAGATTACACTAAATACATGATTGTTGATCATGTATTTGCACTATTACTTATCTAACATCACAAACTTGTGTTTTTTGCACGAATTAATGAAATTTATGGAGAAAATTACTTTAGCCACTTATCTGGAGAACTGTTGTCACTGGTTCAGTACTGCCAGTGTAAGAAGATCTTTCTAGTTTTTTCAGAATAACTTATTGTTCAGTGAAAACTGATTTCTGAAATATTAACTGTAATACTTAAATTGTTATTAAAGATGACTGGCTTCTATTATATGCTGTTGTTAAGCTGTGGAATTAGCAGCAAAGAGATACTGATGACAAAGCTTAAAATCCTGCAAAAGAAATCATTGTGTGCATATGTATGATAATAAAATAATGGTTTGGTAGATTATATAGTTTAAACTTATCACTGTTGTTACGTAAATACTTGAGGATTTTAATCACTGTGTTAATATACTAGAAATGCTCAGCAGTTCCTAAAACAAACCCAGAGCAAAAGTAAAACAGCATATTATGTATCATTATTTTTCAATGTAAAAGGTGTATTTGTACTGTAGGTTTAACAGTTAAAACAGTTCAAATTTTACTTGATTGGTTCCCTGGTGGGTCAGTTATATGTTTACAAACTTAAAATACTGTATTCTAGGGTTCCATTACTTGTGGTGAATAAAGCATTGATAACCCATTCTGTAGCTTTATATCAAACCAACAATTTTTTTATTATTAAAATGTAAATGAGAGTATTTATAATGAAATAGATTAGTAAATATAAATAATTTGTCCTATCTTATTCAGCTTAATAAGAACAATTTGTTATAACTTTTGTTTCAGAACCTAATCTATTTAAAGCAATGCGATGTGCCAGATATACAGAATTATACAATCTTTTATAAAGTGTGCTGTTGTTTTTCTAACAAGCTACAATTAGCAGTAGCTTGTTTTAGGAAGTTGCAAGAAACTGTTCCAAACTAGGAGTTACATACGTGTATCAGTAAGAAACTAATCAGGAATTTTGTATTTATATATATACACATACATTGTTTGTAGGAAGTGGCAGTGAAGGAGCTACTTGCATCTCGGGGTCGACCATTGAGAAAAACTTCCAGTGTTCCTAACATTGCTCAGGTAGGTGATTTACTAATTTTTGCTTTCCATTGTTTTGTATGGTTATGTTTTTCCTAATCTCAGTTTTTAAAAGTGAAAGAGTAAACAATTTTATTGTATTTTCAGTTAGTTTCTATTCTATTATATGCAAATTATTTAAAACATTTTTAATCAAAAACTTTAAGCTAATCCACTGTTCAGTTGGTTATAGTATGCTGATATTGATTTGAACTACCCATTATATGAATTAAATAAATCAGCAACAAATGAGCATTACTTACTTTTATTCTTCATTATACTGTGCATGTTTCTGTCTTGTGCACAATTATTTCACATAATGAAGGACAAGAAATTTCTGAAAGTTGCTCAGAATTTATCAGTCCAATCTAAATATAATGAAAGGCATTGTATATATCGTGTCTCAATTTATCTTTAAATAAATTTGAAATTAGCAACAAATACTAATATTCAGACTAATGATAATAAGGTGACCTCTTAACAATGTTGCTCTTAGCATTTTTTAAATTAATATGGTAGGACATAAATGTTTAAGATTAGTAGTCTCAACAGTAGCTTGTATAATATAAGTTGTCCAGTCTCATAATCATTTTAGGACCAGATAACATAACTGTAAATCTGGGTAGTTAGTTTGAAACACGTAAAATGTTATCTACACGTAAATTTTATGAAACAAGTTTCATATTTAGATTATTTATCACTTTTGATAGTGCAAACTTATAACACGTTTAACAGAAGTTTATATCAGTATTATGTTCAGTATTTACTCACTTAGAAATATTTGTTAAAATATGTAAGTAGGAAGCAAATTTAGTGTGATGTTTCTTTTGAACAAGTTTTATTGTTTTTGCATTTGAAACAGTAATAATAGTAGAAATATTTCTTCTTGTTGGTTTATTTATGTATATATAATACTATTACCATCGTTATATGAAATCAATGATTCTTTCATTAAACAGAAGTTTGATTTTTCAGCATAATGATGAAAAGAATTGTTTTAACTTGAGCAGTAAAAAAACTTACTTTATAGGTGGCCACTTTTGTGTTATTCAAGTGGAAATACATATATTGTAGTTACTTTGAATTATGTTTTAATTATTATTTAAACAATATTCACTTCCCTTCCTTTGTGCTGGAACTTAAAAAACCAAGAAACAAGTAAGTGTTGAGAAAATTTGCTTATTGTTAATTTTGCTCTTTCACTATATTTATTTAACTACATTGCTACATTCATAATGTAAGGGGTAAATCATAGTTGTTTCTTTTGAAAGGTATTAAACAATTTGCTTTTGAATTTTTACAAGTCAGCAACCTATTTTTGTATAAGTGTGTCTAGAAAATTATCCAAAAATGAGATTGTCTTTTGAGTATTTCTTGTTTTCATTCATTAGGAATGAATTATTTACAGAAAAAAATTTTTTTTTTATTGATAATATCATATAATGCCTAGAAAAACCAATCATTTGGACATTTAGTAAAATATTAAGTTGCTTTATCAGTAACCTTATAAGTAGAAATATTTAATGTAATAGATTTATTTTCCTAGTTATTTGGTGATTGAAAAGCCTGGGCTATAATTGTAAACATTTTTGTGAAGTATTTGCTAAGTCTAATAATTATTACAATGAGTTTGTTTTATTTTAATTTTATTGGGGTTCTGTGACATTAGTGGCTGAAATTTAAATAATATTGAACTTTTATTGTTACAGCTTATAAAACTGGAACTCAGTCATTCTACGTTGGAGGAACAATTCCGAGCAGACTCAGCTGTTGATTTGTCAACCAGTTCTGTTAATGACTCATCAGAACGACACAAGTGCAAGTCAACATTCTTTAGGGAACTCAGTAAAAAGGAAATTAAATCACCTCCAGTTCTTTCTAATACCAATCCAGAAGGAAGTCCTTTCGGACTAAGTAAGTGTGATGCTGAGTACTTTCAACATTAAAAACTGATGCTATCTACATGAGTAATTTTTATATTGAGTTGTAATTAGTAAAATCCATAATAATTGTAAATTTGAAAGTGGTGATGTGTTATTTGCTATTTCCAGGTAGTGTATTTGAGAACAAGACCATTACAGTGGTAATAACTTTAACCATTTAAACACAGTAATATAATGATCCTGTATTTTAATATAGAAATACATTTTTACAATAAAATCTTGTGCTTCAGTGTTCTTTTCTTTTCTTAATTTTTTCTGTTTTATGAAATGGAAGCTTAACAGGATTAATTATCTAACTGGGAAATATAGAAATTTATAGAAATTAGTTTTCAGGAATTTTATTTGCTATAACCGTATTTATTGCTATTAAAATTGTTAATAAACAGCTGTTTTGTTTTCTGCTCAATAAAACCAAAGTTAGTGTTAAATAAGTAATCAGTTCAACATTCAACATTTCTAGGCATCTTTTATCCAAATTCACTGTTGATATTCCTTCATAAATAACTTTTGTGAAAGTTTAATGTCATTTTCTTTCAGCTCGTCCAAACTTTCTGAATCTTCCTTTCAGTCTGAATTTAAGCCTTCGCCAGGAAACAAATTCTAAATGTATGTTATTATTCCACAGCTGGATAGGATGTGTTTAGTTTGCATCCCCCTTTTTAAGTTGACGATATCTTGCAGTATATAGTGTGTAGAAAACGTTTGTGTGCTACATTTTGAGCTTACTGCTTTGTTTGTTTCTTAGTGTGTTTTTTTCTTCCCTTTGTCAGCATGATTTATGTCATGGAAATGATTTTGTGGACTGGTTGTTATTTCTTTCATGATGCATGGTAGTTTTTGTTGATGGTTTAAATTGTCATGTTTATCAACTTTATTGAAGTTTTCTAATTAGGGAACTTAGATGGTTCTTATGTCTTTTTTTATCAATTAAGAGAAATATTGATATTATAATGTGGAAATAAACATCAGACTTTAGTTATTTTGTCACATGTACATAAGTTACAAAAAAATGTTATATGTCTCTTTAGTCATAAGTTCAACTGGGTAAGCATTGTTCTGAGTTTGCAGCAAGCCATATATGTAGGTTCAAACATGCCACCTATGGTGCAATGGTTTGCACCCACAGTGACTTAAGAACCCATTCACAGTGACTGGAAAGGTTTAAGTTAAACTATCAATTTAAATTATTTCATTGGCTTTAAAAATATTAATTGTTTTGTCCTCATGGTTTCAATCAGAGCCAAAGCTCTATGTTACTTACACTACCCACTACAAAACAAATTATTGGTGAGCATTTCAGTAATGCTAAGAGCCATTTAACAATAGCATAGAGTAAATCTACATTTTTATTAAAGTTTTTTCACATTTTGAAATGTGAACAATAGTGTGATTAAATTCTAACAGTTCAATGTAGAATATCCTGCTGGTGAAATAAATTTTGGCATTAATGTAATTCACATCTGCTCTCCTCTCATTTCAAAAGTGAATGTTCAGCTTTATCTGCTTGCATAGCTTTTCAAACAAGAGACATGAGAATGTTCAGACAGACACCGCAATATATACAAGATACTTATTGTTTAACACTTTTCTGTCCGTATGTTAATGTTTTAATTTGCTATTTTTTCTTGAATTCTTTTACACCTATTTGACCTTTTCATGGTTCACTATATATATATATATAATAAAGGTGTGAGGGCTGTTGTTTATACATTTACACTTACAACCAACATTCTTATAACATTTTTGTTCATTGTATCTGCTTATGGAATTCAGTTTGATTAGGAAAAATAAAATTACTAGTAACTCTGATAAATAATAATTTTAATCCCAAGATGCTTAACTTTCACATGCCTGTTTTTATAGTGTTTCAATTAAATAATGGCACATGCATGGAAGATAAATGGAAACTTAGATTTTTGTGTTGCTACCTTATATGTGCTACTAGATGTTTAGTAGGTTTTAACACTAGTGTTACATTTGTACCTAAGTTATAATACACACACACACACACACACACCTGTGTATATAAATATTTCAACTGAAATATCACTTTATTTCAGCCTCACCATTGAGTGGAATGAGCCCCCAGGTTACAAAACTTGTTAAGCCAATGAGGACACTTATTGAAGAGCAGAGTTGTAAGGAAGCTTATTCCTTCCCAAACGTAGAGGAGTCAGATGAGGTAATTATTCTTTCCAACTATAATGTTTATATTTTCATGTATAATATATGTTATTTATGTAATAAAAAATAATTGTAAGAGGTTTAAAGTTTAAACAAGTTCAATACGTTGTATGGTAATTTTACTTATTTGGTGGACAAGTTTTTTTGTTTTGAAAATATTTTACATAAAATCATATTTCTTTGGAAATGCTAGCTCATTGAGTGACCAAAACTTAATTTTGAGTAAGATGTGGGGTCATTTTTGACCATTAAACAAGTACTTTTATCTATACATTATAAAATTCTTATTGGTTTATTTGTGTTTTTCACACTTTTTAAGAGATTTAATCATTGTTTTATATAAACAGTGTGTTTTCAATCCAGTGAACGTAATTTTACTGCCCTTTTTAACTTGAAATTTTTGTGGAAAGAATCTACACTTTAATTATTTCAAGTTAATTTCAGCCTCAAAATATGATAGGGTTTGATACATATATATATATACCTGAAGAAAGTGTAAAACTATATTCTGAATGGCTTTGGTATAGTATAACACAGAACTTTTAGATTTTGGAATATACAGTTCACCAAATATCTTGTATTACACTTGTATAAATGATCATATAGATGGAGTTTACTGATAAGTATTTTCATATGTATTAAAACATCATTATTAATTTTAGTCAGGAAGTGAAAAAAGAAAGGAGGAAAAACTAAATGATAAATTCAGTGCAACAAAAGATGAAGAGATTGTAGAAATTGAATCTCTTGAAGATTTAAAAAATGAAACAAGTATTGAATCGGTAAGCCGTCCTATGTCAGAATTTGTTTCCAAAGCTGTTGATTCCTGCCATCTTAAGGAAGAAGATGATAGAATAGACAGTAAAATGCAACATTCAGTTACAGAAGATAGTCTCACAGAGTTTCAAGTAAGTATTTATTATTACAGAATGATTGACATAGATTTTCTACTGCTTTAGAAGTATAGTAGCATATTATAAATATATTAAACACTGAATGTTGTACAGTTCTGTGTTAAAGTTGTGTGAGTGAAAATGGATTTGCCTGTTAAAAAAGTCTTACAGAGGATTGTTACCTTGAAGGAAATTTATGTTTATTTAACTTATAGATTTTTTTCTGTGTTTGTATGTAAAACTTTATACTACCATATCAATGCTGAGCATTCTTAGAAGTGATGTACAATTTTCATATTACAGCCTTTCCAAAGTACACACTTTTGTGAAGAGCATGCTGCACAGATCTTACAGATATGCCTATTCATATTATTTAGTCACATTGGATGCAGTAATGGTACTCAATTTGTTGCATTGATTATTGCCAGCACTCGTATCACAACTCTTCGAAAATATCCACATTTATGGAGAGCATGCTGCACATACTTTATAGAAGTGCCACTTCATATCTAGCTTTCATTGCTGAGATAATTATCAGCACCTTTAGTTGACCTGAATATTATTTAAATGTTCCTGTAATAAGTTTTTGACACTTTTACAAGGACTTATGCACCACAAATCATGCATGGCCAGGCATTCCTTATATTTCTGTTACTTATTTTCACCAGTCTATAAAATTTAATGAAATAAAAATGATTTGCTATCTTGTACTAAATGCTACAAATTTATCTGTCTGGTGTATGTGTGCTGTATTAAACCTCAGTGAGCTTCTCACGAAGAGCATGACCTGTGGACTTTGTTTCATGTTAAAGTGACATCTGGATTCTTCTAGTAAGATAGGGTAAATAATGAGGAATTTACATCTATTTGAATTATAAACTTGTATGATACACAACAACAACAAGAAAGATGTGGACAAGCATTTTAGATAGTTTTAGATATTTATTTTCCATTCTTCTGATAGCTGATAACTTTAATTCTGTTCATTCAAATTCATTGAAGCCAAAATGTAACTAGAACTACTAATCTATTTGTCTTGTGTATGTTTTCTTTACTTATACTGAATTAACTTTTCATGAATACCATGTCTTGTGGACTAAGTGACAAGTTTAAGGGATGTCTGGATATTCCTAGTAAGATAGGGTTCTTACTTACCATCATACATATTATAAAATTATAGAATAATACTATGTCTCATCCCCTGAGGATAAATAAATATAATGGAAGTAAATCTCCTGGTTATGAACTCAATCTAAATTTAATCTAAACTCTAAACAGTTTATAGACTTAAGTTTGCTAAATGTTTCAGATGAAGGCTGGAACACCAAGTGTCATGTCAAGTGGCTATGATTCTCAGGCATTATCCACTTCTCCAATATCCAGTGAAGATTCTGTATCATTACACAGTGTGAGTGTAGAGGAGACTCCTGAGAGTGATTCAAAACCCTTTATTGGTATTGAGAAACCAGAATTAGAGGACAAAAGAGAATGGTATTAATGTAACTTTACATATATTTGTGTTTATAGATATAATACATACTTATGCATATATGTGTAATTTTATTTGCTTTATTGCTACTGATGTTGTTAAGTTTTTGAAGCAGTAATCATCCATCATGCTGATGTTTCACCTTCCCCCATACCTCCTCTCTGTTTCCTTGATGTCTTAATGAAACCTTTCTACTTTTTCTCTGCTGACAACACTGAAATTTGCTGGGAAATAGTCAATATGTGAATGTAAGAAATGAATTTCCAAGCTCATATTACAATTTAGCTCTTTCAATTTATCAAGCATGTTATTGACAATATTTTCATAATTTCGGTTCTTGTTGTTTCCAACAAACTTGGTAATAACATCTTTAAAGGCAGTCCACTCATCTTTTTCAACTTACCCCATTGTCCTTTTAATTTGTTAATCTGAAGTAAATTTTCTAATCTGAAGCCCAACAAAAATCTCTTCTTTAAGTTTCAATTTTGAAAGAGCTGGGAATTGCCCACACAGATACTTGAAACAGTTGCCATCTTTGTCCAGGACCTTTACAAACTGCTTCATCAAGCCTAGTTTTATGTGAAGCAGAGGTAAGAGGAATTTCTTTGTGCCAACCAACCTTTATGTTCAATGTTTTTCACTTCTAGTATCAGGCTGAATCTGCATGGCTATTGCTTTTTTATCCAGTGCTGATTTCATGCTCTGCTGTCCCATTCACACAAGAAATATGGAAACTTTGTATAACCAAATTTTTGACCCAACAACATACAAAGGACAATGAAGTTTCACACAGAGTAGCCATCTGTGTTTTTTTATGTGACGTTATTAACTCCTTCATTCTGAGTGTCCTTTATTACATGATAGAATGTTTTAGTGTCTTATATTCAAAATTTTATGAAATTTTGTGTACATTATGCCAATTAGTATACCTTAAAGTCTTAGCTAACAGTCCATAAATTAATGGTATATAAGTTTTAAGTTCCAAATTCTGCAAGGAAATATTTGAAAAAAATCCTGAATTTCTCCTAGTATGATAGATGGGACATATTTTCTGTAGGTATACTTTCTTCTCTAATTTTTCCACCACCTCTTGACAGAGTAAGAAGTTAAATGCAGATTACTTGCTGAATAATTGTTATTGCCCAGAGAAACCATAAATTTTATAGCTTTCAATTTTGCTTGGCTACAGAGCTATCAATATAAAATCAGACCCTTTCTGCTGTGCCCACTCTTCACATCCTCTCTTACACTTAATTATATATTACATAAAAACCAATAAAATGTTAAAGTTTTCATTTGCCAAATGACTTATTGCATAATGCTGTGTTTTGACCAGGTAATAGTTTCACTCATATTATAAGCAATATTCCTGTGAAAGATTTAATACTAGCTTGGGTGGATTTTTCACAGGTCTTTTCATGTAGTTAGCTAGCCAGAAAAATTGTGAGAGGTAGTAGAAATTGTTTACTTTTTGCACGTTATTAGTCTTAAGTTCTTTTTTGCATCACTGCCATTAGTATAAAAGGTAGACTCAAATGCCCTTGAAAGTTGATGGTGAGAAAAAAGAAAGATTGGGCAAGTACTTTATTACTTGTGATTTATGCTTATTATCATCTATTTATTATTATAAAAGTAAGTAAAATGTAAAAATAGGGATTTTTTTAGGTTAAGATTAGATTAGGTAAAATAAATAATATTAAATTCATAAAACGGTTTCACAAGTCACTGGATAAGCATGGGAGTAACATGTGGGTAATGTAACTTGAAGGCATAACATGAGCTGCATGTGTCCCAAGTGATTTACAACTTATAACAACAGGATAAAAAGGGCAATCAAAAGGATACTAAAACAATAAAATTTAATTATAAATAGATATATACTGTTACCAGCTTAAAGCCACTTGGGATAAAAGAGTGTAGTTTCACATCACAACTCAGTCATTCTAGAATGAAAAATGGGTAATTTAGATTTATTTCAATTTACTTTTGGTTGTTACCAGGTCCATCAAATTGACCAATCCTGTTTCAAGGTAAGGTACAGAATATTACAGATAAAATATAAAGTTTTACTGAAGACAAATGTTTCAAATGTAGTTGAAAAAAATGATATTTTTTGGTATTTGATATGAGAAAATCTTAACATGAAAATTACTTTGCACGTGGACCGTTCCAAACAAATACTCAATATATAAATGGACAAATATTTATGTTTATTGAAAATACTCCACTAAAATATAATTTTTGTATGTAAAAGACTTATAATGTTAACTGAAAGACTGCCAAATTTTGTGAAGATATGCACACATTTTGGAAGTTAGGAGTATTAAATCAGTAAAGACTTTAAACAAGTACAGAGAGGTTATGTGGTTGGTAAAATTAACTTAGCCTGTGTTGAAAGAGTTGAGAATTTCTAGCTCATTGTATATTCCTTCCAGTGAATTTAATGAGCAATAGGAACAGATTTGAAATAGAACACCTTTTAGACTTTTGGAAGAATCAATGAACAATTGACACTCACTTGGTTCATAGACTGTAGCTCCTAGTATTAGTATTAATTCAGCAATATTGTTGAAAAGTACTAGTGAACTTTGGGCAAAAAGTTTTGGCCTTAACTATTTCTCATAATTTCTATACCAGTAAAATGACGTCCCTAGAGTAAGTAAGTTTTTAGTCTGAAGTCTGGAGAATTTTATGGAAGGCCCAGATCTCTCACCAAATCATTAAGTTCACCTTTTGTGAAAAGCTGTGGTTTAGAAGTTTCAGGTTGTAAACAGTCCCTATTATCATTTCCATTGACATCAGATTCAGAATCAGATGAAACTCCATTAAAAATATCTGGTGGAGTAGGTCCATGACAAATAGGTCTTATAACACTTTGAAGGGTCAGATAATAAATTTCCACTTTATTTCAAGTGTTGTAGCCTTGTATGTTACATGCCCAAAAATAGCAGTCATATCTGTTGTTTTTAGGCTTATGTCAGACTGCTGGTATTCCAGAAGGCAAAGAATTGTTCTTGCTATCACTCCATGATCTCAACTTGTCATCACAAATGGTGCAAACTTTGTATGAAGCCCATTAATTGTCAAATATGCTTTTTTGATGAATTATGTAATGTTTTGCCTTTGTTTCTTTATGACAAATTTATCACAAATATAACAGAGTATGTTTTGGTCATTTACACAACCTCTTGTTGCTGTAGTGATGAATAAAATGACATTATTTTTTTCTCTTCAATATTAAAGTGCATGCACGGACAAATACTTTTCAGAAATATATCATGGGATCTGTTAACAGTTTATATATTAGCAGTGTCCTTCTATGGGTTCTAGAATGATCAACAAGACCCATGTTTCAGTTGATCTAGAGAAGTCTATAGCCAGTGGTTGTCAACATTTTAAGTATAATAAAATGTAATCTGATTTCAATGTAAATGATTCACTTATGTAAAAGTATTTCTGTCATTTTGAGAAAAATCTGTGACAGAGAAAAATGTATATCATGTTTGGATTCAATATATAGGAATTACCATCAAACATTTAAAAATTTAAATACAATAAAGCCATTACAGATGTGTATTATTAACAATATGGCAACAGATATTTTTGTAATTACTGACTTGAAAAATGTAATTAATAAGTCTAGATGTTTTAATAATTTGTTTTGGAGAATATAAAGTGGAAATCAGGCTGTAAGGCCAAAACATTCTTTGTGAGAATCTTGTTATTTAAATTGGTATATCAATTTATGAAATATCATTGTAAATTGGCATTTGTTCCTTGAACATTTTTTTTGTCTTTCTTTTAGCTCAGATCAGTCATTGTCAGATATCACAGAATCCACTACCATTATCCTGGAACCACAGACTAACTTTGTAAGTTCGAAGTCCTCTGTTGTTTTAGAAGATGGACATTTAGCCACTTTTGACAAGTCGGTATTTGAAGGTGGTAAAGTTTATCCAGATAAGCAGTCTACTGAAAGTGACCATAAACCAAATCAAGAAAGTCCTGTGAAACTGTCCATGCTTATAAAGGATTTTGAGGTAAATTTTGTTCAGAAAAAAATGGTGAAGGAAAACAAATTTCACATTTGTGAAAAAGATAAAGAACAAAAGGAAACTGACTTGTTTGAAGAAACGTTTTTAGAGGCACAAGAAAATATAAATAAATCTACTGAAAATGTTGGACATGAACCAGATGTTGAACAAGTTATTGTAGAACCTATTATGAAAGAAGAACTCTGTGCTGTAGAACAGAAGGGTGTTTTATTGGAAAATAATCAATCAAGTCATGAAGAAGCAATTGCTGATGAAGGAAATTTAAATTGTGAAGATATTATTAAAAAACAGCTTACAGAGTTTGATCTTTATTACGAAGCTCCATGTGACACAAAAAAACAACAATTTTCATGATGTTGTAATTAACTGTGAAGTTATGACTAACAAACAGACTTCACAGGCTAATAGTATCCAGGATTCAGTTGAGGATTCAAAATATGACAGTACACATACTAAACAGGTATGAGAATGAAATATTATACACTTTCTAGAACTTTCTTCTTTTTAGCGATTTTTTAAAGTTGAAGTAAATTCTCAAATATAATATTCTATACATAGTTAAGATTTTAAGTTGGTGTTGTGCTGAAATTTGAAATATGGGTGAAATTTAAAGTTTTATAAGTTATTCATTTAAGTAGTAATTATTAATTTATACTAATTAATCTGAATAGTTGATCATTTTGGTATTTGATATGTTCACAAAGCTCAGTTTTTGTATTAAATTTCATTAGAAGAAATTTGTATGAAAGTCTTCCGATTTCATACTAGTATTTTTTTAGAAGAGCAAGTGTTGTATACATGTACATGTACATAAGTGTTTTTCACATTATATTCCGTATTTAGTCTTATGATACATGCCATGTTCAGCGAAGATTGAAAAACTCCAAACAATACTTAGAACATCGAGCATCCTATCCTGCGACAGCTTATCAGTCTAGTCATCATACCTTACCAGACCTTTCTTTCCAAATGTCAAGAGAAGATGCTGAGAATGCAGACTGGTCTTCATGTAAGAACAGTACTTCAGAAGACCTAGGTTTGTGGTTTATTGAATTTTTCTGTAAAAATAAAAGAGAATGTGAATATGTTATTTGTCTTATTAAGTTTTCAGAAAAGCTAACTATAGGCTCTATTACTTCACTGGTATAAAAAGCCTATCAAAACTAACAAGAATTTTTATTGAAGGATTAACGAAAATTCTAGAATTCAGTTAAAGCATATTTGTCCATACCTTCAAAATATGCTTACTCTTCATATATTTCATCAGTGTTGAAGTAATTCCTTAATCATCAATTTTTTTAGTGAAAAAACCACACAGTAAAAGAAAGTGTTATGAGCAAAAATATGTCTTGAGTCTTTTCACTGTATTGTAGATCAGGAAGTAGAAAACATACTACAGACTTTCTGACACAAATTTTCAACTGTTTTGATTGTATGTATGATAAAAGATATTTGGTAGTAAGAAATGTTATTTTTCTTTATGTTTTAAGGTAATACGTGTTAAAGTACCAAGAGAATATTTATTAATTAACATTTATTCACCACTTAAAACATTTTTAAACACTGAATATAATGTTAGTAATAGTAGACCTACTTGTAGTTTAATATATAAATGTAATATAAGGCTTAGCTGAAATGCTAATTAGTAAACTTTATTTTGCTTTTGGCTACAACTCAGTGCCATAAAACTTTCAAATTAAACTTTTTTCTCTTATACCATCAAAGACACCAAAAAATAAAAAAACAAACTTTCTAACAAATCAACATGAATATTGAGCACTCAACATAAACACCACAGTTGACCTAAGAATCAGATGCTAGTTTTGTTGCTTAGTAATGATTTATGTTGAGCATTATCAAAAGAGAAATGTGAAAGTGTCCTTTATAGAGTGACAAAGGGAATAAGCCTTTTATAGTTAGTGATGAGCAGTTTAATTGATGTAGCTAACTTGAACAAATCTACATGGAAGCTTGTAATTAACTAGTATTTCACAAACCAGTGTTTCCTCTCTATTTCCTAGCCGGATAGCACTAAAATATAGTAGTTACTCAGTTACACATACATATTGTAAGCACATTAACTTCTTAAACAGTATGTTATAATTTAATATTTGTCACAAGAGTGAAAAACAACTCATTACTGGCTTTATAGTTTCTGAATGAAAAATATATTCCATATTTTTATATGTATAGCTTGTTTAATTCAATCCAAAATTACAACTTGAAGAAAACTGTGTAATGTTTCTTCAGAGAGATTGAAAGCTTTATCAAATCAAATAAATATCATAATTGTAGTTTGAATATGAAATTTTAAACTTGTCTCTGTTTTGTTCTCAGACCAAGATGACAGTGTCAGTACAAATTCATGTGGAGGTCGAGCAGATCGTTTTACCGTCAATGATGTAACTTTACCTTCATGGTTGACGGTTGGTGAAAGTGTTATGATCAGTCCTTATAACAAGACAGGAGTTGTAACTTTCCTCGGACCAACTGTATTTGCTCCTGGTTTGTGGGCTGGAGTTGAATTAGATACACCTACAGGTAAGGTTTAACTTTTCTGTGTTTGTGAAAGTTATTTTTCAAGTTTTCTGCTAAGGACCTTACATTTATTAGGTTGCAAAATTTGGATATTTTATTATTACTTGCAGTTTAGTATGAAATGCAGTAGTGGTACCAACTGATTATTAATTCTGTTTAATGAGTATGTAAACTACATGTTCAAAACTACTTTTTAACTTATGAATGAATTTTATTTTGTAATTCGTTTTTTACCTCAAATGCAAGCATGCTCACACACACACTTAAGACGGTGTGCTTAGATTATATATATGCACATGTGTATATGATTTTGCTAATTTAACTTTAGTCAATTTTGTTCTGAATATATTAATGTTTCACAAGATATAATTACTGCAATAATATTATATAATATGATTTTAAAACAACTGTCATGTTATTCAGGCAAAAATGATGGTTCAGTAGATGGAGTAAGGTATTTCCAGTGTAAACCTCGTTTTGGAATCTTTGTTCGCCCAGACAAGTTGAACATCGATAAGCGTGGAAGAGCTGTCAGAGCATCTCGCCAAGCTGGGACCAGTAATTTGAGGCCGTCAAGCAGTAGGGAAAGTATGTAAAGTAGCATAATGTTTAGGGACAACAAGGGGCTTATTGGTCCATTTCAGCTGTCCTGTCCTCTCAACTAAACTAAAAACTATCAAATAAATAAAAATCTTAAAACCAGTCTTTATCATTCTTATAGTTATCAAGCTTTCTATCAAAACCATTTAAATTTACTGCCTCTACAACATCCAAATGGCTGATACAAACTTGTAGGGTTAATACAAAAGCTTATGATTCTGCTTATTCAGAAAAACTGGAATACTACTATACTTTGTTGTGTAGGGAAAGAAGTTATTTTGTTTGGAGCATAGTAGAATAATAGTTAGTGTTGTAACTTGGTGCATTGTTTTAATGTCAAGCAAGAATGAGTTAACAAGAATCTCTGTATTTCTATCTACTAGCTCTGGTAAAAAAACAAAAAAACACAACTGTGGGAAAAGGTTTGAAGAATTAATTGTGTGCATTTGCTGTTTGTGTTGTTCTTATAACGTCAAACACAAATAATTGAAATCCCAGTTATTATATTGGTTAAATAAATTTCTTAATACTCAGTAATAGCAATTTTTGTTTGTAAATTTTATTGCTCTGTCAAACTGTAAATCTGTAAAATAATTTTGTATATCTAGTAATTCTTATTGTAAAATATTGAATTTTAAAGTAGAGGGAACATTATTTCAGCTTTTCAGCTTTTTAAAATTTTTATGGAACTTTCAAAGATAAACGATTTTCTGGAAAGAAGTGAAAGCTAAAGAATTTAAAAAAAACAAAGAAGTAACTAGGATCTTTTATATTCATCAAATGTACATGATAGTGAGCAGGTAATTAGTTATTTATTAAGTTCTAAAACTTTATTTTGCCATAAAAAAAAAAAGCTATTGAGGGAGTGTTAATTAATAAATGTAACTGTGACCATACAGTTGTGTTTCAATAGTATTGTTGTTTAATCAAAAGCTTCTTTGTAAGATTACTAATTATTGTTTGTTTTTTCTGGCATGGTTTTTTGTAATGTTTTTTTACATACTGGTTAATATGCATATATGTAAAAAGTTTCCGATCATCAAAAAGTCGGTTGTTTTTAAGTAGACATATCTTAATTTTGCTTGTTTTTTAGGTTTATTAAATTATTTTTAGTTAACAGAACTTTGTTAGTATAATACAATTTAGACAAACTATGAATTTGATATACAGATATAAAATACAAAATTGTAATTTTATATTCCTAGTTACTAATAATTTTATAAATACCTGATTATTACACATAAATCAAGATTCAAAAGCATACAACTTGGAAGTCTTTTTTTGTAATAAAGATTTTTTTTTTTTTTTTTTAGGTTTCTCTTCTTCTTCTAGTCTTCACCACAGCCGAAGTCGAGGAGAAGGGTTACAAAATTTAGGTAATTCCAGTACAAACTTGTACCGGCCTCGAAGCAGAGGAGAAAATTTGGGTAAGACTTTTGTTGAATACAGAGCATATGGAAGAATGAGACAGCCTCATGGTAGGGATGAAGGGCTTTTGGAGAGTGTGTCAAAAAGTCGAACACTAAATCTTAAAGGTCGAAAGTATTAAATGCTAAATGTTTTATTATGTAAAGTTTAACTAAAAGACAAGAAGACAGAAGAACCCTTTAATAACAAGTTTCAAATATTGGCAGTTCTGTATAGTTTGTTGTCTGCCGGATGTTAATTTTTTAAATGTTATTATTACTATATGGTATAATCATTTTAACTCTTACCTCCATAAATATTCTTGTATTGTGTAAATGTTCCATAGACCACAATGCTGAGGAAACAGTGTAGTTTAATTATGTTGCTATGTTATAATGTATTTTATTTTGTATAATTTATATTGACATAGTTTATCCAGAAAAGTTTAGTTTTTCTTTCAGCTATATTTGCTATTAAAAATATTAGTGCTTTTAAAACTGTGGCATTTTAAGTTTAATTTTAAAAACAGTGAAACACACAACCAGAAATAATCTGAGGGAATAAAAGATGAAACTAAAAAAATATAGGAAAACAAACTTCTCCTTCTTTTTAAATTTTGTTAATAGGGGATATATATATAAAGTTGTATATTTATATGGTTCTTTTGATTGTATATTAAAATATTTTAAGCAAGCTATGATGTTTTTGTTTTTTGCCACTGACAAACTGTTATTAAGTTTCCAGTGTATGTTTATGTGTGTATATATACACACACACACATTTTAAATAAGAATTTTTTATTTCTAAGAGACAAAAAGTGCATGATTTTATCTTTTTAAAGTAGACAATTTATTTCCAGTAAACATTGTGAGTTATAACTTACATTCTTCTTGTGGGTAGGAAGATAAAAATGTTTATAACAAGATATATATGTTTGATGGTTTTATTTCAAGCATTCCAGTTTGAAGATGTGGGAAATAATTTTGATAAATTATTTCATTAAGGGTGGACCAGTCTCCTTTTATCTTTCATAACCATTTTTTCTTTTAAATTTCTCTCTTGAGAGTTAGTTTTTCCAACAAACATTAATATAAAGTTTAAAAAGTGTGATATGAAAATATAAGTTTGACATATAAAAACAATATTAACATTATTCAGTAAAACTGAATGGAAAAGTTATTGTGCATCTAATTCAAATTATGTTCTTGATGGTAAAAATGACTTTGTATTTGAAATGAACAGATGACAGTTGCATTTCCTTGGAACATTTCAATTTTATAGGTGCAATTCACTGAACAAATGAAGAGTTCAGTATTATATTAAGTGTGTATAATATTTCAGTTACATTAGAAAAGTGTTGTAGTTACAAAAAATTGTTTAAAAACTATAAGGTATTTATTTTGATATTTACTACATAGATGCTAGATTTTTTTGGTTTAATTATGAAGGAACTGTTTCCTTACCAAGTTCTTTATTAATGGAACTTTGAGATTGATAATGGTGAATTGCTTAAAGAATTGTTTGAATCTTCTTATTGAATTAAGTGTGATAAAAGTTTAATTCATCAGAGTTCAGACAACTTCATCATCTCTAATGCCATATGCAGATGTAAAAATTAAACATTGATAGTTGGTTGCTATTTCAGAATGGTTAGAATAATTGTGAATGTTTTTAGTTTACATAATTTTCCCCCATTAAATGTGTAAATGTTGTTAAAGCTACTGTTGTTATTCAGTTGCAGTAGATATTAATTTATGACAAGCACTTTCATGTATATATATATATGGCATAATATTGTAACTCCATCAAATATTTTGGTGATTTCAGAAAATGATTTTTTTAGTTTAAACTTTTAGCTAATGTAGTCTCAGATATTTTTTTGTTTCTGTAAATATATTTGCTTAGCAAGACGAGTGCTTTAGTTGCGACAATGTAAGTCAGGAGAAGAAGTATTTAATAATCATTCATGGTAATAGGAAATGTTCATTAATAATCATTGTTGTCAGAAGTCATTCTTAGCTATAGGAGTATAGTTGGACCCTAGAATAGATATGCCACTTTCATTCACTCATTCTTTCTGTGTGTATAAATAGGAGGAGGATAAATATGTGTTACTAGTTCTTTCTTATTGGGTTAGTGAACTTTGCTACCCCAACTTTTTATGCTGACATTGTTACAATATGGTAGCATCTTTTCTTTTGAAGATGGGGTAGACGTCCTTTAGCATTCCGTCTTGTTCATTCGTCCAAGTTATCATAAATCCAACCATAAAAACCTATTAACTGCAACCAGGCCAACTTTTTTCTCTTACAAATAAGTGTGGTGTGCTTGTGCTGTTGTTCTGAAAACAAGCTTTTAAATGTAATTTCGTTCTCTACATTTCTGCATATTCATCTTCCAAAATGTAAAACATTCATTTTGTGAAGCTTTATCCTGAGTGGAATATTTTGAGGGCAGTTATTTTGATAGTATAACAAACAGTATTTAAAAGATGAAGGAGAAGAGTTGTATTTTTGACAGTTCACTATTATTAACTGATTTGTTGTTTTTTTTAAACATGGTAGGTGCAGCCAATTAAAAACCCTCTTGGTGTTTTACAGTAATTTAACCTGTATTGCTCAACTTCTCACAGAGTTTGAACTACTTCCTTCTCTTTGATCTAATTATTTGTGATGAATAATTTAGGATCAGTGGGTAAGCTAGGCAGCTCTGTACCTAACCCTGTATTGTATCACTCTGGTTTTATTGTAGAACTGAGAACAATAAAAATTAGACTTTAATCAAGTTCCTCTTTTTGTGTTTGTGCTTTGTTTATGTAGTAAATTATTATACTGTTATGTAACAATTGTTTCAAGTTCACCTAATAGAGTTTTCATTATTAATTTACAGTAGTAATTTATGTTTTTGGGGTTTAACTGTTGTAAACTGCTTGGCAGTATGAATTAATTGAGCAGTCATGAATTAAACAAAAATCTTAAGATTGAAAAAATTATTACTAACTGAAAACATGTATTAGAAAGTGAATTACATCAGATGTGTGACATGTAAATGTGTTATAGACAATTGTACAATGAAACTGTGTTGTATAAGAATGTCTCAGACAAGTGTAAAAAGTAGAAATTGGTAAAACTGCACAAAGAATGTATATACACGTTTAAAAAGTTTATGATAAGGGTGTGTTATTGTCATATTTTGTTATTAATCAGTTATTTTAACAGCATGATCTCCACCTTTACTTTTTTTTATGGAACCATTTCTTATTCAGTAGTAAAATACAGAATTTTCTTTCGGGTAAGAATGAAATGCAGTTTGTTACTTGTTTTGGTTGGTGCATCTTTGTTTTGATTTAGGCTTTGGTTTCTGACTTATGCAAATGCTGATGCCAACAAGAATTGTCGAGGTGGCAATCTGTATGACAGAAATATGTCAGTGCTCCAAACAGTTATATTGATTATTATACAGAAATATAAAAGTCAGTTTCTGTCCCTTTTATTTATCTGAAACAAATGTGAATTATACACAACTGAAAAGTGAATTAATTATTTTGTGTTAAACATATTTGTAAATCCCGACATAAAGACTTAAGAAAACATTTTCCCTTTAAGAATAAAAACTTTTTATTATGAAAATGATAGGCATTAAATACATGTTTACAAACTTCTTTGATTCAGATCTCTTGTGATACTCTCTGGTATGGAAAGCTTTGTTGAATAAAGAACAATGGAAAGTTACAAAGAGGAGATGCTCCTAATGTTAACTATTACTACAGTAATTTCACAAGAGTTTTATGAACCATATTTAACTGGAAGGAATTGTCCCTTTTATATGACTATGAAACTGGATCATAACAGGATATCCAATGTTATCACAAATTTTTTGAGTGATCCATTTTCAGAGCACCTATCAAATAATCTGTTGCATCATCAGTAATTATGTATTTTTCTTCAGTTTACATAGAGGAATTTTTGGAAATAGTAGATGTGTGTTGTGTTTAAACTGTTAAGGATTTCTGTAAATATTGTAGAAGGTGAGCCATGATCCAGAATCAAGGATGTTTCATAGCTCAGTAGGGAAGCTGTAGGATAAGATTGTTGTTTAGGTTTAGAAAAAGCTTGATAGCCTCCTTTGTCTAGGACCCTTTGTAACAATTTGCTGTTTTTGTGCAGAATATTATGCTTTTCTTAGAAGAATCTCAGATTTTTACAACCACTATTGAGCTCAAAAACACCATCCACTAGGTCAAAATGTCTATAGCTGGCTTGGTTGTCATTGGAAAAGGTGTCTTAACTGTGACATGTTAAATCTGTACAATAGACTGATGCTGCCGTAACTAATAATACTGTGTTTTAGTTAAGAATAAAAAAAATATTTTAATGACTGTATACCACCACTTTATTGTGTGAATATTTATTAGTCATGGTCCCTACTGCTCAAGTATTACACAATAAACATATTGAAACCTAAGTTTAGCTGGTTAAACATACTGGATATGACAAAGTCATGGGAAGAGTTAGTGTCTGTAGCAGGTGTATGACAATTTCAGAAAAGGGTCTGTGAAACTGTTGGTAACAGTAATGGAAATGGCCAAAGTAGGAAACCAAAACTTTCCATATGTTATGTTTACTGTTTTGGGGTTTGTTCTTTATGAGAAAGACAACACTTGAATGAAGATCTCACCATCTACCTTGTTGTAAATACAGGTGTGAATGTTACCTTCAGAACAGTAGGATACAAATTACATGAAAAGGTCTCAGAGGAAAGGTAGCTGGTTCACAACTGCTGCTGAATAGAAGTAACCAAACCAAACTGTTTAAATAGTTATCACACAATAAACAATGGAATGAGCAAACTTAGAGATGTCTTCATTAGACCTGAAATCAATTTTGAATCTCTTAGCAACAATTCATCATATTTTGTTTAATGGCAGGGAGGAAAATGGTATGGTAGTCAACTTCTAAATGTTTGGGACTGCTTCTTAACCAACTGTGTTAGTATGTGCAAAAAGTTCATATACACTGAGAGAAGAATGGTATGGTAGTCAACTTCTAAATGTTTGGGACTGCTTCTTAACCAACTGTGTTGGTATGTGCAAAAAGTTCATATACACTGAGAGAAGAATGGTATAGTAGTCAACTTCTAAATGTTTGGGACTGCTTCTTAACCAACTGTGTTGGTATGTGCAAAAAGTTCATATACACTGAGAGAAGAATGGTATAGTAGTCAACTTCTAAGTGTTTGGGACTGCTTCTTAACCAGTTGTGCTAGTATTTACAGAAAGTTCATATACACTGAGAGAAGAATGGTATGGTAGTCAACTTCTAAGTGTTTGGGACTGCTTCTTAACCAACTGTGTTAGTATCTACAGAAAGTTTGTGTACACTGATTGCTAAGCTGTCATTCCCTCAGGAATATGACTCTGCCTGAAAATAATGTGTAATAGGGCTCATACAGAATACATTGTAAAATTCACCTTTTGTTATTAATTTCAGCAATCATGTTTTATTCCATTAATAAATTTACCATATACTGCAATTTTCTTGCTTTCGACTCGTACGTGTATTGTTTGTTGTGTCATTATTATTTCCATTACTGTATGTACAGTTAGTATAAGTGTATAATGACAATGTATGGTTTAATAACTTTATATACGTGTAGATATATATGTGTGTGTGTGTCCAGATTGTTTTTAGTGTAATACTTTGCACCTGTGTTGCATATATAATAATTTACAGCATTGTGGCACTTGATAAATTTGGGGTCACTCAGCTAAAACATTGTTTCTCAAATTTGAGCAAGTGTAAAGCAGTAAACAAAAAGCAAACACTTAACATATTTGCATAGATTCATATATCTAATGCTTGTTTACAAATATTCAAAAATGAATTTGTTATATACCAAGAAAATATAATTTCATTCATCAGAATCTCCTTACCTTTACCTCTTGTTGGCACAGCAGTACAAATGGAGACTTACAATGCTAGAAACCAGGTTTTGATACCCATGGTTGGGCAGAGCAGATGTCCATAGTGTAGCTTTGTGCTTAATTAAAACAAAAAATAAATGAATAAAAACTCCATATGTTTGATAGTAATGAGTAAAATTTACCTTTTGTAACTGATATATTTTGATTAATGAATGATACTGTAGGGTAAATTAAAACTGAAACTTATGCTTCTGTATGGTTGATCTGTTATATGAATGATCTTGATAATCAAGTGTGGTGTAATTCAAGTAATTTATATTAAGAGCATTTCTTCTATAACAAGTTTTAGCAGTTTTGTGTCCTATTGTAGTACAACAGTAAGCTTAGGGACCTACAACAAACAAAATTTGGGGTTGGATTCCCAAACAATGGACACAGCAGGATAGCCCTGTGTGGCTTTGCCCTTAAACAAATGACAGTTTTGTATAATGTTTTTCTGCTATTCTTGTTGTATAAACTTTGTTATGAAATAGTTAAAAATAAACAACAGCAACAGTAAATCATGGTGTTGAGAACCGTTTTGATCACATCTTAAATCTAAAAAGGTTTTCAGAAATAAAGTGTTCTACTTTATTCAGAATTAGCCCTGATTGTTTTCTCCAAATACAAAATGATATTCAACTGTACTATTAAACTATATATGTATATTTTTAAATACAGCAAAATAATCAAGTACTTTAACATGGGTTTTAGTAGTTTTTATGGATAATGGATTGTGGATAAAGTTATCCATAAAATAAATTTACAGAAAAAAACCCTACTAAAAGCCATGTTAAATTTGAAATAATCAATTACTTTGTGCTGAAATGTAACCTGTACCTTGAAACATGATACAGAATTAAATTTTAAAACATTGCAGTTGCAATATGCAAAACTATAATTCATTTCTTCTCATCACCCACTGGTATTTCTGTGGACTTGTACCGCTAGAAACTGGGCTTCGATACCTGTGGTGGTAAAAGCACAGATAGCGTTTTGTGTATCCTTTTATCAATAACAACAACACTTCTTTCTCTCACAGATCACTCACTGTTTGCTTAACTATTAATTTCAAAGTAGTGATTCTTCACGAAATCTGAAGAAGATTTCCTAGAATTTAATAGTGTGACGATATGTACTTTAGTTATGGTTTCTCGAACCATAATGAATGTTTAGTAAGTCTTACTGTCTGACAATATGAACATAAGAAGTCATGGTTAAGTGGGAATAATCAAAATTGTTTCAGAAATTTTAATGTATTTTGGCGAATCAACATCATGGTTATTCATATACCATAAAGATTGTTTCGGATATCTTACATAGCGAAATGAACATCGTGGTCACTTGAAAGATGTCGATATTTTGTTAATGAGACTTCTTTGCATATCAATATGAGTGTGGTTACTGACACGTGTGATAATTCAACATCTAGTTCCAAATTATGAAAACTTTCGGTCATAAATTTTCTGAAAGTAAGCCGTCGTAGTTATATATTTTGAACAACCAAAACCATTTTACTTCTTTTGATTGCTGTTAGCTATTATTTCACTAGTTTGTTGGTATATATGAGTTTGTATTGAGCATGCGTATGAAAGCCAAATGCTCAATTTTCATAGATTTAATATACCCCATTTTTCTGGAATATTTGCTGTTTAATATTTGCACGTATTACATTAGACCGTTTAATATCATTACTGCGAGTTCGATTATTTCTTACTGTAGTTGTTCTTCACTCACCCCTTGTAAAATAACCCAAACGACTCAGCCAGAGTTGTTCCACACCAGTGTAGTGTCTCCTACCGTGACTGTATAGCATTTCATTAAATCTTGGCTGGTAAATGCTGATTTCGTAAACAGCAGACGTAATGACCTAAAGTGTATATAAATCACGTGGAAGAAACTATTTGTAAGTTCAACCATTTTAAACAGATTAATTGCAACTATAAGACACGATTATTTCTTCCGGAAGTTACGTAGCCCATAAGACGTGTAAATGATAACTAGTTATAGTAAGAGTAATATAATGTGTGTGGGATTAACTACTGAACACTACCTTGTCAGTGTTAGGGCAGTATGTGAAGTGATTTAGGAGTACATTACGAAAGAGCCATGTGGAAGATAAATTTGTATCTAATTCCATTGCATGTTTACAGTTTTCCCACTTGTTAATTAAACTTTTAGAGACAAGAGTTTCAATCGCGCTAGTTTAGTTATCACTTGTGTAGAAAATTACATCAATGACAAAAGACTGAGGGAGACTACAAAACAGTTCATGTATAGGAGTATTGTTAGGTAACAAAATTTTTAATTTCACAAGACTTGAAGGTAAGGTGTTGTTGTTTTTTTCTGGTTATTCAAATATTATTGATCTAATTACGCGCAAGAATATAACAGAAAAGGTCGACAGTATCTATTTTAAAATCGATATCGAAATTATTCTAACGAGGTGGACTATTTTATGTAGTCATACAATTTTTATGTATAACTGTCTTAGTATCAGTGTGATCCTTGGATGTTGAAAAACAAATACGCGAAGTCCGCTTAATGTTTACCTAAAGCTCGAAATATTCAATAAACTAGTTTGACAAAAATATAAAACATATAGATCATTTTCATACAGATATAACTCCACACGCGAACCCTCAATCCTTTTAAATATGTTAACCCTAACAATTCATTTTTGAAGCTAAACATAAAAAAATGTAGACTTAAATGTTGTTCTTAGAACAGCGTGTGTTCTAAAACAAGTCAGACCTGAACTTAAAAGTTTTTCTCAAACGAAATGCTCAACTGTACCGTTGGTATAATTAATCTAAATGTATTGCAATAAACAAATAATATAAAAGTTTCAAACTTTGGTACTGTTCATTACACGTGAAGCAACAGATGTGAATGATATGAGAGAAATCATTTTTTTGAATGCATGCTTTACTGAGAATATGTTAAAATCTAGCAATAGCTGATGCAGGGATGTTTTGTAATTCAGTTCAAGTGCCCGGCATGGCCAGGTGGTTGAGGCACTCGAATCGTAATCTGAGGGTCGTGGGTTCGAATCCCGGTCACACCAAACATGCTTGCCCTGTCAGCCGTGGGGGCGTTATAATTTTACGTTCAATCCCATTATTTGTTGGTAAAGAGTAGCCCAAGAGTTGGCGGTGGGTGGTGATGACTAGCTGCCTTCCCTCTAGCTTTACACTGCTAAATTAGGGACGGCTAGCGCAGATAGCTCTCGTATAGCTTCGCGCGAATTTCCAAAACAAACCAAACCAATAATATTCAACCATAACGAAACAGCCTATGTGGAATCACGCATATTTCAATAACTGAGTAAACGGGTGAAATATTTCTCTTTATAGTGATGAAATTCTAAGAAGAAACCATTAAGTACTAAACCGTAAATGTGTTAAAACTGATGCATTTCAGTGTTGGAAAAAAAACACACACAGTGATAAATAAAAAAGGGAATTTAGGTAGTTTTTATAATCTGAAGAAGAAAGTTGATGTTTTGTGTTTTTTGGTGTTAAGTGCAATGCTATATATTTATGCTAAGAGATTATGAACTACCTTTACATATTGACAAATTACGAGTAAATTTAATATTAAGGCATACGGTAGTATGTCGTGCGACCAAAACAACCTTTGTGTTATTGTTTGGTTGTTTTTGAATTTCGCGCAAAGCTACACGAAGGCTATCTGCGCTAGCCGTCCCTAATCTAGTAGTGTAAGACTGGAGGGGAGGCAGCTAGTTATCACTACCCACCGCCAACTCTTGGGCTACTCTTTTACCAACGAATAGTTGGACTGACCATAACATTATAACGTCTCCACGGCTGAAAGGGCAGGCATGTTTGGTGCGACGGGGCTCCGAACCCGCGACCTTCAGATTACGAGTCGAGTGCTTTAACCGCCTGGCCATGCCGTGCCCTGGTGTGTTATTAATACTTTAGCAAATTTACACTTTCTGTTATTCGGACTGTATGTTGTGTTAATACAAACTGTCACATATTGTCTGTGTATGTGCTTTACTTGGCTTTTAATCCACATGCCAAATTTCAGCATAATCCATTAATAAATACACAAGATATATTCAATTTTGATTGAATTTCTTCGTATGTATTTATTCTTCGCAACAAAAGTACCGTTAAGGATTTTTTTTTTTAATTTGGCACATCGATATATCCTTACAGCCTACATTTGCAATAAAATTTGGTCTAAATATAAGTCGCATGTGATGAGAGTTATTCAACAAAAACCGTTCAATTTTGACCAAAACATTTACGCATGCTCACGCATAAAGTTGAGCTACTGGTCTGAATTTTTTTTAGTTGAGCTTCACCTTAGAATAAAGGTGGGTCATTTTTAGACGTTGGAATTAAAGACAGTTGATTTGCAGCAGCAAAAATATAGGATGCAAGCAGGTAGAGATGCAGAAGTATTTTTAGGTAAAGCAAACTAAATTAGCAGTGTGCAAAAGAGCCATACTAGTGGACGGTTATTATTTATTCCGAACTTTTAAGCACAAATTTGCTAGGTTTCATGAAGTTCTCTTAATTAAATAATGTTTAGAGTCACGTGATATTAGCTTAAGAAATTAGCATCAGTGATATGCTTGATACGCCTGTACCAAATGCACTGAGTGCTGACAAGAAAAAAGTCAAATTACATGGCGTTAGTATGAAGGAAGTTATCAATGTTTTAGAGGTAGCTACCACCATATATTTTAAAGAGTTTGGTTGGTTATGTAAAGTATAGGTCTGTTCCAAGTAATAGGTTTACGATCTTGAAGCTTATGCTGGTTGCTATTGAGTGTCACTTTCTAACTTGCTGTACATTTACAGCATTGATAATAATTTTACAGCAAGCGCTCATAATGTAAGTTAGCTAAGCAACGTTTTTTTATTGCTTTTTAGGAGCACGAAGGTGGGTAAAACAAATAGATAAAGTATACCAGCAACAACCTGGTGGATATTTTAAAGCAGGTATTCCTTTTAATACGTATATGAAGAAACTGTGGTTGAGTTTGGTTGTGGTTTGTTTTGAATTTCGCGCAGAGTAAAAATGTATGGGTATTAAAACTTTTATCAAAATAATCTAGAGAACAACGTTTAGATCTTCTTAGGTCATCTTCAGGTTAACAAAGAGAGTTTGTCACTGACTGTTACCGGACGCATGTCTTAAGGACGAGGGTGTAAACGAGTACAGGATTGTAAGGAGCTTTGCTTGTTTGTTTTTGTTTGTTTATTTTTTTAATTTCGCGCAAGCCTACTCGAGGGCTATTTGCACTAGCCGTCCCTAATTTAGCAGTATAAGGTTAGAGGAAAAGCAAACAGTCATCACTGCCCACCGCCATCTCTTGGACTACTCTTTTACAAACATAGTGGGATTGATCGTCACACTATAACACTCCCAGGGCGAGCATGTTTGGAAGTGACGGGGATTCAAACTCGCGACTCTCAGATTACGAGTCGAGTGCTTTTACCACCTGGCCATGCCGAGCCTTGTGGTTGAGAGTGGCACATTTTGCTATACTTTTGTAAATAAACAAATGACGAGATCCTAGGTAAGTACAAATGTGATTGAAGTTAAAACAGTTTCACAGGAATTCCTCTTCAACGAACTCATGAAAATTGCAACGAATTTTTAGCATTTTACCAGAAACATTTCTTAACGAATGGATCAACAAAAAATCAAAATTATCTCCCTTTCAAGTTTCATACGACAGCTAAATTTCTGGAACATTTCTCATTTCTATGAAGATGAATATCGTGTATTTTCTGGTTCAAAGTTTAAAATTATTATTTACAATAAGTCTCTTTTTTTTTGCATTGCAGTGGGAGTCTTCTGAGGGGTACTTTTCGTTGCTAATAGTTATTGTGTCTAAAGCTTTACCTTTATCAATTGATGTAACATTTGACGCCATTAATTTGATTTTAAAAAATTCATTCAACAATGAGTTTAATGCGCATGGAATGAGGTATATTTGACTTACTGTAGAGTAAGTTATATACCAAGTTGAAAAGTTTGAGAAATTACAAAGATACAAAAATCATAAAGGAACAGGTTGATTATGTCTCACATATAGACGTTTATTACATTTCACCAGACTTTTCGTACTTAACGTTTTTCCATCAAAATAATTTGTTCTATCCGTAAACTCCAATTATATGATTCTTCAAACACGTGAATCACAAACATGAAGTTTATTTCAAAATACCTTAATACAGTCTGATGAAATGTATACATATTGGTTTACACAGTGCATGCAAGTCATGAATAGCAGTTAAACCTCCGTATAGGAGTTAAACTTTAATAAGATAATAATTAGTATAGAATATAGATTAAATAAACAGTTGAAATTACAATAGAGTTGTAAGTGTATAATTAGACCAACGTTAGATCGATTCTCAAATAACTTGAAGTCATGTGTATATCTACTTTTGATCAAACAGCCGCATCAACATATTATTTAGTTTTCGGGAGCGAATATGATTACGCTTAACTTGATTCAAATGTGTGCACTGTAACCTGCGACAGGCGTAAAGTTTTTGCATTCTACTCAATGATGTTGCATTGTTAAGATTTTTTCTTTCTATTGTTTTACCGAACAACTGAAAATTTAATGAACAACGTAGAGTGTGATAAAACTTCCCTTGATCAGAACTATACAGATAAAATATAATGGTAGTAAATAATTAGACGAATACTCTGATTTAATCACTGTTACAAGAAAAACGAAACTATATATTTTTAGGTAAATGTTTAACACCAATGAATTATCTCTAATAGGTTGCATATTTGTCGTCGGTAAAGAAACATCTTTCACAATATTATTATGACAAGTAAGTATGTTTTTGGAGTTGTGATATTTAAAAACATTACTCGTATTGATTAATGAAAAACTAATAGTTTACAAAGTCTAATAATACAGGCCTATGAATATAAACTTCGTAAAAAATGGTGTTTCTTATTCTTTCATAACTCAGCTACGCAGGTTTCGAAAATAATATTAATTTCTTTCTAACGCATAAGATTTTTTGTTTCGTTTTTACAAAACGTGAAGAAAAATCACATCTCATTTAAATTACATTATTATTTCGTTTATCACAACATTTTTTTATAATTTGTCATGCTTGTCCCTATATAAGATCCTCACGTCGCGATTGGATTAAAGAAATCTATAGCCATTGGTTGTTAAAATTTTAAGCATAACATAATGTGTCCCGATTTTAATGAAAGTACGCATTATATTTTGTTAAAAATCTGTAAGTATTGGAGAAGTATGGATATCATTTTTGTGTTCAGAATATAGGAATCACTGTGGAATACGAAAAAAGAGTTAAAGAAAATGTAATAATCGCAGGCCTGTGTAACTTGCATCGCATAAGGCCTAGCATGGCCAGGTAGTTAAGGCACTCGACTCGTAATCTGAAGGTCACGGGTTCAAATCCCCGTCACACCAAATATGAACATCCGTTTAGCTGTGGGGACGTTATAATGTAACGGTCACCCCATTATTCGTTGGTAAAGGAGCAGCCCAAGAGTTGGCGGTAGGTGGCGATGAGTAGCTGTATTCCTTTTAGTCTTGCACTGCTAAATTGGGGGGGGGGATAGCGCAGATAGCCCTCGTGTGGCTTTGCGCGAAATTCAAAACAAACTAAACCTCTTATTAATAACGATATTGTAAATAGGTCCGGCATGGCTAGGTGGTATACCGATGGTCGAGAGTTCGAATCTCCGTCACACCAAACATGAACGTCCTTTTAGCTATGAGGGCGCTATAATGTAACGGCCAATCCCACTATTCATTGGTAAAGGAGAAGCCCAAGAGTTGTCGGTAGGTGGCGATGACTAGCTGTATTCCCTTTAGTCTTGCACTGCTAAATTAAAGGCGGTTAGCGCAGATAGTCCTCGTGTAGCTTTGTTCAAAAATTTAAAAAAAATAAAGAAACAAAAACAACACATTGTAATATTTTATAAAATGTACTATAATGTGACCAGAGTTTGATAGATGGTTATCTTTATACCATTGGTGATAAAGTAAAAAAACGATATTATTAAACAAGGATAAGGCCAAAAGAAAGAAATATTGTACAAATTTCAAAATAGTACATTATTTACTGAAAGAAAACCAGAAGCACGAGTTTTACTTTTTAAGAAACAAACCAATATATTAAAGTCAACATGCTAAAAACATGGACGTGTACAACTTTCCGAACTGGCGATTAAAAGACTCCCACAATTTTTATCTACTTAAATTGTATTAGGTAATAACCATGGGTACGTGACAAAACATCATCTCAGGTGGCAAAATCTCTTTCATTTTGTTGCCAGGGGTTATATACAAGATAAAGCAGATTCACCATGCCTTTAAAATTTTTTCGTTCGTTTCGTATCAAACGTGTTTTTATTCTATTTCAGCGAATGCATGTGCGATTTTATTGACATGAATATATAAAAATGAGGGGAAAAAGAATAACATAAACAATTTAAAGATAACTTTAAAGCATCATTGTTCCTTTATGTTGTTTAGAGCTAACCATTTGTCACTAAAACCTAAATCAGCTGTAATTTTCTTCGTTATTGGATTTTTTTCATGCGAGGTCTAGAAACTGACCGTAATTTAACCCATGTGCTTACACACATATGCCATTAGTGAATCTGGTTTGGTTTGTTTTGAATTTCGCGTAAAACTGCACGAGGTCTTTCTGCGCTAACCATCCCTAATTTAGCAGTGTAAAACTAAAGGGAAGGCAGCTAGACGTCACCATCCAACACCAACTCTTGGGTTACTCTTTTACCAACGAATACTGGGATTGACTATCACATTTAACGCCCCCACGGCTGAAAGGCAGAGCATGTTTATTGTGACGGAGATTCGAACCTTCGACTCTCAGATTACGAGTCGAGTGCCTTAACCACCTGACCATGCAGGGCGTTAGTGAATTTGGTAGCTTTTCGTTGTGCATTTGAAGCTTACTCTAGTATCTCAGTTATTTAGAAATATATTTAAACTCCATTAGTAAAGCTCAAGATACGTTAAAGCGTCGCGAGATTCTTCTGGAATAATTGGTGTTATTTTCAGTGTTAAATATTATCATTTTAACACAGTTTCTATTATGCGTTTATAATGGAATCATGTATATATCAGATAAGTGTGGAAAGTTACCAGAACGTTGGAAATATTCCTGCAAAGCTCTTAAAAAATTATGTTTTGCATAATACGCTGTGGCGCAGTGGATTCAACACATAATCTTATTTCATTGAAAGACTTACATTTCCAGAATACTTTGGTGAATGCAACAAAGATAAGAAAACAGGAACGGATCATACGAATAGCAGAGACTATAGAGGGTGGAGAGATCCCTCACATTTTAATCACAAGTCTTCTATTTACAACAAAAAAGCATTAGATGCTATTGTTTTAAAACATCAAGGTGGAGTTAATAGTGGTCGGGTGCTTAGGTCATCTTTAAGATAAAAAAAATATCACAATGAAAAATGTGTAAGGAAAGACGCATTTTGTGAAAGGAAGTCGGTTACGAGAATAACATGTACAGCGCGTTGATGTGCGAACGAATTGAAATACGCGTAAGACAGCAGAAAAATGGTCGGATAAATGCAATAAACTAGCGGGAACTTGCAGCTGCTAAAGTCAATTATTACCAGAAATCTTGCTAAGGAACCTACATAAGATGATTAATATGTTGTAGACTCTAACAGAATTGAGCTGGAGGACAAAGAATGTGTTTGTGATTAGGACCGAGAACTGATATATATATATATATATATATATGTGTGTGTGTGTGTGCGTATGCTTATATTTAAGAAACTAATTATAAATAAGTACATATGTATATTTGTTTGTTTTAAATTTCCCACAAAGCTACACGAAGGCTATCTGCGCGAACCGTCCCAAATTTAGCAGTGTAAGACTAGAGGGAAGGCAGCTAGTCATCACCACCCACCGCCAACTCTTGATCTACTCTTTTACTAACGTATAGTGGGATTGATCGTAACATTATAACGCTCCCACGGCTGAAAGGGCGAGCATGTTTGGTGTTAGGTGGATTCGAACCCGCGACCACAGTATCACGAGCCGAGCACCTTAACCACCTGGACATATCGGGCCTACATACGTGTATATATATATATAATTTTCAGATTTTATTTATTTGATGGTTGTCGGTTGTTTACTGTGGTGACGTAAACATAGCTATATTTTTCGAAATTACAACGAACATATATAGTCGAATATTTTGAAAAATATTACTGTTGTATTTATTTGTGGAAAAAATGAGTGAGGGCCTTCTTGATGTTTTGTTTGTTTGTGAATATTCTCTCGGGCAAAGGACTTGTTAAGTTTTCTTTTGTGTTAGGTTTGAAAATGGCAAAGTAAGTTTAGTTATACTTCAATCAAATAGAGTTTAGGATGACATATTTCTTGGGCTTGAACTAACGTGCACAATGTCAACCGAGTAAAAATGACTAGAGATATGGAACATTTTGAAATAATTATGGTATAATTTGCCTCTTTCATTAGTCCAAAAGACTCGTGCACTATGTATATACGACCGTATCTATAAATGTCAATACTTTACCAAAATTGCTTTAATGAACATTTCGTCTAAGGCTCTAATACGTGGGGTAATAACATTCGGTTCTTAGTAATGTGCAACGAAAGAAGACATCTGCTATGAAACGTTTGTCAAGGTGTTAAATTATATAAAATACTGAATTAACAACTAACGTAGAATTAACTCCGAAGACAGGGGTGTACATTCTCCATGTTTGCTAAATATCTACGTCAGATTCATAGTCTAAGCATAGCTTAATTTGGCGACTAATCAACTGAATGATAACGAAACGTTCCGTGGAAAGTTTAACTTCAGGATAGGTTGTCAGAAAGACTTACCTCCTGGCCATCGTATCGTAGTTGGTGGTTCTATTTCTTCAATAATATCATGATACTGTGCATAAAGATTTATTTCAAATACTCGCACATATATATATTAAATATACTCTTCAAAAAAAGAAACGCAAAAGGGATGTTTTTGTTATTTTAAAGAGAAATATATGTAATAACGTTACAAGCTCAGAGTATGTGATGTTACACGTGTTAAGGCACTGATTGTCAGACCAAAATGACAATAAAAGTTGTGCACTTTGAAAACGGAGGAAAACATCGGATTTTTTGCCAAAACGCATTCGTGTCCAATACATTTGTTTGAGAGATC
Source organism: Tachypleus tridentatus (assembly GCF_004210375.1). Taxonomy (NCBI): domain Eukaryota; kingdom Metazoa; phylum Arthropoda; class Merostomata; order Xiphosura; family Limulidae; genus Tachypleus; species Tachypleus tridentatus. The sequence continues at coordinate 109,936,844 of NC_134832.1, read as the reverse complement.
TGCATGTTCTGCGAGTGCGACATGTGCAAAATCCCTATAAAAGTGACGGGTTCTCGGTTTCCATAGCTCAGTGTTAAGCCACCGACACCCAATACAGTTACGCCAAGACTGACTGAAGCACAACGCAACAACGCCATTGGTCGCTTGGAAGCAGGCAAATCTCGATCACATATTGCCAGAGCTGTGAATGTCCACCCAAGCACCATCACAAGGCTATGGAATCGTCACCAACAACATGGATCAGCTCGTGACCGTCCACGATCTGGCAGACCTCGTGTGACCACGCCCACACAAGATCGCAACATCCGGTTACGTCACTTTCGGGATAGGACCACCACTGTGACGTTTACTGCCTCAACCATACCAGGGCTGCATAGGATTTCCGATCAGACCGTACGCAACCGTCTACGAGATGCAGGAATCCGACCTCGACATCCAGTCAGAGGCGTCATCCTCACCCAGCAACATCTTCAAGCACGGCTGCACATCGGTATGGCCTCATCGACGATGGAGGCATGTATGGTTCAGCGATGAATCACGTTTTATGCTTCGTAGGCAGAATGGAAGGACCCGTGTTTACCGTTGCCGAGGTGAACGTTTTGCAGCAAACTGTGTGCAGGAAGTTGACAGATTTGGTGGTGGCAGCGTCATGATGTGAGCTGCCATCGCGTACAATGCCAGAACAGACCTTTTGCACATTCGAGGGAATCTTACGGCTCAACGATACGTTGATCAGACCGTACGCAACCGTCGACGAGATTCTTAGACCCCATGTGCAACCCATCATGGTGAACGTCAACGATGTTTTTCAACATGACAACGCCCATCCTCACACAGCCCGACTCACCACTGTCATCTTGAGACATCACAACATCAACGTTCTTCCCTGGTCCTCCAGATCACCAGATTTAAACCTCATCGAACATCTTTGGGACAAGTTCGACCGACGTCTGCGACGGTGACAACCTCAACCGCAGACTCTATCTCAGCTTGCAGCAGCTTTGCAGGCTGAGTGGACAGCCATTCCACAGGATGTGATTCGTCATTTCCTCGCTTTCATGGGCAGGAGATGCCAACCAGTTATAGATGCCCACGGGGGGCATACTTGTTATTGACGTTGAGTGACATTAAACTTCAACTAGTGAGCGTGGACTTCGCCTTTGCAGACTTTGGATGTTCAGCAGTGAATGTGCAAAGTTTCACACATGTCATACAGAACTACCCGGAATAAACTTGTTAACAATTTGTCTCAAATTTTGCCTTTTGCGTTTCTTTTTTTGAAGAGTATATATACATTTATATAATAAAAAAATAAAAAGATAATTTGGACTTTAACTTGAATTTATTTGATGAAAGCACTCGTAACTCATCATTTTCTTGTTAATAAAAACAGTAATTTGATCTCACATTTTAATTATGATATTTTTCCATGATTTTATTCTCTTTATCTGGAGGATTAAAGGACATTTATAACCACTTCTTCTAATAAAACTATGTCAGGTTAGGACATTCATAACCACTTCTTTCTAATAAAACTATGTCAGGTTATACGTAATAGGATTTGAAGAGGATTCGTTGTAGTTCTTAAAACGCTAGAGCACGAATTTTTATCTTACTTTTCAAACTATTTTCAATAGTGGATAAACAATGATTGAATATTAACTCTTTTAGCTTCTGTTAAGTTATTTTGCACTACAAAACAAGGAACTAAAAAAAGGTTTAACGTGCACGTCTTAATAACCAGTTATTTAAAACTTACCTCCGTATGCACTGGCTAAAGTAACTTGGTGTATTACATCAGTAAACGACAATTTCTTTAAGATTAAAATTTTAATTACGCAAGTGTCAAAAACGTTTGTTATGCAAGGTTTCCAAAACCAGTGAAAGACAGAGAAGGATTATATTGTATTTGCAAATACACGATGAAGCAAACTTCTTGAGATACTCTTAAAAGAGAAATTATGTTTTAGATCCTATTCACAAGAGTTCTATAAATTTTCACATGTGGCTACTAAGATAATCCTTTAACTCTTTCACTGCCACTTTTATAAGTAAATAACTCTACTAATGTCATTGATTTTTAGATATCAAATAAAACCCAAAGAGCTGACATTCTTATATTCCATTACGTATGTGAAACTTACAACTGATAAAAATAAGGAAAAAGTTTCTTCACATTGGTACAAAATTTGAAACTTTTATGACTGTAAGAGGGTTGATCGTTGTAAAACTATAACTTTTTGTTATGATTTGAATGGAAAGAAACATAGTTTCATTAAGAACGTTGTAACCCACAAAAACTCAAATCACAGCCATAATGTTGCTGCAGAAATACTTCATTAAGTAGTTATGTTCAGGTGTGTTTTGACAATTGTGACATTTAATAAGTAAATAAATACAAATGTTCTTTTGTAAGATACATACACACCGACTGATAATGTATTATTTCACTGTGTAAATATATATTTTACAGAATATGAATTGTTCCTGAAATACTCGTAGCTTACCAATATTTCAGTTGAAAAAAATCTAACACTACTTTCAGTCACACTCTTAACGCTCTTAACTACAGCGAAGGGGGTGAATTCATCAAGTTATTTATTAGCGTATCCGTAAACGATTTAGAAACTTATGATTTAATTTACTACAGTTTTCAGAAAGTCTGTAAAATCGGTATATAACATAGATTTGCGATATAAATCTGTAAAAGTTTCACAAGACACGACAGAGATCTTAACGCGGCTATTAGAACCCATTTGCAGTAACCATTCAGAAAATGGTTTTCTCTGGACTAATGCTTTCCCAGATTATTGTATTTGGCATTGTAACTGTATTATCACTTCTTGGTTTACTGTGTTATTTATTCTAGACCCGCAAGTGAAGTAATAATTGTGTTTTCCCTTAAAAGTAAAACTAAAAACAAACACTTGCAGTGCTATGGTTAGATTTCTGCTTTCACTTGTTTACAGTAGTGGGCTCTCCGTCAAAAACAATCGTCATACGTATGCCCATTGCATTTCGTGTTTAAAATAGGAGACAGGCAGCAAGCAGCACAAATTAAACACTAAAGAGAATTATAAGGAAATGTCTTAGGCCTGGAAGAGCTAGTTATGCTTTTTCATTAACGAAGGCCCGGCATGGCCAGGTGGTTAAGGCACTCGACTCGTAACCCGAGAAACGCGGGTTCGAATCCTTGTGACACCAAACATGCTCGCCCTCCCAGCTTATACTGAATATTGTATATATTTTCTTTTGATTTTATTACCTTTTGATCAAACTTATTCAAATCTATTCATTTTTAAAACTTATTGAACTAAGTTCAGCCACTAAAGGTTCGTACACACAATAGTATCTAAGCTTTGTTTGTTTGTTTTGGAATTTCGCACAAAGCTACTCGAGGGCTATCTGTGCTAGCCGTCCCTAAATTTAACAGTGTAAGACTAGAGGGAAGGCAGCTAGTCATCACCACCCACCGCCAACTCTTGGGCTACTCTTTTACCAACGAATAGTGGGATTGACCGTCACATTATACACCCCCACGGCTGGGAGGGCGAGCATGTTTAGCGCGACGGGGGCGCGAACCCGCGACCCTCGGATTACGAGTCGCACGCCCTACGCGCTAGGCCATGCCGGGCCCGGTATCTAAGCAATAAAATGTTATTTTAAGAACACTAAGAAGCCAATTTCCCCTCCAAACTTCTCTTTTACTGTTAACATTAAAATATTAAACTGCGCGAATATTCCGTTTCCACGTATGTTGAAGCGTGTAATATTACACGATCTCAGTTTTATTGTGTATTACATTATATTAGTGCAGATTAAAAGTTAAATTGCTGCTAGTTAGCAATTAATAAACTACTTACAAAGGCAGCATTTGAATTGTTTGTTTGTAGTTAAGCATAAATCCACACAATGGACTATCTGTGCTCTGCCCACCACGGGTATTGAAAATTGGTTTCTAGCGTGGTTCGTTCGCAGACATATCGCTGTGCCACTGGGGGGCCGGCATTTGAAACATAATTCGGTGATTACAGGCAAACGCATTAATTTTCATTTATTAGAAAAAACAGAAATACACATCTAGTAAATATGGTTCTCGTTCCGTTACTGCATAAACACCTTCTATATTAGTAACTATTGCACTGTAAGAGTGACAGTCAAATCCCCTCCACCGTTCTAAACCAACAAGTCTATAACACATTTTTGATAAGGTTGATTACATTTCTCTGAAATGTACCAATCAATAATAAGTACCATTTAAGAATTGATTTCTCAGAAACAGAAAGTCTGCAGCATCACAAACTCCAAAGCTTTGTAATATAATAGCTAAGATGTCTAGATGTACCCGGCCTCAAATATTGAAATAACAATTACCAGTTGCATACTCCAGGGAGCTCTAGAAGTTTCAGAAGTAATGAAATTTATGTATTCAGGAAGGATCTAATTTCTTGTTTTTTGGCATAAATATATATGAAACTATTCTTGGTTGTTCCGTTGTTTTCTTATACAACTTGCGAATATTTTGTTTATAAGAATAACAACTTGTAAAGACGATACATATCATTGTATACATTTTTTATCACCATGTGTTCATAAATACTTGATTTGTGATAAGATAATGCAATTATTGGTTTATCATAAAGATAACAACATGACACGCAGTTTAGAAATAAACGTCTATTTAATATACGTTAAAAAGTTTACAACATGCATGTTAAAAAAGAACCGTGATGTTTCAAATTGGAATTTTTTCACATCATCTCATTCTCCAAAGATAAGTGCTCAGAGAGAATGGTTATCCGTAAGAACATTTCTGAAAAGCTAAGTACTTGCGAATGTGTATCATAAGTAGAGGTTCACGGTTTATATATGTTTTACATGTGGGATGAATTACGATTCTTCAGTATATTTCAATGCTTAACTTATTCAAAGAACTATGGATACTATTATCTACTTACCGGTACCCTCATTGACTCCTACTCTAAACGCCTGTGCAGAAAGTTCTAATGAAAAGAAGTAGAAGGTAGGAGTTGAATGAATAGAATTAATAGAAAGAATGCATTGTTTTACAAACATTGTATCAAATGTCCTGAAAAACATGACCTGCGAGTAACTACACTAGAGATTATTTGAAGTCGTAACGAGGTTAATGATTTCGGCTTAAATTTTTGTTAAATAAATATTTCTTAAAAATTCACTTCGAAGTCGTTACTTGACTAAACATTACGAACATTGTTAGATGCCACTTAGAACTGCATGTACTAAACATTCAAACGTTTCTGATCACGTTTGGGAAAAATTTCTTAAATTTCATTTCCTTTTTTTTTACGTGAATATCTTGTTAAAGCCCTCCTTTTACGTGTAAAATTAGTGTTAAATTTAGCATAACTAAGCAGAACCTATATAAAAACATAGAATAAGACGTGTACACCAGTACTGAATATCTCTTCCTTAACTTAAATAACATATTTGGTCATACCTGTTACTTATTAATTCGTTTTTCTTTTCACTTTAAGTTTTTAAGTTAATTTCGTTTCGAATTTATTACGTTGTGGTTAACGTAATTCGCCTTGGGAATATAATTCATATTTATTCTTAGACATCTACGATTTTAATTTGGTCAACTTTAATTACTTTGAAATATTTTAGTTCGTCTTTTGGAATGGAAATGCCTTGTTATTAACATCATATTAAATAAAACTGTAAACGAAATTGCTCTAACCTGTTTAATATTAATGTGAATATTAGTTGTTTATCCGTGGGCACAAAATGTAATTGAATAATGACACACCCAAATATTTTGTGTGAATTAACAGTTATTGTTCTGTAGTAATCAGATTTTTATGTCTTTAGTGTGGGGTGAAGCAATGACTAATATTTTTTTTACATTTTTTTCTCCGGTCTTATTGTCAAAATTTTCACGTAATTTATCTTTATGTGCGTGATTACTTTCGACTCCATTTGAGCACAGACAACAGCAAGACAGTAATTGATGAAATTAATATTTCAACCCGTGTTTTCTGAACTACTTACACCTTCAGTGAAAGTGAATGACTAACAGACTGTTAATTACTATTTTCTGTTTATGAAACAGAATTAACAGTGACATAATTTTCAGCAAATTTGTTTGTATAACAGAAACCAACTCTCTCAAGTTAAGTTGTTATGAGTAGGTTTTTTTTACCTCAGTTTGAGTGTTGTTTCAAAAGTCCGTTGACTTTGTCCAAGAACATTACTTATGTACAACTCTACGAAATGTATCTGTTTAACCAGACAGCAGGATCGTAAAAATAATTTTTGCATTGGGAAGGGAGCACCAAATATTTCCAGTTCATAACATTAAAACATTTTCCCGCTAAGTTGTCAAAACATCAACGATTATACTCATAATGCCGTATTTAAATACAACCAAGAAGATAACATGCTTAAGTTATATTTTAATCATCAGCAAAAGTAATACATTTAAGCGATTATTATAATATATGAATAAAATTAAGTACTCAGAACATGTGCACACACATTTTTCTATATAAATACATTTTAAGAATAAAACTATTATCTGGATTTGCGAAAAACAAGATAAAACAAATCATATTAGAATACATTTTACAAGGAACCTCTGAGTAGTTTAAAAAAAATTAAAACAATTCTTGCAAAAAATACATTATTCATGACTCCTAACACACTCAATAGTTGCTTGGTTTTATAAATGAACACAAATTATGAATATCTTTCTCAGTTGAATGAAAGTTAATGCATACAAATTGAGATATTTATTATATTGGTATTAGAGAATAATGTAAAATTAATAAATAAATAACCATAGCGTTACAATCGCACATTTTAAACATTTGTCAATTCAGGCCAATCTATGGCCTCAAAATGTGGACTTTGCTACATTATCCAACATTTACTATGTCATCATTAACAATTAACTCGCAAAACGTGTGATATGTATTCTTTCTTAGCTTGGTTGTGTAGCCTGCGTGTAAGTTTACACTTCTGCATAAATTTTAGAGGAGGTACCACCATATTCTTACATAGATTTTCGTCGGACTTTCGTTTCTATTTAATAATTAATATCATCTTTAAAACTTTATTATTTTTAAATATTCGTAGATACTATCTGCTCCAACAATCTTTAATTGAGCCAATTAGTTAGTTAGTTATCACCATTAGATTCCATCTAGGAACATAGGGCCGCAATCGCTTGCGGATTCTTCAACAAGTATTTAAGTGAGTAGGTTGTTAGCCCGCTGCACCGAGCCGTCCCTAATTAAGTAGTGTAAGACTAGAGGGAAGGCAGCTAGTCATCACCACCCACCGCCAACTCTTGGGCTACTCTTTTATCAACGAATAGTGGGATTGACCGTCACATTATAACGCCCCCACGGGTGGGAGGGCGAGCATGTTTGCGCGCGGGCGCGAACCCGCGACCCTCGGATTACGAGTCGCACGCCCTACGCGCTAGGCCATGCCAGGCCCAATTGAGCCAATATTACATGTTTTTTTTTTCCCTATAGTATTTTATTTTTTTTTAGTATATATTCTGTATATACTATATATATTTAGTATATATAGTATATATATTTAGTATATAAAATATTAAACGATATTTTAAATTACGTAACATGAGAACAGAAAAGGGTTCTTGATAAATAGACGTTTCAAAATTACCTTGTTCATTCCTTTTTACATCTAGAAACGGCAAACTATCATTTTTCTCCATTTCATGTGTAAACTGTGGAAGGTTTTGTGTTATTCAAGTAGTTTGAAAACTCTGTTAATACTTTATTATATCTCCATATTATATATTTAAACCAACCAAATATGGGCCCAGCATGGCCAGATGGTTAAGGCACTCGAACTCGTACTCTGAGTCGAATCTCCATCACACCAAACATGTTTGCCCTTTCAGCCCTGGAGGCGTTATTGTGTTACGGTCAATCCCACTTTTCGTTGGTAAAAGAGTAGCGCAAGAGTTGACGGTGGGTGGTGATGACTAGTCTCACACTGCTAAATTAGGGACGGCTAGCACAGATAGCCCTCGAGTAGCTTTGTGCGAAATTCCAAAACAAACAAATGTTCGTTTGTTTTTGAATTTCGTACAAAGCTAGTCGAGGGCTATCTGCGCTAGCCGTCCCTGATTTAGCAGTGTAAGACTAGAGGAAAGTCATCACCATGAGGGTGAGCATGTTTGGTGCGACGCGGGCGCGAACTCGCGACACTCGGATTTCGAGTCGCACGCCTTACGCGCTTGGCCATGCCGAGCCCCTACAAACGCCCAAACCAGCCAAACATAAAGTTACCATCTGTTATATGTCTTTGGGTTTAGAATATCGACCAAGTAATAATAAAATTTAGTAACATGTCTCACATTTCCTGTCGTTTATTATTAGGAGAATGTGCTCACTGGTCTCATAGCTTCTACGCATCCGACAATAAGGTATTACTATGTTTATGAAAGCTTTTTTATATTTAAATATTTCTAGACACTGTTTTAGTGTATAAATTCTGTGATGTAATATTTTTCAATAAATCCATATTTTCATTTACAAATAATTTAGTACATCAGCAGTTCAATGGTAAGTCTTAAGTAAGACCTTATGTCGCTAAAATTAAATTTCAGGGTGCATTCTGCGCAGTGTTCAAAGTGCGGATAATTTATTCCTTACGAAAAAATTACACGCTTTAAATAAATAATTTAAATATACACTGTGGCATAGGCAACCAATTATTTCAGTTGCAACCAAACTAAAACTAAAAATATAATAAAAATAATCCAATAAAAATATACTCTTCAAAACAAGAAACACAAAAGGGATATTTTTGTTAATTTAAAGAAAATATATGTAATAACGTTACAAGCTCAGAGTATGTGATGTTACACGTGTTAAGACACTGATTGTCAGACCAAAATGACAATAAAAGTTGTGCACTTTGAAAACGGAGGAAAACATCGGATTTTTCGCCAAAACGTATCCGTGTTCAATAAATTTGTTTGAGAGATCTGCATGTTCTGCAAGTGCAACATGTGCAAAATCCCTATAAAAGTGACGGGTTCTCGGTTTCCATAGTTCAGTGTTAAGCCACCGATATACAGTTACGCCAAGACTGACTGAAGCACAACGCAACAACGCCATTGGTCGCTTGGAAGCAGGCGAATCTCGATCAGATGTTGCCAGAGCTGTGAATGTCCACCCAAGCACCATCACAAGGCTATGGAATCATCACCAACAACATGGATCAACTCGTGACCGTCCACGATCTGGCAAACCTCGTGTGACCACGCCCGCACAAGATCGCAACATCCGGTTACGTCACCTTCGGGATAGGACCACCACTGCAACGTCTACTGCTTCAACCATACAAGGCCTGCGTGGGATTTCCGATCAGACCGTACGCAACCGTCTACGAGATTCTTAGGCCCCATGTGCAACCCATCATGGTGAACGTCAACGACGTTTTTCAACATGACAACGCCCGTCCTCACACAGCCCGACTCACCACTGTCTTTTTGAGACACCACAGCATCAACGTTTTTCCCTGGCCCTCCAGATCACTAGATGTAAACCCCATCGAACATCTTTGGGACGAGTTGGACCGACGTCTGCGACGGCGACAACCTCAACCGCAGACTCTACCTTAACTTGCAGCAGCTTTGCAGGCTGAGTGGACAGCCATTCCACAGGATGTGATTCGTCATCTCATCGCTTCCATGGGAGGAGATGCCAAGCAGTTATTGATGCTCACGGGGGGCATACTCGTTATTGACGTTGAGTGACGTTAAACTTCAACTAGTGAGCGTGGACTTCGCCTTGCAGACTTTGGATGTTCAGCAATGAATGCGCAAAGTTTCACACATGTCATACAGAACTACCTGGAATAAACTTGTTAACAATATGCCTCAAATTTTGTCTTTTGCGTTTCTTTTTTGAAGAGTATATATTAAAATTAATTATCCTTCTTTTGTTGTTGTAAGAATACAAAGAACAAACGTATATTTACACAAACATAGATCTTAATGCTCTGTTTTTAAGGCTGAGGTGTATGTGGAACGTGAATCATCATTTCGAGCTCGTTTTTATTTAAATAGTTTAGGTCTTTTCATTCTCAACATATACTACAATATTCCTTATCAGGTTCATGCTTTTTCATTATTTACACTTCCGCCCCCTGCTAGTACAGCGGTAAGTTTACGGATTTATAACGCTAAAATCAGGGGTCCGATTTTGGACTTTTTATACTTTTTTCTTTTTACGCAATTTATACATCCATGAAGCCCAATGGATATAACACTAATCTTATGTCTTTTCTCCTTTCCAATTACTTTCTATTTTAAGTAAACCAACTTCGAATCTTTATTACATTCTAGCATTTGTGATCCAAACCAATAACACTTGAGCATCTTCACATATTTTATCCATATTATAGAGTTTCTCCACAATTACTATTGCGCTACCGCATTATCAGTATTCGTTGGTGAACCAAAAATAAATTAGTAAAATAATTATGTTCGTGCTCTGTTTCAGAAGCTGGCTGAAATCCCTAAACCTTTGTTCGATCTTTAATATTGATGAATCAGATCTTCTCCTAAGAATTCTAGGAACAGAGATTCGGGTTATGCTTGAAAACGTTTTTTTTAATAGCAAAACATGTTTCACTGGACTTGTTTGCAAGATAAGAAATAAATTTCTAAGTATTTATACTGTACAACCAATTTAATTTCCTTGTCTTTCACTTGCTATTCTACAAATGTTGAAACCTTATCTTTAGTAAATTCTGTAGCTGAGATCTTTCTTTGAAAATAAAGTCAAACCATCACCAAACGTCTATAGAAAATATAATATAACGGTGAAATTAGTGATTCAATACTCTCGGGAATAGCAGCGCAGATAATCGATTTTGTAGCTTTGCTCTTAAATACAAACACATATTAGTATAAAATCAAACAAATTGTTCAAAAGTGCCGTAAAGAATAAGTTGTTTGTTTTTGAATTTCGCCCAATGCTATGCGCTATCAGTCCCAAATTTAACGGTGTAAGACTAAAGGGAAGGCAGCTAGTCATCACCACCCACCATCAACTCTTGGGCTACTCTTTTACTAACGAACAGTGGGATTGAACATCACATTATAACGCTCCCACGGTTAAAAGGACGAGCATTTTTGGTGTGACGGGGATTCGAACCAGCGACCCTCAGATTACGAGTCGATTGCCTTAACCACCTGGCCATGCCGGGCACGTAAACAATAAAGGTGATAATGTACATTCTTGTGTCTCTCCTACATATGCATAGGGCAGTGAAAGTAGTTTGTTTAACACGAAGTGGTAAGTCAGTATGTTTGTCTTCGCTTCTCTACACACTGTTTTTATCTCATTTAAGAACTTATCACAGACGTCATTAGTATGTCCGTTTTCATATAAATAAATATTTCATATTAATAAAATAATATGTTTGTTTTCACTTTATCTGTATACAATAAGAAATACTTTCTTTCAAGAAAAAATATTTCTGAATCACACAGTAATCATGTCTAAATTATCTCTTGTTAAATAAGTTAATTTTCAATTATCCGTTCACACAGTATATTAGTTTAACATTTACTTACAATTAGAAATCAGCTAAAATTTCTTTGGGTATTTAAATTTTCTGACCTATTTTATAAGCAAGTCAGATAAAATTTTAGCTTGTTAAACAATTCTGTAAAACCTAGTTTAAAATGACAGAAAAATAATCTAGCAAGTTTCCATCTATAAATTTTATACTGTTTTAAAATCTTTAGTTCCAGTTAAGGTTGATTTAAAAACATTTGATGAATCTATAGATAGTTTCGTTGAAAGCAAACTATCTGATTTTACATACACAAATGACTACAATAAATATATCATACACGTGGTTATGTACCAGAAGAGACATTAATCATCGTAACATAGATTCAATACATATTTCAAATCTCTTGGTTTTAAAACGTTTCTGTTATAAAATCCTTGGATTTCTGAACATGTTGCTTCTAATTCATTAATACTGATTTATACAGACGTTTCAAATTGATGAGCAAACTTGAAAAGTTTATAGGATCTGTTAATTCTAAAATCTACGTCTCATGCTAAGGAAAACCTAATTCCTCACGTTATCTTATCAAACCGCTTATCACAATTTATATGTCCCGTTGTACAATTTTAATTCGATATATATATATAAAAAACCTCGTATAACAGTCTTATATTATCTCTATTAATATTTTCTGTGGCCATACTGACCAGTGAATTCCAGTTTTTTCTTATTAACATGATTGTTTATGTTTTTGTTTCCGTGAAACGGATCTATTTATCACGCACACATTTTTAAACAGCAAACAGATAAAACAGTGGCAGACCCGTCCAACAGTTATAGTAGTATTACTTAATTATCAGTAGAGTCGGTCAATGAAAAGAAATGTATCGATTCTGTTCCACTTCCATATTTTGAAGTCTATCATAAATTACCACTATGTTTTGGAAATAGAATATAATTATCAACATTAGGTTTAACTTCAGTAAAACATTTATTGATTTAATACCCTTATTCTTTATAATGTATCATTGAATATAAATTAGCATTAAACATCTGCAGTCAAATTAATGTATTTATTGCGACAGTATTTCCTTAAACATAGAATCTGTAAACTAATTATATTTGCAGACATGAAGCACAGCCTATATTCGATATTTACACTCAAATTTGTGTACGTGTTTTTGCTTCAGTTTAGTTAGGCTTAAATTTTTACCGTCCTTACTATTACCAATAAATAAACTTATGGTGTTATTCTACAATCTTGCTTTAAACCTTTTTAAAAACTTTGATAAACTTTGTTTTGTAAAAAAAAAAAAGTCTGCTGAAGTCACATCCGTCTTTTTGTTTACGTTTGTTAAAGTGAGCGCGCATTTTCATGATAGACAAAAACTGAATATTGTTAATAATAACAATAGATGAATTACTTTGAGTTACATTAATATTGTCCCGGTATGGCAAAGTGTGTTAAGGCGTGCGACTCGTAATCTGAGGGTCGCGGGTTCGCATCCCCGTCGCGCCAAACATGTTCACCTTTTCAGTCGTAGGGGCGTTAGAAAGTGACGGTCAATCCCGCTATTCGTTGGTAAAAGAGTAGCCCAAAGAGTTGGCGGTGGGTGGTGATGATTAGCTGCCTTTCTCTAGTCTTACATTGCTAAATTAGGGACGGCTAGCACAGATAGCCCTCGAGTAGCTTTGTGCGAAATTCAAAAACAAACAAACTTACATTAATATTCATATTTGACAGCACTTATATTACACAATTTCTGCTCCAGCATATCAAAAGCTAATCGCATGAGAATATATGGTAACTTTGGTATAACAGTTACTGTTAGGTTTCAAAACTAACCAAAGAAGTAACTGGGTGATTTTAACCAAATTTGATCCACTCTTTAGTTCGCTTATTTCTTGGGCAATTTTTTTGTTTGCGCTTCGTAATCTGAGGTTCGCGCCCGAGTCGCGCCAAAACATGCTCGCCCTCCCATGGAACAATTCCACTATTCGTTGCGATAGCCCAAGAGTTTGACTAGCTGCCTTCCCTCTAGTCTGACTGACGGCTAGCACAGATAGCCCTCGTGTAGCTTTGTGCGAAATTCCAAAAAAACAAACAAAAACAAATTTCTTGGGCAAATTTTTTTTGCTTCTCCTCTGTGGAACAGCGATAAGTTTACTGACTGACAATGTTTAAATCGAGGAGTCGGTTCCTCGCGGTGGATATGGTTTAGTTCTAAATCAAACCAACAATTTTCTTGTTTTAACTCTTTTTAGTGTCTCTCTCATTTATAATAGAATGTTTTTCTGATTATGCAACACTATAAAATAAGTTTGTTCTGTGAAAAATGATTATATTTCGATTTAAAATCATATATATAATTAGTAAAATATATATTTCAATTACTTTGTTCTTTGTTCGTTAATATTTCACTAAGCAAATGTTAAAATTTTGTATTTTTAAAAATAATTCTCATTACAAATGAGTAGGGATATATTTATAGAGTAAAACACTCCTAAAGAGAAACTAAGATAATCGTTCTAAGAGGTGCTTCACTTCAGTCTGTAAGTAATGTGTAAGTTGTTTTTGCAAGATCATTTGTACTTAATACAGACCTTACTATTTTGAAACATCAGCTCTACTTAATACAGACTTTGCTATTCTGCAAGATTAGTTCCACTTAATACAGATCTTGCTTTACTGCAAGATCAATTCTGCTTAATACAGACCTTGCTATTCTGGAAGATAGGTTTTTATCTAATACAGACCATACTATTCTCCTTGACGTTTCTCTCTCAAGTATAGATTATATATTTGTTGTTTCTAGTTATGTCTGGTCTTGTGTTATTAACTGATCCTTATTGATTTTTAATATCTTAAATCACCTATTTATCAAACTTCGAACTCATATTTTTCGAATATCCGCCTTAACAACATAGAAGTTTCGCAGTCTTTTCAGAGCCCGTATATCACGTGCTTATCAGCACACTAATAGTGCTTTATCGCGGTCGGTATGGGGAACCATGACATATAGATAGTTTTGTGTTTTTGTTGTGATAGCTTGTTGTTACTGTGCATCAATAAGTTCGAAATTATTATAACTGTAAACCTGATAATTTTTATTATTATAGGTAATAATTCCGTCCGTACAGAAGGTTTATTATTACTCTACCTATTTTATAATCTTCTCATGACATAAACCCATCGATACGTAAATTTGAAAAGAAATTTAGAACAAACGTAGTTTTATTGTGATTGTTTTTGAAAATGTATACAAAAATGATTGGTTTGAATTTCGCGCAAAGTTACTCGAGGGCTATCTGCGCTAGCCATTCCTAATTTAGCAGCTTAAGAATAAAGGGAAGGCAACTAGTCACCACCATCCATCACCAATTCTTGTGCTACTCTTTTGCCAACGAATAGTGAGATTGATCGTGACATTATAACGCTTCCACGGCTGAAAAGGCGAACATGTTTAGTGTAACGTGGATTCAAACCCACGACCCTCAGACAAAAATAATAGAAATGTATAGCTTTTTTTTTTTTTCTAACTGGTTCCTTATAAGTTTGCAGCCAACAGAAATAAAATGCTGTTGAAATACATTTATTCTGCCAGGTATGATGGTGTTTTATATTTTGTTGACCAAATATTAATAGAAATATTTATGTTTAAACACAATTTTAAACTGGATGCAAAACATGAAAAACAGAAAACGAAAAGTGGCATTTTTTCGTATGTTAATGAAATATCGTCTGTTGATTGCCACCAGGTGCAACACTGTTTCCTAAGAATTCAAATAACCTTCGATTTGTGCGTGAGTAACGAACAGCAGAGATAGTCACCCATACATTCAATGACATATTTCTTTCATAAATATATGATTCCCAGAAGTCTCACAGAGGTACGTGCATGACTAACATATATCAATTGTTCACGTTGTCACAAAATTAAGTGTCTTTCGTAAAAATTCTATTGTACATGCAGAACAAATACGCGTAGATAAGAAAAATCTCATTTATAAAGTTAATACACACATATTTTACCTAAACATATTTAAATCTAGCTTTTCAGCAAGACTGGTATTAAAATAATTGGACTACACCAGTCATGACAGCCACTGTATCATTTCTATCATAAATTTGGTTTACAAAACCAGCGTTGTCTTGTAATTGATTCAGTTAATATTCACTGTCCGTTTTTAATTTGCTTCTGTCGCAAATCTGCTTACAAGCTTTCTCGCTAATGCCTTTTTTTAACCAAGATATTTTTAGATATGGTAATGACTTTGTAGCTGTCGCAATAGGTTACAAAACAACTATCGACATACACGAATATTCTGTCCAAACAGTGACATGTATTCCAAACAACTTGAAATGAAGCCAAGTTAATATTCGAGACTCGTATAAGAAAGTCTAAAATTACCATATGGAAAAACTTCTCCGTCAGTAAAACTGAATTTTTATGTATAACACATGTAAATCATAACATTATACTGTTCGACATGCCTACATGTTTCTCAAGTATACATATCTAGCTTATTTTTAGTTTGTTTCTTTTAGTACAGCATTTCTGCTGTAAATATTATCTTTTTTCTATTTTACTATTTTGTAGGCTTTAGTGATACAATAATGTTTTAATGTTTATTGTTTACTCTTTAGTAAATTAGTCTTAGAGATAATGTAAGAATTACATAGCTATACTTTTATACTGTTTAACAGTTCATTGTTGTGTCGTTAATTGTGAAACGACATCCAAGAAAATGAAAGAACGCTTTCAAATGAACTTAAATTAGAGAAAAAATAGACCTTTAATGCAAAATAGCTAATAAGTTCTATAAAAGTTCTAAAGGAAACTGAGCAAAGTACTAAACACTGCAGGAACTACGTAAGCTAAAAGAAATCTTTGAAACTTTAATTGAAGAAGTTCAGTACATTAGCTCACTTCCCTCGGCTAATATTTTAAGCTTATTTCTTATCGATTGACTATTTGCTTGGAGACAAACATGGAAATAAGCATGTATCGTTGTTCGCTATTAACATGTAACATTAAATCTCATTTCAACAACAAATTCTACAGCTGATTGGCGGTAGCTTCATGGATATGTACGCTAAAAACTGGGTTTCGATACATGTTGTGGACACAGCACAGATAAGGCATTGTGAACCTTTGTGCTTAACAACAAGATAAACAATCAAATACATAAGTCGGGGGATTTTGCTATGAAACATATTATTACACAGTAGACTACAACAACTATAATACGTTTAACAAATTTTGTAACCGTCAAGATAGTATCCATGTTACTTCTGTATACCGATTTTATCCTTTAGATAACTATATTTATTATAGAAAATAATGATATGGGGAATTTTATCCTTTATCTATCCTTTATTTAAAGTATGTCTAATACTAATTTGTTGCCATCTTTTGTCGCTATGCTTCATTTTGTCTTCAAGCTTATGAATGTTTTTCCTAACTGGAATCAATGTCTTTATATTCGTTTATATGTTTAATTAGAAAGAATTTGCAAACTAGAGTCAATGTTTCTATGTGATTACGTGTATACTTACAAAGTTTCGTACTGTTTGGAGTCTTTTGTATGTTTGTTTGTTTTGAATTTCGCGCAAAGCTACTCGAGGGCTATTTGCGCTAACCGTCCCTAATTTAGCAGTGTAAGACTAGAGGGAAGGCAGCTAGTCATCACCACCCACCGCCAACTCTTGGGCTACTCTTTTAGCAACGAAGAGTGGAATTGACCGCACATTATAACGCCCCCACGGCTGAAAGGGCGAACATGTTTAGTGTGACCGAAATTTGAACCCGCGACCCTCGGATTACGAGTCAAACGCCTTAACACGCTTGGCCATGCCGGGCCCTGTTTGGAGTCCATGGCTCTATGTTCCCTAATTCGCACCGATGAAACAGCGGTTAGTTTACGGATTTACAACGCAAAAATCCAGATTTCGATTGCACGCTGTGGACACAGCAGATAGATTAATTTAGCTTTGCACTAAAACAAACAACCTTTATCTGTATACTTACAAGGTCCCTTATTGGCTGGAGATAATGTTTCTGCGTTACTTTGTATACTTACAGCAAACGTCAATATGTTTCTTTATCTGATAATTACAACAGCTTGTATTGGCTGAAATCGTCCTGGTTTGTTTTGAAATTTGCGCATAACTACACGAGAATTATCTGAGCAGCAATCGTCTTTTCAGTAGCAATTGTAATTGAATGATCCCTTAAGATACAGACAGTCCTTGTTGTTCGTTGAAATCGTCTTTTTAGTAGCAATTGTGATTGACTTATCCCTTAAGATACAGACAGTCCTTGTTGTTAGCTTGTAAGTTGAAGACCTAAATCAACTTCAGAAGTGCAAATTCTTACTTATAAATGTACCTTACTGCATTCAATAATCCATTACTAAGCTTAGTTTAAAATGATTAGAAGGTATTTTCTCTACATTTTATTGTAAAAAGCACGCACATATATATAAAAATTATAGACTCAGAAAATATATGGCGGCCTTGGGCAACGATCCGGAAAATTGATAAAAAATGTTTGGCTAATTTGTTTCATCATCTTCTTATTGCCTTCATCCTTAGTGGCTGGAAAGAAGTGATACATAAAGAAATCGATCAAGGTTAATTTATGAAGATAAACACAGAGCCATAATCGATCTTAAAACCAACAAGAAAAAAAGAAATTCACTCCGGGATTGTTTGATAACACTGGTGTAAACCATATGAAAGTGATCGTTCAGACGTGAATTTTGTCCTTAAGCCTTCTTCTCCCAACTAAGTTAAGTGAACATGCTGTGACACAGCCTATATGGATTTAA
Source organism: Tachypleus tridentatus (assembly GCF_004210375.1). Taxonomy (NCBI): domain Eukaryota; kingdom Metazoa; phylum Arthropoda; class Merostomata; order Xiphosura; family Limulidae; genus Tachypleus; species Tachypleus tridentatus. The sequence goes on along the minus strand of NC_134832.1, from coordinate 109,918,454 downwards.
CTTAGAATGTTTTAATAAATATTTTAATATTTCAAGATGGTTCGTATTATCTGATTATTTGACGCCCACTTGCAAGCTTTACTTTAAAGCGATGTATTATTATTCTGAATTCTAACATATGCTGGTAAAGTTTGAAGGAATTAGGCTCATAAAGTTCTCATTATTATTAATTTACAGCACTTTTCATTATGTATAAGCTTATGCTACATAATATGTACAGAGAAAAGTATTGATTTCCTACTGTATGGGCTCGGCATGGCCAGGTGGTTAAGGCATTCTACTCGTAATCCAAATATGCTCGCCCTTTCAGCCGTGGGGGCTTTATAATGTGAATGTGACGGTCAATCCTACTATTTTTGGTAATAGAGTAGCCCAAGAGCTGGCGGTGGGTAGTAATAACTAACCACCTTCCCTCTAGTCTCACGCTGCAAAATTAGGGACGGCTAGCGCAGATAGCTCTCGTGTAGCTTTGTGCGAAGTTCAAAACAAACGAAACCAAACCTACTGTATGACTAAGCTCAGATATACAGATTTTAGTAATCACGTCAGGTTGACTGTCACATAAAGGTGTTTGATATAATGTAAATTAGGAATGCATATCGATAGGTGGAGTATTTTCGCTACTGTAAAATGCTAATAAACATACTGATAATAAAATATATGCTAGACATTTGGTTATTTCATTGCGCTTCGGGCTGTGAATTAGACGTTTTTACTACGATTATTCAGCTTTTCAAAGATCCTGTTACTTTTCATGTACCATTTCTAATTACATCGAAATAATCATAAAAATCTAAGAACTTAAATTATCAAATAGGTGTAAAGTAATTAGCGCAAAACAGAAGTTTATTATAGTATTAAAAAAGTGTGCAAAACAGTAAAGTTTTTTGGATGCGTTGATGCATAGTAAATTCAATTAAATTAAAAGAGTAATTATGAAGATTGGTTACTTCCAACTCTATACCTAATTAGTGACTCCTGCTCAGATCTAAAACATTAGAAGACACCATAGAAATTAATTACTTAATTAATATTAAACTTTGGGTATGGATTAAAATAAATTCGTTTTTAAGTACCATTAGGGCATTTTAGTTATTTGCAATATTATCGTTGTCATATTCCGATAGCGAGAGACAGAAACTTATATAATTACTGTTTGAAAGGGAATTAGCTGTGTTGTGTTTGAATTATATTATTGGTCATTACATGCACAAGTGCATCTAAAGCACTAAGCTATGAATCCATTGAGACTACATGCATAAATTTATGTTAATTTGTAAAATGTTCATAGAATTGATTAGATTAGATGAATACTATATAGCAACCAGTTCATGTTAGTCAAACGGTTATATGTTTCTCATATGTTTCAGGACTGTCGTGGGTAGATCTGTGCGCATTTATATATCATTTCGGTGTACCGTTCCATAGTATCATGGTACACGAATCAGCCTTCAGATAAGTGACAAATACATGAGAAAGGAAACACGAAAAAGTTATCTAGGAAAATTTATTGTGTAGATAAATTTCGAAAACTATTTAGATGTTGTGTAGCGATTTCTTATTTTGATAGATAGCCTAAAGGTATGGAAAAAGTTGACAGAATTAATTGAAACAAATGCAAAAATGCAGAATTGCTTTTTTTATAAGAGAAAAAATATAAATTCCTATTATTTTCAAGTTGAAGTAATAAATTTTGTTATGAGATAGAAATGCCAATTGGATATTTAAATCAAAGCACGGTGAGAGGTGAAAGTGTTAGATTTTTTTTTACCATTAAATGGTTGTAGTATTCATAACTAACTAAGAAAGACTATCAACGTACTTAAAAGATATGTTTGGAATATTAGTTAAAGAATTAGAAACATTTTAATAACTTTTTAAGCACCATATTTGTGGTAGAAAAGATATAGTGTTTTTTTATTCTTGTTTGTTTTTTGAATTTGGTGCAAAGCTAAACGAGGCCAATCTGCTCTAGCCGTTCCTAATTTAGTAGTGTAAGACTAGAGTGAAGGCAGCTACTCATCCCCACCTATCACCAACTTTTGGGTTACTCTTTTACAAACGAATAGTGGTACTGACCCTACGGCTGAAAGGGCGAACATGTTTGGTATGACGGGTATTCGAGCCCACGACATTCAGATTGCGAGTCGAACGCCTTAACCCACCTGGCTATGCCGAACCTCGTTTAAGAGGCACAAGCTTATAAATTATTTTAAAAACACATGTTATAGATCTTTTATTTACAAGATATCTGTGGAATTTATATATATTTTTATACTATCTTCGCAGTTTTTCTTTTTTATTAAAGAAAAATAAAATTTTCTAACAACGGAAAAAAGGCTCAAGTTTATATAATTTTTAACTTATTAAAAATAACTTTTTCCCTGACAAAATTTAGCATGAAATCCATAATTAATTAATTAATACTTCATACTTGTTGGGAGATGAAATTCAGGAACAGCTAAAATATTTCTCCCTGGTCTCCTTTTCACGCAAATTGATGGAAGTTATAAAGTAGCCATCTTGTCAGTTGCTTGTTGTTTTGGTTGCTAAGACCTAGTATAGGAATTCGAACTGCAGCATGTAACTATATAAAAACACAATTATATGTGTTGTATGAACTTCAAGAATGAAACAAGAGTTGGTACAATGTCCTTTCACTGGTAAGATCTGTTTTAGTTTTTTTTCCCATAAATACGTTAATACGAATTGACTACCACTGTCAACACATCATAATGCTAGATATAGTAACTTAAGACCTACAACGACAGTAACGCCACTTAACTAAGGCTTATTTTGACTTTTGAGAACGTATAACTTTTATTTTGAAGTTTAAAGTTATGATATGATAACTGTCAACTCAATCGTTTCGTGGATTTTCAAATTGCATACAAATTTCCATGAATGTTTGAGGTCATTATCTTCTTGGTAGTAGAATAGAATTCTTTAGCAATAATACGAAACCATTGAGTATACCATGATGGATCAGTATCTGATGGTGCTTGCACTGACCCATTATTCTATCTATTTTACAAATATTCCCTGTCGTCTCGACAGAAAAGTACCAACAAACCATCACACTGCCTCCCACATGCTTCGTGGTAGGTGGTATACATTGAGGTAACTATCTTTAACCTTTCTTATGCCGGACGTACAATCTATGCTCTGAATCAAATATTTCAGACTTGAATTCATCCATCCATAATACCCTTTTACAATCATCATCAGTCCAGTTTTGTACTCTTTTTTTTTTTTATCAAATTTCAGTCTCTTGACAATATAAGATCGAAATAAATTTTTGAACAGTTACGCGACCAAATTTTCCATTCTCGTTGAGTCTTCTCAATACTGTAGATCTGGACACTTTTCTGTTATTTGGTACATGGTCGTTTATCTCATGCTTGCGATCATTGACAGCCTTCCTTCTGTCCCGAAGGCTGAATAAACGAAGATACTTAACATCAGTATCATTGAGTTTAAGTGTTCTGCCTCTTTCTTTACTATTTTCATATTTATCTGTTTCGGTCTAACGATTTAGTGTGTACTGACAGTATTTGGTGAACATTTCACGTCTGCAGCAATTTGACCAAGAGTCCAACCGCAAAAAACTAACGAACTTGGCAAGGGTTTAGTTTAGAGGGAAAGAAGTCTAAAGAATTCTCTCCCCAACTGGAGTGATCAGGAACGTTGTGGTTTCTCTTCGTCCTCTCACGTGAAAGATTAGTGAACTTTACATGGGAGTTTGCCTTTATTTTATTTTAACTTATTTAAGGTGAAGAAGTGAGGTGGGGAGTATGAAAGTGACGGCTGAGAAGGAAAAATAACCTGACGGCTGGCGATTACTAAAAATTGACTTAAGATTGACTTAAAATTGACTTAAACGGCTCCTTTCAGGACCAGGCAAGAATGTAGAGTCCAACTATCATCATGTAAAACTTTTATGCAAACTCTCTGTTTCACTGACAATTCTCTACCTTTTATGAGCCGTGGCACAACAACTAAATGTGGCACAACAACTAAATTTAACACATAGTGTTAAACATTATTTTTATCAAAGTATATTTATGTAGTGGTATTAAATTGATTTTTTCCTGGCATATACCAGTATCATATGGTAAGTACTTGCTAGCTTCCTCCTATATAGTCAAAACATTGCATATAGTGTCCTGACAGTTATTTCAAATACTAAATTTGATCACTATGTTAATTCAAGTTGAACCATTATGACATGTCCTGGGTCCAAGTATATGGGATTTTAAAGAATGATAAGTATTCTCACCCTGGATTATTCAGTTGTCAGTGAAGCATTACCATAATGTTGAAATTTACATTCTGTTTTGGCATGGCAGAATTAACATCATAAAATAAGCACAATTATAAAATGTTCTCTTTTCTTAACACTTCTGTGCAATACTGTAGTTTTTAATTGTTGGCGTCTTTTTGCTATATGAAGTTTGTTTCAACCAATCCAAACAAGTAAAATAAACTGATATCACACATAAATCTGTAGTGCTGCAAAATAATAATAAATATAAAATTGTTAATGTAATTGAAATTAAATATTCATAGTAATCTGCTCTGTATCATAACATCTCCGTGAAACCAATAAGAAAATATTTAACACTTACTTAATCGTTATAAGACTATTGTTGTTTTAAAGAAAACTAGGTTTTATATGTAACTCAAAACAATACAAACAAAATCCGTTAAGTATACATGAAGTTAGCAGTTATTTTTTAATATTTGAAAATATGGTTAAATCAATTAAATAATTTGAACAATACTATAGAAATATCTTCTAATTTTACTGAAATTATCCGTAAGTTTTTACTGTAGAGAACCATTTCACAAACCTTTGCCATATTCACTGAGTTCAATTTCAAGCCATTTAAAAATAATTTGACAACAAAAAGTAGGCATTTTTTTAATAAACGGCAAAGAACGAAAGTTAAACCTTTATTTTTATATACAGTTGGACTTTCTCTAGAGTTGGCGCTGTGATTCTGTCGATGGAGCTGATCTATATGAAATTTATGATATATATATATGTTTGTGGGTGGGAGGGGGTGTTTTAAATGACTTTGTAACATGTTGGTAATTTTAAACTTTCATATGTATACGTTGAGACAAAAGGAAAAAACAACCAGAGAAATTTTGCAGTATTATCAGAGCGCAATAATTCAAAGCGTTCGTACTTAATTATATTTAAAAAACAAGGAAACCTTACGCTAAATTTAAGGAGTAACTACTTTTGGCTTTTGGTGCACAACAGTTACAATCTGACTGTGTCAAATAAATGTTGTAGAAAATCTGCCTCGAGGCCGTTTTATATTCGGGAGACCTTGGAGCAGACACATTGCTGCATATACACACACATACAAAAGTGAAAGGCAGAAACATTTCAATTAACTTCGGCTTGACAACACTGTTCAGGGTACATATCTGTTTTCAGCTGTTTTTAAGCATTAATCAACTGAATTAATTAATTACACTGCACAACAATTTTTTGAAAAGTTTGGTTTCCTGAAATGTTTTTACTCATTGTGACAGGTACCTGGTGGGTATGCACAAATATAGTTTTGGTTCTGCTTCATCACGTAGGAACTCTGAGAAATAGACAGTTAACTGTTTACCGGCAATAATGTATTTAATTGCGTTTATGTTTCTAATACACTATTAAGTTCAACACAATTAAAAGTATTTTGCTCCTTATTATCACGTTGCAATGTCCAAGAGCAGTCAGAAAGCATTGACGGATTCCAGTTGCCCTGATATCGTTTTTCCATTGTAGCAATGTCCTGGAAAACTAAAGATTTCGATGAAACGGTACGTGATGGGCAAATTTGGATGTGATTTTCGTGCTCAGCAGCCAAAAATTTATAAGGAACATCTAACAGTGTTCAAGAAGCAAAAACTTTGTTGTGCAGTGTTTTACTACTTAGGCCTTGCTAAAATTTAAGATGGATGTTTTTTACAGTACTTTAGTATATGCCTTTATGATTTTAGAAGTGTATTTTTAACGCCTCACTTTTTTCTTGTTATAACTTAACTGTATTTGTCTATTTCGTATTGATTCGCCCGTATGTTGAAGAGATATGTTAGTAGCAAAATAATGTTGTGTGTGGAATTATCAAAGAAAGAGAAAACTTTGAAATATACAATAAAAAAACATTGTTTTACGTCTATTAAACGCTAATTTAAATATTTTTTGTAGCTTGACTGTGAAAAAAAAAACACACAAAATAAATGCACAAAAATATACCTTATGTGGATTATATATTAAGTTAAAAGTTTTTTCTTTTGTAGAATGACAGTGAAAAATACTTAACGTGCACGGTAAAACGTATATTACATTGAATAACCATGAATTTAAGATTATTTTCTTGTAAAATAACAAGAATGTAGGATTGACTGTCGTGTTATAACGTCCCCACGGCTGAAAGGGCGAGCATGTTTGGTGCGACGGGGATTTAGTTATTTCTAGTTTGCTAAAATAGGACATCAAGTAAAAATAATACACCTGACAATGTTGCTTCATGCTCTGTTACGTCAAGTATAATACCTAATGTACTTCTACATACTAGCTACCATGTCAGTGACAAGGATGCAAAAAACTAAAGTAACAAAACAGTTGATCGCTTGTACACAGCTGAGAATAAATTAAAGTTTGCGCAACAAAAAAACAACAACAACAAGAGTTTGAAGTGAACTGTTCACTCGTTAAAGGTGTTTGTGCAAACACTAATAAAGAAACATTTTTATATCGACTAATAGCTTCTTTTCTGATATTTCTTTAGAAATATTTATAATGGTTACTTATTAACAGAAGAAAATTTTTGATGTTGGTGGAGATACAGAAGATGATAAAGCTATTCTTGCCCGTAATGTATTGGTGTTTGTGGCTGTTTATCCAAACATTTACTGGAAGGTCTCTGTTTGATATTTCTTTATTAATAGAACTAAGAAGAGAATGTATGCAACTCAACGCAAAACACCAGTCAATAAAGTCTGTAATTATATGAAACTTTAGTGTTAAAAATTTCACCTCGTAGTATTTTTGGCATATAAAATAAGACAGAATTATCCGAAACTCCTTCTTACTTTTGTTAGATCATACTGCGAGTTATAATAATAAATCTAAGTTCGACAGTTCACAACTGAATATTATAGACTGGTCATGAGTAATGAATTAAGTGTAGAAGGAAATCACATTGCCTAAAATATCAATTTTATATATTCCAAAAAAAATCGCATGGGACTTCATAATGATTTTGGAAATGTGTTATACCTGTGTGTGTGAGATGTAGATGTAACATTGAAGTACAGGATGGATGACCACGATAACGAAGATACATTAAACTGTACACCACCTCCTGTCTATAAGAAACCAAACGTTGCATACCTGATTGGTTATGTAGTAAAAATGACTTAAAGAATGCATTGTATGGAATTTGCTAATTTTACAACAGTAACAAAAATATGAAATAAATGTAGTTTGGTAAAAGTATCAGCAAGTATGCCAGCCAACAAGTGGTAAACTTCCTAAAGTAAGTAAAACTTGCCTTGGAATTTAGGTTCCTGCTCTAAAAGTTATTAATCAAGTTTTATATAAGTTATATGGTCATGTGACGAAAAGTTTAATTATGTGATTATAACAATACGAGGGCTATTCAAAAAATACGCGGACTGTATGAATTGCGCGGCTCCAGTTGGTTCCAGAGGAATCCGCTTGGTGTCGCTAGGTTTGCACAGATCACCTGATCACAACGTCATTTCCCGATTGCAGATATCTTCATTTGTGTATTAGCTACGCGGTTTTAAGTGAAGTGCGATTTTTTCGTTTGGCGGATTTCAAAATGAATGACCTGAAGGAGCAACGACTTGCTGTGAAATTTTGTGTTAAACTTGGAAAATCTGCGACTGAAACTTTTGCTATGCTTAACACGGCTTACGGTGATGTTACTATGAAGCGTACGGCATGTTTCAAGTGGCATGAACGTTTTAAGGATGGTCGACAGTCCATTGAAGATGATGAGCGTCCTGGACGTCCTTCCACGTCAACTGACGACCCACACGTCGACAAAATCAACATTCTGGTGCGGGCAAATCGACGTCTGACTGTCAAGGAGCTTGCTGAAGAGTGTGGGATATCAGTTGGATCTTGTTACGAGATTTTGACTGAAAAATTGAAGATGCACCGCGTTGCTGCGAAATTCAGACCTCAGAACTCGTGAGTTTTTGGCCAAACACTCGATCACTGTTCTTCCCCACCCTTCCTACTCACCTGACCTTGCACCTTGCGATTTTGTCTTGTTTCCCAAACTCAAAAGACCCTTGAAAGGAAGGAGATTTGAGACGATTCCAGAGATTAAGGCAAATGCGACGAAGGAGCTGGAGGACATTACAAAAGAAGCGTACCAGGACTGTTTCAACAAGTGGAAACACCGTTGGGGTAAGTGTGTGCGTTGGGGAGGAAAGTATTTTGAAGGGGTTTCAGACCTGTAACTTCTAAATAAAGTACATTTTGTTTTATGACGTCAGTCCGCGTATTTTTTGAACAGACCTCGTACGAATGTTTTAGCTTGCTAAACAATAATTTGCAAAAGATGCAGGTGAAACAAGTTTTTGAAGTTAACTTTTTAAACATCAGAAGTTTTAAGTACCAGTGTCAAAACTTTTGTAGAACAAAGTGTATATTATAAAGTGCTGTTTTACAAGTTTTGAAATGTATATAGCACGTTTATCAGCTAATTATTTGTGATACTAAGTGTACGAAATGCACATATATGTATATAATGTAGTTTAACTAAATCTCTTACAGTCGTATATGCAATTTATTAGTTTACTTGTTAAAAATGTTTGAATTTAATATATAAATAAATGTATGTTATTCAAATAAACACTGTTATGGTGTGTTGATAAACAACAAACTACAGTGCTTAAAAGTTTTGAGATATTCCAGTATTAATATTTACATTGTGTTTCTTATAAGCTTTCCACTTTAACTACATACGGGTATAAGTTTTTACCGAAATTTATCACTTTATGATTATTAAAAATACAGTAGACTACATTAAAATCAATTGAGACCAACACGTTGTTGTCTTTTTTTTATTTTGGTTAGAATTAAACACAAAACTACGTAGTAGGCTATTTGTGCCTACCACGAGTATCGAACCCGGTTTCTAGCAATATGAGGCTGCAGATATACAGTTGTGCTACTGAGTGGAGTGCAGTGTTGTCAGCTATTTTGCTCTTTAATTTTACAATGTTGATGCCACCAATATATGTATTTTAAAGTTCATGCAACCATTTGACGGTAGACTCAGCAGATATCCTGATGTGGCTTTGCTATAAGAAAACACACACATTAAGGTATTTCAAAGGTTTTAATATTACGTACTGTAAATTTTTATTTATTTATTTACATCATATGTTTTTTCTACTATTCAGAGCTCTTTACAGGCACGAGAAAATAAAACATATGTGAATTAATCAATTAATTATTAAAATATCAAAGGGAATGACTGAATGCTATATTTTACTTTTCTTCCTCGTCAAAGACGTCCAAAATCAATAACACAAACAAAATTCTTTTGTAGCTCTTACTGTTTTTTTGTGCTCAAAAGTTCGAGACTTTTTAACGGTTTTCTTCAGTTGTTCTTGCCACTCTGGTTTTATAAGCTAGGTGTTCAACCTCTATACCATGCTTGATTAAATATTCCAAAAGAATTTTGGTAGCTGCTTATTTAAAGGTTTTTTTTAACATACCAGCTTCGTTCGACAAGCGGATTCTTTCTCCAATATATGAAATGTGCCTTTGTTAAAAAGAAGTCCAAAATAAAAAATGCAAGTTCTAGTTTGAGACTGATTATAAAAAAATATCAAGTGCACTGTTCCTTCTTACATATTTATAAGCACAAATGTGTGCGAGATTATAATAATATTTGCATGTAACTATGTGCATATCATTCTTATAAAGGATTATACTTTAAAAAATAATCTGTATTTTCTTTTAGAGTAAGGCTTGTGACCCACCAACCTGTAAAATGAAACATTCATCTAACGAACCACCAGCTATACATATAAATCTTACTGGCATACACATTATATATAGACACGTCTTATTTAAAGATGGATTTTGCATCTTGAAATCTTCTTACCTTAAACACAAAATGTTTAAACATTGTATTTCTATGTAGCTGGATCATTGATATAATCTCTGGAACTGTGATTGTAGAAGGTGGTTTAAACAAATTTAATTGTTTTTGAATTTCGCGCAAAGCTACATGAGGACTACTTGCACTAGCCGTTCGTAATTTAATAGAGAAGGCAGCTAGCCATCACTACCCACCGCCAATTTTTGGACTACTCTTTTACCAATGAATAATGGGATCAACCGTCAAATTATAACGCCTCCACGGCTGAAAGGACAAGCATGTCTGGTGCGACCGGGATTGGAACCCACGACCCTCAGATTACGAGTCGAACGCTTTAACCTACCTGTCCATGCCAGGCCCTGTTCATTTTTCAACCACTGTTTAGCTAGACATGATTATTTATATTCTGCTTAGTTTCAAAGACTTTCATTGTATTTGAAATGGGTGAAATGCATACACTGCATTATTACTCTAAATCTTTATGATATTTATATAGTAGAAGAGATTATTCTTAAATAGGTTACATTTTGAAATATATTTTAATTTGCAAAACAGCATTTAGAAATTCTTAAGTTGCAACTTGTAGTTTTTAAGTCCAACATCCTTAACTGAGGTGTGGAAAATAACTTCATGTATGATTCTCTCATATTATGAAATACAATTTTAAAATAGGATTTTCTGAAGACAAAAATAAGACGATCGGATGCGTGATTTGAAATGCTTTTCACACTGTTTACTGTTTAATATGAAAATACTTGAATGTCATATGGTTAATTAAGATTAACAATTAAGTTGCTAATTTTATATTGTTAAGTCATGATTTTCTGTTTCTTGCCTTTATTTATTGATCTCTTGACTTATTTATATAAGTGAGAATCGATGTTGCTTATAATATGTTTGCACCTAATTAAAAAAAATAACTTAATACCATTTGGAATACCAATTGAAGATTTATGAAGTAGAGTAGAAGGAAATACAGCTAAACATGCATTACAATATTAACAGTGATTGGAAATATCTTACCCATGCTTGTGTTAGGTAATATATAGTGAAAACGTAAGATAAGGAGATTAAATAAAATATGTGATAAATGTATTTAACTTAGATTCAGGGTTTTTGTTGTTTTCTTTGTCGACAGAAAATCAAGTTAACCCAATGTTATTTTATTTGTGTTTCATAGTATTGGGTATATTTCATACTTTTGTCACTATTCTATTTTGTAGCTTGAATATGATTGTAAAAAAAATAAAAGATAAAATGTCATTAATCAGCTTTGGTCTCATATAACAAAGTTGATGTTTCTGATATCGGTCAAAGAAATGTAAGGGTTACGTACGCTAGTCATTCTTAATTTAGTAATGATAGATTAGAAGAAACGCAGCTAATCAACATTACCCACCTCCAACTCTTGGGCTACTTCTTTATTGATGAATAGTGGGATTGATCGTTACGTTATAATACTTCAACGATTAAAATGACGAGCATGATCTGTGAAGGGGAGCCCAAATCAGAAACCCTTAGATTGCAAGATTGTTTATCGAAGCAATGTTCGAAGTCTGAATAGTCATTTCTATAGTTAATATTTGGTCCAAAAAAGATAAAGAGAGTCAAAGGAATAATTACTTCAGACGTTAGTCATTCCTTACTTATGTTAAATTATTGTGATACATTTCGAAGTGTTTTTAATGCAAGTTTAAACAGTCTATTAGGTGTGGGAAGCGTTTATAACGACGTCCTTTAGCCTATTCATTGGTTTAAGTTAAAGTTTGAAGTTTAATGTTGAATTCACTCTAGAGAAGGACTCGAGAAGGAGTTCGAAAAGCTCTTGAAAAATCGAGAAAATAGTACGAGAATCAGCATAACGTTTTCAATTTTCTTTTACTGTTAGTTTTGTTTTAAAGAAAACAAGCGAGTATGTCTTGTGTTTTTCTCACTAATTTTACCATTACCAAGTAAATTAAAACAACTTTAGTTAAGTCGACAATCTTTATGAAGAAACAAACAAACGAAAATTGCAAAACGGAATTCCGGCCATTATTTTCGACGACACACACACGAACATTGTATAAGGCAACTTATATATAACTCTAAGTATTCATACGTGATAAATTTGCGTCTTATGAAAGGTGTAAATAATAGGAATATAATAATGCTAACGACCCTTGGTAAACCATGCAAAACACATACTACCATCAATACTAAACGCCATATATCATTTAAGGATGTATATAATCAGAAATTAATCAAGTAATTAATTGGAGGGAGCAGATATGTTAACGTGACCAAAATCATCTCATAAAACAATGCGACTATCTAACTAAACTTAAATTATATGAGATCTAAAACTACATCCTTTCGTAGAATTTCTCAGCTGTTTTCTAAAGCCAAAGACAAATGCTGCAGTCGTGTGTTAGTACTAGTACATTTTTAATGATACATTTTTTTATAATGATTATCTACAGGTTTGAACATCAACATGATAAGCTATATGATGTGTTCCATCAATTATTCTCTCCTAGCCTGAGATTAGATGCTTTTTTTTTTAGCATCAATTACGGTTCATGTTTTATCAGGCAAGTGATATTTTGAACTAGCTTCATGACTTCAAGGTTTGTCACCTCTACAGTTTGCAGTTATAGACTGTTTTCTAAGGTTCTTCATTCAATAGTCACGTGGAAGAATGTAGCTGTTGTAATTAAGTTTGCATGTTTTTGATTGGCTCAGCTATCTGAAGTGGCGCTGTTTCTAGGGTTGATTGAAACATTGTAATGAGTTCTAGACCGCAGATCAAAGATCCAACAAGGCTTCAAGCTAGTGCAAAATAAAACCAATTCTATTCCTTTATTTCTATTACATCTACACTGAGTTTCACTCATTTTTTTTTTAAACGTCATCCTCCAGTAAACCTTCGAGATTGAAAGTGAGAAAATAAAGTTCCATTTGATTTACAGCAAAATAAGCTGTGTAATGTATTTTCTTTACTGCAAGCCTTCCAGCTAAATCCTCTAGAATTTCTTGTTATTCATGGGAATAGTTCATTTGTGCGATTATATTATCTTAGTAAATTCTTTATAGCTTGTTCTTAGCGACAAAATCTAAATTTCTATTAATCGTAAGGGGACATCTATATAGAAACTAACAGACACATATCAACATATACATGCATAAAATACACAAGTAGTTACAATGAGAAGAACTGTAGTTAGTCGGAATTCTTTACTTCAGATTAATAACGTATAGTATGAACTTAGCTTTCAATCATGGCCTTATCTATCTTTCCAGACTGGAGTCTCTTGTCTGATTTGTGTTTACTTGTGTTAATCTCTTTAGCGCTTAAGGACAACGACCTAAAAATGATAGCTTTCTAGTTTTTTTAAGTATTTTAAAGTTACATTTCTAGAATAAAAGTTTATTAGATTTTGTTTTGACAGTGCTAATTTTCTGGAAAAAAGAACAGTTAATATAAAAATAAGGCAAATAAGATGATCACATCTGGTAATTTTCAACTTAGAATTAAAAATAAATCACGAATTGCTTTTTTCAAAGTAAAAGAGCAACAATAGATAGTAAGCGTATCGTAACTGAAATATGTAAAACTCAAGAAATAGTAAAATCACTGGAATTGTTTTAATTTATGATTTCAGTTTTCTTAACAGTTTGATCCTAATTGCACACCCTATATTACCTGAATTTATTTTCCCTTAAACAATAGCGTTTTCAGCATATTCCAACATATTTTTCTTTTTTCATGGATCAGCTGGCTCAATTATGTAATTTGTTTGTAATAGTTTTGTTATTTTATCTAAAAGGGTAGAGCAATAACCCATCAATTGTTTAAAAAGGAATGCAATTGAACAGGTAGTCGTTTCTATAGGACGGTTGAATGAAGAAATGTATTAAGAAACTGACAATGGTTTGTTTGTTTATTTAAAGTCAAGAAAAAAAGGAACACAATGGGATATTTGTGCTCTGTTTATCACGGGTATTCGAAACCCCGGATTCTAGTAGCTATACACGCTGTACCACTGGGGAGTATGTAACATTGGATCACGTTAATTGTATTGTAAATAAATCATTTAGTTCTAACCATTGGTCCTATAGAAACATCATAAGACATTTATTATTTTGAATAAAAAAAAACTATTTATACAACGCCAAGCAGAAGAACCAGGCCAGGAAGGAAGAAAGTTAATAATACTGGAAGTTAGTAACACAGAAGAGAAGAAAGTTAATAATACTGGAAGTTAGTAATACAGAAGAGAACCATCTTAGCTTCATACACTCCAACATTAAGTTCACCTGTGAACACAATAAAACTAACCAAATTGCATTTTTCAATCTCAAGATCACAAGTACCAATACACAATTCAAAACAGAAATCTATAGAAAAAATTACCCATACTGGACTACACATTCCCTGGGACTCACCACGTAAGAGAAAACAAAAAATCGACGTACTAGGAAACAAGATAAACACAGCCACAAAACTCTTATCACCCGATAAAATTAACAATGAAATCAACAAAGTAAAACAACACTTCATCAACATCAACAAATTTCCTCCAAAAAGCATTAAACATTATACACTGTATACACACACACACCTAGATCAACAACACGGTCAAGAACAAACAAACAATAATAAATCCCAAGATACAACAAACTACAAAACCTTATACTGCTGCATACCACATGTTCCTGACACCAAATATTTGAAAAAAAACAACTTATAACCAAACACAACATTTCAGTAAACACCAAATTCATTGAAAAACCAGATACAAAACTAAAGTCTATACTATGTAAAAACTACATTGACAAACACAACACCAACATTATTTATAAAATACACTGCAATAACTGCCACAACTTCTATATTGGAGAAACAAGCAAAAAAATGGAAACCAGATTCAAATAACACAGAAAACACCTTCACACGTTTTTGAACACTGCAAATCAAATATACACAACATAACCGTAGAAAACATCTAGATATTAAGTAGGGAAACAAATATAAACAAACGCAAAATCAAAGAAGCCCTACTTATACAGCGACTAAAACCAAAATTAAACTAATATAAAAGAATACCTTTACAACCTTCCCGTCGGTGGGCACAGTAGATAGCCCGATGTGACTTTGCTATAAACAAACACACCTTTAAACCTACATTAATTAATAACTTAACATATAGTGCAACGCCCCTTACGACCAGGCATGGCCAGGTGGGTTAAGGCGTTCGACTCGTAATCTGAAGGTCGCGGGTTCGAATCCACGTCGCACCAAACATGCTCGCCCTTTCAGCTGTGGGGGCATTATAATGTGACGGTCAATCCAACTATTCATTGGTAAAAGAGCAGCCCAAGAGATGGCGGTGGGTGGTGATGGTTATCTGCCTTTCTTCTAGTCTTACACTGATAAATTAGGGACGGCTAGCGCAGATAGCCCTCGAGTAGGTTTGCGCGGAATTTAAAACAAACAAACAAACAAACAAGCAAAGCTCCTTACAATCCTATACTCGTTTACACCCTCGTCCTTAAGACATGCTCCCGGAAACAGTCAGTGGTAAACTCTCTTTGGTAACCTGAAGATGACCTAAGAAGATCGAAACGTTGTTCTCTAGTTGGTTTTGATAAAAGTTTTAATACCCGTTCCAGTCATCTTAAGAGACATTTTTACTTCAAGACAGAATACTGTTGATAGAATAGTTATTATTCTCAGTTGATATCATACTATCAACTCAGCTAAACTGACGATAAAGAATGTTTTCAAACTAAGTTCATAGAACTTAGGCGTAATAGACGAGTGAATGAAGACTTTTCTAAGTAAATGTCATTAATCCACAAAATTTTAGAAAAATAGAATATTTTTAAACGGTTACGTAATACTCATTGAACCATTGTTTATTAAAACATCGTGACAATATAGAACAATATTTTATATTTCTACGGCTTACAGCAACAAAGAAAAACTTTAAGAAATGTTATGAACTGACACGAGAGTTTATATTGGAAACGTTCCTCTAATTATTTCCGAAGATACTCAATACATAATTTCTTTTTACAATATTCCAATCAAGTATTAAATTTTCTTTTTTATCTATTGCACATGTTAAATTGGTAGTTCAATCAAATACAAAAATAGTATTGACTATAAACTACGATAGTTGTTTCTTATACGAATTTCAGCATAATTTGAGATGTCACAATCCTAAAAATAAATGTATTTTCTTCAAGATGTCTAGTGGCAACTTCGCGTCTTTGCTTTTATTAGCCGAAAAAAAGTTTTCGATTTTTTTATCACGAGTTTTCTTCAGAAATTTTATTAAAACTAGCTTTAGTATAAACTTTGTTAATCTCCTTATTCATGATATCATAACGTTCGTCAGTAAATATTTCCGGTCACTGTTTTTCAGTCTCATTTTACTTTAACAAACATCTTCGAGTTAATTAAAATAAATGCTACGACGTAGAATAAAAAAAAAGAACATTTTAAGAAATAAAAGCACATTTTAAAATTAAGAAAACAATAAAAAAGACCGTATATAATCTGAAAGTATTAAATTCATTGAATTCTTAAATGGACTTGATTGTCAAATCTAGTTTTTACGATATTGTAATCCTTAATTACCTCTGCTGAAAGGCATATGGAAATTAATAAGGCTGAAAGTTAAGTGTTGCGAAGTGTACTTTATATTTCATGCTATAATATACGTTGTAATGAGGCTTTAAAAACACTAATACTAATATGCTCGAAAAGCTATATGTTTTTTTTCTAATCCTGAAAAGAAAAAAAAAGAGATCAAAATATCTAACTAATTTTATTAATGATTTCAAGTCCTGATACTGCTAAAAGTCTGTAAAAAAAAATAGTAAAACCCATCTTAATATAGAAAACAAACTCAGTTAATAAGATTCGAAGACTTCATATTTTCTTTTAAGGCAATTTAATAAAATAAATATTCTTAAATAATGTTGATGTGGAAAGAAGATGTGATAAAAGTCAGCGATAATAAAATCCATATTTTTATACAAACTCACAATCTACAGTTTTATAAAGTATTAAATTATTCCTAGGTAACGCTTTAATGTTTTGTTTGGCTTGTTTTGAATTTCGCGCAAAACTACGCAAAGGGCTATTTGTGCTAGCCGTTTCTAATTTTGTAGTGTAACACCAGAGGGAAGGCAGCTAGTCATCACCACCCACCGCCAACTCTTGGGCTATTTTTTACCAACGAAAAGTGGGATTTATCGCACCATTATAACACCTTCACAGCTGAAAGGGCGAGCATGCTTGATGTGACATGGATTCAAACCGCGACCCTCAGATTACGAGTTGAACGTCTTAACCAATCTGGCCATGCCGGGCCCCGCTTTAACGTTAACAAAAGGAAACCAGTTAAGATCATAATGACTTTAGAATTAACATAACCTTTCAAAGATCGAATGGAAATATTTTTCAACTGAAATAAATTGGTAATGAATTGTGAATTGTTGTGGCAATGTATCACTATTATGTTATTGAAACGAAGGAGAAAGAAATTCAACGTTTTTTAATTTTTTCTTTAATTTCATAAAAAAATATCCAACTTGAACCATCACTTTAGATGCATAATATAGTTAAGAAACAAATACAATTATTTATGATATATTTAACTGTTTAGAAAAACAACATGTCACATACGTTTGCTCAGAGAAGCATTAATCATGTACATGGCAGTGTAACACAAGATAAGCTTGTATTTTTCACAAAAGTTTGCAGTCAGAATATACTCATTTACTTAAAAAAACAGGATGTTCATTTCGGCGCCTATACTAGGAAAATTAGCTGAGATTTTAACATTGAAAACGATTGGGGTCGCGCAACTTATATCGCTCATAAATCAAGGTTGTCAAAGAACGAACAATAACTTAATGTATGAAGCTTAAATCGTTTAACAATGTGAAATTTTAAATAGAGACATATGTTTAAATAATTATTGCTTTTATATTGGAAATTTCTCTTAGGACAAACCACACGTTCATTTTGGTGTCCACTTAGAACACCTTCTTCATTAAACTATAACGACAAATATGAATACAGTTTAAGTCAGTTGTTGAAAGAAAAAAATTAACCTTAGTTAACTTTGCTCGTACGAGTTGAACATAATCATCAAGCTTATTATTGGCCCGATATGGCCAATTAGCTAAGGCGCTCGACTTGTAATTTGAGGATCGTATGTTCGTATTTCCTTTACACCAAACATGCTCACCCTTTCAGCCTCAGGGGCATTATAATATGACGATCAATCCCATTATTCGTTGATAAAAGAGTAGCCCAAAAGTTGGCGGTGGATGGTGATGACTAGCTGTCTTCCCTCTAGTCTTACACTACTAAATTAGGAACGGCTAGCGCAGATAGCCCTCGTGTAACTATGCGCGAAATTCAAAAACAAACAAGTTTTATTATTTTCTCAGTATCAAGATAACTTGGTTCACAGCTCAATTATTGTTAGTTGGCTCTAATATGTTTAAAAGTATTTGTTTTATTTTTACTGAAATAGCTAATTTAGTCAAGTATTTCCTCTTTAACTTAATATTACATTATTTTGTTACTTATGAAAACTCATTTTTTCTACATTTTTAATTGCCACAATTTATCTGAGCAAGTAGTTAGACCAACTTGTTTGTTTCCTTTGAATTTCGAGCGAAGCTACACGAAGGCTATCTGCGCTAGCCGTTTCTAATTTAGCAGGTAGGCAGCTAGTCATCATCACCCACTGTCAACTCTTGAGCTACTCTTTTACCAAAGAATTGATCGCAACATTATAACGCTTTCACGGCTGAAAGGGTAAGCGTGTTTTGTCTGACGGGGTTTCGTACTCGTGACCCTCAGATTACAAATCGAGTGCTCTAACTGCCTGGCTATGCCAGGCTTAGGCCTACTGGATGAATGAGGTAGGATTAATTATGAGGATAACCAAGAGAGATGAAAATCTACATTTTATTTCACAATTTTATATAGTTACCATATTTCTAACATTAAACACCTGAAAATATAATAAAGACGCTGTTGGTACTTGTAAACACATGTGTTAAGTGTTATAGAATAAGGACAACTTTACCGTTGTATTAGTTAATCAGTTACTGTCACTGACAGCATGTACCTCGAAATTAATACTAGTACTTTAACATTTATCAATATCAGAAGTGGTTCGTGGTGGGTAATAGGGAGCATAGATATAGCAGTGATTCGTAAATAATAAGGGCCTTGAATAATTATCTTTTCGCTTAGAGCCTGAAGAAGTCTAGTAAAGTGATCGGTGTATTTTAAAGAAAACTTTTAGTTCAGTTCTACGGCTTTTACAAACTGTTGGTTGAACTATAATTATAGAATGCACAGAAACTATAGAGTAAAAATGGTCCGTCATAAATGAAAGAATGGTTAATCCCATTATGTTCAGTATGTATCTTTTGAACACTTGTACATAAATGTAATAGTTTGAATTCATTTTTAATTGTACGTTGAACGTTGCTAGTATATCAGAGTTCCACATTAATTTGTGTTTATCATTTTGTCTATTTGTTGGCAAGCAAAAAAAAACAAAAAAACTCCACAATGGGACCAAGCCTCCAATTCTGACATTGTAAACCTTTTTATTTTCTATTTTAAAATTTATTTTGTTTTAGGTTACTTCCTCACTAACATCTATGAAGGTAAAATGTTCAAATACTCCATCTAAATGGTGAAAAAAAAAACCGACTGTCCTTATGTTTATTTGTTTTGAATTTCGAGAAAGCTGCACGAGGGGCATCTGCGTTAGCCGTCCTTAATTTAGCAATGTAAGACTAGAGGAAAGGCAGCTAGTCATCACCACCCACCACCAACTCTTGGGCTACTCTTTTACCAACAAATAGTGAGATTAACTTTTACATTATAACGTCCCTACAGCTGAAAGAGCGAGCATGTTTGATGTGACGGGGATTTGAACTCGCATCCTAGGATTACGAGTTGAGTGCCTTGACCACCTGGCCCTGTCTTTATGATTGAATTAATGAAGTAAAACTTTAGCTATTAATAGCATTAAAATGATCAATCGAATAAGAGTATTTACGGGACACGTTGCTTAAAAACTTAATAAAAGTAGTTATGGTTAACTGCGTATGAAATATCACTGTTATAAAAAGATAAATTGTAATTTTTATGTCATGACTGTTTTTGAGAATAATATTAATTCAATATATTTTTTAGTCCTATCTTATAATAAAAATACATAGATTTAACTTTCATTTTCTCTGGAGGTCATAGTAATATGTTTTATTTTTTGTTGTTAGTGTAAATTTCTGTCTGAATTGGGTTGTATTATTTCATCCCACTGACACCATCTGTAGTTCATTACGAATCACACGTAATGCTTTACTCTGATACTGCAAGTTAAAACCTACACTATCTGAAACAATACAAGCAATTTTTGGTAGGAATATAATAAATGATGTAGGAGAACTTACAACACTAAAGTGTTTTTGGAATAAATAAAGCTAGATTTGGTACGGAAAAAGGCAATTTTAGCTAAGGCTTACAAATAACAGTTTCAAAATCCATTCTGATTTTGTCTTATAATAAGCCCTTAAACGGAATATTTAACTTTCTTAATGGACAGTCAATATCTTTCATTTTAATAAATGAATTCGATTTTCTCAAATTAGTCTACGATGTTTATTACTTCGGTTAATACAATAATTAAATCATAAAAATAAATAAGAAAGATTAACATAAAAGGAGAACTTAAAAGATAGTTAACTGACAAAAAATAATAAAATAAAAGATTCGGGTTACGTTAGGACTGTATGCCTATTTCATTGCGCCCCATGTTGATAGAAAGTGTCTTTATAATCGTATGTACATCTTCGTGTAGAGCGAACGAAGATGTTCCATTTGTACTAGTTTTATTGACACCTCGTTTCTTTGGATGTTCGTTTCAACAGAGCCTTGTGAGTTTGTACAAGTTGTACAGTCTACGCTTTACGTGCTACAACGAGCTTCTACCGCTAAGGTTCTCAAGCGAAAAATCGTGATTTGGTAAGCATTGTATTTTCTCACGGCACGTTGCTGATCAAAGCCTGAGCGATAAGTTGGTGCACAGAAGGAAAGCGATTTGTATGCTTTGTAGACATACTTTGTTTTTCAGTTGTTTTTAATTATTTCTTAGTATATAACATTATGAATCAAAGCCAATTTGAAATTGTGTATTCACGTAGTGTCTCTGCGGATATTACGTAAATCAGTTCAAGTGTACAACATGTCATTTAGAATTTATTGATTCGTATAGACAATTTACATTCAGTGGCATTGTTGTTACTACAATGAATATTGAATCCGTTCCAAAGGATTTATTGAAAGATATACATAACTAGTTGGATAGACAGACAGGTATGTAGGTAGAGATAAATAGATGGATAGACAAACAAGTATGCATATAAATATCTAGATAAATGTGGCAAATCAAAATGAATAAAATGGGAGAGTCTTTTCAATCAAATATTCACATTGTTATTTTGACTATCGTAATATAATAAAACCTAATTCTGTATTTTTAGAGATAAACGTCGAGTTGTAACCGAGTTTAAAGAATCTGATGAAAAGAATACGGTTCAGAATATTTTTGTATACGTATTATAGTGTATCAAAAAATTGTCTAAAGTTTAATATATGATGAAGTTAATTGGAAGCTTAAGATACGCAATATGGTTTGTTAATTGTTTTAAGGCATTCTTGATGAAAACCAGATTACTTTATGATGAAGAATAATAATCTATACCTTCTTAATTTGTCGTTAATACGGTATACTCATAGTAAGTTTATTAACCATGCTTAAGTGTTTCTTTAGAGAGAGAGAAATGAATGTATTATACAAATGTAATTCAATCACTGGGGAAATGTTCGTCAATTCCTCTATCAAAACGCCCCCCAGTGGCACAGCGGCAAGTTTGTAGACTCACACCGTTAAAACCTGGGTTTCGATAACCGTGGTGGGTAGAGCATTGTGTGGCTTTGTTCTTAATTCTAGACAAACAAACTCTAACAAAACCGATTTTATAACAAGAAATAAAACCCAGCAAATAGTTTGGAAACCAAACCATTACAATAATGAATCAATTACAAAACAACTGTAAATAATACTAGAGGACTTGTTGTTTGCAAGATAATAAAAACAAAACTAACCAAACTAGTTCTCAAAGTCTGTTTTTAGTTTATATGTCTAATACGATACATATTCATCTCATACTTACAACTTGTGTCTGTAGATGAGTTTGGCACAAGAAATATGTTTGTTTGTTTTGAATTTCGCGCAAAGCTACTCGAAGGCTATCTGCGTAGCCGTCCCTAATTTAGCAGCGTAAGACTAGAGGGAAGGCAGCTAGTCATCACCACCCACTCTAGGGCTACTCTTTTACCAACAAATAGTGAGACTGACCGTCACATTATAATACCCCACGGCTGAAAAGGCGAGCATGTTTGGTTCGACGGGGGTACAAACCCGCGACCCTCAGATTACGAGTCGCACGCCTTAACCCAAGCCAGGCCCAAGAAATACGAAAACAAATGGAATATTTGATCAATATTTGGCTGGATTTTGGATTTGTTTTTAGAATAAAATAATTGTCATTATGTTCATAGGTCTGCTTGAAGCAAACTGTAAATCTTACGTCAAGAGTTACCACGAACTTTCGGAAAGAGTTTAAAAACTTTTAAACTGAACTTAGTTACAAATATTCATTTTGTAAATTAAAGCACCGAAACCTTCAAAATCCGTTTTGGATATCCAGAAAATAAAGTAACAACAGTTTCCTGCTAACAAGATGAATAAGTCGTCTACAATAATAACATGACTTGGGAAAGTTGGAAAAATCATGTCATAAAGAGTATCCTAATGAAAAGTTTGGACATAAAGAAAGAGAGTTGTATTGTGTTCACTGCTATCTATTTGCCAGGAAAATACCCTAGCTTGAAACGCGAAAAATAAAGCTTTTATCGATATGCCTCACAGAAAACCTAAATTTCTGCTACGCTTCATTCAACTACTTTAGATTGAATGTTAATACATATTACAAGTTAAACATTCTGAGCTCTTAGTTCAGTTTTGTAACAGGTAGTATTAACGTTGATACTAAATATTTCTCTCAGTAATATAATCAAGGAAATATAGATGTTTCTTTCTACGATATTAATTATAGAGCGAAGAAGTAACGACTGTAATATAATTTATACTGTTTTTAAGAACATTCGTTTCCAACGTATTTGCATTACACCTTTAATTCTTTTAAAATGTCGCATCAAAAGTGAAACATATTTTGTTTGTATGCACTTGTAGAAACGATAAATATATTACCAATATGAAAATGTCGAGTAAAAATTCTGCTTTATCCACATGTTTTATCTTAGAAAACCCTTTGATTGAAGAGTTAGGGACGTTTCACAACACTGTTACTAAAGTGTGTGTGTTTGTTGTTCTCACAGCAAAGCTACATCAGGCTATCTGCGGAGCTCACCAAGAGTAATCGAACTCCTAATTTTAGAGTTGTAAATCCGTAGACTTACAGCTGTACTAACGAGGGGCGTTACTAAAGTAAACAAGAGTATTATCAATTATGAAATTTAAAATAAAGTACGGATCCTGTTATGAAACGTCATGAAACAAAAATTAAAATAACAATTATGAATTTTAAAATAAAGTACGGATCCTGTTATGAAACGTAATGAAACAAGAATTAAAATAACAATTACGAATTCATAAAATTTAATCCTTAGGATGGACTATAGATACCCAGTGGCATGTCTGCGGACTCACACTTCTATAATCCGGGTTTCAATACCAGTGGTGAGCAGAACACACACGCACATATACATAAGTGTATAAAGCTACCAATGCAGATATTAAATTTTAAATGAATAATATTTCAATACTAATGTTTCATTATCTTTTCTAGCAGATCCATATTTTTCTTTTAAAATTGATACTTTTTGATATTCTTGTCCGTTTACGTTTTGTATTGTACCAATTAAGTATTTACTTTCATTTTTAGAAACTATTGCGTGTCTATCTATTGTTATGTAGCGCTATCCGATAGACTGAATTGGGTTGAAAGGATATTTTGTACGTGCATAATATGTTTATCGTTTATTTTATACATGTGAATATATTCATTTTTATCGGAATATCAAAAGCGGATACCCATAGATCAATCAGTCAAGTAAGGTGGAGAAGTCGTGTAGCGATTGTCTGAGTCGTCAAGACGCTAGCTCCGCTGAGGTGATCAGGCATATTGATAGTAGATGAAATATTTGTTCTTTTAGAAATGTTTTTAATTGTTCTACTGGAAAGTTTAGCAACCTTTATAACATATTATTAGTACATACGCGCAATATATGTTTTAACCAATACTTTGAATGACCGGTTTTTTGCTTATGAGTTCAATAGAGTGGTTTTTCTGCACGTGAATTATTTGGAATCATTGTCAATCCTTAAGATAAAATGTTACTGCACTTAAAATGCTTTCGTACAGAAACTAACTTAAGAGAATGGAAAAAACAGGTTTGATTGAATAAGAAAGACGATGAATTAACTTTATTCTAATAAAAATAATGGTTGAAACAGGTTCTAATAACAAATGACATTCTGATTGAAACAGTTTCTAATAAGAAGATAATAATGGCTAAAACAGGTTATAATAATAAATTAGATAATGACTGAAAAGAAGACTTTGATAAAAAAAAAGGTAATACTTGAAACAGGTTCTAATAAATAAGAGATAATGTTTGAAACAGGTTCTAATGAATAAGAGATAATGTTTGAAACAGGTTCTAATAATAATAAAACTATATCTGTTTCCTTTTAGATCGTAAGAATCCTCCACTGTTGTGAAGTGTAAACTATTTTATTTGGAATTTTGAAATCATTTTAAGAATAATATTTTGTAAAACTAATCTTAATTCTGTTCACTTCTGGAAGTTAAGTTGAGAAAAAGATATACAAGTAATTAGGCGGTCTCTTTTCAAAGACATTACAGTATGATTATAAACACTTGTTTTCCCATTCAGCACTAAAGAATTGACATCATAAAAACTTTTCAGAAATTATAATAAAACGAATTGTTAAGTATCTATAGGGAATATATTATAATAAGTAGCAGTTCACTATAGTTATTGAGGGCGAATATTTTCATTAAAATCAGCTAAAACGTATAAATAATCAAGTATCAACTGAATGGCTGGTGTCAAATTGAATATTGTTGAATGTTGTATTTAATTTTATTATTAAAGTCACAAGGGTAAAGAACATATCTCATTTAATTTAATTATTAAAGTCACAAGGATAAAGAACATATCTCATTTAATTTAATTATTAAAGTCACAAGGGTAAAAAACATATCTCATTTAATTTAATTATTAAAGTCACAAGGGTAAAGAACATATTATTTTTTAATTTAACTATTAAAGTCACAAAGATAAAGAACATATCTCATTTAATTTAATTATTAAAGTCACAAGGGTAAAAAACATATCTCATTTAATTTAGTTATTAAAGCCACAAGGGTAAAGAACATATCTTTTTAATTTAACTATTAAAGTCAAAAGGGTAAAGAACATATCTTTTTTAATTTAACTATTAAAGTCACAAGGGTGAAGAACATATCTCATTTAATTTAATTATTAAAGTCACAAAGGTAAAGAACATATCTCATTTAATTTAATTATTAAAGTCACAAGGATAAAGAACATATCTCATTTAATTTAATTATTAAAGTCACAAGGGTAAAAAACATATCTCATTTAATTTAATTATTAAAGTCACAAGGATAAAGAACATATCTCATTTAATTTAATTATTAAAGTCACAAGGGTAAAGAACATATCTCATTTAATTTAATTATTAAAGTCACAAGGGTAAATAACATATATTAAAGGATTAAGTAAAGGTGAAATTGTTTAACGCCTTTATTTAATGATTCTATACTGTGCAATCAATAATTCAATATAAAATATTCAACTTTAGATATTTTGGATAATCACGATGTGCACCTTAGAATATCAAATTTGAGTTACGTTAGATGAATACCTCTTATACTTAAGCATAAAATATGGAAATTTTAGTATGTAACATTAACACTTCGATACATTTTTTTTTTGTATATTTAAAAGCGATAATCTCCAACTTAAGTCAACATTAAGCGAAAGTTAATCCAAAGAGCAATAAAGATTACGAGTCGAACGCCTTAACCCACCTGGCCATTCCGGACCCCATAGAGAAGTGCTAATGAAAATGTTTTGAAGAAAACAATGAGCATCATAAAGTCTATAAGATTATAAATTCGATAGATCAAAGATAGGTATAACACTTTTGCAAATTAAAATTAACCAACATTAATCGATCATGTGAGCCAAATTAATAAGGACAACTTTAACACTATTCAGGAAATATTGAAAGGAATATTAATTTTCCGTTCATGAGCAAAGAACCATGTCAAAGTAGGCCTGTCAGAGAGGCTAGTGCTCACGCCTGAGATAAATGCAGTCGAGGCTATGCTTGAGGCTAGAAGCTCTTTAGTCAACATAACATTTCTCGTGTTGAAACTTTATCTCTTCCAACAGCGTAATATAAAGGCGTAATGGTAAATCAACGGGTGTTTTTATGTCGAGTTTTTGTTTTATACTCTTTTAATAATTTTAAACGTTTTCAGTTCTAAAAAACATAAAATATGATACATAAAAGCACTACAATCCCCTGGCCTTCTCAGCCTGCACTACATCGTGCAATGTGTACTTTTAACATACGTGGGTTACTCAGTTTCCAACGTATCATTTTGTATAATGTGTACTTTTAACATACGTGGGTTACTCAGTTTCCAACGTATCATTTTGTATAATGTGTACTTTGATCATACGTGGCTCTTTAAGCCTGCAACATATCGTGTGTGTGTGTGTGCTTTGATTATACAAATTCTTTTCTCCCACGGTTAATTTTCAAGTTATGGTATTCCATTTTGCTAATTGGATATTAGGGTTTTTGCTTTGTTTGTTTTTTCACAAAAAGTGACATTGTTAACTTCTTTTCATCTCATGTGAAAAATTCGAATACTTAATATTTATCTTGGTGGGACATAACACTGTATGAAAAGGTTACACATTAACTTTTCCTTCCTTTCATTTATATTCAATGTAACTACATAACCTCTAATGAACAATTTTTGTATAACAAGAAAGTTACACATTTATAAGTTGGGCATTTCTGAATATTATAATTTTTTTTGCAAGCAAATATATTTGCCTTCAGACCAAATGAAGTACAGCCACCAGTTTTAGTTGACTGTGGTGCATATATCTGAAGTGCATAATTTCACACAATTACAACGCTTAAAGACAATATTATACTATGGGAATTTGCATTTTTGCTTTAAACTTCACACACCCTGCACAATACACTTAAATGGATCTAAGAATTGTGGTTTAAATTGAAAATAATTTCATGGGAAAGAATAGTGATTTTGAAACTTCGTAAGGAGCGAAATGAAGAATATATTCGATCTCCTGATATCTTTTGGTTTTTAATTAAATTCACATTTTTATGAGAAGCGTAAATAAATTGGCCCTTGTCAAGATATGGTAATATTTTATAAATTTGTATGCATATAAATACTTTATCCATGCATTACAAAAGTTGAATTGATTAATTATATAACAATTTGTGAAATAAAAACTGTACTGCGTAAGTTAATACTACTTATTTACATGCACATGGTTTGTTTTACTTTTTCTTTTTTTAGAATTTCGCGCAAAGCTACTCGAGGACTACCTGCGCTAGCTCTCCCTAATTTAGCAGTGCAAGAATAAAGGAATACAGCTAGTCATCACCATCCACCGCCAACTGTTGGTCTACTCTTTTAGCAACGAATAGTGGGATCAGCCGTCACATTATAACGCACCTACGGCTAAAAGAACGAGCATATTTGGTGTGACGGTGATTCGAACCCGCGACCTTTGGATTGCGAGTCAAGTTCCTTAACCGTCTGGCCATGTCGAGCCGTTCTTTCGTAATTAACACATAATTTTTAAAGTAACTTAGGTATTTAAAATACCTTCAGTATATCATAAGTGCTTGTATAATATTAAAGATAACAAATAAAAGATAAATAATAAAACTGTTATCCTAAATCGAAATGTATTTAAATGAAATTTCTCTACACATAACTTATTATTGGTTTCCCTCGGTGGACTAAGCAGATAGCCCAATGTGGCTTTGATCTGAGAAAACACATACTATTGGTATTTAATTTAATGTAATTTTTTAAACTACATTCCTGAATGTTTATGTATAAATTTTCTATTTGTTTGAATTATAAGCTACCAGAAGTAAATTGACTGGCTTCAATTTATATTGATACCCGCATTAATAGAGCTATTAATTAGCAGTGACATATATACAAGACAAAATAACATCAACAAAATCAACAACAAAATTACGTTTATATAACAGCAGTGGTGAAAGTCTAACACCATTGAGGGGTGTAAGATGCTTATTTAAGAAATTACAAGGTAAACGACGTTTCCTAAGAAAACCTTGAAGTTTTTCAACAAAGGTCTATATACTTCTGTCAAAGATAGGAGTCAATCGTAATAAAAATAATTCAGTTTCTAAAACATAGCTTGTTTGTTTGTTTGTTTTGGAATTTCGCACAAAGCTACTCGAGGGCTATCTGTGCTAGCCGTCCCTAATTTAGCAGTGTAAGACTAGAGGGAAGGCAGCTAGTCATCACCACCCACCGCCAACTCTTGGACTACTCTTTTACCAACGAATAGTGGGATTGACCGTAACATTATACACCCCCACGGCTGGGAGGGCGAGCATGTTTAGCGCGACGCGGGCGCGAACCCGCGGATTACGAGTCGCACGCCTTACGCGCTTGGCCTAAAACATAGCACTTCATAAACTGTGACTAAAAGAAATACACATAAAAAATCATTGATTTATACGACGCTCAAAATGAACGCTTGAAAATTAAAAAAAAGATGAAATTTAGAAGAAGCTCGATTTTCTTGTTGCTAAAAAATAGTATCATACATAATGGTAGAAACGTTTATTGCATGGATAAAACTATCTAATATTACCATTGAATGATTTGAGAAAGTTACTTGATAAACCAACTGCGTACGATTCGTGGAAACTGATAATATTGTTTTAGCAAAAAACAATAATTTCTATTATTTGTATTTCTAATATTTGACACTTTTAATTAAATTTATAATGGAACTGACGAAACTTCCTGTCTAGCTTTTTAGTATACAATAAGAAGTTTTATTTTCTGCGATGTAATTAATTAAATACACGTACATTCAGATAGGCAGATAATAATATCAAAAACATTGCGAAATATCAGTTAAGTTTGTAGTTAAGAAAGTGGAGAAAAAATCTGGTTCGTATAAACAATGAAAGTTTGGTGAAACTTAAATTTTAAATATCTCTCCAACAAGTCCATTATTAACGATGTTGTGATTTGTCTGCTGCGTTGAATGGATTAGTTTGGTTTCTTTGGAACAAAGCCATTCCAGGACTATCAGCACTGGTCGCTCCTAATTTAGCAGTGATAGATTGGAGAACATGTAACAAGCTAACTCTTTGATTCTTTTTACCAACGAGTAGCGGGATTTTCGTCACATTTTAACGCCTTCACGACTAAAAGAGCGAGCATTTTCACTGATGTGGATTCAAACCCGTGATCGTCAGATTGTGACTCGAGAGCCTCAATATAATATAAATTTCTCTCTTTATCTATTCAGTATATACATGTGTATATATATATATATGTATTTATTTATAATTTTCCACCCCAACCCTGGAGAAATTTCTGTGTACGCTCATGGATCCGACGTAGCATGGAAGGGCATTGACCAAAGAAAGTCAGGTTGCAGTTCAGTTCTTAAAGATTTATCAGAATAAGTAACCTTGTAAACTAGCATCGTGGCATTTTTAGTAAGAAATCATAGTCCGTTCAGTCTTATTAGATAGATAGGTGGGCAGATATATCTCCAGATTAAAGGACGTGCAGAAGATGGTCGGTTTGGTAACTTAGTTATGGATCATAAATTTGATTTCAGGACGTTTAGTGGTATCCTTTGATCCGATAAGGGTTGTCAACGACAGCTGTTCTTATATATTTCGTGTTTAAGTTTTTGAGCTCCACACAATATCGTAGAATAAGGAAACATTTGAAACCATAATACCTCAGCTTGCAAGGAAGTGTAAAATCTGTTGCTGAAATCTAATTAAATAATCCCGTTTTCTATTGAAAACATCATTGTGAGAAATAGCTAAAACCTTATTTCAGTAATGTTGTATGCTCTTCGGCACTAAGTACTTTGTCGTAATTTTACATTTTTTTGTGTTTATGTTAGATTTTGCAGTATCATATCTTTCTTAACGTCTTTCTTGAAATACTTCTAAATCGATTTTCAATGCGACTTGTCGACTGAAAGCTTGCTGACTTTTACACGAGCAATTCCATTACCGAGTAGATGCTTTGGAGACTTAGGGTAGATCAATTAGATGATGTAAGAGCCTGTCAGGTTTTTCTATACCAGCATTTAACAAAACGTGATATATCTAAAGTCAACTAAGTTCTGTAGTAAAAGTTTAAAGGATTTATTTCTTAGTGAAAGATAAGAATTACTGTGAATGTCAGTTAAGCATGAAACCAGTTCTGTAAAACAGAGCTTTATGCAGGTGGTAATACATTGGCCGCACCTTTGAACATTCTTTTTCGTTCACTAAAAATGAAATTGAAAATCTATATAGATTGTACGAGACAAAATAAAGTTGAATATTTCTAGACTTTTAATAAATAAGAGTGATTTGTTCTTTTACAATTGGTGGAGTCACTTCTACTTGTAATTTTTCAAAGTCAACTGAGAGGACTATTGTATTTTATTAAAGTAAAGAAATTAAAATAATAAATTACATTCTAACATTTAATAGTTATACAAAATCAAATATTTGGGAACAAATATATGAAATTACAGTATGAAAACCACTAACTAATATTGTATAATAGGTGTTAGTGACTTTTCCACGTAATTTAACTATCTGTTATATATATATTTTCGTAACAGTTCACATTATTCTGTACCATTTTTCACAATGAAATTTTTCAGAAGTTACAATATGATGATATTCCTAATGTGTTCTTTACTTAGACTGTATAATTTTTTCTATTTTTTTTAATTTGGTTTTAAACAAAGATTCATCTTATTGGCTGATTACTTTCATTCTATTTATTTATATAAAAGTAAATATTTTTATTTTTAATGTAGTTACACAAAATAAATTAAAATATAAGGATTTGCGTTGCTCTTCCAACTTAGGAATAAACTTTCAAATATTTGACTAATGTTCAGTGATGACGAGAAATCCCACTTGTAGAGAAATATATATGTAAAAACGACTGGTCTGGGTTGAGAATTTTTTAATGTGGAGGAGCAAACAACGTTTCGACCTTCTTCGGTCATCGTCAGGTTCACAAAGAAAGAAAGAAAGAAGTAACTGACCGATAGCTGACCACATGTTTGAAGGGGGTTGTGTAATTCAGTGTAGGAATGTGGTCAGCTATTGGTCTGTTACCTCTTTCTTTCTTTGTGAACCTGACGATGACCGAAGAAGGTTCGCTCCTCCGCATAAAAAATTTCTCAACCAATCGTTTTTACGTATATATTTGACTAAAGTTATTATTTAATGAATTTATATCATGTAAAGTATTCTTTATCATTTTTTGTGGCTTACAAGACACATGCAAACCAAATCTATTCTGATGTTTATTTTCATAAAATAATTATGAAAACGAATATTAAACTAAAAAGAAGCATGTAATGTTATTTCTACTTTTTCTCGTACATAACAAAATTATCACACATCATATCTCACTGAAATAAATAATTACATATATCATTTAAGCCTAAATTTAAAGTAAGTTTGACTTAATTTATACAACTTTTAATAAAGTTTTCGATATTCTATTTTATTTCTCTATCTCAATGTCTTTAAAAATACTTTGAAAAATGTTAAGCCTATGTTTTAATGGCTTTTAAATTTGGAAAAAAAGGAAAATTTTATTAATTTTTTAAATAATATCCATAGATGGAAAAACACTTCTGAAATTATATTTGCATTATACATTATTTTTGACGTCTTTGTTTTAACGATAGTTATGAATTACTCAAGTCTTTTTTTGAAGAAAAGTAAACCAAGTCAATCTTTGTTTAATTATACAAATATATAGGAAAGTTAAGTTGAAGTGAAGCCCTTATACATCATTAGTTAAGTCTGCAACATTAGGGATAGAAAAGTTGTCAACCGAGATTAACATCAAATTGAAACTGTCCTTTTCACAATATATTGAGACTTGTTTGTTGGAAGAAGTTTTCACTTTCTGCCCATCTTAGGCACGTTAAGTTCATTATAGTTTGAGATGCAGTGACGTAGCTAGGTAATTGTTCAGCTAAAGTTGTAGGTAACGAATTAGGAGTGCTTCCTTTCTGTTTAGCGTCCATTCATCGTTCGTCGAGTCCATTGTTTCGAAATGTTCGCTGTTTTATAAACGATAATATTGAAGTCATTCAGTGCAAACTACCTTACAAAATAAGTATAGATTAGAATGTTAAGATGAAGGCACATTAAGTGTGTGTGCTTTCTTATAGCAAAGCCACATCGGGCTATCTGCTAAGTCCACCGAGAAGGCACATAAAGATCCAAACTCAATGTTGAACTATAGTATAGTTGAGATCTTCCCGTAATGTAGCAGAATGTTTTATCATATTGTTCATCTGTTACATACACGTAATATCTGAGGCTTCTTGCAAGTTTTTCATAAAAGGCCATTCTATGCCATATAAGTGTAAATATAACTTGACTAAAAAAGTCCAACAAGTATTCTTAACTTACACGTTAAAAAGAGAATAAGGTAGAATTCACAATTGGTTAAATGCTCTAGGGTTCAACTTTTCGATCATATTTTGCTTAAATGTTACGGGAACATTAACAAAAGTAAAGTTGGTAATGGTTAAACACGTCAACAAATAACATATGTATACGTACACACACACACATATAATGATACATTTTAGGGATACGTACTTTATAAATTTTATGGTTATTTAATAGGTTTAAGGTTTGGTTTGGTTTGTTTTGAATTTCGCGCAAAGCTACATGAAGGCTATCTGCGCTACCCGTCCCTAATTTTGCAGTGTAAAATTAGAGGGAAGGCAGTCATCGCCACCTACCAACAACTCTTGGGCTACTAGTTTACAAATGAATAGTGAGATTGACCGTCACTTTATAACGCCCCCATGTCTGTAAGAGCAAGCATGTTTTGTGGGACGGGGATTCGAACTTGCGACCCTCGATTTACGAGTCGAGTGCCTTAACCACCTAGCCATGCCGGCCGAGTTTAAGGTGTATGAGATGCCATGTGACCACAAGTGATAAAAGTGTTAATGTTTTAATTCTTCCATAATGTTTTATACAGACGCTATCAGATTATCGGACTAGCTTACTTACCTGTTTGTATACCTGATTTTTATTCGAATTACAAACTCTAGTAGATCATCTGTCTGCTTATTTAGCTATTAATGTTATAATTTTCAGTCTAGCTATTTGTATTACATTCCTTCAGTCTAGTTGTTTTTGTGACGATCTGCCTTTCTTTCTAGTTGTTTGCAAATATTATCTATCTGTCCAGTTGCTTGAAAAATTTCACTATAACTCGATAGCAGTTTGTATAATTATGTACACATCACTTAGTTCACTTTATGATAGGTAATGCAGTTCAACCTAGCCTTTTAATTTTTTAAATAAACTTTTTTAGTAGTTGAAACAGTAGTCGAAGGATAATAATTACATTATAAAAAAAATATATTGAATGTTAAGTGGGGAAAACATGAATTTGGCTCTATTCTTTACACCGTAAGTCCTCTTATCTCTTTCCCTCTTCATGAATAAACATGGTGTGTTTTCATTTTACGCTTCATGTGTATTAAATCTGGAACAGCGTCTCATGGAAAATATTCATGATTTGGCCTTCTTCTGCTTCTTAGTTTCTATTCTATTCTGTCGTTGCTGTTTTGAAATTCTATCCGATGTGATGCTCTTTCTTTTTTTTATTTTCGTTTCCTCTCATTCATTCGCTGACGCTCTTTATGTTACAAATTTATCAAACATGAGTCCCACGTGTGCCAATTTCAACTTCACATTTGCTTTTCTGGAAGCAGTAGAATGCTGTAAATTGAATAGTAAAACCTGAGCTTTGACTTACATTTAAATATATATGTATGCATATTAGGCAAGTGGAAGTTCAATGTATTTTAATGTTTTTTAAGCAAGTTTAAATGAAAAGTCAGGCAGTGAATTAATGTTATTGTGCTGGCAACTGCTTATTAGAGTTATACAGTAATAATACTTTTTGATATTAGAATCATTCATATCAGTGCTCTAACTTGTTAATTTATTTTAAAACAAGATTTTATATACTGTAAAAACATTACAACATAGGACTATGTACGAACAGTATGTTTATCTGTATTAGTGTTCGTTTATATGCGTATTCGTACATATACGATATTAGCAATAGTTAAACCAGTATAGTAATAAAGTATTGAAGCAATAGTAATAGGTAAAATTTTAAAAAATAAATTTTTTGGGATCGATATCTTACACATGAATTTTGATTAACTGTGATTGTAGTTAGTTGAAGGCCTATTGTATTTATCGTTAAACTTATACACTGACCCACAAGGTTATTTTATATTTAAAAAGAAATTCAATATTAAAAAAAAATGATTCTTAAATAAGTATGTCATTTACTTTTCAAGACTGCTCTAACAACGAGCACCAATAAGATTTATATTAAATGCTCAGTGCAATGATCCATTCCGTGGACACGTATTTCTTGATAGATAAAACATGAAACATACCACGTGAGATGTTAAAGTTTCGTTATTTGACAATAAATTAAAAAAAAAAGAAAACGGTTCAAGGCAGTAGATGAATATAAAACCAAGTGATAAAGCTACTGCCTTTGTTCTAGTTTATTGTGATTTTATTGAGCAGATGTACCTTGGTGGGACAGCTCTAAGTTTTACGGACTTACAACGTTAAAATACGTAGCTCGATTCCCTGAGGTGGTAACAAGCAGATAGCTCAGTGTGGTTTTGGTTTAAAACAGGCAAACTATATTGAGTATCTAGTGGTAAGTAAATAAGTTGAAAACATATACATAATTAATTGAATGGTTATAATGCTTTTAGAAGTTAAGAAAAATTAATCCTATAGGTCTATTAATAGTGTACAGAAAATCTGTTTAAGAAAAATCATGTTATGATTTCTGAACATTTATCTTGTAGCTCAAAGTGGATCTTAAATTAATACTATTCATACCTTCTTGTTTAGTTTAATCAAGTCACAATAAATACCCTTGAGAATAATTTATATTTAATGAAAATTATATGACGTAAATAAAAAATAATCGGCCAACGTTCGTTTAACAAGCATCTATGATTGTCATTAAGTTTTTAAAATTAATTTAAATGTTTTTTACATTACAATGTTTAAAAAAACAATTAAAAATTCTTACACAGAAGAATTAATTAAAGTGAAATCTAAGTTTTTGAGAAAAGGTTTAGATATAAAAAATGACCATCTTAATAAAGTTTATTTAGTTTTAAAATAATGTAGAGCTAAAAATATTAAATTAGGAATTATTTGTTAATATTTTATGACCTGCTTCAGGTGTATCTTAGAAAAAAAACCCATAAATTTCCTTATTTATTTAATCCTCTTCAATGTAGCTTTTTTAAAACACAAAACTGTTTCTTCTGAAAGTTAAAATGAGCAATTCTGGGCTTAAACATTGTTATATCCTACCTTCAAATAGTATAAGTGAATCTTAAGTGATGAAGGGGATAGTTATAATGCATCTAAGCTCTATATAAACGTGTCTTTTTAGGTAAATTAATGGAAACTCATTAGGCAAACTCTGTGAAACGCGTTTAGGAGACGCAACTAAACGCATTTATCTTGGTTTTTAATCCCGAGACGATAATGACCTTCCATCCTGCAGAAAGAGTGAAGGAGGGTTCATTAAACCAGGGAAGGAAATTACAGAAACGTAACTACTTAACCTTTAGCTTCAAGATTACAAGACATAATGGTCGAATTGCGAAGGACCAGGTAATCTTGACATGTTTTTGTTAGACTATAAAAATTTCTCAGCAATGATGTGATGTTTCGGGAAGCAGTTCTTAAGTCTATTTCGCGCCTAAAAGAAAAAAAATCATTTCAATTGAATGCTCCGTGATTGTTTTCTAAACAACTTTCTCACTTCTTTCTTTAAAATACATTAAACGTTCAGTAAGACAAAAATAGCATTGTTTTAAGTTTTGTTTTAAACACTGTAAAATTACTGTAATAACGTGATAACAAAGTTTTATTAATCACTGTAATTCTTAATAGGCTCAGTGCAAGTTTGCAGGAATAGTGGATATTAACAATTTATCTAGGGTTTCTTTCTCTTGCACCTTTGTTAACAAGGATTTTCACTCAATACCAGAAATGATTAAGCTTGTTGGACAACTGAAACAAGCTTTTAGTTGAGCCTGTATTTAAACCAGTCGCTTACAAAACAAATGTTTGTAACTCAGCCGGTCTGCTGAGCTGGGGTGTTGAGTGAAATAGAAAGGCGCATAATAAGTCGTATGTGAAATACTTGTTTTTACACTTTCTCTATTCTGGAAACCGTAATTAGATCAGTTATGTGTTAGGTGGCTGAAATTATGATAAAACTTAAAACAACATTTGTTTCACTCCAATACCTTAAAACAATAATTTGTCGACAGCTGAGAACTTGTTAGAAAAACGAATTCTGAAAATTATCATAGTATTGAATAAACTATTAGTACCGTTACGACACTGTGACAGTATTGTTAGGGTTTTTGTTATTCTCTAGCATTCAAGTATAACATGCATAACAAAGTATTATATTATTAAAATAAATATGTTATTAGGGGGATTATATTTTTATAGTTACACGTTTGAAATAAAAACAAACAAAACAGTGTTATATGTCTAAAATGTTGCAATATAAGAATATAGATAAGTGTTATCATTTTGTTAACCGTAACTTAGTAGCAGAATAACTAATTTTACTGTAAAAATCACTGTTTCTTTTAAAGATCGGAAGTAGTGTCTGGATCGTTTAGTAAATACACACGTATCAAATCCGAAGCTATATAAATAAAAAGATATGATGCAAAACAAAACATCTTCTCATACGCAGTACAACTTTTAGTGGTGTGGAAAAACTTTAACGTACAACATATCATCGACGTACAACCATGCTACATCACCACTAATGAGTAAAATATTGATAATGTTGTAGATGTATTACAGAAGCCACAATGCAAAGAAGCTACACATTGACATTATGATTTTTATTCTAATGATGTTTACGAGTACTTCAACAATATCTTATTTATTGATACAATACATATTTGGCAGTATTATTAGTCTTAACGTTGTATTTTTATAGTGTAGCAAGGCCAACACTGTTCTAGAATTACCGAAAAAAGAAACCATTCACATCAGATAACTTTCACCAACACTGATTAACGTGTAGTCCACTTTTAAAATACACGTTATCTACACCATTTCTGTTGTTTATTCCTTCACTTTCTGTAAGTTTTAGGTTTGATTAAATTATCGTTACTTAAGAAATGTATTTTAGTCATTCACTCAGGAACAACGTACTGCTTTATTTTGTTTTGGATACTGAAGAAGCAACCTGAAGAATTCCGAAATGTTCATCTCTGTCCCGTTATGTTAAATAATGTTGTTTAAGTATTGTTAAGCTTTTCATTGCGAAAATTCGTTTTCCTTCGAACGCTTCGACTGCTAAAGTTATATGTAGTCGCTATAAATTATTAACAAAAAATACTTCCTTCTGTAAAGCATTAAAATACATAAAATGCTAATGCCCTCTACTGTACTTTGGTTACTATTATTTTCGATAAAATCAACTCACGCTTGTTTGGAATTAAGTGCAAACCTACACAATGGGCAATCTGTACTCTACTCGCCACAGGTATCAAAAACAGTTTTTAACGTTTTAAGTCCACAGACATACCGCTATGCCACAGAGGAGCCATTTGTTTGGCAGTACCAATAATCAAGATGTTCTGAAAATCAACTGGAGAAAATTACAGAGCATTATATTGAGTAGTAAGTCAAATAATTACGTTTAAAAACATTTAAGCAAACAGGAAGCTAATTTTTTTAAGATCACAAGATAGAAAATAGATATCAAAACTAGGTTACAAAATAACTGTGTAGAGTTTTTTCATTGTGCACATTTGAAAATATTTTTTCGAAACCTTTGAGACTTGAACGAAGTTAATTGTTCATAGTCGTCTGGCTAGTTGTGAGCGCAGACCTGTGGCAGAACACTCTAGTTTTCTAGATTTGAAAGTATGATTTACCTTATGCAGAGTTATTCTTAACTCCGACAAAAATCACTTTATTATTTTTCATGGAAAAATTGTGTAACTAAATAAACCATTTTTGAAACTGAAAGTGCTGGTGTCCAAATGTACAATGTAGATATTAAGACATGTTAGAGATACACGACTGTTTCATTTTAAGTTTAAGGTTAAAGTCATGGTTGAGACAGTTTAAGTATAGCGTTAGTGTTATATTTAGTTATTTTCACAAGAGAAAGTTTATCGCAGACTTGTTTACGTTGCTGGGCAAATCATATGTTGTGTATGATAGTTCAATCGTTTTAGTATTACGTTATATTATTAGAACTTTCTAAGATTTTATCTTTGTTTTTATTGAGTGTTATTGCATCACAATACCTTGTAGCATGTTGAACATTCTAGGTCATAAATACGCCTCCAAAATGTAATTTTATATAATAAGTTATATAGACAAATAGATAGATCGAGATTATGCAATTATTTGTTTAGTTATAAAGAGTGTATATTACGATTTATAAAGTGAATTTATCACAAATTCTATCGTAATAACAGAGTATAGAAAAAATACCTTACATTTTATGTTGTGTTTTAAAGCAATTGAATCAGCCTGTGTGGATATTGACGAAAATATCATTATTCAAAGTTCTAATTACAACAGTGATAACCAACAGTTATGGTGGTGATTTTAATATATATTTATCATAGACTGAACTGTAATAACAGAGAAAGAAGAATAACTCGTCTTGCAAATTGTGCGCAAAAGTAACTGAATCAGCGTGTGTGTAATTTGAAAACAAAGAGACAATTAATTTGGATACAACTGTGATAACTACAGTGCAATTAACATTTGTAAATACGTTTGAATTCTTGTAATACATTATTTTAAAAGAAGTAGCTTATCTGTTGTATTTTATTTCTGATATTTATCTTCAGTAATGTACATATACCCACTGTAAAAAATCCTGCTTGTAAGCCAAGAATAACCATGGGTTCAGGGTCATCCAACCCAACCTGTCTAAATTTAATGACATGGATGCTGACAAAATGATATATGAAAGTTTATGGAGGGAGTATATTTGGTAAGTCCAAGGATAACCAGTTAAAGTCTAAATCATCTGAGGCTGCCTGGAAGCAGGAAACCATCAAAGCTTACAAAAAGTCAATACACAAATGGGAAAATAGCTGCTATGCTTGTTATAAGAAGGGCCACATTGTAAATGAGTGCAAGTCTATCACCAACAAGTAACTGCAGAAATCTTAATATAAAACTGCTGTAACTACCTACAAAGATGGTAATGCTTCCAGAAGAAACATAATAGTGATAATTTACCAGATTCATCAAAAGAAAGAAGTGCTATCACAATAATTAAACAGTGCAGGATTGATGGTCAGCTCAAGTTGGCAAGTGGGTCAACAGTTCCAGTGGTGACTGGAGCATGTAACAAACATTGAGAGATGGCAGCAAACCAGTAAATTCCAATAGATGAAGGATGTGTTGGTAATAAGAAAGTAAAAGTCCTACGAGACACTGGTTACAGTAGTGAGAACCAGTCTATTATCTGATGATCAGATGACAGATAATGTACATTTGTGCATGCTGATTGATGGGACAGTGATAAAATTTCTTCTAGTAAGAATAAAGGTGAGAACTCCATACTTTTGGGATATCTTGAAGCCATGCGTATGAAGGATCCCATTTATAAATGTATGATTGGCAACATACATACCAGGAAGTAGAAGTTTGGAAGAGTCATATAGAAAGGAAAAAAGAGAATGATGAGATATCTACAGTCACCACAAGAGCTCGAGAAAGAAAAAGCAACACATTAAGTCCCTGCAAGTCTTTAAAAGTGACAAGAGAGCACAGAAAAAAAACCTTCACTACACAAAAGAAAGGGGAAAGGGACTTACAGGAAAGAAAGCAGGAAAAGAGTGCTATGTCAGACCTATCAAGGCAGTCCTACTGGATAATTTAAACAGATCGTAGTACCAACAGAATACCAAACTCAAGTAAGCTGATTGTTGGGGAAAACATGAAGGAGTGAAGAAGATGGCATACAGAATTACCAGCAACTTTCATTATTTGGGACCATCATATATACTCGTATGTAACTAGATTCTGCAGGTCATGTGACATCTACTAAAGGAGAGTGTCTAAAGGGAACGTAGCCAAGGTGTTACTTGGTAAGACGTTTCTCATAGTAAAGCTGTTCAAGAAGATGTAGATGTGACTGGACCACTAATACCTGTATCCAACAAAAGCAACTGGTATTTCCTGATAGTAATAAGCCATGAGACGAGTTATTCAGAAGTCATGGTATTACTGATGGAAGAGAGAGAGAGAGAATAGAAGAAGCTATATTGGAAGTGTTTTGTATATTAGGCCTTTCAAAAGAAGTCTTGAGTGGTAGAAGGACCCCTTTTACCTTAGAAGAACTGATGCAGGAGGTGTAGAGGCTCATTAGCGCTTGGCATTTCCTTACCCTCTTGTACCATATCAAATGTAATGGATTTCGTGAAAGAGTCAATGGAGTCTTAAAGAGTCTGTTGACAAAGAAATGCCGAAAGAAATCACGTGACTGGGTCAGGTACATTCAAATTTTACTATTTGTTTATTGAGAAGTCCCATGAGCGAGTACAGGGTTTTTACCCTTCAATATATTGTACAGGAAAACAGTACGAAGTCTGATGCAAATATTGAAAGTACTGTGGATAGGAGAAAAGAGACAGAAATGAGGAATAAATACCAATACGTGTTACATCTCAGAAATCGACTGAAAAAGACCTATGAATTGGCTTGAGAAAGTTTGTAAGTAGCTTAAGACAGCCAGAAGCACTTCTATGACAACAAAATAAGACCAAGGATTGACCTTTCAAGATCGGACAGAACATCTTGGTTCTGTTACTCACAGAAACAACAAACTCATCAAGGGTCATCCGGCAATGGAAAGAACCTTTAGTAGGTTTAAGAATGCTATGTGGAGATAAGACATAGAAAAACATCAAAATCACTTAATAAGATGGTAATCATGAAGAGGAGAGACAGTTCACCCTACTACTGCATAGATTTCCAAAAGCCGAACTTTGTAACGAAGTTGATCTCGGAAACCATTACAAAGCAGAGGCTATAATGGCTAAACTGGACAGGGAGCCAAGTTTTATACCAAGATCTATCTAGTAAATGTTATTGGCAGATCTCAATGGAGGCATAATCCAAAGAGAAGACAGCCTTTGTGACCCCAGATGGCTGATACAAGTTCAAGAGAATGCTATTTTGTTTAGTCAAATGAGCAGTGACATTCAACCGCGTGACGGGGAAGATGTTGTTCAAAACCATCATCATTAAGCCTTATAAGGATGTCATTCTGGTCCATACAGCTAGATGGAAAGGCCACCTGAAGAAGCTCAAAGATCTATTTGGATGAGTGAGAGCAGAAAATATGGCCATTTAACTGCTACATTGGCTATTCTGTGTTGAAATTTGTTGAACACAAGTTGGATGACCAACAGATAGCCATGGAAAAGGGGAACTAACTCAAATACAAGATTCATACGAGATTTGAATTACAAGTCAGATCCTCTCTGAAGTTAGCAGGATATTATAGGAAATTAATCCCTAAGTTACTACACTACTGACTGATCTGAAAACGAAAGGCTAGCCTAACAAGGTGTAGTGGAAGCATTTCCATCAGCTGCTGTTACAGAAGTTTAAAAATATGTTGGAAAGTTTGTCAGTTCTTAAAATGCCAGACAAACAATTCATCATTCATGTTAATGCGTCAGATATTGGAATTGGGGCAGTATTTTTGCACGAACATGTAGACGCACTGTTTCCCTTAATGCATGTCATTGAATATTTAGAAGAATTACTCTGTGATTAAACGCCAGTGTCTGGACATCTTATTTGTCATATGGAAATTCCAGGAGTTATTGATTTAGATGGAACATCAGTCATTGCATAGATCCATAGGTATAAAATAGAATGTATGACGATCGTGAGGAGGGTATTGTACTTTCATAACTAATAGTTCTGCATTGAGGTAATCAAAGATACTGTAAATGTTAGTGTAGACTGTATGAGTATACTTTGTGCATGAACTGAAAATAGTCTTTGTATGTAGTATAAAATATATTTTTTAAAGAGAAGCTTATTGTTAGATAGATACACCTTTTTCAATTTAAGTTTAATGAAAGAGTCATGATTTAGATAGTTAAAGTACAGTGCAATGTTAAAATTAGTTAAATTTAAAAGTGATAGTTTATCGCAAGTTTGCTTACGTAACTGTGGAAATTGTTGTGATTGCAAACTATGTACATTGTATAGTGTAGTTCAAGTGTTGTGAATTGATGCTTGTTGTATTACTACAACCTTCTAATATTTTCTAGTTGTTTTCATTGAGTATTATTGCACCATGATATATCATAGTATATGGAACATTCTAGTCCTTGGTCAGACCATAATACCTATCCAGAATGTAGTTCGACATAATGAGTTATACAGTTAGTTAGTTAGATAGAAATTGCGTCATTTTAGGTTTAGTCATAAATAGCACATAGTGGTTATTTATAAAGTGAAATATCAAAGATTATATTGTATTAACAGAGTACAGATGAAATACTTCACTTTTATGTTGTATTCTGAAGCAACTGAATCAGTCTGTCTGGACTTCGAAGAAATATAAAATTATTTAAGGCTCCGGATACAACAGTGGTGAGCAACTTGTGTAGTGGTGATTTTAAAGTAAATTTATTATAGACTGTCTTGCAATAACAAAAGAAGAAGAATAACTCGTCTTGTCAAATTGCACCCAAAAGTAACTGAACCAGCCTGTGTGCAATTTGATGATAAAGAGAATTAATTTGGATACAATAACTGTGTAATAAACATTTGTAAATACGTTTGTATTGTTTTAATACATTATTTTAAAACCAGTGGATTATGTTTTGTTTGTTTATTGTTGAAATGTATCGCTAATAACACACAGATACCTACTGTAAAGAATACTGCCCATACATAAAAACCTGACAAAATAGCTATTTTTTTATTTTAGGCATAATACGTAATTTAAAATTAAATTATCAGGAATAAATAAAAAAGTTAGAATGTTTAAGA
Source organism: Tachypleus tridentatus (assembly GCF_004210375.1). Taxonomy (NCBI): domain Eukaryota; kingdom Metazoa; phylum Arthropoda; class Merostomata; order Xiphosura; family Limulidae; genus Tachypleus; species Tachypleus tridentatus. The sequence continues at coordinate 109,874,632 of NC_134832.1, read as the reverse complement.
AAATTACATTCAAGCAAAATTGGCGTGAAAGGGTAAATTTATAATTACTGTTGATAAAATTTGTATAAGATATTATTTTATATATCTGTATTTCTTACTTGTTTTTAATCATAAACATGCACTCATAAGCAATCTAGGCTGTGCTATCCAAGAGTTAGAAACCAAAATGTTAGCGTTATAAGCCTTCAAGTTAGCCACTGAGCCACCAAGGGGCTGTACTTCTTGATTAAACATTTTGGTAGCCATTTTAAATCTTCTACAAATAATACAAAACCAGCTTTGAGGTAAGCTGTCTAGTCACCCTTTTCCACCAAATTAAATGTGCAAATGGAAAATTTTCGATTCCTACATTAAATTAGATATTAGGTTTTGAGTAGAATAGTATTAAAAATTAAAATTAATAAAACTTTTTTATTTCTGAATATACTAAAAGAAAAATAGACATAAAATAACAAGTAAATGACGTAAATTTACAGGCTTACAATGCTAAATTTTGGTTTTAAATTCTCCGCGAAGAACATAGTGCAGATAGTAAATTGTGTAGCCTTGTACTAAGATAACAATAACAAGTACCATTTTTATAATTTATGTTTTACGCCAACTTTAATTTTTCTAGTTTTGCTTGTTTCTTTAATTTAATATTTTGTTCAGTTTTTATGACATTTGAAGTTTATCAATTTATTATTTATCATAATACTATTTTTATCATTTGAATTGTACCTGTTGTAAAATATTTATTTTTCCTTAGTTACTGGTGTTTTAGACCAAACAACCTTTTGAAATGGTAAAATATCCCAGGAAGTTAAGTATCCGAGAAATACCCTCCCAAGGAAAATTATGCACATTGACCACGAAAGAAACAACACAAAATTTAATGCCTAATTATATACTATAGGATTTCATGTTTACAGTCTCTGTTCCTTTATTGCTTCAAATCAGCTATATAATAAAAAGAATCTGCAAAAAAATCCTGATCGAATTTCACTTCAGTAAGAGAACATACACTAATAATCCTTGTAATTAAACTAAAAGAACCTACCAACATATTTCTCAGTAATCATGTTATCTTTGAAATTATCTTTCACTGTTGTTATTCATACATTAGGAAAGCTAGTAGACAACTGGAACAGAGAATCATTAGAAAACATGTTATATTTAAAATTATCTTTTACTGTTGTGACTTATACGTTAGAAAAGCTCGTAGACAATTGAAACAGAGAGTAAGAAAGCTTAAAATTTCAAGTTAATTTCTGAAGACTGATAGTTTAGTCCTTGCTGAACATAATGTTTTCACTGGTCATCTAATTATTTATGAAAACTGTCAACTCAGTTTTGTAATGTAAAACGCTGAAAAAATTGAAAGTAAAAGAGTAACTTTATTTAGTGAACTAGAAATCCAACACTTAACGGAAATTTTAGAATAGTTATTAACAATCTTTGGACTTTCTTAATTATGAACACTAAGAGCTCTATCATAAGACCGAGCTGACCAGCCAGTCGTACAATTGCTAGTAGTTAAACTAATCCTCTCTTAAAATCTTATGAGCTGTCAAGAAATAAAACAGCCCTGTACTTATAATAGCAAAACGTAAAATTCTAATTAGTCATAAAAATTTTAAATTGTACACGTTTTTGTCTGTTGAAAAGCATTCAGCTTAGTTAGTAACTAACAATAAAATCCCTCAGAGAATAACGATAACTCTTATATGTTTCCAAATATCTCCAAGTTTAACTTTTGAATGTAAACATCAACCAAACTTTAAGTATAACTCAAACGTCTGTTTCTCATTTCTCATTGATTTAAATAGATACAGATAAAATATTTCATGTCCAAAGAGTATAAGTTAGACACCGGAATTTTTTATTTAAAATCTACCCATTCTACGTTTAAACGAATACTCGAAATCATTTAATTTGAACATCGAATTCATAACTTCATTAAATAGTGTTTAGCTGCGCAAAGCTCAGAAACTTCTCAGTTAGCAATTTGTTTATAGTTACTTTTTTAACATTCTGAGGACACAGTGATGATCTAGAGCCTTCAAGTGCCTTCTGTAGTGTTTAAACAATAAAGAAGTGTTTAAACAGTTTGCATTCAGTTGTTTTTTTGGTAGGGGGTAACAGTGGTGGATCTAAGACTGACAACAATTCTAGATCGGTGGATTCCTGTTTCGATTACGGTTTAAAATAAAACAATAAAATATCACTTACATTTTAATCGAAATAAACGTTTGGTTACGACTAAGAAGCTGGTGCAGTAGCTTTGTCGTTGTCTGCCTATATACCAAAATCAAGTTCGGATACTGAAGTAAAATAAGTAAGAAGAAAGGGGATAGTCGAAAAGAAATCAGAGATATGCAGTAGTGTAAATTGAAATATACCATATAATGCTTCAGAACCATACAAACCTCCTGGATTATACCTGTGCTCCTGTTCGTTCAATAGCCTTAGGCATTTGTAAAAATAGATTTCTTGTTACTTTGTACATTGGGTCCATTTTGTTTTTATTGTGGCTTCGACCTTTCTTTATAGAATTCTGATACGCCTGTTGTAAGTGGATCGCGTCTGAGAAAACGCACGCGTGTGGTTAACCAGAAAAAAACAACAACAACAAAAAACGTGAATTCACTACAAAGCAAGGAGGTTGTAGAGTGACATACACACACACACATATATATATATTACAGTCAGTAGTCTGTTTGTTATATATCTTCTATTAAAAAGTGATCATGTTTTGTGTCGTGCAAATTCTCTTAAAAAATACCAATAACATTAGAAAGCTCCTGCTAAAGATAGGAAAATACTCATGTTTCAAAAGTTAACTATCAAGTGAAATGTTTTCACTGTAAATTATTAATAACATAGTTTGAAGATGTAATTGTAATTTCATGTTTTAACCGTAAAAGTATAGATAGTCCCATTTATTACACTGCAACTGTTTTTCACCTTTAGTGTTGGGTTACTGTTATGTTCGACAGCAAAACTTTGACATTATGATCACATAGTGAAAACAGCGATAAAATACATGAACAGAACTACTTCGAGATGCTGTAAAATATAGATGACATAGTTACGTTTCAACATGTTGGTGACAAGGCTAAGTTTAAAAAATCATTTGTGCGCTTGGATAAGAAAGCTGGGCAAAGAATGGACGCATAACAACGTCAGCGTTTCTCTTATCCCAGCAGGATACATGGTTTATGCATGAGTAGGTTTAAAAGTGGGATGAGAAGTAAGTAGGTATATAGAGTAGGTGCTAATAAACCCCCATGTTCTATTTCCTTCTGCATATATTCATACTGATGCACTTAGGTATTAATGTGCTAAAGGAGGAAAGGGGAAGCTTCTCTGGTTATTTCAGCTGCTCAATCTAGCGCTAATAATAGCTTTAATACATATTTCGATGAAGAAAACGCGCCGGTACGTTTTTTGAAAAAAAGCGATAATTCTAAATCTGCACTTTGCATGTTATATACCTCCATAACGGCTGAAGGAAGTGAGACTAGAGTGGCCCACGCTACTCACGACAGCCACTAGGAAGAGGTAACTTCGAGCCGCCCACCAATCGACCCCGTCCCCCGTGGTTCGCTTGACGAGCTGTTACGGAGTCTCGTGCTGAGCTCGTTTTCAATTGTAGTTGCATGCAAAGTGGTCGTGCGCACGTTTTAAACAACGTTAGGTAAAGAGTGAAAGAACAGAGCAAAGAGCGAGAGAAACGTAACGAAAACGAGAGGGCGGGAAACCTAGGACTAAGTCTATAGCGAAATCGGAGTCAGCTTTACTGTCTTTGTATTTGTTCATTTTTTTCTATGACAATGTTAGTAAGTTCTCCCAGCTACAAATTAGGTTTGCAAAGCGAGAAGTTTAATAAGTGTGTCGATAGTTTGTGCCCCTGCAAATCCAAATACTCACCAAAGTAAAGTAGTAGTGAGGTGAAGAGAGCCACACGCAGTATCTTTTTTTTATTTCCTCAGTGACAGATTATGGGAATATAATTGTTATTGTTGTGTGCCGTTCGATCCGATTATCTGACTGTGATGATATTTCTTGTTTACAGACCAATGGCTGAGGGAATCTTCAGAGTTATTCTGTTTGTCAGCTTTTGTTCGTGGCGTGAAGGAGGTAAGGAATTCTGTTTATATTTTGTTTGGTTTCAACTGAGGAATACATATCTGTTCATGTTTCAAAAGTAATAGTCGTAGCTTAATAGCTGTCTGTTCTGTTATTGATGAATAACTTGTCTAACAACACTTCGTGCTTTGAATCAATATTTTGTAAGAAATTAACGATATATTATTAAAACGTCCTTGATCGGCTTATAATATCTTATTGTGATATAATATTCAAGTCGCAAGTAAAAAATTTATTTCACAAGTTCACTAACACAAATGTTACAAAACAAATATTAAACATTCAGTCTATTATACATACTGTCATAGATACTGTTGTGGTGTAAATTCAAACTTTTGTCTATTATACAAAAATGCTTGCAATTTTACTTAAATAAAAGGATGTACATATACAAAAATGCTGCTAATTTTACTCAAGTAAAAGGATATTCTTTATCTTTGCGTAATAATACTAGTATTATTTAAGTAAACAGTTACGTATTCTGACTGATCTATTCATAAACATGATGTTGTCTGCAGTAAAACTGGGGCATCTGTTCTGTCTTTAAATAAACGTAAATATTTATTCAATCCTCCCTGTTTTTTTTGTATAAAATATAACTTAAGTTTTTTTCTTTCATGTTAAACATTTTACTACGTTTTTTTTAATGCTTGCACTTTACTTTGGACTTACTTTTGTTTTTAGAAAGATTTTAGAACACAAGTTTAATTTCACACGCAGTTTACCTTCCACGTGTTTTATCAGCGATCCTCAAACCTGGGACTCTTGAAAATATTGAAGGACCAAGATTTGTAGATGATCCGCCAGGAAATGTGATGTTTGTTAACACAACAGGTTCAGTGATTACATGTGGAGCCACTGGTCAACCACGTCCGGAAGTGGAATGGATTGTTCGTGATGGAAAGCCAGTTGTTTCAGTTCCAGTTACGCGAGAGGTGCGACAGGACGGTTCACTAGTGTTTCCTCCTTTTCCACCAGAAGAGTTTCGCCCTGACGTCCACGATACTGTTTACAGATGCAGGGCTAGCAACACACTTGGAACCATAGGTAGTAGAGAAGTTAAAGTTCGAGCAGGTCGGTAAAGTTGTATTCAATTTGATTTTCCAAAAATACACATAGTTTTATAGACATATTGTTTATTTTGTACAGTATACATTGTGTATCTTATAGGTTTGGTATAACAACATCTCTTAAAGATATACATATTTTTTTCATATCAACCTTGCGTTTCTTTAAAAAACAATTAAAACAATTAGTATTTTAAGAATAGCTGTTATTTTTATAACAAGTTACGTGCCTCATAAATGTCCAGCCAACCAAAACAGTTTAATTTCTCATCACTCAAAGAAGTGCGAGTATTTTCTTAAAATGTCAGTAAGAGGAGTATAAGAAAAACAATAAGGCACTGTTGTATTTTATCTTTTACTTTATTTTCGGTCAGAATTTCCTCCCCCTGTTTTCCATGTCATTATTTCCTATAACTAATATTTTTAAATGATACACTTTTGTATAGAACATTTCTACTGACTTGCACTTTGTACAAAAATGATATATTTAATAATACCTATATTACACCACTCAGTATGTTAATAAGTACATTGATAAGACCCCTCTTAAGCAGAGCACACACACATTTCAATAGTTTAATTTAACACAGTCTATGTATAAATCCTGGTATAACTCACATAACTGAAGTAATTGTTCTTTACTAGTAGTAAGAAGAGATGACGTAAAAACCTATTTATTACACACACACACACACATCAGTTTATTTCTGTAATATAGTGACAGTTTCAAAGAACTAGGAATTTGTTGTGTGCAGAATTTGCAACACGTGTTTTAGTTTTACTTGTTTGTTAGTTTTAACATTTTATAAGTAATTTGTTATAAAATGTAGAATCGAACTTTTAAGTGCGTCTGGTTTATCTCTCCAGTTTTTAGTCTTGTCACATCAGAAAAAGACTTACAATGTCACACAGTTTCTAAAATCGATAGGCAATAAAAACTGCTTAAAGTAACACTATTAGCTATTATTTTCACGAAGCAGAAATGAATGATGTGTGACAGTCGAAGGACTCGCGTGCATTGTGACGTTCGTTGCTTTGCGTGAATGTAAATTGAGGAAGCATGTCCCGCGGTAAAAGCTGTCAAATAGCATCCAAAACAACATGCCAATAAAGGTTAAAATGACTGGTCCTCGAGACACGCTTAAAGATACACGTGTATTCATCTACAATAGTGGTATTGCGCTATCGAAATCTATATTTAAGGGATCTTTATGTTAGTACAAGCTACAATGAACAGTACAATAGTTTCTACGGTACTTTATAGACGAATTGATTGTTTTTATCTACACTTTCAAAAGGGAAGTGTAAAGTTTGTTGAGTTCTTACTATGGCCTAAACACTACACATGACATTTATTTATGAGCTCACAAATTATGTAAGTTGTTGAATTCTAGTTCACATGAACTTGGAAGCTTGCAGCTTTGAAAATTAATGATTATAATTTTAGTGCTAATAAGTGGAAAGTAAAAACGAAAAGCATTGCTTATACTCGGTCTTGTATTAGATTCATTTTATATTAAGCTCAATTTCTATACATTTGTATGCTAGTTTTTTCTTATGTACGAGCGATACAATCTACGATAAAAACGTTTGAATTATTACCCGATAAAGATGATCCTGAACATAAAATATTGCCAGTAAAACAATAAACCCACATCTGCAGAACATCTGTGTTTACACGTGTAGTTTAAACCCAAAAATTATTATTTTACCTGCTTATTCTTCCTTACCAGTTATAAGATATCGACTTATTTGCTAGGATTATGAATAATTACTCTCTTGCGTAAAACTCACCTCAGGCTATATAATGGCTGAAGTTGTGTACCAGGAAGATATCATCAGCATAATTGGATAATTCATGAGGGTCATCAAAGTGATACAATTTCTGACTACAGAGATGATATATATAATATATCCAACACTTCCCCAAGAGAAATATATAATTTTAAGTTTATCATCTACAGAGCCATAAATGCTATATAGGATATATTTTATTATTATGTTCAGCATCGCTTGATACACAGTAGTTCCGCTGACGTGTTTCCTTAGAGCATGAGGAACTTAAGTCTACAAGAGCGATAGTTTACACGACACTCCTGTGGTTCATTAATTATTAAGGTTTATTAAGAAAACACCAAGTGCTTTAGCACATGGGGGGAGTAAGGATGGAAGTAATGTGCTTATTGATGTTTTAGTAGAGAGCGAGCGCATTTACTCTTCTTTACAGCGTCTTGTAAAGTCAGTATCGAGTAATTAGAAGAACATAAGAATAGTAAGCTTTACTCAGGTTAGCAGAATGAAACAAAAAATAAGCCAGTCTGGATGACGTAGAAAATCTACGTGATAACACCTTTCACTTTAAATAACTTGTGCCATGTTTATCAACGAAGAACATTAATTTGGAAAATAGACGATAAAGCGCAGACCATGATGTTGTCACTCATCTAGTCTGTGTTATGCATTTACAATGAATCTTTAGAATTACACAATAACGTTTATCTTATGTTATTTTTATAAACGTGATCCACGTAATGTATGTTAATTTAAATTCTATCTTACTTGTGTTAAAAAACCGGACACCTTTCGTGTAAACTTTGAGTTTAAAATTTTGACTTGTGTTGATTAATGTAAACTTAAATTAAAACTTTTGATCAAAAGATAACATACAGGATCACATACAAAAGTTTTAATGTTTTTTAAACGAAGATTCAAAATTCAAGCCTTTCAAATAGTTCGCTATTTTTCTTAAGGAAGACGGATAGTGAATTATTTGAAAGCGCTCGAGCTTTGAACTTCGTTTGAAAGTCATTACAACTTAAATAAATACATACCCCTCTGTCATTATATTTGATAAAACAACCGTTTCCGAAACAAACATGTGTAGGTTACAAAACATTCTGTATGTTCTTTTTGTTAACTCAAAACACCAACTTTAGTCATATAGATACTGACAAGACTGGTAAGAACTTACAGAGGTAAAGGAACGGTTAATATATTAGAAATCGCTTGGAATTACTATACGAATAGTAAGAGAAACATTTGACGTCTGAAATTTGATTATTCAAGGTGTATGCTTGTCTCCAGACTTCAAAGCAAACGTGAAAAAAAATCTAGCTTGTCGGATATTATTACTTCATTTTGCAACAAAAATAAATGTATGTTACAGGCTTTGAAAGAAACAAAAACGTTTTGTGAATGAAAGACATTTATTACTGGTTAAGCAAAGACGATATTTTATAAACAGCCATTTTTCTAAATTTGTATAGCTTTGTAAATAGTTTTTCGATTTCTGTTTTCAATTTAAATCAATTAATTTTCATGAGATTTACATGAAACTTAATAGGAAACTAAACAGTTTTAGTCTGTCTTTTATCTGAACTTTCTAGTTTTAAATGCTATCCTGGTATATTTAGTATGTATTTATTTTATATTAAGTGATGTAAAGTTCGAAATAGTAATTTATAATTTCCTTGAATAGATAAGAAATAGACAGCAGCCAGAGCTCACATATAAAAGCTGCAATTAGAAAAATAACATTATCCGTACAAATGACACTATAAATAGAAGTAACACTAACTGTGTAAGTAATATTAGCCATTTATAAATTTGCTGTATATCAGAATTACTGAAGTAATATTTACTTACAACGTTGAGACCTACTGTGTGGTATCTATTTATAAGTTTAATAAAATCAGTGGGAATATGGAGGAATCATTATGAAAACCCCCCAAAAAATGTGTGTATTTGTTGAGTGTCTATTTGATATGCAGAAAACGTTTGAAGCTTGGCGCTTTTCTTTGTTTAATTATTGCTTTTTGTAACACTGTATTGTTTATATTATATGTATTACTGTTCAGTGGGTGCATTTCATTAACATTTGTTTGTTTGTTTTGGAATTTCGCACAAAGCTACTCGAGGGCTATCTGTGCTAGCCGTCCCTAATTTAGCAGTGTAAGACTAGAGGGAAGGCAGCTAGTCATCACCACCCACCGCCAACTCTTGGGCTACTCTTTTACCAACGAATAGTGGGATTGACCGTCACATTATAACGCCCCCACGGCTGGGAGGGCGAGCATGTTTAGCGCGACTCGGGCGCGAACCCGCGACCCTCAGATTACGAAGCGCACGCCTTAACGCGCTAGGCCATGCCAGGCCCTTCATTAACAAACACGCTAATTATATGTAATAGTTTTTGATACTGATTTCAATTCTGTTATACAAATGCTTAAACTCATCCCCAAGGTAAAGATGTTATATATTTTATAAATATCTTATAAAAGCCATTACGATTTTTGTAGAATTTAGCTACTCAGCAATATGTTTACTATTTCCCTATTTATAATGTATTTCTGCAATATTATACAACAGTTTGTTCTGGTTAACATTTATTCTTCACACAACATTTATTTTAACTTTAATTGCTCTTGTCGTAAGGATAATTTTCTTCAGATTCTGAAACATTAATGTGTTGTTATTATTTAAGATGTTGAAAAATACTATTAGAACATTTTTAGGGCTTTTGTCAAGTTTGTTATTTCTTAGTTTCCTACTGTTATTGTTTGATTATGATACTGTTGAAAAATATTATTGAAACATTTTTAGAGCTTTCGTCATGTCCGTTATTTTTTAGTTTCTTAGCCACATACAGTAAATTAATTATAAGGAAATCGAAGTAAATAATGAAATATATTCTATAGAATTGTTTTCACTATAATATAATACAATATTAAAAGACTAATCTTTAAAGTATTATCAACAAAACTAAAGTGGTTTAAAATAGGAATACAATAAAGAACACTCATGAAAATTGTAGTCGACGTTTAATATTATACCGTATTTTGTTCCTTCTGTTCTTTTATAAATATAACGTCCACTTAATATTGTACTGATATTGCAACAACAGAAGACAACGCTATTTTTGCATTTTGTCTTCAAAATGAAATTATTTCCTTGGATTATTCTCGTTTCTGTTTTCTAGACAATTACCTATATCCTCCACTTACGATGAAACGTTGTAATGAATGAAAAGCAACGGGTTTTGATTCTTTACAAAAGAAAGAAGTGATATAGTACTTGTTTGTCTTATTATGCTTACTGGTCTGTAATTAAGATAAGATAGGTTAGAGCACACTGCTTAATTTATCTTTCTACCATTCATTTAACGGCTTGTTTTATGCTTATTTCATATTTTTGTTTGTCAGTTGGTATAAATATCATTATTGAAGGTTTGTTTGTTTCTGAATTTTGCACAAAGCTACACGAGGGCTATTTGCCCTAGCCTTCCCTAATTTAGAAGTTTAAGACTAGAGAAAAGGCAACTAGTCATCACCACCCACTGCTAACTCTTGAGCTACTCTTTTACCAACAAATAGTAGGATTAACCGAAAAATTATAACGCCTCCAAGACTGAAAGGGCGAGCATGTTTGGTGGGACGGGAATTCGAACTTGCTACCCTCAGATAACAAATTGAGCAACCTAATCATCTGATAATTACATATGATTAGGTATTTATATATACTTGCAGAGAACCGAGATATAGATTAAGAGTTCAGTCTTACTATTCAAATTTAGCGTGAGCTTACCTTTCATTAAAGTATATATCATTTTTGTAAAATATATATGCAATATTTTCATCAAATGAACTTTAAAAATTGCAACTATAATTATTGCAATTGGCGTATTCTTTTACGGTACGTTATGTTCAAGTTTAAAATTTTAACAAAGTTTCCTTAACGACTTAGTTAAGCTCTTGCATCCATAAGTATTAAAAACCAAATGAACTAAACGCTTGTGAAGATAGTTAAAAATGGATTAGATTAGCGAGAGAGCTGTTTGTGGAATTTCGTCATTTTCGTCCTGGAAAAATCAAAGTTGTATTAAAGAAACGTATCCCATTAATATTTGTACTTCTGGCGAGAGAGGTATCCAGAAACGTTCAAATGTTAAACTGATCTTCACTAGCATAAGTTGTTTGATTTACTCTTAAAAATAACTTTTCAGTTAACTTGTGTTATTATCACTTTATTGAATAAAGGGTCGAATTTTTGACAGAATAAATGTGCTGCTAACAAAATTTCTTAAAGTATTAACTTACAGATTCGTAACTTTGAAATTTTTACTTTCGATGACAAACCTTGTTTCAGGAAGAACGCTGTTGTCAAGTAGTTTGAGTTGTTGAAATGCTACATTGATAACTTAAACGCTGTTTAATATTTAATTGATTAAATAGCAAAAAGACATCCGATAATTTGTAGATAATGTTTCTGTGCTCATACGAGGAACATGAGAACTAATTCAGAATCAAACAATTAACTCCCCTTTGCTTAAAAAAAATTAAAACCTTTAGACTTTTGTTCTTTAAAGCTCAACTATAAAATTGGTGATAACAAACATGACTTGTTACTGTCATTCAATATGCTTGGTCAGTAAAAACAACATATGTTATATGACTTAGTCCATAGATAAATTTATTGTCATAATTATCTAACTGTAAAAGTGAAAACTGGAAAAAGGAACAAATAATAAAGTAAAAAAAACAAAATAAAACATACATATTTATAGATTGATATTTAAATTTTTTTACTTTGTATTTGCATATGTGTGCTTATGTTTACATGTATACAATTACATATACACACATACATATCTTTTACACACTGCCTGTGATAAAAGACACACTGTCTGTGATAACAAAAGGGAATTTCGTTGACGTTGCTCTTTATGAATTGTACACGAATTTGAGTTTAACTCATACTGAATACAACATTCTAAGAATATCTTGAAACTAAACCTAAACAATAAGAAAAGAGGCCGTAGACACATCAGTTTCATTGTCATAGTACTTTACTAACCATTCCCATTCAGTTTTTGTTTATGATAAGATACTTTATAATTGTAGGAAGTATTCATATTTAAGGTTTTAATTGTACAAAATTGAGAGAGAGACGAAAAAAATATATTTCTAATAAAAAATTATATTTTAAATATTTATTCTATGTTAAATATTGTATTATTATTGTTATTCTATAATTTGGACTCTCTTGCCAACTGAAGATGCTATCAATATTTAAGATAAGTGCCGGGAGTTTCAACTTATCTGTTCTCACTATTATAAACTTAAACTAATACATCTTTCTGAAGTACATTAGATGATATATATATATAATATAATATGTGTATAATAACAGCATGATATACCTTAAAGTCTGTCTCTGCTTTCTTTTCTCTCAGTTTATTTCTTACGCCTTTATTTTGTACTATGCTGCTGATAAAGGGAGCTGGAAACTTATTAAAAGAATTCCACTGATGGTCTAGTTTCTTCTCTACAGAAATCAAGATAAAAAGTAAAAAAGAAAATGCAGCTTTAGACACAAAGTGCAGTTCTTTCTGTCGTACTGTCGTGAGATTATTCCAGTTCCTCTATGTAGAATTCATTATAGTTGCTCACTCAAGCTTTGAGAAAAGGCGAAATAAAGAAATTTAATACAAATGCAAGTAGATTACGTGACGGGAGTGTCGTTGTTAAAAAGGTTTTTTCTTTCTTGAACTTGCTAAGAACAGAAATTTGTGGATAACACTGACTTTAAAGATTCACGTAAAATTACATTCCTTGCTGTCTCGCTTGAGAGAGTTTTGAAAGCTCAAAAAACAACAAAAAAACCTTAGTCTACTGGTGCTTAATCGAACATCAAAAGATGGACGAATAGAGCTGTTTTAAGTTATGTATGGTTTTAGTTACATACGGTAGCATAATCCATTCTATCCTTAAGTATTCTTAATTTAAAGTACAAATCAATAAAATGTGTATTTCTAAGACCTATTGAATAAGAAAAAGAAAACGAAAAAATCATAAACACACATTCTGAGAGGCTTGTTTAGTAGCTTAGCTCCAGAAATATACATATATTTACATACATACATGCTAAATAGTTGACTAATATAAAAATATATATTGTTACGAGTATATGTAAATATTGAGTATAAGAAATATTTCCATTTCGTACACTTATATTGTAATAATGTAATATTGTTGCCTAGCAATAACACAGGCAACTCTCTGCGTGATTATTACGCATTGAGTAACTATACACAGAATGGTCTTTTAAACAAATTATATTAACAATTTAATTACTGAAACAACTATTTGAGTTCTTGGAAAGGGAACGAAATAATATATCAAACGTCACATCTGTGAAAAATTAACATTATTATCACATTTATCCATCATAAACTGTGACAGAACGTGTAGCTCAGGGTACTAAACTATATAAGGTATGTGACTCGTAATCCGAGGGTTGCGCGTTCAAATCACCATCACACCAAACATGCTCCCCTTTTAGCCATGTGTGCGTTATAATGTTACGGTCAATCCCACTATTCGTTGCTAAAGGAGTAATCCAAGTGTTGGCGGTGGGTGGTGATGACTAGCTGCCTTCTCTTTAGTCTTATACTACAAAATTAGGGACCGCTAGCACAGATAGCTGTATTGTCGCTTTGCGCGAAATTAAAAAACAAACAAACTAAACTATAGAGAAAGTAAAGCTTCATATAGAAAGTATAAAACTTCTGAAAAATTCAATTTTTGATACATTAAAACGAAATTTCATTTCAAAGCTCCACAAATTGATGCATTTGGTAAGAAAATATATTATAAGTGTAAAAACAATATATGGTGACTAATTAGTCTCCCTACTTGAGAAACAACAGAAGTTTGAAGAATGGAAGTTTAGGTAATTAAATTTACATTTTCCAGCGGTTGACGGGCAGATGCAGGGTGGACATCTGAAGGGCAGAACTACAAGTAATTAGGATCGTTTAAAGTTTCTAAATGATGTTTCCACTCTTTCTTTTAAAGCTTTAAAGCAAAAGACAAAACAAAAAATAAAATGATAGATAAAAGCCATTGTTTCAAAATGTGTAAATTTTTACAGCCCTTGTGTTTGATGTGGTATTACTTGGACAGATAAATAGTTAAAAATATATACAAATATACAGAATCTTTAATTAAAAGTACTGTGGTAGCTCCGGTCATATTAAAATGATCCAGTAACACTGGTGTGAATTTACATATGGGACCTTTTGGCAACATTTAGGGAAAAGCTACAGCTGCTATAAATGCTAAAATTTCACTGTTCTTAATGTTTCTGAACAGATATAAATAAACGCAGTGTCAAATCTGTTTTAGGTCTTAAAAATAAGTGGTAGAAAAGCGGTAAGTTTATTTTTCTTTCATTTGAGGAGGTAAAACATAGTGAACAAAGGGCCAGTACGTAACAAACGTTTCCACTTGTAGATGTTGATTTGAATTAATATTTGAAAAAACATAGCACATTCAGGAATTTTTTGTTCTAATATCAATGAAGTATTATTCTCCACAGATGCTAAATTAAGCCATATGAAATTTCAAAAAGAGAGAGTTTGTTATTAGTGTTATACGCTGAAATTTTGGTTATTCAAAATTAGTATATCACATTAAAATGTGTTATTTACGCACATATTAAGGGAAATGAACATTCAAAAGGGTGTAAAATAATTAATAAATAATTCTATTTTTGTCCGTCTTCTTGCCTTTTTCTATTATCAAATGCCCGGCATGGTACTCGACTTATCTGAGGGTTGAGAGTTCGAATCCCCGTCACACCAAACATGCTCTCCCTTTCAGCCGTGAGGGCGTTATAATGTGATGGCCAATCCCACTATTCGTTGCTAAAAGAGTAGCCCAAGAATTGGCGTGTGGGTGGTGATGACTAGCTGTCTTTCCTCTAGTCTTACACCGCAAAATTAAGGACGGATAGCGCAATAGCCCTCGTGTAGCTTTACGCAAAATTCAAAACAAACCAAAATCAAATCCATTATTACCAAAGTCAAAATGCTTAAAAACTGGACTAATGTCATAAGTTCAGGTTTTACAATTACAAAAACAGCCAAGTTAAAATAAAGATGTTAGCCATATAAAGAAGTGATATCAAAAAAGTCATATTATATGAAAAAAGCAAATCATGCAAATATATGATGTGAAATTGGGTGAGTTAATCGAAAAGTTAAAATAGATAATTTAGTCTCTTTACATTGCAACTAGAACAAACATCAACATGCTTACAAAAAAAATTCCAATTTTTTCCAAAATGTTTTTCTTCAATTTACTCAATTTCACGTTACAGTGTAATAGAATTTGCTTTTTATTCCCCAGCGTTATAAGGCTCATCTTATATAGCTCGATTGTTTCTGTAGATTAAAAGTGTTTTAATCAGGTTTCTATAATAG
This sequence comes from Tachypleus tridentatus, assembly GCF_004210375.1. Taxonomy (NCBI): domain Eukaryota; kingdom Metazoa; phylum Arthropoda; class Merostomata; order Xiphosura; family Limulidae; genus Tachypleus; species Tachypleus tridentatus. Next base: position 109,859,170 of record NC_134832.1, on the reverse strand, counting down.
CCAATAGTGTTGAATTATGAATTAGTTTTAATCTTACTTCTGTCCCACCTACCATGATATATACTTTTGTGGTTTTATAATTACTTATTTTTGAAGCTAAATTACCAATTTTTTAGTTTTATTATCACGCACTTTCAAATATAACTTAAAAGTTTTTTTCTAAATTTAATATAATCCTTTATAAAAAGTAGTGTCATATATATTATTAACTATAGCACGTTCCTTAAACATAAGTTACCATCATTATAACGCCATACTGAAATGTATATTACATTTATTCACCAAGCATAATCTGTCATTTATCTTTTATTTCCTTCTGAAATCACCTTTCCTTAATTCTTGGGCTTGGCGTAACCTAGTTATTAACGTGTTGTACAATATATTAGGGCCTGTGGTTCAAGACGTTATATCTTTTATACTTTTAGCTGATGACGTGTTATAAAAAGCGATATTTATTCTCTTTACTTTGTTGAGAGAGTCATACAAAGATATTGTGGCTTCGGATGGTACTGGTTGACCACATCCCTTCTGATCAGTAGTTCAAAACCAGGAACAAGTGTACCGTAACTCTTCAAAGCCTCACGCATTGCTTTGTAGGATAAGATGTTTAATTTAGGATCAATTTTCTATAGATATGGATATAATTTATCCTCAAATAAGACATATACCTCGCAAAACAGATAATGTACATATATATATATATTATTTAGAACTTTCGTTACTACATTTTTTTTGCAGTAAAATTGTTGAACCTCTGTATATATTTGTAACGTAAAACGCGTAATAGTTGAATACATATAAACTGGATAAGCAGCGCAACCAGTATAGAAACTTATTTCGCAGGACGTTCACTGTGCGAGGAAAATTTAAAACTTTCATTGAAAGTAAATTTTAACATTGAGACCAATTTGGTAAAATATATTTTTCTGTTCGTTTGTGTGGAATTAGGCACGAAGCTACTCAAAGGGGTATCTGCTCACTACGGGTATCGAAATCCTGTTTATAGGTGTGTGAGTCCGCAGACAGGCCGCCATGCTACTAGGAAGCGTCTTTTTCTCTCAATGTATATAGATTTGCGTATTAAATAATGATGTCAACTTTTCATAGTAAATCGTCATTTTATCTTTCTTTCTACTTGAAGTAACATTTTTGAAAGTGTATCTATCTTAACTACATGCTTGGAAAACGTAACTGCTACAAGTACATCAGAAATTTCGTTCTTTTCATAACGTTTGTTATCTGTTCTTAAACGCTGTAACCATAGTTCTATGTTGTAGATAAAGAAAAAAATAACAACATAGAATTCAGCGGTTTTTTGCGTTTTGCTTTTGAGATTGACACTAATAAAACCTCATCAGAAAACGTGTGAAGAAATAATCGAGTAATAGCTAAGTTTAGTTGTTTTTGGTTTTCGTTAACAGTATGAACGATGTTTTAGCGTGACTCTACCGGAAACCAGCTTTATAGAAACAGTACAATATCTTACACTATAAAATGTTGTGTTGAAAATCAATACAGTAAAGCTGGGTTATTTCAATTCCGAAATACTTTCATATTTGTGTGAACTAGAACACAACAGATTGTAGTAGCAAGATAAACACATTTTTTGTTTTTGTTTTCTAACAACACAAATGATGTGTGATTTTCATTTTAAAATTGTCTTTGAGATATTGTTGGTTTATGAAGTCGCATTTGTATAACTAGTTCCAGCTTAAACTGTTCATGAGTATCACGTGGTTGAATCGGTAGATTAGGGGTAAGTGTACGGTCTTCCAACGCTAAAATCCGAGCTTAGATTCCCTGCAATAGATATCTGAAATTAAGAGTTACAGAACATTACGTAACTCTCACAGAACATTTTAGTATATGTTTTATTCTCACCCATGAACTACATTAAAAAAACCTGAGCTACATTTCAACATACAAAAAGTGCATTAAAGAAACAGCGCCAATCGTCAAGGGTAATTTTTAAAATATTATATTATTTTATTACAGCTTATGTTATGACATGCTTTAGTTTACTAATATTATCATGTATGTATAGCCTGTATAAAATTCAACACATAAATAGTACATCGGCTAACACGTTAGCGTTGTGTTTCGTTAGATCATGATAAGTGTGCTGTTTTTAACTCGAACTTGTAATATAGTTATCCAAAAGTCAATACCACACTAATTAGTGTCCCTTGTAATATATGTATTCTTTGTAGCTAACGATATTATTGTAGTAGTGTTACTTTTCTTAATGACTTGTTAAATATCTGTCATTGATCATTGACCCTGCTTCTAACTGGTATATTGTAAAATGTATTTTTTGAAATACTTAATAATTGCTTGTTTTAAGCCAAGTAATGCATTTTTACTTTAACCTTGGTGGACTTTTATGCACTAGAGATATAAGTTTAAAGACATAATGTATTTCTCGTGAACTTTACAAAAGGTCAAGGGTTCCAACTGTGATTCACTCTATAGTGTAAAGTGTGTTAGTCGTATAGTGGTTGAAAGTAGAGCAGTTTGAAAGTAATCTTTAATGTAGAAAAAGTAAGAAACAATCTTAACACTTACTTTAAGATGAGTTATCCTTAATACTTTATCGTTTATTTTAACTCCAATGAATAAAGATCTAACTTTTTGAGCAATTGCTGAGTTGCGTGGATTTCTTAAAGACGTTCAGCTACTTTCATGACTTTATAAACTCTATACGATGAACGTTACTGTAATAGTTAAAACATGTAACTCACTAAAACAGATAGCGATAAGTTCTATCTTCATTCTCATCAATAGTTAGATAACAACTAATATACTTTAAAAAAATAGCCTGGTTATAGTTAGTCGATTTCACTGTGAGCACATACTGTACATATTTAGAAATATATATATATATGTAATTAAGAAATTCCGAAGAGGCATAAAAGATCTGTATTTAATAGAAAACCTCTCATAAAACGTACAATATTTAATCATCAAACCTCATCATAAATTTAAGATTTTTTTTTACACATATGGAATGTTTTAAGAGTAAGTCCCTGGGTATGAAATTTGAATTATTTTCTAAATTGTCTGAAATTACAATTTTGAATGAATATTTCAGTAGCTGCATTATTAGCATTATATCATCAGTTTGTCGGGCATGTTCTTTGATACAGCTACGTACAAAACATCTCGCAAAGCGGTATGTTTTTGGACTTACAACGCTAGAAACCAGGTTTTGATACCCATGATGGCCAGTGTACAAATATTCCTTAGTGTAGCTTTATGCTTAAATACGAACAAACGGTACATATTTTAATTCCTACAGATACTTTTGGCAAAAATGCTTCATTCTAATCCATAAACTGCATTCTAAAGGTACCTAAAGGATTCTGTTTTTTTTTTTTTTTTTTTAATTTCGCACAAAGCTACAAGACAGCTATCTGCGCTAGCGGTCCCTAATTTTGTAGTATAAGACTAAAGGGAAGGCAGCTTGTCATCATCATCCACTGCAAACTCTTGAACTACTCTTTTATCAACGAATAGTGGGATTGACCGCCACATTATAACGACTCCACTACTGAGCATTGCAACACACAAGAACTGTGAAAATAAAATTCACTGAACATACGAATAGATAGTCTACACAAAACAATATACATCTAGTCTCTCGGACGTAATTTGATGAAACTTATAGAACTAACACATTATTTCCTGCGTCTAGCCACTTTTAAATAGAATAATGTGTAAACTGCTGTCTCATTTTGCAAATATTTTTCGTGGTAGATGTTTCTACGTAGTTGTTATTAAATAGATAATGTAAATCAAGAGTGACAAACAGTTTACCGTCTCCTGGTGGTTGTAACTTATCATGACATTTTGGCGATTTATAATAAGTTAGTGACGACGAACAATCTTACTGGTTATTTTACTGTAATACCGGCAATTACCTGTTGCTTGGTTATAAATAAGAAAGTGATAGGAAAGCAAACTGTAAAAATGAGCGAGATGGAATTTAGTGAGAGAGAAGTAAGGAAATCATGAAAGTTTAACAAAATATTTGGATAACTGTTGCATGCAGAAAAAACGTAGTAAATAAATTTATATCATATAGACTTCATATATAAGTGATTCAACGCACGTTGTTCAAAGTAGAGAATTATAAGAACATCGAAAGTTGAAGGAAGAGTTTCCTTATCTTCCCATATATTAGAGAAGATCATCCATAAATCATAATCACCTAGCGTCCCCAGATCATTGGTTTAAAGCTCGTTATCCAGATATGATCATGAAAATACGATATCCGTGATGACGAGAAAATCCACTTGTAGAGAAAATTATGCATGTATCAAATGGCTAGTATGAGCAGAGAAAGCACTATGTAGAGGAGCGAACAACGTTTCGACCTTCTTCGGTTATCGTCAGGTTCACACGTTTTCGAACACTACAAATCAAATAAACACAACATAACCATAGAAAACACCCAAATACTAAATAAAGAAACAAACATAAACAAACGCAAAATTAAAGAAGCATTATTATAAAACAACTCAAGGCCAAATAAACCAATACAAAGGAACACCTTGATATCCATATTAATAAATATAATCCAACATCTAAGCACGCCCTCTATATTCCTACACTCAGTTACACAACCGCCTTCAAACATGTGGTCAGCTACCGGTCAGTTACATCTTTCTTTCTTTGTGAACCTGACGATGACCGATGACCGAAGAAGGTCGAAACGTTGTTCGCTCCTCTACATAGTGCTTTCTCTATCCATACCAGCCGTTTTTTACATATATATATATATAAAGTACGACATGTACTGCTGTTCACGTCATCTGGTGATGACTTCTCCTGTAGTTTGTTTATAAAGGCCCACATTAAACTATAGTAACCGTTTGAAGGAAATATTAAAACTTGTTCAGTCTAGAAGAAGGAAATGTCTTGCTGGAAATAAAGCTGCCTTCCCTCTAGTCTTACCTCGATAAATTAGGGACAGCTAGCGCAGATAGCTTTGTGCGAAATTAAAAACAAACAAACAAAAGAAATACAGTAGTAATTTTATCAATTACTGTACTTGAAGTTGTATATCATAACGACATGAAATCATGTGATAACGTAATGCCATGCGTTTAGATTTGCCTTTCAAATTATGAGATCTACTTTCACGAGTTAATTAAGTGTGAACATAACACTATATCAGCATTAAATTTGTGCTTCTTCCACTTTCTGCCTTATAGCAAAAGGCAAACTATCAAAACTAAGTTTTCTTGTCGTGATCTCCAGTTTATCTTACGAGTTCATTGATATTATAATAATAGTGTAATTATTATTTTACGACAAGCTTTTGTATGACAAATAATATCAAATTCATAAATATGTTTAGAAATTAGACTAATGTCAACAAAGTATTCGGCCAGATTTTAATGGTGGCTTAACTTGGAACGAAAAATTAAACAGTAACAGATAGACAGATATACGTAAGAAATATAAAAAGATGGAGCGACACCATCTGAGGATTTATTATACACGAAAAGTGGAACTTTCATATTTAGAATATACATGTTTTGCGCTACTACGGTTGATATGTTATCATCAGAGTTGCTGTAAAACCATCAAGTGTGATTCTATTAAAGTAAGACTTGCTAGAAAACTACGAATGAATATTTCACCGTAGAAATGGTATTAAGATTTTTTTTACACTACAAGCGACTGAAACCAATTTCATTTACAAAATCAGTTTTCCCAGTATTTGTTTTATTATAGCTTATGTCGCCAAGATGAAACAATTTCAAGGAAACTACTATATATATATATTTCTATAAACGGGTGTTCCAAAAGTCTGTACCCATGGGGAAAAATACACAGTTTATTCTTAATTTATTTATTATTCAAATTACATTCCATTAACAGCCACACACATATTAATTCTTGGTATACTGTACCGTCAGGGTATCTTATTTTCATTACACATATACAAGTGATATTAGAAATGTGTTGTTTAGCTTTAAGAATATAATGTCTATCCTTTGTATGGGCCCAGGCTTCTGGGACACACTTTTATATAATTACTGTACTTAGTTAATTTGTTTTATTGTTTTGCTAATGCAAGGTGAGTGATTACAACACAGTTAGTCCACTGTGTAGCTTTGCACTTAACAACAAAATAAACAAATAAGTTCTTATTATGACTGATGTGTAACGACGCTACAGATAAAATCATTCATTTTTAGTAGAACGCCAAATTATAAGCAATTTATAAATGAGAGCAAAGAAACTATACGATGACTAAAGTTTAAAACAAGAAATCCGTTTTACCATAAAAAACCTTTTAAACGATTAGTAGCTTTAAACAGGTCATTGTACAATCGTCATTGTTTGATTGATTAGAATTAAACTACATAATGGGCTATCTGTGCTCTGCCCACAACGGATATCGAAACCCGAATTTTAGCGGTGTGAATCTGTAGACATACCACTGTGCCACTAAGAGGCGTCGTATTGCAATTTAAGAACCAGTCACAGATCTCTTCATGTAACTGTCATGTTCTCACCGTTTGCTCACCATCTGCGCAACAAAATCAGGAGGATTGGTAAAAAAATATAAAATCAATATTTCTTTCAACCTCCCCCCTAAAAAAAGCAAAATCTTAAAATATTTTGGAAAAAGTAAAACAGCCTATCTAGAGTAAGAACCACAAATACGTAATTTTTAGTTTCCGCTGCAGTTGTAGTGACAATGGAAAAACAGATAAACAACAGTTAAACTGGTCTAAATTGTTATCGCAATGTTTCCTTAAGTACCAACCGTACAATATAATTTGTACCAAATGTACATAATCTTTTGCTTTATTCTATATTGTGAGGTATTAGTAGCGACACTATTAAGGTTATTATCAATTTTTTACGGATACAAAAAGAATGAATTTGTACAATTAAAATCCTTTTATTTAAGTTGAGAATGAAAGAATATCACACATAGAAAAAAAAACTATAATCAAATTATTATTGCAGATGTATGTGATAAAATGTATAGTAATACCATTCAAGGTTCGGCATGGCCACGTGGATAAGGCACTTGATTCGTAATCCGAGGGTCGAACCCCCGTCACACCAAACATGCTCGCCTTTTTACCCGTGAAGACGTTATAAGGTGATGGTCAATTCCACTATTTGTTAGTAAAAGAGTAGCCAAAACATGGTGATAACTAGCTGCCTTCCCTCTAGTCTTACACTGCTAAATTAGAAACTACCAGCGTAAATAGCCCTCGTGTAGCTTTGTGCGAAATTCAAAACAAATCAAATACCATTAAAAAATAGAAATTTCAAATAGTATCATTACAATGGAATGACTATGTTGCAAAATACATACCATACTTGAGGTTTTGAGACTATTGTTTAATTAATTAAATTTATATCATTAAGGGAGTTTTATTACTATACACGAATGAATATTTCTTAATACATGTTGATACTGCTGTATATATATTTTAATATTTTACTGAGGTACAAAGTTAGGGTATAGGTTTCAAATAAAGATGACTGAACCTTTCAAACGTCTTCCGTGAAGTATCCTTATTATGCTATATATGTTTGTAAGAATTTCACTTTCAGTCAATGGACTTCTTGAACTATAGGAATATGTGACCGAAGTATGTTGTTGGCCTTTATTCGGACTCACAGTATAAACATTTGCGAACACTATAGTGTTTGTTTGGAATTTCTGAATGTTAGTGTTTTTTTACACTGAAAAATGAGTATTATCTAAATTAAATGAAAGATACGTGTTACGTATTATAATTTATCCCGAACGAGTCTCCGATTTTTATTTTACGTATATTACATATTACGATTTCAAATTACAGGGAATTTTAATTTTAATTTAGAAGTTAAGTGACTTTCGATATCCCAGCTAACACAAACGATACAAACAGTAACATAGCAAACGACTACACAACTAAGATGTTAATAAAGGAACTAACTAAGCAAGAACTCAGGAAAGCAATCACAGCTACAGAAAAGATGGCGTAGGAGCTGTCCTCTTAAAAAAAAAGCACTCCGAAATTATTTGAACATCTAACAGTAATCTCCAACTTATCCCTAAATTCTGGATATATCCAATCTTTTTGGAAGCATGCAAATGTATTAATGTTCCATAAAGTAGGAAAACTAACAAATAAACGAAATAGCTACTGTCCAATCAGTCTGACTAGCTGTACAGACAAAATTATCTAACGAATAATCAGCAATAGGCTCTTCACACTTCTGAAGATAACATCAAAATTACCTGAAGTACAAAACGTACTCAGAAAATTCAGACAAACAACCGATCTCTTAGTTAGACTAACTGAATCCTTAGTAGGTAGTTTTAATAAAAGGTAATGCGCTGTCGCATGTTTTCTTGACATTGAGAAGCTTTCAACACTGTACGGCACAACGGTCTCCGGTCCCGAATAATGGAAATTGAGCTATTGCTGGCTAGTCTACACACTAAACTAACTCTTTTTATCTAGCTCAGAGGGTTTACGTAGCAGTCTGGAAAGTATCCCCACACCATCTATAGCAACTATAAATTTACAACCCCAATTAAACAGAATAAGTGAATACTGCCAAAAATATAGAATTAGTATCAACACATCAGAAAACCAATTAGTGGTTTTACCAAATTAACAAAACATAAAAAAGAACAACCAGAATTATATATGAACGGAATACTCCTTCAGACTGCGACATTCGCTAAATTTCTAGGCTTAACTTATGACTCGAAACTAACATGGGTAAACACTCAAATAATAACAGAACAAAAATCAGACAAAGAACAAACTATGCTTGGAGCCTAACTGGTATAAACAGTGGAGCAACAGCTGACAACATATTATAAAACTGCAAAACACATATACAACATGTAATTGACTATGTAGTCCCAGCATAGGCAAAGATAGCACCGAAACTAATACAAACTAAACTATAAACAACAGAAAACTCACAACCGTATGTAAAGTCCTTAGAACAACTTCCTCCGATTTCATATATAATTATTCAAACACAAAAACAGTAACAGATAGACTCTTACATACCACACTAAATTACTTTGAGGAAAATTTTAGAAAAAATGATTTATTATGCGAACTTGACAAATACTGCATACATGAAGTTGACAGTCCTAAGTGCTTTTCTCCAGTGAATATATTTATATAAGAAATCAAAGACAGGCCACTTAATTACAAGACAAAAAACTCCACATTAGTTTTAGTTTAAATTAACAATATTGTTAGGGTATTTGTCTTAGTATACTTAATTTAAGACTATAATTATTGAAAGTGTGAGGGACTCTGGAACTGTTCTCGAACTATGAAATATATATCCGAACAAAAGAGTAGAGTAGTTGTATCTACTCGCAAATGTATCTGTGAATGACACATGGACATTGCCCTGAGAGGAGCGCCGAGTTAGTGCGATTTACTCTGAACCTCATATAGCATTTGTCAAATACATTCATCAGGTTTGGTTTGTTTTGAATTTCGCGCAAAGCTACACGAGGGCTATCTGCGCTAGCCGTTCCTAATTTAGCAGTTTAAAACTAGAAGGAAGGCAGCTAGTCATCACCACCCACCGCTAACACTTGGGCTATTCTTTTACCAACGAATGGTGGAATTGATCGCACATTTTGTGTGACGGGGATTCGATCCCGTAACCTTCGATTACGAGTGCCTTAACCACCTGGCCATGCCAGGCCACATTCATCAGAAGCCGGAGGTAGGAAGGGATCAATGCATTTGACCCTCGTGGGTCTTTAAACCTAAATCCCAATAAAAGAAGAAAGCGAATATCAATATGTATCAAATTTATGATATTTGCCAACAAGACTGATACACAGAATTTTCTCTTCCTAACACAATTATTTTAATATATAAATAACAATATATTTCATATTAACGATTATTACAAATATTTGTTTATTTACAAGAGCTTTACAAACATACAGATAATACTAATTCTTATATCCAGTCTATAACTGAATATTTTATCGCCGATCCAGGTCCACGACGAGCATATTAATTCTGAATTGATATTGTTACACTTTGCTTCAGCTAGCACTATGCCCTCTTGGCTGGCCTCACACCGGTTACAAAGTGACTTTCTTCCGACGAAGATATTTATTGTCCTTGTAGAAATAATAACGTCCGAAGTAATTCACTGAAGTTAAATGGTTTGTAATGTTCGAAATTTGCAAATGTCCTTGTTCAATTTCTGTAGTTTTTCGATTAATAAGCGTTAATCACAATTATAGCTTTCGAGACTTATAGTATACTGCCTATAGCTAATAAATAATAATAACTGTCTCTCGGCGTTTTTCAATGTCTTGCTTTTAAATACTCACGCGAGATTCTTAAGCGTTCAACATTTTTCAAAAACACGTAAACCACATTTTGTTGATTCTTGCTCTCGAGAATCTTTTACACATTTAGAGAACAGGAGAGACTTGCGCAATACACAATCAACACTATACCTCGCATTCATCAAACTAAAACACAGGTAGGTGTTAAAATAACCGTATAACGTTACACGTGGTACATATAATGTAAATAAATATATGTAAAATTTTAACCAGAACATAAAGTCTGACGAAATTTATTTTATTATAAGATTATCAAGTTAAAAATAAGAGCAATGTGTAAAAAAAAAAAGAAACTGGACCGTAGTAGTGGTGAAATATTTGATAATAAAATGGCTTACTTATGTTTTCAAAACAAACTGTAATCAGTAAAGACGATTACAAGATTCATCAAAAGTTAAGGACAGGCATTGTAGGCTTGCAAGACAATTTATCCATTTTAGGAACCTGGATTAGCAGGCTCTAAGAAATATGAGAATTGTACGTATTGGATCAAACTGGAAGAAATAAAACAAATTTGAAAAAAATGCCTTCTTTTTATAAATCGCTATCGTAACGCGATGTGTTCCTTTAATGGCTAAAATGAAGAATATCCTTCAATATTGTTGTGGAAGATGTGAAACGAAAGGCTAAAGTAATTGATTAATTAAATTATTTGTTCACCAGGATAATTCTAACAAATACATTTGCTATAAACCTGAAAGAAAAAGATTCGGCCACAGACTTCATCGTCAGTCAAGTTAATGGTAGTTTTGGTTCTCATCTTTACAAATATTCACAGTATCAGAACAGGGAATTATTCTACTATGAATAATATGTAGTTGTAAAGTTCATATAAAGAAATAAAATAATTAAAAATAAATTTTGTTTTTGTTGGATAAAATGTACAAAAATTATCTTTAGCTTAAGCATCACTGAAATAACAGATAAATCTATTAACAACCACAACAAAGACCCAAGTTTTCTGAATGAATAGAACACAGAGTAGGGACCTTTTGATAAATGTATGATTTAGATATTAATTTCCAGTTGATTTCATCAATATTTACTGTAAATTACCTTGCAAAATTGATTGCTAAGTTCTTATTTAAAAAAAAACTGTTTTTGAAAAAATAATAACCATCAATACAAGTCCTTCAAACATCGTTTCTGGCTTTGAAAACGAAGAGACGATTATTGATGACAAAAATCCTCGAGGACCACTAAAGTTATAATGTTTGATATTTATGTTATAGTTTACTTTCTCAACATTTTCAAGAACAGAAAACAAAAATCTTTCCTTTTGTCTTCTATTTTAGTCTAGCTTTAACTAAATTCTAATTGGTGGACTTGCTGTGAGCCTGAAAGCAACAACAATAACAAAAAAGGAAAAACAGCCAAGCTAAAAATAGGATTGTATTTCACTTGTTGAAACAAAACGGTTCGTTGTGCTAGACAAGAAGACACGGTAGTGTACTCTTGTCAAATAAAGCACTCGACTGCACTGCTGTTCACAAGAGAAAAAACTCCTTTAAAGAATTATAATATACAAAAATCTCTTTACTTTATACCTCACTAAAGGAACGTATAAATATATCAAAAGGATATAGCAAAGAAAATATCCTAATTTAGCTGAATACAGAGAATACAGATATCTAAGATAGTTTTTTACCTTTATCTTAGCCGATTTTTGTAACTATAGCTCAAGAAAAAAGTACAGTCAATAACAAGATTGTCATCAAACTGGCCAATTGCAAGTTAACATATAAAACCCAGAGTTAATTTACCGTATCAGTTCTTACTGTGGAAAAATTAAAACATTATATTGTTCCTTAATATGCTTTTCCGAGTTCTTAAAGTCCGTTCAATCAAACTGATATATATAAAAAATAATTGCATTATCAATATTATGATTCTCCAACTTCTGATCAAAACAATATATATATAAGTAAGAAAGAAACATTAATCAAGTTAATAATGTAGCTGATTTGATATATCTGATCTATGTACATACAATGTAAACAAACGAAAGTTCATAGCGACTGGAATGCATGCATTAATTCATCAGTTAAGTACGGTTACGACAGCCTGCAAAATATAAATTTATGGGTTTAATATTTGCCTTGTGTGTATGTGTTTGGTTTGTTAGTAAACAGATAGTTACGCGGTAACTTTTTAGTAAACTAATTCTGTTGATAATACTTTCGTCTCTAAGTGACGAATCTAGTCAGTCGTTTAAATTATCGCTTCTTCTATGTGTATATCTATTAACAGAACTGATGCATCTGTCAAGTTATCGACTTACAAAATCCATTATCTACCACGTAGTAGACATGAACCACTTTTAGCTACTAAAAGATTGTCCCCTGACAGAGAATTAACAAGAAACTCCAATTAGTTGGAAATTGTAGCAATCGATTTGTTGCTAAGATTCTTTTATTCTTACCTCACTAAGATTTTAGAGCTGTTTATCATGTCATTATGCACTTACGAGGGGTTGTTGTTACGTATTGACAGCTGTACAACACTGAATGCTAGAAGAAACAAAGGATTTGATAAGTGAAAAGCCGATGAAGTTAACAAAATTATCGCACGTCGTAAGTAAGATACAGATCTTAACTAGCTGCTATAGGGAAATAAAAACAAACGATTTTCTATGTATGTTGTATGAATAAAGTTTATTTTTTCGTACAACTAATAAACATACGTTTTCATTAATCTGTTATTACATTTATTAGCATAAATTCAGAATAAACTAGTTAATGTTTGAATTTTACTATATTTTTATTTATCGTAACGGTGAAGCAAAATCTGTGTAACTTGTAAGATTTGGATGCAAATTCATAATAATATACAGGTTTCTGCTTTTTTTTTATCACTATCCCCTCGTAACGTAGATGTATTTGTGCAAAGGAAACACAGTTCATTTCAGGCCACTAGTATTAATTTCAGTATTTTGCTTTAAACATTAAATTCTGTAGTTATGGTAGATTTATCTGTGATGTCACTATACATTTAATTCAATTACTACACAGGGTTGAGTAAGTTATATTAAAACAACTTTTGAATACGCAAGTCAACAAGTCATGAGATGAACAAATTTGATATAAAGCGGTAATGAAACGAATTTATCAGAACTATATTTTCACATTGTTTGGCGTTAAATAAGTAGTGTAATGCCACTGAAAATAGAGATAGTGTGTAACAATCCGACACAAAATACTCATACTCATGTTATTATGTTATAAAGATTAACTCATATCGCGGATTTAGAATTTCTAAGGCAAGAATAAATATATCCTTATACTTAATGGTATTAAAAAACGAGGGAATATGATGAACATAAATCACCAAAAACTTGAAACAAGTGTCATTATAGTAGTAATAAATAAAGTGCAGCGCCTGTTGTGTATTACAGTTTCAAATAATCTAAATTATAATTTAGATTTTGAAGCTAAATAAATTCTTATATGTATCTAATTTATGATACTTTTAGGCAACTCTGTTACACAGTTTCCTTAATAATAGAACTATATTTTAATATATAGACAATAATACAATTCACAGTAATGGTTATTAGAAATAGTGATTAATTTACTTACAAACTATATCGAGTCTTCTTTCTTGTCTGGAACATCCTTGATGTCTTATTAAGGGCTCACAATGAACGAGTTAATTTCGAGTTGATGTAGGTACAATTTACTTAACAGATAGCTAGCTAGCTCTGCGGTCTTTGCTGATCACACGTCGAGGTTTTCACCGTTGAAGTTATTATATAGAGATTATATGTCTTCGTAAAAATAATAATGTCCGAAGTGAACTTGGTGAAGAGAAATTATTTGTAATGTTCGAAATGTATAAATGTTCCTGGTCAGATATCTATAGTTCCCAATTAATAAGCATTAATTACAATTATAGTTTTCAAATTTATTGTATATCAACCAAAACAATAATATAAACTGTCTCTTGATGCGTCACATTGATTACGATTATAGACGTGAGGAGAGTTTCTAGAAATTTCTGACTGTGCAACAATATAGACGATATAACAATGTTTACGCACAAACATTTATTGTTGGTTCTTACATCAGAGAATCTTCTGCAACTTTGTTGAATAAGCAAGAATGTTACAATACAGATTTAACAGTATAAGTTATGTATATTTCTAAATAAAAATTTTATATAACAAACATCGATATTAAAATATATATATAATAATAACTACGTCACACCTCTCTTCGTAGAGAATTAAAAATTGGCGTTTTATTTATATATACATTACAAACAATACATTAAATATAATACATTTTCAAATAATTATAAAACTTCAGTAACAACGACAGTACATAATTCAGTCAATACAAATAACCTTATGGTAATAAAATTACACAAGTTTTATTAACCCCTTTGACATGTAAATGACAATAGATTGTTGTGATTCATATATACACACATTTAACTGTTCTAAAACTAACACTAAAGCCAGTGTAATAATTATTTTGGGTGTTCAGTACCTCTGTCGTCTGACTGTAATAGAATAATACCAGCATCACAATCGCTAATACCAACAGCTAACACAAAAGGCTTAGCAAAACCAGGTGCAATCAATATAGGGTAAGTGTACCTTTTTAAAAGCAGATTGGCATGTTTCAAACCACTTTTGATTTTTTTTAGTAGCTTTGTTAAGGATACAGTGATGTCAGCAAAATTTTTACAAAACTTCCTGTAATAACCAAACATTTCCAAAACCTCATAAAACTTTTCTTGTTAGTAGATGTTGAATAATCCCCAATAAAACTAACTTTGACTTGAATGTCGAAATAACTCAGTCTGATGGGAATCCATCAAATATTGGAAATATTTGATCAAATTATTTTACATCAAAATGTGGTATTTTAACATGTCAATTACGTTCAAAGCTCTTTTTTCCTTGGTCGATTGAAGTTGAGTCTAATTTCCATTGTTTTCAGCTCAATTTCTTTTTCGGCTTCAATGCGTGCTTTTTCGGACTTAAGACGTTTGTTTCCTTTTGCAGCTTTGACAACGATGATTTTGAGTTTTAGCTGTAACTGTAAATGATCTTTATCACTCGACCCCGATAAATATATTCATATTTACATGATATTTTTACGTATATATAAACCAAAATTTTCCTTTAAGTCAGTTTTATCTCTAGTTATATTAATAATTTACCTAATTTTGTTCATCGCTTTATATTTTGGAAAAAACAACAACATTTATTTGTTTACTGTTTCATTTCTATCAAGATAAACCATGTATAAATGACAGTAACCAACACTCTTTTTCTAACTTTTTCAAGTGGTTTTAAGTTAATAATTTTATCTCTGTTTTTAGCTTTTTGACAGCTCTGTCAACAATATCAAAATTAATTAATGAGTTACAATCATCAATTAAACAAGTAGCAGTAGAAATAGGTTTACAACATAATTTTAGTATTCTATCTACATAGGAGTAAAATACGTTAGTTTTTTGAGATTTAGCGTGACACGATTTTTGATGAGGCGGAATGATTACAGAGGAATGTTTCGATAAATAGTAGTTTCCACTTTATCTTTATTTTTACTCACCAAAACATCCAAAAGTTAAACATGTATTTGTTTGAACTTCATAAGTAAATTTGATAGAATTGTCAATACTATTACGGTAATTAGCAAACAGACCTTTAACCCTTTTTTTATTGTATTTTGTAATATTAAACCAATATGGTATATTACCACGTTAGACTGTATCTTGTTCAGCACTCGGTCTGGTTTTGTATTCATGCACCTTGAAATGCATTCTTCAGGTTTGATTTCATTCAAATATTTTACTTATTTATAAAATTAAATCCCGTTTAATTTCCATTATCATAAGTAACGTACGATTCTTTATTCTTGCTTTGATTACATATTTTTCACGCAATGACAACAAACTCACTTGAAGTAAAAATGTATCTCTAGATACATGACTGGTATGGGTATAAAACATTTTATCAAAATAAAATAGAAAACAACGTTTCGACGTTCTTAGGTCATCTTCAGGTCGAAACGTTGCTTTCTACCTTATTTAATATGAGTAATAATACTCATAGCAGCCATCTTGAGATACATACATACATTTCTATTCAGTACTGTGCAAAAGTGTTAAAAAAGTCAAAAATTAGACTCCAGGCTACTTTCAAAGAATAATAGAAGGTAAATCACAGATGAAACATCAACATTTTACTAATCTTTGTATTTAGTACAGCAGACACTCAGTTGAAGTGTTTGAGTTCGGTAAACAGTTAATATTTTGTATCCTTCTTTTGTTTTAACAACTACAAACAGTATTTCAGGCATTGTTGCAACATATTTAATTAAAGTATCATTTGGGATTATACTCCAAATATCTTTAATACATTCCCATAATGTTTATTTGGACGTAACTTTTGATTTGCCAAGTTTTGATCAATCAAATCCAAGATCTGCTCAAACATTTTCTTTCTTAGCCAATTAATTTCTTCGTAGGTTGGATGAGTGTTTTGGGTCGTAATCTTCTTGATAGTAGAATTCTATACAGAATAATGGACAAATCATTGCTGTATTAAGACGGATCAGTATATGATAGGACTTGTGCTGGTTCATTATTCCATCTGTTTCGCAAGTATCTCCTGTCACTTCCTGACCCCTCAAATCATCATGCTGTCATCCCAGTGCATCATAGTAGATGTTATGCATTGGGGTAAGTATTTTTCACCTTTCTTCCATCCGAGGTACAACCTACGCTTTAAATCATATATTTCAAATTTGGGCTCATCCGTCCATTACACCCTTTTTCAATCACCAGTAGTCCAGTGTTTGTACTTTTAGCAAATTTCAATTTTATGATAATATTTTAAAGTCGAGGTGTTTTAATTGCCAAATATTCTGTTCTCGTTGACGCTTCTTGATACTGTGGATCTGAATACGTTTCTGTTATTTGGTACATGGTTGTTTATCTCATGCTGGAGATCAGTGACAGTCTTTCTTCTGTCCCGAAGGCTGAATAAACAAAGATACTTAACATTAGTATCATTGAGTTTAGGTGTTCTGCCTCCTCCTTTCCAATTTTAAAATTTATCTGTCTCAGTCTCACGATCTAGGGTGTACTTGACAGTGTTTGGGGAGCATTTCAAATCTGCACAACTTGTCGGACAGTCCAGTCAGCATCACATAAAGTTTTCATGTGAACTCTCTGCTCTACTGACAGTGGTCATATTTTATCACGTTTTTTGGGTCGTGGCGTGACAAAAATCTTAATATATAGAGTTAAAACTGTTTTTTATTAAGGTTTGAATGTGGTACCAGTATATAATAAAAGAAATCGACTTAGCAGCCAACAAGGCTTCTTTCTGTACAACTAAGACACTGCATGAGGTACCATGACAGTTATTTCAGATCCTAAATTTTATCATTATGTTTATTTAAGCAGAACTCTTATGACATGCCCTTGGTACAAGTATATGGGAATTCTAGATAATGATAAGTATTCTTACCCTGGTTCACTCACTCGTCAACAGGGATCAGTGAAGCATTATCATAGTGTTAAATTCAATTTTGTAACTCCATGGAAGAATTATCTCTATAAAATGGAAAGAATGACAAAATATTCTCTTGTTCTAACACTTTTGCCCAGTACAACATACTAATATGAACGTTTAGAAGTAACGTTCTATCTGTCGTGCATGGTATATTTATCATAGATTCCAATATTTTCACTCTTTGATCAGTTTACGTATAATTGTTTTTTATTTTTTATTTTCTATGAAAAAGTTCAAAGGAGAAAGTTATAAATGTACATCTTGTCTTATTTTTGTACTTAATATTTGCCCTCAATACTTATTATCAATTTGCACATTATTTTTATTTTACTTTACATTCAAAGACCTACAAATGAATTAATGTAACTTTTTATGTAAGCAGGTTGACAGTTGAAGAAATAATATTGCACATGTTTGCTTTAACGTAAGGCTTTGTTCGGATCAAGATACATTACTTAGTCCACAGCATCCTTTATTTAGCTTGGTCTTCGTAGCCTCTTAAATTACAAGTCTTGTTTACGAAATTTAATCGTGATTTACTCCAAATTAATCTTGAAAGCAAAATTTTGATAATTATTTTCCGTAAATATTTTTATTTTTAAATGAGAGGAAACCCTTGAAAATATGTTCTTGATCTGTTTAATTCTGAGACATTTAAGCAACTTTTGAGTAACTTTAACATCTAAGACTCACTTTGTTTCATTGTGAAAAGTTTGATGAAGTGTTTATGAATAACTTTAGGATATGAGATAAGACTTACTTTGCATGGTTGTGAACGATTTATAGAAAAACTGTTTCTGAATAATTTTAAAATCTAAAATACTTTACTTAATTGAAAAAGAGTTTCTTGAACAAGTTTTCTTTCGACTTATCTATTTGAAGCTGTCATTAGCTGATTTATAAGAGCAAGTAACAAACTCTAATGCACTGGCATGTCACTGCTTTTGTCATCTGTAGTAACACGGGTGTGTAGAGCACCTATATAAATAGGTATACAACCAGTTCTTTACCTTATATATGTATTTTAATATCGATGTTTGTTTCAGTTAAATATAAATTTAGAAATACTTATGCTGTTAAACCTGTATTGTGAAATTTCCGCCTATTCACTAAAATTATAAAAGATTATCGAGTGTAAGAATAAACAATATATGTTGTACGTAAACACTAGTGTATTGTCAGTATTGTTGTGCAGGCTGAAATTTCTACAAACTCTCTTCACGCTTATGAATGAAACTAACTAATGGTTCGCTGCAGTTAGTATACAATAAATCTGAGAAACTGTAATGGTGATTAACACTTATTAATAGGAAAGCTACAGATACTTCACCAGGAACGTTTATAGATTTCGAAAATTACAAAGCATTTAACTTCAGTAGATTCACATTAAACGTTAGTATTTTACGAAGACAATATACAACTTCACATGTAAAAAACTAACGCGTGATCAGGGAAGAGCTAACTAACTTCCAGTTAAGTGAAGTGTACTGATTTCAACTGAAAGTTAATTAACTCTTCGCAAATCCTCGTTAGGGTATCAAAGAAGATTTGGATCAGATAGAAAATTCAGTATTGTTTGTAAGCTTGTAAAACTTTTGTATATAGATCATTATTTGTAATAACCATGGCTATAAATTGTATTATTGTTTTTATATTAGACTTAAAAAAAGCATTCCAAACCAATCCGAAGTAAAACACTCATTCACAAAGTAAAGGATGTGGATAAGAAAAATAACACTTTTTGATCCAATAAACTGTAGTCAGGAAGCTGAGCATATATCTCGGTGCGGTTAACAAGATACAGAAGAAATAGTACTAGTTGAGAAGGCTCACAAACCGAATATTTACGGGTTTCTACCATTACCTGTAAATTAACAATGAGAAAGACAGATGCAGAATCAAGAATCACAATAAGTCCATTAGATCTCCAGCGCAGACGCCATGGATCTTTGTGATTGTGGGCTTGGAAATCGAAGACTACGTACCTTAATGGGTCTGTAGAAATATTAATAAGATGTGTGGTTGGAAATTATCTTCTCTGTCCTCCACTAAAGTTTGTTATAATAGAAATTATGTTATCATGGACATCAGATGAAGCACAACGTATGACAAAGAAGTTTGGTTTCAAGGGCAGCACTAGACGAAGAAAATCGTTCTTAGAAAGTGTTATAAATATTCAATAACGTTCAGTATGTTGCAGCCATTGAACATTGTTTATATATTGTAAACTTTAGTTCTAATGTATTGAATAAAATACGAATGTTGAAACTTATCATGCAAAGTTTACAAGGCTTAGAGTAATTTTTGAAATGCAATTATATTATCTGCGACGGAAGTGGCCTACTGGATAGAGTGATTGAACTGTAAATTCACTGGTTTATGGTTCATGCCCCTTTGCCATTAAAACGTTTTCTGAATTTTAGAGCCATAGATGAGCTCTAGGAAACACAGTCAAATCGAATTACCGATTATTGTAGCCCATAAAATATAGATAGGCTCACTTAAGTAATGAAACATTATTGATATCGATATGAAACTTTCAAAATTGTAAAAGCTGAATAATTTTTCTGCAATGTACTATTGAAAATGAGCATTTTGTTATCTAGTTTTTTTACGATTAACCGTTCACGAGATATAAAGCGTGACAGATAGACATTTGGTTATTATATGTATATATAGATAACGTCGTTCCTAATCTAACTAACATGTCGTAATCGCGTACCAGATCTCATAATTATCACAGTTGTATTATCTTTTGATTCTGACCATAAAATTCATAGATCATAGTCTGCATAGGTTTTATAAACGGAAGATGAAGCTTTCGCGGACAAGGATGATTTTAATTTACAGACAAACAAATAAAAAAAACCTTAGCTTATTATGATTATCTCAACTGTATTGGGCGAGTGTTAAGTATAACTTTATTTTTGTTTGTATTTACTCTGTGTTTCTGAATGCTGAATGTTATATTATGTTTTAAACTAAATTGATACAATAAAATATTTTTCCTTAAACTTAAGTATTTAGTTAATCCTTACTTTTATATTCACAATAACCCTATCGAAAGATATACACAATTTGATTACTTCTTTTTAATAAGATGTTTTTCTATTGTAACCGAAGGCAATTTTTTTGCATATTTGACTGATGATGTTTTATAATAATACTTTCAACTTCAACAGTTTGGTTTGTTTTGAATTTCGCACAAAGCTACTCGAGGGCTATCTGTGCTAGCCGTCCCTGGCTTAGCATTGTAAGACTAGAGGGAAGACAGCTAGTCATCACCTCCCATCACTAACTCCTGGGCTACTCCTTTACCAACGAATAGTAGAATTGACCGTCATATTATAAGGTCCCCACGATTGAAAGGGCGAGCAAGTTTGGTGTGACGTGTTTCGAACCCACGACCCTCACATTACAAATCGAGTGCCTTAACCACTTGGCCATGTCGTGCCCGTTAGTGAATACAAATTAGAATTTAGTTAACGTTTCCATGTTGTAAAATATATTAAACTTGAACTTACGAAAAAATAACAACTTTAATGTGCATCTTTCTAAGTACTGTCAACTATAAATTTATTATAAGTTAGTAACATATAAATAATTACTTACATTAAATGTACTCCAATAACTTTAACGTACACCATTCTAGCTTTGCTAACTGTAAACTTACGAAGTTTTTCAGTTGAATGTTTGAGAGGCTTCAAAGATCTTCAGATATTATTACATTAGATAAGAAAGTAAATTGGAGTAAATATATAGTTATTATTCAAACTAATACATAAAATATTATGTTGCAAAACTAGTGACGTTCCTAAACTTTAAAATGTGGTGCAAGTAAGTCAGAAGAAAACATCAGCCCACTGTTTAAAAGGCCAACAGAATTATATATACTTACAAACCATAGGTTTCATAGAGATATATTTATTTCTAGTCGTTAGCTACAAATGAACTAATGTTGCTTCTTAGATTCTACTGAAAACCTAAAATAGCATGTACGTAACAAGCTTATTTCTCTCGAATTGCTTATAAAGTGAAACATCAAATGAAAGAGAAAACCTACATATTACGAAACAATTTATTATCTAGCAGCCACATAGCGTGTTGTACAATGATCATATCAACCATTGACAGTGCCTCCTAATGTCAATAAATTACTGTTATTGAACTCTTCCCAGTATATACCAGTAACATCTTCAATAAAAAGTTTAACATTTCTGTGACTCTTCATGACGTGTTTCTCAGCCGCAGTAGCTTGTGCTTATATTGACTTACAGTGGTGTACTTTCAAAACACTGATTCATAATGGTGTAAAAGTTGCACAGTATTCCGTGTTTTATGACTTGAGGAGGAAAAATACTTTTTCTCCTTTTGGTTTGTAACATAATTAGGCATAGTTTTTTTTATCTAAACATTAATATACTTCTTGAAATTGGAACAATCTGCTCCTGAGGTTTTAAACACGGAATTAGCGTTTTCATTTGCATGAATAATTTAAAATTGTGTCTAGATAAGTTTGAAGCTTCAATCTGAATGGTAAATTTGGCGTAAGGAGATAAAAGATCAGGTCAAATTACCCTAGGGTTTAGATATTGCCATACCTAAAATTGAACTACTGAACACAGAAAATGCAGCGAGCTAACGACACCCTCCGCCAAATGAGCGTCATACAGTTCTTTTCTAAACCGAATAACGAAATTGACTGTCACTACTGTCACTCTTCCACAGCTGAAAGAGCAGAATGTATTCAGCGGTATCACGTCTTTAAACTTGTATGCTAAAGCTACGCCCGATATATTTTCAGAGAACGATATTTCTTTACAATTGAAATGAGTTTTACAATGTTATTTTTCTTCACATTACCCTAAGTTTACACATACAAGCATAACCTAAACCTATCATTTCAATACACAAAGATATTTAAATTCTTAAGAGAGAAAACACTGTAATATTAATCTTGTAAAAATGTTTTATTAAGATGAAACTTTAAAACAACTGTTAACTAATGTAAGTTGCTTATATAATTATTAATAATACTTTTTATTGTTTCACAAAGTAATATTCATTATTTTCTGTGCTTGTAGGTTTTGATTTATTTTCCTCTACAAAAACGGCATACTTTAGCTATAATTTAGGGTATTACATTTGGGAATTATGGCTAGCTTTTTACATCTAACAACTCTAACTCTACCTTGGTTAGCTTTGCTACATAGTATTTAAGTCTACTAATACTGAAGAAAAATGTTCGATATTTGTTACATAATAGTTAAGAACACTAATAATGAAGAAAAATGTTCTATGTTTATTACATAATATTTAAGTTTACTAATACTGAAGTAAATTTTCGATGTTTTTTGTATTACTGCTTGAATATTTCTTTGATGTAAATTTTCATTTTAACAATCTTATGTGTAAATACATATATGCGTATTGGAAGGAAATAAATATAGATTGAATGCTAAGAATTTCAAAGGCAAATAGTTCTACTACTTGAAATTTCTTCGATAGCTATTCGGTCCGTCATGGCCAGTGGTTAAGATTTCTTCTATAGTTATTCGGACCGGCATGGCCAGGGGGTTAAGATTTCTTCTTAGGCTGAATGCCCTAATGGTGTTTTTTTTTCGAAAACTGAATTTACTGCGGTAGCTGTATAACCATTACATCTTTTTGTTCTGCTTCTTTTCCAAAAGAGCCCGGCGTGGCCATGTGGTTAATCACTCGACTTGTAATCCAAGGGTCGCGGGTTTGAATCCCCGTCACACCAAACATGCTCGTCCTTTCAGCCGTGGGGCGTTATAATGTGCGGTCGATCCCACTATTCGTTGGTAAAAGGGTAGTTCAAGAATTGGCGGTGGGTGGTGATGACTAGTTGCCTTTCATCTAGTCTTACGCTGCTAAATTAGGGACGGCTAACGCAGATAACCCTTGTGTAGCTTTGCACAACATTCGAAACAAATCAAACTTTTCCAAGAAACAAAAAAACACAAATGCAAATTAATTATCTTTGTAATTTTATCTAAGTTTTTACACACTATTCAAAACTGAATTATGTTTTCTGGCTGATGTGACTATTGCTAATGTTCATTGGAAACTCCAGTACAATACAATATTCCTCCAGGGTGTGAATGCTAAGTTGGAGTTTCTTTAATATATAAAGAAGTTTTATTCTAACCTCGATTACCTCAGACGTTTTTTTACAACTTTTTAATAATTGCTTTTTTATATAAATAAGCATTTGTACTGTAGAGAATTATTCTCGACATTTATTTCAATAACTGTTTATTTAAAATATGAAAGTTACAGAAATCACTGCCAAAGATACTAAATGTTAATTTTAAGTAATACGATTGTTTAACAAAATCTCATTTTAAATTAAATTGGTAATCTTTGTACTTTAACTTTAGCTGATTATTTATAGGCAAGTGGTCACGATCAGGTAGAAAAATTATTAGTGTTTGTTGCTTGAGAAAGTTATTTTTATATAGTAATAAACTTGTTGTTTGAAATTTTGAACTTTTCATTTTTTCATAATATTAGTAAGTTTTTTACCATCACTTTAAGCAAAGTAATAGATTTTTGCCTATTCCAATTTACTATTGATTTTATTTTTAGTTATCGACACAGCGTACAATATCAGAGTCTATGATAAAACTGTTGTCATGGGAAACACTGCAGTGCTGAATTGCTATGTTCCACCTTCTATGTCTGAATACGTTCACGTGACCTCATGGATCACAGATGATAACATCACGAACGCTACTGTGTCGACTTTTAATTCAGGTAAAAAGACATTTTTTAAACAGATGATCCCAATCAATAACAACTTATAAGTATTGCCGAAAGCTAACCTTAAAAAACGAATTTTGTCTTCATGTAAGAAAGCTTTCCGACTGGGGTCAAATAGGTTTTCCTCTAAAATTGAATAAGTTTTCTTGAAAGTACCTTTAACTTCGATAACATATCACGACTTTTCAATCGTACAATTTTTATGATCTTTCTTTGCAATGCTGATCTTAACACAATCAAGCTAAAGGACTATTTGATGAATTACGAATAGCATTTAAAATTAAAATGTATTTATTATTTTAATATTTTAGAAAAATTCACAAAGTTTGTGATTTTAATCCCTTAAAATAATAATTACGCACTCAATTTGAGACTTAAATTAAAAATGTTTCCATGAGGGGGACAGCTCCCTCTAAATCCTCTCGTTAGTGTACATCATACTTGGGTCTGTTAATGTTTGCTTGGAGTCTTCCACTTGCTAAGGCAGGCATTGTCTGTTTAACTAAATTATTCTTCGTAGTCGGAAAAATAAAATTAAAACAATTATTTGTCAGTAGAACAAGAAACAAAATCCAGCAGATTTCTGTAGAGATTTGGAAATACTACCGTGAACATTGTGTTAACTATAATATTTAACAATTAAGTTGGTTGACATATTAAAGTTTATTTATTTAGGCACAAAGCAATATAAAATGTTATTTGCGCAATGCCCATTACAAGGAACGAAACGCGCGTTATGACATCAAAAGCCACAAAACTTACCATTGAGCTACGGGGAGGAAATATCTTGGTGAAATGTGTCTGTTCGAAGCATAAATACTCTTCTAATTTTTCAAACTATTGTTAAAACTTTGTTTCACTGTAACTAACTTATATATTCGTGTGGCTAGGTTTCACAATGTCAGTGGATATTTAAATAATCAAATATCCGAGTAGTTTGACTTTTTTGTTCATGTTAATTTCACTTTTCCATAACTGCATTTTGGACAGAAGATATTTTGAAATGACGTGACCTATCTGAAGATAGAATGTCACAAATGAAACTATGTGAATGACATGTATATTTAAAAATGTTTACACATGTGAAATATATCTTTACGTAACAATATAAAATATCTGTGTCATTTTTCTCTCTACACGAAATAAATTGATATGAAACTATTAGAAAGCTTACATAATGGACAAAATCATCCATATTTTCCCAGAGATCCTGACATTAGAATACATAATGTAGTTTAAAATTTAAAAAAGAGTTAGTTTTCTAATAATTCTTATTGCACAAGAAGGGTAAATATTGATGTGCAAATTGATGGTAAACTTATTCATTCTTTGCGAATTACAGCAGTTAGCGTTGAAAAAATCTCAACTTGTTATTTTTAAAACTTTATATTCTAAATTTCTTTTGCAAAATTTAGTATATAAGTGTCATGTTATTTTACATTTATATCGACTGTAATGTAATCTCATTATTATTTTATACACGTAAACTGGAATTGACAGTTTATATTAGAATAAGGGTAAATTGTTAACACTAATTGCCTTTTCATAAATGTCAGAAATCCGAAAATGGAAAACAAGCTGATATTCTGTATTAGGAAAAATATTTGTATTCCATTACATTTTTACACTCTGGGGTTTACTTCGTAGATTGAAAATTAATTAAGTGGATGTTGTGAATTTAAATGATCAAATCACAACAGAAATAGTTCATAGTAGTAACTCAATAACTCGTTCAGAAGTTTTTGGACAAATACCATTCATGTATTTGACAAGATCTACAAAGGTATATACATATGCTAAAAAATATTCAAATGACATTTATAAATCAAATTACTAGACTTTTTATTAAATTATTCTGAGCTTTAAGAAGATGTAAAAAATCTAATTACTCTCTGTTTGTTCCTAACTGCAAACTTGACGTTACTTGTATATGTGTGATATTTACTACAAAGTTTTTATTAATTCTGTCATTACAGGCAAATACATCATTTATCCCAACGGTAATCTTCACGTCCACCATGTGACGCCCGAAGATGGCAAAAAAACGTACAGATGTAGATCAAAGAATATTTTGACCGGAGAAATAAAAATAAGTGACACTTTTGCAAAGCTAATTATTATAGGTAGATTTTTTTAAAGTCATAAATGATATAATTTGCCAAAACTATTGATATTTGGAATTAAACAAGCGTGTTTTATTCATTTTTAATATCTGAATTATATCAAGACAAGTGTGTATTTTATTCATGTCTAATGTTTGAGCTATAATAAAACAACGGTGTTTTATTCATTTCTAACATTTGGATTATATTAAGACAAACGTGTTTTACTCATTTCTAATGTTTGAGTTATATTAAAACAAGCGTGTTTTATTCATTTTTAATGTTTGGGTTATATTAAGACAAGAGCGTTTTAATCATGTCTAATGTTTGATTTATATTAAGACAAATATGTTTATTCATTTCTAAATGTTTGAGTTATATGACGAAACCGTTTAGGTAAGGTTGTCTTCAGTGCATGTAAACTTGTAGTGTTTGTATTATTTATTTTGTACATTGTTACTATAGAAACTTTACACTGCTAAATTAGGGACGACTCGGTGCAGTGGGCTAACAACCTACTCACTTAAGTACCTGTTGAAGAATCCGCAAGCGATTGCGGCCCTATGTTCTTTGATGGAATCTAATGGTGATAACTAACTATAGAAACTTAAAATTACTAGATCAATTAAATGAATAACGAAATAATTATATGAACTAAAAATCACTAAGGATTTTATCATCCTTTCTAGTATTGCTAGCATTCGTACTAACATCTTGAAATTAAAAAAAAATCATTTTCTCTTGTTTAAAAATGACTATAAATATATAAATAAATTGTTTGTTTGCTTATGAATTTAGCGTAAAACTACACGAGAGCTGTCTGCGCTAGCCGTCCCTAATATAGCAGTGTAAGACTAGAGGGAATGCAGCTAGTCATCGCTATCTATCACCAACTCTTGAGCTACTCTTTAACCAACGAATAGTGGGATTCACCGTAACTTTATAACACCTCCACAGCTGAAAGGGCGAGCATGTTTATTATGACGGGGACCCTCAGATTACGAGTCGAGTGCCTTAAGCACCTGGTCATACCGGGCTTTATAAATAAATATATATAGGGTACACGTGTTTAAATCAGCAAGCAATATTTTGAGTTAAAATATTAATCAAACACGTGTAATATCTACACAGTAAATAATCAGGATCATGAACTGTTGCATTTCATGTTCAAATATATCTTACAAAAAAATTCAATCATACATGTTCCATCAAGTTTATTTTTTTCGTCATAAAACTGATAAACAATTTTCTTCAACTGTTGTTCTTCAACCAGTTATAGCTAGAACTTAAACTTTTTTGCGGGCTTCTATAAGATTTAGATTGTTCTGTATACAATGTAATAAAGTTCTTAGAAGAAAGAGGATTTTTGGAAACTCCCACCTACAAATGAACCCTACACGTAAAGGAAAAAGGAAGAAAAGAGACAAATTTTGCCAAGGAAATACTATTGAATTGTTGGAAGACGTCGATTTTGCGTGTTGTGTAGAATATAGATGAATTGAAAACTTGGCCTACTGAGCTAACTTTACCACCCTACAGGATTAATGAAAAGCCCTTTTATATAAACATTAGTTCAAAATGCTGTTTTTAAGAGTTTATGGAAAAGCAGACGACTTGCAACATGCTAAACATTATATCAAACGATTAATATTAAGTCTACAAAAAAACGTGTAAATGTTAGTGGCAATACAAATCATCAAAAATTTACATCTTGCTACGATAACTTCATAGTTATGTCAATGTGAAATCTCAAAAATACTTGAATCTGGAATTCGTGAAAAATATAAAATGAATGTGCACGTTAAAAAAAGTTTCAAACTATGGTGAGATAGAATGTGATAAAGGAAACTCTGGTGAGAAAGAAAATATAAATCTTATAAATCTAAATATAGAATTTTCTTTAGAAATGAATTAATGGCAAACTTTAGTGTCATATAAAACTATTTTGGTGTCTTTTGTATAAATTTGTAATAAAAATGTTTCTTCTAAATCTACTGGGTGTAAAAACATGGAGGTTTTAGATTTATAATAACTCGGAGTAGTGCTGTGCATGTTC
Organism: Tachypleus tridentatus; assembly: GCF_004210375.1. Taxonomy (NCBI): domain Eukaryota; kingdom Metazoa; phylum Arthropoda; class Merostomata; order Xiphosura; family Limulidae; genus Tachypleus; species Tachypleus tridentatus. The sequence continues at coordinate 109,830,317 of NC_134832.1, read as the reverse complement.
CCAGACTTAAACGAAATATCACAAATAAATAAAACAAATTCGCATCACGTGCTTCCAGTGCAAGACAGCTGGCACTTTATCTGGTTGTATGAGTTATATTCAAGAAGATACTGTTGCTGTAGCAACCGTTTACGCTTACGAGAACACAATTTTAAGACTTAAGCACTAACTATCGTTTCTGTCTTTGTTTCATATTTACGTTTTAAGTTAGTTATTCTTTAGTTATACTTGTACAAGTCATTCAGTTTGTTAGGCTTAGAAAAAAATATATAAGTAGTGTAAACAAACAAAAGTGAAAATATAAGTTCATAAATTAAAAATTGACATTCAGCTCACTTTCATTTTTAAATTTGATTAGAACTGTGTTTTGTAGATCCTTAAAATAAAGTTTAAGATTTAGAAGAAAAACAAAAATATAGACAGCGAAGCAGAAAAACAAAATGTATTTTTGATAATACGTTTGCCTAGAGCTTCTGATTAGTATATTTAACTTCTGATGTATTTAGAATTAGACATTTCGGAAATCAATATGTTGTTTAAAGGTAGATTCTATTAGCTAACTTGTTCAGTGAATTATGTTCTAAACGCTTACAACTGAACAAAGAAAAATCAAGGGAAAATTCTCAATAGCCGCAGCTGTAATTAGGTCTAAACTGAGTCAACAGATGTAGCTAAAAGCTTGTACTTAAAAAAAAAAAAAAAAGACTCCGACCAATTTTATAAGTCGCGTGTCACAGCTGACAGTTGGATGAAACTTTAGCTTAATAATGCTACATTTTGATCTTGGATTTTCAGGATGTTAATTTATTAAGAAAATTAGATTTATATTAGTCATGAAGCCCATCTGTAAGCCCTCTTATCAAACCGAGAACATTTTAGTATAAAATTCGATTTCTCATACCTGCATAATATGCTGTTCATGGAAAAATATTGGATAAGCTTTTGGTATTTCGACAAGTTAAAAATTAGTAAACAAAAAATAGTCTACTATTATTAATATACCTCCACATCACTTTATCTCATAAGATTAATTTCTAATCAGTTTCCACTATAACAAAAAAAAATGACTGTTAATGTACCAGATAAAACCTTGTTGTGCTTTTAGGTTTTCTGCAAAATGTCTGTGATTGTAGCCATGTCTTCTTATTGAACAGATATATCATGTAGAAGAGTTTGGCTGCTAAGAAACATAACAGCTACGGATGTTAGAACAGGATGTTTCTTTTAACTTTTCTCTCAAAGCAAACCAGCTTAAAGAATATTTCACATGATGCTTGTTTGTTTGTCTGTTTTTTGAATTTCGCACAAAGCTACTAAAGGGCTATCTGTGCTAGCCGTCCCTAGTTTAGCAGTGTAAGACTAGAGGGAAGGCAGCTAGTCATCACCACCCACCGCCAACTCTTGGGCTACTCTTTTATCAACGAATAGTGGGATTGACCGTCACATTATACCGCCCCCACGGCTGAAAGGGCGAGCATGTTTGGCGTGACGGGGATGCGAACCCGCAACCCTCAGATTACGAGTCGCACGCCTTAACACGCTTGGCCATGCTGGGTCTCACATGATGCATTTAGAGAGATAACACACGATGAAATCTTGCCCATCCTACTCATTAAACATAGCTGTAATAGATTATTATAGTTTACATCATACATATTTTACTATCATTTATTTCAGTGATACATTTATAGCAGTTATTAATTTTGTCTATTCATTTTACACTATTGTTGGTTTTTGTCAGTTGCACCAACAAACTTTTATATACAATTTTCTGACACGCTGGGACTTACTTATGATTAAGTAATCGGTTGTTTTTTTTTTCTGAAAAGGTTCGTGTTTTAATCACCTAACTGACTCTTCACTTATTACAGATTCGAAAGAAGACATTGCTCCCAGTGTTACATCGCGTAAACAACAGGTGTCTGTTCAGAGTGGAGAAATAGTTTTTCTTCCTTGTGCAGCCCAGAGTCATCCACCACCAACATACACCTGGTTTAAAATGAAAGGGTCTCAACGAGTCAGAATTCACTCTTGGCCAAGAATTCAACGACATCATGGAAGTTTAAGAATAGATCACGTCCAGCTGGACGACGAAGGAAGATATATCTGTATGGCGAACAATACTTTAGGTGGAGATTACTCTCATATAGAGTTGAGCGTGTTAGGTAATTTGAAGCTGGTGTTTTTAATAGTATAACTCATTCCACAGTTCCATTCATTGTTATTTAACTTAATCATATAAAACGTTGCTCTCAACTAAATCTGAAAGTGTTAGGTAGTTATTGTTACATTTGGTACTGATACTTCATTCAGTAGAGCCTTACTTTATTAGTCAACTTAGCCATATGAGGTACTACTACCAGATAGTGCTAAACGTAGAAGGCAAGGTTGATGTTCAATTCCAGACTAATATTTCTTTCTATGACGCCATGCATTATTTGTTAACGTATAACAGTATTTCTTATCATTGCCATACGATATTCTCTGAAACTTTGCAAATTTATAATGGAATTAAAATATACCAGATTGTGAATAACATTATTATTATCAGTTTCATTAGAACAGTTTTATGCTTTGAACAGTACAAAATAGTGTCAAACAGTAACTATAGTATTTGCAGCAAACTTTGCAAGACAAAATTTGCCAAATCAGTGACTGTGGAGTTATTGAATCAGTCACACTGTAATAAAAGCTTTAGTTGTTATATATTTCATACGTGGGCAAATCATGTAGAGTTATACACTGGCAAACAAACTACAGTGATTGATATTTCATACAATGATATCAGCTTCAACTAGAATTATACTTTACTAAGTCATGCATCTTTAAAAATACCTTGAAATAATCCAATTCAAATATGATAAAACGTAGATCAAACCATTCAAAACCAAATTTATAAATTTCATTTTGTCAACTAACCTACAGTAATATCTTGTTAAAACTTAATAATCATTTCATAGTGTATAGCAGTGGTTCCCAACCTTTATTATGCCCCGCACCCCTAAAAAAAATTAAAAAAATTTAATATGTTCTCGTACCCTTTAGAGTAATTATGTATTTGAGAATAAAGGTGAAGGTGGCCAAAACAAATGTTATCTCGCATGCCCTGAAACGATATCTCGCACCCCCAAGGTGTGCGAGCACCTCTGGTTGAGAACAACTGGTGTATAGTAGTTCACATTTTGATAATAACAATCTGTGCTATAGGTATGTGCACTTCACCAAGTTCATGCACAACCATCTTATCTACAAGAAATGTTACTCTTAATCTTACTCTGAAGCATGTGCTACTAAGGAAAACAAATGCAAGATTTTTAAATTATAGGTTTCGTCATTTAACTTCAGCTTATTTGTTTAGCTTTAAATAGCTCACACAACCTGTCCATCTGACACACAGGTTTTTATAGCACTCTCCTTTCAGGGACTCTTCTTTCTCAAACTTAAACCAGAAAGGGTTAACAACTATTCTGTTCATTTCACAAGATGCTTTTGGACTGAATGGTAAAGCAGGAAGAAGACTAAACTTAAAAGGCTTAGAAACTAATAGAACCATTACACCAGATACAAATATAGTTGTCCCAGTTACATAGAAAGTAGCGTCTTAGCTGCAAGTAAAATCAAACAGATACCCTGCTATAGGAGGTTTTATGCATTGCAAAAGCAAAAATATTTATGCAAGGAATCATTGCGCCTTTGGGCCTGTACATGATCTAATGACTTGAGCACATGTTAGACTCCCTGGTCCGAGTTTCTCAAGGCAGAGAACATTCCCTCTCCCGTAGATGGTGGATGGGAATGGGTGGTGGTATATGTTTCACTTATGATTAACTTAGTTGATGAGTGTAATTATCATTTGGTATTCTATACATTCACCTTGTAAGTTATTTTGATAAAAATGAAGGGAAAACAGCTTGTGTTGGTGCTCTGTTTTTGAGTATGCCATTATTGATGGGTCCAATAGCTAGTGCATTAACTTATAGGTATGAGTGCAAGAAAGCAGCTATTGCAGAATCTTTGTTGGCTATCAGAGGGTTTGCCATGAGGTTTTTTATTTCCAATTCTCTGGAGTTACTTTTTCTTACTTTTAATATCTCTGGGCTTGGCGTTGTACTTTGTTATGTAACTTCTATATTGATAATAGCTTATTACTTTGAAAAAAAGAAGACTTTAGCAACTGGTTTAGCAGCCTGTGGGACAGGATTAGGTACATTTGTGTTTTCCCTTTTGATTATTGTGCTACTTGAAAGATACGACTGACGTGGAACTTTGCTGATCTTATCTGGTTTCTTTGTTAATATTGCAGTTTTTGGATCTCTCATGAGGAATCTGCAAATTTCTCCTAAAGAGCTGGAGATATCAGATTTTGAGAGTGAAACTGAGCCCAAAAGATATTCTGAAGATGGAACAAACTCGCAATTTAATAAATTAATCACTGTACCACTTAACCCATAGAGTAAACAACCAACCAAAACGAATTCAAATGAGGAGGTCATTTACGAGTCAGACTTCAATCTTTGTCAAGGCTTCATTGAAATCATGGAAGTTGAGTAATATATTAGTAATATTCTTAGGTCGAGTTCAAACTACTGCGTTACTCAGTAAATATCATGTAAAATCATGAAATGACGTTACGTATCTCACACTTCTGCCAAGTCCACCGTATTATAGAAAGATCACACCAGGCAAAACATATATCAATAGCATCTTATAAGACCACTTATTTTGTTACATTTTTAGCGTCAGCCAAACTGACTGTAAAGAAATAAATATATTATAAAAAATATTCAATGAAACATAAAACAGACCTTACCAAAGAAAACAACAAAATTATAAAATCCATCATGATAAAAACCAAACGAACAGTATGTTACTATCTGTTGAACATAATAGAATGTTCCTGTTAAATGCACTCATATTCAGAGAAACATAGAACACATTGTCAAATCAAACTACAAAACATTCAGACAACCTTGTGAAGCAATGATCTTTGAACTTGTTACATCACAGCTTGGGGAAGATTTAAAATCAATTTTTCGTGTTAAAGAAAAATTCTATAATGTTAAATTTCTAGACATTTTGAGATTTATTAATAAACAGCATTTAAAAATGATGAAACAATTAATTGTATTGCTGGTGATAGGAAAACTCTCGATAAAAAATAAATTTTCGATAATTACTAAAATATAGCATCTTGTCAAGTAATATCAACGAAATTACAAATTTTAATTCATTGTGCTATTATAGTTACAAAATGTTGTGTCTGTTTCGTGCTGTGCTTGCATTACAGAAATTTTGTTTCGTAATGTAGTTCAGCGTGCTATTGTAAATTATAATAAATCAAGATAAACAGTACATTAGGATAGTGATGGATGATAGTTCTATAGGTACGAGTGTGGTTCATGGTTATCTGTTGTAATATAATTCCCACTTTGAACACTGTTTTGAATTTGTAATCTTTTCACAGAGTTGCTATCAGATTTGTCCAACGTTCGTCACTCACATGCACGTGATATCTACAAAGAATACTTCCACGTGCTAAGGAGCTCACTGTGATTAATGTGGATTAAATTGGACTTCATTTCTCGGAAAATTACAATAATTACCTTTTGCACCATGAGTAATTTTGAATATAACGAGGCAAAGCTTTTATATTCATTACCTCTTTCATGCTAATTACATAAGAGCCGGGGTCAATTGCACACAATTACTAACACAAACATTTTATAATATTATGACGTAATAGGCGTTCTTATTAGTAACTTAAAAATATTAAAGTGCTGTGTGATTCATTTCAGGCAAATTTGCATTTTATTGAAACAAAAACAATTACGTATTAAATTGTAATAATATGATATTTGATCGTCAATTATCATATTTTCTAAAAATATATAATAATCATTTTATACATTTGTGTTCATTGGAAGAAATTAGTAATTACGTTGAAGGATTAAATGAAACATAAACACATTTGATGAACGTCTGACTCTGACAAAAACAAATTATGTAATCTGTATCTTCCTACTCTCAGGTAATCTGAGTGTCGCTGGTTCGAATCCCCGTCACACCAAACATGCTCACCCTTTCAGCCGTTGGAGCGTTATAATGTGATGGTCAATCCAATTATTCGTTGGTAAAACAGTAGCCCAAAAGTTGGCGATGGGTGGTGATGATTAGCTGCCTTTCCTGTAGTCTTACACTACAAAATTAGGGACGGCTAGCGCAGATAGCCCTCGTGTAGCTTGCGCGAAATTAACATACAAAACAACATTCAGACATTTTTAATTTTTAATTCTCACTTCTAACATGCAATAGCAATTATTATGTATCTGTCAACTTTTAACAGACAACATATCTTTTTAATGAAACTGTACGGAACCTTAGCTAGTTTAGTTAATTAGTTTATTACAGTGTGAATTACATGGAATCAGCTTTCTCTTTTTATATAATCTTCAATAAAGAAGATTAATACGATGGATTAAAAAAAGAAAACCTAGTAGAATAAATATTGTAATTTTTAAAGTAATTCATTGGTGATTACAAAGTCCACATGACTCATTACTCAAACATATTTTAAGACTTAGGTATGTTGTTTCTCACCAACATCCAAACAAGTTACGAAAAGCGAAAAACAATGAAATATTTGTAATATTTATGCTTGATAAAATGTCTTAATATTACGATTAAACAATAAGATTAAATCAGTATTTGTAACTTCCTATGGTTACATAGTTTTGTGTTCAGATTACTGTGAAAATGATGTGAATTACGTTAGAGTTTGTTTATTTATTTGAAGTTAAGGACAGAAACTACACTGCACTGCTCACTATGAGTACCAAAACTCAATTTCTAGCATTACAAGTCCGAAGACATGCCGCTATGCCACTGGGGGAATTACGTTAGAAATATATTTTTATGGGGAAACACAAATAAATAGAAGCCTAAAATGAAAATATAAATTATATGCCATTTGCTTTTTTATAAAATATTCCACTTTGTTTTGAAATTTTGATTTGTTGAAAGTATTATCAACAAAGGGTTAAACGAAGTGGACCCGCCCACATTTCTCCGCAATCACTAACAAACAATATAAAAAGTAAAAACCATTATAACAATCTCGCTATTGGAACGGAACATTTGTATTCTATTTCTTTTAAACGTTCAACTTTCTAAACATATGTATCTCAATCATTTATGTGGTAAGTTTAGACCAGTCATAAGTTATCACTGTCTACTAATTTTGATAACTGAACAAAGAACTGACCTTTCAGACATCAGCGACAAAATGAAGAAATAATGCATAGGTGTCGCAGCAGGTAAAGTCAGAACCCGATTTTAAAAATATGGAGGGCTATCGCCATCTTCAGCCCACTCTTAAACTTTATAAGGTTTCCTCTGTTTGAAGTGAGTTTTGATTCACCATAAGCATGTAAATATTATCAACTGAATGTAACAGTTGGAGATAAAGAGCTAAAAAGATGAAATAAAAAAGAAGAAAATAAAATCGACAGTCAAGCTAGTTAGTCATTAAACCACTTTACTAATCTCACTCATATCTCATTAGATTTCCTTCATATCTTGACCTCATTGCACCAAAATATAACAAATTTGGGACTTTAATGTTATAAAGTTTCCATGACAGCCGACCAGAAAATGGTTTGGTTTTTTTTTTTTTAATTTTGTGCAAAGCTGCACGAGGACTATCAGCAGTGATTAAATAAAAGGAATCCTGTAATAATTCTTAAATATGCTTGTGCATTGTAAATCATGTATATATGAGCTTGAAGAATATTCTGAAGAAATAAATGATTAACTAAATTTATGTATTTATATTATGTTGATAGTCTCTACATAATGAAAACAGTGTTTCAATCATAAAGTTAATAACTGGCTTGGATAACACGTCAAAAATCGTATTAACTTTCAAACTTGGAAAGAGGCTGGGTGAGCCTGAGGGGTTAGGATTCCTGATTTCCCTTTTTTTTGTGAGTGCGTTACTAGAGGATCCGGCATGGCCAAGCGTGTTAAGGCGTGCGACTCGTAACCTGAAGGTCGCGGGTTCGCATCCCCGTCGCGCCAAACATAGTCGCCCTTTCAGTCGCTATAATGTGACGGTCAATCCAACTATTCGTTGGTAAAAGAGTAGCCCAAGAGTTGTCGGTGGGTGGTGATGACTAGCTGCCTTCCCTCTGGTCTTACACTGCAAAATTAGGGACGGCTAGCACAGATAGCCCTCGAGTAGTTTTGTGCGAAATTCAAAAACAAAAGCAAACAAGCGTTATTAGAGTGGCAATAACGTTCCACTGTCCTATTAAAGCAGACCAAGTGTGAGTGGTGGGTGTTATTGATAGAATCCTGCTAGTACAGTGGTATGTTTACGTATTTACAACGCTAAAATCAGGGATTCAGTTCCCCTCAGTTAACTCAGCAGATAGTCCAATGTGGCTTTGCAATAAGAAAACACACACTTTTTGATTCGCTGCCCTCCTTCTCGTCTATAGTTTCAATATTTTGGATAGCTAACACAGATAACCCTTGCGTGCCTTAGCAGAAATATCTGAAAAAAGACAATCACCAATTGGGACCCCATCTAATTCTTAGACAAGTTTGATTCAACTGAGAAATATTACTTGTATCAGTATCAAAACTAAGATGTATAATTAAGAAACTAACATAAATCTTCTTTGACAGACGTTCACAGACGAATACACGGCACACTTTTATTAAATATAATACGAACTGTCCTCCATAAATACACTACGACAATAATTCCTATCACAAAATATGAGATATAAAAGTGTTGATGTCATGTACACATTGTTTAAAGTTTCGGTTTTGTACGTTCAGTTTCTTGCAAGGTTCAGCTATAAATGAAAAAAAAAGACAATCATAAACTTTATATGTATTTACAGAAATAGATGGAACCCTAATCAGCAGTTTTAATACTTAAAAATTTTATAATAGACAATACACATACACACATATGCAGATGGATAGGGTGTTTTGTTCAGAATGTTAGGGTCACGCGTTCAAGTCTCCATTTTCTTAGACATGTTTATCCTTTTAGCTGTGGAATGTTATAATGTAACGGTCAAACGCACTATTTGTTGTTAAAAGATTAGTTCAAAAGTTGGCTGTGTTGAGTGATGACTAGCTGCCTTCACTCTAGTATATAACTTAGTGAAGGCTAGCGCACACAGTCCTCGTGCAGGTTTTGCTCGAAATTCAAAACAAACAGACACACTATAGTTTCGGATGGTTATTTGTTTACTAAATGCTCAATATATTATTCTGCTCCACGCTCTGCCACAACTAAGAATATGCGATGCGTAACAATCAATTAATCGTTTTTCCCAGAAAATGCGCTGTGATCATAAATAATAATGCTTCATTTCAACCTAGACAACAGCCCGTGATTGAAAGGAGAAAATGATAAAAGATAATACCTCTATTCATATCATAAAACTACATTATTGCACAGAAAAATGTCTCGACAGGTATCTTCAAAATAGATATCATTGCTTGAATTGTTTACCTAGCTAATAAATCAACGAGGCCATTTTACAGTATTTTTTTAAAAATTAATTCGATTCTTTGTGTAAAAATACGGTGCAAATAAATACCGGTTTAAATATTTGCGATTTTGTGCAACATATATTTAAAGAAGAATCTTCCAACATTCATGAGAAAATTGAGCAAGTAATTGACATGAAGTATCTAGAAAATACTATAACATCAGTGGACAGGTGGTTAACAGGTATTAGTATTTTAGGGATGTACTATCATATCTAAAACTTGTAAAAATATCGAACAAAACTGCGAAAACAGATCTGAGTTTATTAAACGTTCAAGATATATCTTTGCTTTACCTATTCTAATCTATTTGAGATTTAATATCAGAGAAAAATGTTCAGTTAGAAATATTTAACTGGATAGTTTGAGTTCCTACAATTATAAGTAAATTTGTTTATTCGTTAAATCTTTGAAGAAAGTACTTCTTTATCTATATTTGCTAGTAATAACTGAATCAATGAGAAAATGTGTACCTCGATGTAGATAAAGCATTCTTAAGGGACTATGGTATCAAAATAAAAATAGAAAAAATCTGAACTTCAAAGGTTTCAGTATAATTATCTGGCCCAGCAATTAATCGTTCGGTTCTTGGAACAGACGAGGGAAAGAAAATTGTTCCTAGAATTTTCACACTGAACTTGTATATCACGTGTAACAGAACATTAATTTTTTTAGCATTATTTTGATAATGTCGTATGTTGTTTAATCTATGCAAGTGATACGTATACTATAATTTTATATCAGCGAGAAATGTTGAAGTTAGTAAAAATAGTCCGTACAACTTGTACGTTTTGATTATGTGATAATATTAGAGATGTAAAATAAAAAATAAATAACATTTCTTATTTTTATGATTTTATTTTTTATTTTTCTATATCGTTAACTATTGTGTTGTATAATTAGCAATATTCATTGTTTATAACCTGTTTAATTATACGGATAACACAAGCAGAAACAATTTTATGCGTTTACATGTTGTTTAATTTGTGAAACATACGAATTCATTCATTTATTCATTCATTCACCACTAGATTCCATCAAGGAACATAGCACCGCAATCACTTGCGGATTCTTCAACAGGTTTTTTTTTTAAGTGAGTAGATTGTTAGCCCACTGCACCGAGCCGTCCCTAATTTAGCAGTGTAAGACTAGAGGGAAGGCAGCTAGTCATCACCACCCACCGACAACTCTTGGGATACTCTTTTACCAACGAATAGTGGGATTGACCGTCACATTATAACGTCCCCACGGCTGGAAGGGCGAGCATGTTTGGCGCGACGCGGGCGCGAACCCGCGACCCTCGGATTACGAGTCGCACGCCTTAACGCGGTTGGCCATGCCGGGCCGAAACATACGAATAATGCTGATTTATTATTGATAAAATTATTGACGCTTTGGTATTCTGACTTAGTAAAAATTATTATTCAGTCTTATATGGTTATTAATTTGTAAGGGATATACGAATAACACCTGAATCTCGGCAAACTATGGTATATTTCACTTGATAATGCATTTTAAAGTTTGCCACAACTGAGAATATGTGATGCGTAACAATCGATTAATCGTTTTTCCCAGAAAATACGCTGTGATCATAAATAATAATGCTTCATTTCAACCTAGACAACAGTCTGTGATTGAAAAATGTGGATATATTACAGATCAGATAATCCAGTATCATATTTTAACAACGATGGGAATATATCTAGAAATCTATCGGATAACTGTCTAGACGTCTATTAGATAAACGAATGTATGATTGTACGATTAAAATCTTGTCAAAACTTACCGCTTGTAACAGAGAGTAAAAATGGGTGTGTTTCAATACAAGTTTGAAGTTCTTATATCACAGGTGGTGAAGAATGAAACTGTTTAGACCAATACATGTGTGACGATGTTTTGTTTGTTTCAGAAAGTTTTCACAGTTATACCAAGTACAACCGTTTTTAATTTTTACCTGAAAGACAAGAAAGAAGGCAGCTACTCGGCAGTGCTCACTCCCAACGTTTGTCCTTCTCTTTTGCAACCTAATAATGGAATTTGACTGTCACTTTTACAGCGCATCTAAAGCCCAAAGTTTGGATCGCGAAAGGCCATGAATCATGAATCAGCTGTTTCACAATCAGGGCAAGCAAACCATTAGACCACGTTTAGTTTGTATGTGTGACAAAACATAAGAAAATCATCTGTTTGTAGTTTTAATACATTTTTAACAACTCTATAGGGGTTTCCAGAGAAACTATGTTTTTAGCATTACAACTACACACTTTTTTGTATGCTAGAAAACATGTTTTATGTCAAAAATAAGATATTAAAAATAACTAGCAATCTTATTATGGTTTTACTCAATAGCTTAGCTCCCATTTATTGTTCACAAATTTATTTTCAGTTCATCTACAAGTTCGGATAGAGCCTCATTCCTTGGTTGTTCTTAGTGGAGGGGTAGCCACACTCACGTGTAGTATTGTAGGACATCCAATCGACTCAATTGTTTGGACAAAAAACTTCCGCCCTCTTGTGACGAATAGAAGAGTTACTCTTCAAGGAAGGAATGTGCTTTATATAAACTCTGTAAAGAAGGAAGACCAAGGAATGTATCAGTGTTTTGTTTACAGTCGTGGAGACAATCAACAGGCAACAGCCCAGTTAGTAGTGGGAGGTGAGAAAAACGTATTACATGTTAGTAATATTCCACGCAAAAAACATATTCATAAGTTTTATATTTAGAATGAAATCATTATATTTAACTTGTAACTTTTAGTTTATATTAGAAAAATAAATCATGTATGAGAATACGTAGAACGAACATAAACGTATTTTGGTTTGTAGAGGCTTATCTCTCTCACCCAGAGCGTCACTAATGTTTCTAATTTTGTTAAAACGATCAATATAACTCATAAAAATTTATTCTTGTATATAGATTCTGTACGCAAGAGTTTTTAGATAAACGTTACAAATAAAAATAAAAACAAATATCACTTTTAATTGGCCTGTGTGCTTCAAGGAGTCAGAAATGTATACAGTTTATTTATATAATATTATAAAATTGTAAAAAATATTCCTAAGAAGGTTAGGCGCTGAAAACAGATAAATCTCGTACATCTCGCATATAAATCCTTGCCAAAAGCTTATTTACTATACAAATAAAAACTTATTATTTATAGAAATCAAGAGCTTTATAAATTTGCGTCTTAATTTTTTGAAGTTAAGCAAAAACTCTACTTTTACAGATGTTCCTCCAGTGTTTCATCAGACTTTTCCGGAAAAGAAAGTTCATCCTGGAGTTTCTGTTTCCATGCTCTGTACAGCTTCCGGTCATCCTCCTCCGGAAGTGTTGTGGTTTGTTGATGGGCAAGCACTTCCGAAACTGGGTCGATTTTTTAATGAATACATCGTTAGTAACGATGGAATGGTTATTAGTTACCTGAACATCAGTGATGTACGTGTCCAAGATGGAGGTGTGTACCAGTGTAAAGCATCCAATCTTGTTGGTTCAGCGACTCACAATAATAAACTTGATATATACGGATCACCGTTCATTCGTCCTATGGGCAACGTTTCGGTTGTGGAGGGACAACAACTATTTGTACGTTGTCCAGTGTCTGGTTATCCTATCCATAGTATAACTTGGGAAAAAGGTATATTCTGAGGGAACAACTAGTAATATGAGTATTTAAGGATATTAATTAAACTTACCACCTTGCAACGTATGATATATGCATAATATTCTAATAGAATTATTAACAGTGAATAATAAATAAAATAATTTTGCTAGAGTTTCAGGTTTTTCTTTCATACATTAATTAAACTACTCTATTTGAAACTGGAATGTAATTTACTTGTCTTTTATCTATGGGAATTCTGTTTTCTTGAACAAATTATGCAAAATGCGAAACGTTTTTTCCTTCCCTATTTATACATATATACACATTGACATTCGCTCAGCTATTTAGCTTATCTAGGTAGAACGTATTATTACAAACTTAAAAACTTTAAGAGTTTATGGAAGATCATAAATCAAGCACAAGTTTTTTCTTAAGTGTCAAACAGCAGCAATTTAACGTACCATAAATAGCAAAATCATGACTACAAATTATTTACGTGGTTGACCTATCTAAAATTGCACTCCAGTTTTATCAAACGTTTTCGTTAATCTTGGTATCTGTTTAATTTCCGACCTAATCTTAATGTCTGTGGCAGTGAAATAAATCTTTCTGGTTTATGAAAAATATCACGAAACATTTGAACGTTAAGCACATTTGACACGAAAAGGTCACCTTCAATTGAACAACAGTAAAAGAAAGGAAAATGAATATAGATAATAATAATATAGCTGAAGGCTGGCCATAAATTATATACATCTTTCTACCATAGGGGGAATTCAACTTCCTGTCACCAATAAACAGCAGGTCTTTCCAAATGGTACATTAGTTATCCACGAGGTGAAGGATTTTGACCAAGGAAGATACAAGTGCATAGCTAGAAACCTTGAGGGTGCTTCGGATCATCAGACTGTAAACGTCAGTGTTATAAGTAAGTAAAATCTAAATAAGAAGGGTTAAATACAAATAACACTATAAGCTTGTAGGACATTTCTGTTTCAAACCTCTGGTAAAATACGTGTCGTTCGTGAGCAAATTAAACCGTAATTGTTACAAAAAAAAAAACACATTATAGAGAGTTATGAATAATAAAGGTTTTACATTTCTCAAATGTTTCAAATGAATTTTAAATTTATAGCATTTACTCATCAAGTTACAATTGTTATCTATTATTAAGTACAAAGCTACACAAAGGGTTATCTGTGCTCTACTCACCACTTTGGCACTACGGGACTCAAGTCACAGAAACATACAACACTATTTTATATTGTTTGGTAAACAGAATGATCATAAACCAGGGATCTAAATATTTTATCCAACATATCTACTAAATACTAGTCTAAGAGAGTAAACAGCAGCATCTCTATGTATATTGATCAAATTTAGAAAAATAAAGTAAGGCTGCAATCGTCAGAGGGGCTTAAGTAAAATTCATGAAAAGTTTAACAAATTATTCAAATCTAAGACTAAGTTCTATTGCTCTGCCAAAGAACAAACATACTGACTATCAAGTTTTTAACTAGTAGTTGGTTGTTTATTATTAAAGTATATTTTAGCCTAATGTGTCATAACTGAATTTTATTAAGAATTTAAACTAAATTATTTAACGATAAATCTTTGCCGACTAACATTAGTGACCTACAAACAACTAAATACTTATCGACTTTTAGAGAGAGCAGATAGAAGATTTAACTAAATTCTGATAGAGGAAACTTTAAAGTCAATATTCCCCATTTTTCCAATCTGCCCATTTACATGAGCAGACGAGAAGCATTATGAACATAAATACTATGACAGTGATATATTAGCAGCACTGATATACAGACCTTAACTGTGTTGTTCTTTCAGACATTATATTTCACTCCCCAGACAAAATACTCCAAAACTGTGTAAAACATGCTTCTTGTTTTCTTTGTTACAGTGTTAACAATTGAAGATAACAATAGCAATAAACTAAGGCGGACCTTGTAACATGAACATTGTGTTTTGGCTGAAGGCGCTTGAGCGTTTATTAGTATTTTACATCTATACACAAAAAATACTATTTGCCTCTAACTGTTATTAACAAGAGTTTGCTCTCAATATAAAAAACTGTTTATTAGTTGATGGTGCAGATTTTGAATGCATATTATGCTTGTCTTTCATTTTACAGTTTTATCAATATATTTTTTGGAAAAAAAATAAGATAAATATTTTCACTCTACGCTGCTCTGCTTTCACAGCGAACCTGGTGTTTATCGTTAAAACTGCTTAGTATTTAATTTCATTTTGAAGCGTAGATAAAAACTCAGTTTTGCTCTTCCATTAATACATGTCATAGCGTGTGCGTTTCCTGAGAGAACTTTACAGTCTCATTACAAGTATACTCTCAGGTATAACATGCAATTTTCTCATCTGTATTGATAAAACAGTACATAATTTGCTTTGATAAAGTTTATTTATAACAGATAACTTTCATAATCCTTTGGTGCTCAAACACTATGTTGTCTGCTAATGTGTTTGTTTATAAATTAATAAACATTTGATACAAGTCGTAAAGTTATTATACACAGAACAAATCCAATAGAGGATCTTATAAAATATTCACATGAAATTCTTCCTTTAACGTGTTTTATATTACAACTAAAGATTACACGCGACAGGTTTATTTGGTTTCCATTTTCGGTAAAAACAAAAGTAAAAAAAATTTATTAATATATCAAAACACGAATCCCTTTTCTTTCGACTGTTTAATTTTTCTTAATAACTTGAAACATTTTCCGAAACTTTTCCCACATTATATAATAGGATGCTAGACATAACCTGTCAGTGTAAGTGGGACTTTAAGTCTGTCGAGAAAAGCATAGACAGCATCATTGACCTCTGTACGGAGTTGGATTGAACAATGACGTTTGTCGGTCTATGCCAGGGGTTCTTAACCAGGGGTGCCCGCACCCCTAGGGGGTGCGAAGATGATTCCCAAGGGGTGCGAGGATGCCCATGAATAATTAAAGCAAATCTATATTTTTACATAAGAGTATGCTTTATATTTCTCCTAAGAAGAAACATTGAAATTAATTTTTCATTATGTACCCTGAATTTTTGTCTTAAAAAAAGGTATGCTGTATGTATGAAGATTAAAAAAAAAATTTTTGATTACATCAACTTTGTATTTTTAGCTTTTTTTATATTTAAGTTTCCAGGGGGTGCGAGAAATGATTACTGATTTGAAAGGGGTGCAAACACTGAAAAAGGTTAAGAACCACTGGTCTATGCGATACTTTTATTCGCTAAGACGTGACTTAGTTTGTAGTGTTTTGTAATCTAAAAATCTCAGCGCGTGTTTTAACAATACATCAGAGCTGATCCTGCGTCGTTTCAATGTTGAGTTTTGTTTGTTTGTTTCACCTCATAAATAAATTACTGTTAATTAATTTGCCACTGCCAACATATTACATTGTTAGATATAGATTCTTAAGGCGTAATGGTAGTAACGTTACCTAATTAAAGCTAACTTTGAGTATGTATAACTTTAGCTTTTATGCTCAGAGTTTTCTTTTAATTTTAATATTATAGGTAGCTATCTATTTAATCGAATTCACGCATTTTCAAATTTCATACAGCTCTCTACGGAGATAATCCGATCTGTTGGAAAAATGAATAGTAAATATTCGAAGAAGAAAGTGGTACTTCATAAAAACCTAGAGATTGTGCAATGTAACTTTTGATGAAGAATGTTAATTCGTTAAGTATTTACTAAGCACCGCTTATATTAAATAAAAAGATAAATTAACACTTTAACTTGTGTACGTTTTTGCTTTAGTTTGTTTAGGTCTAAACTTTACTGTACTTAACATTTTTTCTATCAATAACTACATTTATAATGCTATTCTACGGCTTAACATTAGGCCTTTTTAAAATTTTTGATAAGCCTTTATAGAATAGCTCTGGATTGAGTGCAACGCACTGTTGGTACTGGATTTTACAAATGCAGTAAGGCTGAAATTCTGTTATTTTACACTCTTTTAATTCTTGAAATTCCCCAAGGTTCTGAGTTAAAATTATGGTGCTTAAAAATATACTAAGCCTATTATTAATGCACAAGTCAAAATGTTCGCATAAGAGAAAAAAATGTTTTGTGTACTGTATATTAATTTCCTGAGCACCTACGGAAGGTATATTATTACAATGACTTTGGAGTGTTATATTCTAATTGTTCAAATTTTTATTCAGACTGTTGAAAATTGGGTTGTTTTTTGTGAGAAAACTTCTTTTGATGTCTAGCTGTCTAGATTTGTTTGAATTTGTTATTAGCCAAAGGTTTTTTTAAACTTTCCGCTAAATGGACTTTGTGACAACAAAAATAAATAAAGTAATGATGTCATATATAGTCGTATAATAATTCAAGAAACTATAAACAGAAAGTGGCTCAGTGTTATGTCTGCGGATTTACAACGCTAAAAACCGGATTTCGATACTCGTGGTGGGCAGAGCACAGATAGCCCATTGTGTAGCTTTGTGCTTAATTCAAAACAACAACAACAATCAACAAAAAAATCATTCACATATTGAAATTATAACGTCAGAGTATTCTACTTCAAACGTGATTAAATACAAAATATTCGTGAAATTAGTGAGAATGTCTTTGAAGTTTACTAAGGAATTATGATACAGTTGCCATTTCTGAAAGGTTTATATATATATATAAGTCAAAACACCGGTGCTCGTTACTGTATCTGTCTATATAAACATTGGTAATGTAGTAATTCTGTAGAAGTTAACAGTTAATAAACAATCTGATGCTAATGATACTAATAAAGCAATAAGAAGTTTGTCCAAAATAATGAAATAATTATTAAAAACGAATAAAAAATAATTTTCATAGTTTGGCGAGTCAATTGTATATTGTGATTTATTTGCAGTTTGTCTAATAAAAGACATAAATACAAAGACAACTTTCTTCTAGTTCAAACACACCTGACAATGTTGCTTCATGTTCTGTTACGTCAAGTGTAATACCTGATGTACTTCTACATGCTAGCTACCATGTCACTGACAAGTATGCAAAAAAACTAAAGGAACAAAACAGTTGATCGCTTGTATACAGCTGAGAATAAATTAAAGTTTGCGCAACAAAAAAAACAAGAGTTTGAAGTGAACTGTTAATTCGTTAAAGGTGTTTGTGCAAACACTAATAAAGAAACATTTTTATATCGACTAACAGCTTCTTTTCCGATATCCCTTTAGAAATATTTATAATGATTACTTATATACAGAAGAAAAAAGTATTGCAAAGAATATTTTCTACTTTTGTTGTATTGACACTGTAGTTTTACTGCACCACAGTCTTCAGTTTTGTAAAACCCACTTCAAGTCTTACAATACCAGTTTCCTCTGTTATTCGAAAATGATATGAAAGCGTTATGTTGTGTTGGCTTTACCTAAGAAGCATTTAATACATTACAAAACAAATGGGAAAAAAGGAGCCATCAAAGTTATTTGTGCCTTAATGCTAGAGGAAATGGTCATAAGAAAACCTGAGAAGTGAGACATTTCTCAGTTATGTTGATGTTAGCGTAGAAAGAGAAGACGCTATGACTGCTAGTGATGCACTGGTGTTTATGGGTTTTTTTTATCTTAACAACAATTAAAACGTGTGTTGGTTATTTCTTTATCAATGGCATGGCAGACATGAACGAGCAAGTTTAGTGAGAATATCATACTTGATATATGCCACATCTTTAAACTCATTCAAAACACTTTTGCGCATGAGACCATTTTATGAAGTGGGAAAGATGATATCAAACGGCAATTCTTTATTTATGTGCAGTAATATCCAGAAGAAGAAGACATGCACCTATGAAATAAACATACACATACACATAGAGCAGCAGAAGGAAAAGATGGAAATTAACTATTCAGCAGAAACTTAAAGTTCAGATGCCGTAGAATTTTGCAACAAACCAGGACTTCAACTTGCTTAACTTTAAGGAAAGTGTACTCGAAATTAAATTTGTAAGAACATCTGATTGACTTTTTAACGTCTTAAACTCCAGAAATTAATTGAATACAATTTATAACGGCACAACGAGAAGTTCCAAAGAGTCAGTTTGGTAACTTTTTCTAGCAAAAACAGAAAATTCTAGCTTCATTTAACAAACATCATCGGGCAAAAAACGTATATAACTTGACAAAAAAACGACAACAACAAAAACGTTTACTGGATTCTAGTTAGAGTAGAATCTACGTAACAATTACATTAAACTTTAATATCCTTACTGTCACCCTTTCTGAAGTAACTTCTGTCATATAAATTAAACCAAAATCATGTGGAACTTTGTTTTTAATGGGTCATCATGTAATTGTAATAACATCCCTACTGTTTACAGCTTTATATAAAATAATGCTCATATGAAACAAAATAAAAGCAGCATAAAATTACATTGCCTAGGATGAAACATTAATTTTATATATTACAATAGTTAATACTTTTATACTATTTAGTATTAATACTTCAATTATGATTATATCATACTTTATAGCTTTACCTCAGACTTTTATAAACTTTCATCGAAATTTGTCTCTTTATAAATATAATAAACATCATAGTACCTACTGTTTGTTGTATCGTACTTTATCACATACTTTTTATAACTTTTTATCGAAATTTGTCTCTTTATATATATATAATAAACATCATAGTACTGTTTGTTGTATCGTACTTTATCACAGACTTTTATAAACTTTTACTGAAATTTGTCTCTTTATATACATAATAAGCATCATAATATAATGGCACTGTCTGTTGTATCGTATTTTATCACAGCTTTTATAAACCTTTACCGAAATTTGTCTCTTTATATATATAATAAACATTATAGTACTGTTTGATGAATCATATTTTATCACAGACTTTTATAAACATTTACCGAAATTTGCCCTTTTTATCTATATGATAAACATCATAGTTCTGTTTGTTGTATGTTCATGAAAGTACTTCGCAGGATGTGGATGTATCTTCATCAAAATTGGCATGGAGGTTTATTAGATCCATGGGGTATACATCAACTTCCAGTTTTGAATTTTACATTTTCTTATGCGTGTTTTTACGTTTTTTTAACACTACTTCGCACCATTTTAATGGATCTTCACCAAATTTGGTGAGGCCATTTTGTGTTTTGAAGAATTTATAAGTGTTTTTCCATTTTTTTTACAATTACGTATAAGGAAGCAACTTTTCATGTGCTAAGATAACCTTTCATTAATCATAAATTTATATAACATGCAATCCATAACAAGTACTCCAGCTAGTTCTTAATAATATAGATTAGAATAGCAGAATCGATTTACACCAACGCAATGTCTGTTATTGTTTTCTTTATTTTTCAATGCCTAATCTAAAAACAAGTTTTTTTTTCAATTTATTTCCCCATTTTCTTATCATAGTTACTAAAGAAACTAAAAAGTAATCTATCGTAATAAAAGGGCGTGTCTGTTAGTCTGCGTGTGTAGCCACCATAGCTCCAACAGGGAAGATCCGAGAAACCAGAAATTTTACACCCGTACTTAGTGAACTCTGTATCGGATTTACTGTTATACATTTATTTTAATATGTACGTTTGTTTAAGTTTAATGTATGTAACGTGTATTGCTAAATGTTTTAAATGTTAAATTACGCAAGTTTCGCCTGTTCTTCAAATTTGTATAAAATTTTCGAGAGTGAGAGTGAACGATATATGTTTCACTGAAGCACCAGGGTGTTTTCGAATATTGTTAAGCCAATTGATCTCTCGAAAATTTTGCCTAAAGTTTACAAATTGACGCGCCAAGAGACAGTAATAGAATATTGTTTGATCACTTGAGTCAGTATACTATAAGACTCGGAAGTTATAATTTTGATTAACGCTTATTAATTGGAAAACTACAGACACTTGTAAAGGAACGTTTACAGATTTCGAACACTGCGAACCGCTCAACTCCAGATAATTAACTTTGGCATTAGTATGTCTACGAGAACATTAGATGTCTATCTTCCTCTCTGAAAAGTAAACTTCTAAACCACGTTAGGCTAAACAAGTATAGAGCTAGCTAACAGTTCCATCAAATGAAGTGTATCTGCATATCAACATAAAATTATTTCGCTCGTCATGGACCTGGAATGTCGATAAAAATTCAGTTTCAGACCAGATAGAAGACTGTATATTGTTTGTGGTTTGTAAAACTCTTGTCTATAAATAATTATTTGTAATAACTAGTGTTAATAACAGTTATTATAAATTGTATTGTTGTTTGTTTATTAAAACATATTTGCGTTAAGAAAGAAAGTTGTGTATATTAAATTTGTTGGCAAATATCATAAACTTAATACATATCGACAATCAATACCACTATTCGTTGGTTAAGGAGTAGCCCAAGCGCTCTAGTCTTACATTGCAAAATTAGAGACGTGTAGCTTTTCGTGAAAAAAAAAAACAAATTTAATTTGGCCAAAATACGGTGATAAAAGTGTGAATAGTTTTCCTTTTTTGTGCAAAGAAGTTCATAGGATTAATATTAGTTGTTTCAAGTAAACCCACATGGAATCAATAAAATTATTAATATTACTTATTAATGGAATAATTATAATAACATTTCATTATATAGATTATATTGTTTATATATTTCTGCGAGAATAACTCTGGCTAAAACAAAATAACCAAACGATTAATTACAGTCTTAACCTTTACTCATGCTGAGTGCCATACTGTGTTTATTGTGCGTGTGTCAGTATTGCATCAATAATTTTATTGTAATGATGTGCAGGAATGCTAAAAATAATTAGATTAGGCGGTTATCTTACATTACAGAAATATTTGAAGTCCATTATCTTTCCACATACATAAACTGTTTTCGTTATTACATTTCTATTGTCTCATATCAGTTTACTTTAAGACACTGACTGTTTTTCTGTCATCGAATAACAATTTCGGTTCTCCCATCTTTCAGCATAATTAACGGATGTCGTTACTGCTGTTACAAAAGCAGAATAGTATGGAAATTTGAATAGTAGAAAAACCCGGAGAGCCAAACATTCTCTAGCGCAGATAGCCCTCATGTAGCTTTACACGAAATTCAAAACAAACCAAACCAAATATTCTCCCCACTGGAAACAAAAGCAGATCAATAAACACGTGTCTTCCAAATCGTGTGTTCATTTAGTATTATCTCTTATCTTCTTCTAATGATAAGTTAGGCGATCTGTTTTGTGCATCTGTACGTTATATATTCGTACCATAATTTTAATGTATTTAGTTCACGACGTTTTAGAAGTAAAAAATTAAGATATTAACAATTATAAATGTGCAACAAGAATATAAATATTCAAACGCATGAATACTTGAACTTCCAGAACTATATCTACATAATTTGCATGTTATATATTGTCGTTTCATTTGGAGAATTGCTTTATACTGAAAACGTGTAACATATCTTATACCAATTCAAACGTCACAAAACAGAATGAACTACAGAATAATAAGTGCAAAACGTTATAAAAAAGAACTGTAAACATTTTTATTGTACCTGCCAGAATTTTCACCGTATCATTTAAAATATTATTTTCAACAATCTACAGTCTATTTTGATAAACTGTAAGAGTCGCAGATAGTTCAGGGTACTTGTTTGTTTTTGAATTTCGCGCAAAGCTACACGAGAACTGTTTATGTTACCCGTCTGTTATATAGCAGTGTAAGACTAGAGGGAATGCAGCTAGTCATTACCATCCACTGCCAACTCTTGCGCTACACTTTTACTAACAAATAGTGGGATTGATTGTAACATTATAACGCCCCCACGGCTGAAAGGGCGAGCATGTTTGATGCGAAGAGAATCGAACTCGCGACTCTCAGATTGCGAGTGGAGAGCCCTAATCACCTGGTCATGTCGGGCCATTCAGTGTACTTTAAAAAATGTGAACATGGAACTATGGCTTATTAGAACTGAAAATACTTACTTTGTGGCACATAGAAGCTATGTAAAAAGTTTCCTCGAAAAGTGAAAATTTTCGTTGTTTCAAAAGATGAACTTTCCTTAACAGCAAATATTCCGAATAGTCAGTAAAGAGTGTAACTGCGATAACTAATGGAAGCTGTTTTTACAGTTTGAACCGTATGTTTACATGTCAAGTCTGAATTATTTCTTTTCACTAAAACAATTGTTTTTATAGAATTTCCTGAGTCTCACAATATCATGTTAAAATCTGTACAAAGAATAGAACGTAAACCTGAAATAAAAAGTATAAAGTTTTATTAACCTTCTAGCTATAACTAATAATTATCTTCACTGCAACAAAACAATATTCCATTAAATTTAGAGGATTAATTTCCTGCTTGTATTTTCTATAATTAACTCTGGTATGGATGGCATTCTAACGTGATTAGCTTCTTTGAAAGGAGCTTAAAATGAATTTAGCATTACGTATATAATAATTCATTTACAGTCATTAGTAGGCATTTATTCCGTTTGCTTCTGCTGCGAACAGCGTGTCTTATTCAACCATCATGCAAATGAAAGTACGTTTTATTTCGTAGACTAAGAACTTAAGTGAGAT
Organism: Tachypleus tridentatus; assembly: GCF_004210375.1. NCBI lineage: Eukaryota > Metazoa > Arthropoda > Merostomata > Xiphosura > Limulidae > Tachypleus > Tachypleus tridentatus. Next base: position 109,806,581 of record NC_134832.1, on the reverse strand, counting down.
GATTGAACTTAACTAGAGTAAAATGTTTCTTCTGTTATAATCACGTTTCTTTATTTTTATAATTTCTTTCAAATAGAAAAAAAATCAAAATGAAACATTCATATGATTTTGCTCTACGAATGGTGGTTTAAAGTTAAACTATTACGTAAATTTCGAAGATTGAACTAGTGCACAATTACGGTTGAGCCTTTTATATCCGAATGAATCCTTAGGAATTGTGCTTGTTTGTCGTCTGTCGTTTGTTTGTATATTTGATAAGAAAAAATTGAACGAGACTCTGCAAACGAGACGTATATTTTTACTTGTTTACTACTGATTTTCTAAAAATAGTTATGTTTATAATAACTGATTGTGTAGCTTTATCAATTGACAAACAAAAAGGAAACAGAGAAAAATATAAATAATAAAAACACGTGGATCTGAATTGTATAGAATAAACAATCCTACATCACTTGTGAGGTACAGCGGCTGGTAAGAAACGAATTTATCATACAAAATAAGTCAGTACCAGGCTCAGTAACTTTCGTTATTGCTTTTTGGTTTATCTATCATGTTACTGTTTTAGTTCATAAAACATTATAACGAATACTGTTGTGTGAAAGTGAAACTGGAGATATTGGTGTAGTACATTATGTTACAATTGAGTTATTCAGAGAAATTTATTCTGGATAACAACAAAAACAATTCTGACAAATTTTTCAGCCATCTCAACTGTTGTGCATAATTCCATTAAATTCACCAGAGCAAATTAAATCGATAAAACTATCCTTTTTTAGATATTTAGATTCACAAAGAAGAAATTAAAACTTTTATACTTACTATATATCTGAAACTTCGAAATGAAGAAAAATATCTACGTTTCAATTCCTCAAACCCTACTTCCCATTAAGCTATGGAAGTTAAAATGATAATCCAAGTATCTTAAAATCTTTGTTCAAATGCTTCCACAAAAAGTTTTATGGTAATTGGGATTTTAACCATTTCATTCAACAAAACAAATACAAAAAACTGGATTTTAATACCAACTGAAACTATAGCAATCTGTTATATGAAAGGATAACCTGAACAAGTTAAACGAAATTATTGTTAAAACTGCTTATTGACTACTGTACAACTAAAGTTCGTATCTTAGTCCATTCAGAAGTCCTCATTCAACTCGAAAATAGAAACCAGTATCTGTGAAACTTGTTAAGAAATCTATTGCGGTGAAACAGGACGAATACTAAACAGGCGAATTAAGAAAAACAAAAATGGTTTTAACTTATGTTGGAATTCACGCTTCAGACATAGCAAAACACGTTCTTGCACAAAATTCACATTAGAAAACTTGTATAGTTATAGGCAAACTCATTAACAAATTTCATTGCATTTTTCAAGAGTGCTGGCGTACATAACACAAATGTACCACAAAATATCACGTATTACCTCCGAAAAGGTATTTAATCACATACAAATGGTTCACAACAAACAGAAGTCACTGAGGAAGAGATTATGATAGGTATTTAGCTATTTGGTTTTGTTTTCTTCTGAATTTCATGCAAAGCTATACAAGGGCTAACTGCGCTAGCCGTCCCTAATTTAGCAGTGTCAGCCTAGAGGGAAGACAACTAGTCATTACCACCCACCGCCAATTCTTGGGCTACTCTTTTCTTAACGAATAGTGCTATTGACATTCATTTTACTATAATGAAACTATGTTAACCCTTTGAGACTTTAAACCAAAATGTGTCTCGTGTGTCAGTAAAGAAATGCATTTATGCAGACTTTTTAAAGCTCATTTTCTATATTAAAACAATAAGTCTGTTTCACTTCGTGGATATAATAACACAGATCGGATACATAACACTGTTTTTTCTTTCTCTTAAATAAATACAAGAACTGTTTATCGTATAGTACAATTGGTTAAGTTTATAAGCCGATTAGAATACCTAGGTCACCGCTTGATACGGTCGCAATGAAATTCATCAAGCTATGCGCAAACTCAAATCCCATTACCAACGAAGTTTCTACCTAATCATAGAAAATTCGTGATTGATAAAAAAGTAAGTTATACGTACCTTTAACGGATTTCGCAAGCTTTCTCTTATTAATTAATAAATTCGAAGATTAACAGTCTCAACACTAGAGAGAGCAGTAAGGCAAAGTATCCGAACTGACTTGCTATGAGTCCTGTTAGGGTGATAATAGAGCTTAGAACTGCGATACGAGGATGGTCACAAAATGGTTTTATTACTTACTGTAAACTTAATAGCAGTTGCTTTAGAGGAAGTATTCACAATACCCCATATGTGCTCTGTCTACTGAAGGGACTCGAAACCCGGATTTTAGCATTTTAAGTTCATAAGTCTGCCACGTTTAAAACACATGAAAGTCAAATCTTGTATGAAAACTTGAACAGTCTCAGTCTATCTTGAGGAACAAAACAATATAAAGATGGAAGTATATGAACAATTATGAGACTGTAGTAATAAATCATACATAAGGTAAGTATGGATAATCATTAACGAAAAATTAAAAATAGAAATACGTTAAAATTACATATAAAATGTACTATGTTGCTTAAAATCATTCGAAATTATCATTATTAGTTTCTCGACAGTACCAGATTTCCTTTTCAATTATGATCTACCTACTGCACATATAATCTTAGTAATGGTTGATTTTTGAAATTAATTGAATAATATTTTGTTTATATTTAATCAGGCATTGTTTGGACTTTTGTGAAATTTTGTTGAGGAATGATAACAATCCGTTGAGCTTATTGAAAGTTTCAGGTTCTGTCTCGTCTCTGTCTTGATTTCGTTTAGCTGTTTATTTTATTCTAGTTTTAAATGGATTTTTTAAATTTAACTAGTGGATTTTCTTTCCGTTTTATAGCCCCACCACAAATTATTCCTTTTTACCTGCCTGCTCGCGTGAGAGAGGATTCCACGATAGTCCTTACGTGTTCCATCAACAAAGGGGATCCACCATTTGAGATGGAATGGCTAAGAAATGATCGTCAGCTACCCGCGGAACTGGGTGTTACGGTGCAGAAGCACAAGAAATTTACAATTTTAGCATTAAATGATGTTAAACCTCAGCACGGTGGGAATTATACGTGTATTGTCTCAAACGCTGGAGGAATAGCAACTCATAGCACCATCTTAAGTGTTGATAGTGAGTATTTAGAGAAAGAGTTTCATATTTTTAGCTTGAAATACTACACTAGAACTTACTTTTCGTATGTGTGATAAAATATAATTGCTAGATATTGTTTGTTAGTTTTATAATTAAGCACAAACACACAGATTCCATGTCAAGATACATTTAGAATTTTGTACAAAGCTAGAATGTGCTGCTTGCACATAACCGTTTCTTATTTGAATTTATAGACAAGATAAACGGAAGGCAAGCTAGTTAACAACAGTCATACCCAAATTTTGGGCTATTTTGATCTGTTTGAATAGTGGTATTTGACCGTCCACGACCCTAAATTTTTGTACACGATTTTTTTCGGTAACGAATCTTCTCATTCACAGTTTGAGCACAATAGATACTTCCCACACCTTAAAGATAGCACAACAGATACTTCCCACACCTCAAAGATAGCACAATAGATACTTCCCACACCTTAAAGATAGCACAATAGATACTTCCCACACTTTAAAGATAGCACAATAGATACTTCCCACACCTTAAAGATTGAAGATGTGCTTCAAAACTGGGGAGTACTATGATGTAACAAGCCATACTAAGGAATTAGTTAATCACATGTTTACTGAAAATCATGTTTTGGCTGAAGGTATCGTCAACAAAATTTAAACGCTCATATGTTTTTGACTTGGTATGCTTTAGAAAATTCAAATCATGTGTGCTAACGATACCATAGCAACAGAGAGTTTAACAAGGGATATAAATAAATAATTAAAATGAATTTAAAAACTGAACTGTTTTATGTCAAAAAGATAGGCATAACTTTTGTTATTGTTTTTATTTAGTTCATCGCTGGGTGTGCCTGTAACAGAATGTTTGACATGTGCTTTTCAATATACCGAGGTGTTTTTTTTTTTCATCCACAAGTAACTTGACGAGATATTCATATCAGAAAGTTAGCTTAAATTCACATCAATTATATATATTTTTAAACAGCGCCACCTCGATGGAAGATAGAACCCTCAAACACCTCAGTGGTTCTAGGAAACACGGTTACCATTGACTGTTCAGCAGAAGGATCGCCACGGCCAATCGAAACGTGGAAGAAAGCTTCAGGTACTAATCACTATGATTTAAAAGCATATGCAAAAGCGCTTCAAGCACTTGCAGCTAAAACAAATTGCATCTGATTTCATTGTACGCGGTAATAAACAACTTTAATTTGTGTGAATATAAGTTTCTGAGAAGGTTATAATTTTCACTTGGCGTAAACGTGTTATAAACAAAATGTCTTGAAATAAACACTGAGACATAAGTCAGAATTTTCTGCAACACATGAACATTTGGAATGTCAGTGGAGTAAAGCAGAAACGATTGGTTCTTTAACAAGTGGAACACTCATGTATATAAAAAAGGAGAATGAACAACAATACTAAGTGTAACATCGATAAAGATTTGTAACATCAGATAGAACATCCTCTTAAGTTTGTTTCCGACATCTGCAAAAATAACCACAAAAAACTAAAGGGTTTATTCGCTAACAGTTTTAAATTTTAAGATAATCGACAAGAGGGAAGGCAGCTAATCCGCATTATCAGCTGCCAAAACATTAGCTATTTTAATCAAATACTGGGAGTAATTATCACCCTTCTAACGAATCTACGATTCCAAAGTGCAAAGCATAATTTATTGACACCGAGATGTAAACCATAGACCCTCAGACTTACAGTCTGACCCAACATGTTTTAGGGAGAAAAGCAATGCTTTTATCACAAATGCTTGTACCAATAGTAAGTGTTAAATATCAGGAACTAGAATGTGGAAAACCACATGTTAGGTCACCAGCACTTATAACAAGGTTAAGAGTTTCAGATACAAACAGGAACACTTATAAACGTAAAGACGACAATAGTTTGTAACGGTAGGTCTTATAGATTGAAGGAACCTATGCATTTTAACAGGGACATAGTTCTTTTGGAATAAGTTATTATAAAATGACGCATTAAAAAGGCGCACAATCGCTATGCTAAATCGTCTGTAAAATATGAATTAATTCTCGGTCAGTTTCCGAAGAGGTCGAATAAAACGTGCTGTTTATATAGATCCGTCTAAATTCTATTCCTCTAGGCACTATTATGTACCAAACTTTGTTCTCTGTCCATATACCTTTCCTGTTCTTCCGCATTTTATAGGCAACAAAATTAAAGTAAACTAATTTATTGAATTAACCAATATAACGCAAACAGTGTTAAAGAAAGCAGTATTATCTTCATTAAGTGCAGGTCTGTGCTAATCTTTTAAAAAACTGAACGTTTTGGTCCATTTAGCTCACTCATGCGTATTAAGCTCAATGATTGTTTTTGTTTGTTTTCTTGAATTTCGAGGAAAGCTACTCGAGGGCTATCTGCGCTAGCCGTCCCTAATTTTGCAGTGTAAGACTAGAGGGAAGGCAGCTAGTCATCACCACCCACTGTCAACTCTTGGGCTACTCTTTTACCAACGAATAGTGGGATTGACTGTCACATTATAACGTCCCTACGGCTGAAAGGGCGAGTATGTTTGGTGTGACGGGGATTCGAACCCGCGACCCTCGGCTTAGGAGTGCCTTAATCACCTGCTCTGTGAATTAGTACAGAAATGTATACCGAATTAAATAAAGTATGGTTAATGGTAGAAAAGTTAAACAAATCAAAAGTAGGTTTATATTTCAATAAAGAACAAGTAACAGAACAAATTAAGCTGTCAGTTTAATTAATACGTGTGTGTTGTGACAGGAAATATGATGGAGGGTCTTTTTTAGCTCGTTATAGTCTCAGTGTGTGTGTTTAGTTGCCAATAATTCTTTATAATAAGTTTGGTGTTAGAATATGAAATGTTTTGTTTGCTGTCAAACAAATCCCGATCCTTCGATATCTTTCAATTTATATGCTGTGGTTTAGTAGTTATATTTCTACAACAACTTTTACAGCCGCAACCGAAAAAGATCAAAATCGTTATACATGTGTTTTTCCATCCTTATAAAAATGAATCGTTGCCTCTTTTCTTTCATTAAAAAATAACTTTTTACTGCAGAAAAACACCTACTTTTTACTTTTAAAATGTTTCAGTGTGGTTAACTAAGTAAGCGACAAAACACAGAAATTAAAGAATAAGTTATTAAACAGTCAAATTTTATATATATCAAAAACATTACAAAAGCCCAAAAATTAAAATTAATTTTTCCATTGTTGGAAGTTGTATACAAACGTACTGTGGTTTATTTCTTCTCTAAGCTTGTGTATAAGTGTTAATGATAACCGCTTTTTCAAAAGTGGATGTAGGTAGCGAAAAGCAGTAGATTTTTGAGACGTTATAGGTTCAAGCACTCAACCCCTAACCCTTAATTTTCCGTAGTCAACTCGATGACTGCTTTGATATCAATGCCTGGATCTTCTCTGATACATGGAATATCCCCAATACATTTGGGTGATATGGCCACAGCCATTATCCTTTATAAATTTTAATAATGACAAGGACTGGTAATGTAAAAACTATCTCTGGTTTGTGAGTCTCTGTGTAAATTTTAATTTTTTATTAATTTGATCATTATTGTTTAGCAGGGTTGATTGAAAAATAGTCTATTTAAAAAAAATAATGTAATTGATAGATTTAGAACTATAGGTATAAATAATATGTGTGTGTGTGTTATAAATGAGTAGTTTAAATTTACGTAATATTTAACATGTTAAAATAGATTAAACGAACAAAAAACGGATATGTAACAAATCGACTATAGAACATTTTTGTAGATGAAATACAACTTTTTTCGAGAAAAAGACTTTATATCTCTTTATATTGGAAAAAAAACTTAATATTTTCTGGAGATTAACTTTTGGACTTTGTCAGATCAATGACTGTGTTTATTTCCATAAACTATTTTAGTTATATTATATATAAATATTTGATATTTCTTTTGAAGATTTTGACACCGAATGAATGGTATGATTTATACAAACAATTTCAATAAATCCCGCTTCACTGCTGTCTCAGTTGTTCAAACTATCAGTGTTTCTATGACAACGGGGCATTTTCGTTTTATTAAAGATTCAATGGATCACTGCGTAGCTGAATCATTCAACCACAGTACTTATGTAGCCTCTCTCTTTATAATGATGGTTGGAATCTATCATCCAAGAAAGTTCTTGTATACATGTTTGAAAATTCTTATCTCGGGAACACCAGCGATAGGTATGAAATGAACTATCGGAAATCTATACGTACATACCTTGAAAGGTTTTAAGCCATTATTTGGTGCTATTAAAAGTGTAAATGGAAACAAATGTTCTATAAAATTACGAGGGTCTTTCAGAAAGGATATTCTTAACGTAAGTAATTTACTCCCGAATAATGATTGTTTTAATAAGTCAGTATTCATTAGTTATAATAATATTCTATGATCCCTAGTGATCGTCGTCTGAAGACTCCAGTTGTGTAGTTGGGATGGATTGCCCGGTTTTAGTCGCGACCAAACACTTTGCGATTTCGATCATTTTTTATCTCTTAATTGTCGTTCAACGTGGGCAGTACTTACTTACGTCGTTAAAGTCGATCCATCTTCAAAAACGGATTCATAACAACACCATTAAGTTGGCTTCAAAATTCAATAAACACAAAAAAACAACCTGTCTCGGCCCGATCGTTATGAATTTCATGGTTTTGGCTCTTCTTGTGTGTCTATATTATTTCCACAATAACATGCATGTGCTTGTGAATATGGTTAACAGAATACAACTGTTATATTATTATCTCCGCTGCTGAAGATCTACGAAGGTTATGTTTTCACCTCTATGTGTTTGTCTGCAAGATATCTTAAAAACGGTTAAAAGGATTTGGACGAAAGTTAGTACAAATTTATACTGCGGCCCAATTTAGACATTTACAATTTTTAGAAGGTTAAGTCAAAGAAAATGTTTCTAAAATAAAAAAAATATCAATCTATTAACATTAGTGCTGATTTTTCACACTATTTTTGGGTGACATCTTATATAAAATTCCCAGTTTTTGTGTTTGTAGAGTTTCGTTTTTTACTTTTTTTTAAAGCACAAATTTGAATCATTTCATTTTTATATCGTACACTTAATTATGAAACAATTTATGTTTATGTCAATTAGCAACAGGAACACTACAGCCAACCGAAATATTACAACAATTTTAAAATGGTGAAAACACTACTACAAGCTAGACCAATGTCTTGACCCAATTATAATGTTAACGTTAGTTCTGATTCAAGTCTTTGAATATATGCGCGTTGAATAATTCTGACCAAATATTATTTGCAGTTGTTAGAATTGTTATTTTTGATTGTTTCATGGATACTAAGTCATCAAGGTATATTTAATTATTACGTTTGAATAATATAATGAGTTTCATCCGCTTTTAATAATCCAAAGACGACGTTTCGAACCTCTAGTAGACGAAAAGTTGCAATAACAGTTCGAAACGTCATATAAGTTGTACTTTAGGCAAATGAACCGTATTACGTTATCTAAAATATTCGTCTTAGTTACCGTTTAACAAAACATTACATTTTATTTGTGCATTATTTTCCTTTCTGAAATTATGCATTACACTTAAAATAGAAGAACCAAATACTAGGGATAATTGTTAAGCTAATATGTCTGATACAATCTTGTCGTCATATTTTTTCTGTCTTATTATGGTGCTTTAGTTACAATAAAAGTAGTCTATTGTACAAGTGAATTTAATTAATTTATAAAGCGATAAGGAAATTAGCTGTAAATAGTACACAGTTGATGAGGCTTTACTTTACTTGCTTGTATGCTTATTACAGGAAACTCAATAGCAAGAGACATCAGAAACTTGAGCCTATTTCATAATATTTATAACACGCAAAATCGTGAAAACGTTCAAACAGTTATATAAATGTTTCTATTTCAGGCAGTTCTCCGAAGGATTTTGTCCCAGTTTATAACAGTCAACAGTACATTGTTTATGGAAACGGATCCCTAACGATTAGAAACGCTGTCAGAGAGACTGAAGGATATTACTTATGTCAAGCTAGTAATAACGTTGGGGGATACCTTAGAAAACTGATAACTGTGACAGTTCACGGTGTGTATGCTTTTTTATATCGAATACGAATGGACTATGATCATAGTTTTGTGAGTTAAAGGATTATGTGAATATAAAAAAAAAATTATTTTTGTATGCGTACATCTCTATAATAATGTCATATTAGCAAGAATAAATTAGGCTTAGCATCAGTTAAGCTAATTTTGCGCTCACTAATGACGATATTGTCTCACTTAAATAGATGATTGCAAGATGTAGTGTAAAAATATTTTATCTCTTAAATTAGTAACTGAAGGACCAAGGATTTATGAATAACACTTAGTAGTTTCGGTATGATATTAATAAAGAATGATTATGAACATAAGTTAGATTTTGTGGCTAATAGTAATGGAAATAATTATAATCAATTTTACGTAAAATATGCCACTTGAAATTTTACCAACAGATCTTGTAATTACTCTAAAGTGAAAACAGCTATGTATTTCTGTAAATCAATTGATAACATTTTTAATTCGTACTTTTCCTGAATACACTTTTCCAGTTTGATGTATTTGGTCTTAAACAAATATGATATTTGTAAACATATTGAAAATAACTACGTATTTAAGAAGTTAATGGTTCAGGATCAGAAAGTCACAAATGTTGTAAGAGTAAAACACTATAAGTAGATACCTCAATTATATTTAGCGTGTAAATTGTAAAGTAACTTTGTTTTCATTATAGCCGATTGGTACGTTATATGAAAAGTCGTGATATTTCGACACAATTTGAGAGTCGTAACTTGTATATGACATAAAAATTTATCACTTTTGGAAGTGTATGTGGCATAAGATATTTATACAATCAGCTAAGAAAAGTGTGTTCAGATCAAGGATTTAGACTGTCCGAAACAAGCATATCTCTTGTACATAATGACATTGGAAAACAAAATAAAATGAATCAACTTGGGATATCAGGATCATACAGAAAGAGGTATGCAACAAACAATACCCCAGCGTGATCCTTGTAAAAGATGAGAATACACGAACACAAAAGACAGTTGCAAAAGCTATTCACGTTTCCCGAGCAAACGTTCGCAACATAATCAAGAAAGCCATCTCGAAACGAGGACAAAAAGGCAAGGTTCACCAAGATGACGCTTTCTGCTATACTTCTTGTTCTGCCTTTGCATATCTCAAGCATCTTCAGAATGAAATGGGTGTTAAAGCTATTTTCAAACGACGATATACTAGTTGTGTCGCCAGACATAGCAACTGCGGATTTCTGTGTATTCAGTATGTTGAACAGACACTAGAAAAACCATCGTCCCCATATGGTGTGTAGATTATGGATGCTCGCAGGAAGGCGACCTTTTGCAATGGAAACAGTGCATCTGGGCTATTATCAAAATTCAGTGGCACTCTAGTAAACAGAATGGTTCAACCGTGTGGTAAACTTGTTATATTGTAAATTTGTTAAAATTAATCTATAGATAATTTTGAGGAGGGTAATTATACTCGATTAGAGCTTAAATTACATTTTTAACTGTCTGGACCTCATACTGCATCATGAGAATTATGCCAAAAAGGTCGTTAAAGAAAAACATGTCCACCTGGTGATTTATCAAATTTACTCGCTATAACTTACATAGTAGCTGTGTCATTGAAAATCTTATTACTATTGTTATTATTTCCTTTACATGTTGTATAAAATGTGCTTTTAACATTTATCATGGAAATTAAATTATATATCTTGGTATCTGTTTTTCTAACAATTAACATTGCACTTTTGATAAGGCTGATCAGGATGCATTCACGTTTTGTTTCTATTTGTAGGAAGTACTACATTATAACTACAGGAGAAAGAATGAAAAGCGATAAACATGGTACTAGTATTTTGCCCTCCAGTAGCACAGTGGACTTGCAATGCTAGAAACCGGTTTTCAATGGCTGTGCTGGGCAGAGCACAGACAGTCCTTTGTGTACTTTTGTGTTTAACTACAAATAAACAAACAAATACTCGCACATTTCAAACAATAATATAGCTGATTGTGATATAAGTTAGAGAGTCGGACTGTGGATCTAAGATTTGAGTCACTTTACCGCAAGAAAAAAAAAACAGCATCAAAAACAGTTCCTGCAGTTCTGAGTCGTGGGTGCATTATAAGAGTAAGAAATCCACTTCCGTTAATCAATGTAATAATAGTAGCCCAAGATGTGACAATAGGCGGTGCTGACTAGCTGTTTTTCTTCTAGTCCAAACATTTTTTACAGCATGTACAAGCAGTCCACAAAATGTACTCAAAATCTAACAAAATAAACAATATAACAATATTTACATGAAAAATATGATAATAAGGAAAAACAGAAAAATCACACTTTAGCATGTCAATAGATTTCTGTGTTCGTATTAGCAAAACCAATATTCTTGTAAGCTTTGTAATTAAGCAAAAATCTGCACAATAGGCTATTTGTGCTCTGTTCACCACGGATATTGAAACCCGTTTTCTTGCGTTGTGAGTTCATAAACATACTTCTGTGCCAGTGAGAGGAGGCACATCTTATGGTACTTGCAGGTAGATTAATTTCTCTCGGAAAGACAAGACAGGTCTTCCTAATAACGAGAGGTTCTACAAGATATGTATTGCAAAGTAATTCTATGCTCCATGACTACTGAAACTGTGGTACTTAAATCGTTAACGTCAGGTTTACTTAAAGCAGCTAGTCGCGTGACTAGTCATTCCCCGATAAAATACATGATAAATAATTAGCTTTAAAAATCACCTAATTACCAGTGAGAAAGATAATTGTCTTGCAGCTATTTTACCACGATAAGGTTATCGATAAGATTATACAGTTAGATTGAATTGGATGGATTTATTGGAATATCTGTTTCAACACAAACAAAAACAAAATTTATTGCCAGAAAGCCTGTGTTTGACTTAATTAGTTTATTAATTAAAATGTTACGGCCTGGCATGGCCAGGTGGGTTAAGACATTCGACTCGTAATCTGAAGGTCGCGGGTTCGAATCCCCTTTGCACCAAACATGCTCACCTTTTCAGCGTTGGGAGCGGTATTATGTCATGGTTAATCCCACTATTTGTTGGTTAAAGAGTAGTCCAAGAGTTGGCGATGGGTGGTTATGACTAGCTGCCTTATCTCTGCCTTACACTGCTAAATTAGGGACGGTTAGCGCAGATAGCCCTTGAGTAGTTTTGCGCAAACGTCAAAACAAACAAACAAACAATTAAAATGTTCTGCACGTCAGTAGCATATCTTATTGTTTAAAGCGGCTGACACATAGTCATAAATGTTTGTTCAAAACATATTTGTCAGCCGCGGTTTGTTTCTTTGGTTTATACTTTACTTTCACTTAGTTGGTTTTTGTAACATCGTTTGGCTTGAAACATTTAAACACAGACATTGGGCGAGTTTTTGCAAATTTTATTTGTTTTTAGCTTTGAAGGTACATACTGTTCGTTTGATTTTATCTCTGGTATCTTTAAAAGGTATTTCAAATTATGGAAATTACTATGTCTTTTGTACTTTCTCAAGCGTTTCGTCTACGTCTGGGCAGATTTTTAAACCTTGTTTTTCGTTTGTTCATTTAGAAATAAACATAAAGCTATACAATGGGCTATCTGTGATCTGTTCATCACGGGTTTCGAAACCCGGTTTTTAGCGGTGTGAGTACGCAGGAAAACCTTGTTTATTCTCTTTTATAGAATAGAGTTCATATGTGAGAGAAAAATGAAAAATGGATAAAATTAACAAAAACGTGTTTAATTATAGAAATATTTTGTGATAGATCGGCTGATTATTATGAAAGCTATTAGGGCGCCTAATACAAACAACAATTTTTTCTTGCTACGAATTTATTTATGTTAATGCTATAAAGAAAAAGATGTAATATATGTTTAATTTATATAACATCTCAGCTAAAACCACAGAATCGCTTTATTGTTTTCCCTTAAGTTTGGAAAATGGGAAAAAAAATACAGCATAAGAATACTCTGATGGCAAATTCATGTATTTCAAAGTATTCTCCAATGGCGTATCAGTGACGTAAAAAATTGAATTTACAGAATCAATTGTTAATATAATTTATAATTGTCACTCCACACTATTTGGTGATGTCGAATAGCAGTTGATGCAGGAATGTTTTACAGGAAATCCTCCATCAGCAGTTTTGCCAAATACACTGAATTCTAGAGTCATCAGTCATCATGAGTAAAGCGTCATGGCTATGCCCATATTTGACTCAAATCATACATCAACCGTTACCTGGAAATGCACATAAATGCCTCGAATGATTCATCTTAGAAGAAATAAACTTATGTGTGCTTGAGTAATTTTGTTGCATGATGAAACAATTATAGTATGAGACATATTCGGGAAACATTTCGTTATTGAAGTCAAATTTATTTCAAGAAAACATATGTAATACGTGTTCCACACAGTCACTCAAAAGTGAATTATATTGATACTTGAATCTACTGTTTCAAACTTCAGTGTAAAGGAATTTTGAACGAAAAGTTTTTGTATTAGATGGTTTTTCACTTCACGTTGCCGGACTTTCAAGACACTGCTAGAACAAGCTTTCATAGATTGAATAACCAAAAGACATTTACCACAACCATAACCAACATGGTTTTCAGATCTAACCTCCGCTGATGTTTAGCTATAGAGATATTTTACGTCACTAATGTATCGCGGTGCACACGATACCCTGACAGCTTTGAAAGGTGACATATGAAACAACTGGAAATTTTACAGTACTAGTCCCCTGTGTTTCATGCTATTACACGAATACAGGTAATAGTGGACATGATGGTGATCACACCAAATATTGTTAGCATGTTGGTTGTGCAAATTTCACGACTAGTTCTATTTCATGACAATTATTTTTTTACAATTGGAATTACTCTTCCCATCGTTTACTTCAGTAGCCTTTATACCAGAGATTAAATCTCGCTAATGATTAATTTTAAATTATGGAAGAGAGAATAGGCCAATTAATTTTATAATAACTCCTTACTTAGTACTTTATAACTCTTGGAGAATTAATAAAAGTATAAGTGCCAATATTGTTTCGAGGAATGATTTAGATTTTTTTTTCAGCATCCCTTGGTTTACTTATATGAGATTTTTCGTTCAGTCGCCTTGAAGCTTCGTGATTATTACTGAACATCAGATGTGTACATCATGTTGAAATACAACTGTATTTCATTAAGCTTCCATTAAACTTCAGAACTGTTAATGCTGTTCTTAAACAGGTTCATAGACTGAGCTTTTCTCTCCTTCAAATAAAACTTAAAAGACCTTGTTTTGTGTTTTCACTCAACAGAATTATCACTTAAACTATAACCATTCATTATCTTTAAAACTGGAGTGTTCACTGGATCCCAAGTCTTTAGCGCTGCTGGCATGCATCTTTCATAAAGCAATTTCTTGCGCCACGGCTTGAATTGAAAACATATACTCAACCAACTGAGATAATTAATACTAAGGAGACTCACAATGTTTAACCGAACTAATTACTTTAATGCAATTAAAGGCAAAATAGCTTAGATATCTTAGGTTGCTAAACATTTTGGTAATTTTGCTTGGTTCTATACTTTCTTAATCAGTGTTTGGTATTCGAAAGCTGTCTTGAATTCTCGAGGGTTAACGAACCCTCACATGGGCTTTTGAATGGCAAATGACATTTGATCTGAAACTACAACGTTTCGCCATTGTTCACGTCTAGCTTATTGTTAATTAGAGCCTAAGGTACGTTTTGATATACCTAAATAAATCAATAGTGGTTTAATCTCCCGAAAATGTATTAGAGAGCTGTTAATTGAAAAGATTGGTAAAAGATTCCAATACTCGTCACTATAAAAACTGGTTGAAATTCCTATTTTCTTTAAGATATACAATATTAAATCTTATTTTAGAGACAGTGAATAGATATATATATATAATTATAGTATTTTTGTTCCTATACCATTTTACCTAAATTAATTGCACCAGAGTAGTGTTACATGTTGTTACCTTACACTGCAATGCAATTGTTTGTCCTCTTTCTAGTCAGACAGTACCACACTAGCATAATACAGTAAGTTGTGTTATTTCTAGAAGTAGTATGAATAATGTATTCGTAGCTCCTAAAATAATCATTTTACATGATATACTTATAAAACTGAAACGTTTTGGCTGGTTCCATGCAGCAGATCGAAGGTACTGTTCCATGTTTCAATTAGATCTGTATTGAAACTCTGTCGAGTTTATGTACAGTGAGAATTGTTGATAACAGATGTGGTTAAGGTCGTAATCCCAGACTCTTCAAAAGTAGTGTTACAAGAAACATGACAGTCCAGTCGCTACCTTCTCATCGCTGTAGTTGTAAGTACCGATATAAAATGTTACACAAAGAGTAGTAAAATACACATTAGTCCAAACGGACTCATTGGTTGTTATTTGTTGTTTTGTACAAAGCTACACATTTGTCTATAGGTGCTCTGCTCACCACAGATATCGAAACCCGGTTTTTAGAGTTGTAAATCTATATTCATACTGCTGCGTCACTGCTTAGAGATCATTACCTGGGAGAGATAAACAAATCGTTGAAATTGGATTGAAACCTAAGATAGTATGATGAGCATAACTGAATTAGTGCTTATTATAAATGAACCTAAAATATTTTGAGAACAAAATATATAGTTTGTTGAATGGCAGAAATAAAACGATGTCATGATACAAAATACACCATCTACAGTAAAACATGATGTTGAAACAATGCAAGTTTGAGCTGCATCTCAGCCGGTGGTTTTTGGCATCCACACAAAATTGACGAGAGGCATCCTGACTCTTGATAGAGGCATTAAGGTATTTTACTAGTTATAAAATTAACAACTAGTTCAGTTATGCATTATTTATGACTCATTTAAGTATACATATCGCCTGAGCCCCCATATGTATTTCTACTGGTGTGTATTATATAAACGAGAATATATCCGAATTATAATTAGTGTTTAACACATTGAATGGAATATGAAGGATAGTTCGCTAGCTGTCAATATGTCATAGCGATAGTTTCCGAGTGCCTGTATTCCGAGTAAAGCTGATAGATTGGACCACACATTACGCAAGATGTTATACTATGCGTGAACCATCTCAAACTAATATAGTCTCTAAGAAGGAGACCAGGATAAAGAATGTTGAACCCATCCATCTGAACACTATTATCACAGTTACCAGGGTAATGGCGACGATCGCTATCAACCATGACAACCTCTATTACTTTTACATAATCAATGTCAGTTACATGTGTTTTTCAACCGGTGACACACATACACACATAGCATTATCAGTACGATATTGTATCAATGCTTCAAAAGCTATACGAAGGTGAGCTTACTGTTGGGTAATGTGCCCACGAACAAAAGAGTTACAGATAGCGATCTTGGTAGAGAAAAGTGATTTACTGGTTCACACGAAGCAGATTACTATACTGGTGAAATACAAGTTAAGTGCACTACTCTACAGACTAGAAAATTTGAAATGAAAATTATGTGAATAATATGTGCCAAGTGGTGAAGTGTAAGTTTATAAATAACAATAATGTCTTCAAGCAACAGAAGCTTTATTTACTGATCCAAGTATTATAATAAGAACCTATCGACAAGTAGAGAAAATAAAAACAACAACAAGCACACATACAAACACGTTTGACACATTTCTTGTGGAATTATTTTGTTTCAGAATGTTCTATAATAGTTTGTAACAATAATGATTAGATTACACCGATCAGTTTGTTTTTGAGTTTCGCGCAAAGCTACACGAGGGCTATCTGCACTAGCTGTCCCTAATTTTGCAGTGTAAGACAAGAGGAAAGGCAGCTAGTCATCATCACCTATCGCCAACTCTTGGGCTACTCTTTTACCAACGAATAGTTGGATTGACCGACACATTATAACGGTCCCACAACTGAAAGGGCGAGCATGTTTGGTGGGACGGGGATTCAAACCCGCGACCCTCAGATTACGAGTCAAACGCCTTATTACACCTGGCCATGCCGTGCCACACCGTTCAGTCCGAAAAGAACAGCTCACGTGTTAGCGGTGGGTACTTTCGATTATTTGTCGTTTTTCAAAAACAAACTGAACGGTGTAATTTGATCGTCATTGTTACAAATAGTATTTATTTGTTTGGGATATTTGATCAAAACTACACAATGATTACCTGTTCTAGCAGTCTCTAGCTTTTAGTTGACAAGAAGTAAGGCAGATAGCTGAAAGCGTTCATCTCCAATTCTTTGGTTATTCTAATCGAATTGTTGAACTATGGCGCATTTAACTCTTCAAAGTGAATATTACGATTCTGCAGTAATGTGACACGAACAATGCGTTCTTGGGTTCATAGTTCAAGCACTCTAAATTCAAGGTTATGCTTTCACGTAGAATTATTTAAATCAAGAATAAATCCACCGAAAAAGTTTCATAAACATATTTATTTATTTTAGTTTATGTCTATTGAATATAAACGGCATATCTGAAGACTTAAAGTGTAAGAAACAGGGTTTCGATACACTTGGTGGGCAAGGCACAGATCGCTCTTTGCGTTTGGTTTGTGTTCAATTGCACCCAAAGCTACACGATGACTATCTGCGCTAGCCGTTTCTAATTTAGCAGCGTAAACTTAGAAGGAAGGCAACTAGACGTCACCACCCACCGCCAACTCTTGATCTACTTTTTTACCAACGAATAGTGGGATTAACTGAAACATTATGACGCCCCCACGGCTGAAAGGGCGAGCATGTTTGTTGTGACGGGAAGTCGAACCCGCGCCTCTCAGATTACGAGTCGAGTGCCTTAACCACATGGCCACACCGGCCCGGTTCATTGTTTGGCTATCTTTGTACTTAATTTGAAACAAACAGACTAATCGTCATCGTTAGTATTGTCTCTACCATCGGATTTGCTTTTTTGTATCTTTGCTTCATCTTCTAATTCTCACAGCATGCCATCATCAGTTCCATCCATTACATTGGCTATCAAAGATCTTTCGAAATCTTCAGTGAAACTTTAACGATTTACGGGGGTTGCTTCTAGTAAAATATCTATCACAATTGAACATATATATATGATACGCAGCCACGTTTTCGGGAGTTATTTGAATAAAAAAAAGCAAATTATATTTGGGAAAATATCGTTTCTGAGCTTATCGCTAACCCAATGGGAGATCTCTCTCTCCAGGTGTTTGGGTATATATATTTGTATACCCAGGAGGGTCAGGTACACTAGACATCTCCATCCTTCCATTACTTTGTTTGAATGAACTCATTAATACATTTAGAGTAAATATAAAGGGCTGGAGTAATTGTATAACTTTAAATCTGGTCCTTTTCAGGGCTGTCCATTTATATTTTTCTTTCATATTTTTTTAAATAAGTCTAGAATGTAGGTGGCTGTTTTATTTTAGCACTATTTTATTATTATTATTATTTTAAGTTTGATTTTATCTTAATGATCTGATTACGAGTTTAACGGGGAGAGGTGTTTACGTCTCTCTTCATCATATATGCAATATCTGTCTAGATTGCATAATAACTCTTTTTTTTTCGCCAATTTTTATCAAAATATTTTATTGTACTATGTAGAAGTCTATCTGGTATTGTTTGTGTATTTGAGTAGTTGTGCATGAACTTTGAGAAAGTGGTTTTAGGTACTCTATATGCTGATGCAATTAGTGTTTTCTGTGATGTTTAGAGTTTGGTTCGTAATTGTTTTTCACTTATATTGATCCATGCAGGAGCTGCATAGTCTGTTGCAGGTCTAATATATGCCTTGTATATTTTAATGATGTTTTCTGGTGTTGTTCCGTAGTTTTTACCAGTTAGACTCCTAGCATAATTTATTCTTCGCCAAATTTTTGTTTTTATGTTATTTGCATGTTTTATCCATGGTAACTTTCGAATCACATATTAACCCTAAAAATTTTGCAGATGTAGCAGTTTGGAGAAGCTTTCCGTTCATGTAGATCTGTGGTTGATCTTTTTGATGTTTCGTTGATTTTGAAAATATTACAAATTGTGTCTTCGCTGTATTTATTTTAATTCTATATTTTTCACAATATTCGCATAATCTATTTAGTTGTGGTTGTAAGTTAGTGGCTGCTATTTCTGGTGTAGGGCACTTTTCCAAATTGCTACATCATTAGTGAACTGTGACGCGTATCCATGGTTTGGGTCTTTAAGTGGCATATTATTTACATACATGATGAAGAGAATAGGACGCCAGTTTCTGGAGTAAAGAACTCAGAGAAAGTTCCCTCTACGTTTACTCTGCATTTTCTGTTTTCCAAAAAGTTAGATAACCAGCGAATAATTCCACGCGGTAGTCCCATTTCATACATATGGAACCGAAGACCATTGTGCCATACCGTGTCAAATGCTTTCTCCATATCGAGGAAGGAGGCGACAATGCATTCTTTATTATTAAAGCTGTTTATTATTGTTTCAGTTAATCTAATTAAATGATCTGTTGTTTATCTATATTTTCTAAATCCGTTTTGTTCTTCTGGTAATTTAGAAGTAATCTTTAAAAATGTGGAGAGTCTATTATTTATTATTTTTTAAAGAATTTTGCCTACACAGCTGGTCAGGCTGATCGGTCGGTAACTGTTTGGTTTATTAGCTGGTTTTCCTTCTTTGTAGTACATTAATATATTTTTAAATTTTTGATTGCTTGTTCAAGTTCAGTTAGTGTGATTTTTTTTTGTGAGTAGTAGGGTATTGTAGTCGTATATATTATTAGTGTTGCTGTTTATAATGTTGACTGGAAAATATGGTTTATATAATTCTATGTTATTTGTTACATAGTTGTTCACTTTATTGTAGTAATAGTTGTTCATGTTCGAGTAATTGTGTGTTTTAAAAGGGTTTTGTAATTGATGTTTGAAGGCTTCTGCTTTTTCTTTGTTGGTTTATGCTAAGTTGTTGTTATATTCCAGTGTTGGGTATTTTCGTATCGTGGTTCATTTGTGAATATTTTTAAGTGTAGCCAGAACTTACTAGGGTCGGTTTGTTGGTTTAGTTGGGAGCAGACGTTGTCCCATTTTTCATGTTTTAGCTGTTTAATTTCTGCTCTAATTTTATTTCTAATGTTGTTAATTTGTGTTTTTAATTTTTGGTTCTCTTGTTGCCACGAAAAGCCTTCTTAATTGTCTTCGTTCTTTTATCATTGTTAATAGTTGTTTGGTTGGTTTCCATGCATTGTTTGTGGTTGTATATTGTTGTTTTGGTACCGTGTCCGTCGCTGCTTTTAAAAGGCACTCCAAATCGGAGAATCAAATACGAATAATTCATACTTTGTATTTTCCGCCAAGTCTGTCTACAGCTCATAGTAACACTTGCGGCTTCGGTTTGACAAATGTTTAGGTACAGTGCATAAAGCAGGGAGAATATAACGGCTGAATGATTCGGGTTTTTAAGAAAATTATCCAATGAATGTTTCACACAAGACAAGTCCTTTAAACTTAAACAGTTTCAAACTAAGACCTTTGTTACGTGTTTTCATATGTTTATTGACAGACATAAAATGTCTATAAAAGACATATTGATGAATAATATTTTAGACAAATATTTAAACCGATACTGTACGTAAATATGATAACATATATAGATATATCGCTAATTATCTGAGGTTATTGGCATAACAAAGTCTCCAAAGTTCATGACTCGAAAGGAAGGATCAAACAGTTATTTTAAAAGTGTAGCCTTATTTGTTTAAAGGGGATTTAAGATCAATTTGCTCTGTTTGAAAAGAGATGATGATAAATATTCTGTGTAAAACTTTGTAAGTATATGTAAAGAGTAAGTAAATATACATTGTTTCAACTCACATTTCAGTAAATATACATTGTTTCAACTCACGCTTCAGTAAATATACATTGTTTCAACTCACGCTTCAGTAAATGTACATTGTTTCAACTCACATTTCAGCACCACCGCGAGTTCGTGTTCAACAACCAGTGTACACAGTCCCTCTCGGAAACAAGGTGGAGCTGACATGCGTTGCTAAGGGAGACCTTCCGATGGATGTCCAATGGTCTAAGGGAAGTGAACAAGAAGTGTTGCAGCCAAATGGGAAGTAAGTGGAAATAAAAATGTTTGAGGTGGAAAAATACTATTAAAACTAGAGTTAAACCAAAACAATCAATTTTAAACTAAAAACAGCACAGCCAAATCAAGCATGTTTACATGAGAACTGTGGAGGTTCCAAGTTTTGTGTTGTTGTTTAACTCAAAAGCAACTTTAAACTCGGTATTGCTTATTTTATTGCAAATATTTTTTTATTACAAGATATATTTCGTGACACCAAAGTTTTTAGGGATGACATGTCTCAGGTAACACAACTTCGTGCTGACATGGATAGGTAGTTAGGGCACTTAGCTTGGACTCTGAGGGTCGCTTGTTCGAATCACCGTCTCTCTAAACATGCGCACCATTTCAGTCGTCTGAGCGTTATTATGTGACCGTCAATTCCACTATTCTTAGTAAAAAGAGTACTCCAAGAGTTGGCGGTGGGTGATGATGACCAGCTGCCTTCAATCTAATCTTTCACTGCTAAATTAGGGACGGCTAGCGCAAATAACCCTTGTGTAACTTTGCGTAAAATTCAACAGAGCCTTGTGTTAATCGAAATGTGTAAGCATGGAAATAAGCAACTGAGTCGTCTATCGTTGGTCTTTTATTTAAATTATATTTTCTTTTCTCAAAACTACATATAGTCTATCTAGACATTGGCGTCCCTAGGGCCGCAGCCTGTCAACAGCACCCACCATCAACTATTAACTATTCTTATCTTAAGGAATAATGGGATTTGACCCACGTTTTTAAAATGAGAAGTGAACTATGAAGCTGGAGATTTACAGTCCGGTTACAATAATCACTGGACTACGCCCATCTGAGTTACATGTTACCAATTAGGTTTAAGTACATCAGTTCAGTACTTAAGAGACTGATAATTAGAAAATCTGGTGGTTTAATTTTATATAATCTCTTTTTTGTATTTATTCGTGCATAATATTATTATATCTGGCGATAATGCACTGACTGTCCTGAATATGAAATAGAAAAACGTTAATTGCGATGCGATAACAGGACTAATGAAAAACAAATATAAAAAATGTACGAATCTGGCCATGAACCTGTTTCAGGCTTGTGATTTTGTGGTTGTCATTTATTCTCTACTATGAATTATATTTGTATAGGTTTTATAGGATATCTAGATTGATATATTTGTGTAGGTTTTAAATGATATTTACATTAATATATTTGTATAGGTTTTAAAGGATATTTACATTGATATATTTATATAGGTTTTAAATGATATTTGCATTAATATATTTATATAGGTTTTAAATGATATTTATATTGATATATTTGTATAGGTTTTAAATGATATTTACATTGATATATTTGTACAGGTTTTAAATGATATTTACATTGATATATTTGTATAGATTTTGAAGGATATTTACATTAATATATTTGTACAGGTATTAAAAGATATTTACACTGATGCTGCTTCAGATTCATTCGTCTGGATTATTCAGTACAGATACTGTTTAAGATGATAAAACAATCGTATGTCATTTGGTTTACGACCTGTCTCTCTATGCAAGCTTCTAAGTGCTAATTCGTATTTGACGACCACAGCAACGTTATATTAAATTTATATTTAAACACCATCCTGACATGCTTAAAGGTTGTCATAATTTTTTTTTTTAATTTCATGAGTATATCCTTATAACCGGCCTGGCATGGCCAAGAGTGTTAAGGCGTTCGATTTGTAATCTGAGGGTCGCGGGTTCGAATCCCGGTCGCACCAAACATACTCGGCCTTTCAGCCGTGGGGTCATTATAATGTGACGGTCAATCCCACTATTTTTTTTGGTAAAAGAGTAGCCCAACAGTTGGCGGTGGGTGGTGATGACTAGCTACCTTCCCTCTAGTCTTACACTGCAAAATTAGGGACGGCTAGCACAGATAGCCCTCGAGAAGCTTCGTGCGAAATTCAAAAACAAACACAAAAGAAACAAAACCTTATATCCCAAAAGAGGAAAAAATTAAAAAAGTAAGCACTAATATGAAATTATATATCAGTTTAAAGTTGGTTTAGGAATGAACCAAGTAGTAAGTGTGCAGACATTATACGTGTAAAATTACGTTTATTGAAACAAACTCGTTTATCGTCCTGTGACCACGAGTGATTTATTTTTTTGATAAACAAAGAACTAAACATAAAGTGGTCATAAACGTAGAAATAGTCGCAAATCCGACACAGTAAAGAACCATCCTGATGGAACTTTAGCGATCCTTTTAATCATATTGTAAGACATCAAGATATTTTAACGATCCAGTTGGTTCTGATCTTGTTGTAGTACATGAAAACATTACTTAGATTTTAACGAACCCTGCTGATACTGATCTTGCAGGACAACAAAAACTTTTTTATATTTTAACGATCCCTGTTGATATGAACCTGCTGTAAGACATCAAGAACTGATTTAGGCTTTAATTATCCTCTTTGGTTCTGTTCCTGTAGTAAGACACAATGAGTTTATTTAAATTCTGTAAAACTGGAAGTTAGGACATCGTCACGTAACTACAAAGTAGTTAACAGTATTAATATATTTCATTTTAATTCCGTCTGGAGCGCTCGGTAATTCATGCTGACGTAAGGGACTCTAATTAGCTGCAGTGTGCATTGTCTACACTACCAGAATCAACTTGTTAACTTTATGTAGGCATTGAGAATAATTATAAAATAATTTATGACAGGAATTTCACTTTCAAGCGTATGCTTTCTAGGGTCATTCTTTGCACCCTACTACCAGAGATTACCACCTCTGATAGTGATAACTGGTTTCAGTGTTATGAAAGTTTTGGCCCTAAAACAGTTAGTTTTCCGAGGTTTCAAACTAGTGTTAGTGTATAAATATTATATGCCTTAATTAATGAACAGTTTAAATAATTCATAAATAATTAAAAATGACCACTAGAAATTTAGATAATTAAATGCATTTGCTTTTACTTTTGACTCAGAAAGTCATGGCAGAATGTGGAATCTGTTTGTCTGGTTACACTGAATTTTTTTAATGAATAATTTATAGGTTCTACGAAAATTAAACAGTTTTGATTGAACTTAGCTTCGTATGAACGAGAGGTATACGTTAAGGGAGAAAACATTGTACAAAAGAAATATTAGATAATGTTTCATTTCATTGTCCTTTTGTTATTAAATCACTAATGACCTCATTAGGTGTTAATTGCACATCCTTTCTTGTGGAAGACTATAACTGACTCATTTAATACATTAAGTGCTTGTAACTTAAAATGAAAACCAAAAGTCTGTGAAAAAATTAGAAATGTGCCCTATTTCAGGTTATTTTTATCCACATTTTCAACAAAATTTCTAAAACAAGAGGCCCACATACACTATTGGATAGTTTTCAGTTACCATGCAATAAATTATTGTAATCGAGCCAGCCAGCACTGGGTGATAGATGCTGAGACACACACACACACGTATTATTACTTAATTACTCGTATGTAATGGGTCATCTTTATAGTTTGTTCTTGAATTTCACACCACGCTTGTATAGGGTTGTTGTATTGTAAATTTTCGAAAACCTATATCCTTCTGGTTGACACCAATTTAATTATACGTATATGTGTGTAACCACGCTGGTATAACTTTTTGTTATTATTGTCTGCATATAATTTTGTGTGATACACTTACATGTTTTACTGAACAACATTTAGAAAAAGAATATATTTCGAAAGGCTGAACGTCTCTGCTCTTGCACGTTTATATATGTACCAATTTTGATTTTAAAAAACGAACGATTTGAACATCAATAACTTATAGTACGAACTGACGAAATAGCTTATTTGCATGTTCAACATAGCTTAAAACATCCATTTCATCGAATTATTTCGATATTTCTAAATTATTACAAATGTGAATATTTCGTAAAACATATATTATATATATAATACAAAATGAATGCTAAATTGCAGATGATAAATAAACGTAATTCATTACCAATATTAAACAAACACACGTATATTATTTAAAACAAATCTGTCTTGAGTTCATGCATTTGTCTTCAGCATGCAAGAAGTCTTGAAATGTTTATGCATTACTGCCATCTATTTGTATTTTTGTTAACTATGTCACGTAAAGAGATGTTTTCAATATTGAATTGCAGCTTAAATGCACACTCGTATTGGTAAATAAGCTCAGAATATATTTGACTTGAAGGTTTCATATCGTACACACGCACAAACATATATACAGAATCAATGTCTTAGAGATTTATTAACTGGGAAAGGTTTAAATAAGTAAGTTTGGACTATTATATTAACAACAACCCAACATCGTAAGTAAAATTTCAAGAATAAACATATATTTTTACCAATTGATAAAACGATTTTCTGTGTTCATCACAATCATCTGTCATTCTTTACCTCAACGTAGAAGGTTATTAACAAGTATAGAATGATATACTTTTAAATAAAGGGGTCCTATTTTGATCCAAGAAGGGGAAACTCATATAACAGAGCATTAAGTCAGCAACGAGCAAAGCGTGCTTGATTGTGCATCCGTGATTTGCAAGCTGTTATCACGAAAAAATATATAAAAATATATCTCCCCGTACTTTAAGCTATGGATACATTATAAGCGTGACAGTCAAGTTCCACTATTCTACCTAATTAGAGTAGTCTAATTGTTAGTAGTAACAGTTATTAACTAGCTACCTTCCTTCTTGTCTCTCACTTTAAAATTGGATACGATTAGCGCAGATAACCCTGGAGTAACTTTGCTGGGAATTAAAAAAAAAACAACAACAATTCACTGTTTCATATTGCTATTTGCATGCTCCAGTCATATGTTTTAAATATATATATATACACATATATAATTTATAGCTTACTGTGAGTATTTTCATTATTGCACAACACTTTCTTACGCACTACAACTACCTCTCTGTGTATATTTTAGTCTTTAGTGGTTAATTGTATTCTATGATCAATTTGAGTTTTAAACGTATTTCCATGAATGTTTTTAAATACGTAGGTTAATTTTCCTTAGTACATCACAATGTAAGTAATACGAATTTTATAAAAAGAACAGTGCAAGAAACAGGATTCAACACTAATTTCTTATTAACCACGAAACAGATTAATACTGTTAAAATGCTGCTTTACATTCTTTGAAATTCTTACCAAATACAGCTTAGGTAGGTCCACGAATTCAGTACTTCAGTTTGTGGTATTTAAAGCCTGATACTATGGTAGGTTAGACCATTTGGTTGATTAGCAAGGCTCGAAAAGCCTTCCTTTAAGTTTAGTGTTTTATATTTTTGGTTGTTTTTATTTTTTTAAGAAACGAAATGCTTAAGCTAACAATTTGCAAAGATTGTAAAGCAGAATTTAGAATATATCATTCGTAATTCTACTTATTCAGTCCGATACGTTTCAATTACATTGCCTTTATGTATTTTAAAGTGTATGTATGAAACTTCTATAGGTATATTTTTGAAGAAAAGACAGAGAAGAACTCTGTACAGTCAGTTTTGTTTATTGATGAAACTGATCGAAATGACACTGACAGATTTACCTGCCACGTGACAAATAAATACGGTAACGTCACGGCTAATTTCCAGGTAATTGTGCAAGGTGAGTGAAAGCTGGCTTTCCCATTCTAATTACTTTTATCTGTGAAATATTTATGTTACGTATGTTACCTACTGCTATTTCAGATAACCGGAATCTTAAACTGAGCTTAGTAGTTAATTAAATGTTAACATGTTAAAATTTATGTTATTTATCAAAAACATTTTTTTTAAAACACAAATATATTTTAATATAAAAACATAAAACAATGTTGTTACTAATAGTTATTACAAATGATGGTTTATATACAACAGTTTTACAAACTTATAGATAACACTGAGTCATATATTCGGTTTAGAACTGAATATTTTATCAACGATCCAAGACCACGATGAACAAATTAATTCTGAGTTAATATTGTTGCATCTCGCTTAAGCTAACGACGTCTTTTCTCGGCTAGTCTCGCATCAGGTATAAGCTGATTCCTTCCATCGAAAATTTCTAATGTCCTTGTAGAAATTCTAACGTCCGAAGTTATTCCTCGTAGTCCGAGGGTCACGGGTTCAAATCCCTGTCACACCAAACATGCTCTCCTTTTAAGCTGTGGGGGCGTTATAATGTGATGGTAAATATCACTATTCATTGGTAAAAGAGTATCCCAAGAGTTGATGGTGGATGGTGATGACTAGCTGCCTTCCATCTTGTCTTACTCTGCTAAATTAGGAACGGCTAGCGCAGATAGCCCTCGTGTAGCTTTGCGCGAAATTCAAAACAAACCCAAGTTATTCTCTGAAGTTTAACGGTTTGTAATGTTCGAAATCTGTAAATGTTTCTGATCCAATTCTGTGGTTTTCCGATAAATAGACGTTAATCACAATTTTGCCTTTCTAGGCTTATAACGAACTGTCTGTCGCTGTCTAATAATATTATCTTCTCTTGGCGCGTTACTTTTATACGAATCACGCGAGTTTCTAGAACCTTCACCGAAGTTCGCTTGCAACAATGGTCTAGCGCGTTTTCGTGAACAACTGTTGTTGCTTCTTACTTTTAAGAATACTTTACAAGTTTCTAGAACAGGCGCAATACACACTCATGATTATACGTCACGTGCTTAAAAGAAAACTACACAGAAACAAGCACAGGCACCAAAACAAATATATCAGGTCATCCCTTAGGCAATGTCCGATTTTAGGTTTAGGAAAAGAGAAATAATTTAAAACGCTTTTAATGTTATTTAATCAATAATGCATGTTACATTATTATTAATTACTTCCTGCCAACGATTCACAAGCTACTGAATGCCACTTTTATAAAATTCTTGAAGTTTGGAGGAAAAGAATGTAGAAAGGGTAGTTCTGACATCTTCATGTGTTCCAAGCTCTTTTGTATCAAGATAGTTCTACAAACTTCGAAATA
Organism: Tachypleus tridentatus; assembly: GCF_004210375.1. Taxonomy (NCBI): domain Eukaryota; kingdom Metazoa; phylum Arthropoda; class Merostomata; order Xiphosura; family Limulidae; genus Tachypleus; species Tachypleus tridentatus. The sequence goes on along the minus strand of NC_134832.1, from coordinate 109,778,306 downwards.
GATGATAATCAGATGGGGCAAGATATGGAGAATAACGAGGATGTGGAGGTTTTCCATGTTTATCTCTTCAATCTTTACAGATGTGATCCTTGCTGTATGAGGTCGTACATTATCCTGGTGTAACACAACACCTTTACGACTGATCAAAGCAGGCCTCTTTTCTTTCAGTGCAACGTTCAAACGCTTTAACTTTTGACAATAGAAGTCTGATGTAATCGTTACATTGAGTGGCAGCAACTCAAAGTGATTCACTCCAACAATATCCCACCAAAAACGCTTAACAAGAATTTCCTAGGGTGGAGGTCCATTTCGAGCTGTGCTTTTGCCAGTTTATCTGCACTGAGCCATTGTCTGCGACTATTAACATTTTTATAATATATCCATTTTTCATCTTCAGTCACTAACCTGTCAAAAAAAGTGAGTTATGTTCACGAGAGTGCAGAGAAGTGCAAATGTCCACTCTTGCTCTAAGGTTGGCTTCTGTCAAATCATGGAGGACCTATTTTCCAAGTCTTGACACCTTTCCAAGCTGTTGAAGATAATGGTGAACTGTTGAATAGGTTGAATTAGGCTCTTGTACGAGTTCTTCAACTGTTATAGCACAATCTTCATCAAGTGCAGCCAGCAGCAAGTCATCATTAAACTCAACGGGATAACCTGAACGTGGCGCATCACTTAAGCTGTAATTAATCACCTAATCTGAACCTTTGACATTTTCTTTCATTGAGAGACTCCGCACCATAAACACCTTGAATGTTTCTTGTAGTTTCTGCTGCACTATTGCCTTTTTTAAACCCATAAAGCATTACATGCCTAATGTGCTCCTCAGACACATCCATCTTCATAAGGGTTTATTTGATTAATGATCTGAAAAAGTTGAGTTTGATTAGTTTCTTTTATTTGTCTGGACATTATTATACATGTCCTATTACATATTTTAGTTATTAAAACCCTCTACAAAGACAGAAATGATGATGCACTTTCTGTATTAAATTTTCGGAAATTACTTATGGAATGACCTGGAACAACGGTAAATCTGTTATAATTAATACAGAGTGTGAGTAGGTCATTATCTCTTTATAATTAATTGCAATCAAACGACAAAACAAAAATTTTAAAGTATGCTATATATTCTGTACAGTACTCCCGTTGAGAAAAGAAAACTTAAATTTGGGGATTTTTTATTTACATTCTAATATTGAACATGGCTAATAGATGGCAGAAGTAGCGATTATTAGTTAACTTTTTGCAAGTTAAAAAAAATGTTAAATTCTCCAAAAACAAAATACACGGACGGTTTTAATAATGATAAGCGCAACACTGAGTGAAATAAAATAGATGATAGAAGATAGTATTAAACAAACAATAATAAAGTTTCAACCTACATATTCTGATTGGAAAACCGTAAGTGGAAACTATATTAACGCTGCATAGTCCAAATCATAATATTTTCTTCGTCGATATAATAATATTAGAAGCCAAACAATAGACACATCTGTACATTATATAAAAAACAACAACCACGAAATTAAAAAAATTAACAAACAATAATCTTATATCTGATACTTTTCTTTGAATAAGCGTTGAGTGTTTCCTATTCCAACACCACATGTGGTATTCTGATCATTCACATTTAAGACTGTCATTGAAGTTGTGTTAGTTTTCGTAGTTCGTGACATACAACAATCAGCTATTTATTTTGACATGACGCAAAAGAAAGCCAATCTATTCTTTTGTTATATCTTCGCATACGCATGTTTTTAATGATACAAATTCATTTCTTCGGTGTTCTTGACCCACATTGCTTTTCTGCCAGTAGAATAATATATGAGAGCTACTAGAGAGAAGAACTGGAGCAGATGTATTTGCTGAGTAATGTATTCTTACTTTCACTTCTAAACATACACATGTTCGTCTTTGCTAGGTTGGATCTACTTAAATAAGTAAAATGTTGGCTTCAATTGTCAGCTCCCGCCTGTTTCTAGATTGAAACAACGTTTCGGCTTTTATACTGACACCTTCAGGTCCGTCCAAGCCAAAGCTTTTGTTATGTCTACATTGGTTAAAATATCTTTGAAACCAACATGACTAAGTTAATATTTAAACCCATTGTGCTGTATATTAGACAATGTTTATATTTTAATATTCAACTTCATTTTTCTATTTAAAGAAATAGTTCTTGTTTTCTGTGATTAAAACATTGTTATGGTAATGTCTATCTGTTTTAGTGTTTTTCAGTGGCCCTAGTATTCAGTACATTCGCAGTATTATGAAAACGTTTAGTGTCTGAAATGGAACTGGAGTTAGGCTCCCAATCTCTATATCAGATTTGTAAAATATGTGGCTTACAACTGCGCATGCGTAAAAATTGCACTTCATTTTTCGTCTATTTTGCGTGGAGATGTAAATGACAAATTGCCTATGATTTCTGTAAGACATGTAAATGAATGGTAGATACTGTTGGTGAGATATTTTTTTACACACTTGTTATTACTTCAATTTATCCGCGAAACACATTTTTGTCGCATAGTCACTAATATTTAATAAATATATAAACAAAGAGAACGAATGATGTTTTAGATGCAAATTTATAATTTTTCTTTGAAAGCATGTATTAAATATATTGGTATAAAAGCAAACATTTTTAAAATTTTGATTTATAGGTAAAAAAAAACGTATTGTCAATTTTAAAAGACGCTACTAAATAAAGTATTTTATTTCTCTGCTTGTAATTAAAAACAAAGTTATACAATAGACTATCTGTGCTCTGCCCACTAGGGTATCAAAACTCTGATTCTACATACCACTGTATTACTAGGGGGCAACAAAATATTAAAATGAAACATTACTTGTAACAGTGTGAAATCTTGTGATTTCTTTAATGTCCCTGCTCAATATTCGTATATATATTTAGGTATATGGATTTAAACAATACAAGAATATTTTATGCCTACAAAACCATTGATACGGATAAAACGAACCTACCGATATGTCTGTAGCTCTGTGTTTTAAAAAAATTTACATAGTCTTATTTCAGTGCTTTTGTTATATTCGGTTTCAAGACGTTTACGGATACAACAGTGTCTTTACAGAGGCACCGACAGCTCCTTCTGGTGTCAGAATCGTGTCAAAAACTGGAAGAACAATAACTATAAAATGGAACGAGCCTCAAAACGGTCACAGTCCCATCACAGATTATCATGTTCGGTACAAGCAACAAGATTCGGGTAAGTTTAGCCACTTACTCTTTATGGGATAAATTTCCTGTGACAGCACTTCAACCATAATATACTTCACTAATATAGATTATGAAAAGGGTATAGCTCATTTACACATAAACAGTAAAACTGGCTATGTCGAATGTAGTTTTCGTAAACAGAGACAAGAAAAACTGGTCATGTTAAACTCCAGTTAAAATTACAGAAATAATCTTTAGTACTATATATGAATACATTTTATCATAGTCGTGTATTTTTGTTCGCCGTATTATTTCATGTACTTGTATAAAATACTTATTGTGTTATAAAAACGTTCACCTTAAAAGTTCAATCGAGAATACAGTGTCAATGAAAGAATATTAAACAATGTTTCTCCCGAACCACACGTGATTACGTCATACAACACTTATTTAGATGGCACTTAGATGTACTTTTAGTGTGTTCAGTTCTACTAATTTGCTTGAAAATAATTACTGTTTAAATTATGTTAATATCTTATATAAAAAGTACTCGTAGTTCATAAGAGCTTCTCATAATCGAGTTTTAGTGATTATGATACAAAATACTATTGTGATTTTCCGAAACTCCAGATACTTGGGAGAAACACTCAGTACCACCCAATAAAAACACTGCTCTTATTGAAAAACTACTTCCGGCAAATGTCTATAACTTTCAAGTTGCTGCAGAGAATTCTATTGGATGCAGTAACTTCAGCTTAATGTATACGGGAGAAACAGATGAAGAAGGTATATGTTTGTTTTTGTTATTCTCAACTTTGTTTAATGCACACTGAATAATATATGTTAATAATAATTTATATAAAGGTGAATAACAGCACATCTTATATCTCCAGAATCTAGCTTTATTAGCTCCATATTTTGCTATTTGTGTTTTGTGTTTTCTTTTAGGAAAGCCATTTATCTGCTGTGTCCACCGAGGGAACTCGAACTCTAGATTTTAATGTTGTAAATTAGTAGACTTACCGCTGTCCCAGCTGGGGATATTTTGCTATTACAACTTTGGATATCGATAGGTTTTGTTTGTTTGTTTGGAATTAAGCACAAAGCTCAAGAATAGGCTATCTGTTCTCAGCCCAAAAGGCGTATCGAAACCTAGTTTCTAGTGTTGTAAGTCCGAATACATAGCGCTGTGCCATTGGGTGGGGGGTATACCGAAAGCTGCGAAGGAAGCTTTCATAGAGAAAAATTTAGCTAATAAAGTTACATTTTAAAGATAATGGTGGGTGGACAAATAAAGTGTCCCTTCTTGAAAATGTTGTTAATTTGTTACATTTTCAGTAGATAAAAAAGTATGTTTTGAGAATGAACTCAAGAATACCTCATTGAAAACATCCCACGTTATAGAAAAATATTATGCGACATCTTTTCATCAGATCAGTTTGACTTTGTTTAGGTTTGAACTAAAATATTTCATAAATACAAAGTTATAGCTAATCTTTGGTTTCGCCTATTTTTTACTGTGGTAAACTAATGTCATGTTATTTCATTTATGCCAAAGTAAACAGCATATTCAGAAGATTTTTATAACCTTCAAGATATTCGCGTTTCACGGTCTTATTTGTATCAATAAAACAAAATAATTGCCTTAGAGTACAGATTTATAGAGCTGAAGTCGTCTGCTTATCAATCGCCAGAATCTCCTCTTTTGTTTGATGAAATTTAGTGTAATCTCTTCTTGTTTGAAAAAAAGTCTGATTAATCTTTGTAAACTTAAATAATCTGCTAATTACAAGCCTTTTTACACTTTCATCTATTAATCCACAAACCATATGCTAATGATAAAACCCAGAACCAATTGAATCAATAGAAATGCCCATAACGAGTTCAACAGATTTGGTTATAAATTATAATGTTATGCTACAACAAGACACAGCTTTCGTAATATTCTTAGTTGCCAACCTTGCTTAAAACACGTATAATCATACCAATGATTTTTATATATCCGTGCCATTTACTCAGTTTGTGTTAGTTTAATCGGCCATTGATACTCTGCACTTCTTCTTTGGATTATTCCAACTAACAGATTAGGTTTACACAATTGGACAACGCATGTGTATATCCTACGAACTATCAAATTAGGAATCAAACATTATAGGCGCATATACTGTTCAACTCAAAAACTGTGTTAAAAGAGTAGCCATTTTTTATGCTTGATTTTAAACTCTGTGTGATAAAAGAGGTCGTGTTACGCCCCATTTATCTTACGTTCTTCATTAAGTGTGTTTACATAAAAACAATCAGATATATGATACAAAATCTTAGTTTCTTTCAGAAGCAATTTGACATTCATAATAAAATTAATGCTTCCTACATCTTCAATAAATCCAAATTTTCAAAATTACACAGAGATGATTGAGTTAATATTTACACGTTGCATGTGCAATTTAATATTTTGGCTTCTTTAAAAGATGGGTTGAGTCGTTTATAATAAAATAATTATCGCAATTGGCAGTATAATTAGTACAAACACAGTGTCCTCTGTTGTGGACAATTAAAAATAAATATTTCTTGAAAATTTTCTTTGTCTCTTTGAAGTTGAGCACAAAGCAACATAATGGGATCTATATTCGCAGCCCACCAAGGGTATCGAAACCAGGATTTTAACGTTGTAAGTTCACAGACAACAGCTGTACCACTGGAGACTAATTTTTAAAGTTTTTTATGCAATTCAGAACAAAGTTACACAATGGGCTATCTGTCCAATGCCCTCTACAAGTATCAAAACTCGGTTTCTGGCGTTATAAGTCCACAGAAATGCCGCTGTGACATTAGGATAATCTTTCTAAGATAAACTTTATGCTAAGCTGGCTGGTTAATATCTCAAGATGAAAAAGGAATCTACTTAGAATGTAGAAAATTCAAACTTACTTCTCAAGAGATAAAACAATCATAAAAATTTATACGAATAATAACACGGACATTTTAGCTAACCTTCCGCATAACATTTCGGATTATAGTTATTTGTATATTATGACTAACTCAGTTCACACAATTTGTCCATTTAGTCCATATTTTTTCAACTGTTTTGACAATTTTCATTATTGTTTAGTGCCTGGAGCGCCACCCTTAAACGTGAACGCTGATGCAACAGGACCGAACTCTATCAAAGTAACATGGGAGGTGAGTGAACTGATATTATTAAACACGTATGTTATTGAAGTTTTAGTAAAAACATGAACATTAAAAAATACTTTACTTTTTTATTGTTTTATAATCTTGAAGGTTTTTTTTAAAAAAGACGCGAAGAATTTCCAGTTTAGTTTGTTTTGTTTCTCGAACTTCGCACAAAGCTACTCGAGGGCTATCTGTGCTAGCCGTTACTAATTTAGCAGTGTAAAACTAGAGGGAAGGCAGCTAGTCATCACCACCCACCGTCAACTCTTGGGCTACTCTTTTACCAACGAATAGTGGGATTGACTGCACATTATAACGCCCCCACGGCTGAAATGGCGAGCATGTTTGGTGCAACTGGAATTACGAGTCGAACGTCTTAACACACTTGGCCATGCCGGGCCTTCCGGTTTAGTAAAATTATTTTCTTTTCAAATTAATACTCATTAAAAACAATGTACCTTCAAATATTTTATTTTATTTATTTAAATGTGTTTAATAGTTATTGATTTAAATTGTTTTCTACTGATAGTATTGTATGAATATAAGGCGTGTTTTTTTTTTTCTTTTTGTTAGCCTCCACGTCAGGAACTTTGGAATGGCCCAATCAAGGGATATTATATCGGATACACCATGGTAACATCATCAGAGCCAGCGATGTTCAAGATGGTCGAATTAAAAGGTGACGACACAGACTTAGAAACTCACTTAACAAACTTACGTCGTTCCCAGAGATATTCTGTGTCGGTGCAAGCATTCAACAGTAAGGGCGCTGGTCCGATGTCTGAGCAGATTACAGTTGCGACTCTGGCTGATGGTAAGTTATGAGAGAACAAAAGTATTGTTGAAACTAAAGATCGCTTTAACCACTTGGATCTTCAATAAGTTAAAACTGAAGACTATATGTGTTGCAAATGATAGATCATTTTACTTTAGATTAATTGATTGTTTGTTTATTTTTTGAATTTCGCACAAAGCTACTCGAGGGCTATCTGTGCTAGCCGTCCCTAATTTAGCAGTGTAAGACAAGATGGAGGGCAGCTAGTCATCACCACCTACCGCCAACTCTTGGGTTACTCTTTTAACAACGAATAGTAGAATTGACCGTCACATTATAACGCCCCACGGTAAACGAGTAGCCCAAGAGTTGGCAGTGAGTGGTGATGACTAGCTGCCTTCCCTCTAGTCTTATACTTCAAAATTAGAGACAGCTAGCGCAGATAGCCCTAGTATAGCTTTGCGCGAAATTCGAAACAAACCAAACCAATTGACTTCTTTTAATCACGCCATCTGGTGGTTCATTGGTAAGTTGGCAAAGCCAAAATCTCCGTTTCGATTCCTTGCGGTGGAGAGAAAGCAGATAACCTAATATGTAGCTTTGCGCCATAACCCAAAACTCAACAACAACGTTTGTCCGTTATTAGGTGTAGAGAGGTGTGAGATATCTGATTATTAGTGTGTTTTGTATCTATTTTTAACACTTTTCTTCGCCTCCAAAATTAACAGCATCACCACCTGAAAATTCCATAACGTTATGTTGTGTTTTACACCATCTATTATGCTGACTTCGTTATTAAGTAAATGAAAGAAAATTCAAGCAAAAGTTTACCTTTACTTTAACGGACAACATTACATAATCATATTCTTGTTAAATATTTAATTCACAAAAATATTATCTTTAATATGAAACACATGTGTCTCGTTTTTCTTTAGTTGTATTATGCATCAAACAATTATATATATGGTTATTTTTGTAATATGTGTAATTTATTTCAGAAAAGTTTTAAACAGAATATGTTACTGTTTTTAACTTATTCTGTGCAATAAAAACTGTTTGTTTTATTTATTTTAGAATTTTATTTTTAACTAAATTTTGATAAAGACATAAAATATGTTATTTATTCTTCTTTTCTTCGTGTTAAATAAGCTGTGTGTAAAAAATACAGAATGTTCATATTCCACTAAATAAAACTGGTAGGGGTTTCGTTTTTGCATAGTATGTGTGTGTATATAAAGTTTATAAAATTAACAAATGAAATGCAATTCATTTATCCAACTTTTCGGAATAGTAAAACACTACCCTAGATTTAATGGATTAGTTACAGAAAAATGCTTTTAAATTATGGCTTTTTAGCAGTTTGTGGTTTGAGCATTTACAATTTTAGATTATAAATGTTTATGGATGTTAGTGTAAATTTGACATCATATTACTGTATGTTGGTTTTAAAGTAAGAGGAAATTATTGTACATTGCGTCATTTATTTACATAAAAGTAAACTATAGAATGAGTGTAATATAAATGGTCTATATACAAATACAGCCTTTCTCAACCACCACCGCTTAGTTAGCCGACAGACACCGTTCTGTTCACAGTGACCTTGTCGGTCCTTGGAATTTCAAGAAAACAAAGACTGTCAGAATATTCATATGGGAATCGTAATGGTTCATTCTTGTGTTTATATTTTCGCGGACCGCAACAGTTTAGGGATGCAACGAAATGGCACGTGGTTGAGAGCAGGGGCGTAGATTTTTTACACCCAATGAGGGGGATGTTTTGCAAACAATTATGTAAACTGTTCTATTTGGAAATTGGTAATATCTGATTATATGAACCTGAAAGCTGTAAACATGCATCACAGAGTAATTTTGTTGCCACGATACTTGCATGTACACTCAGGCCTACTGACTGATACTTACGAACTATCGCTTAGATCGAAAAGCTTAGAAGCACGCCTATATTAAAGATGTACATTTCGGCTACTGAAAAAGCCTAAATCTAGGCCTAATTATGTAATTCGATTGGTAAGAACGCGAGAATTTGTAGGTCTGTGATGCAATAAAACAATTCAACAGACCAAACTGTAGGGGGGGATGACTGTATGCACCATACCACCCACCTAAAATGAAGGGGGGTGTATACCCTCTTCCATCCCTAGGATCCACGCCCCTGGTTCAGAGACTCTGTACAAGTAGACTTGTGCAGCTAAAAAAACAATAGAATGAATTTCAGAACTAAATAAAATTATTAACGTCAAATAATAACATGTATATTAATGGTAATCAGTGAAACAAAATCAGATAACCGAGTGTCTATATACCATATCTAATATCATACAAAATGAGTTTTTTGTAATATACTCCAGTACCGCCCACGGCTCCACATATAAAAATTATGTCGAAAACAACGACATCTATAACGTTCAGCTGGACTCATCGAAGATCATTTGGTAGCCCAGTGACAGGTAAATTGAAACTTTTCCTGTATTAAAATGTGAAATGTTCAAAGTAATAACCAGAAAGAAGTTTGGTATATACCAGTCAACATTATTATAAGTTTTAAAACTTTTGAATAATTAGTCTTGGTGATATTTTTAGGTTATTATTTTACCTTCTACTCTTTACTATTCAATATACGTATAAAAACGTGTGTAATTTTATTTTACGAAATATGATGAATACACATCTTGATCTTGTAGATATATATTTATCTATTTTTACTCTTTCACACGAATCACATAGTAAAACTGTATCTCGTGAAAAGAGCCTTCCTACCCTGAATTATATGATGGAGAATTTCACCCATGATGTTAGAAAAACAAGCAAATTAACAATCAGTTGGGTACAAAGATAAGAAACCCTATAACCCAGTGCTTTGAAAAGTATACCCTTTTTCACCAGGAACAAACTGGGAAGTGTGGAAAAAGGTGGAGTGACGTCATGGTTACGTAAATTAGATTGTGTTATCGTTATCTTCTAAATAAGTGATGCAGATGTGAATAGCTTGTTAAGCGACAGTATTAACACAAAACAGGCTCTGCTTATGTTTTGTATTTATGTAACTTAATTTAAAATTGGAAAGAAATTAAAAGCAAATTATATGTTTTTATTCACCTACACTATATATTGATTTTATTGAAATGAAAAGCGTTTACTTTGCCACACTCGATAACTAAACGATGACTGCAAGCAATAAGATCCTAATATACATATATATGGAATAAATGTATTTAAATAATGGACTGTTAACACAAGTCTTAGTGAGAATAGAACTAATCAATTTACATAGGTTTAGTTAATCATGGGAAATGTTGTTGTCACTATTTCTGTATTGATGAAAAGAACAACCAAATTATAGTTATGAATGACCATAGTCATTTATTTTTATTTCCATATACTTATAGAGAATACTAAGAGTAAAATTACATTTTATCTTGATTAGCAGAAACTGAGATACCGTGTTTCTCCGATAATAAGATCTACCCATAAAATAAGACCTAGTGTGATTTTTGGGGATAGTTTTAATATAAGCCTTACCCTTAAAATAAGCCCTAGTTAAGAGTGGCAGGAAGAGGAAAGAAATAAAAAAAATTAATTTATTAATTAGTTTAATAGTTAGTTAATTAGTTTGTTTAAGTATTAATCAGTTAGTTTAATAGTTTAATAATAGTTTATTTTAAATGGTTAGTTTAATAGTTTTACTTTGTAACTTCATTTTTTTAATATATCAAAATAAGACATCCCCCCGAAAATAAGCCCTAGTGTCATATTTTGGAGTGAAAATTAATATAAGTTCTGTCTTAGTTTCGGAGAAAAACGGTACGTGCGATTCCATTCTTCTTACTCAGATGATTCGGTGGCTCTAGACCCGTGACATGCAGGTTCGAATCCCCGTCACACCAAACATTCTGGCCCTTTCAGCCGTGTGACCGTTATAATGTTACCAGTATTCATTGCTAAAAGAGGAGCCTAAGAGCTGGTGAGGATGAGTAGTTGCCTTCTCCCCTAGTCTTACACAGCTAAATGAGGGACGATTAGTGCAGATAGCCCTCGTGTAACTCTGTGCGAAATTCATAACAAACGAACTTGATCTCCCTGCTGGTTCAACGTATGAGCTCATAACGCTAAAAACGAAAGTGAGCTATTCGTGATTGTCACTATTTTGATATTAAAATAAATAAAACGAAATTGTATAACTTCAGTATCATATTCAAAAATTTTGACAGTAAATTATCGCTTGATGCAATTATAATTATGTTATTGTGCGAGCGAAATGTGGTTTATTAATCCTGTAACCTCTAGGAAATCTGTATGACTCAAAATGGTTTTATTTTGCTATTCTCTAACTTCCTTATTACGTAATAATATTTAGATCCTCCTGCATTTGAATATGTTTGAATACGATATTAAATAATATACGTTTCTTAAAAACGAATTATATTCGTTATCAAATACTAGGCCCAGTGTTATTCCACATAATTCACTGTGTTAGTTAAGAGCTGATACATGTAAGGTATCAGTTTTCTCGAGAATGAGCTGTAACTATGGTGTCAATGAAAGTTGATATAATTAGTTTGTTAATTTACCTTATAGTTGAATCTCATATGCATAAGCGCTTTGATGTCTGTTTCTAGAGTACGTGCTATATTATCGCGAAGAACATAAGAACTGGATCGAGAATCCGGTCATATCTAAGCCTGATGATCACACATATACGCTCACTGGACTCGAATGTGGCACCAAGTATCAGCTGTATATGGTGTCTACCAACAGTGTAGGGAGAAGTGAGCCTAGTGAGATTATATCTGCACGGACAGATGGCGCTGGTGAGTAAATAATGGTGAAAGACAAGCCATCAATATCACAGATTCATGTTCGATATTATCAAGGAACGGAGACTGGGTGATAATGGTTCATGAAACATGTATTATAACTGACTAGTTTTTATACATTTCCTAAAGAGGTTGTATTATATTGTTTTATATCAATTTTAGTTTTATTAACACTATTAGACAATTTGTTATATATTGTAATGTGAAGATGATTTTGCATTATATAGTGTCTGAAATTAGTAGAAACCCAAATTTTCTTATCTAGCCGAACATAATGAGATATTATTCTAATTACGGCAAAAAACATCGCTAACAGAAGTACCTAACTGATTTATTCTATTCGTTACAAGTAAGAATGATATTTTAATCAGCGATATATTTTACTAAGTTGGTTTTTAGTTCTGAACTACGAGGCGTGTCCGAAAAGTTCGTGGCAATACCTATAAAGAAAACACAAACACTGGTTCAGTTGTAATTTAATTTTCAACATAACCAACTTCTTAGTCTATACCCCATGATGCTTCAAGAGCTTTAAAAAGTTCTAAAAGAACTCTTCATTTTGGTCATTAACCCATCACTGGACAGTATGTGCGAGATTATCCTTACTCTGAAAAATTTGATCTTTAATAAATATTTTCAGATTAGGGAACAGAACAGATTCCTTGAATCTAAATCCAGTGAGTCAGGGGGTTATTAAGTACTTCTATTATCATGGACAGCTTTCAAAAGAGCATGAGATTTACAAGCTGGGGCATTGTCTTAATGGAAGTTCACACTATTGTTGAGTAACCCTCTTGTCTTTGTTTCAATTTCTTGACATAATTTGTTGATTAAAGATCCACAGAAATATCCTGTAATGGTTTGACACCTTTCTAAGTAATGAACTAGTAGAACGCCCTGGACATCTCCATGAAACTGATGGCGTTACCTCACAAGCAGAAAGTTGTGACTTAAACTTCTAAGGAGTGGATGAATTTAACGTTTTAATTGCAAACTTTGCATTTTTGTCTCTGAGTCTAAGTGATGAATCAAGATTTCATTCATAGTTACAAATAAATTTTTGGTTTTCAATAACTCGGACCCATTTCTCCAGCTATATCTTTGTAACGTATCTGGCACTAACTATTCATGCTCAAACTGTCTATTAAAATGCTTGTTGCAATAAGCGATTCCTACTTCCTCTGCCAACTTTCTAATGATAATTATTCTATCATATATAACCAGGTCGTGAACCTTTATGTACAGTTTCTATAATGGTCAATATCGAAGGCCAACCTGACATTGAATCATTCTTATATGACTGCCTACTGCTTGTAAACTCACCATGCAACACTTCCATTGTTGAATATGCGGGAATACTTTCTCCTAATGTTGATTTCATGTCCTGACGGATCCCTTGTGGCGTCATTTTCTGTTTAGCAAAATAGTTGATCACGACACAAGGTTCTTCATGATGTTTAACACTGCTCAATCCTTTCTTTCAACGATTAAAAATAAGCTCCTTATGTGCCGTTTGCTCACAAAAATATTCAAACTTAATATTAGTCAGAAAACAAATCACACATTCCAGTTTTGTTTTCTTTTTAAATCGAGCTATGAACTTTTGGGACAACCCTCATATGTGGTTATTTTGATTGATCAAAAGTTGGTAAAAATATAACAAATAGTTATTCATGATCACCCCTCATATTATATATTTTTATTATATAGAACCATAACAAGTGATTTTTCACTCTGACGGCCTTTTTTCTTGTTCGTTTTTATTTGTACTTTCGACAATGTTAAAAACATTCATGTAATGCGTAACTTGTCTTATGTGGTATACAGAGCTTACTTTAATAAAGTTAACACGCTTATGATAAAATGTATTCTTATATAATAACTAAAATAAGTAAATAAAGTAGAATAGTAAATTATTAGTACACTAGTTTCGTTTTGTCAAAAAGAAACTTCTGTATGAGACAGAATTACACTGCGTGAAATTGACAAGCTTTGATTGGTTGAAAAACTTGTTATTCACATTTCAGAAACCTAGAAACAAAATTTAAAATTTAGGCAGTTTATTGATGTTTCTTTGTAAAATGAAATAACTAAACTGTAATTACTCCTCAAATATCAATTTTGCGATATTTCTGAGTTTTAATTTGGTGAAAGATAATAAGAATTTATTCATAATTTAATTTTTAAAAGAGCACCCACTAAGAGCAAAATAAACATGTTTTGACATGGAGAAGCATAATTTTGTGAATAAAATTATGTTTTCATTTTGCGAAATACTACAGTAATGTGACTTTATTAATTAATTGTCGCAAATTTTGAAATATTATAGTAGTATCACTTCTTTACTGGTTATTTTATATTTTTTTTGGAATACTACTGCGATATTACTAACTAATTATTATATATTTTGAAATAAAATAATAATATCATTAACCTATTTCTTAACTTATTTTTACATGTTTTTGAAATCTTTTTGTAATATTAGTTCGTCTAGCGTCTGAAAACATTTGTAATAGGCCACGAGTTGAGAGCTAGATATTTTACAAAAAAAGTGTGAAGTGAATAATTTGGCAACAAAGTGACAAAAAGAGGCTAAGATACAAAAAATACAACTTTTACTGAGAGTAGTTTCACAAGCGTGTGTACGAATTAATTTGTTGTGGCTGGTATAAATCTTTTTAAGAAATATTTCTGTTGATAATGTAACACAATTCCCACTGTTACACATTATAACTTATTTCGGACGAACGTCCAATTTATTATGTCAAGTAATACGATTTAAAATAGTCTGAACCTCATTTAAATCGTAATTTAAGTTTAGTAGTTAATTAAAGCTAGGAATATATCAAATTTGTGATGTTTGCCAACAAGATTAACACACAATTTTCTTTCTTAATAGAAATATATTTTAAAATGCAAACAATAATACACTTTATAATAACGATTATTATAAATAATGATTTGTGTACAAAATATTTACAACCTTACAAACAATATTAAGTATTCTATTTTATCGACGGTTCAAGAAGAATGAATAAATTCTGTGTTGATATAGGTACACTTCACGTAAAGGGGAGCTACCTACCTCTTCGATGAACACACGTGAGATTTTCACAGCTGAAGTTACGCAATGTCTTCAGGTTATTTTAATGCAAGTCTAAAGCATGTTTTTATATGAAATTAAATTTTACGCTCACCGGGAATGTTTGGGGGTAGAGGAGATGTTAATGACCCTGACATCCCTAGATGGTAATTTTCAAATCTCAAGTTTAAACATAAGATGACACTTATTGAGGATGATCCATAGATATTTCTAGTTTTCTTTAATGAAACGATTATAAAATTGCTCTGAAGTTTAGAATTAACAGTAATGTGTAAATATTAAAGGTAATTAACGATACTTTTATATATACATATATATATATATATCCATTTTGTTAAATATTTAGTCGAATATTAAGGTAAATTAACAAGCTCAAGTACCCATAGAACTACCAGTTTTATGGAAACGTCACAGAAATTAAAATGTTACGACTGGAACGAATAAAACGCATCCAGTTCCACACTGGTACAGAGGTAAGCATACGAATTTACAACGCTAAAATCAATGGTTCGATTCCACTAGGTGGACTCAACAAATAGCTCGTTGTGGCTTTGATATAAGAAAACACACACACATAAAACGAATCTAAGGTAATGCTTAAATTAATTCAGTTTTACTGTCGGTAAAACATAGCTGGTTGTACCTACATCTCTATAAAGGTAAATTTTTAACAACTTTCAGCTCCTTTGTCTCCAACAAGAGAAGACTTCATTCGTCGTGATATCACTTCGGTTAAGCTTAATTTGTTTTCTTGGCAAACTGGTGGTTGTCCAATTGAAGAATATTCTATAAAGCTCCGTAGAAAACCTATGTCACATTGGACAGTGATGACAGATCACGTGCCTTTTAGCCAATCACAGCACTTATTACAAGGCCTTTCACCAGGAACATCGTATGACCTTCAAGTGACCGCATATAGCAGTGCTGGGGCAACAGAGGCTATGTACGAGTTTCAAACCTTGAATGCTACGTTCGAAGGTAAAAATCATTAATGCATTTCTTAAAGTTGTACTCTCTATTAGTTATCGCTTGTGTTTTTTAACTTATCAACAAGTTTTAGTTATTATCTATTGATATTTTTCTTTTTTTGTTACCGGGTATAGAAACCGGGTATTGTTACCTGTGGTGGGCAGAGCACAGATAACCTAATTTGTAGCTTTGTGCTTGACTTAAAACAAACCAAATCGTTTTTATATCTTCGTAATTTGATCCACCATATTACAAACTCAAATTAATTTAAAGAATAATTAATATTATCCCGAGAAATTCTAAACAGAAAACTAACGCGACCTTTTTCGAGGCTCGAAATGGCCAGGTGGTTAAGGCACTTGACTCATAATCTAAGAGGCGTGAGTTCGAATCCCCGCCACACGAAACATGCTCGCCCTTTCAGCCATGGGAGCGTTATTATGTTACGGCCAATCCCACTATTCATTGGTAAAAAAATAGCCCAAGAGTTGGCGGCGGTGGGTGGTGATGACTAACTATCCTTCCCTCTAGTCTTATACTGCTAAATTAGGGACGGCTAACGCAGATAGCCCTCGTGTATCTTTGCGCGAAATTCAAAACAAACCAAACCCTTTTCGAACTGGAACCATGGGAAAACATAGCTCATTAAAACGCCTTTCTTTATCTAACCTGTAGAGGCTGTCCCGGACATGAACATGATCATACCTACACCTTCAGATATGGAATCTCATTTTCCCTTTCTTTTGGATGTCACGATCATTGTTCCTGTCGTCACTTCTGTTGTCATCGTCATCATCATTATCGTCGTAGGTTGCGTCTTATGTCGACGTCGTAATTCTCATTACAGTCCTAGTAGTGGTATGTTTATAATAGATATAGCTGTCATTATGATCATGAATACTTGTAATGTTGAAATGTTAAAGTACATTGAAAATTAGTTGTTTTTGTAAATGCATTCAAATAAAAGAAACTTTTTCAAATCGAATATATGCAATTAATAAAAAATACCATATTTTGTGTAACACTTTTTTAGAGAAATATATTTGTATATACAGAAACATCACTGTATATAATAATATATTTAAGAAAAAAACCAAAAACAAACCGTAGGGTATTAATAACAGAAAATAACGTTATATAACCTTTTTCGTCACTAGATGGCTCCGGGAGCTCACAATCCAAAATTAGGCGTGGAGGTGAAATAATGGTTCTGAAAGAAATAGATGGTTCTAATGAACATGGTTGTATAGCCGGAGGAGTATCAAGCGATGAAGGAACTCAAAGATCATCGTCTTCAAATAGCCATTCTCGTCCTGTTTCATCAGCACTTCTTGGTGGTGGTGGTAAGCGACAAAATTAAACTATATTGACTATTTAAAGATTAATAGCATTCTATTAGAAAGAAGTATTAGTTCTGCTGGCGACCAAGGAACTATTTTCTTCCGTGATCGTTCAGGACCAATCAAATTACCACGATTACAATATTCACTGCTACCGGACATTACAATATCCATTACAAGTTGTTTTTTTTTCTGAAGATGGACGTACAAGTTAATCTTTGACTACATAAATTGACAGAGTTTCCACAGTACATGCGCGTCGACGTTGCAGTCAACATTCAGGCAGATCAAAGGCACTAAAGCCAATTGCAACTGTATCAGCTTATTGTATATGTGTTCAAATGAATTGTTACGATTCGATTTTTTTATTAGCTTGAACCTTCTGGATGTTCGACCTGTAAACGTTTGCCGACTTTAACGTCTTGTTTGTTACTATTTTAAAGGAAATAAGTTTAAAAACAATGCCCATTTTTGATTGTAGCTTTCTTCTCTTTCGCAAACTAACATTTTTTTTCTGTAGATTCATATACTTTTGCTGTAGTAAACATTTTATTGTGCGAATTTTTCAGCTTCATTGAAACATTGTGCTCATTGATTCTGCATAATTTAACAATTTTTCTATATGACTCTCCATTTAGGTAATTGTTGTTACAAACACCTCCAACCGTAGGTTAACTTGACTTCATTGCACTGTCGGATTATCAGGAATTCGCCGTGTACAGTACACACATAGGTGTTGACGTGTAATCTATGGCGCTATGGCTCGCATATTTATCGACAAGCTACTGCATTAAGACACGTAATTCTTACATATAAAGTACGATTAACCTTCTGTGTAAACAGCAAAACAGCGGTGTAAGAATTCATGTTCAAAAATGATTTGCAAGTTAAGTAGATTTTGCCGGAATTTTGTGATAACGGTACTGGATGAAAATAAGAATATTTGTTAATTAGCTTTATTAATTAAGATAACTGATTCAATGTTCATGAATGTTTTACAAATAATCCAGCTCGTTATGTAGTAACCTGTATGGTGTAATTACCCAGTTCATCATTTCATTCCCTTAGATTTAACCCATAGTGTTCTGTTTATTACCATGTATCTTGTACAACTCTTAAACAGGTAAATAGCGTTTTGGCATTAATAACATGTACGTGGAATTCTGAAACACTACACTTATACGAGTTATTTGAAATCTGTATCAAGTTTGGACTAATTTTTATGCTTCTGTATAATTTAAGTTGTTTAGGTAGTATAACGTCTTGGGTAATAAATATTATTAAGAGTGTAGGTAGACCTAGGAGGTAGTCTTAAGCCTACTTTGCAGTTAGCGATTGTTCCTATGATGCCTCTCATAGAAACATTTTCTTAGGGTTTTCTGGGTTTCATTCGATGTTCATAATTATTTGTCATTTACATGCTAGGAAAATATTTTTGTTAAAATCTTATAAGGTGTTTTGTAATTAACAGGTCTGTCACGTGAACAGGAACTTCATCCGTATGCTTTACCCTATGACACAATAGCTGTACCAGAATTCCATGTCAGCCAACCAAGCACCTCTGCATCCCGCACTCTGAATCGACGATGTGGCGACACGAGAGGAGACAACATTTATGTAAGCAGGCAGGTAAATTTACTTGTTCAACATAACGCTAAATTTCAATTGCAAAATAACATTGTTTTCAACCTAGCTAAATAATAAACATTTATTTTTACGAATATATCTATATATTCCAAATATTTTAGCTTTTAATACTGTTATTTACCATAATTTTGATTTTGTAAACACGCAGTTTTTATGTAATATGTATTGTGACTTGTTTGGAAACAGGAGAATTAAAACGTTTTGGTAAAAGAACTAAGTTCCTACACACATCGTTAAAGTTTTTTCCTGAAAATGTGAGAGTTAATAAAACCAAAAAATTTGCTTCACTACGGTTAATATATTGTCAGTTTTTCATTCCACTTTTTATTCTATTCAAGTAAATAAATGCGAAAAAATAAATAAAACTTTTCAGAAAATCGTTTACCGTGTAGTTAAGGTATCAGCAAACATTGAAAGGTTCTGGAAGACCATCACATCTGCTTTGCGCCGTGTCTATGGACAGGCGTAGCATAGTGGTTATCATAGCAGAATCGTGGAGCCTAGGATTCAGAGTTCGTGAATCTTTGTCATAAAAATCCGCTTGGCACTTGGGGCCGTGGATGTTCTATAAGAATGATGGTTAAATTCTATTGTTCGAGTTAAACTGAGTTAGTGTACTTGTGCTGTAGGCCATCTGTGTTGTACATAGGCTATCATATTTTAGTCTAAACAGATTTATTGTGTTTTCACACACACACAGTTTTACCATTGTTCTTTTCATTGGTTCTTTCAATAACACTTCATTATTAGGCTAGTACTTGTCTCAAAAATTCTTATCGAAATCGTGTTTAACATATTAAGAGTTCTTTAATATGTATCATAAGTTAGTTGGGTATTCAATGATATATATTTTTTATACCAGTGTCGTCCTGATCGACCCTATGAGGCACTGAAACCTGATGTCTTGCCGCCTTCAACATCGAGACCTTTCGTCTGTGGAAGGATACGTAAAGAATCAGACTGGTCATCGTACACATGATCTCTCGAGATGTCATCCTTGATACATGAAAATATATACTTCCTTATGCTTATTTCACTTGCTCCTGTGTTATGTGGATCTAACGAGTCATTATGTGTTGTTTTATTATCTGTTTGATCAGTATTGTGTGTATTTCAATAGATTATATTTGGTAGTTTTACAAGGTTTCGCTGACACCTCATGTTGTATTTGAGATCTAAATCGATACGCCACAGTTTCAAAGTTTCCTCATAAATGAGTACCATATAAATGGTGCTAATCAAAAACAAATATAAAAAAATGTTTAAACAATGAATTTCTAATAGGGGATGGTCGACAGTAGCATGGTGGTTAGCGTGCCGAGCTGTCTACCTGAAAGTCTGAAGTAAAAGTCGCAATATTCTGCTAAACACATTCATCACTTACATTAGCCATGTAAACGGTCAGTGCTGCTGTCTAGTAGTCCTTCTCTTGCTCAGCACTTCTGAATTATTAAACCTTAGCGTCTCTTGGCTCACTGTTTTACCCATTTGTCAGACTGAAAAATACCAAATGCCAAATATCTGACAAATGTTTGATATATATATATATGGTAAGAGAGACAAAAATAGCCATTGGTGTATCTAGGTGCACTATGATGGTCAAATCCTATTATTCGGTCACACGTGAGTAGTCCTAGAGCCAGAAATGGGTGATGTTGCTTATAAACGGGTAGCACAGGGACAAAACTAATATAACTGTGTACACTTAAGTTATTTACTGTTTAAATTATAGCCTGTAAATTACATTATCATGACGAATGAACGAAAATGTGTAGTAGTTGTTATGATTTATTGTTTGTAATTAGCTCAATGCTAGAAAATTGGCTACGTATGATCTGTCCACAAATGGTATCAAAACACTGTTTCTAGCGTAGTAACTCCGCAGACATACTGCTAAACCACTAGGTGAATTTACGCTATTTCACTTATTTGATAGATACATTTTTAATGTTCCATAAGACGTCTAGCGTTCATTTGATTACCTAAATGAAGTTTTAATGAAAGACTTCATCCCATCCTCTTAGTTATCTTTTAATACGTTATTTTACCTTATTTGTTTTTTTTTTTTAATTTCGCACGAAGTTACACGAGGGCTATCTGAGCTAGCCGTCCCTAACTGAGCAGTGTAAAACCAGATAGAAGGCAGCTACTCATCACCATCCACCGCTAACTCTTGCGCTACTCTTTTATCAACGAATATTGGGATTGACTGTCACGTTATAATGCTCCCACGAGCATATTTGGCGTGAAGGGGATTCGAACCCGCGACCCTCGGATTAAGAGTCGACCGCTTTAACCACTTAGTCATGCCGGGCCTTTTAATACTTTTGGTTATTATAATTTATACTGAAATTTCAAGAACTACTATAAAGTCCGTTTTTGAACAAAATGTTACACGTCTTATGGTAACATTTTTACAAATATTTCAGTTGAACAACATTAATTTAACGCTTAATAACCATCAGCAACATTAATAACTGTAATTACATAGCTGTTTCTGTAACAAAACAAATGAATGGTTATGCCTGTACCACCTGCTTTGATCTCTTGTATTTTCAGCATTAGTGTAAAACTTGATAAATTTCCCATTTTATTGTGAATATTTGTAGTATCCGTCACAAATTACAAATACTAAGTTTTGTATGATTCAAAAATTGTATTTTTGAATGAAATGAAGAAATGTTCAAGATGTATAGATAAAGATGTTTATATTTATCGTGAATATTGATACCCATATAAGGCCTTCATTCAAATTGCACAGCAGTGGGAAAGAAAGCCTAATGTTTAGCGTGTTAGGCTGTGGATTGTTCCATTTATAATACACCCACACTTGAAATAGCGGATCGTGTTCAGTGGCATCGAATCTCGAACGTTAGGCTTTTCAATCCATTATCCGCTTTTAAAGCTAACTATAAATTCATACGCGACCTGAAAACTATTATTAGAACCAAGTATGAACATATATAATATAATCAGTTTCTTTCATTATGTTCATTTATTTCTTGACAACCTAAATTAAACTGGTAAAATTTATTAGTCTAGGACTCTACCTTAGATCTGCATTTATGTTGTTTTCTTTCCACTACTCTATCAGAATAATACATTCTAATGTGTTTAGTGTTATTAGTAACGAATGAGTTCAAGTTGTAAGGTTCTTGACATAATCTTCTGCAACTGATGCAATATTTCATTGGCTGTTTTTTTACTGTTGAAAATTTTAAAAGCCGGAGAGTAATTTCTTATTAACATTACGTTATAGATCTTCAGGTTTTCTTAACCATTTACTAGGATATTCAAGTGCGTGTTAGTGTGTTTTCAAGTGTCATGTTAACCATTGGCTTCTGAGTAATATAGCACTTTTGGTTTTAATGAAAATTTTACAGCAAAACCTGAAGCTCTTGTAACAAAATTTAAATATTATTTCGTGAAATACGTTTAAATTTATCAAAACATTCTTTTTCGCGTATAATCAACATTTCCGAAGTAACTGGTTTAGAGCAAAACTGAAAACATCAGTTTTATGGAAATTTTCTTATCTGCTTCTAGTGATCGTACCTGTAGCGCAGCTTATGACTCCTTGGTAATATGTAGTTTTTTAAATGTTTCAGAGTTTAATCTTAAAGTGGCAAAAAATAAAAGATTTTGTAAAGGAAAAATGCTTAAAATGTAAGTCTTTGAAACTTTTATCGCAACATTTCTCTTTCTATCTGATGTAATTTACATTTAAAGATAAATGAATTCGGCTGTAACTCGAGTAAAAACATCTGTCAGCAAGCGTTTATTTTATTTGTTACTGTTCTCTCATTGTTTGTTTCAAACACTAGATAATGGCATAGTTGAATAATAGCCAATTATCGATGTGTTTAACAGTTCCAGACTTTTATTTTTACCGATTTTTGTTTGCGAGAAAATAAATTATTGTAATATATATATATGAGAATGAATAAAGCTGTTTATGATACATATCATACGTTCTTCCAGTTCAATAATGAATAACTTAGAAAATGTGTATTAGTCATTAAAAGATATGATTTAAGTTGACTATTTATCACAATATATCTGAGGTTTATGAATCTCTTATTTTGTTCGTTGTTTTTTTTCGCATCACATTTAAATCCATAACTATGAACAAGTTACATGTGAGTTTTTACCGAGCCGACTTAAAAGAATGCAATTTTAGTAAAATAAGCCAACTAATTTTGAAAGAAATAATCAAACGAACAAAAACGTTTCGGTAATTACGAAGGTTTATAAACATCTTTACAGCGGTAACTCTACGGATTTACAACGCTGATTTGAAACTTACTCCGCATTGCGATGAATAATTATTATTCTAACACATATTAACCCACTCGACAGTGCAGTGATAACTTTTTCTCTGGCTCATGATGTTTACATTATTTATATTATTATTCTAGGAATGAAAACTGATGCAACAACTCGCATTTTTCATAATTATAAATTATATAAAAACAGCGGGAACTTTGAAAGAACGTGAAAAGTAAATTAAGAAATATTTCTAATGAAAGTTATAAATTATGCATTTCACTTCAGTAATGACACGTTTAGTTGTTGTTTTTCAAGAGGTATATTTATCAAGGTCCAAAAGCTCGTTTGGTAAGAGTGTGTACTAAAGTTATCTTAAGAGATAATAAATTAATCCAAAAGATGTTTAAGTGCAGATTCGTGTTTGTGGAATTTCGATATTTATTCACCGTTAATTTTCCCATCATTACTATGTGTATTTATTGACTCCTAAAAAAAGCTAGTTATTTGTCTAACTTGATTTTATATTTCAATTGGATGACTGTTTTAAATGATACAGAAATATGGCTGCGTTTTCATTGCAAGTTATAGTGAGTAGGGGGTAGATCGTCCCTCTTGTAGAGGACCTCGGCATGGCCAGGTGGTTAGGGCGCTCGACTCACATCACAAATGCTCCTGTGATGGGGTTATAATGTTACAGTCAATTCCGCTATTCGTTGATGAAAAAGTACCACATGAGTTGACGGTGGGTGGTGATGAGTTGCTACCATTTCTCTAGCCTTACACTGCTAAATTAGGGATGATTGGCGCATATAACCTTAGTGTAGGTTTGTGCGAAATTAAAAACAAACAAACAAATTCTTGTAGAGCTCTGGATTTCGGAGATAGCACCCTGGGTTCAAATCTATGCAACATCACAAAATATTCCTGCACTTTAAATTGCGAGTAGGTTATAAGGATCACAGTATATCCCTTGGAATGGTAGGGTGTTGTCGACTGGCTGCCTTATATTTGATAAGCAGTTCAAAATTAATGACTACTACAGATAACCTTAGTAGTTTTGTTATAAATACAAAAAACAAAACAAAAACGACTACAATACGTTATAGTAAACACATTATCAACGTATTTTGTCCAGACAAGAGGGGCTTTTGAAACCTGGTTGAAATTTATTTTAAAATTCTCTCAGAAATATAAAATCTTGGACAGCTAAAAAGGAGCCTCAAAATGCGGTATAGTGTCTTTTTGTACAACCACTTTGTTGATCTTAAACACAGTTGTAAATGTTCTATGTGAGAAGTTAGTTACGCACTCAGTATAAATGTTCTTTTTTTGTGTAGGTATTATTTTAGGATATGAATATGCTATCTTTCTGTTGGTGTTATTTTATGATATAAATGTGCCATCTTCTCCAGGTGTGTTTTTTTATGATACATGTTAATCCTGAGTAATAATGAAGTAGTTGTGACTACATCTCTGTATGACATCATGAACCAGAGAGTATTTTCTGAGTTGTGTTATATAGGTAAACATATAATGTAAAAGGAAGTATATATATTAAACTGTGTTAAGGGGTTTTCTACGTTTTGATATTTATATATCTGGATAATTTTGTCTATTTTTGTACAGTATTACTATTTTTTTAATTTTTTTTTACAAAAACTCCATTTATCTGACAAAAGGTCTTAGATAGTTTGCAGTAGTTTATAATACCGTCTTTTCGTTTCTTTTCAAATTCGTCTTTGGTCTTTAGGGGTCTGTATTTCTTCAGCATATTCTCTGGTTTTACAGTAACAAATTTTTCTAGAATTTCAAGTACTTTCTAACCAATGAGTTGTCTTTACTTTTTTCTTGATATTATACATTCTAGTAGTTTTAGATATGCTATTATGTTTCGAAATTATAAAAGGAAATAAATTAGAAAGGCTTAACTACCATTTTGGGGATAACTTTACATTTTATTGCAGAATTTTCTTTTGTGGTCATTTTGGAATAACATTTCGAAATAAAAGTCTATACCAAGTAATTATAGAAAATTTTCAGAAACTGCCCGAGTTTATATTCATGTAGGCCTGGCATCGTCAAGTGGTTAGAGCGCTCGACTCGCAATCTTGAGTGTCGTGGGTTCGAATCAACCTCACATCACACCTGCTTGCCCTTTCAGCTGTGGAGGTGTTATGATATTACGATCAGTCTTACTATATGTTGACAAAAGAGTAACCCAAGAGTTCGTGGTGGGTGGTGATGACTAGCTACCTTCCCTCTAGTCTTACACTGCTAAATTAGGGACTGCTATCACATATAGCTCTCAAGTAATTTTGCGCGAAATTAATAAAAATAAACAAATCATATTCACGCTGTTGCCGTGTTAGAGAAACAAAACGAAATATCTGAGTAAAGCTTTGTTAAACCTTCCTTCCTTACTTAAAAAATGATTTTCACGAGACTGTGCCAGTGATTTAGATTCCTACCGTAGTCGTCTCGGTGACATTCAACGAAATTATTTACTTTTACGCAATCGCCGATCATATTTATCCAAACAAAGCTACACGAGGGCTATCTTCGCTAGCCGCTCCTACTTTAGCAGCGTAAGACTAGAGGGAAGGCAGCTAGTCATCACCATCCACCGCCAACTCTTGGGATACTCTTTTATCAATGAATAGTGAGATTGACCGTCACATTATAACACCCCCAAGGCTGAAAGAGATGAGCATGTTTGGTGTGACGAGGATTCGAACTCGGGACTCTCGGATTACGAGTCGAACGCCTTAACACACTTGGCCATGCCAGGCCACAATAACATTTGATTTAGCTATCAAAACGTTCTACTCCAAACTTAAAATACAAAATCGAAACAAAGCTATAATCAGATGTATTATTAGCAAATACTTTATCACTTTCTGTAACATTTATATGAGTCACTTCAAATAAACCCTATTTAATACATTCAATTTACGATACTACTTTGCATAATAACTACGTTCAAATAAATCCTATTTAAAGCCTCTAATCTTCTCCCATTATTTGAACGATATCAAATCAAATACCAATCAAAATGTTATCCTAAAGCAGTAGAAAAAAATACATTGGTTGTTGCTGTTTGTAGTTAAGTATGAAGCTATTTGTGCTCTGCCAACTATGAGTTTCGAAACCCGAATTCTAGCGGTGTAAGTCCGCAGACATACCGCTCTGCCACTGGGGGACAAATGTAGTCTGAAGAAATTCAATGATGAGACGAACACTGATCTAAGTTTAATTTCCCATTTATTAAGTACTATTCTTCTTAAAGATATACACCGGAAAATAGCAATACAACTTTTCTTGAAGAAACTTAAAGGATCGGGGACCTAGCCTCCAGTTATTTCACTTCATAATCAGTAGATGACAACAGGAGAGTAGCTAGCAGGAAGTTCTGAAAAAAAATTGATGTAGAAATTCTGAGTTGAGGGAGAGAATTCAGCCAGATTGTTTCATATATTTCTCTGAAATGGCAACAGGATGTTATCTGAAACACAGACGATAAGTGACAAGCAATGCTAGTTAAGTGTCATAAGTCTTAGGATGTGAAATTGTCTTACGTGGCTAATATTCTAATTACGTTTAATAATATTACTATGTCGAATTTCATTGTCTCAATACTACACAATATTCAAACAGTACACACCACATAATTAAACATATTCGATATAACATACAAATAACTGTCTTCATCATGTTCTTATATATTCCAAAAAGCTGAAGTAGTTAACCTTTCACATGTATAATTTTATTCAGTTGCACGAAAAATTGTGTTGATTAAATCGTTCACCACGGTGTTATCGTCTATTCAGAATACATCACATGATTAAGATATTCGTTGTAAAATATAAAAAGGTTATCGTAACTTTACAGACTCTAACACAAGTCCAAGCATTTATCACACTATGAAAATTTCAAACTATATTTGCCACCTCTAACTTTCCTTAAAAATCTATATTTTAACATTTCTCAAATTGTACTTTGCCTTTAAGAACTGATCACGTTTTTTGCTTTGTTTTCTTCGAAAGTTTATTTTCAAGGTCACCTTCAAAGGGTGGACATAAACCTACAGAAAGTGATAAACAATTTAAGAAAGGTTTTATCGCCCTCTATTTTAGAGCAGTTCAAACCTACTGATATTAAAATGACGAAAAAATTGCAAACAGGGGCGTAGATCCTGGAGGGTATGGGGGGATACATCCCCTCCTTCATTTTAGGTGGGGGTATGGTGAATAGAATCATTTTCCCCTACAGTTTGGTCTGTTGAATTGTTTTATTGCATCACAGGCCTACAAATTGTGTGTTTGTTCTTGTGATTCTCGTGTTTTTACCAATCGAATCACATAATTAGGCCTAGATGTAGGCTTTTTCAGTAGCCGAAATGTACATCTTTAATATAGGCGTACTTCTAAGCTTTTCGACCTTAACGGTAGTTAGTAATTATCAGTCAGTAGGCCTAAGTATACATGCAAGGCTTGCAAGCACTATCACAGAATCTACCTACGTGTTGTACGTAGTGTAAGATTAAATAAAATTTTCATCACAACAGATTGAACAGAGCATGAAATTGGAAAATATTACTCTCAAGCGTAAACTCCTGTGATCTAGATCTGGCAGGCCATTTATAGCTTGTAGCTGCATCAATCTTATGTGTATATTGTGCGGTTTTCACGCCATTTGTTCTTATGCATGTCTACCCAGTTTTATTGTCAAACGCCTTACTCTCCTTAGCTGCCGAATCCGCTGACCATAGTGTACGTTTAGTGTACAGTTAACGACAGGTTCGGGCCGCTCGGATCCAGACGCGCCCTACATCACCCCCTCCGCTCCCTGAAGCCTCTACTCGAATTGTATTGCTAGTTTTTGTTTAAGTGTTTTTATTTAATAGACGTACTTATAGACATTACATCACAACGTGTTTGCCTTTTGATGAGCTTTAACAGGAATATAATATATTTGTGATTGTTTAACTATTTTTCGAGAAACTTGCAATTACTTATGTTGTAACTAGCACACATTATTGTCCCAGCGATGACCAGGCGGTGAGTCGGTTCGCTAGTCACTGTGAGGTTCGCGCGTTCGACTTAAATACATAGTAGAGTTCAGTCCTACTTCCATTCTGTTCTGTCATCGTTCATTGTAGTTAGAGCTTTTCAATAAAGACTCTATTTTAGCCTGTTGAGTCATCTGGGTAACAGATTCCAATTATGACAAGCAAGCGTCTAAAATTTTCCGATATTAGACAGTTCTGCAAGCCAGTTACTAGTACTACAAGTGACAATGCAGATGCAGGTAATCCAACAACCTCAAACAAAGGAATAGGAACTTGCCATACAAAGGAAATACCATGTTAATTAGAGGACGAGTCTGAAAATGCTTGTGCAATTATTGCACATCATGAACCATCAGATAGTTGTGAAACAAGTTTGTGCAGTAATGAAAAATCTGACACTTCACAGATACAATGTGGAAAGCCATATCATCCAGACGCACAACTAATATCACGACAGAAAGAAAAATTTCAAAATATCAACTTCCAGGACAAGTAGTTTGATGAGTTCTCATGGCTGCACTTTGACAATCAGACTCAAAAAGTCATATGCTTTCATTGTGCCAAGGCGGAAAATAGAGGCCTTCTTACAGGGAAATTGGAGAGGCCAGTGGAGTATACCTTCATATCTTCCGGTTTTTGCAACTGGAGAAAGGCAGAACAGAAATTCAACGAACACCAATCCTCCTCTCAGCACAGATTCGCTATATCTTCAGAAGGTTCACTTGATGTAACTCCAATGACTGTCCAGCTACATGATGGACAAAAGAAGCAGCAGGAAGAATGCAAAAGAAGTCTAGCCAAAATATTCAGAAGTTTACGTTTCTTACTGCGTCAAGGTTTAGCATTACGTGGACACTCCAATACGGAGGGGAACTTCCTGCAGTTAATGAAGCTCCTGGAAGAGGAAGATACTGAGTTGACAGCCTACTTGTCAAAGAAAACCACATTCACATCACCCCAGGCTCAGAATGAAATAATGGAGATGTTCAGCCATCAAATACTGAGGAACATAGCACACGAAGTGCAGCAAAGTAAAATCTTTGTATTAATGGTTGATGGCACTCAAGATGTTACATGTGCCGAACAGGAAGCAATATGTGTACGATACGTAGATGAGAACCTTAACGCACGTGAGACATTTCTTGGTTTGTAGAGTGTTTTCAATACAACTGGTGAAACAATATCCTCGACTATACTTGATGTACTGACTAGACTCAATTTACCACTGTCAGGATTAAGAGCACAAACTTATGATGGAGCCTCTAACATGAGTGTTGCGTACAGGCAAAAATAAAAGAGAAGCAACCGTCAGCTTTGTTTTTTCACTGCGGAACACACAAGGGTAATTTAATAATGCAACATGTAGTTGAAGCTTGTTAATGTGTTCGAAATTCTATCCGGTAAGTACATGAACTTGGTGTCTTACTTCAGAGGTCAGGCAAATACAAGACTATTTTTAAATATATTGTATCGTCAGACAGCCACAATGGTCCAGTTAAATACATTCGCCCACTGTGTCCAACACGCTGGTTGTGCCGCCTATCTGCAACCATATGTGATAATGATCACTACAGTGACATTGTTGACACTTTGTCTGAATTAGAAAATGAAAAATCAGATGTAGCAATGAAAGCACGAGGTCTGCTGGACAGAATTGACAAAGGAAAGACAGTTTTAGAATTGTTGATGGCTCAGCATCCATTAGCTGCATTAGAGGAACTAAACCGTGCATTCCAAGCCAAATCAGCGACAGTATCTGGAATAAATGAAGCATCTGCAATAACAGTTGAGCAGTTGCGGTTATTGCGAACAGAGGAAAATTACAACAAGATATTTGATGAAGCTGAGAAAAAGGTAACTTCCCTAGATCTGGTGCCTATTGAACTGCATTCGCAGACCCCACAGAAGGATCACAGATGATGGCTCAGCACACCATTGCGCAACAGCTAGATATTACTACAGAAGCCAATATTGTGAATTCGTGGACACAGTCATAGAACATCTGACTACTAGATTCAATGCAGATAACAATAACTTGAGGCAATATCTGACACTTGAGAACATGATCACATCTAGCAAGATTGACAACTCGGTTTTTACCTTCTATCCAGAAATCTCTGCACAACGGCTCGAGTTTCAGTTGCCCATGTTCAAAGGAACAACAAAAGCAGTATATCTGAAAGGCGCGAAGGATGATTACTGTAAAATGCATGAAACAAGCCAGCAGATGTTTAGTGAAGTGTTTCTTCTCATGAAAATTTTGCTTGTATGTCCATAATCCAGCTGCGAATGTGAACGCAGCTTTTCTGTATTAAGACGGTTAAAAACGTGGTTAAGGTCAACTATGTCTCAGTGTCGCATCAACCATGTGGCAGTTTGTCACACTCACAAAGATGAGGTCGACAAGATAAATATAGAAGAGCTTATGAAAGAATTCATAAACAAATCATCACAATGGGGGCCTACGTTTGGGAACATGTAGACTAGAGGACTAAATGAATCTTACTTCAATGAAAAGTATGAATAATTATGTGTTACATTGTATTGATGTGTAATTTTCAAGAGTTTGCAAAGACATTTTAATTATTTTTATCAAACAACATGAACAGTTTTCCAGTAGATATAAACTTATCAAGGGTAATTACTAATTTTATTAATATTTGAAAACGTAATTCATGCAATGAAAGTTATTAGTAATCTTTTCAAGTATAATGGCCATTTTTTATGCTGTGCAGTGTGCAGGAATAAATTCATGTGTCAGTTAATTTGTGACACATTTGTCTTTATTCTATTAACATTTTGAAAACTGTTCACAACACCTCACTTATACAAACCTACATGGAAACCTTCAAGTATCGTGGCAACAATAACAAGATTACTCTGTGACTGCATGTTTACAGCTTTCAGGTTCACGTAATCAGATATTAACTATTTGCAAATTGAACAGTCCACATGAGTGGTTGCAAAAATCATTCCCCTCATCTGGTGTAAAACGTCTACGTCCCTGATTACAAAGGAACATTTCAAAACATTTTCATAGTGTCTTAAATGAATAACAAATTGCTCAACTTTGAACTCGTCCATTTAAATACTCAAGTAAAAGAGATTAAATAAGTAGAACTTGTCCAGTTGCACAAGAGGTCATATACACATAGACCGTGCTTCTTCTCTGTGAACAACTAGCCCTAACTTGCCCCATATTAAGTAAGAAGTAAGTTTATATTTTGTGTATAGTATTAAACACAATTAATTGAATATGTATTAGTTATTTATAATACTAGATAAACTTAATACATAATATTGAATTCCTTAAATAGCAATAACTGCATGCTACAGGATATTTTACTTTATATTTTATTATATTTTACTTTTCTGATTCACTGCTCAGTTAATTCAATAAACAATTTCAACATTGTCAATTTTTTCTTGGAATGAGGGACGAAAACACAGCTAACTGTGAGAATGCCTCACTGATGACCTCAGGCAAAATGCTCAGAAATTCTTTTTCTAGTTTTTCTGTTACTCGTAATTAAAACTAGTTATTATTAACTCGCAGTTTTTGTTGAATATCTTTAGTAACTCTACTAGTAGAAGTTATTACAAAATTACCTATCTTGATAACATTATACAACAGTGTTAATTTAATAACACTGCATTTAAGTATCATTTTAATAATTCTACATTGTGGTATCAACGCAGATAGGAGTTTGTGATATCATTATCTGTCTGAGTAATGCCTATATTATTCTGCATGACTTTTTTTCATTAAATCAGATGGATTTTTTCCTTGGAAAAAATTAAAAGTTTTCGCACAAATATGTATTAGCATTTGTTTCTATTTCTAGGCTTCCTGCGTTTTCAAAGTGCTTATAATCTGAATGATCTGTTCAAATTTGCTGTCGTGTAGAAAAACAAATGTTTATGATAATAATTTATTGAATGTAATTAGCTTTTAGTTTTATAATTCCTTGTAATATGAAATTTCTCAAATTAAAAGCGTGTTTATCTAGCGTTATGCCTGCTTGTTGTTAAGCGTCTTTTAAATTAGGTTACTAACAACGTTTAATGAAGAAATGCATATATTCTGCCAGTTTCATCATATGATGGCACCTGTTTTTCAAGGCTAGATTTATAACTAAACATAACGCTATTTTTATCATTATTTTCTACTTCGTACAGAATAACAGATGCCTAAGTCTGACAGCATATTAGGGTGCTTATAAAGAAGTAATCTCACATGTCAATATTTTACCGTAATCTAGGACTATATTCGAGTGTTTAATAATTTTGTTTCTTTTACGGCTTGAAATTGCGGTTCATTTATAGTTCAAAATATCTTTACGCAATTTAAAGAGAAACTTTCGTTAATATATAGTTGTAAACTTTTATGATCATACTTAACAGAGCATGAATAATGTCATCTAGGTCTTGATTGTGTTTGTGTTTTTCTTATAGCAAAGCCACATTGTGCTATCTGTTGAGCCCACAAAGGGGAATCAGACCCCTGATTTCAGCATTATAAATCCGTAGACTTACCGCCGTACTAGCGGAGGCCCTAGGACTTAAAGATATACAGTTTGTTGATAATTACCTTATCTTATACAACATAGTTTTTTTAATTTCGCGCAAAGCTATACGAGGGCTATGTACGCTAGCCGTTTCTAATTTAGCAGTGTAAGACTAGAGGGAAGGCAGTTAGTCATCACCACCCGCCGCCAACTGTTGGGCAAATCTTTTATCAATGCATAGTGGGATCATCACATTATAACGCCCACCCCACGGCTGAAAAGGCGAGCATGTTTGGTGCGAGGTGGATGTGAACCCACAACCCTCAGACTACGATTCCAACTCCTTAACCCATCTGACCGTGCCGGGCCGTACAATATATTAAATTAGCATGATTCTTTTCTGATATATGATTTTGAAAAGTAAGCAATACGAATAATTTGTTCGATATTTTTAGATTTGAAAACATTTTAAATGACTGGAAATGTTAGATATTACTGTTTCTGTAAAGGTATGTTTATTACAGTTATAGTAATTTTTATTACATGGTGGCTTGGCATGGCTTGAAGGTTAGGGCATTTTACTTGCAATTTGCCGATGGTGAGTACAAATCTCCTCATCGAACATTCTCGCCTTTTCAACTGTTGGAGCATTATAATGTGACGTTTAATCTTATTCTTCGTTGGTAAAAGAGTAGCTCAAGAGTTGATGGAGGATGGTTTTGACTAGTTGCCTTCCTTCTAGTCTATAATTTTCAAATGAGGTACAGCTAGCACAGATAGTCCTTGAGTAGCTCTACGCGAGATTAAAACGACGAAATTATGTGGTAATTTTTCTGCAACAAGTAAAAATTAATGATAGTTCAGCAATTTTCCACTTTCTGGTAACCCAAACTATAATATTTTTCAGTGGGTATACTCTACTGAATTCTTACGTCACATACCAAATTTCGTAACAATTCATTAAGAAATACCCATTAAGTTCCAATTTTGGTTTTACTTTTCCACTTTTTTTTTAATTCGTACCAAAAGTACTGACATTTATTTGAAAGAAAGTTTCATTAATTTTTTTACGATTTGTTAAAATGATAGATCTTTACAACGTACAATAAAGTGTCAGTTTTGGTCTAAATATAAGCCCACATGTTCAAACGTATTCCGCTAAAACGTATAACAAAATTAGTTAGTTAGGCCGCACATTTTATTTTACCCACCTTCATGCCCAAAGTTAAACAAAAAATGAGGCCTAGCTAAGTAATGAATGAATATATGTTGTAAAATTCTTATCAAGCCTACATGTGTAGCTACCAGCTTGGCCGTCAATTTTGATTTCATTCCCTTAAGTCGCATGCTGAATCTTTTTTGGCACGCCATTTTCACACTTAAGATGTGTTTTATTAGATTTTGGTTTGGTTTGAATTTCGAACAAAACTACACAAGGGCTATCTGCGCTAGCCCTTCATAATTTTGCAGTATAAGACTAAATGGAAGTTAGATAGTCATCACCACCCACTGCCAACTCTTGGCCTATTCTTTTACCAAAGAATAATAGGATTGACCCATACATTTAACACCCCACGGCTGAAAGGGAGAACATGTTTGGTGTGACGGGAATTCGAACCTGCAACCTTCAGATTACGAGTCGACTGCTTTAACCACCTGGCACTTTTTAATTAGATATAAATAACAAAACTCGAATGTCTTTTTTTCTCCAAACTGTTCTTTATTTTATTAACCGGTTTCATAGTATCACTGGCTACTGTTCAGTATAAAAACTAGTAGACAACTAAACACTTTTTTTTTAAAGTAACAAGTAAAACTTATAAAAAAAATTTATTTTTAATTAAAATTATTTTGATTTTTCAAGATTTTTTATTCACAGTATAACCTACTAACGACTTTCAGAAGTTACCCACAGTATAACCTACTAACGACTTTCAGAAGTTACCCACAGTATAACCTACTAACGACGTTCAGAAGTTATCCACAGTATAACCTACTAACAACTTTCAGAAGTTACCCACAGTATAACCTACTAACGACGTTCAGAAGTTATCCACAGTATAACCTACTAACAACTTTCAATTACAATTTATTTTAAATGTCACAACTTTATAAATGTCCTTAATAATTAACATTTTAAGTAAATTACGTTTAGCCCTTTACTTACATTTTATTTTTTTTACAATCTTTTATCACTGATCCCATAGAAAATTTAATCAATGATGCTGTTTTACTTTTTGACTACTAACTACTTCCAAGCGTATTTATTTTGTATAAAAACTTCCACTACTTTCCAAAACCTGTCTTTTTCTTTGTTAACTTTAAAGATAGTATGCATCTAACTTATTTATTACATACCCTCTTAATAGTGCATTACACAGTATATCGACAGCATTAATCAGTCCAAATTTTGTTCACAATATTATTGTTTTATCTATTCAAATTCCCTGTTGTTTACAGTTTTTCGTATCCGGTATGCCATAGTATGAAAAAAACAACAACAAACAAAACCGAACCATTTGTTACAGGCAGAGAGAATTCCATCAGTTTCCGTTTAAATGCTAAACTACACAATGGGCTTTGTCCACCATGTGTATGGAAACCTGGTGTTTAGCATACAAGCCTTCAAGCTTGCCAGTGAGACAGCATGGGGGAATGTTGCGTCAATTAATTTTTTATTTAATATCTATAATAATGTATAATGGATATAACAGTATGTCTATAATACTTTTAATATCTATAATAATGTATAATGGATATAACAGTATGTCTATAATACTTTTAATATCTATAATAATGTATAATGAATATAACAGTATGTCTATAATACTTTTAATGTAGATATTTTCAAGTCTTTTAAATATTTTGTGAGCAATTGTCAAGAAAGAAATGTATGAGAAAACAAACCAGTATCATATATTTTCATTCTTGGCTTCCTGTAACAATGAATTAAATTTAAATATCTCTATTTGTTTACTTTTAGAATGTCCATTTATTGTTGTTGTTGCATTCCTAGCAACTATCTTTACAGAATCTAAGTTATTCCTTTTATGTGTATGTTAAATATTTAATAGACCTAATTTAAATTGAGCTCGGCTTCGACCATTCCTATTCATTAACATATATATAGTATTCTTTTAATCTAATTTTATCGATTTTGGAATAATATAGACATAATTTGTAATTTATTTTTCATTGCTTTTTTCACTTTTAACAAAAATTACTATATTATCCATCAGCAGTAGAATATGCAGGTTTTCAAGGAAGCTGTCAAAGTTAAACTGTTGTTTTAACTTACGAATTCAACAGTATAAAACGTAAAAAGAAATTACTATTTGATCATTCCTGTGATAAATTCCGTTCACGTCAAGACATCAATTTCCTCATATGTCATTTGTTATATGATACATGTTTTAAGACTTACTTTAGCATTCTATGTTAATCCCATTGATTCAAATAATTCAAAATATACCAGCCGAATCCTAGGCTTTATCAAAGTCATTTATAAATCAACCAAATTTTACTTTTTGAAGTTCTAATTATTCTATAGCTGGTTTGTGCCATAATTATAATCGTTTCCCAATTATAACACCATACTATTTTAGCAAGGGCTGACGTGGTATTAATACACCAGTAATTTTTACAACTTAACCTATCAACTTTCCAAGCACCATAAATATCCCAGGTAATTGCTAGCTCGTCAAATAGATACAATAATAAAAATATATATTAGTATTTTTGTTATAAGTGTGGTGGATCTATTATCATCTATCTATTTTGATATCGATGTTTGTTTAAGTTAAATTTACACTTAGAAATGTAAATAACTTATACTGTTAAATTTTATTGTGAAATTTCCACCTATTGATTAAAATTGTAGAACATTCTAAAATTTAAGAGTCTATGATATATGTTGTGTACGAAAACATTAGTGTTGCATCTTTAGTGTTGCCAATTTATTTAATTTTTTGAATTTAGATTACAATTTAACTCAGTTTCAGGCTATTTGACGTTGTAGTACATATACAGTTGTATACAAGTATTCATACTTCATTAATCCAGACCGTATTCCAAATTAGCTCCCCCCTCTACATTTGAATGCTTTGTTACTAGGAAGAAAAAACAATCGAGAAATGGTATAGTTAACGATGGACTGTGAAATTCGTTATACTTTAAGACTAATAAATTATTTGTTTATTCATTATAAATATTTTCTAAATATGCTTTAAAATCTGTCGTCAGCGCCTGTTCGTTGATATTTCATGCACACTAAACGTCACACCTTGTCATTGTTTAACTACATCATTGTTTCAAGTTCTTTTCCGAGTTTTTGTATGTAAAACAGGAAAATCTTCATAATTTTCCTATACATAAAAAACATGAGTTGTAACAAAATATCAAATTATTAGTAAAAATATGTGTGTGTCAACATCACAATTTCTAATTATTTTCTTTTTGTTTACTTGTCTACATGAATGTAATATTGAAGTAGATAATTTACTAAAAAGTAATGTTTTATCACTTTATTAAAAATTAATTTTCACTTTAGACACACTAGGAAATTTTACACATGCCAATGTTCATTCACCAATAAAAATAAAATTTCGATATTTATGGTTTAAAACGTATATTTAGCACAATTTACTTTAAATGAAACATTAATTTAGTTGACATGAAATATGAGATGTTTGTAACGGAGTTAGCTATGGGATATAGAATATATATGTTTAAATTTAATTAGAAAATAAATAAGTTATAAATTATGAATTATACGTAAAAAATAGTTCTTTAACCTTACTATTACACTTCATCAAAATATTTCACTCTTCCGATTGTTTCATTTTGTTAAGCCACTCATAGTGGAATTATCCTTCTTTATTTCGAACCATGGAAACCCTATGTTGCAACATTGTTTTTTCCAGTAAGTTTTTTTAAGCTTCTGTAAGAGGTATAAAAGACTGTTTAATGCATCTAGTATTAATTAATTTTTTGTGCATTAATATTTGATGATTGTATAGTTGTTCGTTGTTCTTTTGTTTTTATAGTAAGAGCGCTAAAAGTAGACGAACATTGGAAGTAGGCCTATATATACGAAAAAAAGACAAAAATTGGAAGTTGTGTTTGTAAGTCATTGATGTCGAAGTTATTGAATGTTTCATACAATCCACTTATGTCGAGAATATTAGATTTCAAGAAGGCCTTAGTGATAGACGTATAAACTACAGCAATCATATGGAAAAAGCGGAAGAAAGTAAAGTTACTGGAAAGATAAATTCGTTAAACTTAAATTTAATCATCATGGAAATAAGAGGCCTAATAGTTGATGTGTTAAAATTAAATTAGCAGTTTTCAGATATTTTAGGATAATAATTTGTCTCGTCAAAGGGTATTCTAAAGCAATTGAACCTTCCTGTGTGGATTTGACAAAAAGCAGACGAATATTTGGAAGCAAACTTAAATACGAATAAGCTGACGCGTATCGGAAGTTCATTATACATAGAACTGCGTAACTCACGGTAAGTGAATTACACACTAATTGTGTTCAGAATAAACGTAGTTCGGCTTCTCAGTTTACTTCTAAAGCAACGGAATTGGCCTAAGTGAACTTTTGACAACAAAGAAAAAACTATTTAGTATTTAAGATAGAACTACGATATACACAGTGTAAATAATTTTTGTACCAACGTTTAACTTGTTTTAAATTTATTATTTCAAAATAAGCGAAGTGTGTATTGTTTATTTATCATCGAATTTATCGCCGACAAGTCACGAACCCCTATTGTAGAAGAAGCCTTAACCCAGCACACACACAGCTGTGTGTGTGTATATATATATATACACTACATGGCCAAACGTATTTGGACACACGATCATCACATCCATATGTGCTTGTTAAACACCTCATTTCAAATACATTGGCATTAATGTGGAGTTGGCCCCCATTTGTTGCTGTAACAGTCTCCACTCTTCTGGGAAGGCTTTTCACTAGATTTTGGAACATGGCTGCGGGGATTCGCTCCTATTCGACCACAAGAGCATTAATGAGATCGGGCACTGATGTCGGGCGAGAAGGCCTGTCTCGTAGTCGGCGTTCCAATGCATCCCAAAGGTGTTTGATGGGTTGAAATCAGGGCTCTGTGTAGACTAGTCAAGTTCTTTCACACCAACCTCAACAAACCATGTCTTTATGAATCTCACTTTGTGCCCGGGGGCAATGTCATGGTGAAACAAAAAGGGGCCTTCCACAAACTATTGGAAGCATACAATTCTCTAGAATGTCGTTGTTTGCTGTAGCATTAAGATTTTCCTTCATTAGAACTAAAGAGCCTAGCTCAAACCATGAAAACAGCCCCAGACTATTATTCATCTTCCACAAAACTTTACAGTTGTCATTATGTATTCAGGCAGGTAGCGTTCTTCTGGCATCCGCTAAACCCAGATTAATCTGTCAGACTGCCAGATAGTGAAGCGTGATTCATCATTCCAGAGAACGAGTTTCCACTGCGCTAAAGTCCAATGGCGGTGTGCTTTACATCACTCCAGCTGACGCTTGGCATTGCGCATGGTGATCTCAGGTTTGTGTGCGAAACCCATTTCATGAAGCTCCCACCGAACAGTTCTTTTGCTTAAATTACTTCCAGAGGCATTTTGGAACTCGGTAGTGAGTGTTGCAACCGTAGACAGACGATTTTTACGCGCTTCAGCACTCGGCGGTCTCGTTCTGTGAGCTTGTTTGGCCTACCTCTTCGTGGCTAAGCTGTTGTTGCTCCTAAACGTTTTCACTTCACAATAACAGAACTTACAGTTCTAGCAGAACAGAAATTTGACGAACTGTCAGTGTTTGTCTATGGAGATTGCATGGCTGTATACTTGATTTTATGCACCTGTTAGCAATGGGTGTGGCTGCAATAGCCGAACCAATTAATTAGAAGGGGTTTCCACATACGTTTGGCCATGTAGTGTATATGCACACACACACACATAGGTGTGTTTGGCTGTATACTACAAACAAAGTTTCTGACAATCTATCAAGAAAGCAATTCTAAGTTATTTGTCCAAACACTTCCACAGAGAAGATTTGTTTGTTTGTCTGAAATTAAACACAATCCTACACAATGGGCTATCTGTGCTATACAAATTTCATGAAATCTGTAAAAGTTTGGCCAACATTCCTTTAAGTCACACGCTGAATCCATTTTTGGTTTGACTTTCTTCACACCTAAAGTGTTTGTCATTAGATATTTTATATACACTACCTTTAGTACATTTGTATATAATTTGATGACTATTTTGTTTTTCGTGTGGCCTGGTTGCTTAGATAGCTCGTCTCACATTCTTACTAGAGAGGTTAAGGTGACAATCGATCCCACAACTCTATTAGAGTAACCCAAGAGCTAGTCACTTTCTCTATGGTTAATCACTTCGAAATCAAGTACGTCTAGAACAGATAGCTGTCGAGTAGCTTTAGGCGAAATACAACAGAACTAGTCAAATGCACACTTTTATTTTGGAGACCTGTTTCTTCTTAACAATAATTTTCTTTTTATTTACGAACGAAATATGAAAAGATATTCGCCATTTTTACTTGTTGTGGGTAAGATACTTACATGTATTTACAGTATAAAAAATATGATATACTTTAGTGGTTAAAACTTTTGCCTATGGCGTTTTAGAAAATGTAGAAAAACCAAAGACCGGGAAGGTTGTGCAAATGATGTTCACAACAATTCACGTACATATGATCAAAGTAATTTTCAAACGTGAGATAACGCACACCTTAAATGAACTCAAAAGGGAATATTTATTGATTATATTTTGTTGCTACAATGCACACTATATGAATTGTGAACTTATAGACTTCTGTGAAAGAAAAGCGTTTCGGTACACATCCTTTATTATTTTCAATCAAGCACAAATAAGATACATAGTTATTTATTTGTTTGAAGCACGAAGAAAAGCAGGAAATTGAAACTTGTTTTTTTCACGTTAGGTACATATTATTTTGCATCGTAACTTAAGAAGTAATGAACATATGTTTCAAATGTGGACGTTTTTGGTATATACATATTTCTGTTAAACGGCTACGGTTGTTGCAACTAGTCTTAAATTAAGTAACACGTTGAATTATATATTTAGTTTCAACATAGTTATAATGCGCTTGTTAATGGCGATATAAAATTAAGGAAAGCGTAACATTTTTATCTCTCTGAGTGTTTAATTCAGTCTTTCAAACCCGAAGAAAATGTAAGTTCAATTTTGCCTAGTGAATTTCAGTCTTTGATTTCAAATTTTGAAGAATAATTAATCAATCTAACAATACTTTGGATTTCGAACTCTTGTGAGGAACCAGCAAGGATATGCCTAAACAGAATTTTTTCTTGAAATATTGGTGAGATTCAGATATGTAAATGTGCAATAGTATTAAGCTAACCCTAATGAAAGTTAGTTGAATTTCGTTTGCTCTTACTACGTCTGAATAAGATGTTTCGACCGACCAGTTTTTCATTATTTGAATGCTTTTCATTCACGAGTCATGGCGTGAACTTACAACCATCTATCTTTATCGTGATGTACTTGCCGGTTGACATCTACTTGTTTACAAACAATACAAAGGAAATAACATCTTGTTTTTCGTATGATCACTCCAAAGTGAAAGAAATAGAGATTTGTTCAACTTAAACTCAGAAATTTTGCAAACATTTGCGCCCTGTTGAAGACCGATATTACGATGCTATTCGAGAATTTAATCCAACCTTGCGAGAGTAAAGAGACATACTGTTCAGCTTACACACAATCGAAAATTTTGGAAGATTCTAAATTTATAAAGTAAAAATAATGCTTTAAATCCTTTAAATGCTTATAAATTCTAAGCTTCATTAGCGAAGATCCACATATTCCTTTCAGTATTTCTTGTGTTGTATATTGATCAGTTATTCTAAGTAAATACATCAGTAAAAAAGGCAACAGCGTATTGAACGTAATTTTCCTACAACTAATTGTTTCTTGTGAGATTATAACACATTGATTTATCTGTTACTCGCAAGCTATGATTATACAATGTAACTTATTAAAGGAAAAATGAAAGAAACTAGTACATTATTTGAAGATCAGAAAAAGGTTAAAATTGCACAATAAATTTTTATTGTCGAATTTTAATCTTTGTTGTTATCATACAATATTAAGTGCACAATATGCTTTCCTACTGAATTTAGTTGTGTAAACTAGACATCTATGAATTACTGAGCTATAGGTAAACATGACGCAATCACAAAAAATAGGGTTGTTGTGCGTTTTACATTAGTTATCAAGCAAGCGAAGTCAAAAGATAGTAATCATGTAAGTGGTACCTAACTGAATTCCAATGAAAAATAAATGAAATACTTGAATACATAATATTGTAAGTTTGACTGATAAAAAAATGTTTTTACATATGTTTTGAGTGGTGTCAAAGTCGTATCTCTTCAGCCTTCAACAGGTTTATACCTGAAACAAAAGAAACAAAAACAGCTAAATTCTCCATATAAACACTAAGATGAAGTGAAATTTCGCATTAGTTATATTAGCGATTTTATCTGGTTTTTTGAATGTTTGTATAAGTTTCACTTTGACTAAATTAATTCAGTAAAGTGAAGTATCATTAAGAATTTACGAGTTTCCTCAATTTGTGTTTTTAATCCAGGAGAAAATATTGCATACGACGTATGTTACACAAAAAAAGAGAAATAAATCTTATGTTAATTGGAGAAAAAACATTATTTGAAAGACTATAACATGTAAACAAAATACGTATATGTGGGTATATATATACGTATGGGTATTATTTAATAATAATTTTCCCTGCAGCAAATTTGAAAAGTCATATCCATCACTTCACACATTTCTCATGAAATTACCATGTCTGCAAATATTCGTTTGTCCTTTGGCAAATATGTAGTCAGTTTGGTATGTTGAGGGAAGAAAAATGATTATTTGTATAATATTATTAACTAAACGATAGCAGTTGTAAGACATATCCTGTACATCTTTAGTATAAAGAGTTGACGAAGTTAGCATTGAGTCACGTTTGA
Source organism: Tachypleus tridentatus (assembly GCF_004210375.1). Lineage (NCBI taxonomy): Eukaryota > Metazoa > Arthropoda > Merostomata > Xiphosura > Limulidae > Tachypleus > Tachypleus tridentatus. Next base: position 109,735,377 of record NC_134832.1, on the reverse strand, counting down.
TCGAAATAACTTTACAATAAATCAATGTTACTAAAATAATTTGTATATTCCTGTCCAATAAACCTAGCCTCGTAAAGAAGAAAACATTCAAAGAAAACAGAACGAAGTTTATTTTATTGTTTAACATTGGTTTTCATATCGCTAAAGTAAATATTGTTTGCTATAGCTTGTATTAAGTCATCATGTGGTTATAGTCTTTTCTTGAATTGATATCTTTTATTAAAATTTGACCATTTTGGTTTTCTTGATGCATCATTTATCAATGCTTACACATAATTTTCAGTTTCAGTTACAAACCAATACATTTTTAATAATTACTTTATGTCTTTCATTTGCAATGAAGTGTGAAACGATGATACTAAACAAAGTTTTTGTAATCACTTATTAGTTGTACATTTATTTGATGATTTTGTCATGTTTTATACTATTGCTTAAATAAAATAGAAAAGCTTCACTGAATGATATAATTTAATCTACTTTACCTTTTCAGGCTGTTAAGGAGTATTCATATAGTCATTTGATCGATCTGTGTCATTTTGGGTGGGAAGTAAATTTCTTTTCCCAAGATGTTTCAGCAGTGCAGCATTGGCCATAATCTGATGTTGACTCTGTTTCATTTTTCTCCGAGCCATTTCTAACATCAACCTCTGACTCAAAACGTCCAGAGGGCTGACGATAGACAAAGATGGTCGATCGGCACGCTTAGCTGTAATGCCATTTCCTCTATTGATTGCCGTTTCTGAATGTCCCCCACGTGCTTGAGGCTTATTGTCTTTTATAATGGATTTCTGTTGAGGGATTCTGGATGATTGGCTTGTGTCCATAAAATCATCAGGGTAATATCCAACATTTCTTTCCCTTTCTTCGTTTATAAGGGGATTTGCTTGCTCATATTTTTCTTTCGCTTTAGCTAAATTTCTTATTAACATGTCAAAAAGCAACCTCCTTGGCCTCGGAAAATGGCTACTTTCCTCTGATCGGTCCTCATTGTATCCGTTGTTGTTCTGTGACGAATGATCGCCATAAAAGTGTAATGTCTCTTTCGAAAGGTCTTCTTTATTACGATTTTCTTTTCCAAGCAGTCTTTTATATCTATTCTGGAACAATGCACCCTGTACGGTGCTCACAAATAATATCAAAAGTATTGGTAGGACCATCAGCAATACTCTGTGGCCAGATGCAGTCATGCTGGTTCTGTGGAAAGAACAAGAAATATAATTTCAGCATTCTAAATGGTACATACATTTTTTTTCCAAAAAAGAAAGATATTATTAATAGGGACTTTCAGCTCTACAACTTAAACGTAATTAATTTTAGCGATTTCTTAGAACATTTAATGTGAATCTGAAAAAAAATGTTGTGACGTCAAAAGATAGACAGTCAACTGTGCTTTATATCGCTATATATACATAACCATCTTTGCCATGCATGTACAATAAGAGTTCGAAAGTATATAATAAAACAAAAGCAATTGAGAAAATGGCATATTAATGTTTTTTATTTGAACTGGACCCTTTTTGACATAGTGGTATAAATTTTGTGCTAGATTGTTGGTTATCTGCTATGTACAAAATGTGCATAACATTATCTTACTAGAAAACAGAGTAAGTGTTTGTTTTTTGAAATTTGCTATACAAGGGCTATCTGTCCTACCTGTCCTAAATTTAGCAGCTAGTCATCATCGTCCATCGCTTACTCTTGGGCTACTCTTTTACCAACAAATAATGGGATTGACCGCCAAATTATAATGTCCTCATGGCTCAAAGGGCGAGCATGTCTAGTGTAATAGGGATTCGAACTCGCAACCCTTAGATTACGAATTGAGCGCCCGAACCGCCTGGCCCTGTCAGGCCTCAAAGGAAATGAGACAATACAGTATTATAAGATAAAAACCAATGACTGAAACTGCACAATGTATTTTATTGTGGATATTTCGTACTACACTGAATTGTTTTCACTTGAAATATTGTCGAAATTAGTTGAGTAAATTTATTACACGATCTTATGAAGTCAAGACATTACACGAACAGATTGCCGGACAACTCTGCTTAAGTATTTGGATAACAAAAGTATATTGTCCAAAAATAAATCCACATATGAATAAACTAAAACAACGTGTGAAGAACTGTGCGAAATTTGAAATAAGAAAACCAGCTGGTTTCATTAAGACTGTTTGTTTGTTTGTTTTGGAATTTTGCACAAAGCTACTCGAGGGCTATCTGTGCTAGCCGTCCCTAATTTAGCAGTGTAAGACTAGAGGGAAGGCAGCTAGTCATGTGGGCTACTCTTTACCAACGAAAAGTGGGATTTACCGTCACATTATAACGCCACCACGGCTGGGAACGAACCACCCGCGCAGATTGGTAACGCGCTTGCCAGGCCCCATTAAGACTGATAAGTAACTTTATAAATTTATATCCTGCTACATTGGAAAAAGTGTGTAGTTAAAAACTAGAACTTTTACGGTTTAGTGAGGTTTTATAATACCTTAGCTCATGCAAGATATAGGCATATTATATTATGGAAATAAAAATCGAACTATAACTATATTTTTGAGGTACTTATTGTGAAGTGCCTCAACTTTCTAAAGTTATCATCTAGATAATTAGTCGATTGTATTTACGTATAAGAAATTTAAAAATAAATGGTTTTGTCCAAAGTAATTACATTATTCAAAAAATGCACTGAAGTTTAATCTGAACTCGGAAGAGAAAATCTAAAGAACACATCATTGAACAGATATTTGGTAAAATATGATGTTTCACGGAGACTGAAAACGTTTTTACACAATTGTTTGTTTGTTCTATTAAAATTTGCGCAAAACTATTTGACAGCTATCTTAGCTAGTTGTCCCTGATTTGGAAGTGATAGGTAATAGGGTATTATTTATTTGTTGAAGTGCAGACAAGAGGAAAGGCAACTAGTTAACACCGCTTACCTCAACTTCTGAGCTACTCTTTAACAACGACAAGTGTAATCAATCGTCATATCATTACGCCTTCGTTGCTGAAATGGCATGCGTGGCCATAGTTAAAGTAACATCAAAATTATATAGAAAAAAGTAATTAATAAAATACATTTTTCTTGGCTGCATATTCGTTTTCATTGAAATGAATTAAGAGAAACTATAATTTTGGTACCTTAACACTCGCAAAAAAAATAACATTTTAAATTGCAAGAACAGTTAATTACATTTGATGAAGATAAAATATTTATATTAATTAGAGAGAATATCAATATAGATATGCAGGTCACAGAAAGATGGATAGAAATGCCATCTTACGCAAATAGGTCATATAACACCAAAACGAATTAAGTACAAGCTAAAAAAAATGAATATTGATTTTATTACACAAATGAAATAAAGAGGTAGTATGCTCATAAAGAAGCTATAAAAATACGCGAGAAAACGTATTAACAACTTATTTAACTTCTGAAATAAGTCTTCCGATGGGATAATGGAAACTTTACAAACTTACATCTTTGTGATAGACACAGCAGATGGCGGTCATCCCATTTTTTTTCAAGTTAAGGTAGAGTTTAAAGAAGAATATTTTAAAAATCTTTTTGTTGTATTTTATTATCATTTATTTTTTCATAACATATAAAAGTTACTGTTAAAGCATCGTTTTTTCCAAAAATTTCCCAAATTATTTTTATGATATTTTTATCGCTCCCAAGCAATGCCATTTCAGTAAACTTCACACCTGAAAACAAACTTAGCAATATATGAGCTGTTCCATTAAATTTTAGCAATTATTTCTGTTGCTGTTAAAGTAACAGTGTTGCCCATTTTAATCAAAACATCAATCATGTTTTCCTGAAACTAAAACCTCATTCTGCCAATAATTAACACAACAGCACAATGAAACTAAACATGTTTATATTTATTACGTACCTTAGCCATTATTAACTAGTCAAAAACTATAGAAATCTACGAACTATATGCACTGTTATCCCTAGGAAGCTCATCATTGAATGAAAAGATGACAGGTAATTTCCTTTTTCTCAGGTACAGTTCCCAACTTTGAACGTTTGTGGATGAATTTCCAAACGTATTTTAAACATAAAATACTGCAAAACACCATAGGTGTTTTAACTGTCTAACCATAGTTAGAAACTAGTTTAAGTTTTTAATATTTATTCACAATCATCTTTCTAATCCTAAATGTATGCTATAGCTTTATATAAAAACTAAATATTTTTAAAGGAATTCTTTGATCTACATGCATGCATGTAAATGTATATATATACTTATATTTAAGTTCATACTTAAATTCATACTGCGTTAACAAGGTTCATTACGAACCATGGTACTGGGTGCCAATGGTGATAATTGCTTTATACATTCCCCTTGAGATGTGCTTTTCACTTACAAGGCTAAACAGATTTTATGTTTAATATTTACGAAATCTTGAACTTGTAGCAGGATGTAAAGTTGTAACTGTATTTTTGGAATTGATTTTTAAGGGTTTAATTTATATAATTTGAAGGTTTTTGTTGTTGAGAAGAATGACATTTCCGAGTCCGATGTTGAGGTCTTATTATTAAAGTAAGGCAGAAGCAGTTTATTAGCTATTCCTTTACCATCTTTATTTATTTTTGTATGTAAATATCTGTACAACTGTAAAGTTACAATATGGTTCAATGAACTTCGACCATTGGATGTGCAAACTGTGGTTTGCACTCCTAAAATGCATAGACTTTAGAGACAATACATATATATGAGCGTGTGTGTGTGAGAGACAGAGATTGATCAACTATAACACATAATTTGTATCTATCTAACTTCTACTGCAGCTAAAAATAGTATAAAATATCAAACAGTGAAGGTAATTACTAATGTTCATTAATACAGAATAATAACGCACAGAAAACACTCATATTGTACATTTACAATTTTCTAACGTTCTCCCATGTGTTGATGAAAAGCAAGAAAATATTTTGATGCTTTCTTGTGTAGTTTTATGTTTCGAACTAGATTTTAAGATTCACTGTATTTGTTACTTTTAGTAACTTTGTTACTTTTGTAATAAATTAACTATTTGTTACTTAAAATACATTTCTTTTAAGAAAATCAAGTATTTGAAGAGATAATTTCTTCTTCAGAACGTCGATAATGTACGTCGCTGAATGTAGTGTGGCGAACTAACATGTTCTTATTTCAAAACTATCCAAATATCATTTATATGTGTTTCTTCATACATCAAAGCCACATCGGGCTATTTGTTGTGTACAAGGAGGGTAATTGTGCTCTCTGATTTTAGCGTTGTAGATTCGAACATTCACCACTGTCCTACTGAGGGGACAAATATTTTTGTATCGAGCTAGAACATTAATTTAATTATTAAGTTACAGCTACGACATATTAAATAAATTTGCGATATAGAATTATTTAGCGGTAACAATGAACTTTGATCTAGGTTTTTATGACTTATTTTTACTTTTTTAAATAGAATTGTCTATTTAGAATTAAGCAAAAAGATACATAATAAGCTGTCGGTACTCTGCACATCACTAGTATCGAAAGCCGGTTCTTAGCAGTGTGAGTCCGCAAATATACCTCTGGGTTAAATAGAAGTACACAGCGTCTTACTTAATTCTAACATGGATTGAATAAAACGTTGTTACATTTTGGAAATTTATAATTGCGCAGTACTGATGTATTTTTGTGCAGTGAGTTTTGTATCATTCTATCTTATATTTATATACTTGTTATTTTATTCAAGTAAAATTATAATATAAAAGACCACTATGTCTCACTTCCAACAACATGTATGTATATGCCACTAAAAACGTTATTTTAAATTTATGATAACTCTTTTAAAACTTAAAAGTAAAATAAAAGTTATACAGTCACAATGAACATAATGACATTTTTTCTGTGCAAACCAATTTATATTAACATGATCTATGCTGTAAACATATGCTTTAGTCTAAACATAATCAAAGAGTTGGTTTTGAAGGAATATATTATAACCTCAGAATTATTTCTGTTATCGATGTAGAACATATATTTATGAAAGTTGTACGTTCCTTCACTATCGATCCAATTTCTGTTATTCTGTTAGACCCACATTCTCATAAGTTCCCTAAGCCTAAACTCTCAAGGGTAGATAAAGTGAAAGCTTTTCCTAAAACCTAGATAAGGTATGATACGACGGTAAGGATAAAGCTCTGCCTTTCTTCACTTTCAAAGCTCGTACGACTTCCCAAGGGAAGATAACTCACTTTGCGCAGATTTTGCCATTCGAATAAGAAGGAATTTCTATCCATAGGTTTTGTCTTGTAGCGATATAAGACAGGTCCCATGTAACTACCACAATTAAACTACGCTGTAAAAAAAATTAAAGGTCAGGTATGATTTTCACATCATATTATTATTATTCAATTCGAAGTTTATAAAACCTAGAAAGGTAGTATTCAAATGAAAACAAAAGGGACCCTCAAGAGTCGCGGCATTTGAAGCACCTTCAGGTATTATTAGAGTAAATTAATCTCTGATACTTTTTTTTCCTTTATATTTGTTATATTTTTGTGCGCCATCAATACCAAACTTGAGGCGCGCCTATACTCGATCCAATTTTATTACTAATCAGAATCTCTAACAGCCTTCTTTCAAATTTTAGTTACTTCAGGCAGGATTAGCATAAATTTGACATGTCATCTTTGACATCTTGTGTAATCAAATAATTCAGTAGAAAGGATTTGACCTCTTGAGTCCAAAACTGTTATTAGATTTTAAATCGGTCTATAGGTTAAAAGTTTGATCTTAAAAAATTAAGATCTATTCTATGACTGACTCGTAATCCGAGGGTCGCGAGTTCGAATCCCGGTCGCACCAAACATGCTTGCCCTTTCAGTCGTGGGGACATTATGATGTGACGGTCAATTCCACTATTCGTTGGTAAAAGAGTAGCCCAAGAGTTGGCGGTGGGTGGTGATGACTAACTGCCTTCCTCTTGTATATATATTTCATCATTAAATGTTTAAAACTTTTGATTACGACTGCATATGATGAAAACTACGTGAAATCTACGTTAATAGAAGAGGAAGCTAAAGGGAAGTTTTGTTGTTGTTTGAAGTTAAGCATTGGTTTTTCCACCAGTTTTGTCTGCTAATCCTTTTTTGAATATCAGTTTGAAATTTTCTTCGTTGAAACTCGCCAATAAAAATAAACAACTTGTTTTTCCACTTCAGCTTTCCTTCTCATTGTCACGGTGGTATATCTGTAAACACATACCGCTAGAAACCTGGTTTCGATAGCCGTGGTGGACACAAATAGCCCTTTCTGTTGCTTTGTGATTAATTCCAATCAATCAGTTTGTAAACACAGTTGCCAGTATGGTTTATATTGTACAATAAAAGTTAAACTTCTGGCAAGTGTATTAGTTCTCACGAAGATTGTTTTTTAGACATATGAGTAATCCTTATAATTTTTAACCAAGGTAGATTTTAGACATATTTAAATTTAAACCATAGTGAATAACAGGTGTTTATTTTGGAAGAATTATAAAATACAAAAATAAATTAGAAATTACTCTTCATCTGAAATAAACCTGCTGTTATTCAAAATCCTCAAGAAACGATAAAAATCTTTTCATAAAGAAAAATAGAATATTGACTAAAATAGTTGGTATGCAATGTCCACCTACGTGGTTCCCGGATTGGCAAACGTTCCTTTTTTTTTTCGTGCTTTCCATCAAACTTCTGGAATTACACGAGATTAACGTCACAAAACAGTTTGATTCTTATTCAAATATTCACTTCTCTTTGGCATATACACACAACAATTCTTTGATTCAGTATTATATCAGACTACGGCTTATGCTACTTCACCTATTTGTTGTTATTTTCAAAGTACAGTACATATTATTCCAGCATTCATAGCGTATTTTCCTTATCTATTTTCGTAAAAGGAGTAACCGTTTATTTGCTAAAAATAATATATGTTGAAAAGGAGACCTGAGTCTTTCGAACTATTTTTCTATAACGAGAAAACTTTTTCACAAAAAATCTTCACCTATCTTTACGTGATTTATTAAGATGCTAAAACCGATTTTTCTTTGTTAGTTTGCTAGTTACAATAAATTGCATATTTAATTTTTCTTGTTATTATTATATAATCAGGGATCGTTTCGTTGAGTTGTCAGTGTATCTGTTAGAAGTATTTACGCTTTAATGGAAAATTCCAAATAAATCAAGCTTGAAAAAGAAAAGTAATTATTCTGAAAAACATTTGCTTTAAGATTAATAATAAGTTGTTCCATAGACCTAAATTAAACTGGAAGATTTGAATGTTTTAGTTTAAGTTGCGGCTGTATTTGTTTTATGATGTTAAAAAAAGTGCTATCGTGAAAACATACATTAGATTTTCTCTCTATTCAATGATAAGAAGTAAAGTAGATTTCGTAAATTGGCTTTGAAAAATTCTTGAAGCAATGATGAAGTAAATATTTTAGTTTTCTATATTAAAATACATTACATTTATAGATCATTTTTGTCTAGCGTTCTATCTTAAATAACTAAGAGAATAAAACATCGTTCACGGGTAAAATACAAGCCGGTGATTTGATATTTTACTGTCTTAAGTTTTCTTCTTCTGCGATGGTACTGAATATACATTTTATTCTATGTGAATTAGGTCTATATTAATGTATTAACCACTCTACTTAGTTATAGTGAATAAAGCTGGTGTAATTGGACCTTAAAACAGAGATGTCCTTTATTCACATCTCACTAAAGTTATTTAAAAAAAATTAGGTTATATTTGAATCATAAACATGAATAATTTATACGTTGTTTAGTGTTGTTCATATGAAAATCTTGTAATATTTTAGGCGTATTTAAGTTTCTTTTTTATTGAAGTATCAGAATAATATTTACGATATCGTTTAATTTTATTTGCATCAGACTGAAATGTTTAAAATGCGGTTTATTTTTATTGAGATCAAAGTAGTAAAATAATATTTAAGATACACTTCAGTTAGTTTTCGATTTTTTTCGCATATTATGTGATTGACCCATTTACAGGTTTCGCAGTGGCAGAACTGTATCTCTGCGGACTCACACTGCTAGAAACCGGGTTTTGATACCCGTGGTAGGCAGAGCACAGATATCCTGTTGTGTAACTTTGTGTTTAATTCCAAACAATCAATCAATCAAACCCATTTACGGGCAGTGTGGCTAAAAGCAAATAAAGGTTTTTAGTTTTTCGGAATTTGTTCTGCCACTTTATTGGGTTCAGCTCAAAATTAATTCGTTTTGTTTTTTGGTCGACGCACGCAATACACAAGTGTGCTTTATGCCATTTTGTTATCAATGATTCAGAAAGAAAATCTTGCACGATGATCACTAGTTTAATGTCTAAAATCTTTTTACTACCGTAGTGTTTACCGCGCTTTAAAACAGCAACAAAAATGACGTAAATTAATTAGAAAATACAATAAATATAACTTTTACAGTAGGTGAGTACTAGTTTTAAATGTAACAATGTTTCAACCCATAATATTGGATCGTAATAAAGTGAAAGTTATATTGTGAATTTTACATGATGAGGACTAGAGAGTGTGAGCCGAAACGTTGTAATATTTACGATGAGAACTAGTCTGATGTAAAAGCTATATTTATTGTATTTGGGATTTAACTATTCAGTTCGTTAGGTCTCTCACTACTCATCAAATGTTGTTGACGTTTCTGCTTGTTGTATAAATGTTAAACATGACAACGATGAATTTGAGATTCATCAATTTGAAAAGAGCATGTAGCCAAACAATTAGTCCATTTCTTTGTTGCTGAATCATTTTCGGAAATTATGAGCTAGAAAGTCTTCATTTCAGTGGTGATCCAGTCATCTGTTAGAGATTTATGTAGATTTAAGATTAATCTAATTCATCTAAGCTAGAAGAACGTAATGAGACATTGTTAGGATTACAGACAATAATAGTAGTAACAGCACTATAGTGATGAATGAATACATTCTAATCACCAATTTTTAATTTATGACTTTATATACTAGTAGCTAGTTCGACACGTAAAATTAACTGCATTATTTACTCCGTTAGCTTGCATGGAAGGGGCCTGGCATGGCCTAGCGCGTTAAGGCGTGCGCTTCGTAATCTGAGGGTCGCGGGTTCGCGCCCGAGTCGTGCCAAACATGCTCGCCCTCCCAGCCGTGATGGCGTTATAATGTGACGGTCAATCCCACTATTCGTTGGTAAAAGAGTAGCCCAAGAGTTGGCGGTGGGTGGTGATGACTAGCTGCCTTCCCTCTAGTCTTACACTGCTAAATTAGGGACGGCTAGCACAGATAGCCCTCGAGTAGCTTTATGCGAAATTCCAAAAACAAAAAACAGCTTGCATGGATCAGAAGTTCCTAAAAACTGACTGTAATTAGATAGACTGCGTGATACCAACACACGAAAAAATGGAAAGCATCACATCCCTCATAAGCAAGATAATGTGTTACTTTCCCATAGCCATTCCCGAACATAATTAATTCATACACGACGAAAGATAACACATTGACAGTAGTTTAAACGTTTTTGTAATTTCATCAGTGGTTTTGAGAGGTGAACAACGATCCAAGACTTAGTTGATTATGCCTAAAAAGTACGTAATATATTTAATAAATATGAAGACGAATTAATAAATAATAAACTGATAAAATATTTGATCTCTGGTTTAAAATTTTATAATCAAAGCCTTAAATAACAAGCTTTCTAAGTGAACATGAAGGAGCAAAACTCTGATTAGAACACAGTGAAATTTAGAATAATAAATTACATATATGTGACAAACAGATACGTTTCTTTGTCTTTGTTCACCTTTGAGATAAAACAGTGAAACTAGAATCGGTAAAGCTTGGTTCTGCCAAATGTTAACATCAAAATATTGATTACATTTTCAATTATTCATAAAATCTAATTACTCGGTCAAAACAATATGCTTATTTTAAAATAAGATTTAAATTTGCGTATATTAAGCAGGTAAAATCGTTGTAACTAAAGACAACAATGTTTTTTGTGCAAAAATTTGATTATTAAAATAACTCACTCTGCAAATTGTTGAATAAATGTGTGGTTTCAGAAGAATGATTTCTAATAAAGAGACTAGGAATTGAAATATTTTTCCTGCTTCCAATTATTGCGAGAGTCGCTGGTTCGAATCCGTGTCTCACCAAACATGCTCACCCTTTCAGCCGTTGGGTCGTTATAATGTGACGGACAATCCCACTATTCATTGATAAAAGAGTAGCCTAAGAGTTGGCGGTGAATGGTGATCACTAGTTGCCTTCTCGCTAGTCTTAAACTGCTAAATTAGGAACGGCTAGCGTAGATAGCCCTGGTTTAACTTTGAGCGAAATTTAAAACAAACCAAACCAATTATTACGACACTACATTGTCTGATAAAACAACATTGATTAGTATTTTAGTAATACTCAAGCAACTCTTATGAGTTGTATTGTTTCATAAATAGACATAGAGTCTCTTCTAGGCTTAGGTAAGGCCATAGTTAATAACAACTATCAACAATTATTTATATACATTTCTGATTGCCATCAGTCACTGATATTGGAAATCACACACTCATAAAAGGAGAGGTAAAAAGTTTCTTGATTTTTAAATTAATATTTATTTGAACTATTTCTTTGTCTTGTAAGAAATGTTGAAAAAATTGTACAGTTGGAGAAATTCATTTAATTCATATAATAAAACAAGCATTTAATATTTTCTCTAATTAATTTGAATCATTTAAAGTATCATGCGCGTAGCACAAAAAAGATATGTTGGACAAATAAACTTTGAGGGATCTCTAGATTCTCATATTATGTTACCTTTGGTGATTATCCTCAGTGATAACACTAATCACTTTACCTTGTTATATGGCATGCTTTGTTTTAACTAATATGACAAGCTGTCTCTTTTTTCCTTTTTATTAAATAAAAAAATCTGGTTGCATTAAAGGGTTAAAGCTACAAACTTTCATATATTATATGCAGTTATTTATAAGTGAACAACGAATTATTATATGTTCGAGTAAATAAAGCAAATAATCAAAATATTCAGTTATTAATCTACAAATAAATAAGGTTCTGTTTTGAAAATGGATAATTTAAACTATGTTTCATATGAACTTCCTAGGTTTTGAAGTTTTGTTAAATAATAAACGCATAGTAGAAATGTCTATTATAATACAGTGGTGAGAATTTTTTTATGACTCGCTCTCCTTCAAGCCTTTAAAGAATATAAGGGCATCGAATCAAAAACACATGTTCCAAAGTTCTCAGTATATTAGATACAACCATTTGCTCAAGTAATCTCTTCATCAAAAACTTTGGTTTCAGTATGTTATATGTAATGTTGCAGCCATGAGTCCTTATTAAAAGGTACCAATGCTCATTTCACATCGTTCGAAAATTTGTTGAATGTGATTTAACTCAAAGATTTCTGAAATAATAAACATGCTTTATCTTGATACTTTAAAGCTTTGAAATGTGAAATAAACGAGGAACTTGACAAAAAGTAAAAACTACGTTTTAATTAATTAACATATGGTCTTTCCTTGAGCTGAGAAAAAATCAAATCTTTTGTTTGATTCTTTAAACTTAAATATGGGAAACAATTAAGTTAATATATGGAAAAACAAAGGATAAAAATGAATAAACTAATTCTTCCTGAAAAGTAAATTGCTCTTTAAAAGCAAGGAAAAGAAACAATAATCAAATTGTACTTTTACACGTATTAGTAAAGGACAGCGTGAAATATAAGTAAGCAAACATGTTTGCTGTTTTTTGAATTTCGCACAAAGCTACACGAGGGCTATCTGCGCTAGCTGTCCCTAATTTAGCAACTAAGACTAGAGGAAAAGCAGCTAGTCATCACCACCCACCACCAACTCTTGGGCTACTCTTTTACCAACGAATAGTGGGATTGACAGTTACGTTATAACGCCCCAACGGCTGAAAGGGCGAGCATGTTTGGTGCGACTGGGATTGGAACCTGCGACCCTTGGATTATGAATCGAGCGCCTTAACCACCTGGTCATGCCGGGCCAGCAAACATGAAATCTATAAGTTGAGCCATAATGAATCCCACAATAACGAAAAACAAAACTACAAGAAACTGAACTTGCCTTTGTTCATGAGTAAGCTGTATTTGCATGTTTAGTGAATCTGTTTAACAGTACATATTAAATGAAATAAAAACTAAAAAAATGTATGAAACACAACATAATTATTATTTCACTAGTTCTTTTAAATGGAGATTGGCTATCATCATTAGTATATTTGAATAGACTTTAACTATAATCCTTGGTAAAGTTAACTGAGAGTTCGCTACCGTACCAAGTATGTTTGAATGGAGATTCACAAACATTCTTGGTATCTTTAATTTGATGTTCGCTATCATATTCAGTATCTGTAATTGGAGCTTCACTGTAATTACTAGTATATTTAAATGTAGGTTCACTAATATCCTTAGTATCTTTAATTGGAGGTTCACTTTCATCCCTAGTATCTTTAATTGAATATTTACTATTATTCTTAGCATATTTAATTGGTGTCTCATTATCATCCTTGGTATCTTTAATTTGGTGTTCATTATCACTCCTCATATCTTTAATTACAGATTTCCTATCATTTTTAGTTTCTTTAACTGGAGGGGCACTATCATCCCTAGTATCTTTAATCTGAAGTTCATTATCATCCCTAATATTTTTCAATCGGATGTTCACTATTATCCTTGGCACCTATAATTGGAGATTCCCCATCGTCCTTGGTATTTTAATTGAAGTTTCATTATTATTTCTAGTATCTTTAGTCAGAGGTTCACTATAAAGTTTATAATCTTTTTACGCACCGAATTGTATGTGCTTCGGTTCAGCATAGCCAGGTGGTTAAGGCACTTGACTCGCAATTCAAGGGTCGCGGATTCGAATCTCTTTCCACTAAACATCCTTGCCCTTTTACCAGTAGGGGCATTATTAGTTGACGGTTACTCCATCTATTTGTTGGTAAAACGTAGTCGAAAAGATGGCGATGGGTGTTGGTTATTAGCTGTTTTCCCTCTAGTCTTACACTGCTAAATTAGGGACAGGTATTTAAACCAAACTGCATATGGTTCATGATTTTGATGCTTAGAATACTATAACAATATCAGAGTCACACAGAAAGATGTATGCAAAAAGCCGTCAACTTTGCAATTAAACCAACTAATTACTGTTACAATGTCATATATGTATAGTTCCTAAAACATGAGTGATTTCAATCAATGTTTTCATCAGTTCTTTAAACTGATTTCTGTAACAGGCAGCAACATTAACTTACTCACTGTGACAAAGTAGAGAAAGTATTTGATAATTTGATATTTAAAGTTCGTGACATAGAATACACAAATGTTTGATGATTTATGTTCATCGTTAATTGTTTGATTAAATAATGCATATGCATGTCTTAGTATTTTAGATAAATTTCTTCATCCCAACGGAAGAATTATGAATGGCTTGTATGAAAAGGTTGTATTAAGGAAAGAAAATATTATTCGTGATGTTACTGAGGAATTTGTTTTATGTTAGTGCTATGTGTTAGCAAAAGAGAAAGTTTAAGACCATAAATTTGAACTTATGTGAGTGATTTTACAGTTAGCATAAAGTTAGATAAGTGTAGGATGCGTGATTTTATAGTTAGCATAAAGTTAGATAAGTGTAGTATGCGTGATTTTATAGTTAGCACAATTTTAAACAAGGAAACGTTTGGATTGATATGTTAAACGACAAAGTGACAATTGATAAAACAAGATTTCATTGCTTTGAGATTTTGGACGTTTGTAAGAGAAGAAAAAGTATGCTTTTTTAAATAAAAATAATAATGAAACTCTATATTACATGATTTCGACCAATTTTATAAGGTTCAAAAATAAAGATAATGAAGTTAAAGTTTCATGCAACTTCAAGATAAATTAATACTAGATTCGATGTTTTACTGCAAGTTGTTTGAAATTCTTATTTTTGTTGTTAATTGCTTTAATTGTTATCTATATCTTTATTTATACGCATAAAATATTTTACTTGTATACTATTCGAAGAGAGGTAACTTTACACTCAAGTCTTTTATTTTACTCATATTACACATTTTCTTGGAAAGTATTCTTAGCTACCGTTTTCTGAATGTGTATATAATGTTAACTACAATTGAAATGAATGACCACTTAGTTCAGTTACTTCTCTTAATTATTAATTAATCAATATAGATAGGAATATCTTAAAACACTATATCTCACATAAATAATTCAGTTTGGCGTAAAACTTTCCATGAATTGTTTAAATCTCATGGAAAATAAGATTTGAGAGCTTTTTGATGGTGCTAGCCGTACCTATAAAAACAGTATATTAATTATATAAATAAAACTTCCCCAAAATGAGAAGAAAATGACATTTACATTTTTTATGTGATTGAAGTAAAGTATGTCGGTAAAGGGTGTAAATAACTCTGTTGACATACAAATGTGTTCGTTTATAATTCTTAGACCTGCATCAGAAGTGGCCTAAGTTTATTCAAATCACACAAAACACCAAATTTCTATTACCAGATTTTTATAATAGGTTTTTTAATGACACATTTATTGATGTAGAATAAAACACATTTTTTTATTTCTCAGAAAACAACTACATCCTTATTTTTCAGAACTGCATCAGTTACATATTCTTGACACAGTATTCTCTGGTAGTCAGCAGATAAACTTATTTCATTAATGGTTTGATCCTTCACGATGGAAAGAGAACAAATAGCCCATTGTGTAACTTTGTACTAAATATACACAGGGAAACACGTGACAAACTTTTTATTACTGGTTCACGAAACAAGCCTAAGTGCTAATAAACTGTTCGTAACTATCAATGCATTTCTTTTTGTTCACATCATGCGTTTAGCAGTTGGAGATGCATTTCATTTAACGATAAAAATATATGTGTATGTATTCAAGCAAATTTAAAACCCGAAATATAGTGAAGCATTAGAAACGAATAGGCTTAAACTTTGTGATAAAAATTTTGTAAGCAGCTTTTGTGGTTGGTCTTTCCCACGTTCTCTTAATATGTCTATTTGAAATTCAAAGTCGGAAGAGATGTGTAAATATTGTTTGATATTTGATACACTTCTGAATTTGAATCCAAGATGGACAACTTAATTTTTACACATCTCTGATTTTGAATTCTGAATAGACAAACTAATAGATATATGTGAAGGGAATTTACAGCTTGCATGATCTTTGTTATAAAGTTTATATGCGATTACATTTCAGTTTAAAGTATTATTTTAGTATTTAAACTGTTTTTAAGAAAATATTTCTCTTTAAGTACTAGAGTGCGGGATGGCTCTTTCATAGAGCTCTGGATTTCGAAACTCATAAGCGGAGTTCGAATTTGTGCGCTACCTCAAAATATTTCAACACTTTAAGTTATAGGTGCGTTATAAGAGTTATAGTCAATTCCCTTAATCCTGGATAGTTAACTGATAATCTTAAGAATTACAGTCATCTAAAGTCCTATAATCATTGATCCTACTTTTTACTTTAGTTAATTAGTTTGTTAGAATTAAGCACAAAGCTACACAATGGGCCATCTGTGCTTTGCCCACCACCGGTATCGAAACCCCGTTTTTAGTGTTTTGTCCGCAGACATACCACTGTGTTACTGGAGGTGTTTAGTTTTAGTAGGAACTTAAACTGTATTGATATTAATATCTGAAATAGTAAAATGTTTCTATAATATTTAAAGATGATTACGTTTCTGAATCTCGATCTTCTTTAATCAGTAAATTTAGAGTGAAACAACAGATGTCTTAAAAGCTAGATACTCGTACATATTACATTAACTCTTCTTGCACCCCATTGGCACAGCAGTATGTCTGTTGACTCACATCCGCTAAAAACCGTGGTGGGCAGAGCACAGATAACCCGTTGTGTAGCTTTGTGCTTGGTTCTAAACAAACAAACTCTTCATAAATATGTATAAGTAGAATAAGATAAAAACAGTAGGTTTTACAGGGGTGGTTGTTGACGAGGTCTTGCATGTAAAAATATATCAGTAATTAGATTGATTTATTTAGAAAGTTTGATTTAATAGACTAATATTCAAAGTATATAAATAGAGAGATAAAAGTACATTTATTTACTTGTATAAGTTTTGTTTGGTATTCTCTAGTACTAACATTTTCTGTTTCAGCTAAACAAGAAAAATGTTAAAAATAGGAAACAGAAACGATTTTCTCAGCAACTATAATTAAACGTTTGAAAATTTAACTGAAGCTTTCTTTTATATTTACTTTTGCAACGATACAAGTATTTTCTGTGTGAATGGATCGCATATAAATATTTAAAGTTGTGATATTGAAGCATCGTTAAAGAAACGTCTTATATGTTGCATTTAAGCAATATTTCAGATAAGATGGAATTATTCTAAAACTACTCTTTAGATCATCTGCAAAATTTATCGCTAAAGTATATAACTTACTAGTCACGTCCGGTTAAAATAGTTACTTCAACAGAAAGTGTTTTAAAAACAGAATTTAACCTATACTAAATGCACTTTATTTTAATAACACATTCCAAATCACAAGTTTTGAAATAATACTAACATAAAACTTCAACAATAAATAATAAAATTTCAGAAGAAAGTTTCTATTGTTACATACATCAATATAAAATTATGAAGTGTTTGGCCAGTTTCAAATTTGATTATTCCAGGTTTTTAAAGAATGTACAGCACTGTACAAAATTGTTAGGATCTTTCAAAGACCAATTGAAATTAAATCGCAGGTAAAACATGAAAAGTTTGTTAATCTTCACATATACCGTAACAGAAACTTAGAGTTTTAGATAATCAAACAGTTAATATTTTATAATTCCCACTTTTGCTTTGATAACTACAGACAGTCTTTCAGATATTGTTGCAACATATTTATTCAAAGTGACAATTGGTATTTATCTCAAGTGTCTCTGATATACCCTCATAAAGTTTCTTTGAAGTAGCTTTTCATTTGTCATATATTTGATCTATCAAAACCTAGATCTGCTTAATTGGGTTGAGATCGGAGCGCTGTGGGTGGTATTGTATTATTTGA
Organism: Tachypleus tridentatus; assembly: GCF_004210375.1. Classification (NCBI taxonomy): domain Eukaryota; kingdom Metazoa; phylum Arthropoda; class Merostomata; order Xiphosura; family Limulidae; genus Tachypleus; species Tachypleus tridentatus. The sequence goes on along the minus strand of NC_134832.1, from coordinate 109,717,259 downwards.
ATGACTTCACCAGCTTCTTTCTTACCTAAGTAATTTCTGCATAGGCGTGATGAATATTTGGTCATTACATTTTTGGCAGTAGAATTCTTTACCAATAATACGCAAACCAGTGAATATACTATAACGGATAAATATCTGATGGTACTTGCGCTGGTTCATTATTCCATATATTTTGCAAAACAGGAAAACACCCTAAACCTTCACACTACTCCCACCGTGTTTGTAATAAGTACTATGCATCGAAGTAAGTATATTTTACCTTTCTTCCACAAGACGTACAACCTACGCTTTGAAACAAATATTTCAAACTTGGACTCATCCGTCCATAACACCCTTTTCCGCTCCAGTTTTGTACTTTTTAGTACGTTTCAGGCTCTTAACAATACTTAGATATCGAAATAAAGTTTTTTTAACTGTTACTCGACCAAATATTCTATTCTCATTGACTCTTCTTGATACTGTAGATCTGAATACGTTTCTGTTATTTGGTAGATGGTTGTTTATCTTGTGCTTGAGATCAGTGGCAGTCTTCCTTTTGTCCCGAAGGCTACATAAACAAAGATACTTAACCTCAGTGTCATTGAGTTTAGGTGTTCTGCCTCTTTCTTCCCTATTTTAAAATTACCTGTATTGGTCTCACAATCTAGAGTGTACTTGACAGTGTTTGGAAACCATTTCAAGTCTGTAGCAATTTGTCAGACAGCCCAATCAGCATCACGTAAACCTTTTATATGAGTTCTCTGTTTTACTGACAGTTCTCTACGCTTTTTGGGGCCGTGGCATGCAAAAAAAACAACTTAATATATAGTGTTAAACACTATTTTTATCAAGTTTTATTTGTGGAGTGTTATTAAATTTATTTCTTCTAACATATACCGGTACCATATGCTAGCTCCTTGCTAGATTCTTTCTTCATAGTCAAGACACTGGATGGAGTACCATGGTAGTTATTTGAGACCCTAAATTTGATCAGTGTGTTCATTCAAGCAGAACATTTATGACATGCTTTTGCATATGGGAATTCTAAAGAACTGTAAATATTCCTACCCTGGCTCATTCAGTTGTAAACACGGATCAGTCAAACGTTACCACAGTTTTGAAATTTACATTCTGTAATGGCATGGAAGAAATAAACGATATATCTCAAGATTCTGTAATATTTACTGCACTACGTTTGGTTTATCTTACTAATTCTTTCTGACTGAACGGGGCTTGGCATTACCAGGTGGGTTAAGGCTTTCGACTCGTAATTCGAGGGTTACGGGTTCGAATCCCCGTCGCACCAAACATGCTTGCCCTTTCAGCCGTGAAGGCTTTATAATGTGACGGTCAATCCTACCATTTGTTGGTAAAAGAGTAGCCCAAGAGTTGGCGGTGGGTGGTGATAACTAGCTGCCTTTCCCTCTAGTCTTACACTGCAAAATTAGGGACGACTAGTGCAGATAGCCTTCGTGTAGCTTTGCGCGATATTCATAAACAATCTGATTGAAGGGTGCTTAAGTTTTTTTAAAAAACTTTTCTATGTTTCTTTTACACATGTAAACTTATTAAGATGCCGAAACAGCCAGAGCTGAAAGTTCTAGCTTTCCTTCCACTTTCAATACTACGTTTTTTATTTTATTTTGATTTAACTAATTTAATATTATTTATAAATACGCCGAGTAAACTTGTTTTTAATTATGAAGTTATCAGTCCTGGAGCAGTTACTTAGTTTATTAATATGTTTTAAATAAATTATTAGTTCAATCAAATCCACGTTGAGTACGGCATTCTTGTCTTAAGCTATACTTTAATCAATGCTGTAATTTGAAAAACATAGTTGTTATACTATTTTAAAAGTCTTGTATGTGTCTGTTTTAGTTGGGGTTTCAAAACCGCGAGAATCGATAAGACTAGAAACTAGTGCCAAACAGTAGCAGTTGATTAATAAGCAGAATATTTGTAAATACATAAGAAGCCTGTCTCAGTAGCCAATTTTGAGAACCTGTCTTAACATATTTTTTTTCTCTCTATGTGTTAATCTGACAGACATTGAGTGTGTATTGGTAATGCAAAGGGTCATTCGAACAAAGGCTGTTATTCTATCCGCAGACAAGATTATGTTTGTTTTTTACCATTGACACACATTCCGGTAATATTGGATCAAACTCAGTCTTTTGATAACCATACATAAAAAGATTATCTGTCTACAATGACGCATTACAATAATTGTGAAAGATAAGTTCTAACGTTTATCAGCAAGACTATAGAGGTGTGTGAACGATCTGTAGTAATGATACGAGGATGGGTTCTTACGCCTTTTAGCCTTTCTTTCATCATTGATAGAATTTTGTGAGATGAAATTAGTTCGGATGTGCAAGTTTCAACGGGCTTATACAATGTATATTGTTGTAAATGTTTCACTTCTCGTTACATACTTTACATTGTTCATTACTTTTTTTTAAGAAAACGCGCTAGAATATTGTTGAAACGTCGAGAAACTTGCGTGATTTGTATAAAAGCAACACGCCAAGACAGAATATGAGGATTATTATTATTGGACAGCTACAGTTAATATGCTTTAGGCCTAGGAAACTATAATTGTGATTAACGCCTACTAATTGAAAAACTACAGAATTTGACCAGAAAAGTTTATAGATTTCGAACATTACAAACCGTTCGACTTCAGTAAATTACTTGAGATATTAGAATTTCTACAAGGACATTAATACTCATCATCAGTAAGAAGTGAACTTATAAGCGGTGTGAGGCCAATCAAGAAATGAGAGCTAGCTAGTTTAAGTGAGGTGGACAATATCAACTCAGAATTAATTTGTTCGTCATGAACCTGGATCGTCGATTAAATATTCAGTTGTAGGTCAGATATAAGACTCACTATTGTTTCTCAGTTTGCAAAACTCTTGTATATAAACTATCATTTGTAATCGTTATTAGTAATAACTGTTATCATAAAGTGTATTATTTTTTATTTGTTTGTATATTAAAATATATTTGTGTTAAAAAAGGAGAGCGTGTGTATCAGTCTTGTTGGTAAATATCATAAGTTTGATACATATTGACTTTTAATTAGCTTCTAAATTAAAATTGAAATTTCTGGCTATTTAAAATCTTTATACCTGGTATACGTAACATAATAAATCGGAGACTCATTCGAGGTAAATTATAATACATAACATGCACTTTAACTTAGTTCCGAATATCAGAATATTGATGTAAAAGAAACGTCCAAAGGGAATGAGCAACGAATTCATGTAACATAATTAACATACTAAACCTTGCGTCTTGAATTCCCTACTCTAAAAATATAACACAGTGACATTTCATGTGAATTTAAAGTAATGAAGAACAAATGAAATCTCAAGATCCCCATAGAAACTCTTACAAAAGATATTGTTTTTCCTTGTTTAGGATACGTTACTCATTCAAACACTAGAATGTTTGAAAGAGTTGCTCTTGTACGCTTACTTAGTGAACAATCCCAAAGGAATGTTTGAAAAAGTAATATCCTTTCTCATTTTATAATTTTAAATTTTAAAAAAGGAAGTAAATGCTAAAACCCTGAGGAAATAATGATATTTGAACATCCTATTTTATGCTTTCGGTTTGTTTGAGCTGTCGTTCTTTACAGATACTTGATGTGCCATTTGTTTCGGTACCAAACATTTAATTTGATCAACACTCTTGGGAAATTTGCAAAACACACTGCAATATCTTCTATAGGTTATAGCAGCTGGGTATAAAACAAATAGCGTCTTCGTATCTAAATATATGGAAACATTAATCTTTAAAACTATTATGTCTGTGAATAATTTTCACTTAATATGAATAAAGGCATGACACTTTGCATAGATTTATATCATATTTGAGTTTTAAAACTTGTTTAGATTCAAAGTTTTACACTGATGCAATTTTGTTTCGTCTTCCGAATGTTGAGAAAACTCATTCTAATATACTTCATTGGTTTTCACAGATGCTGTGCACGTATTTTGTCGTAAGAATACCAAGTTTTCGTTTCTTGAGGTTTATCTACGATGTTCTTGTGGCTAAACGTCTATTACAAGCGAGATTCGCCGCTTACCTGTACGTACTCAAATTCTGAGAATAATAATAAAAAAATCATTTAACTTTAGCAAAAACGGGTTGGTTTGAACAATGCATGTCGAAAACCAGAACAAAATATATAATTATGTAAATGTCAAGCTGCGCAACTTTTGTTACAAACATGTATCTAAGAAACAAAGGAAAATGAAATAAAATGTCTCTATAAAAATGACTTAGTGCAATAGTTCACAGATTTTATTTATATTTATCACTTGACAGAAAATACATTGAATGACGTGTTTAGGAGTATCAAACAGGACACTTGAAATTGTCTTCTTACATGTGTTTGAAATTCTGATTGACAGTTTCGAGGTTTTCATAATCCTTTATATCGGTAACAATTTTTTAACAATACTTGAAAACACAAAATGATGAGGTCTGCTTGACAAAAGTAGAGAAAATACTTAAGTTATGAACGGATGAGACTACATGTGTGAATACTTCGTTACTGTATTCTGATCTCGTCATAGTACATCTTTCATGTCTAATTTTCGGTGTATAACTGAATGAATAGAAAACATGGTAAATGTAAGTGTTTGGTGATTGCTAGCTCCCAGTGGTGAAGTATGTAAAGGCTGATTTATGCTTATTGCTGCGTAGGCAAGAAAGTCACGAAGTCCTCGGTATTACATTAGCCAATCACGTGAAGACGAAAACACATATTGAACGAACAAAACGACATGTATGTTATTTCTTGACAATAAAGACGTCTCGGAAAGCAAATTAATCTTCATCGAGGCAACAGATCAACGACGAAACGGTAAGCTCTGAGAGCTGGACGGACACCCTTTGAGCAGAAGGGTTTGATGTGCCACTTTCACAAATAATTGAGATCATGTTTGATAACATCCATGTATCTGAGTTTATGCTGTATAATAAGGAAGAGCGTGCATAAAAAAAATACTTCGGAAGATTATTCACATAAACCTTAATTAGAGCACGAAGACGAAACACATGCACGTGTGTATTACTTAGTCTTTGTTTATAAAGTATTATTACAATATACATAGAAAATTAAAAGAAATTTTCGAATTAGTTTACATTCTTATTTAAGGAAGTAAATAAAATATGTTCTTATATAGATCGTTTTCCTTACATTTCCTGATTTTCGTTTTGTGACATTTTGTTGCGACATGCGTAACACAAAATATTAGTATAGTCCTCCATCATCCATCTTCTACAAATATACTAACGCAATGTTATTTTTTAAATTAAACCTTTGCTTGTAGTCTCCATTCTTGGTCGAGAGCGAGGAATGTTGACTAATACATTAAACATGTCAATAGCTCTCATGTAGCTTCTAAGAACAAATTTATTATGAAATCAAGCGAATTTTCTTTTCTGTCGGCGCTCATTTTTATTATTCTCTAGTCATCAAGAAATAGTAAATTTAACTTCTGCTATAGAACGTGAAAAAAATTTACTTTTGTTACAAAAAAAAAAGAACACTTATAGTATTCGCTCTTCGAAATGATCAGGTAGTTCTTTCTCATGACATTTTTTTAAATATTAAAGTATAGACACAACTCTGATTATTGTATTAAATATATATTAACATAAATCTAAAAACAATTGGCCAGGTGGGTTAAGGCGTGCGACTTGTAATCTGAGAGTCGTGGATTTGCATTCCCGTTGCACCAAACATGCTCGTCTTTTCAGCCATAAGGGCGTTATAAAGTTACGGTCAATCCCACTGTTCGTTGATAAAAGAGTAGCCTAAGAGTTGGCGGTGGGCGGTGCTGACTAGCTGCCTTCCCTCTAGTCTTACACTGCTAAATTAGGGACGGCTAGCGCAGATAGCCATCGAGTAGCTTTGCGCGAAATTCAAAAACAAACAAACCCTCGCATTTCGGCTTTACTGTAATGAACCGTATCTGTCTTGAATCATGGTATACCCATTAACGTTTAAATTTCTCACAAGATGCAAATACTGAAAAAATCAAGGAATTACTTTTCATATAAAAATATAAACCAATAATAAGCAAATATAACTAGATTTATTGTAGTTGATATTTTAAACATTATTTACTCTGTCTTTTAATTTTATTGAAATTTTTCGTATAGTGTTTTGTTTATTATATAAAATATTCTTTATTTGTGTAACAGCAATGTTAAGAGAAAATTGTTACCCAGTAATGAACAAATACGATTCACGACTTTCTCTTTAATTTTAATAATTTTGTTATGTAATAACTTATAGGCTTCTTAGTCATATTTCTTATTTTTTTAACTTTCCCTATGAAATTTCCTTTTCGTGTGTTAGACGTTATTTTTTTATAAAACAACAATGTTTATAATAAAATAAATTATCACATAAAAATATACTCTTGTATGCGATTTAATTCTAAAAATTTGTGTTCTGATGAAGGCATAAACACAAAAGCCTTAAAAAAACATTTTCAGAGAGTCACTGGAGTTCACGGTAATTTGTTTATTTCTAATCATTCTTAAGTTTGCAAATGTGACAAATCATTGTCAAAATATTTGAATAATTTATCAAAACTTTGTTTGTAACCAAGCCTGCCTGATGAACTATCACACTCAATGAAAGGTTCTGTTCATGGCAGTTAAGAACGGCGTAATAGTCTAGAAGGTAATTTTCAAAAGACTGTTTTATAGTATTGGCCAAAATATTTGCATGTTTTGGAGCAAATTAGATCATTGTATTAGGATGGAATATAAATAACCTTAGAGCTGTCAAACTTAAAAATGCATGTTATGTTGAACACCTAAAAGTGTAATTTGTATTATGAGTCACCTTTTATGAACATCACTTACGATTTATTACAACCGCAAGCATAAATTTATTGGACACCTGTAGAAAGATGTGCAATCTAGTAATTTACCTATTAGAACAAACCTTTAACTAAACACACATAATGACAAAATATAACATTACATTATTATAAATAGCGTGTGTAACTTTATATCAGCTCATTTTAAATATTCAGTCCTTGGCTGATCTTTCTCGTACTCTAATAACCTCTGCAAGACGACGTGGCGTGCTGTCAATGAGGTTATTTATGTTATCCACCGTGATGTTTTATCCCAACTGATCACTAGAATGTGCTGCAACACAGCTATATTATTTGGTGTAGGGTCGTAAAATTATAAATTTGAGACTTTGCTGGCCATGGGAATCTTGTAATATCCTCTTGGTAGAGATAATTCTATACAAAACGTACACTGTGAGCAGTTGCATTACCATCCCAGAACACAGAACTACTGTCAAACCTTGTCCTAGCATATGACAGAAATTTCTTCTACATGTGATTCCTATAGGAGGTGCAATTGACGTTTTTCTGGTGGATATGAAGAGCAGTTTTTCCGTAATTATGAACAGCTGTCCAAACATGTACTTCACCACCTCCTGTGTATTCTCTGTGAAAAAGGTAGTCTTCCATCATCTGCTCTCCAGACACACAACGAACATGAATCCTACCACAACTTTGATAAGTCGGAGACAGGACTTATTTGAAAAGATGACATGCAGCAAATGTTCGAGTGCAAATCAACATGCTGTCTTCTTGTTCAAGTAACATGGTGACGGCAGTAAATTCTGGTTTATACCATTTTACATATAGCCTTCTTGAAAAATAACCTTGTTAATCAATCTCCTATTTGCTGTTCTTTTAAATACTTTGAAATAGACGAGTTCTTACCATTCTTGTTGTATGATGATGTAAAACTTCTTTTGATCTTGACGCGTTAAACTGATCCAAACAACGTCATTTCAAGTAGTAATTTTCGGCGTTTACCAGTAGATTTTCCTGGAACATTGTTTCCTGTAGTTTGCTGACGATTTAGAATTCTGGATACGGTTCTGGCAATGTCCGTTTGCTTTATACCATTTCTGGACAATCAAACAATTTGACACCATTAGGCTTCTAGCAAGTGATAAGGCATGACTTTACACCAAGTACAAAGAAATAATCCGAACAAAGCGTTGATCTTTTTCGAAAAATGTTATACCAAAAGCGCCCCCTTTTATACAAACAGGTGTGTATATGTGTTTATATGATTATATGCTTCCTTTTCTGTTAGTACTCAGGCATTTACTCAAGAAGTACTTCATGAACATCAGTGTAGAACATTATGCAAACGTAGCGACTCGAGCTGGTTGTCTGAATATGAGCTTTGAAAACATATTTACCTGACCATCAATCAACCATCCATTTGCAAAAGGAGAGGTTGTTTGAGCATTAGCAGACTTCTATGAGTATCATTGTTAACTTTTTTCAATGTGTTCAGTAGAAGAGTCATCGATTTGAGGGAGATTGGTACTGTCCAGATTATTCTTAATGATTAATTTACAGCGGAGAAAATTTAAGTCCGTTTTTTCCCTCATAATAAACCAAACTAACACAGAATTTAGCCGCTTTCATACATTCATTAGCAAAAAGATAGGTGCGATCCAAAATTACTCAATTTTCTTCCAAGTCAAGAGTGTATCAAAAGAATTTTTTTCATAGCCCTGATAGACTTCTTGCGGATTCACTCCCAGAAAGTCCATATTGGATCAGCAGCATAATCGAGGTTAACGATTGTGTTGTGTACTTATACAACTTAAACCAAAATTAAACAAATATAAAAGAACATCCTTATAGTTATATTAATTAATAACCTACCATCTAACTGCAACGCCCCCTGCAATACTGTACCCGTTTATATTCTCGTCTCTAAGACATGTGTCCAGCGACGGTCAGTTGTAAACTCTCTTTGTTAACCTGAAGATGACCTAGGAAGGTCGAAACGTTGTTTCCTGCTTACCAATAAAAGTGTTAATACCCATACCAGCAGTTCTGAAATAGATTTCTATATAACATCTGCAAATTTATGTTCTTGTTTCTGATGATAAAGTGTCAAAAGTGGACAGAAATTCGATTGTCGGTCTTCTCATGGTCAGACAAAAGTTGTGGAACCGTTTTATAGCCTGCATATGTTAGCTAGCTAGCATTACCATTATTATTACCATGATATATTACCTGGGTAACTGTGAATTTCTCTAATAGCACTATGTACCAGAGAAGCAGAGATCAGAAAGCTTAACGAGTTAGTTTTATTTTTTCTGATTCAGATTACATCGCAAAGTTGTTCCTCTCTCTTCCTTATAACCGAATCTCCATTGCTCTTCTCGGTTTCATTTATCCTTTCTCTAGTTCGGATTGATTCACCAATGTCATATCTGTCAGATACAACATGAAATTCATCAGCAAGATAAAATCTAAAAAAATATTTGTTGTCCAAAGGAATAAAAAAAATAACAAATGTTATCTTTCTTACTTTGATGATCACTTGTATGAGTGTCAAAAAATCATTGATGGTTGCTGATTTATTTTCTATGTTTGAAAGTGCATTCATGACATTAAATTTCAAGCTCTTTCAAAAATCAATCTTTTTGGGTTTTCACCGAGTGTTATATTAATTCATATAAAGTGTCTTATAGTTATAGGTTGATCAATGCTGTCTTCGTAAAAGGTAATGGAGAAAGCTTAAGGGAAAGATGTAGGTTCTTGTATTAAATCCATGTGGTAGTATACATCACTGATGAAAGTTATAACGAGGAAACATAGAAAATATATGATCAGATATATTCTTAACATACATTACAGTCTTTATTTGCAATATACTTGGCAACTGGCAAGTAATTCACAGAAATATTCTCAGTGCTTTTCTTTATTTATATGACTGCTGTGAGTAGATTAAACCATCATTTTATCCGTCCTTCAATAGCCTTTCTAATATGTAAGTTTGAATTATTTATACGTCCACAAAAGTTTACTCCTTTGCGTACTTCCACTGTTGCACTTTTTAACGAATGCGCTAATATAAGCAGTCTCTAGATTTAGTTTCCAGTCATGCTTGCTTACAAAACTATACCGCCAGCTGTGTAACAATGTATTACGTCTATACTACAATATGACTCTATAGAATCTTTTCCAGTCAGCGAAGTGCACATAAATTGGTAGCTGGCTTCTGAAGTGAGGTTGAGGCGCTACAAATTAAAATATTTTCCTTTCCTTCTCATCCTTCATCACAGTTAATGATCCAAGCTAACTGGGCTTGGTGTTACCTAGTGGTTAGAGTGCCCGACAGCATATTTAAAGGCCTAGGTTTCGAACCACGATGTGTCGCCAAACATGTTCCACACTTTTAGCCATTCCCGTTACAAGGTTATAAATATCTGTGCAATTTGTGGATGCTGCTGACTGGGTTGTTCGCTCTCAGATCAGCAGTTTTGAATTTGGTGTGACTATATACGAAACTATCTATGTTTTTAAGTCCACTTGTGTGATAAGGCACGATTCGGAGTAAAAAAAAAATGTTTAAATACTAAATACTTTACACTAAGAGTGGTTTGTCTTGTTTTGAATTTCGCCCAAAGCTACTCGATGGCTATTTGCACTAGTTTTCCATAATTTAGTAGAGTAAGACTAGAGGGAAGGCAGCTAGTTATCACCACCCACCGCCAACTCTTGGGCTACTCTTTTACTAATGAATAGTGGGATTGAACTGGTCATGCCAGGGCAACAGTTTTTGTAATGAATTTTGGATTTCCGACCAATAGCATGCTTCCTACCAAATATGGATGTACACCACAATTAATGTTTGCTTTTGTTTATCATAAGCAGGATTTGTATCTCATTCATTTTACACTTTATCTATTACAAGAATAAAAAAATGAATTCGATTACTCTCATCAAAGTTATAACTCGTTGTTATGCAACATTTAATATGTCAATGTCCCTTTCAGCAACCAAATATCAGCCAATATTTAGCTGAAACGTCTTGCACAATTAAGCATCTTCTTCTCTGCATTGTTATTATTTTTACACTTATAAACAGTCATAAAATGAACATTGCACTTTTTAAACAGAATTATGTTTCACAGAACAAAATGTTTTTCACAATCAGAGTTGCTTACCATCGTTGAATTAAAAGGAACTAACTTATTTACTTCAAAAACTTTTAACACATAATTGGTCAAAACTATTCTACTTATTAGATATGTTTAGGCCTATAAGTGTAGAAAAATATTTGAAGTAAAACGACATGTCGTTCCATCTGTATAAATATGAGTGTGTGTGCGATCTATATAATCTAATTTGCAAATATAAAACATACGTATAACCACAGGCCACTTTTACACTACCCGTGAAGTGAACGATGAACTTTAAGATCTTAACAGCAAATACAGTTTGATATGATTAAAGATCTGATTGGCTCAAAACATTGTTTTCATTTAAGAATAAATTTACACTGTTGTTCATTCGGTACTATTTATTTTGGATAAGTAACAATAATTCCTAGACAAAATTTATTGCTAACTATTTAGAAACTCTCTTCTGACTGTAGAATAGGATTTAATTGTCATTATTATGGAGAACCTACGATACAAAGTGTACAACACGTTTTTTTAAGGCAACAGAACGGGAATCATGGTCCCTAGGACCTACAGGCAGGCTACACTAACCACTATGCCACACCCAAAGCTGGCTTAGGATACATTTTTGTTCAAACTTACAAATATATAATATTGAAAGAATATTAAAAATATGTTTCTGCTGAATAAGTGAATTAATAAAATAAATAGCAAATAGATTAATTAATAGGATAAAGGTATAATCTTAATACTTATCCTGGTAAGTAGAATACATAAAGTTCTGTGTTTCTTCAGTATTCATTCAAATTGTTACCTAAATAGTTCAATGATGGAAAACACCAAATATTATTTTTAGAACATATAATCAAATCATACTTTTAAGCAATATAAAACAGCCGAATAGAAATTTGTTTAAAATTATGAATTATTTAAATATGAACTGATTATATAATAATGTAGAACATTAAAGAATACACCCGAGTAAAACTTCTTTTAGCTGGTTATATCATCTTGTAGGGCAGTATAATTCATCCATGAATTGGCAGTTTTAAATTGACAAATATGTTTTAAATTATCAAGCCCTGTGAAATATTATAAACCATTGAATAGAACATATTTCGAGCCCGGTATAACTGGGTGGTTAAGGCACTCGACTCGTAATCCGAGGATCGCGGGTTAGAATCCCCGTCATACCAAACATGCTCGCCATTTCAGCCGTGAAGGCGTTATAATATTCCCTGGTAAAAGAGTAGCCCAAGAGTTGGCGATGTGTGGTGATGACTAGCTGCCTTCCCTCTAGTCTTACGCTGCTAAATTAGGAATTTAGCATATAGCCCTTGTGTAGCTTTACGCGAAATTCAAACCAAACCTCGTGAATGTATTTGATAAATGCTATAGGAGAGTCAGAGTAAACCGCACTAACTTTAATCAATTAATATATTTCTACTTGATTATCAACTTTCAAATACAGTTTCTCATATTACCAGATGTTTTCTTATATATTACATTTATGTACAGTTTTCATAAAGATAAATCAGACATAAGTCCTATTGAATAAGAATTTATAGCACCAGGAGTAACATATAGATCGTCTGTTTTTGTGAGAAATAAAAAGATAAAGAATCATAACGCTATTTGAGACATTCAATTGGAAAAATAAATAAAATTCTTCATACTAAAAATCACTAGTTTTTGAATCTAACACAAAATAATGTGATGTTATTACTTTATATTCGTGCTACAACTCTTTTAGTTCAGTCATGTGCACATATATACCATACACGTAGTAATGAGAGTGAGAGAAAATTAGTCTTCACGTAAAGATAACAAGACTTAAAACCTTTTTTAACTCCTTGATTAAACTACTGGATTAAATGTTTCATTCCAAATTCCTAAGTTTCTGTAATCTAGAATTTACTTTTACTAACATATTTGCTTTATTGTATTAGCGATACTTGTTCCTAAAAGGGGAACATTTTGTTGGGTGGTGAATGGTAAAAATAATTATTGACAAAGTGTTTCTGCAAATACTGAAATCATTGGACAGAAGTTAATGAAAACACCACTTCGTGAGTAGTGTCAGCTGAAAACGATAGCATGGGAGCATGGATAGCCTAGTCACATCTGGCTCATTTTTATCCAACAAACTAAAAATTTTCACCTTGTTTTCGTATTTTGTAATGTACACAATGGTTTTATTTTAGCCAGTCGTTCTTTGAAAAGTAATTGAATGTTGACCAGGGTATTGCATAGCATTTTAATTGTTAATACAATATCATCATTGCGATACACAGTGATATTTCAATGTAGAATTCCATAAATAAATATTATTTTATGAGTATAACATTATATCTAAACAACAAACTTCGTTGTTTATCCTCTGTTTACATGTGATAGGAATATTAGAAAGCCTTGTAAAGAATTCAACTTCGTAGTAAATTAAAATACAAAGGCAAATGATTTCATTAAGATGTTCACTTTTTTAGTTTATTTACAAAACTTTCATTGTGATCAGGATGAAATTATTTTAGGATCTAAACTTTATATTGTTTATACGCTTTTAAGAAATTGCGGCAAATAAAATTACATTCAAGAGCTTAAGGTTATTTTCAGTTAAGATATTAAACAATAAAAAACTAACCAACTGTAACACACACGTACATATAATAATTTGTTGTTTTTTTATTTCGCGCAAAGCTACACGAGGGCTACTAGCACTAGCCGTCCCTAATTCAGCAGTGTAAGACCAGAGAGAAGGCAGCTAGTCCTCACCACCCGCCGCCAACTCTTTTACCAAAGATTAATAGGATTAATCGACACATTTCACGCTTTCACGGCTGAAAAGGCGAGTATGTTTGGTATGACGGGTATTCGAACAGGCGACTCTTGGATTACAAGTCGAGTACCTTAACCACTTAGCCCTGCCCGACCGCTTACTTGGTCACCTTGCATTGTTGACTTATAAGATTCGTGTTCTTTAATGCAGGTAAAATAAAGTTAATTTAATTTCAATTAATCACCTTATTTAATTACCTTATACAATTAGGTAGTTTGAAATGGATTCAACGTGTAAACGATTATGGCTGTAAAACGATAAACGACTTTATTTCCTTAAAGGGAATCATCAGTAAAGAAACAATTAAATAAATAATGAGCTCAACATCAGTTACATAAACTTCATAGACATTATAAGTTCCTGACTATTGGAGGAGGAAATGACATTTTTGTATAAAATAACTGTTTTGGAAACAAACAATTATTATGAGTAAATATACATTAAACTCTGAAACTACTTATATTTAGATAATTCCGAGTCTCTGTTCTATAGTTAAAAATCCGAGACGTCGAAAGGTTACCTTGGTTTGTTAAAATAAACTTGGATTCAAAGAAGTTAAAGGACTGAAAAGATCCATCACTAAAGAAAGAAACAAAATATCCCATTACTGTCGTCTCAAAACACAGAATATATGTTGAAACAAAACAAAATTTGAAATTAAAATTTTCTTGAATTTTTCATTTTTGTCGTGCGAATAAACGAAAAATTTAAAATATTCTGGTTCGTTTTTCTAGAGGTAATTACACGACAACAGAAAAATAGTTGTTCTTCGCGTAATGAACTGCGTTTAAAGTTCATGAAAACTATCGATATTTTATCCGGTAAGGATAATTACTAGGAAATACACTGCACAATGAAATCTAATTTGTTTTATACAATGTAAAATATGTGTCATTAGTTCGGAAAACAAAATAAACAACTATCAGAGAGTATCTCAACCATCGTAAATTATCTTTCAACACACACAAACATTCCTTTTGCTTAATGTTTATTCCTGTTAATGGCACAATTCTTCTCGTGGGTATTCGAAATGCATTTAAATCAAAAGAGCACAAAAATGCAAACTAATCCGATAAGGTTATTAAGCTGAATACTAGTAGGTATTTTTTTTTGGTTAATTTAACTGTTCATTATATTTTATGTTCTGTCCGTTCTTATCCTTTGTGCGTGTTTATTTTCTTTGTTTTATACTTTGTAATAATGTGTTCTGGTTCTGTGAACTTTATCTTGTTTATGTTTCTTCTGAATATTTTAAGGCTGGACAGGTATTTGGTACCTTAAATACTTCTAGGCCTCTTCTGTATCCTTTTTCAAATATATCAGGAGTCAGTTTCCTAATTTGAATATGACTGGTAACAGTAGTATTTATTTGACTCTTATCCTGAATGTGTGCGGAATATATTGTTCATATTACTGATTTAAACATTAACAGTCAGTTTCTCTTTTCTACAAAATGCCATCCTCTGTCGACAGCTTGGCAATCTGATTTATTTTTTTAAATAAAAGCTTTAAATAGATAATGAATAGTAAGTGAGA
Organism: Tachypleus tridentatus; assembly: GCF_004210375.1. Taxonomy (NCBI): domain Eukaryota; kingdom Metazoa; phylum Arthropoda; class Merostomata; order Xiphosura; family Limulidae; genus Tachypleus; species Tachypleus tridentatus. The sequence continues at coordinate 109,701,903 of NC_134832.1, read as the reverse complement.
GACTGGGAGGTTGCGATGTTTTCTTGTTTCTCTGAGTAATTATATCTTAATTCAAGAATCAACTTTTAATTTGTTTTTGTTCGTACTTGTGAACGCTTTTTAGCTTTGGATTGGATAGTTATTCCTTTGTTCTGAATTTTAAACAACCATTAGTGGTTTCCAGTCTTCTTTGAGTTTATTCTAAAACAGATGTGGTAGGAAATATTATGCTGTTAGAGATTATTGGGTGGAATATGGATGTTGTCTTCGTTTGGAAGTATTACTTGAAGTCCACTTTTACTTGTTGGAAAGCGGCAGGAAATTTATCATACTTCTGTTTATGTTTATATTTATGCTTGTGATATTTAACTAGAGGCCAAGTTGACAGTTACAGGTTTGGTACTTTTTTTTTCCTGGAATAGATGCGGGTTTTTGTTCGGTCAGTGTTGGCTGACGTTTTGCTTGGATTATAAGAGTAGAAGTGGTTTGGCCAAAAAGGTCAACGATAGGGGTTATAATACCTTTTTTAGTTTATTTTCTACTCGGGACTTGGTGTAGTGTAGTGGTTAACATACCCTAGATATGAACTTAAAGATTTATGGTTGGCATTTCCATGCTGCAAAAACGTGCAGTGTACTTTGAGGTCTCGGTTGCGTTATAAAAGTGACAGATGAACGTCAGTATTCAGTCAGACAAAAGTAACCCAGCAATTATATATATGTAAAAACGGCTCGTTTGGGTTGATAAAATATTTTATGTAGAGGAGCGAACAGCGTTTAGACCTTCTTCTGCCGATAACCGAAGTGATTTCGAACGTTGTTCGCTCCTCTACATAAAATATTTTCTCAACCCAAACGAGCCGTTTTTACATATATATTTTTCTCTACAAGTGGGTTTTCTCGACATCACTGATTATTAACCTAGGAACTGGCAATAGATGCTATTGAATAAATGTCTTCTCTCTAATTTTTCAGTTAAAAGATAGCACTAATAGCTTTGCACTAATTTCCAACTTGTTTTTTACATCTTCTCACAATTTTATGGCTATGGAGATCGACTTCCAATCCGCTATTTGCTTATGTGAATTCCCATCATCAAACATGCTCATTTTTATTTAGCCGTAGGGTATTATAATGTGATAGTCAATCACATTAATCATTAATGAAAGAGTAGAACAAGAGTAGTCGTTGAGTTGTGGTAACTAGTTGCCTTCCCTGCTAGTTAGCTTCACATTGCTAAATTAGGGACAACTAGCATAGATAGTCTTCGTGTAGTTTTACGTGAAATGCAAACAAAACCACAGTAAAACTTTAGAAAAAAATGCCTTGAAAATTTACATTTATCTCTTGACCAATAACAAATATAAACAAAACGTTTAGAAAAGAGCCTGAAATGGGCCCCAAAAATTGGAGTCAAAATATTCTGTCATAACTAAGTCAATTTACTTGAATATCGCTACTAACAAGCAAGTGGTTTCCAAAACAGTAATGTAAATAAATTCTTATCTGAAGAATAGTCAGTCCTGGTTACTCTAAATGGCTTTGGAGGAGTTTGAATGGATTCAGAATTGGTTTTATAAATTTACTTGAAAACTGATAAAACTATACAAATTTGATTTATTTAAATTAAGGTGTACAAAACTTTTTGAGTGGTTGTTTTTTTTCTGAATTTTCAAAATTTGTTGGTTTGGACAATCTAGAAAAGATTAGATATAATTTAATTATTGTGTGATTTTTTATTTTAAAAATATCGAGATAAACGTGGTATACCAACTTTTATGAAAATAAAATATTCCTGTCCAAGAACCTCCAGAAAGTTGATGACGTAAAACTTCGCCAGGCTTTCTCTTAACAGCATCAAATTCTCCTTCTTTCTTTTTTGTAGAGTCGACAATATGTTACTGAATGTTTTAACATTGAGAGAATGGTGTTTGTTCTATACCTTTACATATCATTGAGTCGTGTGTGTAAATAGCTTTTAACAATCTTCCTTTTATTCTCTGCTAAGTATAACAAAAACATAAAAATTATTTAGTGTAGAACACTATATTATATAATCACAAATGTATAGCTAACTTCTTCGCTTTATTTTATACGTTTGATACTTTTCACAAAACGTAGCTCTATAGTCTGTATATCGTGCTATGTGTGATAAAAAGAACGTTTTGGATTTGGTTCCAAAATGTTCACAAATATAAATATAACTCATGCAGGCGTGTGTATTTCTTTAAGAATTTTTGCGCAAAGCTACACAAAGTGCTAACAGTGTATAACTCTTCCTAATAATGTAAAACTGTTCCAAACTTTCAACTGGTAGAAAGAAAGGGGGACGACAAACAGTAAATTCTACCCGCCTCAAACGCTCAGGTTATTGAAAGCGAATCACAAATCCAAAAACGTATATGTTGGGCATGCTAAGAGGAAATCAATGCCAAGCCTATTTCACACAATACTTTTCCATATTTCAATGATTTGGTTTTAAATTTTGGTAATGTGGTAGTTTTTATATTTCCGTTATATTATGTGATTGCTAATAATTAATTCATTTACTATTCGTAAGCCATTAATATTAACCATTTTAATGTCATTAAATGGGCTACAGGTATTTTTAGGAGTTGTAACAGATTCATTTTTTTGTTATTAAAACCGTTTGAAACAGACGGAACAAGGGTACTAAACTCGAGGTTAGTTAATTTAAAACCAATGATCTGGTTCACTTTTTTCTTTCAAAACATCTTACATTAAAAAACAACAAAACTTTCTTATATACTCGGACTTTTTAGTGATTTCGTATACGTGTTGTGAACATATATCCTAAAGTATTGTGAAAGTTTCTTATTTTTATATTTATAAGAGCTATTTCAAATTTTAGTTTATGCTCTGTAAAATGGTTAATTAGTTACTAACAGTGATTAATTGATGTTCGTTTCATAATTTTCCTTTTTATTAGGTCCTAGTGGTAGGCCCGGCACGGCTAGGTGGTTAAGAGGGCACTCGACTCGTAATCTGAGGTACGCGCGTTTAAATCCCCGTCAACTAAACATGCTCGCCCTTTCAGTCGTGAAGGCGTTATAATGACAGTTATTCCCACTATTCGTTGGCAAAAGAGTAGCCAAAGATTTGAGGGTGGGTAGAGCACAGATAACTCGTTTAGTTTTGAGCTTAACATTAAACACTTCTTTTTAAAACTAACAATATTGATAAATACTCAAATTAGCTTCCCAACAACACTAGCATTGTAATTACGATAAACGAAATGAAATTAAACGTAGAAGAAGACGGTCAAATTGGAAAACTGTGTAACAGTAAACTGGAATGTAATTATATTGTTTGTTTTGAATTTCGCGCAAAGCTACTCGAGGGCTATCTGCGATAGCCGTCCCTAATTTAGCAGTGTAAGGCTAGAGGGAAGGCAGCTAGTCATCACCACCCACCGCCAACTCTTGAGCTACTCTTTTAGCAACGAATAGTGAGATTGACCGTCACATTATAATGCACACACGGCTGAAAGGGCGAGCATGTTTGGTGCGAGCGGGATTCGAACCCGCGACCCTCGGATTACGAGTCGAACGCCATGTAATTATATAAATGTCTTGTAGATGTAATATTTATATACATATTGAATGATTAAATCATGATCCAGCGTGGCCAGGGGTAAAGGTGCTCGACTCGTTATCCGATGGTCGGGGATTTGAATCCCCGTTACACCAAACATGCTCGCCCTTTCAGCCATGGAGGCATTATAATGTGACGGTTGATCCCACTATTCAGTGATAAATGAGCAACCTAAGATATGGCGGAGGGCGGTGATGACTAGCTGCCTTCCCTCTCGTCTTACACTGCTAAATTAGGGACGACTTGCGCAGTTAGCCCTCGTGTAACTTTGCGCGAAATTCAAAAATAAACAATTAAATCGTACGGTGATTTCTCAAAGTTCATGAACAATTACTCAAATACACAAACAATACCAGATAGACTTCTACATAGTACATACATACAATAAAATATTTGATAAAAAGTGGCGAAAAAATGAGTTGTTATGCGAACTAGACAGATATTGCATATATGATGAAGAGAGACCTGAGCACCTCTCCCAGTTAAACTTGTACATCAGATCTTTAAGATAAAATCATTTAAAATAATAATAATAGTAATAATAAAATACAGTTAATATAAAACAGGCCACTTACGTTGTAGACTTATTAAAAAAAAAAGAAAGAACAATATAAATGGACATTGCCCTGAAAATGACCAGGCTGAAGTTATCATATTATTCCAGCCATTCAGTATTTACTCGAAATGTATTAATCAGGCTACTCCAACAAAGTAATGGAAGGAGGAAGAGGTCTACTGTACCTGACCCTTCTGGGTATACAAATATATGTACCCAAACACCAGAGGGAGAGATGAAGCGTATTTCTTACTTTAAAAATGAAGTAATAACTATAATACTAGAATAAACTAACAATTGTAATCCTCTTATAAATAGTGTATGTGTACAAATAATATAGTAAACTATAATAATATTGCAGTAAAATTGAAATATATTTTTAATATTGGCCTTACAGTTCAGAACTATAAATAGAAGTAGGGGCCGCCAATTTTCACTGTTTCGAGATGTAGCACATGAGCCGTTCGTCCATTTGAAAGGTACCTGTGGTGCGTGTGGTATTAAATGTCCTTTTGTTTGGCGTCGACTTCACGTATTTAGCAAACTACCTCTTCTTTCAGTAGGTCGCTCATTCTTGGCATTAAGGCAGTAAAATTGAAATGGATGCTAAACCTAAACCACTCGTGCAGTTGCTTAGTTGTTAAAATTTGTCTTTTTCAAAGGTCCAAGCACCAGAAAAACAGACGAGCATTATATATTTAGATATACTGATTGATAGAAAGAAAGATTATATATCCATATGGTTATTCTGGAATTACAGATACATAACATAGGAAACTGGGAACCATAAATTAAATATCCTAGAAGAGGGCAAAAAATACATATACTTAATATTACGATTGAAGCTGTGTTAGTGATATTAATATTTAGTTTAAAAATATGTATTAACAATTTTGTAAGCGCTACAATAATTGTTTGAGACATGCGAAAACTTAAAACAATTATGTTGTTCCGTATTATCATATAGTGTAAAACATTCCTCGTTGTTTAATTACTTTGTTTTCAGTTTATTTGCTGTATGTTTTCCATGTTTGTAACCATGAGCATAAAAACTTATACTCGTCGATAAAGTTAAATGTAGACAAGAGTTTGTGAATGTAAACTATTTTAAGCAACATAACCTCAAGTATTGAATAACACGTCATTAGTTCATTTCACTCAGATACTATTTTACACAATGCCACAATTAATTAAAATAACACCAACAACTTTGTATTAAAGAGTTTTGTGTTATTCACATCAACACTGAACTACATGCATTTTATCCATTGGTAAAATACAACGCGATTTTTTTTTCATATATTTTGAACGTATCAATGGAAGGCATGCTCATGCAGGTTTCGTTGAAGATAAGTTCTAATAATTTCTCTTTTAAAAATCCCTTCATTTATCAGTTATCCTTAAGCCTTTCTTTTTCACAACGTCATTTGTAGAAATAGAGTCCAGAACACGCCCATAGAGTAACGTGCATTACGAACTTACACGGAATAAAACCATTATTACATGTTACACTCTTTTTTTATTTTAGATACAATTTCATGGAGAGAGACATTGAATTAGACAACAGAAGCTCTACATAAATGTGTTGAAATAAAACCACCTTCTTTGAGAACACCTGTATATTTAGTAAAATAGTTCCGACAACACTTTATCTTCTAAGAAATCAAGTAACTTTTTTGTTTTTCTTTCAAATCTTTTAGAAACCTAAGTAACCTCTTTAAGCTTGTATTAAAGAGCGTCTGAGATATCGAAATTAAATGCAATAACTAAAGTCAAAGTGAAATTGGAATATTTCTATTGTGGTTTATATTCTCCGCTAAATATTGCAATAAAAATCACTTAAAATGATTTAATATAGGGTTCAAAGGTTAACTAAGTGAGAATAACCCGAATACTTATAGATATTGAATGTTTAAAACACCACTTTGCGTTATTTCTAATATGCTTTAACATATTTCTGAGAAGTTATTGCATTCTATATAAGTTTAAGTAGGATAGTTCATATATTATAATCTTTTAATTCAACTAGTCATCAAAGAATATACTAGAAAATGTATCAACATATAGCTTTAGTGAGAAACAATAGTAATATATTTATTATAAGTGCAACAAATGAAAGACTGCAGAGAAGAGAAAGTACATGTGTAAGTTTTTTATGGTGAGAGTTATATCTAAAAGCTATTTCCGTATTAACCATACCTTACCCTCAAAAAACAACTGAATCTATGTCTTCCTTGTTTACCACTCATTTTTAAACAAAATAGAGATAACTCAAATGTTAACTGTTAAACCTTCTGGAGATGAAAAAAATAAGCGAGAAATTTTAATTACTGAGGTATGAATTAATTACCTTCAACAGGATATTACTAAAACTGTTGAATGATCTGTAATGATTTTTACAAGTAGATTAAAGGTTACACAAATGTCCTAGTATAGTATAAATCCATATTTTTCGTTATTAGTAGCATATACAATTAACTATTTCAGTTATACTAATTAGACCCTGTTCTTTATTAAGAAATACTAAGTTACAAATTATATTCTGTTCTTTATTAAGAAATACTAAGTTACTAATTATATCCTGTTCTTTATTAAGTAATACTAAGTTACTAATTATATACTGTTCTTTATTAAGTAATACTAAATTACTAATTAGATCATGTTCTTTATTAAGAAATACTAAGTTACCCACTAATTTATGGCCCTATGTTTCGGCTGGTTATTTGCTGCAGATTTCAGGAATTTCCTGAAAAGGAATTTGTGTTGGTTGTAGATAAGATTCCATCCTGGTTCTTCTTTATGAAAGAAGGCTTAGCTGGTATGCTAGCCACTCATAGGTGACTCTCCTTCAGGATTTGATTCAACTAGTTGAGAACTTTCAAAAGAAACTTCTAGGTTTTACTGGCTTCTATGATAGATTAACTGAGCGAGTTGTCAGATAGGTGGATGTGTATGACTTTTTTATCTTTTTTTTACATTTGTAGACGATATTCCACTATTTTCTTTTGATCACATTTATCATATGTTTGTCTTCTCTCGCATGTGGGCTATTGTAGATAGATTGATATTACAAAGTCTAGTATGTCTACTATGCTCTTAACTTCTAACCTTTGTTGGTGATGTTTGTTTCTCCTACGCATTTGATTATGCATTCACAAGGGATGTTGTAAAGGTTTGCTTCTTTTTATCATTGGGTCTTTAGGTAGTTTATTGTTAATATGAACTTTTAAATGGTCACATATTTGATTTTTATAGGCTCTTACGTCTCAATGGGAAATATATGGCATGATAAATAAGAAAACGGAAAAAACCCTTTTGGCTCCTTGTGTATAAGAAACATAATAAGCAGCATATATATATAAGCTTTTGTTGTGTGTTGTATCTATATAATATTAACTTCATAGATATTCTACCAAGTGTTTATTATTTCATTAACTCTTCTTATTTCATTGTATTTGTTTACATTTTATCAAATATTTTTTATTTGTAGACCTTAGAAACACATTCTTATTCAAGAGATTAATTATTTGCTTTGTAACTTTCTTGTTTATGCGATTGAAGAAATGGCTTGTTTTTAAACAAAACATTTTTAATTAATTGACGTATTATAAATCTTTAGGCTATGATGAAATGTGTGACGTTTTACTTTTTTCATCAGATGGTGATTATCTCGGAAAATGTATGTTTTTCATTTACAAAATCATCTCATTCTACAAAGCAACGTGACCGAAGCAGGCAAATTAATGTATCTTGTTTCAAAAATACGAAAATCTCGTAGATTCGTGATGACGAGAAACCCATTTGAAATAAAAGTGTATTCTTAATACGACAACAAAATTTTAGATAAAACAAGATAACAGTGTTGGTTTTACTGTGTCGTTTTATCTTTCTTATATAACATAACACTAGAAAAATGGTTACAATGAAAGTGTCATCGGATAAGCAGTAATAATAAAAGCAACTTCTTTGATTCAAAAACACTAGTTTACATAATTAGTGAAAAGTTCGAGTGTCAATTAATCCACAGCTGTATTGAAGTTTGTATCTTAAAATCAGCTTCTCGAATTTTATTGTGTAATCTGAAAGTAAAACTTGTAGTAACATTATTTACCAGCTAACTATGTTACGCTTTACAACAGTAGTTCTTAGAAGAACAGTTTGGAGTATTCTTTGAAGTACTGGAGACACATAAATACAATTTCTGAAACCATTTATTACTGGAAACATTCTTATTTAATAAACAATAGAGGTGATTTTGGGATTTCTGTTACAAGGGTTTGATTGAATCTCTCAGTATTGATCTTATAGTTACAACACATTATAGGTACAACACATGGAAAATTCAACACTTTAATTACTTTAAACGTATCAAAATAAATGTAATAAGACTAAAAAATTAAAATTTCTTACGTTCAACTTCTGTAAAAAAGATGAAAGTTCTTATATATACAGAAGTGTTTATTAAAGCATTATATAGAAATAATAACGTGTTTTAATTGTAGTTATTTCTTTTGAGAAAAGTTATTTCTTTTGCACATCTTCAAAATATTGTTTATTTCAGCGCAGTGAGGTATATGGGTTGTTTTCGCAGTGGAGATTGGGTTCCAAATTCTAGCATCAGAAACATTGCAACTTACTGTTGAGCAAAGGGAACAAAGCCTAATTTATAGGCTTTGTGGAATATAAAAAACAAAAAAACGAAACATCCACAACATAATATCAAGCTACTAATGTACAATTGCGCATATCTTCTAGTGGATGTGTTCTTATACGAATTAAATAATATACGTATGTATATATACATATATACAGTCATTAACTTCTAACTACATCAAGCTATTTACATCGAGCAAAACTAATAATTAATGCCTTAATTAACATAGCTGATTTAATATATCAGCCAACTGGAAATATGTCATAAAACATAACTTATACTGCTTGCAGTACTTTTATACTACATATATCTATACATTACTGAATAGAAAATACGTGTTTTGTAGGAAATATTAAATACTTTTAAGCTACATTTATTCCATTTTTTTGTGATTAATATAAAATATTAACTTTATTCTGGATAATAAATTCAAGTTCTATCTGAATTTAGTTTCATACAGGGGAATATTCCAGTCGTTAGAATTTTCGATCTTATAAATATGATGGTTCGCGATTTGTGGTTTATTAATGCAAAAACGTTATCCGCAATTTGAGTTTTGAGTCCGAAGGTTCGCTATAAGAGTGACTGTCGAATTATTTTAATTGCTCAGGAAAGAGTAATTGAAGAAATGACAATAGGTATAATAATTAATTACATTCTCTTTGGCCAGTCGTTTCAAAATTAGGGACGACTTTGCATACTCAGCCCTTGAGTAGGTTTGTGTGAATATTTTGATAAAAGCAAACACACAAATACCGAAATATATAACGTCTTATAAATTATTCCATTATAAAAGAATATTAGATGTTGAGGTTAAAAGTCAGTTTCACACGTAATATTTTTATTTAGCTTTTTGTCTGGTAGGTTTTGCAATTTAAGTTGTTTTTGCTTTCAAAAATAAAAAATATTTTTTCTCGTAAATTAGCATTTTTTAATATTCTTTGATAGATTGTTTAGGCAGATTATTCGTGGTGAAAGTTAGGTGAATGGAAAGCAACTGCCTGTTGTAAAACCATAAGTACAGAAGACGACGTGTCGAAAAATTTCCGCTTTTTGTCTTCAGGTGATGAAGTTTGTAGATATGGCGTAATTATCTTGCAGTTTGTTTTAATGTAGTAATTATTGTAATAATGTTGATCTACAAATTTGAGGAATTTTCGGGATCTTGTTATATTTTATAAAATTCACATTAACATTTTGGTATTATTTATTGAGTACATAATGAATACTTCTTATTTTTTCAAAACCAAAGTTTTTTATGTAGCTTGAACCGAATTACGAAGATGAGGTGTAGTTATTTTGTAGTTTATCCTAATAAAGTGATAACGTAAGTTCACCAAATCTGAGGATTTTTTCGGATATCTATATTTAAACAGTCGATTATGCCCTATCATAGAAAAGCTAATAATTAGTTGCTAAACTGTTCATCTATTGGAGTTGATCTTTGTAAGCTTTGTTTGTTCAGCCTACCTGATGTTTCCAGTTGTTATGCACGATCCGATGAGAAACAGACGATCCAAAAGGTAGGATGTGTCTGTGAACTTAACGTTGTTTGAAGTAGAACTCGCTGACCCGTCCTGTAGGCTTTTACCTGGGGCTTGTGTAAGCTCACCGTTCAATGTGTGAGATCATTAGCTGAACAGAAGCACTGGATGCTACCGCTGTTTTAAAGTAGAGCTCGTGATTCGTTCAAGTGTAGGCGTCTCTTTACTGCGCATGTGATATACCTTTATTATGAAATCCCACCTTTCTTCTTTCAACAAGAAAATAAAAAATAGCAGAAAACATATCATCAGAAATTGTATTTAATGTTGAAAATGAGTAATGAGTTCAAAGGTTTGAATATTAGATTCTTACATAAAGGTATGTTACAAATCAAAAATATGTTTTTTAACCACAGATTAGAACGACAGAAGAGAAAACATGACCCTGATTATTGATAAAGTTAAATATGAATCGTACAACGTAGAAAATGAAAATCTAAAGCATCACATATAATATGATTGTACGAAATACGATAAGTAGGAACTGTTTGGAACACGGGTAGGATTGATTACATTGTTTTGTTAACACGGAACGCAATAACAACGTGTTGAATCCGTTCGTTCAAAATAAAAAGAGCCAGCAGAAGATAATTTTTTTTTTGTTATTGCGTTTCATTGTATGAAATATAATGTTTGTCGTTTTAATATGAAACACACTCATTAAATATTGTTTTTTAGTATGAAACATGTCTTTGTGGCGTTAACGTGGAATGCGATAAGAAATCTTCGTATTTGGTTTTCGGACTTGGAATTCAGAAGAGGTGCGTATTATCTTTGTCTTTGTAACTTTGAGCATGGTATATTTGCATGATATATAAAAGTATATTTGTTTTTCAACATGAAATTCAGAAACTAATTATTGTGCTTACAAAATGAATATGGAAGGTATTTATTGCTTTTTAAACATGGACAGACGAATATTATTATTTTAACATCGACCAAGAAAATTAAGTGCTGTCCATTTAACGTAATTAAATTTAGGATAGTGTATGGCATTTTAGTTATACGATTTTCTCTTATGAAACCACTTGTCTTATCTTATTTGGATATTCCTTTTTAGTTGATGACTTCTTAGTTGTTTTGCTTAATGTAAATTTACTAACATATCACTCTTGTTAATTTAGTTTAGTAATGATGTGACTTATGATTTAAGTAAAACTCAGTCATGACTACACAAGTCAAACTAATAGGTGTTAAGGTTTTGTCGTTATAAGTAACATGTGATTAAAACTAAACATGATGTAACAGAAACATAGAACGATGAGTAGATATACTTTTAGACGAACACAAAAATAATTGTGGCATATACTAAGAGACATATACGAGTTTCAATAGTTTTGTAAAGGTGAAGGAGAAAAAAAGAACAAACCAACATTAAGTTCTGCGCCACACATAAAATGTTTTCTTGGATAACTTTAATAAATTTATATATATATATATATTTGTATAGCTAAGTAAAAAAAAAATTATATGGATTTTTAACCTGACTTGATTTCTGCAAACAACAGGTTTAAACTTAAAAATATTTACTAGCTAAGAAAAATAAAAGTAGATATTGTCATAATGATTGTTTGTTATACATTATTTAACGGAGCTGTGGAATCATATAGAACACTTTCGCGGGCTAATATGGAGTGTAAGTATTATATAAATTTGTCTGTGGATGGCGGTACCAGACGTAGCATTAGAGAAATATGTGAATATATGTTTTAAATAGTACGTCAGATCAGGCTAAAGATAACATTGAGAAAAATGAAATAGATAAACAAACCACGGTTATAACACTAAAATAATTTAATATTCAAATACCTGAAATGAATATAGATAACAAAGTCACATTGGACGTTATTGTAAATGAGAGTTAAAACATACATAAAGATTCTTTTAAATAACTGTACGAAGTAAAACCTCTGGATATCTGTAAGCTGTAACATTCAACTACCATATTTTATTTTTAAAAAATGTTGATAGGTTGTTACAGTGTGATAAGCTTTTGACAGGTTAGGAGTACAATCGCCACTTTACTTTACTAGCATTTTGAATCACATGTTAAGTAAGATATTATAACAAGTTGAAGATTATTTCTTTGGAAAGACAAAAGAATCTCAGTTTTTGACAGACATAATTTGTTTATGTGTAAAACAAATTTACATAATAGTTTAAGAAAATCAACATACTTGTAGATATACACCAATATAAGTATGCTGTATTAAAATGATTTTGCAAATCAGCAAGTCACGTGGCAGTCACAGTTGATATAAATTTGTTGTGGGATGGTATGTGTCAGAACCACATTATAGCATAATGCTACTAGAAATTGATCGCCTTTGGGCAGAGTATGTAACAGCCCTTTCCAACGCAAAATATTCACGTACTCAGTGAATAAATATCCAGGACTTAATATCCTTGGAAAATAAAATGATATGGATTAGCGTTGGGGTTCAGAATCATTCTCAAAGACATCTGCAGTAATTGTCGTACTTTAGTTGTGGTAAGCAAAGTGTGTCATTTACCATCTTGTAACAAGTGAGACTCCACGAATATACAGGTGGATGATCAAAGCCGTTTACATACTCCAGACCACAGTAACCAACGTAATCAAGAAGTACCTCCATAAGGAAAAGTAAAAGTCGTATGCACACAGGTTTTTACGACACATCTTTTCCGTTAGTTGTATCAGATATCTCAGTTTTATGGACTGGTTATAGCGACTAAGTAAATATAGCCAAGAGTTCTTCGCTGTCTAATACTTTTCAATGAGTGCAAAACAGCCACAGTGCACCTTGTGAGTCTCAGGGCAACGGTAATATTCGCTACTAAGTAAATATTTGCGTTTATTTTTCTTATCCACAGGGACAGGGTGCATTTTCTCAGAAAATGTTCTTGAAAAGTAACAAACGTTTTGATGACCAACACTTTCGTGTCTGGATATGCATACATATTGTACAAATATTTACTTATAAAGGACGTGAAATTGGTAAATTATTTACCTTTTAAATAGAAAACTACTAAGTATACTATTTGCAGTAAATAAAGTAAGTTGTTGGTAGTTATTGTAGTAATAAGAATATACAATGTCAGGAGTAATTTAATGGAGCTTAGAAACTATCAGATAATACGTAAGGCGATTTAACGATAGTGAATTAATGTAATTTACATTAAACTTAACTGTTCCCTTCTTCAACTTCTGAAGTTACTTAGTTGTTGCAAACTCAGCCTACACCTGTTTAAAGATTTTTTCTATGATTTTCTGGAAAACGGAATTGCAAATCCCTCTCTAAATAAGCCCTTACATACCTGACTTCTGAGTGAGAGAATTGAGCTACAGTCTTGTTGGGTAGCATCAGAAACTCTGGTAGCCTCAAGCAGGTACTTTAAATACTTAACTTATACTTGTTGGTGGGACATTTTATAGGGATTTTTTAAGTTCATCATTTCTCTGATACAGAATGAATAATGTGTTTTAGTTGATTAGGAAGAATTGTAAGATTAAACACCAAAACAGCCATAGAATAATATTAACTTAAGATATCGCTATTAATTATGAATTTTTTATGAAAACGATTAAAATACGAATTATGAGGTAAACCAGTGAAGACAGTAAATTTAAATGTGATAATTTTTCACTAGTTTGACGTTTTAATTCATTCTCATAATAATACATAATAATACAGTCGCGAATCTGTATTTTCTTAAGGTAGAAATTCCAAGTTTTTCCTTTCTCTGGCCCGGCATGACCAAGCGTGTTAAGGCATGCGACTCGTAATCTGAGGGTTGCGGGTTCGCATCCCCGTCGCGCCAAACATGCTCGCCCTTTCAGCCGTGGGAGCGTTATAATGTGACGGTCAATCCCACTATTCGTTGGTAAAAGAGTAGCCCAAGAGTTTGCGGTGGGTGGTGACGACTAGCTGCCTTCCTTCTAGTCTTCCACTGCTAAATTAGGAACGGCTAGCACAGATAGCCCTCGAATAGCTTTGTGCAAAATTCAAAAACAAACAAACAAACAAATTCTCTTTCTGAGCCATAGCAGCGCACTGCTGAACATATAAACACTTCTACTATCTTTAAAAATGTCGATTATTTAACATTGACACTTAAGTCTTTATAAAAATTAGTTCTCATCTGGCCCGGCACGGCTTATAGTTTGGAAGTCTGTTTTGGAAGATTTGATTCATTGGTTGGAATTAAGAACAAAGCTATACAATGGGCTAATTGAAATTTGCTCACCACGCGTATCGAAACCCGCTTTCTTAGCGGTATAAGTCTGCAGACGTCCTGCTGTGCCACTGGGGTACGTTTTGGAGGGAAAAAAGACATATATAATTTAACGTTTCTCGTTTCAACGTTATATAAGAAAAAATAAAACTTTTCTATACGCCTTATCCAGCTTAACACTTCTGTGCTTACTGTAATCGCTCTGGCATGCATCATATTTAATTCCCAACATAAGCCTTATTTACGTATGGTGAGAAACGTAAGTCGTATGCCCCAAGAGTTAAACACTTAGAAGCGACACTTTCTACAATATAATTAATAATTGGTCTATACATATTTATTTGTATTCTGCATAACGCATATAAATATAAGATGAATATTTTTGTGCTAGGAACCCAATGACAATATGTATATGTATAACACTTTTAGTGGAAACTTATTACATACACAGACATTTATATATACATAGATACATATTTAAATATAATGCAATATAATTACATATGCATACACATTTCACATTTAATAGACTATTAAGCAACGTTAAAGGTATAAAATTTGTTCGTATTTTTTTTTAATTGTACTTCTCCCCCCCGTACTCTGGGGAAAAAAGTTGTAAATGTTTTTCATCTCAACGACTCATATTTTATAATTTAACGTTTTCATTATAATGAGGCGAAGGGCTGTATTTTTAAGATCACCAGAATCAACGTTAAACACGGGAAGTAGTTAAAAACATAAGTCTTGAATACTATTCAACTAATTCATAGTCATTTCTACGTGTACAAATGAAACGAAGTACGATTCTAGTGAACAACATTGTTTGTACGTTTCGCTGGTAAACAAAGAACCAGAAATAATATACTGATTTCAGTAAGGAATAAAGTTTGAAAGTATTGTTCATGTTTACTATATAATAATCGATATCACAGATGTATGATTTCAACTTCTTATATATACATACATATATATATGTGTGTGTGTGTGTGTGTGTGTGTGTTTTACATATACAAAAATAGCATCACGTTTTTAAATTATTTAGATAATTTATGTTCATGTGTAAAGTTCTGGTTAAAAATTTAACTTACATGTGTCACAAGCTCATCATGTTTATTTTTGTAAACCTTTGGTAACAAAAATTTATATACGTTTTTGATGCACTAAGTTATTCAAAATGTATAAAATGATTATTGTGATACTTGTATCTCAAAACGTCTGGTATGGATATTGAAACTTTTATTAAAATAAAGTAGGGAACAACGTTTCGACCTTCTTAGGTCATATTCTTTGTTTAACCTGAAGCTAATCTAAGAAGGTCGAAACGTTCGTCTGTGCTTTATTTTAATTAAAGTGTTAATACCCATACCAGCCCTATTGAGATACATTTTTACTTCAAGTGGGTTTCTCGTCATCCCGAATATTGTGATATTTGTCCGTGAATAATACCGTTTTGCAACAAGCAGGTAGAACAGTAAGTACCCAGTTATTTATAATATTGGGTTTACAATGTCGTTTCGTAATAAGTAGGTATGAACAGTATGTACCCAGCTGGTTCTTATAACTATGAAGGGAATTCATTTCAATGCTACCATGTTTTAGTTTTTAACACAATGCTTTAACATTAGATATTTTAACTTCTTTTTCATCACAAAGCAGATTCATATTATCACACCTAATAGAATTAGACGATAAAAGTAGTGGTACATAATAATGGGAAATTTATTATAACTTTTAACTGACTAAGAAACAGTGAGAATATGCCGGTGATTGTGTACGTGTTTTATTAAATACTTTCAAGGTAAAACGAAGAGAGGAAATCGTTTATAGTTTATGTAATTGAAATGCATATTCTATAAAAAAATACACACTGACTGATCAGAGTAAGACTAGTTTGTATACATAACGGTATGCTTCACAGGTATTGACGATAGATTTCATTGGTAGTTTTGTTGGAAATCGTAAATTATGTGTTAAATCCTATAATAGTTATAATTATTTTTGTACTTGTACCTTTAATATTTCTTACCTTCCTTTAATAGTTTGGTTTTTATGTCAGTTTAATTTAAAACTTGCAGAACATTATACACTTTATGGTGGTCGTGTTGTCCATTATACTATGTGACAGAACTTTTGTTCCTGAATAGTATGTGTTATTTCTTAATTGCTTATGTTGTAAAAGTACAGAAAAATGGTCATTATTTCCTTCAAACTTTGCTATGTAAAAACAGGTAAATTTGCAAATTTTCATTTACATAAGGTCTGAATAAAACAACATACGAATCAAGATTTACATATATTTATAGTAACGTTATACAAAAATGAAAAAATGTTTGGAAGTGAGTAGTTTTTCGGGATTTGCGACTGTAATATAGATCACTTTCACGTATCATCTCCCAAATATAGTCTCCCATCATGTTTTCGTTATATGCTTCCAGGTGACAAAAGCAAAGTTTGAAGAGAAAAATAGGTCTTTTCTACTTACTTTAGGCATAAACAATTGGGAAATACCACTCTCTGCTCAGGAACAAGAAAAAGTAAAAATTTTGTTACATAGTGTTATTATCCTGTTTTATGATTATTCCTTACAGCTAAAGATCACTTCTTCCTTAACCTTATAACTGTTGAACTTTATACAATAAGATATTATTATCTTGAGGTACTTTTATTGTACTGGTAAATAACATTTAAGTTTTAAGAGATATCAGACTCTCCTATTTATTTCTATTGTTTCAAAAATTAGGTTAAATAGACAAGATGTTTAGAACATCTTCCTAGATTTTAAAATGCCACATAACCGCATACTTATCTAAGTATATAAACGAAAATGCCAAGTTCTTTTACAGATAAGCAAAACTCAGAATACAGTCAATAATGTAATATGTAGCTAATAAAACAAGCATATATATATATATTTCATGTAATTAGATTTTTCTTAAAGATATGACGTTTAAAAAGAAAAGTTACTTAGCAAATAGTTGTTTATAGGTACGATGTACTTCCGTACTTAATAGTATATTCGTTAATCCATTAGAAGGACTTATCCGATTAACGAAAGGGTAGATATTTTTATTTCTTCTTACTGCAGATGTAATGTGAAAATTGTATTACAGAAACATTTTTTGATAAGGAAAAACAATTCTCAAGAACAAGAGAATAGTTTCAATTATGAAAATATTACAGCAGGCTGTTTATTAAGTACAATATGTTTAGGGCTTAGGAGTTAATTTTATCTTAATCAGAAAGTTGAGCTTTGGTGAGAGTATTTAGATACTTTTTAAATTTAAAATGATGTATTCTTTCAAGGATCATTACATTTCAATAAATAATAAATTTCTCAACTAATTGGATCAAAAGTATAATATAAACTTTTTTTTGTTCTAGAATATTTCTACAAATGTAATATATTATGTTCATCTTTTATTCGTATACTATAAATTGATGTTCGTATATATCACTTGATCTTAAAGTCATGTATAATCATTTGATTTCTTTTAGGAACAACCCAGTTCCACAGCTTTATGTATGACAGTAGTATCGCATTTCCAACTGAACAACTTACAGCCTAATATCCATGTTTGTTATTCTAGATGTACGAACATCAAAGTACTCAAAGAAATCTCCAAACAAAATGAAAACCATAAATTTTGCCATCTAAGCTAAATATGTTACAATGATTGAAACTTTATACAATAATCTAACCTCACACTGAGAGCTAGTCCTGCTCAAAACAGCAGTTCTCAACTTTACATGGTTTCATTACATTATAAGAACTAACGTGTTTCAAGCTGTAACCCAAAAACTCATACGAATATTGAGTTTAAATCAATGCTTAAAATTTTCTTGTTTTATACTGTCTTTTTTTTTTACTAGAAACGTTTATTTCTTTTCTGGAAGGCTTCACAATAACTTATGGCTTTGAATTTTTTAAGAATGGTTTTTATAAATGTTTTTAATGTATAAATAATTTTAATTGTATATATATATATGGATGCCTTGAATATATTTTAAGATATAAAGGATAAAGAAAATCTAAAACGTTATTAATTTCTGTAGATTTCAAAGTAAATGTCAATCTTTTCATATTTTCAGTATTATGCAGCTTCTATCCGAATTCTATACATAACATAAAAATGTTTTTTTCCTCATTCAGATAATAAATTTTTCTTTTTCAAAGTTTTGAAAGAACATCACAAGATGTTTCCAGTTGTAACCACTAGCATTGTATGTCTGAAAATAACGTGTGTTATGGGAATAGTATAAAGCTTTTGAAAAGAGTAACTGATTTTAACTTGTCAACAATTTTACACAAAAGTAACATTCATGACCATGTGCCATTTTAGTGTAACAAACTAGCCTGAATGTGAACAACATTGTTCTCCCTCACTCAATATACTGTTTCCATAACTAAGGTTCTGTGAGCTGCTGACCTTACTTCCAGTACTTTAACGTTCGATTAAGTGACTAGACAGAGGTCGTTTTATTGAGAACAAAGCCACAGTGGGCTATCTGCTGTGTCCTCTGAAGGAAAATGAACACAAGATTTTAACGTTGTAAGCCCTGGAGGAGACAAGGTTCGAGCTAATTACATAACAGAGATTTGTAAAGTTTTATCCGATAAATGAGTAGAAAAGGTTATTTTTATTATTAGTTTATGTCTGACATGTTTTTTATAGTGAGTTTTAGCTTCTTCCTTTTAAATTATTTAATAAAGTTCTAGCTGAATTATGTTTTGCTTGAACTATAATCATGATCTGATCTCGTATTTACCGAAATATATTACTTTTAAGCTAAGGTTATAGTCAATTTTTTAGTCTAAAAATAAACTAATAATAATAATAAGCTCAAGAAAATTTGTTTTACACCATTTTCAGTATTTTGTTAGCGAGGTTTCAGTTCTTTTTTAATGACCATCATCAATTAGCGTGAAAGCTTATTACAAGACCAATGAATGTTATGCCCGTTGTGTAATATAAAGTCAATCGATATTATTTGATTCCCTTTATGAATTTACATCGATGTAATAAGTTATGTAAAAAATATTTATATATGGAACATGTAAAACTATTAATTAGTTTTAAAAAACGAGCAATGTTCTGTTTCCATTGCTTATACTTATTCTTATATTCAATTTAAAATGGCTAACAACTTGCCAAAACATTTATAAGGTGAATCTAGGATCAGTTACGTCAACGATATGCTTTGATTACACTTATTAAGTTCTCTTTAAGAACACCAACTACTGAATAGCTAAGAGTCTCTTTTCATCTATGATATGTTATTATACTTTCCCCAGTGGCACTGTGATATGTATGCGGACTCAGGCCGCTAGATATTGGTTGTCGATACCCGTGATGGTCAAAGCACAGATAGCCAGTTGTGTAGTTTTGTGCTTAATTTCAAACAGAAAATACATCATTCTTGATTACTTTATGTTGCTATAAGAATAGATTAAGTTCCTTAAGAAGTTAACTTGTACAGATGGATTTTCTTTTGGCAAAAAAAATAATCTTAATGACTCAATCAGGGTTTTATTTGTTTTCCATTGAGATTGTCCTCGCATTTCTCTGTAAATACGTACTTAACCGACAAGTGGTTTAATTAATCATTCATAACAAAACTTTGTTTTCATGTCCCTTAATACCATTTAATTAATGAATAGTGGCAATGCAACTGCTCATGAAAAAATATATTAGACAATATAAGCATTCCCTGCTGTTTCCCGGTGAGATGGCGGTAAGTCTAAGGACTTATAACGTTAGAATCTAGTGTTCGACTCTGTATGGTGGAACTCCAACGAGGCTTTGCTCTCAAACAAACATATCAAAGCTTGGCGTTCACTAGTCAATCATATTATAGAAAAAAATACATTTTTTCGGTATGTTTGCGGACTTACAACGCTAAACACATAATTAACTTCAAACAAACAAAATACATTTTGTCGTAAAATATTTTACAATTAAAAGGAAAACATTTAAATAGATAAGTTTAGAACTTTAAATTATCCAGAATCAAACACAATATCAGTATGCAGAGAAAATGAAGTAATATATTAATTAGCATGTGGTACATGCGGACTTAAATATGTAAGTTTAAGTACAAATCCTTTACACTTGAGGATTCACATTTCATTCAAGTATATTATCTTAATATATATGATATTTCTCGTTTAAAAATTATTATTTTATAAAAAAGTTCATAACATTGATATACAACGAAATAATATTTTATATTTAACAACAACTCTTTACCATTGTGTATTAAACCAGGAATTTCAAAGTATAGCAGCCGAATCTTTAAGTAGAAAATAATTACAGTCGACGTTTGTTTCGTATTTTTGTTTATGATAAAAAGATAGAAATTGAGGGAATTGTAAATTTTTATATGTTTTTAAAATTTAGATTTTCTTTACACTGATACTTATAACATTATTAAGGATGTTATAAAAATTTTTTTGAATAAAGTTATAAAAACATAAAATGTTTATACAATATTAAGGATCTTATTGAGGATTTAACTAAATTTAGATTAATTTGGGCATGTTCACAATCATAATAATAGAAAAACTGTTTTTATTATAAATTTCAAACATAAATATCATATTTTTTGTTTTCAAATAATTAAAAAATTGTTGTAGATCAAATAATCTCAATAAAGAACTGAAAAACGATTGTTAATTTTATATATAATAAGTCAATAGTCTTTATTGTTCATTTTAAATAATTTGACTCTCCTAATCTAGAAAATATTTATAATTTACCTTTCGAATGCAGTATTAATAATGTTATTATTAAGAATATGGATGTGAAAAGAGGAAATTATTCCAAAATTCTAAATAAAAATAATAATAAAATATTACAAAATATAAAGACAAATACTGCAGAATATAGTATTTAAATTAGTAAAATTGTTTCTCCCCATGAAATTTTTCTTTCATGGAAAATATTTATTGTAAATGATATAAGAAAGAAATTAAAATACATAAATTTACCTAGTTATACTATACATATTCCCTTTTTACTTTTAAGGGAAAAATTAAAGAAATTCAAAAATAGTTTGTAATTATCCATGTTCATAAAGATAATATTAACTTTGGGCTTATATGCAAGAAGAGGCCCGGCATGGCCTAGCGCGTAAGGCGTGCGACTCGTAATCCGAGGGTCGCGGGTTCGAGCCCGCGTCGCGCTAAACATGCTCGCCCTCCCAGCCGTGGGGTTGTATAATGTAACGGTCAATCCCACTATTCGTTGGTAAAGAGTAGCCCAAGAGTTGGCGGTGGGTGGTGATGACTAGCTGCCTTCCCTCTAGTCTTACACTGCTAAATTAGCTTTGTGCGAAATTTCCAAACAAACAAATATATGCAAGAAATTTTACGCAAAGATTTTAATAAATGAAGTTGATAATACAAAAAGAATATCTAAATTTATGTCTGAAAATACAAATTATGAACAACTTACTGAAATATGTGAAGAATGAAATATACATGTTGGTTATAAACATTTAAAGTTCCCTTTCTAATACGTAATTCCTAAAGTACATAAAAGTACAGCTAAGCTCATATTTATTACTAATTCATTGAACAATATTACCAAACCTGTAAATATCATGTTAAATCAAATTTGTTAGTTTCTACTTTCTAAAATAACATAAAAATCCTTTAGCATTTCCAAACCTGTATTTTATATAAAGAAAACCAATTCATAAATAATAATAATATGATTTATATGTTAATTTTTATTTACAATATTCTGTGTTTTGATATGTGATTAAACTTTATATATCAAATTAACTTTAAAAAATATAACAAGTCTTCAATCTTTCGTCTTCCTAAAGCATCGCCTTCTACTACAGCAACCTTATAACGTTAGCTGTTGTTTAAAACATTTTAACAAAATATCCAGCTTATATCAGCAAATATTAATTATATTTCCGAAACATAGATTTGTTTTTATACTGTATGTAAGTAAAGAACAGTAATGTGAAAAAGCTGAAATACACGTAAGAAAGGATAATTTATAATATGGTTAACAGGCCTTTAAGTAAATGTCTTGTTGAATCAATAGCTGGGTTAAATGTTTTTTAACTTGGAACAGTTCTTAGGGACATGTGAACTTAGTTAAGAGTAAAAAATTCTTTTAAAATAGTTTAATTTTACATTACGATGTAGCTGTCTAACCCTTAGTTTCACTTTTATCGTAGAAGAGTTACCTAATTTAACTACTCAGACCTGTATAAAGTAGTGTTTTGTCTGCCAGTCATTCAGTAGACACTAAATTGACGTCCCCTAATGGACGCTTAACGTTACATTTTGTACTGTCGTGACAGCAATAAAACGTGCGCATGCTATGAATCACGAGAAGAATTCTGCATTCTGTAAGCTACAACATAGCATGACATATGAACTTCAAAAGCAAAAAAAGGAAAAAAGGAATCCTCGATGTCCCGAGAACTTAAAATTATTTTAGGCAGGGTTAGAGTAATTTATTCTGTGAAACTGTTTTGTTAACTCTATTTTATGTGCCAACAAAATCAAGTGTGGAGCTTGGGTATGCTCGGTTCGATTGTATTACTCTGATTCTGATGTTGATGAATCTCTATCAGCCTTTCCTCAAATTGAAAATGTTTAAGGCATGATTAGAATAAATTGATATATGAGACCTTGAACGTATTCATATACATCAATGGAAAGGGTTTGACCTCATTAGTCGAAAGCTGTAATTATATATCAAATAGACTTAGAGATGACGGAGCTATGAGTTAAAAGTTTGTATCTGAAAAAAAACAACAACCCAGGCTCATTTTATGAACTGCTCAGTTGCGGCTACAAATACTAATTACTTTAGTTATGGTTTTATTTACTCTTTAAACAAAACACTTTCAAGGACCTTTGAAGAAGTACATCTAGCATTAACATCTATATGCAGAGGTAAATATCAGAGAAGCGTTATTCAAAATTAAAAAGATAATAGCTCAATTTGAACCCCGTGAATATTTAAATCACCAATGCCATTTTAATAGTTAGCTATACCATTACATTTAACAGAACTTTAATCTCCGTGAAAATGAAAGATACAAGTGCCAAAATCATTCTAATTGGAGACTACAAACAAATTGTGTTCGAAAATGTGTACACATGAATTTGTTTTTGCTCCTACCAATAATTCTATAGAATTATAACTCTAAACTCGGGAGATCGATTCCCCTCGGTGGACATAGCAGATAGCCCGATGTTGCTTTGCTATAAAAAAATTCACACACTTCTGCCAATAAATACTGGGCCTGGCATGGCCAAGCGCGTAAGTCGTGCGACTCGTAATCCGAGGGTCGCGGGTTCGCGCCCGCGTCACGTCGCGCTAAACATGCTTGCCCTCCCGTGCGACTCGTAATCCGAGGGTCGCGGGTTCGCGCTCGCGTCACGTCGCGCTAAACATGCTTGCCCTCCCAGCCGTGGGGGTGTATAATGTGACGGGTCAATCCCACTATTCGTTGGTAAAAGAGTAGCCCAAGAGTTGGCGGTGGGTGGTGATGACTAGCTGCCTTCCCTCTAGTCTTACACTGCTAAATTAGGGACGGCTAGCACAGATAGCCCTCGAGTAGCTTTGTGTGAAATTCTAAAACAAACAAACCAATAAATACTTTTTCAATATTTATAAATTCCCTTGCTACATGAATTATATTGAAATGGAATGACTAAAATAGCTCATTTTTAGGATTTCATTTAAGAGTATAAGCAATAGAATAAATAGGTGGCAGTTTTCTGAAAGTTCATATGCTGTGTTTCTGGTTTGTTTGTTTTTTGAAAAGAGTGGTATTATGGATCGAGTTTGAAATCACTTTGTTATTCTTTAACAGTTCTATTTTCATAAAGTTAACCACGATTATTGAATTTGTGTGTTAAGTGTAAGTTTAGTGTAAAATAGTTCATCTTTATTTTTATTAAGTTTTGTATTAAATGTAATTCATTCAGGATTTTTACGATACTAAACTAAAATAAACAATTGACTTCGAATTAATATAATTATATTGTTTTATTTCATCAGAACTAATTTGTTTGAACACAAAAGAAAGTTTCGTTTGTATCATACGTTTGAAACTAACCTACCTAGATGTTTTAAAGTCGAAATGTGTCAGCGGAAGCTAATGCAATGGACCCATGAAAGGATAATATTTACACCAATGGTATTATCTTCCTGATTAATATTTTTGTACTGTATGTTTTTACATCTTATTGTCTGTGGTATTTCTAAAACGTATGAAATTGAGGGAAACAAATATATCATATAAATAGCTTTTGAAAATCATAAAGATTTAATGACTAGTTAGGTGAGACAGATAAAGCTAATGATTATATACAATATGTATTGAACATATAATGCCATAATTAGCACGCGGATATTGGCAGGATCAGTAGTAAATACGTATAGACCAACAATGATTCCATCAGTTGGTGACATGCTTGAATATAATTTGAATATTTGCTCACTTAATGTTAAGATGGTTCATCCCATTTTTTTCTGATTCGATCCTTTCATTTGTTTTTCAGAACTCTCGCATAAAACTACGCAACGTCTATCTGCGAATAGCCATTCATAATATTGAGCTGATAGATTGGAACGAGACACTACTCAAGAGTAGGGGCCCCGGCATGGCCAAGCGTGTTAAGGCGTGCGACTCGTAATCTGAGGGTCGCGGGTTCGCATCCTCGTCGCGCCAAACATGGTCGCTCTTTCAGCCGTGGGGGCGTTATAATGTGACGGTCAATCGAACTATTCGTTGGTAAAAGAGTAGCCCAAGAGTTGGCGGTGGGTGGTGATAAATAGCTGCCTTCCCACTAGTCTTACACTGCTAAATTACGGACGGCTAGCACAGATAGCCCTTGAATAGCTTTGTGCGAATTTCAAAAACAAAGAAACAAACTCAAGAGTAGGCGTTGGGTGCTGTTGCTTCAGGTGATTCATAGACCACGACGGCTTATAACCTTTTACTCGTTTATTTCTCTTGCTTTTCCTGGTGCAGTATTTGTAAAGTATTACCAGTAATTGATTATTTCGTATATCATTGAATAAACGTAAATTATTATAGAAATCATGAAGAATATGTGTGTGTGTTTTCTTTTAGCAAAGCCACATTGGGCTGTCGGAGAGGAATAGAAGCCCTGATTTTAATGTTGTAAATCCGTAGGCTTACCCGTTGGACTAGCGAGGTACAGCAAGAAGAGAAAAATTCATAGTCGTAGTGACAGTAATTACTATTTTAAAATTTACCATATCATTAATTTTCCTCAAATCCAAAAAAGTAAAAATCCTAAAAATGAAAATAAAATGTGAGAATAGTTACGCAAAATGAAATAAATCGTTAACTTTATTGAAAAATTTTACTTTAGAAAGAATATGAATACGTGTATGATATTGAACATTTGTTCAAAATGTATTAGCTTTTGAACTGACGATTTTGCTACTTATGAAAATGTTTCTGTAGAAATTGTGAGGCTCTAACAGGGAGACTGTTTGAAACCATGTTTGTCATCGTTAATCACAAACTAATCATGTTAATAGAAATGAGCATTAAAAATAAACCAAACATAAGTAATTTTTGAAAATACGTATATATTTAGTGATGAAAAATATACAAAATTACAATTACATATATAGACGTATATCACTTGTAATTATTTAGATATCTTCTTCTGTTACATAAATTATAGTACTAAAAATACAAATCAGTGAATTTTTCATAATAAAAAATGTAACTGAATTCTTATTTGTACAGCGGATGAAATAAACGAAATTATTCTAACCTTTTAGTTCTCACAAACAGTGCTATTTGTATTCTATGGAAATGTTCGTTGCAGTAATGAATCCAACTTTCATGATGTAGAACATTCTTGTTAGAAAATAAAGTTTGGAGGCAGATTGATTGTGTAACGAAAGTAACAAGGTTTATTCATTATCTATTCAGACCGTCTCTAAACTTTATTTTTATTGCAGTAAATTTGTAATCAAACTGATATGTACATAATCAAGTGGATGTTTGTGGCATGCTTAAATGTAATCAAACAGAAAATATGGTGAATTAATGGATCTTTATTAAAGATACAGTAAACTTTTCTTTATAGCCTTTCTATTCATAATGTTGACTTTTAAAACATGGAATATTTTTATGCACTTTATGATTAAATCGTTAAGCGACTAAGATGAATGATTTCTACAAATCATGTAGAAAATAAAACAATAACAACTGAAGTTTAAATATTTTTTTCATTATTTACGAAACATTTATCTTTGTATGGTTACTATCCACGTATAACAAACACCAATGTTTTGCTCGCTAGTGGCTCAGTGGCAATTCTACAGGCTTACAATGGTAAAAAGCGGGTTTTGATTCCCGTAATGGGCAGAGCACAGAAACTTTTGGGCTTAACAACAACTAAACCAAGAATTTCTTGTGTGATATTTTATTATAATAAAGAGTATAATCAAATTGCATTTGTCTTTAGAAGGTTATGTTTCACATATGATACTGAGACTTTCTTCTGTGATATTTTGTTCTATAAAGTGTAACCAACTGTGTCATGTAAATGTGCAAAACTATGAAGCACACTACAAAAGGTTATTTGTTGTATTCTTAGCCCTATAACCAATAAATAACGAAACTTATTGAAATAAATATTTTATACGATTTTGATTAAGATATGCAGTTCACAGAATTGTCTTTTCTGCTCGATCTTTAATAATTACTACAGGCTAATCTGTCCAAACATTTATGGTGAATTTTGGCTCCGTAAACATAATCAGTCATGTGAATTAACCTTATGTTGAATAGTTCCTTTTTGATAAGTATTCCAATTTAAATGTGTGTTATTTCTAGACATAAATAGCATTATATCGTTGACTTTTTACCCTAAAATGAACATATTTTTATTCCTCATTTATTTAGCGAAGTAACGTATCTTACAGACACTTCCCATAAAGGTTTATACTTGCTTCTTAAACATCAAAATAATAGTTTAATTTTTACTAAGAGCTTTATCTTTGATACTTGTCTTTCTATTTATCTTACTTATTTGTTATCAGCTACAAACAAAGCTTTTTTTTATTTTACAATACAATGATATAATTATTGAAGTACACTGAAAATAGAACTATTTTAACGTTTTGGGACAAGTACCTCAAGCTGAGGTCTGAAACATTAGATCAAACAATACTGCTTGATAATCTGTATAGAATTTTCCGATCTGGTAATTTATTACATATTTGTAACAGCTCATTCATCTATTTTCTTCTATTTGATTAGTCACAAATTACATAAGTATTTGCTTGCTAACGTTATTAAAATTAAATAATGAATTTTGCAGTAATTCACCCTTGTCTCCTGCACAAATATTTAAACTTAAATTTTTCATGGTTTCAGTTTTATTTTCATAATTCTCTGATATTTGTGCAGATATTTGAAATTATCTATAAACATGCGAAATTATAATGATTATTTATAAATTGTGTCATGTAGTTTAAATTACACAGGTATATAGAATAAGTTAATAAAAAGGTTCTTCTCCACTATATATATATATATATGATGTATAGTCATAACTCCACTATAACTTTTAATGTATTAAGTCAATATTACTCTGCTAAAATCAATACCTTTATAAGAGAATATTCTATAAGAATTTTTGTGATAAAATGTTAGTTATGCAATTTATTTGGTGGCAAGTATTCCTTAACCCTTTCATTTTTATTTCATCTCTTTCAGAAGACCCAGGGACGTAATTATTTATATTCACATATTCCGTTCGAAATCTACCAAAACTGTACAGGATGCTATCTGTTTAAACTTCATTCAGATTCATAGGACTGGAGATGAAATAAATAGCTTATGTGTAGTTTTCATAGGTTTGTTAACATTTCTACTCACTGGGGCATAAGTAAGGGTTAATCAGGTGGGAAATAGCATGCATTACTGAAGCACTAAGGCGCAGCTCTGGTGGTGAAATACCTGCTGATATACTAGGTGACAAGGAGCTTGCGTTCGTTTCGCTTGAGAACTGATATCGAACTTCGCACAACATAAATTATACAGAAGGTCGAAATGGTGCTGCATTAAAATTTCACGCTTTAACACTGTGTATCTCATTTACTTAGTAAGATGGTGAAAAAATCGAAGAAAGACAATACAGATTCATAACTGAAGTGGATTGTTTTTTGTTATCCTGTCATGTATTTCACACATTTTAGTATCAATAAGAAATATAACTCAAATAATAGGGTATATAAATCATATGAATTGTGGTGAGAGGTTTCTGTTTTATTACTTATATTTGCGTTAGCAGCTCTCGCTTTACAGAGTACAACACCTATTGTCTAAGGGCAGTCTTAATATTCAACAATAAAATTTGCTTTGTAACGGTGGAAAGAAAGTAATTATTTCATTGGTAGTATAAATAGAGATAATATTCTAAAACTATAATGCGATTTGCAGATTAGCGAATATAACAAAAGTAATAATGATCTGTTTTATTCAAAAACAAAAACTTACAAAAAATGTACACTTAATTTAAAAAGTGACACTTAAAAATATTCCATTCTTGTTCTATTCCAAACAAAATCAGGAATTAACTTTAGTTGAAAAAATTTAATTATAAAAATTAGATCTAGATCTTGAATCACACGAAAGTTTGTTCTCGTTGTATCGAAAATCTTTTGCTTACAGTGGTTTAGAACGGCTCTGTAGAAATGGAATAATTAATTTTGTTGTTTTAATTTGACCTTGTTAACCTGTTGCTTTTGCGGTGTAAAGACATTTATTATTCTCCTTATGCGAATGATAATTATTTTGTCATGAAAAATCTTTAGAGTGTGACATTTATCTGTTTAACTTACGAAATCAGTTTGAGAAACTAAAGATTTTGTTTCGAATTTGGTGCAAAGCTACTCGAGATCTATCTGCGCTAGCCGTCCCTAATTTAGCAGTGTAAGACTAGAGGGAAGGCAGCCAGTCATCAACACCCACCGCCAACTCTTGCTCTACTCTTTTACCAACGAATACTGGGATTGACCGTCACATTATAACGCCATCACGGCTGAAAGGGCGAGCATGTTTGGTGCTACGGGGATTCGAACCCGCGACCCTCTGATTACGAGTCAAACATCTTAATCCATCTGGCCATGCCGGGCAAGAAAAACTAAAGAACAAACAGAAAAATGTCGTAGGTAAAATGCAGTTAAAAAGCGAACGGTTTTAACCCTATAAAATAATAGAAACAATCATTTTCAGTTTATTATTATTTAAGTGAATAAAATCTTTACACTGTTGAAAGACTACTGCAGTTGTTTGCGCCTTTCAATGTTTTTAATTATATCCATTTTCTTTAGAAATAGTCTTCACATGTAATACTATCATCAGACTGGTGTTATATTCTATGAGGTGTTTATGAAACGATTAATTTCTTCATATTTTTCTAGGAAGTTATATGTTAATTAGTCAAAACTTGCTGCACCGAGAAAACTTCTGAAGAGTAGCCGTTTAGCAATTACGCCTACGCAAAAGTTTTACATTTCTAACTGTTCGATAAAATTAATTTATTGCTAACAATGCAAACATCACAATGGTACCATCTTTCTCTATTTAAGATAGGAAAACACACTCTAAAAGTATTGTGTCGAAACGTTGATTACTATATTATTTTTAATGTGAAATTAAAGCTATTGTATATTACTTTAGGTAAACGTTGCGAGAGTAAACAATTAGCACTGCATTAGGAGTGTGATATGGACATGAATACAGCAATCTGGTAATACCAGATTGGAACGTCACTGAAGAAAATTTTGAAACCAAAATTTAATGTTGTAATATATATATATATATATTTATGTATTTCATATTAAAATTGCATTAAATACGGATTATTTATTGTAAATAAACAGCGTCTATATTTCTTGCAGTTACAATTTAGTTTTATACTGATGAGAATAAAAAAAAAGGTTCAGGACGAAATGGCAAACCTTATTCACAAAGTGAATTCATGATAAGCAACTAATGAACAAATACGGTGTATATTGACGTGTGAAAGTTTTTAATTTCTATTTTATGCTGTAAATTTAATACCCTCACGATTCACTGTATTTTTAACTGCTGTTATTAGCTTATACTGATGTTTATTGATTTTCTATCGTATTTTGTTAATCTAATGGACATTAGATTTAAAAATTAATAATAATGAAACGTAAGATTTAGTGTAATTTGTGAGTCGTATCTCCCTTGATCCTTCTTTGCGTATGTTTTTATTATTTAAAAACAAAGTCATGTTAGGCTATTTGTTGTGCCCATTGAAGAGAATCGGACCAAGGATTTTTTAGCATTTTAAATCCGTAAACTTAGTACCATCCCAGCGGGAGACAATACATAATGTAGCAAAAACTCACACGCATCTACATATAAGAATGCAAATTCCTATGTAGAGGGACTTGTTCATTTTATTTCTACCGCATTCACTTTCTGTTTATTACTTAAAGAAGTTACACAAATAGAAGCGAAGAAATTATTTCAATATAAAATAGAAGCGGTTTCAAGTGCATCTTGTGTCTCACCACTAATTGTCTTGTTTTGTTACAGGATGGGAGAAAGTTCAGAGTGGCATCTTAAACACGAACTTCATTATTATTATGCTCTAAACATAACTTATGACTTAGATTGAGTAAGATAAGCATGCATCACGTGCCTCGCAATCCTTTATGAAACTGCGATCAGACGGCGAAAATGAAAAGCTAACGTTCGTGGTTAATTGATTGCGTTATGAAATGGAAGTTTCATGCTTTTTGTTTTCTTATAAAGGACAAACATTTTATCTGACAGAAAAAGATTAATAGGCACTGTGTTAGGTGCGAAACTAACACATGCTGAACTCATAATTGCTTATTTATTCATGTTTAGCTAAAGGTTTAAAACTTACAAGTAAAATAATTTGAAAAGAACAATTAACAAATGAATAAGTTTATTATAGGTCAGATTAGCGGAAACTATTTGTTATTTAGAAAGAAAGAAGTAACTTTCAGAATGGAAAGTATTATACTGTATATTAATTGTGAAAGATATGTTTGTAGTGTGTGTAGTTTATAATAAGCAAATGTTTTTAGAAACGTTGGAGATATCCCGCACTCTACGAAATTTAAAATTCGAAAACAGTTAAAATGGAATACAGGTGCATCATTAAAAAAAAAAAAAACAATGTTTCGCCACTGCTAACGTGGCGTCATGATTTTAATTGTTTTTGAATATTTTATAAAATATATGTATTTCGTTTTTCAGCCTGTAACAATGATTCATTACTCTGTATCCTACAGATAAGTGGACTAAATATATATCGTTTGATTGTTAGATGATGCATGTATATTCTCTCTGTCTCTGTATGTGTATATCAATATAATATATATCCTGTGCTTGTGTATATATATATATATATATGATACAGGAATATGTCATAACTTTCTTCTTTCTACTGTATCAATATTTTATTCTAAATTCATACTTTGTTCTAAATATGTAGGTTTCACATAACACGTAGCCAATAAAACTCTTACGTTGATGTTAATTCAAATCAAATTTGTTCTTTTCTAATTTTCTAGCTATGTGAACATCCGCAGAAAACATTTTTTCCTACAAGCGACCTTGTTTATGAATAGTGTTACGTCCTTTCGTGGTTTTAGAGTATCTGTAGATCATAGTTACATCAACGTGGGATGAGAATGACCAGTCAAGTAGTAGTACAGTCGCGCGTGATAAATGCGATGTTTTTATAGGTAGGAATCTCTCATTTAGTTAGTCTGACAAATGACCTTAAAACTTAGGATAAGAACAATCCAGTAAATATTTGTTTGTAATTAAGCACAAAGCTACACTATAGGCTCTCTGTGCTCTGCCCACCATGAGTATCGAAACCCGGTTTCTAGCGTTGTAAGTACGCAAATATACCTCTGTGCTACTGGGAGCACGTCCAGTACATTGACAGTCTGATGTAACTAAATCGCAAGCACTCAGATACATTTTTTGTTTAATGAATTAGTAAAGACTGTTTCTGGTATGTTACACTTTGCGTTCATTCAGTTACACATAGGTTTAAATGAACCAGTACTGTTCCGTAATACCCTAGATTGTCGAATTTCCTGTTACTCGTACTTATCAATGAAATCTTGGATCTCAGTTTTCCACGGTTGTACAAGATAATATTTTTTTTTAAAAGACTGTTTGCTCATCTAACAACTATTCTATTTATTCTTTGATGTTTTTAATTATGGATGATGATAAAAGTAAAACATTTGAGGAACCACTTGCAGCTTTATGTCTAAAATTTGCCAAGACTTTTATGTTTAAATAATTATTAAAGGGTCCCTGATTAAATTACTAGCAGTTGATATATCATATCAACAACAATTTATAAAACTTAACTAAGATATAAAAATATTAAAAATACAAAAAGGGGTTGATGTTTTTTTTCAAGAGATACTAAATATTTTGGCTTCGACCAGGTTTGGTTTAGTGGTTAGTGTGCTTACTTGAATATTGAGCAGTCTGTGGTTCTAGCACACAGTGTGCCAGTGTTTTAAACATGACAATCAGCCCTTGCTTTGGTTATAAGTTAATAGATGTGGCTGACTAGTGGCTATCCTTCTGTTCAACTTTTAAATTAGGAACAGCCATGTCTGGCCAGGTGGTTAAGGCACTCGAATCGTAATCCGAGGGTCAGGCGTTCGATTTAGCTGTGGGGGCATTATAAATTGACGGTCAATCCCATTATTCGTTGGTAAAAGAGTAGCCTAAGAATTGGAAGTGGGTGGTGATGACTAGCTGCTTTCCCTCTAGTATTACACTGCTAAATTATGGACGGCTAGCGCAGATAGCTCTTTTGTAGCTTTGGGTGAAATTCAAAACAAAACAAACAAGACAGTCAGGTCTGACTGAACTTTAGGAGACCCATAAAGTGTTGTTCACGTTAAAACAACAAAACATTGTTTAGATTGATAAAGAAACCTATTACTTATTTTTAATTTATCTGTTTATTTCCTATTTCTTGGTTTATTTCGATAGGTGTTTATTTCAACTCCTTTGTAAGGAAATACTAGACACATTATTAAGTGTGATGAAAAAAATAACTTTTTAAATTTCCTCTATGTTTTTGTTTCCATTTGTGTTGATTATTTTTAATTAAATCGCTTAGTTATAATGAATTGGCAAAAGCGACTGTTAAATAAAAGCTGTGAGCGACTACAGTTTTTGTATTTTTCCTTCCAGAGAGTGTGATGTGTCTCACAAAGCAATAACTGACATTCTTTTAGTAACAACCGAAGTATTACTAGGTTTAAGATTTTCCTCTCGCTTTCTCTTTAAAGAAGAATTTCATCTCTTTGATTCCAAAATATTCCCTTTCATCAATGAATGTCTGTCGTCAGAAAATGCTAACAGTTCTCTTATAAAAGAAATAAGACAATACTATATTTGTTACATCAATGTGGCGGTTTCTAATATCGAGTTTTGAGCTCATTTCTTTCAATATCGGCTTCTGTTTCTCCGTAAGGAACGTAGTCTTAGAACTTGATTAGTTTCTATTGGTTATCGTAGACCCTACGTCAGTAAAATCTTTACGAACTTCTTTACATTGGATCTAACGGTAGAATATCCGTATAAGGCTTTAAGTTCCCAAATATTAGGTTTTATTTTTCGTAAAAATCAAAGATAATTAAAAGTGCTGCGATTTCGTTGTAATGTGTAGTGTCATTACTTAGGACACGCTTTGCTGTTCTATAAGAATTATACAAAAGAATCTGGATCAAACCATGTTGCATTGAGAATAGAGCACAAACAATTCTGTCTAACAGTAAAAAGGGAAACCTAAAGAAAAGAAAATCGCAGAAATTCGAGGGTGGTTCGTTATTCTACTTTGCTTTGATATCTAACTATACAGTAGTTTACCTAAATAAGTTTATCACATTTCAGAAAATAATAACATTTATCGTGTTTGTTTTTTTCAAGCGCAAGCACTTAAGTAATATTATTTACAAAACAGGTAATTAACCAATCGTTGACATTAATAATATTTAATAGTCGGATAGCGTACCTGAAATGTTATAACTCGTTACTAAACATGCAATGCGGAGATTCAGAAAGGAATCAACAATATGAGACAAATATTACGAATTATTGTAATTTAATTCTTCGGAGGGTCCAAGTTAAAAGTATATCAAATTTTACACTACATATTCTATTAACAAAATTTATAGAAGAAATCAGTCACCAAAAAAAAGTGAATGTTTTATATATTTCAGCCAAATACAGAAGTCCTGTACTTCATTTTCATTCCTCCCAACACAAAGAAAAGGAGTTTGAAATTTTCCCTAACTACTTTCTTTAATTGTTTCTAGGTGTGGTATTGCAGCATACAAATACTAGTAGTTTAAATCACATTTGACTTAACTGGGTGATTGCAGATTTCTAATAAGAACACTATTAACAGCATTGAAACTATCCTCTATGATAAAACGTTTCAACGTATAGCATACCTGTGATGGTCGTAAAATTTAATTATGTTTTTCTGACACTATCGCTAGCCTAGTTCTCATGTCAGCGTACACAAAATAAAGGCACTAGTAGAATTAGCATAGCATATACATTTAAATAAATATATGGTTAATTAAAAAAAATATCTCAAGAAATGTCATATAATCATGCTATAGATTAATTACAGAATCTTAGCGTAGATGCTGTGTGAAAGTAAGTTTTAACTTAAAACTTTTATTATTGTTTGTCGCTAACTTGTTCTAGTTATCTTCAGAGAGGTAAGTAAATTGTGTTGATAAGGTTGAAATGGCATCATATATTATGACGACATGTTAGTTTGGTTAAACTTTGAAACTTAAGTGTTAATGCTGTGTCTAGTTTTTTTTCCGTAAAACATCCAACTAAGTAGTAAAAAGTAATGACGTACACTCTGTTATGCTAGAGAGCAGGATATTAAAGTAATATTTCGTCAAAACAGTCCCAAACATTTCGTGTTCGAAATAAAATCCGAGTCCGTATAGCTGGCCGGAAATTTTGTGGGTCAAATCGGAAGTCTACAGAACTCTGATAAGTATTGCTAGGAATGAAATGAGGGATCATTTATCAAGGTTTCAGGAGTTAATGAAAAAATCTCTTTTTAGATACGTTGAATAATTCACAGGATACGAGAAACCCAAAATTAATATTTGATCTTATCCTGTAAAAAACGTTTCTTAAACGTAAATGAAACTTTATTGCAATCAGCAACTTCCGTAATCAGGTAAGTATTTTTGGTTAAGAAACATGTAGGATTGTTCATCTTATAGTGTGCTTCTTTCATTTTGTTACTACTCCTGTCCAATGGGGAGAGGTGTTGTTTTCACTCCTCTGTGTGTTTGTGGGCATGTGAACCAACTAACTCGAAAAATGTTTATCTGATTTTATTCAAGTTGGTTACAAAAGTTAAGTGTGAGGACCATTTGATTAGCTTTTGATGAATTTAGCTCAAATATATAACAAAAATATAATACCACACTCTAACGCGTTCGACAAGTGAACACACCCTTCGAAAAGTGAAAACTATCTGTCGAAAGCGCTAGCTAGGGGTTTATAAATTTTTCAATGAGAAAAAAAATTAAATTTTTTTCTCGTGTTAACTTGCATAAATTTAATATAAAACAACTAAAAAGACAATTAGCACAGTAACAAACCTAAAATATATATGAAACGATGTTTGTTCATCAAATATCGAGGAGAGTTGTAGGTGCATAGGTCCTCTTTCTATCTCAACTTGTTAATACGTTTTGGTATTATTTATACTGTCAATTTTAAACTATATATATATTTTTTTAATTATTGTGAATACAACTGTTCCACGTTTTCTTCTATAAAGGTGACAGGTTGAGTCGTAAATGAAATAAAACATCAAAAATTAAACGTGGAGTTCATCCAGGTTTTAAGGTTTGGCTGTAATTAGCAGTTTAAAAATATACAAAAAAATGACATTTTAGCATATAAAAAATGAGGGTAAAAAATCTAGTGTGTAAAAGCTCAAACTATCACGGAATATGTTATACGGACCAAGTTGATTAAAAATACCGAAATAAATTACAATAACAGTGATATGTTTACGATATTGCAATTATAAGTAAATTATTTCATGATGGCAAATACACAATATCAACTAATACATTTTAACATATAATAACTTTTATTATAGAACCTCAATCTGGATATTGTAATAATTAGGTCTTATAAATTTCATGATTTAAAATATTAGCTTGTTTGTAGTTAAGCACAAAGCTACACGATGGATTATCTGTATTATGCTCTCCACGGGTGTCGAAACCCGGTTTCTAGCGTTTTAAGCCTACCCACATACCGCTGTACCACTGAGAAACATAGTCATGATGTGACAATCATTAGCAGTCTGGTTTATATTGTTAGTAAATCCTGCTGAACAAACATTTGAAAAGTTTATTTTATATAAGTTTGTAAGGTCATTGCATTAATACTTCTATTATTTCAGTTGTACAGATAAAGCAACATAATTAGATGTTTGCATTAAAGTGTTCAGGATTACACTTATTTTCACTAAAGGTGTAGCTTTGATTCAGTAGACAGGCTATCGGAAGTGAGCTGATTCAAAAACTGTAATCAAAACATAATATGGTGAGTTTTCTTTGTCAATAATATTGATCACTTTAATAATCATTTGGTTTGTTTGTTTTGCATTAAGCACAAATCTACACAATGGACTATCTGTGCTCTGTCCACCACCAGTATCGAAACCAGGTTTTTAGTATGTAAGTCCGCAGACACACAACTGTGCCACTGGGGGCTAATCATTTGGAATAATTAGAGCATATGTATTGTTTTTTAACATATAAGCTTTCTTTTATGCATACATTTTATTATATCTTTAATTAATATACACGTATATATATATATAGCACACACCTTGTGCTACAGAAAAATTGCTGCTAAAATTAAATACACACGTTCTGACATTTAATGAAGCTTTAATATCAAATATCCTTTTACTTAACGTTAACCAGTGGTTTTTTTTATCTCATCGGTATAGCTGGATATTTCATGACTATAATTTTCTGAGAGCCCCTTATTAATATTTAATTCAAGACTTCGAACACTGAAGTATAAATGAGCTGATTGACTTTGATATTAGGTGAAACTTAAAGATTTATAAATGGTTGTGCGTAACAGAAAAAAAAGTTAAACCTTGTTGTTACATTCATGTTTCTGTCTGGACAGTTGTACAAGCCAGTTAGTATGACATGATTAAACTCCTTATTGTGGTGTTTTAGCATACAGGCTTGCTGATGTCTTTAAGCAGTTAATATCAGCAGATGTATTTAACTTTTTATAACAAGTTATACACATATGTTCAAAGGTAACGTTGTTTTTCTCATTTAGAACTTTCTTAGCTTTTTGTTTGTTTTTGTTAATGGTCAATCTTCACTAGTTATGTACGAGATCATGTTAGATTTATTTAGTTTTTCTTGTTTTCTAGAGATTGTTTTTTCTTAGTTATTGGTGGAGCTTAATTACTTCAGAAGACTTTAGTCTCGTCTGCATGCAATCTTCCAAATAATGACAGCACTGCAAAGCACAGAAGATTGGTTAAGGTGTTGATAATTTGTTTGTTTGTTTTAGAATTTCGCGCAAAGCTACTCGAGGGCTATCTGCGCTAGCCGTCCCTAATTTAGCAGTGTAAAACTAGAGAGAAGGCAGCTAGTCATCACCACCCGCCGCCAACTCTTCGGCTTCTCCTTTACCAACGAATAGTGGGATTGACAGTCACATTATAACGCCCCCACGGCTGAAAGGGCGAGTATGTTTGGT
This sequence comes from Tachypleus tridentatus, assembly GCF_004210375.1. Classification (NCBI taxonomy): domain Eukaryota; kingdom Metazoa; phylum Arthropoda; class Merostomata; order Xiphosura; family Limulidae; genus Tachypleus; species Tachypleus tridentatus. The sequence continues at coordinate 109,663,455 of NC_134832.1, read as the reverse complement.
GCAACGGGGATGCAAACCCGCGACCTTCGGATTACGAGTCGCACGCCTAAACCCACCTGGCCATGCCGGGCCGTGTTGATAATTCGTCGTTGAAACGGGATATGGAAACAACTTAAAACACACTGCATTAAAGGACATGTTAACTCATATATAAAGTCTGTCATTTCTGTACTTAAATTTTCACTAGTAATAAACATGTAGAAAATTCTACAAAAATTGTTTCGAATGGGAAATCACTTTTTGTAAAATACTTGAAAGTTTATTCGAATTATGGTATAAATTACATATAATTGGCTCTATAATCATTCTTTATATGCCAGGGTTAGAAGAAACCTAGAAAACTGCCAATGGTCTAAAACAAAACAAGATATTATGATCTAAATGATTCAAAATAGTTAAAAACTGAAATGAATTAATAATAGATTATTCATGAAAATTTCGAGAAAACATCAACTGAGCCAAAGCAGCTTGTTTTGAAAGAGCTTTTAATTGGAAATATTAAAATAATCCTAATATTCTTTAAACTATTATTTATTTCCCTGCTAGGGATGCTGGAATAACAATTACGAAAATAAAATTGAGACATGTACTTTGAATGATTCCTTTTATTTCTATGCCTGTGTCACGTAAACCAAGGTGTTCGGTTCTGAAAGCCTTATATATATCCATTTGATACCGATACATATGGATTTAATTTTAAGAATTTCTGAAATTTCAATTTCAGTTATCGTTTTAAACAAGTCCTTACATAGAAATTTAAATTCTCAAGTAAATTATCTCAGTAAACTCTGAGAGCTCCGAAAATACTCACAACACTTTCAAAGTTTTTACTACCTTCATTTTCCATAGAGTCAATAGTCTATTTGCAAAATATCTGGTCATTTGGTTAAAAATTACAGAAAGGTCCAATAATAAAATAAATATAAATATGATTGTTAATTACTATATAGATGTAGGAGTTTGGTTTCTTCGGAAAATCCACAACTTTATTTGTAATTTGAAAACAGCCGAACTACAACAACTTAATAAGATCAAACTTAAAAAATTAACTTGTATCAACTAGGAAAAGAATAAGTAGTTTATATTTGTAATAACTTCTAATTGTTCTACCTCAACTCTATTTCTTTTGAAGTTATTTAAAATACTATAAATCTAATATCACTTTGTTTATTAGTCTGGACCATCTCAAAGATTTATTTGTTGTAACTTCAAGCATTATCGTATTGAAGCTGTATGATATTAGTGAAGTGTGATTCCAAGTGTTTCAAAAGTGCAACCTACAAAGATGTGTGATCAGTATTTTGGTTTTTGTGCACTTTGAAACATTTCTCTTTGCATAGTGTGTTACTATCACAATTTGTTTCTTGCTGTATGCATGAAATGAAAAGGCATAACTTCAGGTGAGGTATTGTAACGTTTTTATTCGTGATTTTCTAGTTATCAACTTATAAAATCAACTTTAGTGTTACTGAAGTGTCCGCACCCAATGTGCCGATTGGGTTCCAATTTCAGTTATCTTTCACCACCAAAACTGCAACTTCATTTGATAATTTTGTTATTGTTATTCCTATTGTATTAACTATTGTTAACTTTCAGGTTTGATCCTAATAAATATATTTATACATCAAAATCAAAGTTTTGTTTTACCTTTTTACAAAATAAATAACTATTCTAACATAAAATTATCAAGAAGACAGATGAGCAGTTTAAGATTTGATTATAAATTCTATTTTATATTTATATTAAAGAAATAATGGAAAATTTTAAACATACGAGAATACAATAGAGTACCTTATTGGGTTAGTAAGTAAACCAGAGAGAAAGTGACAGCCAATCTTCCCAGGTTGGGTTGAAGAAACTGGAATCTGTATTGAATGACACACATTAAGTGGCTTCGAATACGGGAAAAAAGACGACTGTTCTTGCTCTCACGCTAAAAGATCCTTCAAATGAATTATTTTCACTCTTGTGAGTTCATGATTAAGCTGCAAACGTGTCTTCGTTCAATTTCATGCTTGATTAAATCTAGTAGTGTAGTTCCAATCAACAGAGTAGTTTCAAATCAATAAATAATTGAACAACAGGTCTTCGTAAATCGAAATAAAATTAGATTTAATCGCAATCTTCCAGATAAAATTTAAGAAACCTCAGTTGTACTTTAATATTTATAGCTTTTAATCGCTTTCTCTCTTTTATCAAACAGTGCCTTTTAAGTATGCTACTTTAACATATTAATACTCTAACCCTAATCCATTTATTTATGATTTAAAAATATAAATATATAGAATGTTGGAAACAAGAAGTATATATAAAATATTCAAGTAGAAAGTGTAAAACAAGTCAAATATTAAATATAAAAGTGTCAAACACACGCTATATAATTGTGAAAACAATATATGTACTCAAGAGGTAGATATTTATTAAAAATAGGCTCGCATGGCCAGGTGGTTAAAACACACGACTCATAATCCGAGGGTCGCGGATTCGAATCCCTTTCACACTAAACATGCTCGCCCTTTTAGCCGTGGGGGTACTATTATGTAACGGTCAATCCCATTATTCGTTGGTAAAAGATTAGTCCAAGAGTTGGCAGTGGGTGGTGATGACTAGCTGTCTTCCCTCTAGTCTTACACTGTTAAATTAGGGATGGCTAGCACAGATAACCCTCGTGTGGCTTTGCGCGAAATTTAAAACAAACCAAATCTTTATTAAAAATAACTAAACAGTATATGAGAAAAGGTCAAATAAGAGATATTACAGTTTGAAAGCGCGGAATTTTAAAAAGCAAACAATGGATTTCAATGTTTACCTGATAGTCCTCTGGCTGATAAACAACTTAAAGATAAGGTTAAAATGAATTTAAAAGAGTTCAAGAAAAAGTAAAAGATAAAATACCACATTAAAACATTATCAACATTATATATATGTGTGTACGAACAGTGGTGTCAGTCCAAGTACTTGTTTGGATCCCATTTGAAAATCTGCTCATCCAGGCAAAGCTGAAAATTCATTTTGAAATTACAGGAAACGGGAGTGAATAACGTTAATGCACATTTTAAATTCACAAGCAGGATATTCTACACTGAATTGTTAAGAACTAATCACACTATCATTCACATTTCAAAATGTGACGTAACTTAAACAATAAAAATGTAGATTTACTGTGTTATTGTTAAGAGGCTTTAAGCATGGCTGAAGTGCTCAACAATTACTTTTCAGTAGTGAGTGGTATAACTAGCTCAGGCTCTGACTCTTAGCGAAACCTTTTAAAAGTGCATAAAATAATAAATTCAAATTTAAAGATTAACTTAATCTTTTCTTGTTACAAGGACGAGTATTTCTGCTTGTGACATAGTAAACAGAAGTGGAATTTAAAAAGATAGCAGATGTGAAAAATATCCTAAACTAGAAATATAGGTAGATATTTAAATACCAAATGTGAAGCTCTTAAAATTAGTTTATAGTTTAGAAAAAAAAATAAAATATTAAACGAACAGACAGTTAATATCACAAAGCCAAATAATAAACTAGAAAGAGTCAAATGACACACTTGCAAGGTAAAATAGTAAACAACAAAAACACAGTAAATTCAGAAGAATCACACAGATGTGAAAGCGATTAACAGGGCCTGGCATGGCCAGGTGGTTAAGGCACCCGGCTTGTATTCTGAGGGTCGCGGGTTCGAAACCCCTTCACGCCAAACATATTCACCGTTTCAGCCGTGGAGTGTTATAATGAAACGATCAATCCCACTATTCGTTGGTAAAATAGTTGGCGGTGGGTGGTGATGGCTAGCTGCCTTCCCTCTAATCTTACAGTGTAAAATTAAGGACGGCTGGCGCAGAGTAGCTTTGCGCGAAATTAAAAACAAAAAATAGCGATTAACAGTATTTTGTTTGTTTGTTTGTTTTTTGAATTTCGCGCAAAACTACACGAGGGCTATCTGCGCTAGCCGTCCGTAATTTAGCAGTGTAAGACTAGAGGGAAGGTAGCTAGTCATCACCACCCACCGCCAACTCTTGAGCTACTCTTTTACCAACGAATAGTGGGATTGACCGTCACATTATAACGCATCCACGGCTGAAAGGGCGAGCATGTTTGGCGCGACGGGGATGCGAACCCGCGACCCTCAGATTACGAGTCGCACACTTTAACACGCTTGGCCATGTTGGGCCACAGTATATGAAATACACAGGATGTACAGAATATGTTCCGCATGCTGTTATTGTAATTCGAAACAAGTTTCGACTGACACCAGGAGTTCTCGGCCTTCTCATGCCTTCGCGGTATCGTAATCAGTTACGTATCTGAAACTGAAAAATTCTACAAGTTACCTATAGTTCCAGACATTTCAGACATACTGTAGGTACTAAGGTCAATGCGGAAAAATTAAATAGCAAACATACTAGAACGAAACGGTAAATGAGTATAATCAATTAAACGTTTAGAACAATCGAGTCACATATAATAAAAAGCATAGAACAGTAGGTAAAAAAGAATCAAGCAGATAATAAATACAGTGAGGTAAACAGTGAGTGTAAAAATACAAATAAAAGGGTTAAACTGAAGACACATAAAGATCTGATTTTTTTTTTGAAATAATGGAACAACACCTTAAAATATATCAAGAAATAACAGAAGAGTTCAAGAGAAACAGTAGATGTAATAAGTCAATTTCATTATTTATAAAATTATCAAGTAGCGGTCTTCAAATTGTGAAAGAATAAATGGAAATAGACAAACATAAACTACTGAGAATTTCAAACGATTTTGAAAGAGAGAATTATTAAATAGGAAACGTTCACGCTTTTAAGGAAAACGTTAAATAGAGTAAGAAAAATAAAGTTTTAGATATGAAAGATTTAAAAAATGTAAAAGTGTTCCAGACGTATGTACAAAATCTCAATCGAAGGGTGGTGAAAAGTCAGTGACTTTTTAACAACAGCGAATTATCTCATTTTCTTACCGGCAAAAAAACGACGGGTTTGTTGCTAGTATGCTGTCTTTTCTTTCGTTATATATGATTTTCAAACTTAAGTAACATCTAGCCGTTATATGTGGAATATAAATTAACAACGAAACTGTTTTTAACAACACATATCTAAACACATTTTTTCCTACACGTACTGATGTCTGAGACTCTAAGAACACTATAATATTGAGGTGATGTTAATAGATTGTTTGTTTGTTTTGGAATTTCGCACATAGCTACTCGATGGCTATCTGTGCTAGCCGTCCCTAATTTAGCAGTGTAAGACTAGAGGGAAGGCAGCTAGTCATCGCCACTCACCGCCACCTCTTGGGCTACTCTTTTACCAACAAATAGTGGGATTGACCGTCACATTATAATGCCTCCACGGCTGAAAGAGCGACCATGTTTGGTGTGACAGGGATTCGAACCCGTGACCCTTGAAATAGAAGTAGAGTGTCTTAACCACCTGGCCATGCGGCACCCTATTTGTTAGATATTTTTTCTAAAGGACTTAAAAGAGGCAATGCTTACAGTGTACGTTTGACAGAGCAGAGACTTGAAAAAAAGGATATCGAGTTAATACAAGTACCTATTGTTTGCGAATAGTTTTCAAAGGTTTAGCTAGTTTAATAAAATATACCTTTAAAACACACACACAAACTTTAATGGAATGTGTGAAACAAGGGCTAACAGTTGTTTGCTTCATTTGTTAAAACAGATATGAATAAGTACAAAAGAGATCATTTTATTAATTTGCTTTTATTCGAGAATTTATTAACTTGCTAACATAATTTCTCTCTGCATATAAAAGTTTTCTTTCGATAATAAAATGAAAATTCTTCTTAAACCTTACCTGCCCTGGCATGGTCAAGTGGTTAAGGAACTCAAATCTTCCTCTGAAAGTCGCTGATTCGAATCCCCATCCCGCCTAACATGCTCGCTCTTTCAGCGGTGGGTGCGTTATAATGTGACAGTCAATCCCACTATTCGTTGGTAAAAGAGTATCCCAAGAGTTGGCGGTGGGTAGTGATGACTAGCTGCCTTTCCTCTCGTCTTACATTGCTAAATTAGGGGCGGCTAGCGCAGAGAGCTCTCGTACAGCTTTGCGCAAAATTCAAAACAAACTTAAAAATTACCAAACATTTTTAAACGATAAAATGCTACACTTATACCACGAGATAGTATTAAATATATAAATACATAGAATATGCCTATTTTGGTAATAAAAAGTTAAAGTATACTGTTTCTTTCAAAGATATGTCAAAACGCAAATTAAATAACTTTTGGTATCGCAAAATCTAACTCCAAAACAAAATGTTTATGAAAGTAATTTGAAACTGTAGAGAAAATGAAATTACTTACGTTTTTTAAGTTCTATCAGTTCAGTTTGATAGACTTAAACTGTAAAGAAAGTAAATGCCTAAAGTTTTATCAGCTTGTAACCGGATTATGATATCTAGGAAAGGGTCTATGTTAGACTGTTTATATCCCCAGAAGCTAATACGGTTTTGTTTCTGTTTAAGCTTCTTGCACAGCTTACAAAATATACAATAAAAGTAAGAAAAACTGCGTGCAATTTCATGGTTTCTAAAACGTGTATAATCTCAATAAAAGAGTATACGCAGCTTCCAACACGTGTAGAGATAGTTATTAAGGCCACGCATGTCTGCAAACATCGTAAAATCTTCTTCTTTTAATCTACTTAGAGAAGGATTGGAATATTGGAACCGACTGGAAACTTTCTCCCGTATTACTAGTATAATGGTAGTAAAAAGATGGTAAATATTATAACACAGAACTTTCTTTTTGCACGCATAAACAAAGGAAATACTTCCGTTCCGCGTAATATTTGCTGTATATATATGCTTTTAAAATATTTCGTCTAAGTATAAAGCAATAAAACCTATTCAGTCTTTTAAGTTCCTCTTCGTCTACTGTAATGCACTTATAGTCAAATATCAACTATAGATAGGCTCTGTATGGTATTCAATTTTATTGAAACTGCGCGTAAGCGTCTACTGTCAGTCTCTGTGTGATAATTGTAAATACTTAGTTCAAGTGTTTGTGCGAGAATAAAATCTGCCCAAAAACAAAAGTGATGTTCAAGCAAAACCTAAAACAGTATGAAATGGAAAATAGTAATATGTGCATGTAATGGAAAACAGTAATATGTGCATGTAATGTAAAACAATAATATGTGCATGTAATGTAAAACAATAATATGTGCATGTAATGGAAAGTATTAAAGCCTGTATGTAATAGAAAACGTGCTATAATGTTACATAAGGATATTAATCAATTTAATTTATTTGTAGTTAATCGCAAAACAACACAATGAACTACCTGTGTTGTGTCCACCACAGATATCTAAACCCAGTTTTAACGTTATAAGTCTTCAGGTTCGACACTGTGCCACGGGGAGGTAAGCATCCTGCTTGAATATTAAATTTTTGATTATAATATATCTCTTATTAGTGTATATTATCGTATTTAGTTATTGTACATTCGCGTATATTTCCATTCTACTGTGTTCAGTCGAGCTGAATTAGTGTAAATTGCCGAGATCAGTTATGCTGAGTTAGCATCTATTATTATGTTACCATATTCAGTCATTTTTAATTAGCGTATATTATCATGCTAGGATGTTCAGTCGTGCTGAATTAGCGTGTTTAGTTCTGCTGTTTTTAATAACTTTAATGACTCGTCTAGCGTTTTGAAAGTAAAATATGTATACTTGCCACTGAACATTTATTCATTATTTAACCCACTGTCTCACTAACATGTACGGCCCGGCATGGCCTAGCGCGTAAGGCGTGCGACTCGTAATCCGAGGGTCGCGGGTTCGCGCCCGCGTCGCGCTAAACATGCTCGCCCTTTCACCCATGTGGAAGCTATAATGTGACGGTCAATCCCACTATTCGTTGGTAAAGAGTAGCCCAAGAGTTGGCGGTGGGTGGTGATGACTAGCTGCCTTCCCTCTAGTCTTACACTGCTAAATTAGGGACGGCTAGCACAGATAGCCCTCGAGTAGCTTTGTGCGAAATTTCCAAAACAAACAAACACTAACATGTTGGCGAGTTTTTGTTGGTTTGTGTTTCATCATTGTTTGTTGCCAATGTATGTTACACACGTGTTTTTAATTTACAATTTTTTACTTTAAATATTCTTAGCTGATAATTTATTAAAGTTATAACAATTTTATTTCTTGTCTACCAGCAAAAATCTCATTTAAATCAAAACTCATAATGCAGATATTCTAATATAAATAATAAAAACATTAATTGTGTTTGAAAATAAATCCTTTGTTGGCCATTTCTCGAGTTTTGTACAACTTATCTAGATTAAAACTTTTTGTGGATAATTTTAAAATAAATGTTTGATAACATACCTTTACGTTTCTTATTTTTTAATTATATATCATTACAATCTTGGTAACAATATCTATTCTCGTTGTTTGTACTAAACAACAATATTAAGTGTACACATAGTTGAAGTCATCTGTGAATTCATATTTGTTTAAAATGGGTCCTAAACTTTTAATTAAATTTTTGCAACGCTTTATCACGCTAAACAAGATTCACAGTAATAAGTTCCACAAATATTATAACAGGGATGCTGTTTTCATATTAATGTTTATAACTACCATTATCATTTCTCATCTCTACACAAGTAATTAATTTAATACTAACAAGTCTGATTACATCTTATTTATTGTATTTTAACATCACTTACTTTCTAGTTGTAGACATGTAAAAAGTTGTGGCAAATTTTCTGAATTGCTTTTAAGACACCATTCTAGTATGTATTAATTTAAATTCCATATTCTTAAGAAAGCTCAATGCAAAAGATAATTTTAATATTATTTTATTTTAAATATTAATGTGAAAGTTAAAGAATAAAATTAATTAGTAATTTTAAATTTATTGTTGATTAACTGAAGTATTAATTGTCAATTCATCCTTCTTAATTTAATCAATTGTAATTTGATCTCAAGACTTCTCTTTCTGGTTTTATAGAGATTGCATTTATAGTAATTTGTTTTTCTGTTAAGTTATTATAAACAATGTTTAAAATATTCAGTTTATTCAATGTTTTTAGAAAACACATTTTAATCTTTTTAAAAAGCATGAGTTTCATTGTGAAGAATTATAATACTTTTTAATTATCAATTTTTATGTTAAACAAATAAGTAAGTTTTGCTTCTACTTTACATCATACTGAATTATTCATCTAACCTAATTTTCCTTAGTTATATTAATAATAAATTAGATAACAGCGATTGGCAGCTCACAACTGACTTTTATTGCTCTTATCTGTGAATTAAAATATATTTAAAATGTGCTGGAATAAAACAATTTTGGAAATTTCATTGGTTGTGCAAAACAATTAATTTATAATATGTGAAAAAAATTAACGTGCATGTTTATCCAGTGTTTCATAGACAAATTATTTTATTAATATTCTGAGTTAATCTTGTTTCTTAATTATTGTGGTTCACGATTTGAAATATTTCCTTCTTTCTTATGCGTGCGTATCTTCTATTTCGTACCCCTATACTTTCTACAATATTTATAATTATGTACAATTTATTTGAAAATTGAAAACGATCCTGATAGAAATATATATATATAAATAAATTAAGTGATATGGGTTTGTTATTGATCTATTGAAATATTAATTCAGTAACTGAATAAAATACTGTTTTTTTAACAAACAAGCTTATAAGAAAAGCTTTTCGGAACGTTGTGCATTTGTAATTGTTTCTTTTACTATCCATTCAAGCCATCTACAAAATTGACTTATCACAAAATAAAAAAGGTTTCCTGCCCTCGATTACAAATTGTTATTTACAACAACTGATCTGTTTTCAGTTCCAGGTTGAGCACGTGAAGAATGATTTATTTTGTATCACTGACACTTGTAATTGTATGTTTTGTGATTAAAATATGCTGTTTCTGAGCCGCATAATCACTTAAAAAAGAAATGCTACTTGATGGCCTTAATGTTATACATTTTAGTTAGCTTTTTATAACAGATAGAAGCCCATTTATAAACACTAAAGTATTTTTCCTGCCTTTATTCAATTAATGCGGTTCACTAAGTTTATTGATTCTATTCATGCGCTTTAATATTGTCATCAGTAATTGTGGTAAATATGGCATTGTTCTGTTTAAGATTTGTATACAAATAAAAGCTAACTAAGGAATAACTTTTATATACAGCTGCAGATATTTTCTATTAATCCCTCTTAGTTTTTCATGTGTTTTGATCCAGAAAACTAAAACTCAGGACTACTTAGCTATATTAAACAAACAAATAAACAAAGAAGTTGTATTATTTTAAAGTCTGAACACAATACCAGCGCACCAAGTGGCTTTAAATTTGTTAGGCCATTTAGATAATTTTTTTTTAAAAAACTTAATAAAAGTTGAAATTATATATAATTGCATATCGATGATATTATAGCATGATAGACTGATATAAAAAAAAAACTTAAATTGCAAGTAATCTTTTAGATTGAAATTTTGAAGTTTTAAGAGATTCAGAAGACATGGTATTAAGAGTAACAGTCAATAAGTTTTATTTAAAACTCTAAATACAACAGCGTATATGAATATTACTTTTAATTCTGGATGGCATGGCCAGGTGATTAAGGCAATCGACTTGTAATCCGAGGGTCGCGGGTTCGAATCCCCGTCGCACCAAACATGCTCGCCCTTTCAGCCATGGGGGTGTTTTAATGTGACTGTCAATCCCACTATTCGTTGTTAAAAGAATAGTGGAATAGTTGGCGGTGGATAGTGATGACTAGCTGCCTTCCCTCTAGTCTTACACTGCTAAATTAGGGACGGCTATCGCAGATAGCCTTCGCGTAGCTTTGTGTGAAATTCATAAACAAACAAACAGCCGTAGTAAGTGGTGCAACAAATGTATCGGAATAAACTATAAATAAGTTAGTGGAGTGCACTCGAAGCTTAGCATGTTTTGGTATTCATGATGTCAGACTCTTGATGGATATGCTTAGTTGCATTACAGGATCTAAGACTGATTATTGTCACTAACAATAATCCTTTGCAGAACGTCCCACATATTTTGTTCATGGGAAGTTATTATGTTTCGTCAATCACATATTTAAATATGTAGTAATAAATACTACAGTGCAAAGTTATTTTGATCTATAGCCAATCACGCATACAAATCATTAAACAGAGTTTTCGTTTTACAAAATACCCCTCGAGGGACTCAGCAGATAGCCCGATGTGGCTTTGCCATAAGGAAACACACACAAAATACTGAAGTATTAGCTAATATATTGCAGTGGTATTTGGTAATTTAAATTATATATATATGTTCGTATACCTTAGATAACTTGTAGTGTATAAGATGACGACAGCCTTTTTAAGAGCTCGTTCACCCTAAATCCCCCCCATCCCTAGTGATAGGCAGAGCACAGTTAGTCTATTGTGTAGCTTTGTGCTTAATTATAAACAAACAAAATTATGTTAACAATCACTTTGTAACCAAACTGAAGATGAAACCCACTTTTACTTTCTAATACTAATTTAACAATTTTATAATCTTAAATGCGTAAAAAATTAACCCATCAATGACTGCACACTTGATACAAAACCGCAGATAAACATTGTTATCCATTTTATTTGAAATCAAAACACCTTTTAATCCTTTTAAAGAGTAAGAGTTCCAATGTCGTATTATTATCATCTACGTGAGTTAAACGGTAACTTACTGTAAGCACTAACGTAGCTTAATATAATCATTGTGAATTATTTGATACAGCTAGTTGATATTCGATCAAAACCATCCATTAATATATAAAAATGTCAGTCGTGTGGCTCATAATATAGTATGAACAAATAAACTTCAAAGTTAATTCTTCACTTTTTTAAAAAAATAATTTTCATAATGTGATATTTTGTACTTAAATCACTTCTGCTTCTGGTGGTCTGATTAGGAACTAACTCAGTTCATGTTAAAAGTTGTTGTTTTTTTCCCTAACAGCAAGTTACACCTATCAATTTGTGAAATCTCTCCGTGATTAGCTGAGTTTAAAATGAAAGATGTTGAAAACACTTCACTTCTATGGAATTTATAATGCCCGTCGAATATTATGTTCTATGCCGTACAAAGATGTTTCAGTGACAACATAACTACGTTTCTGCTCGTGGTAGTTGCTATATAAAACATCGTTAATCTGAGGTAACTTATTCCTAAATACATAACACAACAATAACAACTAAAAAGGAAAGACACATAAGTATTTTGCCATAAAATGATGCACATTTTCTTCTGTAACTGGATATGATCAGAAGGAAGAGGAAAACTATTATATCTGTCAAGTTGATATGCTATGCCTCGTTTAACCTCAATAAATAATGAACTTTTAAAAATAACTTCAGGCATGAACAAAAAATTACAAATTCATAACTGATTGTCGGATATCATAACACACATGTTTGATAAATGGAAAGAGTATATGGAAGATTCCTAAAGAGTAACAAAACTTAAGCTGTCAGAAAGATACGGATGAAAACACAACAGAGAACTCTGACATGAATAACATCTTGAATGATGATATCGAAAGGTCCAAAACTGAATGTTGGTGTGGCAGGTGTAGCATGTCAGGCTTAATTCTTATGTTTGTCAACGAACTGGTTCTGTCAACACTGTTATAAGACATTGGACAGTGTTGAAACCCACAGCAAGACAGATGCCACAGCCAACAACATGAACACGCCAAAATTAGTCAACCAAGTAGAAAACCAAAGAGACGTGTTTTACACGTTTTTCTCATTCAGACCGTTCTGTTCTAAAACAGCTTACGCCTAACTTCATAGTATAGAGAGAAGCTATTTTTTTTTTATCTGTAGTACGTAGAATCAAACTTTCATGTTAACTTAAAGTTTTTCTCTTTCTTGTTAACACAAAGCTGTAAAATGGACTAATTACGTCGTGCATATCTTAGAGATCGATCCTGAATTTTAGCACTATAAGTCGTTATGTTTATCGTCAAGAATAATTTTTCAAATTGTCGTGAAACACGCGCACGTGCACACACACACACTTTGTACGGATTGAATAACTTTAATCGCACAGATAATTACAATGACAAACTAGCGGCACCTATCTGAAAGTTATTAATGTTGTTGTTTGAATTAAGCACAAAGCTCCACAATGGGCTATCTGTGCTCTGCCCACCACGGGTATCGAAACCCGGTTTTTAGCATTGTAAGTCAGCAGACATACCGATGAGCCACTGGGGGACAAGTTATTAATATAATAGATTTAAGAAAACAAGATGTAGAAAATACCCTTATAATGAAACCCAATATTACTCGCTACACCTGTTGTTCTATGCATTGTTTCTAATATCGTCATTGTTTTATAGAATAAGATAATCAGTCGTACTTGAGTTTCTATGAAAGGGTAAAGTTTAAGAGAACGAGTCATGCATTTATCCTATTTAGGAGAAGTGTTTAAAAAACATGTCTGATTTATTATAAATAGTTTATTTGTTCAATTTAAAGTAAAGTAACATTGTGCTGTCTCCTTTATCTACGGTGGGTATCCAGCCCTGGAATTTGGCGATGTAAGTATATAAACTTATAGATGGCCGGATTATTATAAACATATATAACTTTGGAATATACGGCGTTTACGTACTGCCAAAAAAATAAACAAAGAGGTTTTGTTTTTTTTGGAATTTCGCACAAAGCTACTCGAGGGCTATCTGTGCTAGCCGCCCCTAATTTAGCAGTGTAAGACTAGAGGGAAGGCAGCTAGTCATCACCACCCACCGCCAACTCTTGGGATACTCTTTTACCAACGAATAGTGGGATTGACCGTCACATTATACGCTCCCACGGCTGGGAGGGCGAGCATGTTTAGCGCGACGCGGGCGCGAACCCGCGACCCTCGGATTACGAGTCGCACGCCTTACGCGCTTGGCCATGCCAGGCCAAACAAAAATGAAACAGAGGTTTGTTGTTTGTTACTAAGCAAAGCTTCTGAAAGGGCTATCTGTGCTCTGCCCACCACAGGTATCAAAACCCGGTTTTTTAGCCATCTAAGTTCGCAGACATACCACTGTGCTACAAGGGGACAGAGGTTTGTTTGAACCACTCAGTCACCTTGCAATTATCCTTTCGTTTAATTGATTATTTAGACGAATTCGCGTAATACAAATATATGTGTTTGATGAGAAAAAAGTATCGAGTCAAAAATTTTTAAATATTTTAATTACCTTTTTTTACACAATGCGTTTAATGTTAGGTTTAGCTAAGATTAGAATGAATGAGTTTACTGTTAGGCTTAATTTTATATTCTAATAAACAATAGTAGAGAACGAATAAAATTTGTCCTCTGATGGAACAGTAGTAAGGCTACTGACTTACAACACTAAAATCCGGGGTTCGATTCTCCGCTTTGGTTAAAGCAGATAGTCCAATGTGGGTTTTCTCTGAACTAGACAGACGAATAGAACTTTTGGTTTTAACATTCTATTAGCATTCATTTTGCTTTCATTAAAACAGAGATTGGCATGCTTAATTTAAAGTAGTCGAAATGACATACTATCAGTGTTTGAAGACAAAAAATCTGTCGAATAGAACTGTGTTATGAAATAAGGGTTGAAGCAAATATGTAAAACCCATGAACAGACTAAAATGAAACAGGAAGAGCGCCATCTAATTATACACAATTGGTATTTCTTAGTCGAGTTTGTTTTTGAAAAATAAAGTGCACAATAATGTGGATTTAACATCATACCAAAGATCTATGATGAATACACGATATACTCAACACTGAAGAGGAATAAACTTTAGATTTACTGCTGGTCTTCTTTGTGAGAGTTTAAGCAATAGGATTTAGAGCAAGACATATGTAAAATTTAATATTTTCTGTAGATACATAATTCAAAAAGATATTGTTAGTACTAGATGTACTTCTATGGAATGCAACATACTTTTTCGGAGAGTTTGATTAGGTTGAATTTTACAAAACGCTACATGAGACTTATCTGCGCTAGTTGTTTCTATCAGGTAATCCCTTAAGTAATGTTCGATTTAAGGTTCAGAAAAAAAAAAAGGATTTTAAACGTCTTTAATGTTATTTAATCAATAATGTATGTTTCATTATTATTAATTACTTCCTGCCAACGATTCACAAGCTTTAGAATGCCACTTCTACAAAATTCTTGGGGTTTGGAGGAAAAGAACTAACTCATGAGTCTTTCACCAACGAAGATTGGAATTTATTGTCACATAATAACGTCTCTACAGATGAAAATGTGAGTATATCCGATGAGTGGAATTTGAACCCACGACCCGTAAATTATGGGTCCAGCGTTATAGCTAACAGGCCATGCATGGAAAGAATTGAAACACTCGATTGTCAGGTAATACGTTTTCAGAGTTTATTTCTCTAAGGTATCTTATTATACTACAATGGAACTCTTGCTTACATGATACTGGAAAACAAATTGTATTATGAGATGTGCAACCCCAGCTTCGCGAAATTTTTATCCTGCGTGTATGTGTATTAACAATAGGGAGCACAATTTCTCTGTTTCCCGTCAAAGAGAACTTTATTTTTCTCCATTCTCAGGATGCATATAAAACGTCATGAATACTTCACACGCGGATCTAATGCACTCGCTCCATCTATACAAATATAATACTACTGTTTGCTGTATGTCCATGTAAATACTTCGCAGGGTGGAAATGAAACTTCACCAAAAATTGATATGGAGGTTCATTAGGCTCACGGGCAAATACACACAACTTTTCAATTTTGCGTTGTGCGATTTTTATGCGTGTTTTTGCTGGGTTTTTTTACCCCAACTTCGCTCACGTTGATGAATATTCACCAAATTTGGTATGGTAGATGGATCTGTGAGGAGATACATGCAAATTTACGGTTTAATATTTTGTGTTTTACTGTTTTTATGGGAGTTTTGAACTTTTAAAAAATTATATATAAAGGAAACAACTTTTCATGTCCTGAGATAACCTTTCTTAGATTCTTAGAATTTCGCTTGATAAATTGGACAGAGCTACTCACACAATAATTTTAAACAAATAGCCACTTATAAAAACGAAACGTTGTTTGAGCTTTAGACACGATGTTGACATTAAGCTAGTTGTCTTAAACTGGTTTGTATTGCACGTGATATTTAGGTTATTTTTCACATTTTTTTCGATTACCAGTTTCTGAGTCAGAAATAACTAGAAGTATGATTTACGTGCTTGGTCAATATAACTGCAAGTTATAAGACAAACTAACTTATGACAGGGCAAGTACTACCATTCCCACCCCATAATATATCCTAATCTTACATTTTATAGCCAATTGAAATAAATAAGTCTTGTAAAATCAAGCTTAACCAACATAGAAAGAGGAAAGTGCAGTTGAGACAGTCAGATGTTTGCAAATTTCTTTGTGAGTCAATCGAAATTATGACAATTTAAAAACGAATTCGTGGTGTGTTTATAGAATAATTATTGGTAAAAACCAGTTAGACTAACAATTTTTAATATATAGAAAAGCGTTTTGGTAACCCTACGTTGTTTGTTTTTTTATAGATTGTTTAGGAACTAACAACCATTTGCCTACAATCAACCTATTTCCAAAACAACTAGAAATTCTACTAACAAACAGATGGTCTAGCCATGGAATCACCACTCTCTCAAATCCTAGCATTCATGTTCATGAAAGACTTTGAAGAAAGAGCCCTTTCATCCACACCTATAAAACCAAGTTTCTCAGACGTTATGTCGACGAAACCTTCGTTACTTGGCCCCACGGTCATGAAAACTTACCAGCCTTCTTAAAACATTTCAGTTCCGTAGACAAAAGAATCCACTTCACTATGGAAACAGAGGGACAAAACAGTCTATCGTTTCTTGACATATTCATCAGCAAACAAGCAAGACAAATAACCACAACTGTATACAGAAAACCCACCCACACAGACAGATACCTACACTTCCAGTCCTATCATCAACCTCGATAAAACGTGGTATAATCCAATGTCTAAACAAGAGAGCAGAAAATACTTGCGATAAGACATCCATCGAAGCATAATGCTAAAAGATCGTAGAGAGTTTTAAACAGAATGGTTACACCTCCTCCTTCATCAAAAACTCCTTGAAGAAAATCATGACAGAAAGGAAAGATCAGAAAGTCACCACCACTACCACCATTTACCTACCATACCTACAACATTTCAGTGAAAAACTCAAACGCATATCCAAAAAAATTAACATAGAAGTCCGGTGGAAATCCTACAATACCTTAAGGTCAATTCTGGCAAAAAAAAACGGCGACCTACCAAAGAGAATCTCAAAAACGTAATCTATGAAATTCCGTGTTCCTGCAACGACACATACATTGGAGAAACAGAAAGAAAACTCGCGACAAGAATAAAAAAACATGAAGATAGTACAAAACTCATGAAAACACAAAATTCAGCCATTGCAGAGCACGCCACATCAACTGGACACAGAATAAGCTGAGATAAAACTAGAATCATCGATACAAACAAATTCTGGAAGGCAAGAAAAACCAAGGAATCGTTTTATATTAATACTATTAAACCTTCATTAAACAAAGATACTTGCTTAGAGATGAGTAACTTGTATCTGCCATTGCTTGAATCTACAGAAAATCTCGTCTCCAATCAGAAACAGTGATACTCCAACCAATCAAGACACGCTCTCTACAATCCACCAAGACACTACAAGAGACCAACAACATGCTTTTTGGCTCCTGATCAACATACAGTGCGCTTGTACCAAAATTTCAAGTTGCCTATATTCGATATTTATCTAGAACGTTCATTTGTCTATAACTCCCGCTGAAATTCAACATTCTCTGGAAACAACAACCTCCATGAAACTCCATGCAGCTCACATAATTCATTCCAAGACCACAGGATTGCCAACTAACTTTGTTAAAGCATAAACAGGTAGCTGATTTTATACTTAACCATGGATATACCCTACAATATTTTCATTTTAGTGCCGAACATCCCCGACGTCGAGCAACTAATCTCCAAAATGTCAACTCTGTTAATCAGAGTATTCCTCGTCCAGTAAGCTTTTCATCTCCATGTATGCCAATTATCTCTGCTGCAAGCAGCAATACTTTAATTAATGCTAAGAAGAAAGACAAGGATACTCTGAGCAACGTTGACGTTACCCTTCAGCAGCGACCCAAACCAAAGAAGACAGCTTCATGTCAGACTTAACCAACGCTCGTTAAGACTACAGATGTATCAACCACTACAGATATCAACATCACGTTCAGCAAGAATACACAAACAAGATTCACAAGAAGACACCGAAATAGAACGACTCATTGAGACAGATAAAATCGATCACTCAGTCTTGTATCCACGAACTGCCTATCTTTATCCTCCTGGTGCCTTAGATCGATCTTTCAATCAGTCGCAGACTTAACACGTGTTTTATTGTTGTATATTCTTTGACTGTTTTTTTTTTTTTTGTTATAAGCTTTACTAGCCCTGATTTTCTTTTCAGTAACTTCCGGTTACGGTCAGGGTAGATTATTCGGCGCCCTGATCGTGAAAGTGGGTTTTGTCGGGGTACTCCCGTTTACCCCCACAGCAAATTCTGAGGTTTTTGGATATACAGATCCCTCTTCTTTTTTTTTTTTTTTTGTAGAGTCAATATTTAACCTCCTGAGGAGCACCATTGGATCTTTGCTACTCGATTGCATTACAAATTCGTTAACTTTAAATCTTGTCGGTTTAGCTATTAATAATCAATCACTAGCCCAGTTAAATTTTACTTCACAGGTAGGGCGGAGAGAAGGTCTCTTCTGAGCGCCCTGGATTGCTTTGCATCTCTTCTTGAGATGCAAAGTGTTAAATCGAAATACCTGCCACGAATTTTATTTTTTTTTTTGGCTTCTGCTGTTTCGAAAAATCAAGGATGACATGATGTAACACACATTGGTTTTATATAGGTTAAATTACGTAGAAATAAAAATACAAATACGAAGTATCTTTACATAAAATATAAAATGGAAAGAAACTTTCAACGATAAGAATCAAAATTAACTTGACAAAACATTGATTTTTTTTAATGTTAACATCATGTTCATATTTTCGAGCTTATTTTTACAAACCTTCTTAAAAGTAAAGTGGTATAATTTCTCCGGTTTTTAAAATTGTATTTTGTAGAAGTTCATAATTACAAAATTAAGGAAAGCAAAATCAACTGTACTTTTTTCACAAATTTTTAATATGATCATGGTTTCGACTTTATAACCTTAAACTGGGTCGTCGATAGAGTGCTAGAAATTAATGTCATTGGCTGTATTCTAATTGAACTAGGCCGCATATTTATATTTTGTACTGCAAGTTTGATTCAAATAAGCGCAACAGTTGAGAAATTTACAAATGTTTTCGATTTCCTCAATTTCTGTGTTCATTTTATCCTCTTAACAAAGTTCATTCCAGAAACTTAGTGATATGTAATTGGATATAAAAAATAAATAACGTTCAAGCGACACACTTATATAGAAAACTATAAATTGATAATTTGTTCTGAGCAACAGCTTGTATAGGTGATATATATATATTCGTATCTTAAGAAAGACTTTAACGTGTATCTTTAACGCTGTAATTATTAAGCATAGGAACCTTTCATAAGTTAAACAAATGCTCTTATTTTGTTCCACATATGTCAATACAAACTTATTTTCACAGTGAGAAACTTTCAACTCTTTCATATAAACTTACATGAAGTAATAACTTTGTTGATAATACTCTGATACGATAATCTTGTAAAACAGTGGAGAAATCAGTAAAGTACAGTAGGTTTATCATAAACACTGGTAGAATTTTATGTTATTATTTTTATTGATAATCGTTTCATGGAGAAATAAATTGTGAGATGAAGACAAAAAGACGGGTTATCTGTTAAATACAACTTCGTTGTCTCATCCCAGGCTATGAACACTAAAATTCAAGTTAACCGTACGAAATTTAAAAAGCCTAAGCAGTCATTAAAAATCTACGCAGCGACATCTACGATTAAATGTGGTTAATGAAAAAAAAACACAGTTCGTGAATAATAATGTTACTTTGGAATATTGACGTTAAGTGCTGCTAATCTACTAAGGGAGTAGATTTGGTGACAAACAATTCAGCCTTTAACTTAAGAAATCTTGTATATTCGTTAACTATCACAACAAAACGCACGAGGTCATACAAGACTGAGAGACACTGAAAAACGATTGATTAATAAAGAACTTGGTTATAATTGCTCGATTAATAGCGAAAATATAAATCACAATTGAAAACGATGATACAGGAAACCATTACACTTGTAATTAATGGTATTCAAAACCAGATGCACTGAGGTCGAAGGACAAGTTGCTGGAAATAAAACATTTTTCTTTGGTTAATATTAATGTACGAAGAGTGAGATTAATGGTAGATCCTAAGATATCTTATATTTAAGTGATTTTTAATCCTATATAAAATATTCAACATAAGTTTCATGCTTTGAAAATTTTGAGATAGTAAACAAGAAAAGTGATTTTTTCTGCAGAGAATCCTCTGGTGACAAAAGGATGTAACTAAGCATTCTACAAGTTCTTGGGCATTAACCTTCAGCAGCGCTGTTTCATAAAATATTTAGCCTGCGTTCAATCACGTTCAGCGTTGAGGAACATTTATAAACGCCTACTATTCTGTATTTTCTGCAATAAAAGGATGAAAATTAACAATGTTACAATAGATGTTTAGTGTAGCTTTACAAAATATCATGTTAATGTGTGATTGTTGGGTCCATGCGGAGATACAAGTAAACTAGTGGTTTAAAAGTTTGTATTTTGCAACTTTTTTGGGCATTTTGTGTTTTTCACCATTACTTCACCACTTACATAGCTATGAATGGAACTTAACTAAATCTGATATGACGCTTCCTTGGGTTCCAAATTAGGTCAGTTTGGTTCTATTAATAATATCTCACTGGATGTTCATCTAAACAAGCAGAAGGCAAAGAATTTTATTGACACTTTAAAATATACGCGACTGCTAGATTCAGTAGCTATTTAGGGAATATTGTTGTCATAAGAAAACGCTAGGTCTACGTTTTTGTTCTTTAGTGCGTCAGAGCAAATAAAGAGAATTGAAGTCACCAGAAAACTTAAGATGTAAATGTATTCATTTTGGCAATTTAATTTCCTGTTGTTGATTTTACTTATGTAAATGTGATAACTCTTCAACGTTTAATTCCCATACGACTTAATGCTTTCTAAATCAAATAATTTAGCATTGCTCTCTTAAGTACCTGAAAAATATATATACAGCTTTTACGCAAGTTAAACCGTAAAAAATAAAATACGATTATTTGGTGTTTTTTATATCATAAGTGTCCCCCGCTGAGACAACGGTAAGTCTTCGGATTTAAAACACTAAAATCAGGAGTTCGATTCTCATCGGTAGACACAGCAGATAGCCCGATATGACTTTGCTATAAGAAAACATAAACACGTATTTAATAAGCATCAAATTGTGTCGATAAAAGGCTAGGAATTCACGTCACTCGCTTTATTCTGTTTGACCTAAGCTTTATATTAAGAACTATAAGGCTCTTTCAATCATATATAACATGATTAAATGAAACTATAAAGGTTTTCTTAAGTATATTATTTTTCATGGAATTTCATTCTAATCACACAATGATCAGTAATTTCATTCGACATAAATCGTTGTTATGGACTATTTATAGTAAATAAATAATTTACACATTTTTGCTTATGCAATGCCCGGCATGGCCAGGTGGGTTAAGGCGTTCGACTCGTAATCTGAAGGGCGCGGGTTCGAATTCCGGTCGCACCAAACATGCTTGCCCTTTCAGGCGTGAGGCGTTATAATGTGACAGTCAATCCAAATATTCGTTGGTAAAAAAGCAGCTCAAGAGTTGGCGGTGGGTGGTGATGACTAGCTGCCTTTCCTCTTAAATAATGTAAGCCTAATCTTACACTGCTAAATTAGGGACGGCTAGCGCAGATAGCCCTTGAATAGCTTTGTACGAAATTAAAAAAAACACAAACAAAACAAACTTATACAATAAAAAGTGGTTGGATAATTAAATTAAAAGATAAAATGGGACTCAAGAGAATAGATTATAACAATACATTTCTCGCACTTTAATTAATCAACTTTTATGATGTAAAAAAACAACAGAAACTATATAATCTTTGCAACTGGATCGAATGTGGGCTGGGGGTTAGCATGCACAAACTGTAAGTCAACTGATTTAAGCTCGCTTCTTGAGAACTTTGAGACTGTAAAATTGCCATAATAGTTATACAGTTATAGTTGTTTGTTCAGACAAGCGTAGCCTATGAGTTACGGGTTGGTGCTAATCACAAGGTAGTTCCTGAACTTATATGTTCAACACCAGGAGCAGTTATACAACCTTTCTCTGGCTTTTGCTGGAAATTTTTAAACAAGCAAATGTTTACGGACGCAACTTGTAATAACAGGTTCAAATAACTGTTTAAAATTATACTCCAAACTATTCAAGTTAACCGTCTGTCTGATAACCTGGCTGTAAATGAATATCTTGCGTGTAACATAATGTGGGCCTATGGTCAAAAGGTTTGAAACAGATTCTACAACTAGAGTGTTAAAACTGTGCTCTTTAAATGAAATGATTTAAAACTGAACTCTGAGGTAATCAGTTTATTTATATTTAAAAACGTCATTTATATACATACTGATTACTTACTTTGAGCAAGATAACTAATTATATATTTTTATTTTCTATTAACGTTTGATATCAGGTAGAATAATTTGGAGAGTAGTCTTGACACCCGACTGAACTAAACATATAAAACACAAAATTTTGAGTAATTTATTTTAAAACGATTTTGAAAATGCAATTCAAAAAGTCTCGTAATAATCACAGCCGATGTAAAGTAGCAGTGGAAGTCAGCCATCGAAAAGTTATCGCTCATCAGAAATGCACGTAACAGCCTCAAAATGTTCACAAACTCTGCTCATGAAGTTGTGTTCAGACCAAAGTTTTATTTTCAGGTGTCTCAATGTCTATAACGCTCAAATTTTGACTTTGATACCTGTGTTGGAACAGAGCACAGGTAGCCCTTTGTTTTGCTTTGGGCTAAACAACAAACAAACGAACAAAATCAGAGATTTGAAAATTCCCAGAAAGGAATATTTCTTGTACTAAATAGTGTTAGACACAAATCTTTATCAACATGAGGTATCAGAACCATGTAAAAGAATACTCAGTCACGATAAACAAATTATAACCTCTTGTAACGGACAGAAGTTCATGAACACAATGGAAAAGCTCTTTATGTGGTCTGGATAACATAATAAAAGAAGTACTTCTATCTGGAAAATTGACACAAGTCATGTGTATAGAACTGCTAACGATGTATCCAAAAGACCAACTGCAGAAATTGTGTGAGTGGTATGTAGTATGGATTAGATGGCAGATCATAATGATACTCTACAAGGGAAATGTGCACGTTGATAACTCTACCATGTCTCTGCCATTTTCGACGAGACAAACAAGTGAAAGAGATTCATATGTGGCATGTCGCAAAATGTTTTCTAAGAGGTTCATGATCATCATTAAATACATCACCAGGGGGCAAGACAGAGCTCAGGATAGTGGATACAAAAATCAGTGTAAACCAAACTTACTATCAGACCATTGTTCTGGACTCTTTATGCAACACGGAAATATGTGTGGCTTACCAAGATTAGGCTTCTAGTCATATCAACTGTTCAGTTATCACGAATATAAAGCAACTGGAGAATGAATCGACCACTCATGTACTACCATACGGAAACGTACAGATCAAGTTGCCAGACTTGTCACCTTTAGATTTCTGTGTGATCAGACTGTTAAAACGTTCGCTGCGAAACCGTCATCCTGTATATAGATTACGAAATGCAACCATGAATAAATGATATGCTTTGAGTACGGTTATTTTTACAATGAAAAATAAGTTTGGGGCTATTGTCAAGATGCACGATCATCAAAAAGGACATTGCGACATAGACTGTGGTGACGTGGTGAGTTTCCAAAATTGTTTTAACATAACGTACTAAATCATCTGTACAGTGAAACATTAATGCAGTGAATTTATTAGACTTTGAAATATTTCACAAACTAAATTTGTTACATAAGCTTAGTTGTGACTTACAGTAAATACAAAATTTTTAACTTGGAATATAAAGATATGCTAAAGTGGAATAACATTCAACTGTCGGTTTTTCTGTAGTTGACTACATGAATGTTTAATTGATATCTAGTATCCTCATTAAAATAAAGAAAGAAAACGTAACATCAATATAGAAAATATCAAAGTTTAGTTTGGTCCACCAATAATCTTGGTCACGTGCAGCTTCTTTAACGAACAATGAAACTGCACCGTTAGGGGGCTACCTAATTTATATAAATGTCACTGTATACTTGGGCACGTACAATTTACTTTACAAACATCATGATTATGTCGATGGTTTATTGGCTTCGTTAAACTAGTTCTGGGCAGTCTGTGTGCTTAAGATCATTCTAGTCTTTCTCGTTCTTATTTGGTTTGTTATTTTTCTTTGTCTTCCTACACCAAGTCTTATGAACTTCAATCGAACGAGCAAGATATAAAGCAGAGGTGAACAATTAATTGCACTCCATAGCAGTAATTGCAGTTGATATCAAAAACTAACAAGCGAAAGAGCCTTTAAAATAAATACCTTTGAACGCTAATTATTCTATGTAAACAGCTGCTAATATTGTTTATTCATGTTTTGATAAAAGTCGTATAAAAAGGGTTCAATTATATGTTATGTTGTAAAACAAGTGATGTTTGGCCAATATACACAAATTTAAAATATATTTTTCTTGCTTCTCATGATGAATAAATTATGAATTTATTGGAGACTTACCACCAATGAAAAAAATACAATCAACAATAGCAACAAGCTCAAAGTTTGTTTTGTTTTTTTATGATAGTATAGAAATGAAAAATGGTTGTCTTTACTATTTTGTGTTGCCATCACTACCAACGGAAGCTCAGATCAAACCATAGTGCCCTATTTGCTGAGTAGTATACAGGAATATTGTTTTGGTCATAAACTGTGAAACTGTCTGAAACAAGCCTAATCTTATACCTGTTCTTTTTCACAATGTAACATTCCCTTCCGTTAACAGTCCATGTATATATTACCTTTTCACATTTAAACTGACTTACACTTTCCCTTTGCTGGAATTTTTACGAATATTTAATGTTCAAATCAATTTGTCTTCTTGCTTCATCTCCTGGGGCAATTTCCGAAATTGAAATACAGCATATTTTATAGAATAAATTAAATATTAATATTCCATAAAGAACTTCAGTGAAAAAGAAAAAGATACAGATGTGTCTTATAAATATTTTTCTGTATATGTGTGAAAATAAAATTTTAACCTGTGGATAAGTTTATATGACTGCCAAGTGACTTATAATAAATTTAATTGAACTTTGTACTAAAAGTTAATACATACATGTATATACTTTTTCACTTGTGGTCGTATGAAGATGTTCCAGATTCATAGGCTATATGCTGTTTTAACATATATATATATATGTTTATACCGCTCAAGGAAAACAAAACATTTATACCACGAGTCACTGAGTAGTATCACAGAAATTGTATTAACTTTCTCATACTTAAGTTTATAAAAACAACTAGGATGAATGTTACTAGGTAGAGCATCTGCACTAGAATGATGTTTTGTAAGCTCTGTGAAAACAGTTTTCTTATCATCGTGACTATTTTAATATGTAAACTAACAATATTGTTGAATAATAAAGTGATCTTCATAAATATTATATGTCTCTGGATAACCATTTATTGTTGTAAAATTTATTTCTAGTTTATTTCCTCAAAATTTGTTTACCACGTTCAAGAAAATTGTTCATTTTGTTTAAACCACCGCTATGAATCAATATCTGTATAATTTACATCTTCGCCGAATATACCAAAAAAGATGATATTTGAAATATCTTAAATGTAAAATAGGAAAACTTAAGATGAAGATTTTTTTTTTAAATTAGAAAGGGTTTTGTATAATGTACCAACCAGTAATATGAGGGAAAAATAAAGTGTATTTTAAAATCTGAACGTTGAAGTTCGATAAATAGTGATAATACAACGTATGATAATATGCAATTTTCAACTGCAGAGAATATATTAGTTCTAGATCAGATTTTATTTGTAATATGGTTAAAAACGTGTTTCTTATAAGATACGAAATATAATATTTTCAGAAGATAAAGAGAAACAAAACACAAAGAAAACAATGTTTATTTGTTGCTAAGGTTTTGCCACTGACATCTGTGTTCATTGGTTCTTGGCTGTTACAGAACTCTGCAGTTTGATTATCACGAATAAAGTACAGTTTGTTGAAAGTCTCTCTCTGGATGCTAGTGTTCCCCAATTTGATCTTTTTCCCCATTAGCTTCAGGAAATGTATATATTTTATGAATCATAAATGCTTCATTTGAACTCATCTTTATTAACTAACTATTTTGCGTTGGAAATGGTCGTTTCATTAATATCCTAAAAGTGATCAACTTTCGGTAGCAGCATACTATCTCTGAGATCTGAATGTTAAAATGTAATTGTATTAATTCATGATTTACACTTTCAAAATCGTTTAATTAAGTATGATGTAATTATCACATTTATATCAATATAAATATATTACAATATAAATATATTACTATATGAATATATTATAATACATATATATATCACTATATAAATATAAAAAAATTCTTATGAAATTAGAAAGGCTTTACACATGGTTGTTACCTAAATTTATTAAAATTGATCATTCTTCAGTTGCAGCACACTACCTAAATGTGATCATTCTTCAGTTGCAGCACACTACCTAAAGAACTAAACCGTGACAAGTTTCTTAACTCTTACTTTTCTGCGACATTTTTCATAACTTGAAACTGTAAAAGTGGTCTTGCTATTAAATGTTCGAAATCTGATTTTCTTTTGTTTGATTTCCGTTATCCAATGACAATAAATAATCTGAGAAGTTGGATACAACACACACATTTTACTTATCAATAAAATAATATTTTAAACTTAAATGAGCTATAATATCGTCATATTACGATGTTCATGATGTTAGGGAAACATGTAGGTTTAAGGCCATTTACTTCTAAAGAAGAAAGTCCACTTTTCGAAAGTGCTCGAGTTATAGGTGTTTTGTTCATTTCCATCATATTACGACGATCAGTAATGGTGAATGTTAGTATTTTTGGTAGTTCAGCTGGTAAAGCATTAGAATACTAATTACAATATAATTTATGACTGTTTAGGTTCATAGTTCTTTATATAAAGGTTCAACTTATTGATGAATATCACATTCTTTGCGGCTATCTGGACTCCATAGATTGGAAATCATACTGTCTGTGTACATATTTGGCTCAGAGTTTGTTGTTGTGTAATGTGATTACATATTTGGTTCATGGTTTGTTGCTGTGTGACGAGTGTGATTACATATTTGCCTCAGAATTTGTTACTATGTAACGTGATTACGTATTTGGCTCAGAGTTTGTTGTTATGTAACGGGATTACATATTGGGTTCAGAATTTGTTGTTGTCTAACGTGATTACATATTTGGTTCAGGGTTTGTTGCTATGTGACATGTGATTATATATTTGACTCAGGGTTTATTGATGTGTGATTACCTAGTCGGTTTAAGGATAATCGAAGTGAATGGTGACTTCGAGATGTGTGGCTATATACCTTTTTAATCTATTTGATTTACTGATTATGTTTAGTACAGTGATAAGCTGTATATATTGTAATGTTTTACTGGAAAAGATACCGAAGCGGTCATAATGAGGATTATCTTATAATAAAGATCAAAATCCTGGTGGTTCAGTTGATTAAGCATCAAAATGCAATACAGCTTTGTAAAATTGGATCTAAATAACATTAGCTGAATTTAAGACACGTGAAGAAACAGCCAGCTTTTAGTCAATCTCTAACACGTTAGAAAATGTTCGGAGTGAGCAACTCCGTTTGTTGATCAGCCAGTATGGATATTACGATACCACTTACTTACTGAAATAGGTGTGAAAGGCCAAAAAGAAAGTTTGGCGTAGAAATATAAAATACAGGGGTTCAAAGACTTGGAAACCTAACAGAGTGAACGAATATCCAAGAGAGGCGATGGAAGAGAGTCATATCCAGCGAGTAACATACTAAGCGTAAATCTAGATCTACGTGTTATTAATCATAATAACAACAGTAGTTTTTTATACTTGCATTATGAATCACCTCTTGACAGAAATGAGTAAAACGTAAATAAAGTGGATAACCATAATAAAAGAAAGCAAATGTAACACGATCATAACAAAAGATATCCTAGGTATACGTTATGAAATACAACAAAACCAATAACAAACAAATTTTAATTACACAAAGTTTGTAACGTTTTATACAAACTTGAGCATAAAAACAGCAGCAAAAGGAACAACAACAACTCTTCACTAGCTCAGCAACTTAGGGAATAACGAGTAAAAATGATTTTACTAAATAGTAGGATATATGTACTAAAATTATTTTACTGTTGAAACACTGTTTGAGAAGAAATGTATATTCTTGTTGACCCTGTGACCTGCGAAAACAAAATAAAACAAAAAACGCAGATCTAACTAGTTCCCCGTCATGTAAATTGTACCTGTATTAACTCAAAATTAATTCACTCATCGTGAGCCTTCGATAAAATATTCATTTCCAGATCAAATAGAACAACTTAATATTATTTGTAAGTTTGTAAAACGTTTGTATATAAACCATTAATTTGTATTTACCATTTCTAATAACTATTATTATAAATTGTATTATTGTTTGTATACTAAAATATATTTATTTTAAGAAAGAAAATTGTGTGTATCAATTTTGTTGGCAAATATCATAAGTTTGATACATATTGACAGTTAATTAACTTCTAAATTTAAATAACCATTTAACTTAGTTTTAGGCTATTTAAAATTGTAATACGTAACAAGATGCACAATGTTTCTAAGGCAGATAAAGTCTGAACCTAAATTGCTGCGCATTATACCATTACTATTTTTCTCTTTCAATTGTTTTCAATGTTAAGTATCTGCCTGAGATTTAGATCCTTTTCCGAAAGATATTCTGCACAATACATCAAAAGATATTGCAAGTGGATCAATACTACGCATCATAATTGAATTGCGGAAATAATAACAAGTGTTACGGTTAACCCAGCGTGAGAGAAATCTAAACCATAGTGCCTAACTAAAAGATTATTCATACTATTCAACCAGGGAAAAGTCCACACACCATAAATGTTTGTGTGTATCCATCCACCACCCACGGTTCTCTAGCTCGATTATCGTAATTTTTTTATATAGTTACTGAAAATTATCCACCAATGTACATCAGACCCTGAAAAAGTGCACGTTGTTACTTTTCGTAGACTACATTGTCTTGAATTTAAAGAACCGAGTATTTAATTAGCTAAATGAGTTCGTTATTACCTTCGCAAACCTCGATACTTAATTAGCACTTAATGAGATCATTAAGGATTAAATACCAAAGATACAAGGGAATTGAGCATGATATAATAGTATCTTCTGTATAATTTGTGTTTCCTTAACAGATACTCTTAGCTGGTGAGAGTAGAAATGTTAAGTTATTCTTAACCAGATAAAAGACTGTAATATTTCTAATTTCAAACAAAACTATCAGCGAAAGTGATTTTGTAAATCTTATGTTACTGTCCAACTTAATAGTAAAACTCTGATTAAAATATTTTGCTACTCTATCGCATGTCAATATAATTTAGGCTGTAAATGTGTAGCTGTAGTACAATCTTGATATAAAACTATACATCTGTATTACCACTCAAATTAGCAATAAATACAGAGATTATGAACCTGAAGCTTCCACTGAAATAACAATAAACACACAGATTATGAGCCTCAAGCTTCCACTAAAATGACAATAAATACACAGGTTATGAACCTGAAGCTTCCACTAAAATAACAACAGGCACACAGATTATGAGCCTCAAGCTTCCACTAAAATAGCAGTAAACACACAGATTATGAGCCTCAAGCTTCAACTAACGTAACAATAAAAACACAGATTATGAATATTTTAACGTAGCTTATTTTGAAAATAAATTCCTGACAAGTTCTATTTGGAGGTTTTATTAAATTTTGCAACAAAACATTGACAACAAGAATTTGTCTTAGTGTTGGATTATCTTCTGTGTTCAGCACAGGAATCGAATTACGGATTTTAGCAGTGTAAGTCCAGAGACTTATCACCGAGTCACCGGTAAGCTAAAACTCCGGTACCATCTCTATAGTTCTAGATTTAGATTTCTAATGGCCAATGTTTTTCTAATTAGCAATAAATAATTGTTCAATAGATACTGGATGGTTACTACAAACAAGCAGAATGTTTGATGCTTCCACATATCGCAGTAAACTAAGCTTAATTACTATAAAGTTGTAAAAAAACAAACTATAACAAATTAAATGTAAATGTAACCTAACTTTAATTTTTGAATAAATGTAAACTATATGAACTAATACCAAAATTCTTAAATCTCAAGATTTATATACCATTTCTGGACAATTTGATTATCAAGTCATTTTGATAATGTAGAACTCATAGTAATATAGAAGCGATTAAAAAGAGATAAATAGCGTTAAATGTCAAGTAAGAATGGCTTTAAAACACACGTGTTAAGTAGAGTGATTAAGGAGTATATCAATAAAGCTTCCAACACTAACGAAGAAGTATATAATGTACCAAAACAAATTCTTCAAGTCATTTTTAAACCCAACTTCTAGACCCGACATGGCCAGGTGTTTAAGGCACTCGATTCGTAATCCGAGGGTCACGGGTTCGAATCTCTATCGCACTAAACATGCTCGCCTTTTCAGCCGTGGCGGCGTTATAATATGACGGTCAATCCCACTATTTGTTAGTAAAAGAGTGGTTTAAGAGTTGGTGGTGAGTGGTAATGACTTGTCTTACACTGCTAAATTAGGGACGGCTAGCGCAGATAGCCCTTGTGAAGCTTTGCGCGAAATTCAAAATAAACTAATCCCATCTTCCAAATAAGCAACAGTTTTAGGTTTAAAGACAAGATTTGCAAACCAAACCGATCGAAGGTCATCTGCATGTATAAATAATTTGAGTGTTCTAGAGTAAATATAGAGTCAATTACAAGAAGATAGAGTAAAGAAGCGTCGTTATCAGTGACAGTACTGTAGCTATAGAGCGGTTTCAAATTATTGGAACCGCAGAAAATGATCATTTATTACGAACTAAAGAGAACAAAATAGCCATTAGAAATCTGAATCCGTAACTCAATAGTCTATAGCCTAATACTGAAGAACTGTTACTGAGAGTATAATTAAACCATTAATAAATATTTGTTGTATTATCCCCTTAAAGCCAACAGTTATGTCAAGTGGTTCATTCTGTCAATAAAACACAACTGGAACTGTATTAACATCTTCAAACAGGCAGTAAAAAAAAAAGTGTAAAACCTGGTGACGAGAAAACTGGACACATATTTACTGTATTATGTTTATATTGTTGTAAAGATTAGTTTGGCTGGAAACCTCTTGTCCTAAAATGTTTAATAAATCTCCTTTCTTGTTGAATGGGTGTGTTTTCTTATAGTACAGCCACATCGGGGTATCTGCTGAGTCCACCAAAGGTAACCGAACCCCTGATTATAACCCAGTAAATCCGGAGACATACCGCTGTACTAGCGGGGTACCCTTTCTTGTTGAATATAAAGGTGTAAAATAGAATATCTATGCCACAGGAATAGAACCTGGAATTATATCAGTTTAAGGCCTAGTGGTTATCTTTGGACCATTGGGTCGAATTTTCTATTAAATATATCGGCAGTATATTTAGTGCATGATTTCAATGCTAGACTTGCAGTCATAACAGAGCAACAAATTTATCTTATTATGTATTGAAACAGGTACTATATTTTCTTAGCAAAATTTCTTTTTATTATATATTTTTTACCTTCAAGAAGAACTTTGGGTTGAGAGACACGTTATCGGCAATTAACATATTTTAACGGTAAAACATATGAGCATATTAAATAAAATCACTATATAATGCCAATATTTTTATATCAGTCAACTCTCTCCCTGAATAATTATACCCTGATGTTTTTCAGGTCACATTTGCAATTGGAATGGATCGTATATCTATCTATCTGGCAGACTACGTTCAACAAATTAAGATGTGGTTAATTCACTATGAATGCTCCTGACATCTATTGGCAAAAGCGGTGACTATATTTTCTGTAATTTAATTTTATTCATTGAGAAACAAATGGACGATTTGTAACAATTATGATATGTATAGTGATATTACACTTATTTCTCTATTATTACGCACTATGATCCTGGAGCAGTGCATTGCTAGATTAACATCGTTAGATTAAAAATTAACAGCTTATAACAGGTATTGCAGAGGTTGTTATGTTATCTTCAAATACAATATATTTATCTCTATCACTACGATATGATTTGTACGTCTTTCTAGATGAAAATTTGGAAACTTTAGAGCTTGGAATTTATCATTAATTTTAGACAAGAAAGACTTTTTTATTATTTTTTCAGATAAGCATCCAGTAAATATATATTTTCCCAGGTTATACTGTCAGCACCATGAAAGAAATGGCATGAAACAATATTTTCTTATAAAGAGATTTAGAAATATTTTGAATTTCTAAATTTGACTGTTTTATTATACTATAAGTAAACCACTACTGTCTCGCTTAAGTCACAATTTTTATTCTGATCGAAACGTGATAAATATAACAAGACGTTATAAATAGTTTTCTTGGATAAATTTACAATGTAAAAAGTAAGTAAAAATATCAATTTAACTTCTAAAGTTAAAATTCTGCTCTAAAATCAGGCTAAAACAATTAATATTCTCAGACATAAGAAGAATTAGAAATATTTTTAGCAGTATTTATTAGTTATATCGAAAGGATTAATGTGCAATTTAAGAAAACAGAAAAAAAGAATAAAAACAGTTGTCCTAAATATTAACTTTGTAAAGATATATTATTTACAAGATACGAATAATATTACTGTTAATAATAATATTACTGTTATACTGAATATTCCATGTTAAACTTATTTGAAATCTTAATATCTAGCCAAAGATATATTTTCTTTTAAATGTTATTTCCTTAGTGCATAGCCACACAAAGGGTTATTTGCATGAACAATATAACCCTGAATGTTAGCTTGCTATGTCCATAAACTTGCCATTGACCTGTCAAGGGGCTTTCTTATTGATAAGTTGATGTTTAACTAAATTCATTTAGCCGTATTCGTTGCACATTTTTGCTTCAGGTTAAGCCATAATCACTCTTAACACAACTAGAGTTAATCAGAATTCAAGTTAATCTTAATATAAATCTAATGTATTCGGATGTCATGTTAAACTAAAACAAAACAAAACTGTATTCAGTTTAAAATTCAAAATGAAAACTGGGTCGCAGATGAAGCAGAAATAGTGCAAAGTAAACAAAATAAAACTTCTTAGCTCATCTTAATTTCTTTATTACTTAAAACTAAATAAGCTAAGAATTTTATAAAAATAACAACAACAAACCGCAACCCTCAGATTGCAAATTGAGCGCCCTAATGACCAGGCCATGTCAGTCTCCTTCAGTAAATCCATACATTTACCGCTGTCCCACAAGGAAATCTTTTTTTACACTTTCTATTATCTTGATATTTAATTTTGAGAATGAAACGTTTTCATAAAAGAGAAATGTTAAAACTAAAACTTTATTAATTATTATAAATTTTAATAATTATTTGTTTACTCACAACACTTATATATGATTCCTTTAACGTACTTGCCGCCAAGAAAAGATACAGCGAATATGACAAACTTCTTTGACATGTTACTGCTAAAGAATATCTTAATTTGTTAGCTAGAAAAACGCAGTATGATTTCATAAATATAATAATTATTTTGAAAATTCCATAACGGTCTTGTTCAAAATCATTGAAAAATTTCCTCTAATACAACATGATATCATTATGTATATTGATTCGTTTTAATTTTTTCCCACACATGTAATAATCTTGTCAAAATAGACAATATTAACTTTGATCTGACCTCTGACCCAAGATGGCGTCCTCCACTTGGTGAGTCAAATATCCAGGATACCTCATATCCAAGTATTCTTATTTAAATACTAGCTTACCATAACAAAAATAGTTTCTTAAATCTAGATTTCAGTATTATATTTTAATCGTTTAATTAATATCTTATCATAAGTAATGTATTTTGGTTGTTTTTATTACAGAACCTAACTAATAAATATTACGCCATCTGATTCTAGAACAATTCTTGATATATTTAGATATAACACTGACGTAAAATTCATTGAAAATATCTTGCTGGTTTTTTTCTGTTTTAATAACAATAAGCCACAAAAGATCTTCTCATAATGTTGTATGAATTTAGCATAAAGTCAAACAGTCACGAAAAGATGCCATTTTTTAATGTAGTCATTCTTCTTTTATTTTGTTGAATGGCAAGTTAACTTTTGGGTTGCTAATGATCCCCTAACTTTATTTAAAAAACAACACATGAACACACAATGTAATTAACCGGGCTTTCATACGCATTAAAGACAACAGGACCTAAAGTTGACTAGGTTTGCAGCGAAAATAGGAGAATTTAGAACAGCACACTTTTCTGCTGTATTTATATATTTTTAAATATTTATTTTACTTTGTATTAATGAGTTGAGAATGGTATACATTCATACTTGATTTGGTAGTTATTTTAGGAGTTACAGGGGAGTGTTTGTGTTTTCTTATTCTATGTGTTACTCAACAGTTCATCACCTTTAGTCAAATCTAATAACTAATTCAGCATATGTTTTCTCTTTTCCATAGTTACTAAATTATATCTCCACCTCCACACAATCATCTTCATCAATTAACTTCTTTTTGTCCGTATGTTGAATTTGTGAAAGAACGACATCTGAGTTGGTGATATAAATTTAAAATTTGTTAATGTTTTTTAAATCTTTCTTTACATTTTTAATACTAACCAATCACCTTAGATTA
Source organism: Tachypleus tridentatus (assembly GCF_004210375.1). Classification (NCBI taxonomy): domain Eukaryota; kingdom Metazoa; phylum Arthropoda; class Merostomata; order Xiphosura; family Limulidae; genus Tachypleus; species Tachypleus tridentatus. Next base: position 109,628,254 of record NC_134832.1, on the reverse strand, counting down.
CTGTGGTTCCTTTAAATATAAATTTATATTACTTCAAGTATAATCAGCTAGGCCCTACCTCTAAATATATGTAAAATAGGGAATTGTTTTTTATACCATCTTATTATCGGCTGTAGTAGCTCTTATATTATGCTTCGTATTTTGAGTGTGATTGATCACCTTCATGAAAGTTGTTTCATAGAAATCGTCATCTTTAAACAACAGTCATAATTCGAAACTTCTTTATTGGCTTTGTTTTGTTCAAATAATTAAGCTAGCCAAAAATATCGTTTTAGATGCAAATCTTTCTACTATCATTTTCAGCCTAAATGAAAGTTTGTTTTTATTCTTTTATTTCGCATATCATTTTTTTCATGTATTTTACAATTAGCTTTTCTAGAACATGCTTCATACATGTTCTACAGTTTGGTATGATTATTTCTCGCTTTGCTTGTTTTCGAATTTCGTGCAAAGCTACACGAGAGCTATTTGCGTTAGCCGTCCCTAATTCACCAATGTAAGACTAGAGGGAAGGAAGCTAGTCATCACCATCTACCGCCAACTCTTGGACTACTCATTACCAACGAAGTCACGTTATAATGTTCCCACGGCTGAAAGGGCGAGTATATTTTGTATGACAGGGATTCGAACCTGTGACCATCAGATTGCGAGACAAGCTCTCTAAGCACCTGATCATGCCGGGCCCCGTTTATTTAGAATAATGTCAAATGTCTGAACATAGCCATAAAAGTTGTTTTTATACTTTTAGCATTAAGTACAATGAGTTTGTGTTATTCAGGACTAGTACGACTTGTACTCAACATAATCATAAGCTACTCATAACCACGGTTAATTATTCATAAAACTTTGTTATTATTTATTTAATATTAACTCATAAGTAGTGCGTGAGAGTTGCATTCACATTTATCTTGTAGCTTTATGCAATATATGGTCATACCTTATACTGCTAAGTTTTTCGAAAGCAATTAGCTTTAACGTCTTTTTAGACTTTAACGTTTATTTTAGACTTTAAACACTTTACAAAGGAAACTTGGGTCTACTGTATGGAGTCAAAAATAACTTATTACCTTTTTTTATGCTGAGTTGTTCTGACAATCTACCAGTAGAAGATAATATAGCTCGGAGTCTAATAAAAATTAATGTTAAATTAGGTTCGTTAATGTAAAATATATAGTTTCTAATGTGTATGAAACAAACCTTTACTTTTCGTTTTGTTATTTTGTTGTGTTTTGTTTTTCAACTTGAATAGAAGTGACATTATCATGAAGTTAGCTAGACTTTGTTTACACATAACCTTTTTAAAACATCAGGTAAATATTTTATTTTTTCTTTGTCTTCTGCTTGGTGTTTTTAACAGTGTTACAAATTATATGCATTAACATACTTCACAACTATACACTCACAACTGGATGAACATTGAAAATATAAGAACATAAGAGCCATGTGTCTAACTGAGCCTACACATTAGCAGAAATATAAACAAAGTTTTACTGGGGGGAAATGAGAGAATATCCTAAAGTTATATTAGAAATGTTTTCAGTGTAAAAGCCCCATTTAATTATAAGAAATGAATTAATAAAATCACCAAAAACGAATAAAAATAATTATGATAAAATTTTGAGAATAGTTCCTAAATAACAGATAGTTTTCTTAGTTACAAACGCACAAAATAAAAAATGATCAAATGTGAAAGAAATCATAATTACAGGACACTGAATCAACTCTTTTCTTGATCACTAATACCCCTCATAGTTCAGCGATAAGTATGGGAGCTTATAAGACTGAAAACAGCATTTCGATACCCGCTGTGGGCAGAGCATAGCTAGCTTATTTTGTAGCTTTGCGTTTAATAGCAAAAGAAAAATCTAATTGAGATATAATTTTAACAACTAAAGAAATTCACTTTAGCTATCTATTCGTCAAATATTTAATGAGGCTTTATTTCAATTAAATATCAAATTTAGTATTATAAATAAAACAATAATTTCAGTGAGACATGTTATAAAAATAATGAATTTATTGACATAGAATGCACATCAAAAGCATGAAGAATACACGATATTTAATTGTCCAAGATCATACTTTAAAGAGACAAATAACATCCTCTGAAGGAAATTGTATTGATGTTGGTTTATTTCACGCATTTGCACACATACAAAAGTTCATTCAGATTTCTTCTCGTAGAAGGTGAAAAATTACACAGGAACCAATTATTTCCAAATAGTTCACTGTAAGCTAGTATCTGTAGAAGAAATACGCATAAAATTCTTGATTTTTTTTCAGTCTATATAATTAAATGGTGCATATTAACAAAATTAAATCTTATATTTAATTATTTATTTAATTCTTAATACAGATTATTTTTCAATGAACAATCCTGACAGTATATTTATTTGTTAAATATATGTAGATTACAAAAACCTCAGCCTTATTACTTTCAATTATCTTTATTCCATTCAAAACACAGAATCGGATAATTTCTAGTCCCATAATGAAAACAATATTATTTTTACTATATTTGCTAAATAAATGAAAAGAAAAATATGGAAGATAAGTATTTTTTGTAAGAAAAAAATATGATAACGTTCCTGTCAGAAATTTACACTTTTTGAAATCCGTATTGTTACAGTCAGCCTACTTAACAACGTGTTTTTTTCTACATTCTCATAATCATGCTAAAAGTAAAATAAAATACTCGAAACAATTTACTAACTAAACACTCAATATTAGATATTGTTTAATAAGAACAAATAATTTTGTTTGATGTCTGTTAACAAATGATGAAATAGTTCCTATATTTTTAGTTTTGATGTAATCATTTACAGTTCTTATCTTCATTTAATTTACCATATCTTTGGAATATTTTCAGATTATTGTTAGTTCATTCAAATTATATTTTCGGAAAAATATAAATATATAATAAACAAGTTGTGTGTTTAAGGTTGTTTGAGCTTGAATAATATCCATTTTCTTATATTTTGAAAATTTAAAACATTACAAGTAAATTATTCCATGTAAAGAAAAAAAATTCCGATAAATTTTTAGCATATTTACAAAGATTTGATCGCAAGAGAATAGTTAACTCAAGTTTTTTTTTCACATTTAAAGCGCTAACATTTTCAAACTATACACAAGGAATATTTTCTAAAACGTATAATATATTTCTTTGAAAATGTTAGAATATAATAACGAAACTTTAATATAAATATCTCACTGGAAAATGAATACAATCAGATAAATATCCCGTTTTGCTTATAAATCATGTGCCTTTCATAATTATAACTATAAACGCTAAAATGACAAGAGAAATTTGTAAAAGTAACATTTAATATTTTCATTCTATGTATTTTTCAGGATGGATATATTTTCACTATTTAAATAAAACATTACAGATCAGTAATAAGGGAATCTGATGCAAGACTCACTTTCGATAAAACAGCCACCCCTGAATATCATGAATTATGATGTGGCCCCTTTCACAAACACACTGGGGGATAAGAAGGATATCAATAGTCAAAGTGTGATGTCAGTTTTTTTGTGTTTGAAAAATGTTGATTTAAAGTCAGCACCTAAAAATTCTTTTGCTTACAAAGTAGCTATTTCAGAAAATATTACTTGTCGAGTTTATAAAAAGATGGGGATTTATGAACAGGCGAATATGCAAAAAGAAACACTTCTAGTAATTTAAAGTATTTTAAATTTGTGGGGAATTTATACCCCACACTTGTACATATGCTCTTCTGCTCCAACCCCATGTTAGGTGTCGGTTTTATCGGATCTTGCAAGCGAATACTGTCCCCCCAGACACAAAAAACTCATGTTTTCAATATCTAAGAATTATATATGCACAATCTTTGTTTTAACTATATATGTATATATTATTTACAATAAACGAGGGCTCATTTTAACACATTTCCTGTTTTCGTAATTTAATTTGTGAGTACAGCGTCCAATGTTAATATGGTCACCATACCCCATTTTTACCAAAGCTATCTTTCTTAAACTCATTTTTTTCTAACCCGCGTAATAAAACAGAGCCAAAAAAACATGAAAGACTAGGACAATACTCTATACGATCGTGGCCACCTGGTGAGTTTGATCTCCGCAACAGATGCATACAATAAATAACTCAATGTGCAGCGTGATTTGAAACAATTTTTAAAGTATTTTTATAAATTTCATTAATAGGAAATATTTCGCTTTGTTTTTATAATAAATTTTAGAAACTAATCAAAGAACAGGGGTAATTCAATAAATGAAAAATATTCCATAAAAATAATTTTATTTTGTTTCATCACCTTAATTTTTAAACTTTAAATGAAATGTGCATTATTGGATTTCGCAACAGATAAATGTTTAAGCCCTATTAATACTATGTTTTCTAGAATGTGTGTTTTTTATATATGCCACAAACAATTCTGATTAAGAATATTATTCCACATGTAATAAGCACATGGTTTTAGAAGTACAAAGAAACATTAATTAAACCTCCAGTAAATCACTACTTATCCTTTTTTAAAGCAAATTTCATTGAAATATTCAATAATACGAAAGAAAACGTATAACAGAAAAAAAACATTCGTTTGTGAAAAGCTAGTGAAAAATGAAGCGTTCCTATGATTGCAATTACAGTTACAATTTGAAAGTGTTTAAAGGATCATTGATTGATTTAACAAGAGTTTATAATTCTAAGAAAAATATTAAGAAAGTATTACAAAAGATATATAATTTAGCAAACTAAAAGATAAAACAAAATGACATATATATGTATGTATATATAACAATTATATTTGAGACTCTAATTTTACGTTCACAGATTCTGTTTAAGCTGGACTTTGGATCAACAATTAATATATTTGTTCATCACCACAAAATCGTAATTTGACAGTCACGATTCCTGCCCAAGATATACTCTAGACCAATACCTATCACACTCAGCATCAGAGAAATCGCATCTTTCATCTCCCGTATCTATTTTCTGTTGACTATTGTCACCAATTCTGCCATCTGAAAACCTGTGCATAAAAGCAACATGAAATAGAATTTTTAAAAATGACACTTAGAAGCGAAACATCATAAATTATTCAATATTATCCCAAATTAGTCACATAAAAATAAAGTAGCCTGTCTAGGATCTAGATTAGATCCTATAGCAACACTGTTAATCTGTTCATAGACCTTATCATTAAATATGAAATGTGAATCGTCGAAAGTTATTATATATAACTCTTCTGTTATATATAAACATAGTTAAAAAGAAAGCTGTCTAATTCTCTATTTAAAATTAAACTTTTGTACCATACTGGATATATGATGACACCTTTCTTGTTTTTAGGTATCCGAATAAAACTAAATTTTACCTTTAACTAGAAAGGTGGCCGAAGGCCGCCTGGAAGAGTCACTTGTTTTAACCACTCACACCACTATAATAGTGCGTTGTCTGTCAGGCAGTCAGTGGACACTAAACAAAGTCACATAAGGGATCCAAAGCGTTGCAGTTATACTATCGTGACGTCAGTAAGCATTTCTTACTCGTTATTGTGTTTTCATTCATCCTCTAAAACAGAACACTTACGAGGACCCTGCACAAATACATCTATTATTATAAATATATATATATTGCAGAACCAAATTCTTCGATCAACATATCGGTTTTCATGTTGAATGTTTTTATTAGAAGGACATGTAATAGATTGTATACTAAATTTTAAAGTTTATTCCTCCAATAAATTGCAACGTAATGCAATTGTTAACCTGTAGAACTTTTATTATGACAGCAACTCATCATTTTTTATATCAGAAGAACATTTTAACCTCAGACAAGTATTAGAAACAATTAATATTCTCTCGTCTAAACCAACTGTAATGTTCACAAGAAATATGATAAAATTTTCAACAAGAAGAAACGTTTAACTATTCCTGTAAGTAAAAATACAGTAAATGTGATTTGTCCATACTTCAATAATAAGCCGTTTGTAGAAAGTAAAAAAACATATTCGACTTTCAAGCAAATTCTTTATACAGATTACTCTTTGTGTTTTCAAACCTCTATTCGCACTTCATAATATTTTATTCTACGAAGGTATTTTTTGAATTAAGAACAAAACAGTGGGTTATCTGTCAAACACGAGTATCGAAACCCGGTTTTTAGGGGTGTGAGTCCACAGACATACCGCTGTACCATTGGGGGGTTTCTACAAAAAAAAAAAAATCCTCATGATGAGAAATTTAAATGTTTCTAACTATATATGTCTTTACTCTACCACCAGGTGTCTCTAATAAAAATGAGTATTTAATTTCACATGAAAATGACATGTCATTGCACAAGTTCAAAATCACTATGATTCTCCAGTTATTAAAGATTTTTGTCATCTTCACTGAGCAAAGCATAGGTAACAAAATGTTTACTGCAATCTAGAAATTGTGCTGTTAGTATGCACGAGTCTTCTCCTATCTACTTTTCATATCTTAAAATGTATTTGAACTTTTCTTCTAACCCCATTGACGTATTTTTGCGATCATGCGTACCTGATACGAGCTATTACACAACCTTGATTTCTTTTATTGGATATTCGCACAAAGCTACACAAGTCGTTCACAATGACATGCTCCGTCAACTCTTGGGATACTCCATTTGAACACTAGGATTTCACTGCCACTCTTGTAACACATCCATGGCTCCAAAGTGTGGAGCACATTTTTTGGTTCTTTTTTTCCCATCAACAGAGAGCGAACCATAAAGTATTTGATCCACATTCTGGAATGTTATACACTAAAATACACCCGCCCCCTGTAAAACAAAGTATTAGCATGTGTGTTCTTTTTTTTTTCCTTATAGCAAAGCCACATCAGGCTATCTACTGAGTTCACCGAGGTTAATCGAACCCCTGATTTTAGCGTTGTAAATCCGAAGACTTACCCCCGTCCTAGGTGGTGGACGAATTATTAGCACTAACCATGCAAGGGCAAATAATTAATACCATGAAATAACAATGAAAAAAATTTTTATTTGAATATTTTATAAATTGTAATTATAAGTACTCAAATTTGGATTTATGGGTTATGGTGGAGGTTATATTACTTATTGCAATGGAACTGTGTAGATGGCTACATTTCCTTCATCAGTAATAAAATTTTAACAGAAAAAGATATTAAAAAAGCACGCGAATAGGAACTCCAGAGGTTGCTACGGTAGCTACAAAATCAGTGCATTTTGTATATTACAAGGAGAAACGGTCCTACATGGTCAGGTGGTTAGGGTGCTCGACTCGTACTCTGACGGTCGCAGGTTCGAATCCCCGTCACACCAAACATGCTCGCCCTTTCAGCCTGTGGAACGTTATAACCTTATAATTTTTTTCTCAGATGAAAAAATTTCAGGTGATTTGATGTTCAAGCTAATTTCCAAAGAATATTTGCCTTCTCTTGTAACAAAGTGCGTTACTTGATCTTCAGCATGTAATGGAATTTTACCTTCATTTTCACTGAGGAATAAAATTTCATTACAAACTATAAAATCCAAAAAAAAGTGTTTATATACTACTATCTATTCGATATATTGCACATAAAATAACAGACCTTTATTTATCTGTTAGATCTGTTTCTTTATTAAAACGTGAATTGCAGAGACAAAATAATGAAATAGCAGCCTAACCTATTTTTTAGCTGGCTACATCCGCTATAAAGAACTACTTTCGCTGAAGTCACTGCCTAAAAATAATAAAGCAGATAAATAAGATAGTTCTTATACATCGATGGAATACCCACAGTTTGATATAGGTGTATAGTCCTTTCTTCATCATTAACACGTGATGTGTATCGGGTTATTATTGGTGAGTAAAGGACTATACACCTTAGACAAACAGATAAGAATTTTTATTTAATCTGGGCACCCCTTAGGAATCGTTTTGACAACACAAACTTCCTGTAAGTACAAAAATCACCTTTCTTTTGCCAAGCATTTTAACTAGCCTGACTATTCCATCAATACCAAGATTTTATTAGTTACCAAAACTGATTTGCATGCAAATCTAAAATAAATTGGAGATGGAGAGAAAAAAAAATAGGTAATTGCTAGATTCAATGCTATCAATTCTTATGGGTCACCATGAAGTCAGACATTAGTGTTTTTTTATCTTTAATAGCTTTTCTGTCATTAAGAAAGTTTATTCTGTATGTATTTAAAATCTGTCAGTTAACATTGGTTTAATATGTAGGAATTCATAGAATAGTCAAAAGAAAGAGAAGAACTGTAATATTAAAATACATGTTCAATGAATGTTCGGAACTATACAGATTCTAGCTCTGCATTCTAAAAGTGCACAAAACTCTTATAGTTTTGTACAAATATATGTCTAAAAATAACACAAAATTAGAATAACTATTACAGGTAGAATTATAGAATCCACCTTCCTAGCTCATTTGAACATGCTAAAGACGGAGTTTATGTAACTCCAAAACATTTATTCAAACTGTTTGTATTATTTTGATGTCGCTTGATCTGATTAATCAACCAGTCAGTTATTTACACTAATTTTATATGGTTTTATATATTATATAATTAGTTTTAATCACTAGGTAACTTTTACTATAAGATCTTTTACGTCACTTGTATAATTTTACTTTTAGGTGCTTCTTTAATTCAACACCCTTTTCTGGTTCTTCTATACCCACCCTTTTGCCGAGCATAGCCTAACAGTTAACATGCTCAAACTGTGAATGCGAGGGTTTATGGTTCGTGGCTCGTTGCCGTAAAAACACACTACATAATTTAGAACCATGGGCGTGTTATTAAAATTTGACGACCAAATCTCACTATTCAGTTAAAGTAGCCCAAGATCTGGCTATGGACGCTGTTGACTGGTTTCCTTCCCTGTTGTCTCTTGGTTCAATATTAAGGAGAGTTATTCATAAACAGCCCTTCGTATAGCTTTGCACAATAATTCTGAAAGAAAGAAAAACATTTTCTGTTTCCTTCTTTACACATTTCAGACACTAATCCCTTCTATTACGTCACGTCCCATCACAGTAACGACGTATCAACTATTATTAACTGTACTAAGTCTAAAACACAAGATGCAGTTAGGTAAGTAAGTCATTCGTGTCCCAAGAAGGTGTGTGTTACTCAAGTGTTTTTGTGTCTCTAACAAACTTAAAAGGGAGTTGTAATATCTCAGATACCTTTGTTTATGAGTACTTGAAAAACTGAAAACTAGCAAAAACAAACAAAGGACATCACATGTGAAAGGAGATGAGATTGAAAAATTTATTCGATTGACGATACGTCATAGGTTTAACACTTTGGTTAATAACCCCCTATTTAAACAGTTGAAAATAGTATAGACACAAATAATCAGTTTTAAGCGATAACTGAACTGTCATGTAATCGCATACACAATACAATCGGACAAAGTAAGTATTCACTTCTTTTGAAGACTTCTCGATAGATGGTGCCTTGGTCGTTTGATTTGATCGTAATATCTTTCTGTTCCAGAGCCAGTAGATACCGGCTCAGGCGGCGTGTAGCTCTCACGAGTTGCCAAATCATTGGTGAAATCAATTCCAACGTCCTTTGAAGAACGAGAAGCGATTCCTACTGTACAATTAGATATAAATAAAATTATTATTGACTATACTTAACTATAAATGAAAATTCAAACTAGCACAACAATAATATTAATAAAATTACCTCGGCATTTCTATTCGATTTACATTTTATAAGAAGCATCAGTATGTTGAAGAAATACCAACAAACTTATTATAAAAGAAATAATCATCAGAATTATTTATTTTTGTTTAATTTCTATACATGGAGTGAGGAATCTGGTTTAGGCGTATGAATACAAAATCCATACTTTTTATAAAAAAACTGTTTACGAAACGACTAATTCAGTTCTATACCATTTGGCAGTGAACAATGACGTCACATATTATTAATATTTTTACTTAATTATTAAGTAACTACTTTATCTACCAGGATTAAGGTATACATGTTGGCCTTTGTTCTTGGCTTTTGAGTGGTCTTGTTCTTCTTTAAAACTTTGGTTTTGAGAAACCTGTAGTGATATAAAAAATAATTTAATAACTCGAAGCCTTAACGTTTTTACGTTGATTTTATTTATAAAAAATATCTTAGTTGCCTTTGTCATAATTGTAAAAATTGTGGAGTATCCAGAGCCATAAAAAAATGGAACTTCAAACTTTTAGAAAACCTATTTTAAAAGAAATAAACTTGGGAAAAACATAATTTCGATTATAAAAACAAAACAAAAACATATATATATATATATGTATGTATTATAACCATAAATCTTTAAGCCATAAACAAAACACATTAACATTAAACAAAATACCGTGCATATTTTTAAAAAGGATCCTAGGGTACAAGTTACAACGTGGGATTATAAAATGTTTCATAGGTTTTGGAGGTAACTGAAGAAGTAGGACCCACATTGCAGTGGCGATACACCATCTATCAGTCTTAACCTCCAATTCGTTAGTCTTACAAAGAAAATTAGAAATTAGGAGAGCGAGATGTGGATACTCAAACCTTCAACGTCTCACACCTATATCACCCTTCACTGCCTGCAGACAGTTGTGGAAATGTGACTTTTCTCCCAAGTTAAAATAAGAATAAGAAAAAGATAAACATAAAAAGATTAAAATAAAAAATGTAATTAAAGTACTATCATTTGGTATATTTGTGTGTTTTTTTAAATTAGTATAACTAATAGGATGAAAATTATTTAGAACAGGACATGCAAGACATCTTTTCCTATTACATTTTATTACATTAGCAGCAATATAATTATCATAACCAGACAGCTAGGCAAAATTATAGTTTCAGTTTAGTATGCCATCTAGTTAAGACTGTTATACTTAACTTCATAAAAGTTTGAACAATGCAATGGAAGGTGCAACAGTCAGCGACCATTCACGTACATTGAATAAATTTTAGTGAAGTTAATTAATTACATCCAAATGAAGCTAAATGAAAAAACAAAATAATGAGGAAAGACTGTGCTAAAAACAGCATACATATATTTGTATGTATGTATATATATTAGCATTTTGTAGCAATTTTTACCAGATCTTGTACATAATCTCTGATCGACTGACTATTCAAATAGAAAATATAAGCAGATTTGTTGGACCACTTCTACTAATACTGTGTAATAAATTACAGTGGTTGACCTTGGAGTGATATTTTAAATATATTATTAAAAAAAAACTAAAAATAAGAAAGAAATTAAGTATATAATGGTAGAGTTTCTATAAGTTTCTATATGTATGTAATTATTTTTTAACAAAATCATCATCAGTGCTTGAAAAGACAGCTAAATGCTATATATATCTGTGTGTGTGTGTATATATATCACGTAACTTCCCAATTATAAGATCTTTAGTGATCAAGGATTTGAAAATACATAAAGAATACTGAATCAAATATGTTTAACCTTCTTGACTTCGAAAATCTACAAGAGGTGTAAGCCAGCAAAGATATAGGAAATTCATATAACTTGAGAAACATTGTGAATTTCAATAAGTGACAGTAAAAGATTTATGTGACGTCATGATTTATGTGAGGCAGTGTCAATTTTTAACTCTTAGATATCACAATAGGAGGCGACAATAAGACATTGTAGACGTGAAAAGGTTTCAGTTAAAACAAGTATAAGTTTCTACCACATTTTCTACAATAAACTTTCTATTTTTCTAAATGATGTAATCAGCAGAAACTGTGTGACGATAAGTATTTTTCTTTGTTTGTTTTGGTTAAAAGTAATATTTTTTGTACAAAATGGAAATAAAGATTACTCCCATCTATAAATCGTTATATTTTATGACAAACCATTTGAGTAAGTTTTTTTGAACTTATCATAAATGGATAATAAGCACTGGCAAAATTCACAATGTTTTCAAGCATAGTCTGAGGGGAATCAATTAATCTTCAGGTTATTGGCATAATTTAACTGAGACGAATTGTCATATAATTTTAGAACAAATTTAACTAGAATCGGAATAACTTCAGAGTTTAAGCACGATTTGAAAAAAATCGAATTTAATTTTAAAAAATGTGTGTATGCATTTTTCGTATAGCAAAGCCACATCGGGTTATCTACTGTGTCTACCGAGGGAAACCAAACCCTTGTTTTGGTGATGTAAATCCGTAGACTTACCGCTGTCCCAGCGGGGGACAATTGTAAGCAAACAAACTTTCATATACATATATCTTCACTGGTATGCTATTTCTAAGCTTCAATTTTTAGTGAGACTTTGAAATATAGAATTTTGGACTATTTCTGCCTGTTATTTTTTTTACTGTTTTTGCTTGTTTCTAGAATGAGACGATGTTATGGGTTCTATACTTTCTTAATGTGTTGTGGTGTGTTAGCAAGAAAATTTAGTAATCCACCATCCCAACAATAAAGAAAAGTGAAAGTCTTAGAAGAAAACACAACAAGAGCAATTTGAAAATAAATTCTGTGAAGCTTACCAGCTTACGTCGAATAGGAATATCGTACGTGTGAAATCCACTTTCAGATGTTAACTGACCCCATGAAAAATTAATACCCCTATCTGTTTGTAAATCATCGGAGTTTACAGAAGTCCCACTAGGGGCGTAGGTATTTGGATAAGGCAGTTGTTCTCGGCTGTGTCGCAGACGAGGGTCCGATTGGGAGTTCCAGGACGGAGTTCCTCCACCTTCCACATCACCTTCTCCAGAATAGACGGATAACCTACTTGTGGCATATGGCGACGGAAAGTAGAGCTGATCACGGCTGTGATGTAAGCGAAGATCTGATTGGTTGCGCTTATCCCAGACTGTCATTGGTACAGCTTCTCCTGTTTCCGTTTTCCCTGGATCAGAATCTCTCATGGCTATGATTTAAATATAACGTTTCTTATACAAGAAGGCGCTAATAAAGACATACAAACGAAAAGAGTTCAGTGTGTGAACTCGCAGTGTGAAAGCCATTAATTTTCAGTATCAAATATTAACATTTGACAAAAATTTACAGGAAATTTTTCGAATGTTTTTCTTCCAATTATCAGCAGTTAAAGCGTAAATATGAAAAAGAAGAAGAGAGAAAAGAGGCAGAGACTTGTATTTCTATTTTTTAACTAATATATTATCAAGCTTAAGTATTAGAAATGTACATATTATACACAAACATATCAATTTATGTTACCTGCATATAATATATTTAATTTCAATGGATATAGATTAATTATCACTGGTACCAAAACATAGAATAGACTCCTAACAAGAATGCCGGGTAACAATACATTATTTTTATATTTAAATACTGTACACTAGCCCCCCGCTAGTACAGCGGTAAGTCTAGGGATTTACAACACTAAAATCAAGCGTTCGATTCCCCTCGGTGGGCTCCGCAGATAGCCTGATGTAGCTTTACTATAAGAAAAACACACACACCCTACACAGTAGATCCGGATTATTACATTAAAATCTATGACGTATTCAAAGTGTATATAATTAAGTGTAAGTAACTAAATACGTGGTTTAGCCAACGGAACTTGTTTCTTAAATATACCTAGAGTTGTCGTCAATATATGTAAATGATGTCATTTATCGGACATATCTAGTTTTCATATCTTCTTATTTGCACAGACAATGTACAACGGTTTTTAAGCTGGAACTTTTGACGACTGTAAAAGTTTTACACGATATTAAATAACACGTCTAGGGTGCAACTGAATCTTCCGTCAAGGACTGCGTCAATGGTTTAATCTGAGAGATCCATGCAACTCCACACTTATTATTGAAATGTGCAAGATATACTTGATCAAACACGATGTATTGAAGGTACTCTTAATGCACTGTTCAAAAAATTGTGGAATAATCAGAGTATTATATGCTATTACTATTGTTACAAAATAATATCAACAACACTCCTGAATTACATTTTATACAAATCAAGTTCCTTGTGATCTAATATCCACATTTTAGGTGTATATGTTTGTTTGTTTGTTTAGAATTAAGCACAAAGCTACACAATGGGCTATCTGTGCTCTGCTCACAACGGGTATTGAAACCCGGTTTTTTAATGATGTGACATACCGCTGTGCGGCTGGGGAGCAGGTGTATATGAAAGTAAAGGAAATGCATCGGGTTCTCAATTAAACGTTTGACTAACAGCAAAATGTTTACAGGGATCCAGATTTGTTGTGAAACAAGCCAGGACCATGATGTTAAAGGCAATTGGTCAGCTAAAAGTTGGTTAAACATAAATCGTTGCAGAATAGTTACATGTCGTTCAGATTGTCACTAGCAAGACGTAAACTTGAATTCAGATCCTCAGTACAATTAGTTTGAGTCTTGGACAGGCGAACTCTTTGTCGACAATCCCAAAAAAAGGTCAAATATTTGGAATATGAGCACAAAGCAACTAATGAACTTTATCGCTCGAACTAAATATAATTCAGAACATAACATGAACTGCTAATAATCATGCAAACAGTCAGAAATCAGGTCATAAGAGTTGGTTTTAATGGTCGACAATCGATGTAATTTCTGTAACCTTTAACGGCAATATATCTCATTTATAATAGTGTCATTTCATACATGCTTATCAAATCATATGGTTGGTTATCTAACTCTTCTCATCCTTTACTTCTTATGTGCAGTGTATATGGCTTATGTCTGAGAAATGTATGATGTGACGTATACAGTATTCTCACTGTACACATTGTTAAATATGTGGAAATTACTTCTATTTACAACATTTTATTGCTACATATATGGCGTAGCTCAACTGAGCTACGAAACTATATAGAATGTTAACTAAAAGTTCGTAACAAACCTGTGAAATACAAATAAAGTCACAAAAGCTGTTTGATAAATATTTGTTTGTTAGATATATTATTTTCAAGATATTTTCTATATTATTACGTTTTGTTTTCTTTCATTGTTAAAAAAAAGAAACGGAAAACTTTTACCTGTTGAGTAGGTACAGTTAGGTGGATTTCCTTGTCGTCGACGGATCAGAATCACACATGCCACAGTGACTACTAACACAAGCACTACTGTTGTGCAAATAACAGGAATTATTATTTTTAATTGGCGATAGAGGTCGTTTGTGTAACTGGATGCTGAGTAATGAGGCGACACCGTTGCTGAAACGAGATAATACAATTTTATTCACGGTCATTTTTATATGCAAAACAAATACCAAGAAAAACTATATAAATTATAATACTATTAATTTTAAAATACGCACAGTCAGAAATTTATATATTAAAAAGTAATTGTTTAAATTCGTTGAAAACCTACAATTACTGCTGTGTAATAGTTGTAATAGTTTTGTTTTGTTTTGAATTTTTGCGCAAAGCTACTCGAGGACTATCTGCGCTAGCCGTCCCTAATTTAGCAGTGTGAGACTAGAGGAAAGGCAGCTAGTCATCACCACCCACCACCAACTACTCTTTTACCAACGAATAGTAGCATTGTCCGTCACATTATAATGCCTTTACAGCTGAAAGGGCGAGCATGTTTGGTGTGATAGGGATTCAAACCCGCGACCCTCGGATTACGAGTCGAACGTCTTAACACACTTGGCCATGTCGGGCCAGCTGTAATAGTAAATAATGGTTTATGCAATGAACGAAAGCTGCATCGGCCTAAATTACTGTTCAATGAATCAAATGTTTCCGTATGTTTCTGTGTGGAGGTGGTAGAGCATATTTACTGGTGCTACAATTGCGAAAATTTCTCACACTATATATAAATACTTTAAGAACTTATTGAGATTATTAATTATTCTAAATCTCTAAGGGTTTGTCACTCCTTTTTCAAATGTCACTTATATTGTTTTCTTCCGCTAAATGAGCACAGACTGCTATAAGATTTTTGTTATTCACCAAAAGAAGTAGAATCAGAACTCACCGCCAGATGAGGTAAGAGTGGCAAAAACGTACTCTGCTTCAGCATTCCCAGCCTCGTTGCTTGATGTTATCAACATAGTGTACCATGTAGCTGGCGATAAATCTGGAATGGTCAAAGACGTCTGCTCTGGTGGAATATTATTGGATAGAAGTATCCATTCTGTACTTTCTAATGGCTTGTACTGAACAGTGAAATACAGTAAGGGACATCCACCATTACGCCAAGCGGAGAGAAGTACAGTTACTGATGTAGCGTTTACTGCCAATAGTCTATGTTTATCAGGGGCTTGGGGAGCTGCGATGAGAAATTATTTTAAAATTAAACCTATAAAATAAACGTTTACATATGAAAAACACTAATAAATATTTTTGAAAAAGAAACACAGAATGAACGTTCAATTGGCTTAGATCGCTCTAGCCAATTAAGTGGAAGTTAAATGTTGAAACTTCGGATTCAACGAAATGGAGATAAGCCAGGCTAAGTTTATTAATAGTTTAAATTATCACACACAACCATTGTAAAAATCATCAGAACATAAGGAGTCTTACCATAAAGTGAAATAAAGTAGAAAAAAACGAGAATTTGATTACTAAAAAAACAACTGGTGTAAGATCGAAATCTTTTGCAAACAGGCTTAAGATGTGCTTATCAATTTATTGAAATGAAATTCGTTATTTCAAACGCAGCCATTTCTCACCTTTATGGGTTGATATGCGAGAGATGGTATTCATTAAACCTTAATTAATGACAATTACACCAACTTTCAAAGGTAATCATAAACTCAAATGTTTTCCTAATCAGATCCATTCTCTGAGCTAAAGATTAAATCTTCGAACAGAAATTGATTTGTGTAATATAATGTCCCTACTCTAAAAGAGTGTAGTGTAAGGATCTAATGTTTCTGAATTAAATTCGCTTTATAGATAAAATTCAATGTCATGTTCAAAAAATGTTTACATCTAGAGATTAGCCGTTAACCCTTTTTTCTTGTTGAAATTTTCGAAATTTTATTCGTTTCTTAAAAGGTCAAGTAGCGTTGATTATCTTCGCCAACGTAGGCGGAAGGAGTTTCGTGATTCGTGATGACGAGAAACCCATTCGAAGTAAAAATGCATCTAAAGTCGGCTGGTATGGGTATTAAAACTTATATTTATAAGGAGAGAACAACGTGTTGACCTTCCTAGGTTATCTTCAGGTTGAGCAAGAAAAAGCTTGAAAGTGACCGTTAACGGACATATGTCTTAGGGACGAGAGTATAAACCCATACCAGCCGTTCTGAGATACATTTTTATTTAAAGTAGAGAACAACGTTTCGGACTTTTTAGGCCATCTTCAGGTTAACAAAAGGAGTTTGTGTTTTTACCCATGTGAGTGTGTTAGCGAACAAAATTTTTTTATAGTGGCCGAATGGATTTAGACGAAAGTTGATATATATTTGGGCTATGACCAAATTAAGAAGTTATTACTTTTTGGATGGTCAAGGCCACAGCAAGATTACTATAGTATATATAAAAAAATCCCTATCTGTTAACATGGCAACTGAATTTTCACATTATTTTTGCTCTATAACTCAGTCAAAAGTTGTTTTAATGAAACTTGGTAGACGTATGAAGAATATTGTTCCACGTTTTTCTGCCAAAACATTGATCAGTGTATGTTAATAATGACGGACCTACGGACATGTTTTCACATTTTTTGAAATCCGAATACGATCAACCTTGCGTGGCAGAAGGCATGCACTGTACTGAATACCCTTCTAGTCGTATACTTTCACTATAGTCAGTCCTGAGCACAGCTTTAAAGACGGTTTTCTTACATTATAAGCGTATCACATGGTATTTCTTCGGAATGTCATGTGGTGTAAGAACTCAATTCTGAAATAAAAGCAAAAGAGTAAAAAATGTTGAATTACGATGTCAGCATGATTATAGTGTTTTCTGAAAGACGTGAGAATGGAAGTTAAATTAAATTCCATTAAACGTTAATGTAGGAGCTTTGTATACGAAAAACTATAACAATAAATACAAACACTTCAGACAACTCTGAGCAGCGGAGGTAATCTGCTCGTTAGTTTTCTACTCGCTAATCTTCTTATCTTTGGTCACCAGCTGTTCAGCCATTGTAGCAACACCGTAAAAGAATTAGCGTTTTAAGACAGTGTTCTAAGGCGTGCGGCAGGCTCAAAAGAAGTTTAGTTAACCTGTCATTAATCACGAAATAGAAAAACACTGTTGCGAGAACCTCAGACATTTATCGTGTTAAACATGCAGTAATTCAGTTTTTAAACAGATATGCCCAACCCGATTAAAGTACCTTAATATACCAGCGCAAAGCGTAAGATATGATTGAAAATAAAGTTAAGATATGCCTTCTGTTGTCATCTTCTCTTTCTGTTGCAAAAGTATAGCCACAAGACAGATATATAACAGTTTCATATCCGTCTCCCCAATATCAAGTAATCAGTGAACGTTTTTACCTACAATGATACAAGATTAAACGAACATTTATCATTTTCATTCAGTCTGAAATTTATTAACAGTCGAGGGGAAATATATACAAATATGTGTAAAGTTCTAAATCTTTCAGATACATTAATTGTAAATAGGCAATTAAAACCGCACTATGGAACAATAATGAACTTTATGCAAATCAAAATATTACAAGGAGACTAAAAAATCAAAAATTATTTTACTATTACTAGTCCTTGTTTTGATCAGCATGTCATAATTATTCATGTCTGTGGCTAACAGCACCTAAATGTCTTGAAAACATTTCATCTACGGGCAGAATGTGAAACTAGCCAGCAACTACAGATTGCTATCTGCAGCCAAGTTGTTATGCTTAATACTTAGATATAAACATATACCGCCCTATATGTTTGCAAGTCTCCCAGTCTCTACCATTTTACTTATAAATGATATTGAATAAAACTAAAAACCGTCACCTTAATCGCCCTTAAGCCCCCATCCAGTTCCTCTCCTTTTCTCTAAAAACTTGTTCAAGTATAATCCGAGTAATGTGAGCCAAGACCATCTATCTGAAGTTGATCTTTCCGCTCCGGTATACTGAGTAAATACCTAAACAAACATACAGTTAGTTACGTATAAGACAAAAACGACTTTGGATAAGTAAGGATCTTACGTTTTCCATAACTAAATTTCCGCAATCGAAAGTTTACTTTTTAAAGTAATTTCATACTTGTTATAGAAAATACGATAATTTATTTCCATACCGATCCTTATAACCATTAGTATATGATTTATTTATGAATAATTGAATATTATTCTCTTCTTTAATCAGAAATAGTCAACTTTGCTTTACTTTCCACAAAATTAGCGTCCAAATAATGTGCGTGAATATTACTACTACTGCTTATTTCTATTATAGATCCTTTCAGATAAATTACGTTTCGATTAAAAGCTCATGATGGATATTAGAGAATTTGTGAAACGAAAAATATGGATATGTAAATTAAGATTTAATAACTGTTTTAAAAATTAATTTTTATAGAATAACAACTACACTGTTGTTGTATGTAATTACATACACATATTTATATATATATATAGTTTTATATTTAAATATGAGGACACATTGATAAAAGTGATTCGAAGAAACTTAAACAAGCGAACAACCGAATCTTATTTTGTCAGTAATTTATGGTTGTATGTAATTAACAAATAGACGATTTTTGATATTTATAAAGACCTTGATATATGAATTATGACAAATAATTATAGAAAAAAGAAACATGAATATAGAATTATTGTTAAATAATGTCGAAATTCTACTGTATGTGTGCTGCAATTATGCAATAGATTGAAGTTAATGCTACGTTCCCAAACATTTGTATTTTCTGGAGAAATGAAAAATGCTGCCTGAAATATTGACTATTTTTGAAAGACGTAACTCGTGTAACGTGACACATTACCGAGCTTTCGACTAATCTTTGTTAGTTGTGTGCTGGGATTTTGTTTGTAATTAAGCACACAGCTATACAATGGGCTATATTTGCTCTGCCCACCACGGGTATTGGAACCCTGTTTTTAACGTTTTACGGCTGCAGACATACCTCTGTGCCAATGGGGGTTGAACAGGTAGAAGTGGCCATATACATGCCAGGTACATTCTTGCCTATACATTTATTCATTAAAAGTAATGTACATTTATATCTTTTATATTTTGTATATTATACACTCCTGGTTCTATTACAGTGGTACCTCGGTTCTCGAACAATTCGGTTTTCGAACATATTGTCTGAGGAAAAAATGTCTCGGTTGTCAAACATAAACTCGGTTCCCGAATCAAGCTGTCGTGGCCCGAACCACCGAAATAACCCGAACGACCTTTCGACCATTTTCGGCCCACGCCAAGCTTGCCCAAAACATTTTACCCGCACCTGTCGCTCAGTCCACACTCTCGCTAAAATCTGCTGTGAACGTTGTTGTTGTTGTTTTTCTAAATATTCTGATTAAATAGGCCACCATGGGGTCAAAGCATGATAATGAAAGCAGCAAACCAAAAAGAAAAGTTGTTAGAGCCACAATAGAGGTGAAAAAAGATCTCATAGCGAAGTATGAGAGTGGTGATCGCGTGTCTGACCTTGCTACACAGTTTGGTATGGCGAAGTCTACAGTCTGCACCATACTGAAAAATAAAGAGGTCAAAGGAGCTGATGTTGCAAAAGGAGTGACAGTGCTTACGAAACAAGGATCACAAACAATGGAAGAGGTAGAAAAACTGTTGTTGATTTGGGTAAATGAAAAACAGTTAGCTGGTGATAGCATTTCTGAGACCATCATTTGTGAGAAAGCAAAGCAGTTGCATGCTGACCTCCTGAAAAACACCCCTGGAACGAGTGTTGATACACGTGATGCCTTTAAGGCTAGTAGGGGGTGGTTTGAAATTTAGGAAGAGAAGTGGCATACATAGTGTGGTGAGACATGGGGAGGGTGTCAGGCAGAAACAAACCTCATTAGACAAGTTTTTAGTGAGAAATAGGTCCAGTGAGTCTCAAGCAGGTTGTAGCAGTGCAAAAAGACAGGAAAGAGAAAGAACTCCAGAAGGAGAGTTACCTGACGTTTTTATGGAAGGTGACTCCCCTTCCAAAGAATAATAACCCTCCTACACTCCACGTTCCTCACCACCTTTCACTTATGCCATCAGCTCTCCTCAGCACAGGTAAAATGCAGTTAAATTTTCATATATTGTTTTTTATTGTGTTTATAGTTTTTGTGGTTGACTTTATGCATGTGAGTATTATCATACAGGTATAAATAAGCAATATTTTTACTTAAAATACTTCATAATGCGTAATTGGAGGTCTGTAACGGATTAATTTAAGTTACAGTATTTCTTATGGGAAAAATTGATTCGGTTTTCGAACAGCCTTCTGGAACGGATTAAATTCGAGAACCGAGGTACCACTGTATTTATAACTCTTGTTCATTAAAAGTAATATAACTGTTATAGATACATCCATGTGATAAAATATTCCTGAATAGGAAAATTTCTATATAGAAAAAGGAGGAAAGGATGTTAAATCAACACTTTTGCATCACTTTATACGAAATAAATAAATAGTTCTAATGTGGTAGAAGGTTTAATGCCCTTTACTTCTCTTTCTAGTAAGAAACATTCCTTTTTTAGGATTTTCTACCGAACTGATGTTTCTATAACTATTTTTTACAATAGTAATTTTTAATACATAACGTTTAATTATTTGCTATTAAATTGAAAAATAATGAATATAAAACTAACATATAAAAACAGTTACATAGTTGTTTATAATGAATATGACATTGCTTTAAAAAGTAAACACTCGATCACAGAATCTGCTTTGTGGAGAATTTAGGGGTCGTCAGTTAAGCAAGATCATCTTTGGCCTATAAGTAATAAACTTTAAAATATTTAAGTATTTGTTCAGCATACCAACACGAAACGACCAACTTGATGCAGCTGTTCTTGTTTCAAGTCACTAGAATTATACTTGAACAAATTTAAAGAGAAAAGCAGAGGAATGGAAGATTAAAGAGCTAATAATGTAGAAAAAAAAAGTGAATTTTGGAAATTGTACAATTAGAATTTTTCACATTATTTATTCATATTTTAATATTAAAACTGCACATTAATTATAACTACATTCACGCAATTGGCTGCTGACTGCGAAAGGTAGTAATTCAGGTTTTAAGCACTCAACACCTAACCCTTAACTGATTTTCTGTAGTTGCTGGCTGGTTTTATATTTTTAATAATGACAACAAAGACTAGTAATGAAAAAATAATTTTTGATTTCGTTTTCAAACTCATGTTTTTATTCTGCATGTCACTTAAACTTTGTTAAGTTACAACAGAATTTAAAGTAAAAGCCTCTGTCTGCCATGGTGCTTATCAACATTGTAACTATTTACACTATTCAGAAAACAAACCTGCATTTGTTATTCACTACATAATTTAAGCATAAATTTGCAATTACGTATTACCATAAATAAACAGTTTTAGAACAATAATAAATTATATAAATTTTATGTTTTTTGCTCAGTCCAAATATCTTTGTTGTGAACTTCGTCATAATAACGATGGCCTACTAAATTTATTCGACTGATATTCACGTACTGTATGTTTTTATTCACCTGGTAAATAACGTATGTTAAGTGTTGTGAGGAATACTTGTGAATTTATGTTGAACTAATCAAAGACATCCCACGCAACATTCTATTTCCTCCTTACATAAATATTTTGAAACAAATATTAACTTTAAATATCACAGTTAATAATCAATACACAATACATTTCTATACCTGAACCGTCAGTCTTAACGGCAATAACTTCACTAGGACGACCTCTACCGGCGCTGTTTTGAGCGTCCATATAGAACTCGTATTTCCTACCGCACCCTAAGTCATGAAACACGTGACGTTGTATATTGCCTGGTAGTTTAATTTGTTTCCATTCGGACATTTCTTCTTTGTGGTATAAACTATATTCTGTGTAAATCAAACAAAGAAAATATACATATGAATTTATCGGTTTCATCAAAAATAAAATTAGAATAGCGTTAAAGCTCATTCTGTAACAGGTATTAGTCTGTATAGGTAATCGAAGTTTCAAAAATCTAACTTACACGAAATAACCGTTCAATGCTACACGTATCTAGTAATTAAAAGATTATTAGTATTATGGGATTATCACATCAGATGGACTAAGGATGGTTAAACTCAATAGGAGCTACAAAACGTATAACTGTAGTGTTCATAAAATCCACTCGTGCCTCTAATTGCACAATCATGTGATAGCTGTCGAAATTTTCTGAAGAGTTTTTTAAATTCATAAACAGGATGACTCGGATAAACAAAAAACACAAAGTTTCATGTTACTGAAATTTTAAACATGAGTTTATAAGAATCAATAATAAAGCTCTCAGTTTACCTAATAATATTAAGATTGTGCACAAAGTGTTTGTTTTATTATAAATAATTTTAGAATGTACGTAGTGCTTTAAGCTTAACGAAATTTTTTGTATATTGTTTGCTCCAAATATTTTCTAATTCTGAGTATGCAATTAATCCGATAATCACCATGTTTCCTGATCTGTTTGTTTGTTTGTTTTTTGAATTTCGCACAAAGCTACTCGAGGGCTATCTCTGCTAGCCGTCCCTAATTTAGCAGTGTAAGACTAGAGGGAAGGCAGCTAGTCATCACCACCCACCGCCAACTACTCTTTTACCAACGAATAGTGGGATTTACCGTCACATTATAACGCCCCCACGGCGAAAAGGGCGAGCATGTTTGGTGTGACCGGGATTCGAATCCGCGACCCTCGGATTACGAGTCGAACGCCTTAACACACTTGGCCATGCCGGGACCTTTTACCATTGAGACAATGAAGAACAACTTTAATAAAGGAAAAAGAGAGCACAATAAATCAGAAAGAAAAGGAATTAAAAATATGCACACACATTTAACCACACTTATATTACTTAAAGATGACTTAGTTTTTCTCTTGTTGAATTTTCTCTTTTCTACCACATTTCAAATATTAACACAGAAGTACGCAATGACGTAATACTATTACCGTCAACTGGATTCTCATTTCTTGGTCTATCCCATGCTAAATGGATAGAAGACGATGTGGTAGACAGAAGTTGAAGAGTAGGTGCAAGTGGTGGATCTGGAAAAATTAATTAATTTAGTTTACTCTTTGCACTCTAAGCAGTTTAAAGTACCTAGGACAGCGAAGCTTATATTAAATAAGCATAATATTATATCATGACAAACATCGAATCTTTTGTCCAAAGAATGAAATGTAAGTCCATTCTATGGAGTTGAAAATAGATGAATTTATTTGTTTTTCCTGCTTTGAAGAGTTTCAAGCAAAAACATAATAATAAAAAATGGCATTTCATACAAAAGGGCAAATATTTTATGTATATTATGTCTAACTTATCGTCTTTCAAGACAATTTACACGTGTTGTTTTTCTAAGGTTTTTCTCTATCTCTACAGTATTGACTATCGCAACAGAAGAAACTATAAGAAAAAATTCGATTGTGTCTATTTTCCTGCTAGTTTTATCAAGTTTGTTCCGAAAGAGCTGCAAAAGAAGAAACATAACAAACAATATTTTTGTACAGAAAAACGAAATAAAAGTTGACTAATAGTGTTCTGTAGAATATTACCTGTTAAAGTGACAATTAATCGAAATATTAACGTATGGTGTCTGTTTATCTTCAACAAATTCACTTATTTTAAGAAGCTAGATGAACAGGAGCAGCAATGCTTCTTAACTAAAAAAAATTATTTGTAACACAAATTCAGTTGTAGTTATACGATCTCTTCTTTGTGACACAAGTTCTGCTAAAGTTACGTAAACTCTTCTTTTTAACAAAATATCAGTTGTAGTTAGTTACACAAGTTCTTCTTTTTTAAACACAAATTCAGCTATAGTTGTATAATCCCTTCCCAATTTCAACACCAATTTATCTGTAGTTACATAATTCCTTCTAAATAAAAAACAGAAATAGTAATTATATTTATTACATACGTTGTAGAAAGATAATAAAAAAAATTCACACTTTAGCGTATGGCTATAGCAGTTAATGTACCTAAAATATGTTTTTAATTTAGTTTTAAAAGATGTAGTATTTAGAATTTTACATATAAAATCAATGAGACGTGAGCTATGAATCACGGTTATGTTAAGGGATACATTACTTATGTAAGGCGTACTCACACCTATATGTAACAAACGTTAAACTGATTCACAGTTATTAACCATTTTTCTGATAAAAGGCATTATTGTAAAGTCCATTTTATATTATATGTCTTCATGACAAAAGTGATTTATGAATTTTGACTATTTTATGATACAAGCACTTTTATAGAAACTGTTGTTCAAACTTATATAAATCAGAGATAAAAGTGATTTATGAATTCTTACCACCTTTATGACATGAAAGCTCTTGCAAACCACGAACGTGTTTGTACTTTTATGTTCCAATAGACATAAAAAAAGGTATACATGTGAAATACCAAAGGCGGTTGTGACAATTTATATAAAGAACGTTGTGATAAAATACACGTGAAAAATGTTACATTATTCTCTACTCCACTTATTTCCTGGAAGCGAAAGTTTCATTATTGATAACGAAAACGTTAGCTCTTTCAACATGAAATACTGAATGATGTATCAGAGATTCGGTAAATAAAACATTCAGTTGGCCAGCAAGTGAATTCTATCATGAGTCTAGCCAATTAAAGAAGACATATTGTAATGCAATGAATTAAAAAGATATAAAAAATTTGTGGTTTCTGGTGTATATCATTTAAGTTCATTGTAATTAAAGAAACACTAATTTACAGATTACATATTTTATTTTATATATCTTATTATCGTCGTATTTGATTAAAACAGTTAATATATTTATATTATTGAGTATTAAAGTCATTCTGAAGATTAAATATAAATCTATTAATATTAAGTGTCCAAGCTAATTGGTTCTGTTTCTTGGTTATCGTAAAAAATTTACTCACCGAACTCAAATGTTTCAACGACGACTGGTTTAGACGTTGGTCCAGCACCTTCTTCATTAAACGCTTGAACAACCACTTCGTATTTTGTACTACTTTCTAGATTTCCAATTTCACATTCATGAGTTTGATGGTTTCGAATTTCTACGGTCTTGAATGGAAGTGTCGGGTCGTCATGTTGCACTCTGTATCCAACGTAGTAACCAACAATGTTGAAACGTTTTTCTTTCTGGTGTGGTTGCTATATCACAAATAAAATTACAAAACTGATCATAAGTAGCATGTATGCGTATTTTCTTATAGCAAAGCCACATCGACGTATCAGACGAGTCTATTGAGGGGAAGCGGACTCCTGATTTTAGCGTTGTAAATTCGTAGACTGTACCAGTGGGAGCCGCATAAATAGTCAGTTAAACTAAAATTGTGTTTATAATGAACTTGTTTCTAAACGTAGCATTTTTTCAGGGGATTGACTCCAGTGTGCAATTGTTTATTTGAAATATTTAAACGAGGAAGTTTCATACGTTGAAGGCAAAATGTACAATTAAGAACAAAAACTATCTCAGATCGTTTCTGTTTTGTGTTTAGATCAATCTTTGTAGCCCTGATTATTTTATTTGAGTGTCGCACAAAATGTCTGATTGCAACATAACAAAATATACATCTACTATGCATGGCTAGGTGGGTTAAGGCATTCGATTTGTAATCGGAGGGTCGCGGGATCGAATCCCGTCGCACCAAACATGCTCACCCTTTCAGCCGTGTGGATGTTATAATGTTACAGTCAATCCTACAATTCGTTGGTAAAAGAGTAGTCCAAGAGTTAGCGGTGGGTGGTGATGAGTAGCTGCCTTCCCTCTAGTCTTACACTACTAAATTAGAGACGGGTAACGCAGATAGCCCTTGAGTAGCTTTACGCAAAATTCAAAACAAACATACAAGCTTACACTAAAGTATGTAGTGTACTTGTGCCAAAATTATTGAAAAATGTTTAATGAACCAGTGTATATAGAGAAATTTGTTAATTTTCCAAAGTTTTAATTCTACGAAACTTTAACCTAAAATCATTTCGACATCAATGACTTCGATAATTTTTTTCTTTAAAATATACATATGCATACATCAAGCCTTATTAATATGTTAAAACAGCCAAAACATATAAACAATCCATATGCTCTAGGACTCTAGGGCCTAGGTTGTCATTATAGATGCCTTCTAGCTTCAGTTAAATAACATACATAAACAACTTTTTTAAGACCGCCTCGAAGAGGACTAAGCTAACTAACTAACTTGTCAGCATATACATCTATTTCCAGTTTTTCCGTCGTCAACGTTTCTGATTGTTTCTAAAGAGCACTGCATAGAGTTGCAAAAACTTGTTGCGAGTTAGAAAAACATATTTTTCATAGAATTGGTTGTGATGTTGCTTTTGATAGTGAGTTAAAATAAACTTAATGTACACGTATTGCTGAGCTTTAAAATATTTCTGATTTATAATGAGAATCAAAAGAACATTAAAAACTTGGAAAAAATTCAAAAGTTTTAATTTCTCCTCCATTGCTGACACTACAAAAATTAATGCTATATGTGGAAGATGAACTTAATCTACAGTTTCTTAAAATATCGAAAACCATTTGTGAGATTCAGTCATTCCTCTTATATCTCTGTCACGCTTGATGACAACCTGTACAACAATAACGCAAATATAAAGCCAAGTTAACCAGTACAAAACACTGTAGACGTTTTATCGGTAAATTTTGCTTCACCGTTTTATATTCTCAATGTAATAACATGAAATTATTAATTGTATTTCATTTTTTTTAATCCATGGGTTAAGTTTTAAATAAATGTATTGTATCAATGCTAACTTTTTCCTGTTTTTCTAGTGTCTGTGTTTTTATTTTTACTTTATGTTCAATATACATTCTATATCAAAAGTAAGAAAGTAGTATTGAAAATCAGTGAAATAATACGTCTCTGTTGGATAAAGAGGGTTCGATTCCCCGTGATGGATACAACAAATAGCGCAGTGTGGCTTTGCGCTAAAGCAAACAAGTGAACACTTAAGTAATATAAATATCATATTTATGATGATGTCTGATAAGAGAATTTGCTGGAGCAGACGAAACAAGTGAAGAAACTATTTGGGCTTACCTATTTAACCCTCGTTTCTTATTACAGCCTATATACTACACCGAGCCATTGGGCAAAAGGTGATGCTTAACTTCGTCTTAGTAGCTAAAAAATTAAGCAAGAAATAAAACAATAATAAATATATTATCTTATTGAGAGTTTAGTACCACACAGAAGATCCTTTCTGTAATTCATTATGCAAGATCTCATATTTGTAGAAGTTTGTTTGTACATATTTTGCATACTTCTAATCTAATCATTATTAAATCAAATGGCATTTACTTATTTGGTACTACATATATATCTGACAATTTAGTTACTCGTTGAATTTCACGTAGAGCTATGTGCATTAACCATTCTCTACTTTAGTGGCGACATGCAAGAGAGAACGCAGCTAATCAGTATACCACCCACCGCCAGTTCTTGGGCTACTATTTGCCAACGAAAACTGGGACTGACTGTCAGATTGTAACGCCTCCATAGCTAAATTGATTCTAGGTTGCAATTAAAGTGCCCTAACTAATACCTGACAGAGGGCTACAATTAGGAATTTTTGTAGTGGATTTGAAATTACTGTTTCTGATAATCTTCTGTAACATACTATTAATTATCGTTTATCTTTTGACAAAAATGTATACACTAATTCTTGTATTTGTCAACCCAGATTTTGTGTTTGATCCATTTGAACATTTACGACTTACTTTCCATGTTACATAAACTGACCGAGATCCTCTGGCAGAAACCGTTACTTCTCGAGGTCTTTCTCCAGGGGCTGAGAAATGTAAAATAAAAATTGTAAGGCATTATTTCTTCAGAAACGTAGAACAGGAAAACAAAGTATCAAGTCACCAACTGAACAAACTTTATGAAACGATTTTAACCTTTTTAGGGTTAAAATGGTGTCGAATTGGGTTATCTATATTTATATTTGTTACTTAAAATTAGTTTCGTTTGCAATAAGCTGTTAATAATTAAAACAAGAAGGAATAATTTAGAGTAGAATGCTAACTTTAATGTAGAATTATTCCATACTATTTTGCTGTAAAATATTTTACTGATCAACAAAACTAAGATATTTTTAGCTAATAGGTATTTTACTTGACAATAAAACTGAATTATATTTTCAACCCCGTTAAACTAGGAAAATAAATTAGGTATTGAATGATCTTGGATAATACATTCATATTCAATATAAAATTTTCAGATTTCATGTCAAAAAGGTGGTCACTTCAGCCCATTTAATACAAGTCTTTTGGAGATGCATGATAAAGAAACGTCGTCTATTATTCCCTTTCAATTGTTTAAGGAATTTTAAGTCATTGTTTGAACACAGATGAGCTACACTGCGCCACCACAAAAGTTTCTTTCTGCATCCATTATCACTGAGAAATAATAAATCGCTTAACTGATTTCCTCAGCATAGTCATTTTTAAAAGAATTTTGAAATTACTATCAAAAATGCTGAATATGATAACATGAATTGAAGTCATTTGATACTCTTCGTATCAGAAGCGAGTCTGTACAATTAAGACCTGTAAAAAAAAGACATTTAAAGAAAGTGCTGTGCTGAGAACCTTAGCGTCGGTTTTAACAAAACAAATGTGTAAAACTACATTTACAGAAAAGGTTGAGCCTCCTAATCTCGATTTTAATATAAAATGTATAAAATCAGATATTAAGAAAAGGCTGAAGTCCTTAATGTTGTTTTAATACAAAATATGCAAAAACCGCTTGCACCTAAATGTATATCTCTTGATATTTGACTATTTACTCTTTTTCTTTTGTTGTGTTTTTCTGCTATCCTTTTATTTCATTTTATTTGAAAAAAGGACTATAGTTCTTAATATCACATTAAATAAATGTTGAAAATTAACTAATACTACAAGATATTCTCTACAGTTCAATTAGTTAAACAAACATTAACCTGCATAAATAAGATATAATCGATTTACGATTATGTAACATAAATGAACACAATAAACACAAACAACAGTAGCACGTTCTATGTGATATAAATAATACTTCTTTTTATAGGCTTAACAACTAACACGCGTAAGTGGTGGAACTGAGGTTTGGAAAAAATATTACTTTTTATTTTCTTTGAGTTACATCTCACATAATTCATTTCTAATTCCAGTATAATATAGTTTATTTAGTATTAGTTTAAAAAATACTAAGACTTTTTTTTCTAATTTCTAGATTAGCGTATTTTTTTATTCCACACAACTACTTCTGATTAAGGATATAAATGCTCGAATGCTAAATGATTAATATAATACTTATTCAGTATGATCTTAGAATAAAATAACAAAATTCGAACGAATAACATTGTGAACCTATTCTTCAGCACAAATATTTCAAGCACATGAACATAATACTTAATAGTCGAGATAATGTTCTTTTATTTATTAAATTTATCTATATTAATTGTTTTCCTCAAGACAGTAGTAAATTATAAATTATTTACGATGAGAAAAGTATTTTTTCCACCGTTACTTACGCTCGTCATCAGTGGTAACCGTTATTACGTCAGTATAATCGCTGGTACCGAGGTTATTATTTGCGCGCATGCG
Source organism: Tachypleus tridentatus (assembly GCF_004210375.1). Taxonomy (NCBI): domain Eukaryota; kingdom Metazoa; phylum Arthropoda; class Merostomata; order Xiphosura; family Limulidae; genus Tachypleus; species Tachypleus tridentatus. Next base: position 109,597,610 of record NC_134832.1, on the reverse strand, counting down.
TATTTGATATGCTGATGACGGCAACAAGTCTTGAATGGTGTACTCGGTTCTAAATGCTTCCATTGCTATGACATCACTATCTCCATTCCAAAAACCTACAAAATAGCGAGTGAATGTAAAAAAATGTTAAATATCTTACAATTTAAATATTTACTTAAATTCGGTAAAGTAAGATCACATTAATGATTGCATTTCTGAAAGTTGTATAAGCTAAAATACATCCCATAAGTGAACATAAAGTAATTAATATCAGGACAAAGTAAATAGATCTATAAACTACAGGCTGTATACTGCCGAAGTAAATATAACTTTATCTTACCATCTTCCGACTTGGTTTCCAATAAATACTTTGTTATTGGACTGTTTCCATTAAAAGGTGGGACCCATATTACGGACACGGTGCGGCTGCTCTTATCTTTGACTTTTAAGTCTTTGGGAGGATCTGGTCTTTCTGTAATTTATCATCATTTGTTTTCTCATAGATTTCTTCATAGACTGGTTCAACTTATATTGAATTACACAGGAATTGTGTCTACAAGTGCCGTTATTTCCTATTATATCAAGACTGACATTTCTGTTTACAAGAGCAATGAATGTCACTTCATGTTTTTCAATATCTAATTGTTGTTTATGACTTGACTTCAGTTATTAACAATGTCCTTTAAAATTTTCTAAAATAATTTTTCTAGGTGTATTTATTGAACCTTAAACATTTTATCAAGCACATTGAAAAATAACACCATTTCATTTGCTAAAGATTCCATATCCTGATTACGTTTCAGTGGAAAGAATTAATTGCACTTTATGAGAATTATTTTCATATGCTAATACGGTGTCGTGTCGTTGAAGGTGTCAGCCGTAGCTCTCCTAGCAACATGTTTCGCACGTGTACCTTTGATTCACTACGAATTCTCGACTATTTACATTGCCACACAGCCTTAGAATATTATCGCTGGAGGTTATTATCTCGGCATTTTCTAAAAGATATATTTGTATAAGAAGACTGTTTAACGGAGCAAAGTTAAAGATTATGTCATTCCCACAGAAAGGAGCCTTTGGTGTTCCTCACAAAAGTGGGAGATCTAGCACAGTAGAGCATTTAGAGCCGCAATAAAGCTACACCCCAAGCTAATCAGGGATAACTACAGCATATAAAGAATTATGGTTTTGGTTACGAAAAAAAAGAGCTGATTTATCCAAAATTGCTATAGCAGTGAAGCTGGTCTTATCTATTCGTCCGTTAACAAGATAATGAACTGTGTACTTTTGTTCGTGACTACGTTTCACACAGACTATGTTTTTTATACATCTGATCGAAACAACTAGCAACACTATTGGTTAAGTTCTCTCGTCACTTACACCCTTATTTATTTGGTGCATAGCATTTGTATTTGTGTTTCATATTTATGCCAAATCTGTCCCTAACTTTAAAACATTAACCTCAGGATGAATAGTCAGTAAGCAGCACCTTATCACCTTTAATCTATGCCAAGGGATTTGTCGCCACTCTTATAGTGCACCCAGAGCATAAAGTGCTGGGAATATTTTGTTGGATCGTATGAATCCAAAATTCTGTCATAGAGCCAGCCAATGTTCTTGTATATCAGGGAATCACTTAGTGGAACTATTTTATGAGTTTTAATAAGATATTTACAATACCTTTTTTATGTACTGTAATGTTTAACTGTTCCATCTCACAGACCAAAGAAATATGTTTACACTTTTAAAACCTTTTGCATCAATTTTAGAATTGCTCTAAGAGAGAGAAAAGAAATTTTCCTTGTTGTATCAGCTAAATTATTGTTCTAGATAAAAAGTTTACTTTATTTTTGAAAAGTTCATAAATTTCACTAAATACATTTGCAAGTTGATTATTTATTAAATTATACAGTGTTTTTCGTTGTAGTTTCAAAACTACATGTGTAGTAAATTCAATATAACGCTATCAAAAATCGTTTTATTGTTTTCATGAAAAATAAGCAAAGATAAAGTTTATTCAAGTATAAGTTTTATACAAAATTTCACTTATTCAAAGTTATTATACAAACAAATTACTTGACAAATCATCTGATTTATAAACAGATGGATAGCTGGACGCAGCCTAGTCATTAGTGTGCTCGGACTGTAAAACCCGGGGCCTTAGATTTACTATCACAGTGAAGCTCAAATCCTACAATTGGAGAGTTGTTGGTAATTTTTATTGACTAGCTACTTTCTCTCTAATTGAAATTTAGACACATGCATGAGAAGGCAGTCCTTGTGTAGCTTAGCGAGACAATTTTGGAAACAAATATGATAAATTAGGTTATTTTAAAGAGCACGCGCTTACCTTGAACAACAACTTGAAATCTGGTTTCATCCTTCCCGTAGGCATTCTCCACATCACAAACAAAGAGACCCGACTCTTTGCGGCTAATAGAGATTATTTTAATCATCGAAACTTTACCTTCGGGCTCTATCGTTTCTTTAAAAATGTACCTGTAGAACATGTACAGTCAGTGCAAGAGACAACATTTTCCTTTCTACAGAATATATGTTATTTTTTTATATTATACAAATATAAGAATCTTGCGTTTACTAAAAACAAATCTTGTGTCAAAATTGAAACTTATTTCTGCAGTGTTTGTCAAATATTCTTCATAATTTCTTAAAGAATATCCATCAGGTTTCTTGTGATAAATTAGTTTATTTCGTGTAACATCGATGCTCAGATGTAATAACAATATACAAATACGTGTATGTGTTAAAAGTACATATATAATCAATGTTGTAACAGCGTTACTGGACTATTATTACACTTTATAATTAATTGAAGCGATTGTGTTTATAATTTATCTTCATATTCTAGAAATATGAAATTTTTTAAGGCAATAAATCAGATGTAGAATTTTAAAATAGAATAATGATTAACTGTTGACAAGAATTCTCGTTCGTGCAACTCATTACGTGTTTTGCGATTGTTACTTCGTTCTTATTTTGAAAGTTACCTAAACGAAAATAGATACTATTAACAACTAAAATAGATACTATTAACAACTTCGGTAAATGTTCCTTTTTCAGTGACCATTGCCCTTCACTTATTTGTTTAATTCAAACTTTAATCATCTAATTAGTGAACTAGCATACGTACTGAAACTCTTTATAAAAGCTCATTTGAATGAATCTCTACTACAATGTTCTAAAAGTTAAATTTATGTAGTTATAGGATTAACTTTACGACCATAGCATTCTTATGTAACTATAAAATTTTTTTAAATAACGTTGGGTTAATACTGTATTAGGAATACCATCTTATCTTTGTATGTCTAAACAATATGTTTAAAGGCTATGAAATGAAATACGGTAAATATTTACATTTTGTTGCTGTTCATAAAATTTTCATAGTGCAAAAAAAGCAAAATTTATTAAAATTCTTTTATAAATATTACAAAAAATAAACCAAAATACAAAACGTCGGATAACAAGCCTTACAAAAGCATATAAATCACACGTTCAAAACTTTTATTACCTGTTTTTACAAATGCTTAAAATGTTAATAACTTGGTAGTAAACAGTTAATTAAATCACCTTAAAAAAGGTGATACATACAGATGTCTTAGTATGTTCCATTAATTTGTTCATAACACAATATACTTTTATTATTAAAATACTAGAAATTATTAGCTAAACCATTTAAATCCGATAGCTCTTTCGAGCTGGCTCTTTATAGCTAGCTATAAAAATCATTAATTTATTTCTTCCTACAACCATAAGTACTTCCAGAAACTAAGTGAAAGAGAAATAAGACGTACAATCGTGACCGTATTTAGGATATGTATATATTTGTTTAAAAATATTTCAATTAATTCTCTTTGTCATGGATAATTTTACAGGTGTTTATACTTCAACTGAAAATATGATGCCCGTATGAAGTTGTTTTATTATCCATGTTTTCTGCATAATTGCAGTTTAAACCAATAAACATTGTCTTACGTTGTATTTTTATAACCGCTTCTGAAGCTCGTCACATTAAATAATGCTGTTTTTTTCTCAATTTTTTTATTTAATGTATCCTCCGGTCTTATCAATAAAAAACAAGTTTCTAAGTTTTAATATAAGAATAACTGGAAGATAAATAAGTTATTATGATCAAAAACTGCTCTTTAAACACGAAATATTTCCAGATACGCTGTCGGAAACCTGATGGTTGATAAATGAAAAATTACATTAACGATCGTATGATAATTTTTACGAAAGCTCTTTCTTTTGAAAGAAATCTGTGGTATTTGACGTATTATGCAAAAAGTCGTGATATGTAGTGTTTAAATAACAAACTCTGCAACAATATTTCAAGTCCAACAACCTTTAAATTTCAAAGTTTATGGTACAAAATATGATATTTTGTATTTATTTCTATAAAATTAAAAAAATATGAGCAGTTTTAACACAATAACAACTCTTTCGATTTTATTTAAGAACCTAATGCTGTTACAACTAAGACATTACTACATTAATGCTATACTCGTGAAAACGAAACAATAGTCTGTAGACCCCAGAGAATAGAGAAACGTCGAATTTCAGAAGTATTAGTTCTGAAAGTGCAGATTAAGAAGAAATCTTTTCTTCTTAAAAATTTTACTAACGTATTGTTACCTTGGATTGCTAGTTGGATGAAAGGGAACCTGATCCATCGTCCAAGTGACTTGAATAGGATTTTCTCCACGAGCACGACACTCTAAAGTTATACTGTCTCCTTCCTTCACTGTGTAGACTTTAAATTTTTGCTCCGTGTGTACTGCAACTATAGGAAAGATAGGGGAATACTACTCCACGGAAACATCATGCAATAGATTTAATATTATAGGATCAGATTAGGGTTAACATAACATTATTTACTGACACTTGTTTAAAAATGAATGCACAATTTTAAATAATCCAACACAATGAAACAACTAAATTTATGTTAGATAACTGACAAAAGATATATGGCGAAGAATATTAGTATCAAAAAGAACTGAACATTTAGATCGAATATGTTAGAAATGAGCTGTGAATGTTGAAGAAGCAGTTTATTTGTGCGCATGTTCGTCTCTAATTTTGAACTAATAAGTTAAAATAAAGTAGCTTTTGAATAATATTCACTTCCAACTCTTCAGCTACTCCTGTCTAGGCAAAACGCGTAATTTGACTGTCATTTTTACAGCGCACTAAAACTTGGAACGCGATTCTATGGAAATAGGTAGCGAATCGTAAAGTAAAAAGTCACAGTACGAGCAAGCTAATCACTAGCCCACATCAGTACTAGCAGTGCGATGATAGTCAAAAATAAGCAATTATTTTACTTACATGGGTCCACGCTTTGCACTTTGGGGCTATAGGCATAAGAGTGACTGTCACATTCTGGTCTTCGATTACAGTAGCTCAGAGTTCATAATGGGCGCTATTAATTAACCACCTTCATTTTTAGTGACTAGCGCCTCCAGTGGCACAGCAAAATGTCTGAAGACTACAACGCTAGAATCCGGTTTTGATGTCCGTGGTGGGCAGACCACAGATAACCCATTATGTAGCTTTGTACTTACTTATAAACAACAGCATCTAGTGAACAGCATATAGTCATCGTGTAAAGAACCAGTTTAGCTTAAACTAACTCTTTTAGACTAAAATCAGCAACAGTATTAAAAATATGAAGTTATATGCTGACTTTCGTAATTACGTTTAGATGCTTGATAGGGAGGGATGATTCAAATAATTTACTGCATTTAATCTATGTTTAACTTTGTATTCTTAAACAATGTTTTGTTTTTCAAATACATATCAATTTAAAGTGTATCTATCATTTATAAGATGTGCAATAATTGGAAATTCTCATTTACTATGAATAGAAAGGTCGATTGTAGTACTAAGTCCTGAACCAACACCATTCGTTAGTTGGCACATATAAGAACCGGAATCTTCAGGAGTAACTTCTTGGATTACTAAAGAACCGTTTTCTAAAATCTGTATGTTGGCGTTGCTGATAACCACTCGAAACTCGCCATGATTTCCTGGAAAACAACAATTTGTTTATTCAAAGATCAAAACAAACAGTCCAAAAATATTACAGAAGAAAAGTGAATATTGTCAATGAAAAATACATAAGAGAACAGATGCATATTATTTAACCGATTAAAGATATGGTAGTTGGTAAAAAAATCGTCAACACATAATAAATTGATAAAGACTGTAAGTTACGAATAATAAACGTGATCACTATTGAGATAGAATAATAAAACTTAAATCAGGATAATTTTTTCAGATGTATAACGTTTACAGCACTCATCCATTCCGTTTAAACTTTCAAGCATGATTTCTAACGTTTAGATTTAGCGGCTTTAATATTGTTTATATTTAACACAACTGATTTTCAAGCACAAAGATAACATCACGATAAAGCAAAATCTGAGAAAAGTTTACTTACCTCAGATGACTTGAAGAATAAAAATGTTTTAATGGTTAACTAATAATTGTTAAGGTAACTGTTTTGATGGCTAAATTTCTTCTCGTTATTTCTTGTAATCACACCTACTCAAGCAAATGTAAAATTTATTTGCCTTCACGAGGTTACGTTTTCATTTGATCACTAAAATTTCTAGCTTTCCTATTTTCAAAGTAAGTAAGTAAGTACACGAAAAAAAATCATAACAACAGGTATTTGGTTTGAATTTTGCGCAAAGCTACACGAGGGCTATCTGTACCTAATTTAGCAGTGTAAGACTAGAGGGAAACCAGCTAGTCATCACCACCCACCGCCAACTCGTGGACTACTCTTTTACCAATGAATACTGGGATTAACCGTCACGGTATAACGCTCCCACGGCTGAAAAGGCGAGCATTTTTGGTGTGATGGGGATTCGAACCCACGACCCTCGGATTACTAGTCGAATGCCTTAACCACCTAGCCATGACGGGCCGACTACAACTCTAATATAATGATATATATTTGCTGTAGATACATCTAATATGTAAACTTGTTCTTCGTTTTCAGTTTTTCGTATCTCCTTAACGGAAGTGACTAAAAAAGTTGCTCAGCAATTTAAAAAAAAAATAATTTCAAAACTTTTATGATTTTTCCATTTTTAAAGGTTCAACGACCCTTAACTATTTATAAGCTAGCGAGGGTCTTCAAGAAAAGTAGTTCTGAAAATCGAATTTTTTTCTCAAGAACTCATAGTTGGATGCAATCGCGTCGATCAATTTAAAACTTCTATATACAACATTCTGGATGTCTATTCACGTTAGTTACTTCATTACTATATTCATTTATAAAGTTAAAACTTTACCAGTACTTATGTTGTATTTTTAAAGAAATCTGTGATGATATGTATTTTTGCGCCCCAGTGGTATGTCTGCAGACTTATGCTGCTAGAAACAGGGTTTCGATACTCACAGTGAACAGAGCACAGATAACCCGGCGTGGTCTAATTTTTAAGGCACCCGACTCGAAAACTGAGATTGGCGAGTTCGAATTCTCGTCACACCAAACATGCTCGCCTTTTCAGCTGTGGGGGCATTATAATGTGTGGTCAATCCCACTATTTGTTGATAAAAGAGTAGCCCAAGATTTGGCGGTGGGTGGTGATGACTAGCTACCTTTAGTCTTACACTGCTAAATTAAGGACGGCTAGAGCAGATTGCCCTTGTGTAGCTTTGCGCGATATTCGAAACAAACCAAACAAATGTAGAACAGACCAAAGCACAGATCTCCCTTTGTGGAGGCTTGGCATGGCCAAGCATGTTAAGGCGTGCGACTCGTAATCTGAGGGTCGCGGGTTCGCATCACCGTCGCGCCAAACATGCTTGCCCTTTCAACCGTGGGGGCGTTATAATGTTACTGTCAATCCCACTATTCGTAGCACAGATAGCTCTTGAGTAGCTTTGTGCGAAATTCAAAAAACAAACAAATAAACAAACCCTTTGTGGAGTTTTGTGCTTAAATACAAAACAAACATATTCATTTTTTCTATTTCACTGTAGAAGAAAATAAAACAGGAACTATTAGTGCAGTTTGAAGTGACAAATACACCTAATTAATAATTTCATTGAATTCAAAAAGTTATTTTGTATTTTAAAAGAAATGAAAATGTAGACATTTCTCCTTTAAGTGCTATTTTTACTTTGCTTAAAACGTTAAGACTAACATTAATAATGTTTATAAATCACTTACTAAATTAAAAGAGGTAACAAATATATTAAAATTTATGCACAACAGATAAAGAAATTAAAAGTATAATAGCTTTTCTTTTTATAATAAAAAATAAAGCCAAGTGAATGAAATATCGTCGCTTGCAACAAAACAAAAATATATAAGAAGAAAAAAAGTTAAAAAATACTGAGAAAAAAATTAACTTTTAACACTGGAGTACCTTAATATCCTTGTTTTGATTGGGTTTTATATGAAATGCACTTCTGAGAGTACATTGTAAATGAGCACTCTTTAATCGATGATTTAAATAAGGATGAAAATGGGTGCCAACTCTCTTATATAAACAGTAGAGTTTTACTGGAAAGTTTCCATCAAAGAAGATTAAGATGGTGATGTGCCAGTAGTTACTTTCAAGCTCTACAGGTTTTCTAAAATCCACAAACACAACGCTTTTCTTATTGTTAGTGCTATAACTTTTTCTGGCTTCCTGATATCACTACTGTCACCCATACAAAGCGGCATATAACATCACATGCATAACTCCAAAAAGTTTGTTCAATAACTCAACAACCTCAGGATATCTTCGTAAGTTCTGATATGACAGCTTCGTTTTTCAATGTTACTTCGACAGAAACTCTTAAGCGATTACTTATCGTCAAGAACTAACACGAGTATTAAAGTTGTCATCGAAGTAACTTTCAGTACAACATATTCTCTGAATAAATAAAAAGCCTTACCGCGAGTTTTTCAAACTTCTCTAGTGCTGACGAATATTAAAAAATTCCAGCAAAAAACACTTACACTTACTGAAAAGAAATCAATTTTTACAGATGCTTTATAGACGACAGATGTCATCCAACCACGTAGGTAGAAACACTTAGTTCTATTTTCTGGAGACAAGTCAATTCTATAAGCCAAATAAGTTAATTCACATTGAAAATGGAAAATAACATAATACGTGACGACAAATTCACAACTTCAGTGGATAGAAAAACTAACTCCTACCGACAGATACCTAAACTTTCAGATACACCACCCACTTTCCATAAACGGCAGTGTCATCTAATGACTGAACAATAGAGCTGAAAAATTTTGGTACAAAAAATACATCAGATCAAAGCATTTTCACATTATACAATGTATCAAACAGAATGTCTACCTCTTCAACAATATAGAAAAACAGCACGAAAAAATACAAAATCTGTTACAATAATTATCCTTCTTATACACAAAATATGAGCGAAAAATCAAAAGCAATGCCAGCCAGAAACTTCAAAATTTATACGCTGAAAATTCTACAAAATAAGTGTATCAGTGTTGGTAGAAACAAAATACGACAGACGAAAAGTGCAAAAACATCATTTATGAAATTTCTTGTTCCTGCAAAGAGGAAGACAAGATGGTGGAATAACTAAAGAACACATATACAATACGACACTGATACAAATTGAAGACTATACCATCGCGAAATTCAGTCTTATTTTAACACATTATTTGGTGTATTTAAAATGAAACGCTATATACAATGTTATTGTATTAGAAATATCTATTACTTCACTTCATTTTCGTACATTTTAGGAACTACTGAACTAACACTTTGTGATGGAGTAGTAATGGTACTCACCACCAGGGTACAGCTGATGTATGAAATAGATAACAATATGAACTTTGAAAATACATTAAAATTAAATCTAAAGACTGAGGAAAGTGAAACAACTAAACGTTTTACCGAAAGCTTTCTTCCAGCGGGCAACAGGAGATGGAAATCCTTCGGCCTGGCAGTTGAAAAGTACCTTATGACCAACAACAGAAGCCTGATGAACGGGTTTGTGCTTCCACTTAGGAGGAACTGATCAATGGAAGAACAAAAACAATTGTCAGGGGAATATCTCAAGTCACAGCTTATCCTTCATCTTATACAGTTAGATATCTTACACTTCAATACTGTAAGGATTACTGTGTGTGTGTGTATATCTGCAGACAAACTTGGCGTCATTCTTTCGATTTAATAGAATTTTTCTGAATACTGTCAGTGGTGCATGAAATAATGTCTTTTGTGTGTAATGGTAGAGAACATTTATCTTAAAGAAAAAAAACTGAAATTTCTGAGACAATGATGTGTTTAATAAAAGATGCTCAAATATTAGTTTAATAGAGTTAAAACAAAAGAAACCAATATAATAATTTTCTAGATATATCCAAATAAAAATCTTGATAATATCTATACCAGTTTATTTAAAAACAAACTTATCTAGCTTCATAAAATAACTATGCTTCAAAGTTTCTTATTTAAGGAAAAATAAATTCTTTACTTTAATACCTTTGACGTCAAGGGCTGCTGTGACGTTATGTGATGCAACAGGGTTTGATGCTACACACGAATAGTTTCCTCTATGTTCGTGTCGTACTACTGGGAAGGAGAGTATAGAAGTGTAGTTATTGGCCAAAACGACAGAAGCCTCTAAGTCCAAGGGTAAAGACATTCCGTCTTTTTTCCAGTGTATAGAAATAGGAAGATCCCCGGCTGAAACAACACACATCACAGACGCTCTTTCACCCTCAGATAAGTAACTGGATACCTTCAAAGGTTCAACTACAGGTGGCGCTAAAATAAAATAATAATTGTATTTATACATGGACTAAACCATGATATATTATAACAACTCTATTAACCTAGAAATTCACTAAAGTAGAAGTACTGAATTTTAGTAACACGAAGAAGAAATTTCTCTATATAAAATTATGTTATTTGACCAAGGTTAGATATAGCCCTTTTTATCATTGAGTTAGGTATAGCAGACTTTTTATCATTGAGTTAGGTATAGCAGACTTTTTATCAATGAGTTAGATATAGCAGAGATGTTTATCCTTGAGTTATATATGCCACATAATATAATAACAAAAGAATGTTAAACTTATTTTAATAGTATTTGTTTTGTTTGTTTTTGAACTTCGCGCAAAACTACTCGAGGGCTATCTGCGCTAGCCGTTCCTAATTTAGCAGTGTAAGACTACATAGAAGGCAGCTAGTCATCACCACCCACCGCCAACCCTTGGGCTACTCTTTTACTAACGAATAGTGGAATTGACCGTCACATTATAATGCCTCCACGGCTGGGAGGACGAGCATGTTTGGTGCGACCGGGATTCGAACTCGCGACCCTCGGATTACGAGTCGAACGCCTTAACACGATTGGCCATGCCGGGCCACATTTTAATAGTAACTACTATACTGTATATTTAAAAAATCGATTTGTCGAAAACGTAAACAATTAAACCGTAACCCTGTAAGATTACATAGAGGAATCAATGATTTGTAAAATCACTATCGGAAATTTGTAAGACTTGATTGAATTTAGTTAGTAGGAAAATCGAAATAAGAATCTTTGTCATTTCTTGAAAGTCAAAACATTTATAATCAACTAACTTTGATAAACAATGCATCTTATCTAGTTATCATAAATTATCATAAATAATGTATCTTATCTAGTCATCATAAACAATGTATTTTATCTAGTTATCATAAACAATGTATCTCATCAAATTATCATAAATTATCATAAACAATGTATCTTATCTAATTATCATTCAGTATTTCATCTCATCCCGAGATTTTTAACGAATCGTCCCTTTTCATATCTAATATATTTTGCTAAAATTTTTTGTCGAATTCATTTTACTTTTTAAGAAAGATATACTTGTTTTGGACTCACACAAACAGCCATTACCCTTTATTGCAGCGTATAATTGTCCTTTATATCACATAAACAGTTTTATACCTACTTGCTACGTCTATCCAAAGCTCTTTTTTAGCCTTTCTTCCTTGACCATCTGTAGCAACACAAGAGTACCATCCAAAGTCCTGATGTTCAATATCTTCTAGCATAAAGGTACCATTAGGAAATGGTCGTTGTCTGTGATTGTAAGGAAGCCTCTTCTCACCTGTGAAGAAATAAATTTTATTTACTAAAAAAAATATGTGTTAAAAAAAACTAACTGTTTGTAATAAGAAAGGTCTACCTAAAATATGTAGTACTAAAAGAGAATGGTTTCAATAAAAGTTTTTTTTTTAAATTCTAACGTATGTTTTACGTCTTACAAACGTTTATTTCCTATTAGACCCATAGTGACTTTAGTTGATAGCATGAAATGGAAAACAGGAAAACTGACAGTAATTATTTTGATGGTGTAAATATACATTAAAATATTTTAAATGATTTAAATTTGATGCACGCATGAAGTTTAAAGTTCGAAACATCAAAAATACTAAATTTATGTTAACTCTTATGAAATAATTAGATTTCATTTACTTATAAATAGTTTTGTTTTGAGTTTACTTTCTTATTAAGTATTAACTTATTAGAAGTTACAATTTTCATAGTAAGGAACATTATGTTTTTAGAACAGTGATCGAAACGTCGTACCTGTTTTAAAAACATAATGTTTCTTACTGTAAAAATTGTAACTTCTGATAAAATAATTTCGTTTACTTTGTTTATTTATTAACTTCTTCTGTTTAAACGTAGATGATGTTAATAAATAATACTCATATTTCTTATAAACCAAACGAACAAGTTCATATTTCCCTTCTAATGCCTGCAATACATGCCTATTGTCAAACACAGATGTTGTTAGTTCTTAATATCAATTATTTTTGTTGTTTAGAAGTTAAGCACAAAGCTACACATTAGGTTATCTGTGTTCTGCACACCACGGGATCTAAACCCGGGTTCTAACGTTCTAAGTCCGCGGACATTTAGCTGTGCCACGGGGGGAATAACAATTTTGGTCTTTTTCAATTATTTTAATGGGTTTTAGAAATAAAAAGAGAACACATGATATTAAAAAAAATAATCTCAGCTTATAATAGCTCTACTCTTTTAGTTAGAAGTTTTAATTCCAAATTGTAGCATTATTTTTTTTTAAACGATAAAGAACTATGTTATTTTTGACAACAAAAGTACAAGTTGTGTTATTACCTTTTCCCCAGAAAACTTTTTTCAGAGGAAAACCACTAAAAGGACATTGCACAGTAGCTGACCTCCCAGCCAAAACTGTTATGTTGTCCATTGGTCGAATGTATGGTGGTCCATAAACGTCTAATCTTGCTGAATAAGTAACTCTACCAACTATATTTTCCGCAGTGCACGAATAAATCCCCCCGTCCGAACTGCTTACAGAGCTTATGTTGACGTAACTATTAACTGTGTTCCTGTTGCTGACGTAGTCACCAATTCTGGTCAGATATACTTCCGGTACCATAACTCCATCTCTTGTCCACGTAATTTGTGGAAGTGGAATACCAGAAGCAGAACATTTCATTGAGATAGTTGAACCAGGTTGGACAACAGTGGATTCAAAAGTAAAATGAAATCTAGGGTGTTGTTCTGAAAATAAGTTATGTATGAAAAGTTAATGCCATAAAACATAATAACACACAAAAGTTACGTAGAGGAAATGTCAACGTTTGCTTCTTATCCTTGTAATTTGTTTTGCATAAAGATGATGAAAATCCATAAAAATATAAAACCATACCATGGTTTATGAAAGTTCAGTCTTTCATTACATTAAAGTCACTTCAACATTCGGCAATTTCTCAAACAAAAAATATGATCGACTTTTCTTTCCATTACCTGAACGAAACTTTCAAGAAATAAATCCACTGATTTCCAAGGAGAGCTAACCCTTAGTTTATGTGCAGTACTGATTGAAAATTACTTCTTTAACAAGTTGATCATAAGTCACCAAATATATTTTTTCTATTAGATATTAACGCTGATTTCGGGCTTGTTCATGTTACTGAGATATGCCATATTTAATTTGGTTATATAATATAAGGTTTAGTCAGAGTTATTTAAAAGCTTTGCTTTGTTGCAAAAGAAAGCTTTTACGTAACAATACCCATTGTTATAATAAATTAGCCCGTAATATTTTTATGTCATTATTATTGTTATGTTTACTTTTATTTATACTTGTAGATTTTTAATTATTCTTCTGATCTAAAACTTCCGATCTAGCATTTTACGAAAGTTAGCCCATTTTTCTAAATAATTTATACCAACTACTCAACTCATTACTGGTGGAGAGAACTCTGTTAAGATCGGCCATTAATTATTAAGTTTTAAATTATCTTTATGAGAAAAGTGTTGATCTCACCTCTGAGAACTAGTTCTGCTGTGTCCTGTCTTGAAACTCTGCCTGACGTCACTATGCACTGATACATTCCTTTATCTTCTCGTTGTGCCGAATGGATATTTAAGATTCCTTTATCTAATATCATAATTCTCGTGTTTGCCGATAGGGGATGTCCGTCTTTAAACCAAACTAATGTTTTTGCAGTGTTTGTCGGAGGAGATACGCTGCACCCAAAAGTTATCAAGTCGCCATAATTTGCTGTGAGAACATGTGGGTGTAGATCAACTTTGAAGGGTGCTATAATAATCACAAAGTGTAGTTAACATTGAAAAGGAAAATCTTAATATTTATATTTAAAATTAAATTGCTAGAAAGTTCTGTTCATTGATTACATTAAAATTTATAATATAAATTTACCTTAAATAAATTAACAGTGTCCAATACATTCGAAAAAATAAGTCAAACACATAAGGAGAATATAAACAATAATAACACAAATAATGCATACAATATGTTCAACAAAAGTATGCAGTAAATACAAAAAACAATACATATCACATACAAAACAATTTTCTGTAATGTGCAAGAGGAGTTTTAAGCTGTTCGTAATTAACAAACGTTTGATTAAAAACAGAGGAAGCATTGAAGTGTAAAGATCCCTGTCTTCAAAAGGAAATCCTTCAGTGACGTTTCCAAAAAGATGTAATACTTTTTAAAACGTCACTTTTTGATCTGCTACTATAAATTAAAGAAACTTTAAATTAGTATTTTGTAGGTATACAATTCATTGTTTAATCAGGCTATGATATATGAGTAATGCCTTAGCAAGTAGTTTGAAGTGTGTTAATATTTAATTTGGTCCAAAGCATTGACTGTTTATTCTATCTGAAATTAAAACATACGTATCTCCCAGTTGGGACATCGGTAAGATAAAGATTTACAACGCTCAAATCAGGGGATCAAATCCCCTCGATAGAGACACGAGATAGCCCGATGTGACTTCGCTGTGGAAAACACGCAGAACGTGCGAAAAAAATAAGTTATTTAACTTCTATGTAAAGACGTTATTAAGTGAAATTATGACATTACTGAGCACAATATCTTCCAGTGAAATTTGAATTTTACACAAACATAAATTATATAAATATATATATTTTAATATAAGCTATAGAATTTTTTTTATCCATTTTCGAACACTAACTTTTCGAACTACTAATCTGACATTAGTCCTGGCCCTACTAAATGTTGCATTTAAAAAAAAAAAGTATCTATATCTTCATCTTTTCACTTACCTATCTGCCTATCCACCTATCTATTTGATAGCTCTGAACATACGTAAACGACTTTCACATAAATTATAATAACGCGTGGATTTGATACAAGATTTTACTAATATGATCGATAATACCTTCTTTTCACGAAAACTTCTTTTGCCTAAATGTTGATGTCATTGAATGTCCATGAAATTCCATTTTGTAGCCTAAGAAGTGTCGTCCTTCTGGTTTTTATGATCTTGCATTTTAGCTTTTATAAAGACGCTTTATCCTCTTGGCCGCTTCCATGTATTAAGCATTTGCTCAGCATGGCTCACATCGGTCGTAAAGATGAAAAGCTGGAAGAATGTATTATAGAGCTGGCGCGTGATGGTTCATCGAATAAAGTTCACGTATTACATCACTCTCTCTTGGGAAACGTGATGCTGTAAAATTTGTGAAATAAAACCAGTTTAGTAGGAACCATTACCTATTAGAATGCATTGCTCTCTATTTGAGACCTATACGTTTTCGTGTATCATTTCAAGTTTCATTTTACCATCATTGGAATTTACTAAGGCTCAAAAGAAATGCTAAAACTGAATATTTAAGCAAATATTTTAAATGTTAATTTGAATCCTTTTTGTAACGTACATTTCTTTCACTTTGTGTTAGGCCCAGCATGGCCAGGTGATTAAGGCGCTCGACTTGTAATCTGAGGGTCGGGGATTCCAGTCCCGTCACACCAAACATGTTCGTCCTTTCACCTATAGGGGCGTTATAATGTTACAGTCAATCCCACTATTTGTTGGTAAAAGAATAGCCCAAGAGTTGGCGGTGGGTCGTGATGACTACCTGCCTTCCCTTTTGTGAGCTTGTTACACACTTGTTATTGAATAGGTTATTAGGAAGTATTACTTTATTCCTTGTACTGGTACCGACTCTTTTGTACAAATGTTGAAATTGTTTTGTTGTGTTTTTTTTCCTTCAATCGTACGTTTCACCTGGAAAGTAAGTTCTGAGCAGCGAATCTACGTGAGAGGGCAAAGTACGTTACATTAAAACGATTATGGACCATCACCATATCGTTACAGTCCATATCTGTGAACTGTGCATCTTGAAAATAGCTCTGCAACGTAACTTCTATTTTCAAAAGTGTTTTTTTAATAATCGATCCAGTATACAAGCACGACGATTCCTCAGCATCTGTTTCAACATTCTGATTCCAAAGAAATCTGTAGGTGTTGCGTCTGGAGACTTGACCAGTATATTTTAATTAGTATGGAATAGCATTAGTACTTACTTCAATCTCCAGCTGTTTGTGATGTGCGACAGTTGAAAAAAAGGTATGATTTGAAGCCTTATCTTGGTGAACTCTTACTTTGTTGTCCTTAATTACGGATGAATATCATTCTTACTTATGTTGCATACTGTTGTTTGAGACAAGTGAACGGCTTTACCACGAACTTAGTATTTGTGAATCTTCGTCTTTTATAAGCATTCGCACTTTTCTAAACATAGCTGTGGTACGACTTGTTGCAGGTGTCTTTTTTGGAAAGTCCTTGCCACAAGTTGATTCATATTCATTTGTTTTCCATTGACATTAACTGGAAATTCTAAATTTCTGATCTGAGCAACTTATTGTGATCTGAGAGTATTAATACTTTGCGTCAGAAAGGTTTGTTACATATCCTTCCCAAAGTGGTCAGCTTTCTTTCATGTCACAGTACTCACAAAGTACTAAACAACATCAAAGTATAATTGATACATTCCATTCCACTACGTCTATGTATCGGTTGTGACTGTTAGATGACGTGCTGGTTTACATATCTAAAATCATTTTAATATAATACATCTAGTAATCTTATTTCTAACATAAATATATAGCTTAAGAAAAGACCTTTGTTATAACTATAAATTACTGTTTTTAGACTATCCAAAAGCTCATTAAGTGATAGAATTGAAAACAACGTTTGCCATTGAGACTTTTTATTAAATGCATAGTGTAAACTGAAATCAAATAAAGTAGTTATTCTTCAAAATAAAAATAACAATCAAAAGAAACAATATAAAAATAACGTTCTGAATGTCATGATGAACTTTTAGCAAAGTAAAGCTTAGACATCAGATCAAATTAAAAGATAAATGTTTCATATGTTTGAAGTCTCAAGTACATACTAAAATGATAAATCACGCCTTATAAGAACGATTTGTATATCCTAAACTAGATGAGTATTAAGGCAGATATGAATTATCCTGGTGCCAGTGCTACGAACAACGAGGTTAGTGTGTGTGTATTGCTTATAGTAAAGCCATATTAGGCTCTCTGCTGAGCCCACCAAGGGGAATCGAACCCCAAATTTTAGCGTTGCAAATCCGTAGACTTACCGCTGTACTAGCGTGGGGCGTCAAAGTGGTTAGTAAATATGTTTGTTTCATGGCAAATTCTCGATCTTTTCACAGCGTAATGCTAACTTGTGGGTAAAGACCTACGTCACAGTCCTTACCGAGGTAAGATACTCGAATACCGAAACTGCTAAGCGATGTAAAGAATAAAGTACAAAAGAGTTTAACAAAACTCTTCTTATGGTAGAGGCGAAACTCACAGATCTGAGCTTTTAAATTAACAGCTCGCTCCGAAACTATACAAATCCAGTCCACAATCTAGAACAGTAATTTCTCTAGTAAGTAACAAAAGAGCCCCATTCGGCCAAAAAATACATTATGCAGAAGATAGGCATATATATTGGTACTATTAGCAATATGATAAATAATAATTTGAAATTAACGAAGCTTCATAAACCAGTATAAGTTTCCAGCTACATCTTGAAACAAACACCTGATTTCATGACAAAATTGATTGAAGAAAATGGAGTCACAATAATTATTTTTCACTAAATACCTGTCAAGTTCTTAGACGCATCTTTAATAGACATTTGGGAAGTTAACATTCCTAAGTGTGGTCTTCGAAGTCAACGTTCTTGTACAATAAAGTATGTGTAGAAATTCTATCCTTCAGTGGCCGAAGGTCGACATTGGTGTTATTCGAAAAAGCTAGCATCAATTATAGTTATAATGTGATGTAGAGTAGTGCGTAGTCAATTATAATGTGGTGTAGAGTAGTGCGTAGTCAATTATAATGTTTAATAGAGTATTGTGTGATAAAGAAGGCAACAATGAACCAATATTATTGTTTTTATATGGAGCAATTAACTCTTAGTAGTAACATCAATGACACTAATTATGGAAAAACAGCACATACAATGAACACCTACTTCTAATAAAGATTAAACAGTGAAACATTGTTGGTTAGTAAAAAGTGCTACTTACTTAGCTCAGATCTTGTTTATACTTGAATAATGAGAAAACAGTTGAACTGACTTTAAATAAAGCTCGAAATGGTACTAACTAAATATCAACTTTTTGCAAGTTTGTGGATAAAACTATGTGAATGTAGAAGAACTTGGAAGAACTGTTTTTGTTCTTAAGTCACTTGTACTTCAGACTAATATGAAAGTGATATTTTCTCATCTGATTCGTGCTTATCTTGAGCCTAAACTATTTTCATTTTTAATGAAAATAAACCTCTCATGTAATACAATAGTTGATCCGTGTTTCACGTCAAATAATAGATGTCAGTAAATTTGTGAGACAACATACAGAACACTTACCAGAAACAAAGACGATAGTTTGAGCTTCAACCTTTCCAACACTGTTGTTTGCCACGCATATGTAAGTGCCATTGTCTTCCAGAGAGAGATGTTCTAGGACGAGGAGTTCCGAATGCTGAATAAACCTGTATCCTGAAAAGAGGGGTATCTTGTCTCTTCCGTGTAGCCTATACCATTGATAGTGAGGAACGGGATTTCCCTGTGCTATGCAAGGTAGAGACAAAGATTCACCTTTCTGCCCTTGCACAGCTTGTAAAGAATGAATCAGTCTCGGCGAAATAGGGCTATGGACATCTGCAGGAGAGAACCGAACACACGTATTATCTAAATCAGCTTTGGTTGAAACGAACATATTTGGTATTATAACTCGATGACTTCAACTTTTTTCGCTAAAACTTGTAAATTTTAACAGAAATGCCTAAAAGTAATTAGTTGTACTGTACAACTTAATCGTTACAAAACTTGTTTACTTTTTTCGTTTTTATTTATCTGTTTACCTATTTCTCTGTTTAATTATTGAAGGTTATTCTGTGAATTAAACTTGATTGTAAGCTAGTTTATATCCTTAAATAATTTGTATTTTATTAGAAAAATTTATGTCCTTTATAGCTATCGTAAAAAATATCAAAAAACATGTGAATTATGTTTTCTGTTTCGGAGTAATATACAATATACACGTATATACAAGAAAGTGTTTAGTTTACCTAACGTTGCGAAAACTCATTATAATTAAACAAATGCATTTCTTACTATGCTTTAAACACTTTGAAGCATTTGGTTGCCCCACGGTGCTTCACACTGCTAAAAAATGGGTTTCGATGTTCGTGGTGAGCAGATCACAGATAGACCATTAGTAGTTTTGTTCTTAATTCCAAACAAACAAAACGTTTTGTTATTTAATTCTGAATTTAATAATATTTAATAAATATGATGTTGGTACTATTTCTATTATACAAGATAGATAAATAAAATTACTTTCCCAGTTTTATCGTATTATTGTGATATCATGGCTGATAAAAAACACTACAGTATCGTTGTATTATTATTATGATGTCATGATTAATAAAAAAACACTCCTAACACGACATTTATCCTGAAAACGATCAATCATACAACAATTCAGTGTGCAATGAACTCCTGCAAAAGATAACAGTAAACTAGGCAAGTGAAGTAAAAAACAAAATGCCAGAGCGAAAAAACTAAAACAATGTCCACCAGGAAACGTCATGTTTATAATATTTGTTTCACTTTCTCATTCAAAAATTAATAATACTTCTCAGTTCACTTAATTGTTTTCATAATACAATGCATTTTAAAAAGAGTCCGTATTTGTGCTCTGTCTTTAAGTATCAGTAAGAGAACTAAAACATTTTGAGTTTCTGGGAAGTTTTCGAAATGCAAGGCAGATTTGTCAAATACTAACCCTAAGGTGTTTGTAGAATATTATACACCAGTTTCTGCTTTTTTGACGCAATAAAAGTGTATCAAAATTTACATGAAAGAAGGACTATATACGTGAAAGAAAACGTGTTTGTTATGAACTTTAAACATGATTCCAATTCTAAATATGTGTGTATTTATTTGTGATAACTGTTAGGGACATAATAATGGAGCGATAGTGGCAGTTCTTAATTACAGTTAAAATTATACATTTTCATTACTGTAATCTCAATGTTAGTTGTCATGTTTAAGAGTTGCGTTACAAAACAGTTAAAAAAAACAAATTTATTTTTCGTTTTTCTGTTTTATACTTGCTTATTAAACATTTTCGGTAACAATTATATTTAAAATTTAGTATGGCCTTGAAATAATTTATAACGATATAAGACATAACAGTTGAATTCACTGTGTGGCTGACTGTCAAGTGAGATTCATACACACGTTCAGCTGGATTAGGACGAATAATATTTATTATTGAAGAAGTTTGAATACTGTTTTTTAATTTAACATTTTAAACAGTTTAAAAACTCAAACTGCACCTGTAGGTACGTTTCATATATATAGCTGCAATTTAATTTTAAGTCAATAAACCTTTAATTCTTACTTCAGACTAACAGTAACTACAGCTCTTCATGGTGAAACTAAACACATATTCTTCGTTACATCTAAAGTACTGTGCAAATGTGTTAGGACAAGAGAATATCTTGTCATCCTTTCAATTTTATGGAAAAATTATTCTATGCTATTACAGAATGTAAATTTCAATACCATGGTAATACTTCACTGATCTCTCTTGACAAATGAATTAACCAGAGTAAAAATACTTATCATTCTCTAAAATTCTCATATACTCGTACCAAGGGCATATCGTAAGGGTTCTCCTTGAAATAATATACTAATAAAAATATAGGATCTGGAATAACTGTCATAGTGCCTCATGTAGCGTCTTAACTTCATAGAAAGAAGCTAGTGAAGAGTTAGCATATGCTACTAGTATATATTAGAATAAATAAATTTATTTATAAAATGCTCCTCAGAAACTGTCAAGCATAACATAGATCGTGAAACAGAGACAGGTATATTTGATCATAAAAAAGGAAGAGGCAAAACACCTAAATTTAATTACATCTTTGTTTATACAGCCTTCAGGACAGAAGAAAGACTGCTGCTGATCTCAAGCATGAGATAAACGACCATGTACCAAATGACAGAAAATGTTCCAGGTTTACAGTATGTAGAAAACTCAATGAGAATAGAATATTTGGTCACGTAGCAGTTGGAAAACTTTACTTCTCTCTTCAAATACTGGCAAGGAACTGGAATTAGCTTAAGAGTACAAAAAAGGGACTGTTTACGATTGAAGAGAGTTTTGTGGATGGACGAGTCCAAGTTTGAAATATTTGGTTCAAAACATAAGTTGTGCGTCTGGTGGAAGAAAGGTGAAAGATATTTATTTCAATGTATAGCACCTACCACGAAGCTTTGTGTCATATATTTAGGATATTTGCTGCTGAAATTACAGGAGATATGTGCAAAATAGGATAAATTATGGACAAGTGCAAGTAACATCATGATACACCCACTGATCGCGTATTATTAGTAAAAGGATTTTTACTACCAAGAAGAAAATGACCCCAAACACCATTCCAACCTATAAAGAAGTTACTTAACTAAGAAAAAAGAAGCTGTTAGAGGTATATAGTTATTGCAATGGTCTCCCACAGAGGCTCGATCTTAACCCAGATGAGCAGATCTGGAATTTGACAGACCAAACTTAAAAATCAAAAGCTACTTCCAAAAAACTTTCATGTGAGTGTGTTAGAGACATTTGGAGTAAAATATCAAGGGGAACTTTGATTAGATATGTTGCAAGAATGCCTAAAAGATAATTTGCAGTTATTAAAGCAAAAAAGGGACACAAAATATTAATTGTTTGCTGAACTCAAACACTTCCACTGAGTTTCTATTGTACTAAATATGAAGATTAATAAAATTTGAGTGTTTTACCTGTGATTCACTTTCCATTGTTTTCTGAAAGTAGCCTAAATGTAATTTTTGACTTTATCCTAACAATTTTGCACAGTACTGTATATCTTTAATGATGTACCTTTGTGAAAAAACAACAGAACATATGATAAATAATACACCAGTTCGCTGTACATGTAAACAGTTGAAATACAAACATGAATTAAAATCTCATTACAAGTCATTCTTAAATAGTTTTGTAATTATTGTAACTGTGTTTTTGTTACTTTATTCCAGACATTAAATTCTTCGTATATATATTATATAGTTAAGTAGAAACGTTTTGTTCCATAGTACCAATTCTCTACAGTTGGATACGATTACTTTTCTGAATGTTTATTATTTTTCTCAATGTTTAAGTTCGTAAATAACTACATAAACAAAAATTAAAAACGAGCTTACTTTAGATTATTTTCCTTTTTTTTAATACAAATAATCATTGCTTACGTTGAAATTTACTCTTGACTTTTGTGAGATTTAAACAGACAGCTTCGAATTAGATCTAATAATGCTTCCATACAGTCTTCTTCTGGCATGACAAGAATTTTGATCAAATCGCATATATGCTTATATAGCATCACACATAAGAGTGTCAGAAGATAGTAAATTAGTGTTAGGTATATCTAAGGAAAGGAATTTAATCATAATCATCGCCACTCTGGCAACAAAAGGGCGTCATAAGCTAAGTATTATATAAATAAGTTTTCAAGAAAAACTAGATAAAAATAGTTTATTAAGTTTAATGCTTTAGCATACTTCTATCCAAAAGCTATAGCAATACATTTCAGATATATTTACGCTTAAGACATGGCAACAAATTAATTACTCTATTTCAGTTTTCTACAGGTCATATTTCACGGATATTACTAAACCTAGCGTTTACGAAACTTTTACTATCCAGACCCCCTTTAATAAATATGGCTTCTTGAGCGCCCCCTGAATGAGTAAAAGAATGAGTTAAGTGACGAGTTGTAATACACGAACACACATTAAAATGTTATGTATGCTGTAGTAATTACCTATTATTTTCATTAATAAAAAACATTTTGAAACGACTAATTTTGCATTGTTACACTTTTGACTCTACCTTAATTGTTCGCCTTTAAGTGACAACTTTACACCCCCCTGCCCCTGTAGGTGCGCTTCAAATTTTCAGAGACACTAACTTAACCATTTTAGTATTAACGGGATTTCAGACTAAGTTCACTTCCAAAAGATAAAAGAAATAAGTTAATTCAGGCTTACCAAAATTGCAACCACCGATTTAAATACATATAAGTTCTACCCACACTCACTAACTCTGGCATCCTAAAGTTAATATTGCTTTTGTTATATTTTTTGGTATTCTTTTCTAGCTAAAAGCAATGTAAGGTAGCTTATCTGTTGTTATGGCGGATACATTATCTTTAAGTTTCTGACATGTTTTATTAATATAGGCACACATGTAAAAGAAATATCAGATAATATCGAAGTTCAGTAATCATAGTGTCAGGGTAGCATAGTTTCTTATGGTTTCGTCTAGGAACTAGGTGCACGAGCAAGATCACGAGTTTCAAAAACCTTAAATGTTAACGTTCTATATATATATATATAAATAGAATGAGCTTTCAACTGTAAAATGGTCTCTTTGATTGTACATCCTTAATTGGAGAAACCTACGACTTGCACATTTGCCCTCAGATGATATCTAATTGCTCTTGGACCAGAACCTGTGGTATCATTAAACGTTTAAAACTTATAGCATAATTTATGGCATTCCTGTTCAGCACACACTGAATAAGAAACACATTAATATAAAGCTTATAGTATAAGATATGGCGTTCGTGTTTAGTACACACTAAAAAAAAATCACAATAAAATAAAACTTTTAAAAGTTATAACTAGGGCCAGCTCTTAGATAAGTTCAGCGGATGTGAAGCTCATGAGCCCCCAATAGAAGAGGGTACAAATCCCAGTTAAATGTGGCCATGTTTAGCTCATTTCACTTATCATAAAGTGTATATATATATATATATATAAAACTTCACAAAATTTGGCAGACTTTCAGTAAATATTATAAGTCTTTCACACAAACAAAATCATATTTTAGTCTAGTATTTTTAATAAACTAAAAAGAGACTTATCCTCGAATCTATTGAGTATTTTAACTAGTTTGCATCCAAAGATCAACAATAATGCTTTCAGCTCAAAAATCCCAAATTTCCCCTTTGGAATCTCTAAAACCTCCTAGATAGTTTCAAACTTTATTTTCGGTAAAACTTTGTATTTTATCTGTCATTTTTCTACCCTAACTCTTTACATCGATCAAATTGAACGATGTTGTAACCATAGAAAAAATCGAAATAAATATAAGCTTTAATTTTTGTTCATAGAAGGGATTTAAATTGTGGTACGTCTCTGAAGCAAATGGTTTGCTTGAAAACATTCAGTGTTTTCCTTTTCTTGTCTCATTGTTTTGTATGACTTAAGTATGATGAATAAAATTAATAAATATTTACACAGTAGGAAAGCTTCTTTGGAATCTGTAATATCGTTGTTAAATACTGTCACAATACAAACTGATAAACTGAGACAAACTACGTTTGGTTATGCCCTACAAGTAACAAAGGCAGCTGTTGAAATCGGTGGCAACCCTAATTTTCCACCTGAGAGACTACATAGGAGAGAAACATAGTATGATAAATTTTTGACATTGAATCTCCTTGTGACTCAGAACACCACTTCAGAGTTATATTCTTCAATACGCTAGTTTATGATACGCTGATGCAACTTCAAAAGTGAATCACTTCAAATTCCTTCAGTATCGAATAAAGCAAAACAGCGCCGTTGAAGTTTTAGAGCAAGCAACAAAGTATTTTCAATTTTTATTCAAAGGCATTGCTCATGAAATCATAGAAGTATTAAAAAAATTTCTAAGAAACATTCTGAAAGAAATGAACTATACTGAAATGCAAACCATAGAGTTGTTTAGGTTTTTGCCCAATTGTGGATATAATGAAGTTTTTCCAAACATTGTTGTAGCTGTCCGTTGTTTACACAATTTTGCCAGTTACAGTGGCTAGTGCTAAACACTCTTTCAGTAACTGAAATTAATAATATCATATTTGCGATCAACAATGAGTCAAAACCGTCTCAATTCCTTGTCAATTGAGAAAGAGGAAGCAAGATGCTACTATTTCGGAAACCTCTGTTATATATATGTGTGTATAATTTCATGTACATTAAAAGTGCGGAGGGCACCGTTAAGTCTTCCACTTAGGTTTCCTGTACTCCATGACCAGCTCTGCTTGTAGCATGAATAATGAATTTCCTGCTCAATACATAATAAATAAAAACACACATTCAATAAAACTTTTGAAACTTATAGCGTACGTTGTGGCATTCCTTTTAAGTACACAGTGAATAAAAGCACACATTAAAATAAAAGATATATTATTTATTTGAACTCTTAACCTGTTAGAATTATTCTTCCACTTTTGCTACTAATTTTTGATTCTGAAGTCAGACGATTGTAAACTTGGCAACGATAAACTTTTCTTTCGTCTTTTTCTGTGACATCACGTATCAACAAACCCCCTGTTGGTAGAATAGAGTATTTTCCTCCTAGAATGAAAAAACAGCATTTCTAAACATGTTTGAAATAAGATGATATTGATGTCAGGTGGAAATAAAGTATAGGTTAGTGCAACTAATTGTAATGAATTACCTAATTCTGTTTTTGTGTTTTTTCAATAAATAATAGCATTTTGATCTAACATTCTAAATTGTTTAACACTCCAGAACAGAATAAGATAGTTACAAACATTCAATATATTTCATAATGTTCTGGTACCATTACAAAGACTTTGAAAACCGAATAGATAAAAGTTAATATATCTTACTTTTGTTAAGTTTTATTTGATTTAAGCACGTATTAGCTCTCTTTATGAAATATGCTTAATTTCAGCGAAGCGCAATAGTTAGTTAATACGATAATGTAATAATCCCTTCTTGTTATTTTCTTCACAATAAGCACACTTTTTAAACAACTACAAAAATAAGGTAATGGGTAATTACTGTTAGCTTTTACTCGTATGATTAACGTGGTGCGTCAAATAAGCTTCTTAACCCTTCTAATGTTTTACTTAAATGTATAAGCAGATAGCTACAATAATTTCGTGCACAAAGCGCATCTGAGGAAATATATTATAAGAAAAAACTCTTAGTTTGAAAATTAATATCAGTAATTTCCAGCGTCGTAACTTTGCGTGTAAATGTTTAACGTTGTTGTTTGTTTTATGGTTTCAATTAATAAAACTAAGAAACACATGAAGAGTTGGAAGTTGCAAGTTAATATAAGTAAAACATCGTTCACTGTTACCTTCACCAATAGTAGTACTTCTGGTCAAAACAAAACAGTTTAACTCAACAGCCAATGAAACCGTAATGAATAGCCGCTAATATAAGAGATTTTGTTTGGAACTGAATATTGTCTTTCTGATAAACCTTTTCTATATGAAGTTTTTTCTATTTTTAATAATATATGCTATTTAAAAGATGGTTGTATTTTTTATGCTTGATAACTGAAGGTTTTATAGCATTCAGTGAAGTTAGTATATTGTGTCTGAAAAACAGTTTTCCAGGTGAGCTTGACATATATTCAAAGAAAACATACGTCAATGCCAATAAATCCCGCGATTTAAATTTAAAATTTAAAAAGAATTTATTTTCAATGAATTGAAACATAGCTTTTTTTTTCTGTAAATGAAATCGTGTTCTAGCCAAAATATAATTCGCTGAAATTTGGATAAATAGCCACTATTTACATTTAAATTCTTTGTAAACTACAATGTACCTAGTTATCAGAGACAAAAAAAGAAACGAATATAAAATTATAGTGTTTGCTGAATTTTTCGACATATGGATTAGAAATAATCTAGCAAATCTGAATTTAATATATAGCGATTTATATCATACAAGCTATATGATTTATATCATACAAGCTATATGATTTAAAGGAGTAATATTTGTGAGACATAAAGTTTGGAAAATGAAAAAAGCAGGTACAAGAACACAGTGATCAATGTTACGTTATTTCATTGGACTTCTAATATACTCCACCCAAAAAAGACGTTGAGGCTATTGCATGTTTCTAAATTACATGTTAATAATAATAGTATATGCCTTTACTATTCATACTTAATATTCATCACATCCCAAATACTCGTTATTTATAACCGTCGTTGCATAAATGTGGTTTATGAGCTATGAAAACGTTCTGAGACCGTTTGAAGGCTGATATAAGGATAATTCATTATGATTCCGCCATTACGTAACCTTTGCTAATTTGAAAATTTCATAAAATATGGTTAGCCACAACTTTAATATTTAAAAAATGTTTGACCGTTTTATTAAAAGACTTTAATAATATATTGTGTGGAATGTTTTTTGGTAATAAATACTTGTTAATAAAAATTTTGTTTATTTTTATTCTATTTAAAAAGAAAAATAAATAGGCTCAGTTTTGAAGTTCAACTAATACAAATATATGCAAATACCTCTATGTTTTTGTTCCATGGTATGTGTTAACTTGAATACACCAATTATAACCAAGAAATAAAATAAAATTTTTTTTTTATCCTGTACTATCAGAATAAATTCATGTCACTCTCATATAGGTGGAATTTCCTGTATGAACCTTAAAATGAAATTAATTTTCTTTATATCCCAACTCTGACATTTATCTGATTAGTTTTGTTCAGTGAACTGTCTTATGATATATTTTGATAATTTTCCCTGCTGTATAATGCATGGATTGGCAATGTGTCACAGTTTTTTTTATAAGATGACTGGATGACAGCTACAACTTTAACTTTCATGATCAGAGTCGATTATATACGTAAATATATGTATACAGCTAGGCACTTCATAATTTCACAATAAAAGTAACATTAAACAAGTGAATTGTATTTGCAAAAAAAAAAAAATCTATTATATCTGACCCTGTAACGTCGAGGACGTGATTTCTATACTTTCATCTTGAATCCATGACGTCACTGTCACGATATCTCTCACGTGGGAAGGTACATGGCATTTGAGAACAGCCGAATTTCCTCGAATTACATATTCATTATAGACTTGAACTTCAAAATGTTTGACAATAACTGAAAGTAAGCAAACAAAGTATTTATGGTGAAGGAAAAGCAATCGTTTCTGTTTTATTTAAACCATTTTCTTTGTCTCTTAAAAGTTATGTTGAATCCATAAAGTCATCTATTTTTATAAAATAATTTTAAGTATAATTGTTTAGATTTAGACTACTTTGTATTTTTTATAAGTTACATTTTAAAGACATAAGTACATTCTGGTATTCTAAAATATGTATTTTTAAATTTAGATGATAAATAATGAAACTGTGCAAAAATGCTATATAAAAAGTATTAGTTGAGTGCTTTAATTACAATAAATTATTAACGTATGTAGGACAAGCAAAAACGTTTGACTAGACAGACGAGTGACAAGTAGAAAATATTGATAACAAAAAGTGCTGCAGATGTAAAAAAATTACCCTTGCAATGGAGCAATTCATTGTTGTTCTAGAAATAGGATCCATGTTAACATTCTATAGTTATTCCCCTCTGTCTTATCGGACCTCTTTCTCTGTTATACATGTTAAGGTCTTTATGGTAACTAAAATTTATTGCACTTCGTGCAACAATAGCTTTTATTAGATTAAGATTCTGAACAACATATGAAAAATTCATGTTCCTCTTGTAACATACTAGTACTTAATACATGTGCTGATAATGCTACTTTTAAGCTTATCACTTTTCTATTGATACACACACACGTATGTATATATATGTATTAACTACTGTTAGCACATTATTTAACTGTCTATGCTAAATCTAACCAAGAATACAAGGATTACAATGTTCCTCTTCAAATATAAAAAAATGAAAAAAAATGTATATATAAAGCGACTAAACTTACGTTGCAAAGTTTTACGTATAATGATTGTGTTATCTCCATTATAACAAAATCAGTAGTTTTAAATAATAAAACATTAATAAATGTTTCAGTGGGTTTATTTTATTCTGATTTTTTAAATACTTCTAAATTATTTCGAAGGTTAAAGTTAAAATGTTACTGCATGGACAAAGGTAGTTTCATGGTTGATGAACCCGGTAAGATTAATTTATAAAATGTAGAGATAAATTACTTTCAGTCTCTAGATACTCCGGGAAGGTCTAAACAAGTACACGTTGATGGAAAACTAAAC
This sequence comes from Tachypleus tridentatus, assembly GCF_004210375.1. Classification (NCBI taxonomy): domain Eukaryota; kingdom Metazoa; phylum Arthropoda; class Merostomata; order Xiphosura; family Limulidae; genus Tachypleus; species Tachypleus tridentatus. The sequence goes on along the minus strand of NC_134832.1, from coordinate 109,567,661 downwards.
TGTATTTTTACTTCCTTTATCCTGTTCTTACAAGGGTATTATTTTGCTACCAAATCAATTGAATACAACGAAATTTCACGATGGAAAAGACCCGTCTTTCTTAATTAGATGAAGGAAGCAAAGAAAATAAGATCACCATACATAACGTCAAAGTAACAGCTAAAGAAGTACATTAGTTGAGCAGTCTTTCCTCTCCGAAACCTCTGTTGGTTAAAGCTCTTCAAGTTAAGCTGTTATTTTTTGTCTTTAGATAACTAACCTAGTGGTTGATTATACATAGTAAGTCATCAAGTGATCACGTTAGTACATTTTCCCATGTGCTCCTCGTTACCCATAGACTTGTGCACAGACAATCAGAGAAGAAAGTCCCCTGAGGAACTTCAAAAACCCTCTTCATGAGGTCAGTCTAATAGCATGTGATGAAAAGAAAAATAACGGTCAAATTGAACATTGATCTGAAACCTCATCCTACAAAGACATACATCGCTGAGTCAGCTTATACTCACGATATGAGAACCAGGTTACAACACAAAAATTCGTGTCCAGGTTAAACTTTAGGAAAAAAAAATATTTTTCTCGAAATTCACGTCATTATGTTCTTAAAAATAATAAGATAGTTTGTTCTTTTTTGTTTCTCAGACTTGAATATATTGTTTTTTAAATGACAATTTTGTCTTTTTCTTCCTACAACAGCTTTGGTGATATTGAAGACATTTTAACTTATGGGTTAATTACTAATGTTAAGGTAAATTCAGTTATTTATCTAATGTATTCAGACAAGCTGCTTCATATATTTCATATAAGTTCTAAATAATATAAACTGATTGATTTCAATACATATATCAGAAGGTAGAGAGTCCTCTAGTGACATAGCGGCACGTCTGCGGACTCACACCGCTAGAAAATGGGTTTCGATAACCTGGGTGAACAAAACACAGATGGTTCGTTGTGTAGCTTTGTACTTATTTCCGAACAAACACACACAGCGTAGAGGCAAGTAATCGATACATTTTTAGGAAAACGTAATTTATTGATAAAATAAAACACGGACATAATAATAAGAAGCATTTGTTAAATGTTTCTCAATCATCACAATTCCATCATCAACAATACAGAGGTAAAAATTAAACAAACCAAATTTGTAAATACAACAGAATTATATATATGTTTCATGTTAATATGTTTTGTTTATGGCTTAAAAGTTATGGTTATAATATAATTAATCATAGAGTGGGATTTGCTGTTCATAACGCAGTTCTTTCTCATGATTTTGTTTATTTATTTAGCTTCATTTGGATGTAATTAATTTCATTAAAATATACAGCGTATTTTGTTTCATGTTAATGTGTTTGTTTATGGCTTAAAAATTTATGGTTATAATATGAGTAAACAACTCGAGTAAGCAAATAAGAACAGAACACGTGAAACAAAGAAATTCTGTAAGTTTAAATCTGCTTAATAGAGCCTACAAACTTACCTCATCCTACCTAGCTAGCCCTTCACAAAGAAATTACTTCCATACAAAACGTTCTATTTCAAAACTGCTGCCCTATGCTTCTCTTCGATTTCCACGTTCTTAACTTAGTTGTTTGTCAAACTACCTAAGGTACATACTGTACCCAAAATTCCCATATATACCTGCTTACCATATCTAGAAACAAAGCCTCCTTATCATGAAACAGTTTAAAAAATTATTTAACACTTACTATTTCCAAATTCATGTATAAGTTATTATGAAACCGAATTTAAGACTAATAAAAGATTTCCACTACAAAAGATTGTTTGCTGACTGTCCATTGTTCACACATTGTCTACTTATACACGTTTGGAAGCTGTAGGTCATCCCGTATTGGTGAAACCAAACGTCAACTTAAAGTACGAATGTGTGAACACATGCGTGTATCTATGAAAACTGAGAAGAAGGTTAAAAACTCTTTCAACTCCACAATACCGAAACAGGACATCCGATTTCAGTGTCCACTGTAAAATTTTTCTCTGCAGCCAAACTTGATATTGAACTTCTTATAAGAGAAACATAAACCTTTCCTTCCTTCTCTAAATAGGTCCGGCATGGCCAGGTGAATTAAGGCACTCGACTTGTAATCTGAGGGTCGAGATTCGAATCCCCGTCACACCAAACATGTTCGTCCTTTCAGCCGTAGGGGCGTTATAATGTAACGATCAATCCCACTATTTGTTGGTAATAGAGTAACCCAAGAGTTGGCGGTGGGTGGTGATGACTAGCTGCCTTCCCACTAGTCTTACACTGCTAAATTAGGGCCAGCTAGCGCAGATAGCCCTCATGTAACTTTGCGCGAAATTCAAAACAAACCTTCTCTAAATATTACACAGCCTTCACTAGATTTAAACTTACTTTATTTGAACTAATTCGTTTCAGCCGCAAACTCTCGTCTTATATTTGTATATTCAGGTTGTTTACTTATGTATATAATTACATTTAATAAATGCTTCCTATTATCACATTCATGTTTGTTTTATCATTATGTGTATAACTTTTACCAATAACTAACCTAGACCTAATGTTAAATCCGTTCGATAGCATGAACTTGATATAAATCGCTCATTTTATCTAATTTATTTATAAATGATTTTATATCTTTTAAGATAATAATATTAGTAAGTCACATATGGAGTTTTATACACGCTCTTAATAAATTAGTGATTTTTATAAAGTTAGTTACATAAAATATATTGATGTGTCAAATTGTTCAACTGTCTCCAAAATGGTCATACATTCACGTAATTAATTTCTAAAGTGACAGGATCAGACGTGGCTTATGGCTAGCGTGCCAGGCTGCGAATCGGAAGTTCCAAGGTGCGCGTCACTATGCAGCTGATCACACTTCATGCTCTTAGCTGTGGGTTTCTTTATAAGAGAAGCAGTGCACTTAAGTGGTTCGAAGTTGGAGAAAGATCTTCCGGTAGCATATATTGCTGTTTTCACTCGTATCAGTAGTTCATAATTAAAGACAGTTGTACCTACAGTTCCTGGATCTCTCATTCATGTGTCGCGTAAGTTACCATTTAGCTTAAAAATGCCTTATCCAAAGTAAATATTTCGTGTCCTGTAATGTTACTTAAGACAATGTCTTTACATTAATACTAAAAACAAAACAAAAAACTATACAACCAACATGGCATAATACTAGGATATTTAAAATTTGAAGGAACCGTATATAGAGTAATGTTTTCAAAGATAATTAATATGATGCTGGTTCTTATGACCGGAAGCTTATCACAATATTTATTCAAGTGGAACTTATTATTGTCGTGGTTTCATCAGTAACGCCTCTGTAGAACAAAATTCATATCAATTTGTTGTGAGAAGCACAATAGCTTCTATAGGAAAAACTAAGAATGCTGAGAGAAACTAAACGGAGGAGTGATATAAAAGAAACATGGAAAACCTGAGTGTGTGTCTTACAAAATGATCAATTGTTGGAAAAGTAAAAGGAATAATGTTGAACATAGTAACTAATGCTTCATAGTTTCGCATCTCGAAATGTTCTTGTCACATCTTTGTGATGGATGGCACTCAGAGCCAAGTAATGTGGTGTACAAGATCTAAACACGTTAGAAAAGATGAAGTACACACTTTTTATTTTTGTTCATGTTCCAATGTTCCATTGGTTTTATCTGTTTTTGTAATTATTTCTCTCGGCACTTTTGCCATAACTCCCACATAAGCATGCTTCTTGTATGTTATTTCTTTGGAAAATAAAATACGCATCTGATGTAAGGTAACATGGCTAAAAGTTATACACAAAATCGAAAAATGTCTTGAGAGTATGCTCGTCGTCTAATTAGTGACTTAATGTATATAAAAGTAGGAAACTTTACGTTGTAGGATACACCTTTTTCAATTTTTTTAACTTAGTTAGCTCTAAATACACCGGGCTTCCATACCCGTGGTGGGCACAGCACAGATAGCCTGTTGTGTAGTTATGTGCTTATGTGCTTAACTACAAATGAAACGAAGCAAAGGTAAGTCTAAATGCTATATTATCACTAAAATAACCATTCGAACATTTACTTAAAGATCAAACCAAATTTTGAATCCATTTATTGGACACTAGAAAATGTCAGGAGGTGCAGAATGTTTGTTAATAAAAGAATTGGTTTTATTGACAAAGATACAAGCACGTAACGTGATAGAGAGACTTAATGAACATTGTATGTCCTTTGAATAACAGCCCTTTAAAATTCATTGCACAGATGCTTCTAGGCATGTTTTATTATTATTATCAGTTCATTTACTGAATAATGCACTTCATGACAATAAACATACATTGGATGAGATGTTTATAGCTCTTACACTGGTAACATTCATCTCGTGTCATGGTAAGCAAAATAACCTTCTTCATGAGAGTAACACTTAAACGCTTAAATTCACAATTTTCAACTGTCTGAGCGTCAAATTATACCATTTTAATGTTTTAAAATGAAACCTGATTTACAAAAATTATGTTAATACTAACTGTTTCGTACGTTATATAGGTTTCATTTATTTTTAGTTAAAAGACAAATAATTTTGAGTGCCATCACTCCTGGATAAATTCAAAGTTTGTACAACCTTCTTAATGCACATGTTTTCCCAGAAAATATATAGGATAAAGACACTTCAAACCAAAGGTAGAACATTAACGACTACTTCTTCGTCATCCTGAAAGTTCATGGTTTTAGGCTGAGCCTTAAACATTTTTCATACCCCTAGGTAATATCCTTAGTACAACTCCATCAAGCAGTATTATCAATGATGACATTTAAATCATTTGCTAGAATACAAAAAAAGAAGATTAATTGTTATTTTACAAGTGATTTGGTTAGCAAACAAATGCAGAACGAGCAGCAAGTGTCTAGTTCAGCGTGACACTTATGGAGAAAGCCTTGGAGGAATGATATACAAGAGTGTCTAGATGGAATGGACGACGTTTCGAAATGAAGCCTGATTTTATACGAATCACGTTGATACTAGTTTGTTTAATGTTGTGTAGGATTTTATTCGTTTTTAACATTTCACCTACAAGAGGCAGCCCAGCGTCTTTTAGTATTAAGATTAAAATATCTTCGAATAAGTTATTCCATTATCCGACCTGGATCCACAGCTTAGCTTAACCACTACATTTAATCCATCACATTTAAAACACTTCAAACATATTTCGTTACTACATCGTTTCACTTCACATTTATAAGGTAATTTCCCATGTTGACTTTACTACTTGAGGGTCAAGTCACGAGCCTAATACAACGACATGGACCTCCAAAGTAATGCCAAACGTTTTTTTATTATTATTACTAATCAAAACAACCCAAGTCTTTGTTTTTATTTTGACTCACACTTTTTATTCACATAAATATGTAAGACTGGCTCGTGTATCAGGTGTTATATAAATGAAATAAATAGTTTTTAGTGTCATCAGGTCTTCAGGTCCAAAAACATTGTAACTATTTTAACTTGGGCTAGAAGTAAAATTTATTGCAACTAACATGTGAATAAAATAAATTGAAATTAATTGAAGTAAGTAAAATTGTGATTTTTCTTAACAAGATATGTTATATTATTTTCATAAAATCGTAATTTCAACATTATGCATTTGATTGACATTTTTATTCAATGATTGGCATAAATGACAGCTACTTTCATGTAACACATCAAAACATTATCAAAAATAAACGACATTTAAATGACAATGTTTGTGAAAACTCTTACACTAAAACATTTTTGCACCTAAAAGTAACACCTGCAAATATCCTTGAACTAAATGTTTTTCACATAATGATTATTTGCCATTCTAAAATTCTTGGAAACTTTTCCATTAGATACTGTGGAATCGTCAAAATAACAAGCTACATCAATTTAAAGTGAACTAAATTACTGACGTCATAGAGCGAGGAAAATTGCAGCAAATAATATCAGGGAAATTCGACTTAGCTCAGTAGGAAGTTCAATACTAAATTCATTTCACTTGCACATGCCGTGTGGAAATACATATTTGACAGCGCGTGAGAAGTGAAGTGTATATACCATTGATATTCACCAGAGAATGGATTCGTGGTTTAAACACGTACTGAGTATGTGTAAACATAATAGATCTTATGAGGTGTGCCTGCCTTAAATGAAATATATGTGCAAAAGCTGCGACGTAACGAGATATACAAATATATTTCAAACATAAAATACAGTTTGTCAATAAAGGTAAGCACAGGAGATCCATAAGGCAGAGTGTTTTCCGAACAACGTATATCGTAAAGAAGTGAGACGAGAAACAAACAACACACTTTTACTTTGTTTTTTTCATAATACTCCATTAGGCAAATGCACAAATATTTGAAAGAGAAAACACATTTATACTGATTGTATTTTAAACATACCATTTTCTAGCTTTCGGGCCTCGCTTCACTTATACGTTTTTACGTATTATAAACGACTTTCCTACTCGAAATACAAGCAAATAGGAATATCTGTAATAGCTGTGATTTGTAAATGAATTCAAAAGGCAAACTGATATAGTTGTTGTCCATTAAAATTCAAGTGCACATTAAACGTTTTTATACCAACTTCGAAAATGAAAATGTGGGTAAAATAGCAGTCAAAATATTCAAATCGAAAAAAACAAACAAAAACACACACACAAAATTCTGTAATAGATATGTTTATTCCTGGACAGAAATTAAAGTGTGTCAAGCGATCACGTCAATGGTATTGTTTAATTATGCTGAGAACGTTGCACTATTTATCAGAATGTCAGCATCGAATGTTATTCAAAATTACTTAATGTTTTCTTAAACTTTATACCCCCACCTATGTAGTAATAACTGTATACACACTATTTGATAGTGTGTAGAAGCATGTAATATTTAGTCAACTATAATTTCAAACGACGAATTCGCGATGAGAAACAAACTTGCTTAGAAATAACTATTTATTTAGGTTGGTGCAAAAATATGATTTTTTCAAAAAAATTACTTTTACAACATATGAATATTTAATAATTTGCAATTTAGTGACTTACAAAAATGAAATACAGCGTCTCAATACGTCTAGATGTCATTATGATATAATGTAACAAATACGTTTACAGCTTTAAATATTAACCCCTAATGGAACAATGATAATTCCGCAGATCTATAATGCTAGAAACCAGGTTTTGATACCCTTGGTAGGAACAGCACAGATAGGCTATTTTGTAACTTTGTGCTTGATTACAAAAGAAATAAAATAAAATTTTAAAATAATTTCGAAACCACAACTATTGTATAGAGTCGTCATATCATTGTTTCTATGAACAAATATTACAGAAGATAAATATAACAAGGAAGCAGATATAAGATGAAACAACCTAACAAAATTAATCTTATCTAGAGGATTTGAAACTCTCATTCTTTAGAAGTAATTAGACTGAAATACATGGCAGTCCACATAAATATGCAATAAAAATGTTTTAATGAACATAAGGAATTTTGATCGATAAAAGGAAATTTCAAGGCTCTCAAAAATGTTCTTCTTTACTTTTATAAACAAAGAAATATATTATAACTCTACCTATAGATAACTGTGTATACTATATTACCGTTGATTCCAAACTAATTTACAGTCGTTTCAGTTTGAGACCAAAAAGCAATGTACACATATAAAATAAAATTACATTTTACTTTCACCTGTAGACATGTTTAGCGGAACCAAAATTTGGGTAATGATCTATTTAAATGACGACATGTTAGCAAACTGATCTTGTTAAATGTATAAAACGCTAGAGATCTTACCTGCTCTGACCTGGATATCTTTACTGCGAATGATTCCAACAACATTAGTGACCACACACTTGTACTTGGCAGAATGGACATTTGAGCGATAATCATTGGCATGAAAGGGCTTGAATACTAGTGACCCATCAGAGGTAATCTCCTGAAGTTTTCCCTTTCTGACCACATTCCGATTCTCTACCATCCATTGAACAATAGGCGGAGGTTGACCATCAGCACGACAATGAATTACCACACCTGATGTATTAGTAAATTCTACAACGTCAGGATGACCCTCTAGAAACCTGGGACCTCGCGTCATCGTCGACTCAGAAGTGGCCAAACTGTCTGAAGTGGGAATGAATATTAATAATTATATTCTGTAGAACAAGAAGTGTCAAGCAAACAGTAGATTCAGGCTGTGTGATTTTAAGAATTCGACATCTTATAATACAGTGTTATGTTAAAAGTAATGAAAACTTTAAGTTCGTTATTAATGTGTCACAAGATTCAGGGTCAGTATTGTTTGATGTTGAGCGATATAACAATGCCCAGCGGTTACTAAATGAGTATATTACTGTTGCCCCTGTAAACGTGTTTTACTCCTATAAGTAATGAGTTATACAGTAAAACATAGCACTAAATTTGTTATATTTTTAGAGACACGTGGTTTCCACCTGACAACGTAAAATAAAGAACTGAAACTAATCAGTTATAACGTGAAACATAAAACTAAACTTATTATATTTTAAAGACACATGGTTTGCACTTAACAGTGTGAAAATATAGAACTGAAAACACATTATAAATATCAAGGACTAATATGAATTACATCAGCTACAAGAACGTACGTTCTTTATACACTAGCTTTATAAATTTGTATATTGTTCCATGTTTAAGACGTGAATCTTGGCAAATTTCTTGAGATTCAGAGTCAGTATTGTTAATGATGAACAATATTAATTAGTTTACCACACTTCCTAATTGTATATATTAACGTCGACCCTGTAAGCCTGTGTTATATTTTAAAAACTTATTAAACACTTTTATCATATGATTTATTAATAAACTCAATTTGACTGTAAACCTTAACCACATAATGTAATTAGATAAAAGTGATAAAAATTAATACTTTCATCAGTATTTATAGCTCTAAGATGTTCTTGTCTCTTTCTTTTTATTTTCAAGCTAGAAAATTTTATTTCCTATACCGAGTTCTCATTGCTCTATGTATCAATATTACTTTTATTTCATTTGCCAAATCAGAGAATGCATCAAAAACTTTCAGATACTTTAACAACACAAAATAAGACTGAAAAAACATATCACATTTTTGAGACTGTAAATATAAAATATATTTAAACGCTATAACTCGCAGCTACTCCTTCGTATTTAGATGGCATAATGCTTCACACTTTTCACTTTTAAAATTCCTTCTTGACGACAATAAAACATATTGATCAATGAAACAGCTTTTCCCGTCGTAAATGAATAATTTATTTCACCAATAGTTTTATGTAGAGCCAGCAAGAAGAAAAAAATTAAACATTTTCTATTAAATAACTTATACGTTCTCCTTTCTCGAAAAACCAAGTTATTACAAATAAATAAACCTTTATTCTGGCTACGTTGCGATTTTTATTTATTTATTAGAACATTTATGATTTTTAGGAAACCATTGACCCATAATAAAGGACAGGAAAGGTTTTTTGTTGGAGCACGACGTGATTTCAAGAAATTTTCAGTAGTAATCCGAGACAGATAGATAGACAGATGAGTTTATTAATTAGAAAAAATAAAAATGACATAGACAGAAGCAGCAGTGCAATTAATTGGGAAATGTCGTGCGTGTTCAAAACGGTGGTATATACTCGTTTGTGACGAGATTCATTCGAAACACGTCTTTAAAAGACGCACTCCTAGCAATAAAAGGTATACGTGTTCAAGTGTAACTTAGATGTTAATTATAAAGGCTTATTTCTTGTTACGTTAAACAACATAAAATGGAACATGCAATAGCTTCTGGCCGTGCCAATCTTTGCAGATAGCACGATTTAAACAACCATGAAATAACGAATACTGCACAAACTTGCAACATTGGGTTAACGGTTACAACAAAAACAAAACAGCTTTCCATAGAAATTTCTGGAATATCGTGTCCAACTCTTTTATTATCGCATTTAAACTACTCACGCAAATAAAGTTGATAGAAAGTTAGCGAAGCAGAGTGATAAATGAATGAGTAGATAGAGTGACAGTTAATTAGAAAAACAGAGTAAATTGTATATGCATTCATTCTTTTTTAATGGTTTTGAAAAACCAATTCAGGTTTAAGTTCTAAGCATATTAAACAGATTTTGCTTGTCGATTACAGTCATTAAAGTCAAATTAACCAGCCGAAAACTAACGACGAGGCAGAATTTGTTAAAAAACTTCTAGTTCGATTGGAAATATATAATAAAAAAACACTTCAAACGAACGCTAATACTGTAAATACTAACTTACATTAGTGAGAGTTAGTTACTGAATGCCTAATAACATAATCAATATATGAATTATATATAACATAAATAGCATTTGATCGTTTCAGGAAGATATTAACTATTTTCTTTAGCAAAAGCATATTACATTCTTTAAACATAACAAGATCGTATACGTAATAAAACAGATGTCACGTCGCATAACTTTCATTAAGCTCATCTGAATCTTCGTAAACATTATTAAAATGATCATAAAATCTAAAATTCATACGACAATCATCATCTAGTGTCTCATACCCTAACGAGATCAAAATAAAATAAACGAAAGAATGAATATGTAATTAGATAAAAGGATTTAAATTGGTTTGTCTAGAATATTTTTATACCATGAAGTACACCTAGCTTTAGTACACTATAATAATGTATGGGTTAAATATATGATGGAAAGTCTTGTACACGTAGATGAGGTAAATTACAGACGATAAAGCACGCGTTTTTATTCCTTGCAACAAAGACAACAACTATTTGGTTTGCGTATGGAAAGCATCAAATGTAATCCATACACAATGTGCCCGTGGTATCGTTCGTGTTTTTTCGTAAACATTTCATAGTAAAATGTGTTGCCTAAATGTGAATTTTTTAATGACCATAATGATGAAAATATGTAGCGTGACACTTTATAATATAAAGTATATAAAGAATATATATAGAGAATATAAATGTATTGTCTCTGTAATCACTATCGGATTAACATAGGTAAATGGTAAGATAATTTATAAGACAGGTGAATGTACGACGTATTGGGATAAAATGATATTGCACACCGTGAACATTCAAAGTCTCTCACTTACAATATATAGCAAATAAGCAAGACGCCATGGAAGGCCCGGCATGGCCAGGTGGTTAGATTCGAATCTCCGTCTCACCAAACATGTTCGTCCTTTCAACCGTGGGGGCGTTATTATACGACGATCAATACCAATATATTGGTTGGTAAAAGAGTAGCCTAAGAGTTGGCAGTGAGTAGTGATGGCTAGCTACCTTCCCTCTAGTCTTACACTGTTAAATTAGGGACGACTAGCGCAGGTAACCCTCGTGTAGCTTTGTGCAAAATTCAAAAATAAACAAAGGAACAAACAAGATGTCATAGAGATGCTATACCAGTACTACTCTAACTTGAAGTCCATGTCGAATAAACAGAGTAGAGAAAACTTTCAATATATAAAAATTACTATAATTCTTAGTTTCTCCTATGATTATATTCTACACACGCTGACGTACAAGAACGGTTGATCAGTAAATGACACAGTAATACGTACAATAAATATATATCACTATGCAAACAAAAATGTATAGATTAATTAATCATTTCATTATATCGTTAGAGCGAAATAATAGTAAAATGTAAGCTAATATTATCACCTAGCAACAAATGAAATGTCATTCCTTAAAAAAACTGTCAAGATTAACGTAAGGACAATTATTAATACATAAATTGTGGGTTTAGTTCTCAATCAAATGTCTATATTACTTTATTATATTCATTAAGACGTTATTTTATTCTGTGAAACAGCCTTTAAAACGTAGTGTGTAACTGAACGTGAAAATTATATGTGAGAAAAAGTTTAATTTTATTTAAAGATTGGTTAATATTACAGACTTAATTTTTTTTTTTTTACTTTTGGACAGGAAACATATCATATTAAATTATTCTTTATCGACTGGTCCATGTGAATATTACTTAATAATTATAGGAATTACGTATTAATGCATCTTAGTTAAAGGTAAGTTTGTTTCATTAGTGACGGGTGTCTTGAAGTTATCGCATTATTTAAAAAAAAATAGTTACTGGATAGGACTGGGTAGTTTGACTTTCGAACTGTGAATCTGCAGGTTCATAGTTTGTGTTCCATTGCCTCTGAAACTAACTCCACACTTTGCGGGCTTGACTTCGTTATAAGAATGTTAAATGCCACTATTCAATTACAGTAGTTCACACGTTTGGAGATGGTGCTGATGAATATTTGCCTTTTTCCTAGTCTATTGGTTCAAAATTAAAGACAGTTATAGACAAACGGCTATGATCAAGTTTTCCTAACAAATAAATGAAGTTAAGTAAAAGACGTATGAATGTGATAATTACGCAAACAAACAACATTTTTATTGTCAACATAAAACATATGCAGTAAAGGCAAAACAACTTTCTAATTCACAATTATCAGTGATATACTAGTAATTATAATTAATTTTTGATGAAAGCAAACTACCACTAATCCATAATTTATTATATTGTTCTAACTAACTGTATGCAAAATCATAAAACAATATCTTATAATGGTTACTTTTGTTTGTTTGTTACTAAGTACGAAGGTACACAATATACTCTCTGTGATTTACCCACCGTTGATATCTAAACCCGATGTTTATAGTTATAAACCCGGAGAATTGCCACTGAACCATAATGATTAGAATGCATTGGTTGGATAACCTCGCTGTTAGGGTTCATAACACGTCATCAAAACTTTCGTCAAGACCAAGAGCCACTATATTACGGATAATTTATTAAAGTGAAATATTGTTTAAGATCCTACGTTATTTTTGAATTAGCAAAACTCGTATAATAACTTTAAAATCAATTTAAACTACATATATTATATTAAAGTACTCGTTTACAAGCTGCACAAAAATTGTAATATTACTATCTAAATAAAGATAGTGTGTTCAGAAGACATAAATATTTTGTATGCTTCCGAATGCCGCGCTAGAGAACAATGAATAAATATACTGATAGATAGATCGTTAATTATACATTTCACAAACTGTTTTATATATACTGTTATATATAAGTATATAAAAATAAGTATTTTTTTTACCTAAAGACACAAAAAGTAATCCGAATGTAGCCCTTAGAATTTTCAGTATCATGTTCATCGTTCGGCTAGTTCGCATTTTCGATAAACTTAATCTCCCTGTTAACACAAATTTAATGATTACTGTGTTGAGACACCCTAACTCAATATGACGTTCTCGTTACTCGAGGTTTGAATGTTTGCTTCACTTCTGAAGAACGCACCAGGCTCGTGCCTTTTAACGTGCCATAATTCGTGCGCGCGCAAAGGCAAAGATGCTTTACAAATGTAGTACCAATAGTTCTTTTTCTAAGCTAGTTACGTGCATTCTCATAATTTTTCATTATAGTAACATAAACAAGAAGACAATTTATAATAATAACAAAAAAAATTATAAAAAGTGAAAACTACCGATTTTTCACGAATCGGTCGTTTCGTTTTTCTTTTACGCTACATGTATGAAGTGGCAGAGCGTTGATAGAGGTGAGAAAGTTGGATTATGAAAGATTTGAAAAATGTCACTGAGAGACCAGAAATATTTTTCGTTGAGGACTAAAATCTCCAAATGAAATTATTTGTATCAGAATGGTCACAATATTTTTCTCATTTTTCTCTTATCGAGGTTAAGTATTAAGTTATAGCGCATTCTATGTACGTTGAACTTGTTGATTGGTGAGGTATCGATTATTTAAAAAAAATACGTTTAGTACGTAAAGTTTTCGAGTAAAATAACAGAAGAGATGCAAAAATCCTAAAATTATGCAAAAGTGTGTGAGTGGTTTAGAATAATGGGTACTTAAATACTTGAAGTAAGTTAGATTTGTTTGTTTTTAATGTCGCGCAAAGCTACGCAAGGTCTATCCGCGTTTGCCGTGCTACTTTAGCAGTGTAAGACTAGAGGGAAGGCAGCCAGTCATCACCACCCACCGCCAACTCTTGGACTACTGTATTACCAATGAATAGTGGGATTGACCGTAACATTATAATACCCCCGCGGCTGAAAGAGGGAGCATATTTGGTGTGACAGGGATTCGAACCCGCAACCCTCAGATTACGAGCTGAGTGCCTTAATAACCTGGCTATGCATGTCTGAGTAAGGTAGGTGTTGCTACAATTTTGTTTTTACGCTTAACAATAACAATTTTTGTAAAAGTCAACTGATAATGATAACTAAAGCAAAGCAAATAAAGAAAATTAACCGTATTGGATCTAAAAAAAATGTATAATTCACTTTATCCAATGTTTTGCGTACGTTTTACGAAACTAGATATTTTTCTGTATCTGTATGATGTGGGTTACTGGAAGAAAATTTAGACTTTTCTATCAAATCGATTTAATTTGTTAAAATATATGTATATGATACACATAGTAACTCGAGATACGTTGACTGTTCTATTTGTAAATATAGACAAATTAGGAAAATCCATTTGTCAAATTGAGTATAGTTTCGCAATCAAGAACACTAACGTGAAGAAGAAAACATTGATGAGATATGTACTTTCGAACATTTCCTATTTTGTACAGTAAATTATCAATTTCATTTCATAAATTCTAGAAATATATGTTGGATTCTAAACACGAATAAATCATAATTTAAAAAAAATCAAAGATAAACCTTTTAAAATGTTTATATGCATTTAGACTTATTTTTCTTTCTGTAATAATAAGCAATATGAATTATAATTCCTTTAATATTCCCTCCAAGGAAATAAGGGTTATCATAATATACTTACTTAATCTTAATCTTATATTACAGAAAGTACTGACTGTACAGTTTAACTGATTCACTAAATGGCCAAACCATTGCTATAAATGCATAAAATCAAGCATACAACCATGTAATCTTCATAGACAAACATTGGCAGTAGAATGGGTCGTACTGAAGACTCAATGACTTTAAATATGGTACTGTCATACGATGCTACCTTTCCAACAAGTCAGTTCGTCAAAGTTCTGCCCCGGTAGAGCTGCCCCAGTCAGCTGTAAGTGCGGTTATTGTGAAGTGGAAACGTCTAGGAGCAACAACAACTCAGCCACGAAGCGGTAGGCCACACAAGCTCACAGAACGGGACCGCCGAGTGCTGATGTGCATAAAAATCGTCTGTCTACAGTTGCAACACTCACTGCCGAGATCCAAACTGCCTCTGGAAGCAATTTCAGCACAAGAACTATTCGTCAGGAGCTTTATGGAATGGGTTTCTATGACCGAGCAACCGTACACAAGCCCAAGATCACCATGCGCCATGCCAAGCGTCGGCTGCAGTGGTGTAAAGCACACCGCCATTGGACTCTATAGCAGTGGAAACGCGTTCTCTGGAATGACGAATCACGCTTCACTGTCTGATAGTCTAACAAATGAATTTGGGTTTAGCAGATGCCAGGAGAATGCTACCTGCCTGAATACATAGTGTCAACTGTAAAGTTTTGTGAAGGAGGAATAATAGTCTGGGGCTGTTTTCACGGTTTGGGATAGGCTCTTCAGTTCTAATGAAGGGAAATCTTAATGCCACAGCATACAATGGCATTCTAGAGAATTGTATGCTTCCAACAGTTTGTGGAAGGCCCCTTTTTGTTTCAGCATGACATTGCTCCCATGCACAAAGTGAGGTCCATAAAGATATGATTTGCCGAGGTTGGTGTAGAAGAACTTGACTGGCCTACACAGAGCCCTGACTTCAACCCCATCAAACACCTTTGGGATGAATTGGAACGCCGACTGCGAGCCAGGCCTTCTCGCTCAACAACAGTGCCTGACCTCACTAATGCTTTTGTGGCTGAACAGTAGCGAATCCCCGCAGCCATGTTCCAAAATCTAGTGAAAAGTCTTTCTAGAAGAGTGGAGGTTGTTATAGCAGCAAAGAGAGGGGACAAACCCCATATTAATGCCTATGATTTTGAAATGAGATGTTTAACAAGCACATATGGGTGTGAAGCACATAACTAATATCAGATGATCTATTCTCTTATATTTTCCCCGTATTTATATAATTTGTTTATTCAGTTATACACGATAATTGCTCTTGGATCCACAAAGCTAAAAAATAGATAACTATTTGGTTGCCAAGTATATTTTTACGACATCACAAAATTTGGAGAAATTCAGAATTGTTTAATTACTTATTTTCAGTCTAAAGCCTGTAAGTTATAAGATATTTTTTCATTATCCCTAAAAAATTATTCATTGAAACGTAAAGCTCTCCATGTCGATATTTCAATAGATAACATTTCTTCGGACAATGTATTATATATCTATGAAAGCAATAAATAGTTGTTTTCATTTGTAGTCATTCATTTTGTGCTGGTAATTCATTTGTTTATTTTTACTAAACGAAACATTTTGAGCAATAACTGGAGAGGTGAGGACTCAAGTACTTTCCTAACATCCATTGTAAAAAATACATCCGATAATATTCTCAAAATTGTAATGTTAACATGAGAGAGTGATATTAAATAGTTTGTAAAAAATATTTTAGTTAATCAAAGTTGGTGCCTATGATTAAAGCTTTTATTTAGTCACTATGGCCACGTGAATTAAAGCGTTCGACTCGTAATCTGATGGTCCCGGGTTCGAATCTTCGTCGCACCAAACATGCTCGCCTTTTCAGTCGTGGGGGCGTATAATGTTTTGGTCAATCTCACTATTTGTTGTAAAAGAGTAGCCCAAGACTTGGCGGTTGGTGGTGATAACTAGCTGCCTTCGTTCTAGTCTTACACTGCTAAATTATAGACGGCTAGCGCAGATAGCCCTCGTGTAGCTTTGCGCGAGATTATAAAAAACAACAAACAACATTTAGTCACTAAACGATCACTATGAAGTATTTTCGGTTTAGATTTAAAGGTATCTAAGTCATGTATTCATTTAAACTATTGCTATTTATCATTATATTAATCTATTACAGAATGGAACCAAGTTACTCTGCAATTACTTAATAAAGAAAATAGTTTAACTTCTAACTATTGCTCTGAAATAAATAATTAATTAAGTTGGTTTCATTTGTTTTTATAATATTTTCTTTAGTGCTAACCTCATGATATCAACTTTATCAACCGTATAGTAACGTTTACCTTACCCTGTATAATTATCTACATTATGAAAACAAATTACAACGAATTGAATAGCAACTGAAACTTCAGTCTTTCCCGTGGGATTACTGTAACTTCGTGAACCCATTTGATCATTTAAAACTCCTCTAGCACGTAAGTAATACAGTCATTTCATCTAACACTAAATACTAATACCAATATGTTACGTTTTCTTTTTTTAATACGATTAAAACATGCAGGAAGATTAATTTTATTAATTTATGAATATGTGATATGCTATCACTTAATTAACCAAGGAATATATTGCATTGATTCCTTTTTCGTATATACAGTTTCACTTAGTTTTACTCATGTTGCATCTGCTATATAAGGATTCGTTAATCCCTACAAGTGAAACTCTTACTTTGATTAACACAGGTAATTCAAATGATATTTTATTGTGTATATCCAAATTTTCTAATCATAATAACATTGTTAGTTGTTGTTCATATCAGTATAACTTTTGTTATTAATACAAACAACTATTGCAATAACTTCAATCGAATCAAAAATATTCAAACAGAGTGGAATTGTATAGACTTTAAAAAATATTCTACTGAAAGTAAATTAACAAAATATAGAGAGTGGTAAATCATATATTGAATGAATACATTATATTCATATAAATTACAACTGGTAAAAAGCAGGAAATTGAAAGCTCTTACACTTGTGACATAAAAGTTTAAAGTTTACTTTGTTCGAAAAAGCCTTAAGTTGCTCACAAAAATGAAGATGTTTGATACTCAAACTGGCGTAAATAGAATATTCAAAAGCGTCAAGTTTCTGCGCAAAGCGAGATTCAAGCAGTATCAAATTAGATTAAAATCACGCTATCTGATTATTCAATATAGCATTGAAAATAGAAAAGGTTAAAACCTACATAAACAAGAATATTACATTTTTAGTCGTCCTAAGTTGATAAACAGAAGTGCATTTGTTAATTCTCGTACATAGTCGTAAGATGGCAAATATACACTCGATTAATGAGATTAAAGATTATAGGATATAAATGCATTATAGAAACAAAGAGTACGTCCATGATGAGTGCATTAGATGTATATGTGAAATACGATAAACTGTTATTTCTTATATTGATTTCTCTTGAAACGAGCACAATGCTCTTTTGTATACACTTTAAAATATATTATAATAATGTTCAGTTTGTTTCCGTCCTGAAAATGCGTATGTATCCTACTATTTAAACGCACGTGCACATGTACTTCAACAGCGGGATTAAATATGCTTTAAATTTATTAATGATTTTTTGTCAGTGTTCAGCTATCTCTAATTTCGATTTATAAGGCATACAAAAATATATGAAATACAACAGATAACATTGTCCACATGGGTTATCTTTAAGTTGTAACTATTAAAAATAATAATAACGTTACGTGATAACTTAATATAGTTTTAAATTTATTGCAGTGCCACCTATGGTCTTTTTACCGTATATCTCTTCTTCATATGTTTTAATACTGTTTTACCAAAGCTATAGACCGTATGGCTGTACCAATACCTTCACATTTATGCTGAAACTTATTTTGTGTCGATTTTGTATAATGAAAGTGTTTAATGAATCAATCATTTTGAAAAATGATAACTATACAATAGTAAAAAACAATAAACAGGTTATAAGATGTGTGAATTTCTTGATCTCACATTCCGTAATAAGAAAGTTTTTTTTTTTTTTTCAGTATCACATAAGCGAGAGTTCCATTATAGTATGATACAGTAAAATAAAGTTTCCAAATGAAATTGTACATTTTTTATAACTGTGTTGAACATTTTGTTATATCTAATACACAAGAGAAAGTGAAACTTCATCAGATATCACTGTGAGACTATTAGTGTTTTTCAAATAAATGTATTATAAATGTACTATTATTACTTATCCATAGACCATCACTTTTTATAATATAAAGTATTTTAGTCGTCTATAATATAAAACCAGTTCACATTTCAGAGTGTTACAACACAACTTGCCGTTTAAATGTTGTTGTTTTGAAATTAGCACAAAGCTACACAGTGGGCTATCTGTGCTCTGCCCACCACGAGTATCGAAACCCGGTTTTTAGCGTTGTAAGTTCGCAGACATATCGCTGAGCGACTGGGGGGCGCCGTTTAAATACTGTTCATTATACGTTTTTGGTCATCACAACTTATAATATTTCTCATTTTTACCCGTTAAAAATGACCCTTTGATTTTTAAAAACGAAGAACCAAATGTTTTACACTAGGATTACCTCTACAAGACTTCTTTGCATTAATTACCAATTACAAAGAAAATACATTTTTCTAAAACGTTTAAGATATAATAATTTTGGACCTGTAAAATAGTTTACACTTTTAATCAAAAAGCACTCTATAAATTATTTTCACACGATGTGTCATTTAAACACACGGTAGAAGGTTTTATCATTTCGGCTTAGAGTCAAAACACTTCAGTGTATAAGCATTACAAATCAACCAATATACATTATTGTATTAGTGTGCCTAATTTAAGAAACATTTGTCAAAATGTTCATCCTTTCGTGACACTTATGAAAAATAAACGATAATCCAACTGTTTAAATTCTAACGTTACTTATCGACGACAAGAACACTCAAGCTCAGCATCTCCCCGTGTCAACGCCCCCAGTGGGTCATCGGTATGTCTGCGGACTTACAACGCTAAAAACCGGGTTTCGATACCCGTGATGGGCAGATCACAGACAGCCCATTGTGTAGCTTTGTGCTTAATTCAAACAACAACGACGACGACCCAGTGTCAACATTATTTAGTGACCTTACTTTCTTAAGTCCTGGTATCACAGAGCAAGAGTAACTTAGTGGTTAGAAATCTAGATTATGTGTCAGAAGTGTTATGACTTGAACCGGGATGTGTCGTTGAATGCTTTCAAAACTTTCAGCCATGGAAACGTTCAAAAGTCCAATCCCGTTATTCTGCCATGAATAGTTGTGTAGGCGGGGGGTGATGTAAACTTTTTCTCATCAACCTA
This sequence comes from Tachypleus tridentatus, assembly GCF_004210375.1. NCBI lineage: Eukaryota > Metazoa > Arthropoda > Merostomata > Xiphosura > Limulidae > Tachypleus > Tachypleus tridentatus. Next base: position 109,547,486 of record NC_134832.1, on the reverse strand, counting down.
ATTTTCTTTCATAAACGTATTTCAATTCCTTTGAGACTGCACTTCTGCAATTTAACGTTAGCGGTAATTGCAGCAAAACATTTTGTTTTTACTGAGCATCTCTAGCTGTTGCCAATGGTAACGTGCGCAGTAAAAAAAAAAAGACCTTAGCTATAAATGATTCTCATTAGATTACGTGTTTAATAGGACTTTAAAAGTCCGCACATAAAAAAAAAATTATTTAGTCAATACTCGACGTTGTAGCTTTCGATGTAAAGAATAAATAATTATATGTGATGTGTAGGTAGGCACGTGTGCCCAACAGATATCCAGAGAGAAATCACCCTTAAAGTTAGTTTGTAAAATTTGAATAACACAAGTTATAGGAGGCACATGATAGTTTATTATATTAGTTGATTGTGCATGTCCAGCTACACAAAAACAATAGCTTTAAGTTAAGATAAATGAATGATGAAAAGCAGTTGTTGAAATATTAAAACTTCGGGTTTTTAGACTAAACTTTGTTTGAACAACATTAATATTTAATATATCAGAAATCACTTCCATTTAAGAAAACAAAACCAGAGCTTGGTTTATTTACACTATATGTGAAAAATATTTAAATCAGAGGGACAACACATTGTAGTGCCTCTAAATCAGTTCCAGCAAATTGTATACAAAAAGCGAGAGTGAAGTACTTACATCTACCCAATCGCATGTATGTATTTTAACAGCTCATTTGGTCAACAGTTTTGTATTTGAAAATAAATTATAAATGTGTATATTGCATAAGTTCCCCCTTTTGTACTTAGTTATTGCGAATATAATTGTTTGTTAATTTCTGTTTATTCTACAGTTTCATATTTTATTTATTGTTGCTGAATAAATATTAATTAATTTGCGTTGTTAGCAACTTTATAAATGATAAGCTTTGTCTAATTTTGTATGTTTAAGAGATGAAGAAGAATTCAGAACCTAATATCCAACTAACACTTAACAACTTTCAGTTAAAACCTGAGTTAATGTATATGTTCAATGAAATATTATTGACCAACAGTAATAGTTAAATTAAACAGAGGGAAAATATGTTTCTTATAGTAAACATTCAAGAATTAAGTTTAAATTGAATGAACAATTTATATTTCGTTAGACCTGTATTATTCAAAAATGGTAAAATATTAATATGTCTATAAAGTTGCTCTATAAATAGTGTATTTGTAATAGAATAAGCAAGCATCCGTCAAAAAAGCGTATGTCAGCGTCACGTGAAAAACGCACGAGCCACTTGTATCGTCTATGTATCTTAGTCAGCCATTAAAAGCAAATATACTCAGTAAGGTTATGTAACGAAACATGGTACTAAGTTATACTGTTATGAAGTGAATGTTCGTTCATACTTCACTTTGAAAGGAAGTATACGAAAATGTTATTTATTTCGAACAAAATCTCCTAAGTACGTAGGCCAAAAATGATAAAAAAGTCATACTTACGCTTGTATTAAAGCGCAAAAAATCTTCTGTGTGTGTGTGCTAGTAATTTTTTATGCTAGTGATAAAACATATTGAACTGTCTACTGATTCAATTCTCTATTACCCATCCTACCTGATTTCTTTTGTTCTTTACCTGTCTCTTGTTTTATCCATATATTAGTTAAGATGACCAAATGATATCCACAGCTTCATGTTATATTTTGACTGACACTATCTTTAGATAAATATTTCGATATTTCCAAACTCCGTGCCTAAAAGCCAGATCGATAACCACCACTACTGTTTATATGTTAGTTGAAATAAGCTTCAAGCGAATAGTGAGAAATTAATTAATCAAGAGACGACAATCTGAAAACACAGCCACCCCATTAAACTACATAATTAATTAAAAGCAAATAATTTATTATATATATGGTACAACTAAGATTTTCATATAGAAATGTAATTTCTTCCAATAACTTATTTCTTTACATTTTATACGAAATAAAGAGAAACTATGCTACATTTATAGATAGAATTCAGATGATTCCTTCTTTTTAATTTTTTACGTGTTTTCCTTTTGGTTTTTATTTCAAATTTCAATTGAGATGAAAAAACAGTAATGACTTATTATTAAAGCTACAATACGCGTGAAACTAGGTTACAGCTTCTCAAATAAAACGTTTTTACATGAATTATTGGATAATTCGAAAACTGTGTACAAAACCGTTTGTATTTAAAATGGAAGAATAAACAACCAAATTAATAATATTCAAATGGGAAATCTTTTGTTATCTCTATATTAGGGTTATCTATATCTTATGTTAAGTTAATTATGTTAATTAGGTTTATTTAGAACTACACGTGTACATTGTAGGTGTTTGGTTTGTTTTGAATTTCACGCAAAGCTACAAGAGGACTATTTGCGCTAGCCGTCCCTAATTTAGCAGTGTAGGACTAGAGGGAAATAAGCTAATCGTCAACACACACCGCCAACTCTTGGACTACTCTTTTACCGACGAATAGCGGGATTGACTATTACATTATAACGCCCCTACGGCTTTAAGTGATTCAAACCCGCGACCGTCGAATTACTAGTCAAGTGCCTTGACCATCGGAGCTTTTAAGTGTAGTTTTAATTATTTATATATATATCTATGTTTTATGTCTATCTCTATTTTTTAGGTAAATACAGTAAAACATTTTCACGCTGCAAAGTTGAGTTTTGTTATTTCTGAAGGATAACCACGACATTTACAAAACTGCTAAATAAACATTATAAATGACTACGCAAATTCTGTATATTCACATATTCATAAGATCGACTACTAGTAACTTTAACAAAGAAAACTGTACAATTATCTACGATATTTATACGTGTTTCGTATGCTTAAATATAAAAGAGTTCATCTCTTGCACTTGCAACGCTAAAAAAAAATCCTTCAAGTGAACCATGCAATTTCCAAAGTTTCTGTGTTCCATGACAAAGCAAAGTAAAATATAATACTAAAATCCAAAACGTAGTATGATTCCCACGTTTCTCACATATATGTCAGGATGCCTCCAGATTGAAAACATTAAAAGAAAAACAAAAAAGGAGCCTATATCAGAAATTCGGAGAAAGAAAAAAAAATCTATAGAATAGTTCTCCAACAGCGTGCTTCTCGAGACGGATAGATTGCTCGCTTTCCAATATAAACCAATGCGCATTCACGTAGAACGCCTAGGGTCCCCAGCAAGGTACAAGACGCACGGCAAGAAAGCCTCATCTTTCTTGTGACATGTCTGCTTCGAAAACGTCGTATATCATACATGTGCCGAGTTGTGTATTGTTCGAAATTTGCTACGTACACGTATATAAAACCATGGATATCAGACTGCACTCTAATATAGCTCCGCCATCTTCGTTTCTTTCCAGGTATTTCAGATCACTAATGAAGTCCGACGTGTGGTATTAGATATTGCTATGGGACCACGTTCTCAGCCTCTTGACTCCGAAGTATTGCTGAATAACAAAAGCGTAATGTACGTTATCCTATAAGATACTTGGGTACTCGGATGTGACAAGAGCAATTAAATGTATATATGGTTTTGTTTATTGTTGATGCGTGCAGTTTCTCCTCTCTCTTAACTATTATTGTGCCTGGCAGCCACTCTCGCCAATGATATAATCAGACGAGTGGAATACGAGCGAAAGTATGTACCAGTTGTGATAAAGGCTGAATTTGGTATTCTTATATCATGAACGTGATATCTATCTGTAAACGAAACGTACGAGTTGAGAGTCTGCGCTACCTGCACGTGAAAAATAAAATTTTATAAAATGCCATCAGTCTCAAGTATTAACATATTATTGTTTTATTTTCCATAAATATCCGAGTTTGTCGGAAATATCTTCATATACAAGCAATCGGCGTCGAGTAAACGTTAGTAAAACTGTGAAAGAGTGACGTGAAATATAACTAAGATTGCAGCTTTAACAAAATTAGTGTGTTGTTTATGATATGTAAACCTTTCAAACGCTTTTAAAGACGCCTGTTCTCATGCTAACATAATACTATACGCATCAATCTAGTAATTTAATACCGAAACATGGGATAAATGAAGTTAACGTATGCTGCTTTAAACGTTAACGATAAAGTTATCGATTCATAATATCTTGTCACCCGCTGGTACAGCGGGAAGTCTATGGATTTACAACGCTAAAATCACGGGTTCGATTCCCCTCGGTTGACTCCGCAGATAGCCCGATGTAGCTTTGTTATAAGAAAGCACACATTACACAAATTTAGCAGAGAGAATTAAGTACAAATATTAAAAGTGTGCTATCTGTGCTACGTCCACCACAGGTATCAAAAGTGTTTTTTAGCATAATAAATCTTTAGAGTTACTGCTGAGTCGGGAGATTATTAAAATTTGTTTCGGAAAAGTCTGTTTTTGTTGTTAGTGTGTTGTTGTTCTTATTGTAAAGCCACATCGAAGTCCTGATTTTAGCGTTGTAAATCCGTATACTTAACGATGTTCTAGCAGGAGACTAGGAAAAGTCTCCGATTTATTATATTATATTGTGTACGTTACATATCACCATTTCAAATTACCAGAAATTTTAATTTTAATTTGGAAGTTAATTAAATGGTAATATGTATCAAATTTATGATATTTACCAACAAGATTAATACACACAATTTTCTTTCGCAGTACAAATATATTTTAATATGCAAACAATTATACAATTTATAATAAGAGACAAATGATTAGGTAGAAGGTGAGTTAGCGTCTCTTGGCTCGTTAGTTTATATAGTTTAAGGCGATTTCTAGAACGTTCAACAATGTTCAAACACGCTAGCGTTTTCGTAAAACAAATATTGTTGATTCTTACTCTCAAACATTTATAAAACGGAAGGAACTTGCGCAATACACATTTAACAATATATATTACGTGCATCAAATTGTAACACACGTAGGTATTAAATTAAACGTAAATGGTAAATCCGTTACTTACAGGGGCAAAGTTTGTTTTTTAAATCGGAAATTTTCTTGATATGTTTCAAAATAAGATTAAATGCCTGAGCAAAAGGAACTGGGGATAATATGGAAGCAAACAGAAACTATAAATTTATGGCAATTAACTAAATATTCCCAAAAACAACACCACAGTGATGCCTCGTTTGCTTATTTATAATGTGATTGTTATGACTTTCATTCACACTGTCTGACTTCTGAGATACGATAATGGTTAATTCTACACGAACGACATCTTGGTTATTTTTTAGTTGTTATAGTTCCCAAGTCAAAGCAATTTATTAATTTATATCAATTTAAAATATCTTGGATGGTTTGTAACTAGCAACTACTGTTAAATTGTTACGCCATTGTCATACACATTCTTGGCAGATTAGGGTAAACATTCACTAGGAAGTTTAAAGATAGAAAATTTTATTTTTCATGATTATGATTATGTTTATCGTTAATTCATTATTTCCTTTTATTGTTCTGTTTACCGGTGAATGTTGAATAGTAAATATGTATGTATGATGAAACTGACAACAGTTTCTCTAGTGGTGACATACAGATCCTAATAATGAGCAGAAGATTATGCAAATTTATTATCATATGAGTTGTATTCTCCTGACTTACTCAGTGAATAAATAGCCTACCTGAAGTTTCACTAAGAGAAAGAATCATGAGATAATTAGTGAACAATACAGTTAATGACTTCTTGCTGCTTATCACTCAACGTTGTCCTTAATATTGGAAGGTATTTGGGAAATATTGTGTTTTTTTTTGTTGTTTTTTTTGTTACGTTTAATCTTTGTGGTTCTTTTTCCTGGACCCGTTATTTCAAATGATATTGATATCTATGATATATTGTTTATTAACAATAGTGTTAAGTCTTGGCCAGACACGTGTTTATTAACTGTGTTTTGGTAAGTGTTGAATTTATTTCTAAATACTGTTATTGTTGAATAAATTGTTTGTTTTTGTTGTTGTTGTTGAACACTAATGATAGTGGCATGCTCATTTTAAACCATTACAAAGTCAATGTTTTATCATGCTAATACCTACTGAGCGTAATTTCTTCATTAGCTTACTTCATCTTTTTTTCTTTTTTAAAGCAGTTACCACTCATATAGTATATTAATGCAAATACGTTGCAACACCATTATTCATTTTCAATTTCAATTTCAACATTTTGCGGCATTCCTTCTACAGTCAGCTGAGCCAGAAATTGAAAAGTGTTTGCTGTGAACTCGGATAACATAGTTCTGTGCTTTCTCTTAGATATATGACATTCTTATCGAGCGTTTCTTGATGATGTCCTGTGACTCAGTAGCAAGTCAGTGGGCTTTTAACACTAAAAATCAGGTTTAGATACCTACGATTATAAAAGTACAGATAGTCCTTTGTGTACCTTTGTGCTTAACAGCAAACAAACCCTCAAACAACTTCAGATGTTCTAGTAGATGATCCTATTTCGCCTCTTCGCTGTGACGCTCGGCATGGCCAGGTGGTTAGGGTGCTCGACTCGTAATATGAATGCTACAGGATCGAATCCCCGTCACATCAAACCTGCTCAACGTTTTAGCCTTAGGGACGTTATAATGTTGCTGTCAATTCCACTATTCGTTGGTAAAACAGTAGCCCAAGAGTTGGCGATGGGTGATGATAACTAGCTGCCCTCCTTTTAGTCTTACATTTCTAAGTTAGAGGCGGCTAGCACAGATAGCTCTCGTGTAGCTTTGCGTGAAATTAAAAAAATAACAAACTTTTACTGTAGCGACATGAGTATTTACAAGACGTGGAACGCTTGAGTGACGGGATACTGTCTTTTATGTTGCAAAGACTTTGAACTGATATTTCTGTTTTAAAATAATTTTCATACTAATTTGTTTATAAGTCTTTTCAATAAATCATTTTAGCCCATTAATGTGCATAAAGTGTCATTCAGGTGAACGAACAAATGAAAATTTTAGTAGCGCCCTCAAACGGATATTTTAATTAACTTTATTGCATCCTATAAGTATATGCAGTTTTCACCATAGTTTGCCATAGTCCACTCTATAGCACAGAATGGTTCCTTTATTCAGACGTATTATGCCATATCGATCTTCGTGCTAAACAGCTTTCCAATACTTCAGTCACAAAGAATATTTCGATTTTTACATGAGATATGTTGCGGTTCCAGAGAAATGAGAACATAACTAGCAATATTGTATAAAACAGTGTAGCAGCAAAAACTAAACTAAAAGATTCAAGAAAAATGTCAGAATTGCAAGAAGATGGAAATCAAGTAAGTTAATTGAAGAAGAGTGAAGAAGATAGCTAATAGAGACATTAATAAAGTAGCGGAGATGAAATTTTTCTTATACAAAAATTATTTCCTAGAAAGAGGCCAAATGTCTTCTGTTTTAACCTCTCGCACCAATGTACAGTAATGTGTTGTCTGTAAGTCAGTCGGTAGACACTAAAATGACGTCACGTTGTAATTTATGCTGTCATGACTTCAGTAAAACGTACACGTGCCCTGAATCTCGAGAATAATTATGAACTCTGTTGGTTACAATGTAGCATGAAGTATGAACTTCAAAAGCAGGAAATAACAGTATTTGTTATTGTTAATTTTGGTTTTATTTGCTCTCGAAACAGAAAACTTTCGGGAGACCTACTGAGGTAAATCTAATTTAGTTTGCATACATAAAATGATCAAATTATTTGTTTTTATGGTTAATAGTACACTAAGTGTTAGTCTAACCTAAAGTAGTTCATTAAACTTTTGATCATGAAATATAATGTAACACCTTTTCTTAAAATGGATATAAGAAAATATATATTTTCGTTCCACTTATTTTGAAGATAAAATGTATGTGCTCATATTTTACGAAGTATACAAATATAAGTTGTTGCTATGGCGAACGTTTTCGGTATTAAATAAATTATGTCGGTGATAACTCAAGCCCCATTTGCAAGATTGCTTTCAAAGTTCTGATACATTTTATTGAAGCATACAGTTAGGAGTCAGTCACTTTCATTTGTTATTTTTTGAGCCATTAGATTATTGGCATAGTAAAATAAATAATGTTTTTACTGCAAATCTTAATAATCTAAAGCACCTCCTTTAGATTTATAGACGCCATTTTTGTTTTTTATTTTTTGCAAAAACGTGTTTTGTTAAAAAGAAATATTTTTAGCTGACTGATGGAAGACAAAAGGCAGACATATTTCAAATACTGTTCTATAAGCATATTTGTCTGTTAACCTGATCTTTAACGTTTTATGTACATTTAATTACTTTAATAGTAAAAACTGGCTTTTAGAGTTTTATCAATTGTTTTTAATGACGAACATTCTGTCATTACCAAAAACTGTAAGTTAATTATTAAACTGAAACTACTGTACTCCAAAAAAGAGGCAAGAATTAATTATTAAATTGTTCTGCAATCAAACAAACAAAAGAGTTAGAAGTAACAATATTTTAAGATAACAACATTTTATCTTTTTGCATTCTGTCCACCGTTTTGAGTCGAATCTGCTATTTTAGCATCTTGATTCCGTAAATTTGTCTCTGACTCAACAGGGGCACAGGCCCATGGAACATAAGTAATTTTAAATTATAAATGGCCAGAGTTACAATGTCGCTAATTATGTTAGTTTTCAATAATCACATTTAGCATAAAATCATGCTCAGGAACAAGAAAGGCCCTTCAACATTGACAAGGCTTTATTTCTATAGGGCATACTTCGGATCAGCAGTCGAACGGCCTTTATTGTAGTATCGGGTCCCATTCTTCAATCGTTACTGTTCCGAGCTGTCAGACGTCTCATATGGATTAAAATTTTGATGCCCACGTCGTCCAGGGTAGCCCTCCAGGTTAGTCATGTAGTTTCTATCAGAATATTTTACTCGCCGATTTATAACGTCAGTGGCTTCCTGTTCAAAGCAGTTTATCACAAGCCTAAGAGCGTCTGAATTATCTTGCCCTGTTTAGCCATATTGCACCCGGTAAAGATTAAAAAACACATCAGTATACAATCGAGCAGCAATTTTACACTTTGAAAAGACATTTATTCTATATTAAGTCATAATCAGTGGACTGACGAATACTAACGATCATGTTTCACAGACTGTGATCACCAACATAATTTCCACATTCTTTACCGGCTGTTAAATATACAAAACCAGTTTTTTGAGAACATGTTCCAATTTTATATTTATATATATGGGAACATTAAAATCAGCTTAAATATGTGCTTGTTCTCCATAAGAAAACCACAGCCTCCCACTAGTACGTAACGTATCGTATAGTGAAGTCACATCAAAACGTTGTTGCACAGGAACTTACTATGTATTTCCCATTGTTTTCATTATCGTGTAAATAATCTTATTTTTTAATTATTCGAATTTTTATAGTTCTCTTCTAAATAAGATAGGGCGCTCAAGTTACATTGTTTGTTTGTTTATTAAATTTCTTGCAAAGCTATCCCAAACTTAAAATTGGTAGATTTGAAGTAAAGCAGCTAGTCAACATTACTCACCCCCAACTTTGAACTATACCTTTACATAAACAAAAAGTGAAATTGATCGTATGTTCAGCGCAGAGTTTTGATGCTTCAACCCTCAGACTGTAAGTCAAGTGCTCTCACCATTATGCTATGTTAGGCCTCTCGCACAAGTTACTCAACTTTTTATTCCACTAGAAGCATGATGTAGATGCATTAGTAACTAACAAAACGGTATTGGTATCTTCCTATAAAAATATTACTCCTAAGGCGAATGAGATTATAGCTGAGGACAATCACAATCTTTATAAATAAGGCACGCTTCCTGACCATGTGCCACGGCTTTAGTTTTCTATGTATTCATTTACTGAACTGTATAGTCATATTTAAAGCCAGGTTTGCCCAAATAATATAGGGTGTTCAGATATTTTTGCGACTTGAAGCTTTTTAACAGTCTCTTCTGATTTTCTGGTTCCTTTAGTTAAGGATATTAGGTATTTTATATCTCTCGCAGAGTTTAGTGCAGACGTTCACCTTAAGCTAACAAACACATTAATAACTTGTTTCAGTTCGGATTCTCACGAATTACCATTTCAAAAGGAGTGAAAGTTCTGCGCATTAAACAAAGAATATTTACAGTATACTTAACTTGGTTTCAACTTATTTATATAGTTTAATTTAACTCAAGTATATGTGTGTGTTGGGAAGGGAAGTATTCAGGAAGTAATGAGAGCTTCAATTGAGGCTCGTCGTATTTACTCTCACAGTTCTACAGTTACTGAGAGGAGATTTTGTATTGTACTTCAGTGTATTGATTAGTTTTTCTTTCTCTAAATACTTGTGACTTATGTAGTGATTTTGACTCTTTTTTTTTCTTTCATTGTATAGTGTATCTCATTGTAGATTGACAGGAAACATACTTCAGTACCTGAACATTTTTAGGGTGAATGTTAGAGGAAGCGGTGAAAACAATACACAGAAGTTCACCATACCTGCACGAAAAAAATAGTTTGAGCTGTGTTTCACAGGTTCAGCTAATGGCACTTCAGTAGGTCAAACTGAAAAGTAAATGAAATTGAAGTGAAATTTCCTGTAAAAAACAAAGCAAAATCATAACCAGTATCATTGAATATAACAAACGTACACTAGGCGCATCCAATGTTTTATTTGTTATTTAAAATAATATTGATCGTACAGATAGAAATATTTCCAAAAAACGCTCTTTTTCTGCACATTTCTGAGTATTCCTCAGTACAAGGTTAGTTAGAATGCATAAAAATGCCCACTGTGCATGTAATGCTGTAGCGTTACATGTAATATGTGAAATGTAGCTATTCTCTTCTGTAGTGAAGTTGAAGCTGAAGAAAGTCGCATAGGAAAAGAGATGTAAATAGTAACCAATTTCCGAGAAATCAGGTGAGTAACTAATAGATGTCTGGTCTGTATTGGATACAAGTGTGAGCACTTTCACCTACACCCCCACCCATTTCATTTCTACAAGATCTAAATTTGTTTGTTCAACAACCAGATTGCAGTATATGTCAATGTCGGATCAGTGACAAGACCTTGACAATATCGGAAAGTACAACTGAGGTTTAGGTTCAGCTCGAAACCCAATAATTCCTGTGTTAAATATAAACCGCAAAATTAGATCTATGGCGGTTTAAAATTTTGTTCTGATGGGTAATCCAGAACAAAATACTTTCGTAGATTTGTCATTTGTTTTGGAATTTCGCACAAAGCTACTCGAGGGCTATCCGTCCCTAATTTAGTAGTGTAAGACTAGAGGGAAGGCAGCTAGTCATCACCACCCAGCGCCAACTCTTGGGCTACTCTTTTACCAACGAATAGTGGGATTAACCGTCACATTATAACGCCCCCACGGCTGGGAGGGCGAGCATGTTTGGCGCGACTAGGGCGCGAACTCGCGACCCTCAGATTACGAAGTGCACGCCTTAACGTTCCCCCCGCTAGTACAGCGGTATGTCTCCGGATTTACAACGCTAAAATCAGGGGTTCGATTCCCCCTCGGTGGGCTGAGCAGATAGCCCTTTGTGGCTTTGCTATAAGAAAACACACAAACACACGCCTTAACGCGCTAGGCCATGCCGGGCCATTAGATTTGTCATAATGATTTTAATCAACATTCTTGGCCAAGTGTTTCTGACCTGTCAGAATTCTTTTGGCTTTACGTTTTCAATCATGTCTTTCCCTAATTAAGATCAAGTTCATATTTCTCCTGAACATTTTCATTGCTTAAACTTTGTGTTGAAAATCCTGACCCCTATTTCCTGCTGAAACACTAGGAACATAAAGAGCGTTTTTCGTGTTTTTTTTTTTTTTTTAGTGATGTTACAGAGTGTTTGGTGTTGCCTTCTCCTTTTACGGCAGGGGTTGGCCTTACTTTTACATCTTCAAAGCCCATGAATGAAGACACATGTGAGGTCTGGAGTTAGTAACTGTGGTGTTAGCCTTTCAAACTTTGCAGCATAAAGAAGCAGCTCTAGCTATCTCACTATTAGCTCTCCATTGATGAATTTTAAGGGGTCAAGGATTTGGGTCACATAAGGTCATCATGTTCAGCGTGCCGATCGTTCAGCCAGTATGTAGTAAGACCATCCCTCAGTTGTTGTTTATAAAGTTCTTAAAATCTCATTATTAGTTGAGACAAGAGTGTACAATGACTACTGCTAATTAGCTGTCTGCAATTCCAAATTAGGAACAGCTGAGTGGAGATAAACCTTGTGTAGCTTTGCACGAAATACTTATGCAAACAAACAAACAGTTACAAACAATTTTATAACAAATAACTTGCTTTAAAAGCTAGTTAACTGCAAACTTTTTTTTTTCCAATTTCCTCCTATTTTCTTCAATCCGGCTCAAAAATTACATATGTGTAAAATTATCATTTGAGATCGATCTTTCGTTACTTTTAAGTCATTGTTCAAAGAAGCTTTTCGACAACAAAAAGCATCGCGTTAACCAAAGATGAATGATGTATGAAGAAAAAGCATGTTAAAAGGTTACTTGTTAATATTGTGGTTGCTCTCACTCCCACCCACCCCACTTCTTGCTTATCAGTCTCGAGTTTGGTAGATTAACAGAAGTGTAATGGTTTCCAACAGCTCAACCCGTAAATTACAGAATAATAATAAAAACAGAAAAATACTTAAGGACAAATTAACAATCATCTCACTAGGAAAAGTTTATCAAAAAGACATTAATTGTACTGTGTAAATACAGTAAGTGGCACTTCATAAAATAAGAGTTATTTTGTTGGTAGTAAAAACTGTTTCATGTAGAAATGAAGTTACAAAATATTCAAATATCCTGCAACATTTCGTTAATGGAAAGAGGAAATGCCTAACGTTTATAATTATTAGTGCGTGCCTATTAAACAAGAAACAACTTAACTATTTATGTTTACATAAATAACAATCTTAATCTATAACTGTAAGATACACCTTCTTATATTTTATACTTGATTTTCAAAACTTGTATATATTTTTATTTATTTGTTATTTAAAACTTTTCTACAGGTTAGGCTATCCATAACTGCCCAAGTAAAAAAAAAAAAAAAAAAGCTGAATATAACACTAGACATCACAAGACATATCACAGTTAATAATAGTTAACTGGAAACAAGCAATAAAACTTTTCCCTATATTTTGCTGTTATTTTCTGTAATGTATTTTTTTCTTTTTTATAAACCTAAAATTTTCATGCGCAAATTCCACGTGAACGTGTAGTCGTACACGCAACTATAGTCACGCTATTGTTTAGCAACCGGACGAGTTAAAGAAAGTTCTTATTAAGTAAATATAAGGATGTTATTTTCTTTATGAAAAGTAAATACAGTACATTATCATCATAAACCAAAATAGATATTAAACAAATCGTCAATCAGACGACTACAGCGATATAAAAATGGTTTATCTTGATTACTTCCCGAAAGATTGTTTTTTATTAAAAAAATAGGATACTTACGATCTCACATTGCGGATGTCGAATTCCAATTTTCAGCGGTATAATATAAACCCATAGCCTTACTGCTGAGTCGTTAGGATAAAATTTATTACAGCGCATTCTGTCTTATCTGATATTGGTGGAAATTGATTAACATCAGTATAATATATCACGTGATATTATTATACACTTTATATTACTTGACCAGAAATTGGCCTCTTTTGAGAAAAGCTTCGTGTAACAGCGGTTTCCCTTCCAACTTGGTCATACACTCAGATAATAAAGATGTGTACAGATGGGGATATCCTTTCATTTGTGCTTAATGAATTTGGGAAACAAAAGAACATGGATCAGATTGAAAAGTCACATCCGTCCGGAAGTAGACCTGTAATAAGTCATCCCCAGCATGGGAAGCAAAGTGTGGCGTCTTCTGACAGGTGGGAATCCACGAACACAAAGATCAATGGCAAAATTCGAGACCCAGACAACAGCACACAACAAAAATAAGAAGGAAAAATGTCTGGAAAAGCAAAACGCTACACAAACTGCTTCGACGACAAATCCGTTCAACCTCGTATTTCTCAAACACCTGAGAATGAAACGGACACTCTTGCTATTCTATAGAATGAAATGTTAGTCAAGTTGTCGTAAGTAATATTTATAGATTTCTATATGATTGGACAGTTGAAACGGGTGTGGGAAATCCATCTTATTATTACTGTAGATGGATTATGGAAAGCAAAGAAGAGGAGATGTATGCTTTGAAAAAGACAGTCTTATGACAGAACTTTTGCAATGAAACTATGTTGCAGAGTTTTTGTCAAGATGCACGGTCGACAGATAATAGGACGGACTTGGTGAGATGGACTGTAACAGAGTAGTGAGGCTTCAAAATCGTTTTAATACAACGTGCTGCATCATTGTCGTCGAATGCATATTGAATTTTTATTGACATCCAGAACTTTGAATTAAAATTAAAGTTGTGATATAGATATATGATTTTGTGTCTTTAATTGTTGTGAAGAAATACTAATTTAATGTTCTTCATCTGTTTTTAACGAAAGAAGAGAGAATTAATTTAAGAAACAAAACAACAGAAACCTTTCGGAAAATAATGTTTTGTCATACGTTTTGAAGAATTTGCTGTGAAAGGCATTACTGGTTGTTTTTTGAATTACTGCAGTATTTTTGTCTAGTTGTTGATTGAAAAGAAATAAAATTCATTAATATAAACATCAAGGCTTTATATATAAAACAAAAATATACAATTTTGCTGCTTCGTTGAGAATGCTTAACACTATACGTAGTTAAGATTCTACACGTAACATTGCATCCTGATATACCAAAGGCTAACCGTTAAACGAGTGTTGCTTAGACTAACATAGAGAGTAGATGCCATTGGACTTTCCGGCGGTAATGTGACGTAAAGATCAACAAAACATTTTGCTTGGAGAGGGTGAGAAAAAAGAAAAATTATTTCTTCATGTTGTAGGACATTTATGTTATCATAATACATTTTTATAACACATTCGCTGTTTTATTTGGCGAATAATACTCGTCATAATACCCACATGTTATTTTTAAAGATGCCCTCTGATATAACTATAATATTCGTACGGTACACACAGATACGTCATATATCTTCAGTTCATGTCTTTTTATCTCAAGCTTTTGAATTTAACGACCTTTGAAAAGAGCATAATCGGCTGTGTTTTTTCGCTCCGTGCAAGTCAGTGTACTCTAAAAAGCGCCAACACCATGAAATATAATCTTCGCGTTGATAAACGTGGTTTAATTTAATGTCGCGTCGATGAAGACATTATACAATTTTTTATTTCGTGTTGTACTAAAATAATCTAATAATGAAAACGCTGTAAAAAATTAATCTAGCGACTTTGGTTTTCAAAGAACTGAGAATTTCTTTGTTTTTGGATTTTTGGCAAAGCAACACGAGGGCTATCTGCACTAGCCGTTTTTAATTTAGCAGTGTAAGACTAGAGGGAAGGCAGCTAGCTTGTCATCACCACCCACCGTCAACTCTTGAGCTACTCTTTTACCAACGATATAATTGGATTAATTATAAAGGGTGAGCATCTTTCGTTTCACGGGGATTCGAACTCACGACCCTCGGATTATGAGTCGAGCGCCCTAACCACCTGACTATGACGGGCCACGTTTACAAAAAATAAAAATATATGGTAACACAGAATTACAGGTGGTTGAGAAGCTAAATTCGCAACCTGCATGACACGAGTTAGAATCCCTGTCCAATCGAACATGTTTGCTCTTTCAGATGTGGAGGCGTTATAACTTTACGATCAATCTCACTATTCGTTAATAAAAGGGTAACCCAACAGTTGGCAGTCGGTGCTGATGAGTAGCTGTCTTCCCTTTTATCTTCCGTTGCTACATTAGGGACGGATAGCGCAGATAAGCCTCGTGTAGCTATGCGCGAAATTCACAGCAAATCAGATCACAGTAGCTTTACAACAATGCATTGTCTGGTCGAACTTGGCGAAGATAATGCTTTTTATTCAATGCCAGAACTTCGCAGGTAAACTACGCTACAACATCTATATTGCTACTAGAAAATCGTACTGTACAGTGTTTGAAAATTCATTTATGCTTTATCGTATTTGATGTATTTAATATTCAGCTAAGTCATCAGGTTATTCAGGACGGTGGTATAAAGAAATGCATAATTTTATTTACTTTGCTGACTTCGTCATCATATTTTCTTAAGTTTAAGATTCTTTTTATTCACAAATATACCTAACATATTTTATTACTAACATAATTTCTTATTTAATTAATCTATTGGAAAACTATAAAACCCAAGGCTAAGAAAAAAATACGTAAAAATCATTTTTAGGTGTCGTGCGTCAACTTGTAGAATAAACTCAGCTATACAATTCCTCTTTTTTTACAGAATTAGCTTTTCCCTGTTGAAACATAAAAATCATCACATGTCTTCTTAGACAAAATTTTTGAAGCATGGTTGAAACACAGAATCAGAAATAGTAAAAAGTTTACACTGTACCCATATTTATATGTGTGGGGAGGTCGGGAGTTGTGTAAATAAGTGTTTATTAAGTAAAAATCATTCCCTTTTAACCATTCGTTGTAAATTAAAATAAAGTTTCTGCTGCAAGACCTTTGCACATTATGTACATAAATATTACATTATCCATCATCCAAGTTAACAGATTCAGTTACCAAAATGAAACTCCACGATCCGGGAGGTTTCAGTTTTGTTTAGTTTTTTAACTACGTGATGAAGCTACTTTAAACAAATTGGTTTATAAGATAATCATTATTTATATTTTGTTATGTTTATATGATTTTCTTCTTATTACTAGGAAACAAACCTGAATCATTACGAGCTGACTTGAGATTAAAATACATGAACTTCATTAAATAAACCTGCATGAACATTACTATAAATATAGTTTTTAATACTGAAAATTTTGAATTAACTTATGCCTTTGGGTACTAAAGAAATGGTAAACAACGTCACTATTAAGTTATACACACACGACGAAACAATGGATTATGTACTAACCATTGGAGTGAACACTTCAAGGGACTTCCCAGCAATGGCCCTGCATGGCTAGGTGGATAAGGCACTCGACTCGCAGTGATGACGAGCTACCTTCCCTTCACTCTTACACTGCTAAATTAGGGACGGCTAGCGCAGATAGTCCTCGTGTAGCTTTACATGAAATTCAAAACCAACAAACGGCCTCAAAACGCGACTCGCAATCTGAGTATTACGGTTTCAAGTCCTCATCACCAAATATACTCGCTCTTCCAAGCGTGGGAGTGTTATAATGTGATGGCGAATTCTTTAGTAAACAGAGAACCCCAAGAGTTGGTGGTAGGTAATGTAGACCAGCTGCATACCGTCAGCCAGCACCTGTAATCTTCGTGTCGCTTTGCGCGAAATTCAAACTTTAAGAAACAATCAACGAACTTCTAAAATTGTTTTCATAAAACCGAAAAAACATCTTCAAATGTTGCCAAAAATCAGAAAACATAAAATAGGTACCACCTTATTGAATCTAAACATTTTGGCATGTGAAAGAAGAGACGACCGTTCTTTAAGTAATTCACAAAGACGATTGTAAACGTAAACACTCATACATTGACCCAAGAACACGAATTTTTTGAAAAACAAACAAAGTATTGATACATGGTTTATTTTTGTAGAAATCAAATACATTGGCTTTCATCTCATCCACACATTAGGTGCTAAACATAACCAGACCAAAACAGAGTCACGCATGCGTATATATATATATATATATATTCGTGTCTGTGTTCGCACGATAGGCGGTAGTTTCCTTTCACAGTTCTAGATGTATTACCTTATAAAAGAAACACCTGGCCATTTTGGTTTTATTTTTTCCAGAATAACGCCAGTCCGTATATCAAATCAATAATTGTGGACTTCACAATATTTTTTAACTTCACTTTGCAGCGCTATCAACACGAAACGTTCTAAAGTTGTATTTACACGCATGGTTACTGCGAATTAGAATCGAGAAAACCAATTTTGGATGTTTGCAAAATAAAAGTTATCAGAAGTAGGTTGTATAATAACTAACTTTAAAACCCTCTTAACGTATATTCGATCAAAAAAAAAAAGGCCAACTTGTTTAAAATAAATTTTTCTCATAACTACATTTTCAAAGTTTCACTGCCACGTAGTAATTACAGTAATCCAACTGTAAAATAGCTATCATAAAATAAATAATGCGGCTTAAATTTCGATCCATCTTGAAACATTCTCTTTATCGTGTTTCCTTCTCATTGTATGTCAGAAATAACCCGTAGACTCTTTTTGTTTAATGTTCGCAACGACACCTAGCATTTGACAACAGTTTGGAAAACCATACTGAAGGTCATCAATTACGTTAAGCATATTGTATTTTACTTTTATTAAGCTTAACGTTGATGTAAAAGTAAAATGAAATAAAAAACGTAGTTCTTGTTTTGTGTGTTTTCATATAGCAAAGCCACATCGGGCTATCTGCTGAGTCCACCGAGGGGAATCGAACCGCTGATTTTAGCGTTGTAAATTCGAAGACTTACCGCTATACCAGCGGGGGACTGTTTTTATTTTAAAAGTAATTTGACTCACTGAAGTTAAATACTTTATATTTAAATCCCATGATCTATGTTTCAAGTTTAAGAAAAAATAACGTAAATACATTGGTATCGTGGTAATTATGGAGAAATTAATTAATTTTTTCAGGTTCCATGCTTGATAAAATGCATATAAAAATTTCAGCAAATAAAACCAGCATCACTTGTAGATAGCATATACTGAATTATGAGCATGTGTTTAGTGACAGTCAAAATCGTAGTAGGCTTATCTGTAAAGAAAACATGACTAATAAATGATAACATGTATAATATGTCATCTGTTGGGGATTGGGTGAGGTATATTAATTATCTGAGAACTAACAACAAAAAAGGAGAAAGAAGTTTAAGTTATGTCCAGATGGAACGACAAAAGAGCATATCTTGAAATAAAGCAACAGTCTCGTCTGCAAAAGTAATAACCTAGCTTCTCCTTACAGACTTTTATAAATTAGATATCAACGTTCTATTTTAAAAAAAAAATACGTCTACGGGATAATAAAGTTGTCTTTTCAAATGCGTTACCATGGCAATTTTTGTTATCTATATCTTGAGTTACATATTTAGAACGTTTTTGGAAATGTCTACCAAGGGAGACGAAACGAACATTAGTAAATACTTTATTGGATTACAACGTGCTTTGGTGTTAAATTAGTTGCTCTTGTTGTTGTTTTTTAAATATAATTCAATTATTATTTTTAGTTGCCTAGTAAACATGTGTGTATGTCTTTCTTATAGCAAAGCCACATCAGACTATCTGCTGAGCCCACCGAGGGGAATCGAACCCCTGATTTTAGCATTGTAAATCTCTAGACTTACTCCTGTACTAACTGGAGCCGTTAAACACTTTATTTCTGCACAGACAGAACGTAGGGTTTAACTTATGTTTACTAAAGTCAAAAGTAGTCAAATAAAAAGATAAAAATACTAAGAAATGGAGAGCACGAGGAAAGGTAACGTTTATGAGGTACATAGGCGCAGAAAAACTTCTAAAGTTATAATAAATAAGCTCTTGTAGACTGTCTTATTTCATATGATGTAAAACTCGGCTAAAATTGTTCTTCTGCGAGTTTTCTATTCATTATATTGCGTATTTTAACGTTTCAGTAATCCAACTAACTGGAAAGTTCAATTTATATAAAATTTATGATATTTGCCAACAATACTGATACAAACAATTTTTTAACACAAATGTATTTTAATATACAAATAAAAAACAATATAATTTACAGTAATGGTTATTACTTAGAGTTATTACAAATAATGGTTTATATAAAAACTTTCACAATTAAACATTCTCATGGCTGAAAGGGTTAGCATGTTCGGTGACATATATTGATCCCGCGATATTTATATTGCGAGTTAAAGACATAAATCATTAAGCAATGCTAGCCCTATTTATCTCTTTGCAAGATCTGCATTTTTTCTTACTTTGTTGGGCTTTTTAAAACCATGTGTTGAGGAATATGAGCTCTTAATACACTGTAAGTAAAAATGCAAAGATTTTCAATTAGTCATTGCAACTATACAGTCACTTATTTTAAGTACGGTAGCACTAAATAGTAAAGATCGACAAATAATTCACGCGCCGACAAATCATTCTATAGAATCCTAAGTGAAACAACCGACCACTTAAAGTATTAGTTACCACATATTATGCGCATATATATTCATAAGATGCTGAAAAAACCGCTAACATTTCCAGTATAACAATTCAAAAAGGTCTGAAATTTTCCCCTACCTTGGACTATCACTACAAGATATCTTTAGCTTACTAGTTTGGTATGTTTTATCCGCTATTGGTATTCCGATACAAATCTGCATATAATATAGATCGTAAACATATCATGTAATACTTAAATATCATTTCAACCGAACAGATGGCGCTACACGTCGGAGGCTGAACATGCGACAGTTTGTTTTTTGAGCAAAGCAACATCAGAGTTATCTGTACCAGCCATCTCTAATTTTGCAGTTCATATTACTCTTGGGCTACTCTTCTACCAACGAATAGTGGGGTTTATCGTCACTTTATAATACCCCTACGGCTAAAAGGACGAACACATTTGGTGTGAAGGGGATTCGAACCCGTGACTCTCAAGTTACGAGTCGATCCCCTAACCACCAAGCCATGCTGGGTCTGACACGTGACACTTCATAAATGTAAAGCACAGTTATGCTTTATTCATGTATAACATTATAAGTAAACAAATGAAACTATTTTAAAAATATGGATTTTAAAATTAATTACGGATCCTCTTATAAAAATAATTAAACAAGGATTAAAAGGAAAATTTATAAAATCTGATCCCTACTCTAACAGATTTATACACTTATCTGTAGGCTAAAGAGTATTATTAGTATATATATATATATATTCTCATTATATATTAAAATAAATATTTTCACAGGTCGATTTTGCGCTTAGAAATTCAATAGGGTGTTTTCTTTTTGGCGCATGAATTATTTAGAATTTTTAGCAGTCCTTACTATTAAATACTACTGTGCTTAAATTGATATTCCTATCAGACACGCCAAATGTATTATTTGAAAAACTACACTTATCTTATTTCTTGCTTTTATATTTAATTTAAAGATAACGGGTTGTTAGAGCTTAAGCTGTGACGTAATGGTTTGGAACAAGGTAAATGATCTGAAAATCACAAAGCACAATCCTATGGAATCAGCTTAGTGTACGAGACTTAAAGTTACCTATTATTTTACCAATGCCACTGGCAAGGAAAACTACCACTAGATACGTTTAGCACCTTATGTTTTTTAAAGCCATATTTAAAATTCATATTTAATTGCTTAATGGATTTGATCATTATTTGTGGTGTGACCAGGTCGTCTATAAAATCGAAATGAAGTCCTTTTAATCCTTTCACACGTGGTTTTATAGCGAAGATATTTATAAAAAAATATCTTATGATAACCAGATATTATTCATTTTCAGCAAAGAGCTGTTTCATGAGTTTCAGAAAATGACACAAATGATTACTTGTTTGTTTGTTTTGGAATTTCGCGCAAAGCTACACGAGGGCTATTTGCGTTAGCCGTTTCTAATTTAGTAGTGTAAGACTAGAGGGAAGGCAGCTTGTCATCACCACTCATCGCTAACTCTTGGGCTACTCTTTTACCAACGAATAGTGGAATTGACCGTAACTTATAACGCCCTCACGGCTGAAAAGACGAGCATGTTTGGTGTGACGGATATTCGAACCCGGGACCCTCAGATTACGAGTCGAACGTCTTAACCCACCTGGTCATGCTGGGCCCAAATGATTACTGAATTATTATTCCAGTTATTCAAATACAATTTGCATACAAAGCATTTGTAATGTTTCTAGTTTGGTTAAGATCATATTTACTTCAAATTGAAGAAATTTGCAAGAATTGTTACCCAAAAAAAAGATTAGATAATTTATAAAATGCATAAGGATATCTGTAGTAAGTGTCTACGTTTATCTGGGCAAATAAAATAAAATATTGAGTTTGACATCATAATTTAATGATTTCGATTTCGAGGTTTCCACTTGGGCAAATGTTTTTGATACTGTGGTGTTTGAGGAGTAATTTTGGACGATATGATGAACCGATCTTATTTCGTGCTAGAGTGATACGACATTTCATCTTCTATGATGAGGTCTTATTCGACCTGAAGACAACTTTATATGAAATGTCGAATCATAGTCCCATTCAATGTACGGGAAGAATCAATCCATTATATTCAAACCTTTATTACAAACATAATTTGAGTATATAAAAACGTTCTTCTAACACTTAACTTGTTTGTATACATATAAATGTATCAAAAGTATCTTTATGATCTGAAATTTATTTTCAAGTATTCTTTCTTGCTAGTTAACGTCTTGATTATGACCTATATAAAAGCAACTGAAAACTTGCCAGTCATGTAACGCTTATGATAAACTCCTCACGTCTATTGCTATTGTGTTTTATACATTCTTCGAAACAGCAACATCAAGAAGTTCATAAAAGAGTGGTTAACGCTAAATGTTGAGTCTAAATACTACACGACAAAAATCTGAAATAGCGAAATGATTGTAAATATAAATTTCTGTACAAACATTTAATAATTCAAACGCACATTATATTTTTATTTGGTTATGGCACCCGTCATAGCCAAGCGTGTTAAGGCGTGCGACTCGTAATCTGAGGGTCTCGGGTTCGTATCCCCGTCGCGCCAAACATGCTCGCCCTTCCAGCTGTGGGGGCGTTATAATGTGACGGTCAATTTCACTATTCGTTGGTAAAAGAGTAGCCCAAGAGTTGGTGGTGAGTGATGATGACTAGCTGCCTTCCCTCTAGTCTTACACTGCTAAATTAGGGACGGCTAGCACAGGTAGCCCTCGAGTAGCTTTGTGCGAAGTTCAAAAACAAACAAACAAACAATTGGTTATGGCGTGTATAGATAAAGTAACTATTAGTAAAGTTAAATCAATGGAAAAAACTCATTACAATTATTTATTTATCTATCTAGGCGCTGCAATCACCATTAGCTAAATGTAGCTTTCCATCAGACCAGTCCAGTATTTCCTATTCTTAACATACTGCGTCCATCCCATTTCTACTTCCTCCACTACATCGTTTCTCTGTCTTCTCTTTTGTCTTCCCTTAGATCTTTTACCTATCTTAGGTTGTCATTCCATTGTTTTTAATGTCCACCAACTATTGGAATACATTTCCACATGCTCAGCACATTTCCATTTAGTTCTTAGAATTAGCCTTACTGCGTCTATTATATTTGTTGTTTTCTCTATCTGTCTTGTAGTGTTATATAAAGTACTTTTTATTTCCATAGTTCTTTCCATAGTTTCTATCTTCTTCCTTATTTCTTTTATTAGTACCTCATGTTTGACCGACATATATTGAAATTGGTGATACACACTGATTCACGATCTTTTTCTCCAAAATAATGGAGACATCTTGATTCCCTAAACTTATTTAAATTTTAATAAATGGAGTTTATATAACATATGTAACAGTATCTCTGGATTTGTCAAGAAAAATCACGTTACAATTATTTCGTTAACATCATCCACATGGTCCTGATGTTGGACACCTCGATGTATGACAACTTGATTACAGCCATGTTTGTGAATTACTTCATTTTAACAAGTGATATTAAATTTATTCGTTGACATCAGAGTAATCTTGAATTTTTCAACTTATTTTTACCTGTTTAAGTTTAAACAGTATAAATAATCACTTTGATGTCAAAATGAGAAATTCAGTAACTCCAAAATATCATTCCTTGCTCGAAATATCTGGCAAATAAATTGAATAAATTGAGTCTCGATTAGTTTAACTTTGGGATTATTAACTATGTAGTCATTAAAAAATGGCAGTTTAGAAAAAAGATATTAGTATGAAATCTAATCTTTTGCTTTGTTGAAGCATTATCTGATACGGCTATATTAATTCATCTGCTTACAGTACGTTTCAACGACGAAGAATAATTAACAAAACAGTGCAAATGTCGTGTGTTTTGAAGTTTCAATAAAAGAAAAAAATTAATTACATACGAACGAGAAAATAAACGAAACCACTAAGTCCAGTCGTAGAACATTAAAATGGTTTATTTAGAATAACATTTCTTCTAATTTGCACTTTTTGAAACTTTATTCCATTTTGCTTCATATCTCAAAAACAAATCAAATAGTGAAGATACGATATAATAAATTAAACTTATGCTTAACGTTTTAACTTCTAGCTATATTCGCGAACGTGCACAACACACGATCTAAATACAAATTAAAACGATATTCTTTTGTTTGTTTGTTTTTGAATTTTGCACAAAGTTACTGGCGGGCTATCTGTGCTAGCCGTCCCTGATTTAGTAGTGTAAGATTAGAGGGAAGGCATCTAGACAACACCACCCACCGCCAACTCTTGGGTTACTCTTTTACCAACAAATAGTGGGATTGATCGTAACATTATAACGCCCCCACGGCTAAAAGGGCAATCATGCTTGGCGCGACGGGGATGCGAACCAGTGACCCCTAGATTACGAATCGTACGCCTTAACTTAACACGCTTGACCATGCCGGCCCATATTCTTTTGAAACGAAGATAAAATAACGTGGGTGTTAAGTAGTAATCTCGTGCCATTGTGCGAGATAACTCAGTCAGAATATATTGTTATAACGTCAGGAAGTGTTATTGAGGAGACAACAATTTCCAAATTTATTACATAGAAATGAGTTTTAAAAAGAATAACTGGGTAAAAGAAGTTATGATGTTAATCATAAAATAAAAATTATTATATTTTCACTTCTGAATAATAAAAAACACAACACGAAAATATGTAAAATATAAAGCATTGAGTAAAACATGGAAAATAGTTTTTATTAAAGTGGACAGCTAGTATTCAAGTGGGCTTGACTTAGCCTAGCGCATTAAGGCGTGCGCTTCGTAATCTGAGGGTCGCCAAAATCAGGGGTACAATTCCCCTCGGTGGGCTCAACAGATAGCCAGATGTGGCTTTAATATAAAAAAACACACACTTTTTGGCCCAGCATGGCCAAGTGTGTTAAGGCATTCGACTCGTAATCCGAGAGTTGCGGATTCGAATCCCGGTCGCAACAAACATGCTCGCCCTCCCAGCCGTGGGGGCGTTATAATGTGACGGTCAATCCCACTATTCGTTGGTAAAAGAGTAGCCCAAGAGTTGGCGGTGGGTGGTGATGACTAGCTGCCTTCCCTATAGTCTTACACTGCTAAATTAGGGATGGCTAGCACAGATAGCCCTCGAGTAGCTTTGTGCAAAATTCCAAAACAAACAAAAGTATTCAAGCTGTATTTATGAATATACCTGCTTGACGTCTGCAGCTTGTTTATATTTCCTGTCCAACAAATTATAGAATTTGTGCGGTATACGAAATGTGAAAGAAGTTTCTGAGAAAGGAAGGTGGTGTTTATCTGCAAAACATTTCACCATGGTGTTTTTTTTTTCTGTTTCGAGATATCGTAGGTTTCTTATGTGCTTAGTAAACCTGTCATGCAGTGGTAAGTCTGTTCCTCCAATATTCATTCTTTTCTCTTTATTCTAGCGTATTTCAGTATTATTTGTTGCCCTGATCATGTATGCTGCAAGCTAACGAAGTGTGAAAGAAGTAGAATGTAGCGCAAAACATGCAATGTAAAAACCTTGATTCTTACTCAGTTCACATCTTCATAATTGAAAGAAAAAAGTTGTTGAGCTTTTGAATGAAATCATAAATGATCTTTCACGCAAGATGCTGCTTAAACAGTATGAGTTCTGATTTGGTGGGCAGAATGAAAATGATCCCATCCATTCCTTAGAGCACTCGAGAAAAGAGTATAATCGAACGGTTGTTATAAACTTCTTATTCTATATTTCCTACTACAATGACCCTTGATATATGAACTCGTGTCAATAAAACAAACCCAGAATTATACTATATGCTCAAATATCTTGTTTTCGTAACAAAAGTCGATTCTACATAACTTTGTTGTTTTTTTTGCAATATTGAATCAACTGTGAGGATTATTCAGGTCTAACGTAATTGAACTTTTATAGAGCTGTCTGTATAGCATTTTAATTCGGAGATTTACCATTTGCCGCAATTAGAAACAAATGCTTTTGGTTTTACATTTCAAACTGTGATTGACCTCAATAATTGAGTTATGTTTATGGTAAGGATGTAAAGTCAAATAACGCTCAAGCAATATAATGCCCTTTATTTTGCATAAAAAACAACTTTAATTTAGATATTTGAAGAGTAATATATAAAATTCTATTTAATTCTGCTACATTGTCTATGGGGCGAACTATTTAAGATATTGTGTTTATTTGGCTTTTCTTCCCTATGTCTTTTCCTTGTCAAGGGTTACTAATGAGAAACGGAATTACTTGAAACTGGTATAACTCATTGTAACGCGACAAACCAGAAAAAAAACTGAGATTTTAGCTTTTGAACACAAAAAATGTCATTTTTCAAGAACAAAAGTAGAATAATTTTTCACATTATGGTTTAATCAATTTTTTGTTAAGAAATTGTGTAACAGTACTTTTGAAATTTAAAATAATGCTATCCGCCTACACCATAGCCTATGATTAATCTGTTTTTGTCCACAGCTAAGTTTTAAAGAAATGTGAATAACATTTTCTGTACATGAGTTTATAAAGTTTTTCAAAAGGTGATCTTCTCCCTTCATGTTTGTTGTTAATAAGTTAGTACTTAAGCCTCTAAATATAGATAATGTGAAACATTCTCTTTGTGACATTGATTGTAATTTTTAATATTTTTTAAATATGAAATCATTTTAACATCACTTTAATTTACATCAATATCTTATATCTGTTATTTGTTATCTTCAATATCAAAGAAATGTTCTATATTATAAATAATTAAGTCACCATACCGTTCGAACAAAGGTTTAGAATACCAAAAAATACTCAAGCCTTGACATGCAATTTGATGATCCGTCTGGTATTTCTGGTAAATCATTGTTGCTGCTCAAGAAATTGGCTGAAGTGAGAACAGTTTCATATTTTGCATTTAAAAAAACAACAAGAAAACAAACATTATATAACAGCAAGCTGTTTGTAAAATAATTATTGTTATTGCTATTTAAACAACTACAGTTTCTAGATAGGTTTCAAGATGTATAAAACAACACCCAGAACTTGAGCACATTAAAACATATCATTGAGTGTTTTGATATGCATTGTTTATTGTATTTAAACATTCTTTAAAAACAACAATATTTACATAACAACAAAGTGATGTAGAAATGATTAAATAATTGACATAACTAGTCTCACAGGCGAATACTTAATAAACACATAATATAACTGAATACCCAAATATTTAGGGTACACCTTTGTATTACATACATCTTTATTGAAATTATATACTATATACGTAAATGCTTCTGTGTTTGTGATCGCAGAGAATGTGTAACTTGTACGTTAACTTGCATGTACCTTTACTATACAAATCGTGTTCATAAACACATTTTCAATAAATATTGTTACCTTTATGCGTTTAAAATATTGCTGAAACTATTGTTACGCTGGCGTTTCTTTGGTGAACTTTGGAAGTAGATCGTATCAGCCGCTAATTAACAGTTTATTTAAGATGAATAAGGAAAACTTACTTGTTACAATTAAAAAAAAAAGTATTTATTTAATTTACTTTGAAGTATACACTTAAGTAAATATATATATGTTAATTATATATATATATATATACTGTGTTTATACATTTGGCCACAGACCATACATCTCTCCATGAGCACACTTTCACATAAAGACCCTATGATAAGATCGGACACAATAAGGTAGTGATAACTATGGTTATTTTTTAGCACAAAGCTGTACAATGGGTTATCTGCGTTCTCTCCGCCATGGGGCATAGATTCTCAGATTTCAGTGTCGTAAGTCTGTAAGCTTACTACTAACCCACCAGGGAGCGAGGTAGTAAATAGTAATGACTGGTAGGTTTGCTTTAAAAAACCTAATTGGTTTCCCACAAGGAATATTATATTGATAACGATTTCGTGAAAAACTGTGAAGCATTATGAAGATGAATTAGGGTTAAGCTTACTGCTTGTCGTATAACTTATACAGAATATTTCACCTATGTATTTTTATATATAACAGTTAGTTGTAGTACGTTTAGAGCTTGTCCAGAAAACATTTAGAAAAAAACTTAAAATCTTCCTGTGTGAATTCAGTGCAAGTTTATCGCTTTTAACGCCATCTCTTGATAATTTGATTAGAAACACCTTTACCTTCTTCAAATGTATTTTGTTTCGCCACAACTCTTGTCAAAACCTAACTAACTAAATTTACAATAAAAACCTGCAAGAGTTGGAATTCCTGCTGCACACAAAAGGATAACAAAATCTCTCTATCTGTGTTAAATTACAAATATTGTTCTGTAATTGAAAAAGAAACATTCCACAAATATTTCTCTATATTGTTCCACTTCAACTATTTGACACTATTATATGTCAGTTGATAGAACTTGTTCCTTTGATTCATGTTTTCATAATCATCTTCACACCTGTTTCAGTTGAGTTGATTGCAGTGTGGAAATTCCAAAGTCGCAGAACATTCCACCCAGTTTCAGTACGGTAACTTTTGAGAACACTTGATTAAAAACAACAACAACCACAAATTAGTATAATACAGAACGAGAAGAAAAAATACAATGGCATAATGTTAAAAACATGTTTGTTTGAATGGCGCGGATCGAAAAACACTGAAATTATTTGCTTCAAGCAAGAGTTTAAAGTTTAATAAGTGGAAGGAACATCCGAGAAATCAGTAATAGTAAATATCATTATCAAATCAATACAAAATATCCACAGGAATGCATTATATGTTCATGGAATTCGATATGACAACAAAATTGTTGAAATACGTTTATGCAAAAATTATGCAACCATAAAATTAGTTTGTTTTTTTACATGGTTCATCCAAAATGTTTTATAAACATGATTTCACTAATGTAATTTCAAACATATTATCATATGCAGTCCGTTATGACATTTTTCTCATAGTTATAGTTTACTACAGTACTTATTAATATCTTAATTGAAGGGTTGAATTATTCAGATGATATATTTTATTTATGTTATTTTCATATAAATCACTTTTTTTTTATGGAATGCAAAATAGCAGGGATTAGTTGACGTTACAAGGTTACTACTCAGCACGCGACCCACGCGAGAACATCAGTCTCGCATGGGATGGGCAGGGTGGAGTCCCAGAAAGAAGGGGTACCTAACATTTTAATAGTTCTACAGTGGGATGTTATTGGCCTAACCAAGGACAATCATAAGAACTCATTACTTTTAGAGGAATTCTAAACAAACATTATACACGAGAAAACCTGAAACTTTGATAAAAATGACGGTCCATCACACTATTCGTTGGTAAAAGAGTAGTCCAAGAGTTGGCGGTACATAGTGATGATTAACTGCCTTCCCTCTAGTCTTACACTGCTAAATTAGGGACGGCTTGCACAGATAGCCATCGTTTAGCCTTGCGCGAAATTCAAAAACAAAGAAACAAACAAAACTTACTACATGCAAACTGTACAAGATTGTGTGAACATTTTATCTGAATATACGCTGTTAAATGTATTTGTAAACCGATACAAAACGGGAATTAAGAGCCCTAGTATGAAAGCCTCATAAAATGTTAACATCAACTTTTAAACATTGCCAACTGGAAAAAACACAAAAACTAAGACTATACACAAGGAAATTGACATCGACATTAAAATCAAGTAAAAGTTATCAGAAAAACGTACAGGTCTGTTAGTAAGAACCTATAACAAGACTAACAGTCTGGTAAGGAACGATAATCTTTCTGTTAGTAAGAACCTATAACAAGACTAACAGTTTGGTAAGGAATGATAATGTTTCTGTTAGTAAGAACCTATAACAAGACTAACAGTTTGGTAAGGAGTAATAATGTTTCTGTTAGTAAGAACCTATAACAAGACTAACAGTTTGGTAAGGAGTGACAATGTTTCTGTTAGTAAGAACCTATACAAGACTAACAGTTTGGTAAGGAATGATTACCAAATCAATATAATATTTATATAACGTGGTATTGATAATATTAGTATCAAATGTACTATATGTAACAATTATATAGTCGCAGATCTGGTAGTCTATATATATTTAACCCTACTGAAAATATATTATTGACTTATTATTTACCAGTGATTCTCTTAATTAATTTCGTTCATTATTGTGACTTGGTGTCTAAGTATTACGCGAAAATGTTTATTTTGTTTTTTTGTTTTATCGTATTTTATTTATGGGTGTATCAAACACATTGCTTTACTAAAATAACTGAAACAGTATGCAGTGTAAAGGGAATGTCGTGTATCGCTCCTGATGTCTCATTTAATAGGAAGAAGAGCTATCTTTTGTATTTAATTATAAACTGTATTCTGTCACTAACACTTTGAATAGACTACACTTGTTCTGAAAGACGACTGGGAGTGAATTGAGAAGTACGGGTCTGCTATATAAAACTTTCAAAGTAGCTTTGGTTGATTGATAATGTATCGAACTTCTTGGTAAACTAATGATGATTCTGAACGTTATTTTGGTCAGACTGAGCATTACGTATAATACATCATGGCATTTATCAGTTTAAAAGATATACGGTGTTTTTCAACGAATGTCATCACACTAAGAAACAGAATTGCCCAGAAATACTATAAATCATTTATGACTTTACTTTTATTGCTGAATTAATTCCCAACAAACTTTCGCTACTTTCCACAGATGAGACAACCCAGTCATAACAAAAAAGTGTTTCCACACCCATACTCTTCTATCCAAATCAAATAATGAACCGCAATTCACTGCTCAATATATTTTTTTTTTATTTCTTATCATATCATTACTCTTAAATCCGGCATCATGAATGTACTGACCTGCACTCTTGAATTATCCTTAAAGTTCTGCATGATTAATGGTTTCGCAACATCTTTTACATTATCATGGATCCTGGATTATTACAAAATGTCTCTTCATACCAGAATCTTTGGTCTTCAATAAATTAGTTATAATGACTTCAATGCCTTTTATTCATTTTCATTTCGCAACATCTTTCAAACTTCTTATGAACCGCGAATGATTACAAAATGTCTCACATTAACACAGTCATTGATCTTCAATAAATTAGTCACACTGAACTTATGCATGAATAAGTAAAATTAAAGGCCTCAATGACTTGTAACCATCGTTGCTGTATTAAATAATCTTTCTTTATTGAAGTCCCTGGGTACCTTTCCTTGTAGCATTTTGATTCCAAATGGTTGTCAGTTACAGATGCTGGTCTTTAAGAACACTTGAACTGTAGTTTATATAAAAATATTATCTACTTTGAAAATTGAGTTTAAAACATATTTCGCAACAAACATGTTTAAAAATCACAGGTCGGTATTTCTGTTGCTCATTTTATTTTTTACGCATTTAACCTTCAGTTGTATTATATACATACATGAACTACAATTCAAGGATTCATCTCAATATTGACATGTATAACAACAAGTTAGTCCTCTTTTGCCAAAATGATTTTTTATTAAGCCGTTTTCGTATCATAACAGAAGAACTGTTTTTCTTTATTTCCAGTATGTCTATGACAAACAAAAATAAAACGATAGATTTAGATATTTGATATTACGTTTTGTATTCTGTGACGATTTTGGAGAAAAATCAATCATTAGATCTTTAAACATTTTACTACAACTTTATTTTTTGTCTGAAGATGGCGAGAAGACAGAGAAGCTGAAGAAGTATGTACTACAGGCAGCCCACAGAAACATGAAATACGTGCTTTTACACGTGTATAATATTTTGACTAGTCAAATATATAATGTACGTACATCTATTTCCATATTAAACAAAAAACTAATTAGTTGATGGATATTTTGGCTTCTTAAATTCAAGTATCCTGACAGAACTCGAAATATCAAATGTTCACATGTAGGTTGTAACAATATCGCTGTCTTCAGCAAAGTTACACCGTATTATACACTTGAAGACAACTACTATAACACCGTACCTCACACTGAATAAAGTTATTTTGTGGGTTTCATTGCACCTTTAAATATGCAACCTATATATATATGTTTCTAGCTGGAAGAGCGCGTTAAACGCTTTACAATTTACTGTGAAAGCTGCGAAAGATCAGCAAGCCAATGGATTTCAACATCCAAAGATTTAGTTATAAATTAGTTGTGAACTAAAAGATTGCACTTATTATCATGATATTTCATCACTTTTTCTGAAGTAAAAATGTGAATGTCTCAATGTGGTCCACATTTGTCGTCAGTTCCGTCACTGTATGTCCAGAATGCTACCTCAGTATTGTTGACATCTTGATAGTACAGCTGTACCAGTAAGGTGTGTTATTACGAACTTAATATAGTGTTGTGTTCCAAAAGACAGGTCAACAGTTATCAGCTGTACACCGTTCTTATTTAATAACCTCATTTGCACACGCTATAATTCTTAGTACCAAAAACAGTGGAATACATTTTCCATGATCTCTTCTACAAGTATACAAAATGCTTAGTACATAAATATTACGGTTTGTCTTAAAGACTGCTCTAGTGCTTATACAGGGTGTTCGGAAAGTCACTGTGAGTTTTTTCTGTAATATATAATATATTTTCTGTAATATATAAGTGCACAGTGAATTTCCGAACACCCTGTATTAACTTCATAACGTCCTTTTATGTCACAAAAACACCAACGTAAATGAGAACGATTCCTAACAGTGAAAAGGTGGATAATATAAATATGTAGAAAATAAATAAAATCGGAGAAAATCCTTCAAAGCAGACTTAAAAAATAATTTCAAGCATATCCTGTGTATACGGTAAGGAGTTTTACCTAAAATATTTTAGCATTATAAGTATTGAAGCTTATCGCTGAGGCACATGAGGCGGATTCTGGAGTAAGCAAGCCTAGTAAAATAATTTATAAAATAAAGAAGTTTTTACACTTTATATGAGCTCGCAAAAATTAAATAATTGTTATAAAATCCGCAATTCCTGGTAAAAAAATTATTTGTAATATAATTAAAAAAATCTTTTTCACATCATCCCAGAAGACCTTTTTTATTCGCTAGATAGCGCTCACTGATTTCTTTCAAGATATTGTGGTTAAACCTAAATTACTAAAATAAGTAAGAAATATATATATAAACCATAACATTTCTAAGCTATAATTAACAACGAAATATGATTTTCATTAATATATTGGTCAGAAACCTATTTTATGATAAATTTCTGAAAGTGATTTTTCAAAGATAGTTTTAGACAACAAATATACATAAAAAATATATAATTTTCCTTGATTTAGATGTTTGTGAGAGCAAAGACAGGATTAGCTAACACGACATTGTTGTTATATAGGCCAAACAAACCCTTTGTGTGAATAATATATTATATTTAAGTACCGTTAGGCCTACGCGTTCAACCCATTTGACTTAACTAGTTTAAATGAATCAGTACTATTTTCCAGTAGGAATAGGTTCTCTAACTTAAAGGCATTTAGTTCAATGATATGTTTCTAATGCGAAAAAATTTAATGCGATTATTTCAGTTTATTCCTTTTTTTCACACTTGTTACTTATGGACTACTTTGAACTGATAGTGATTAATTAAAGATTAATGCCTGTTGTCGCTAATTTTTCATTTCTAAGTTACTTTTACAACATGCTAATGGACAGAATAGCGTATCACTATAAAATAGACGTCAAGAAATTTAGGCTTAATAATCCCTAAACTGTTACTGTAAATAGTTAAGTCGAATCGTTGTTGATCTTATTTCTTAACGATAAGCTCGACATGGCCAGGTGGGTTAAGGCGTTCGTATTCCGAGTGTTTCGAAACCCCGTTGCATCAAATATGCTCGTCTTTTAAATCGTAGGGGCGTTATAAAATGATGGTCAATCCCATTATTCGTTGGTAAAAGGGTATCCCAAGAGTTGACGGTGGGTGGTGATGACTAGCTGCCTTCCCTCTAGTCTTACACTACTAAATTATGGATGGCTAGCGCACATAGCTCTCCAGTATCTTTGCGCGAAATTCAAAAAAACAAACAAAAACATTCTTAACGATAGCTGCTACATACATAGAATCTTAATAACACTTTAATCTTATCCTAAATATCTGTATCCATTTAGCTACTAAAATTGTTGATTTCCTAATGCTTGGTGCGCATTCTACATTTTTTTGCATTGATTAATCAAAACTAGCATTCTAAAATTCACCGTTTTTTCTTTTAGTTGCTTATCCAGTAAAAAATTAAAATATTTTTATTAATTTTCAGAAAGGATCTATAGCTTAGCAGGTTTGTTATCGACTCATACAAGATAATATTGAAATGACAAAGATAAAAGGTGAAATTGTGTTATGTTAGATATACATTCTTCTTTATTTATTTTTATTAAACAGGTGATTCAAGGTGATCGTGTTAAATATAATTTCATTCCGCCAGATGGCGAAAAATGGTTAGTGTGCTTTTCAAGTGACATCATACTCATCAAAGACCTTGGAACCAATAGGATGCTTTACTTCAACTGTGGCTTCATATTTAGTTATTAGTGATTAGAAGTACTATCACGCATACAGGTTATTTCAAACAAAATGTAGTTATGTTGGTTCATTCGAGCGGTGATCCTGTGTTTGATTAATACAAATTCATCTACCAGAAAGATAGCTTGTGTCACACCCAATTAAACAATGAAATGTCATTTCTTTACTTTATTAATGTCGTTTTTGACATACTCGTGTTCCATTTTAGCGGAATGTCTTTTTCTCTCTCTGGTTAATATAATGGATTTTCCAACGATACATTCAGGAAAATTATGTTGTAATTTAGGATTTGTAATAACACGTTAATTGCAATTGAAGGCAAATAATGTTTAGTAACGCCTACGATTAAGTAATCGAAAACAAAAATGAATACCACTGTTTTCTGGGAAACGTAGAAATACTTGGCGTTGTAACGTTTTATTGTTAGAATGGTGCTCGTGACGCCACAGAAAATTGTTTGTAATTTTTCCTCTTTTAAAATTAGTACAGGATATTTTGATATTAATTCTACGTTTCTGAATTATACAAATCATATAGTTTCGGGACTGTGGGTCTTTGTGAATAGTATATTTATGAGCATCATAACAGAGATGTGTAAGTGGTTTCTGTTGCCTTTACCAATCGTACGCGACACACACAAAAACAAATTTATAAATCATTTACAAACGTTAAAACAAATCATTCCATCAAAAATTTATTCTAAACTGAATCAGTAAAAAGAACTATTCAGTTCTCAAGTTAAACTTTCAGATTTTATTTTAATAACTATAATGCATTGCAGTTATCACGAAATACCAATGTGTACACTAGATTTAGCTGTTGGTGGATTTTGATTGATTAGAAGCAAGTTAAGGAACGAGACAATATCCATCTTAACCAATTTTAATTAGAAAGCAATAATGTGGTACATCACTATTCTAGTAGTATTTTATTTTATTAAAACCAGTCTAAATGATAACCTTTGATGATGAATGGAAAGTATTGTTGTTCGCAGCCAGTCGTGTCTTGTGCAATTATCTTGTGTAATGCATCTGGAGATATATGATGAATTTTCTATGAACTCCATAAAACACTTAAAACATATCTTAAATTTATAAAATTACAGTTATAACAGAGCCAAATCACTGTTACGAAATAATGTCAACCACACACCTAACTTTATTATCATGCAAATTAGGCATCTGTTGATTAAACACGTGACTTGAAATACATGTATAAATATTTTAATGATTTGTTATTCAGCTTATATGTACACAGGTCTCGAGTAAATGTGTTTATGTTTTCACTTTGAATTAAATTACAGTTTAAAATGCTCTACGTTGTTCAATTGTTTATAACTACACCTCAAAGAAATTTTTCGTGTGATTTACTGACGTGAAAAATTATTGGAATAATGAAAACAGGCTAGTCATATCAAATTGTTGCATAGTGCAAACTACTTTTAAACCAATGGTGCAATTTCTCAGACACCTGAACAAGGCAAACTATAATCCACAACACAAGCTGACAGTCTTTGCCTATCATTTCTGGTTGGCCACAATTTTCGAGCGAAACTAAATCAGAAATTTGCAGCTGCAAATAGACAACGTGTATACAAAAGCTAGAAAGAAACTTCACAACGTGAATTTGTTTATTTTGGCGCAAAGTCACTTCAGCTTAATGGATGATAACTCTTGCCCCACCTTTACACACATACGTTGCTTTAGTAGACAAAGTACGTCTTTAAAGAAAAGAAGATTAACTAAACAGGATTGCCTTCATTCTCACTGGACTTAAATTCCATCGACATTTATGGATTCCTATAAACAGACGCGTCGCAAACCATTCAGATAGTCCAGGAATTAAAATGTCACGAAAACGCTTCTTTTGGAGAAATAGTCGATGGTACCTCAGGTATCAATATCAACACTTTGATTTTAGGCTTGCAACATCAATGCAAGAATGTTCTTGATGTTCGAAATGACCATACTTCATATTAAAGTAAACGGTCATGAAATGTAAATTCGTCTTCACCAAGCGTTCATTTAAAAGAGTAAACCAAATAGCATTTTAAATCATGTAAATGATTGACATAGCAATTAACTGAAGGTGTAGTTAACACTATAACAGATTTTTTGTCTTATCGTAAGTTCCAGTTAACCTTTAACTGTTTTGTGTATCTTTGCCACATTATGGGTTTTTTCTGAATTTTGCGCAAAGCTACACGAGGGCTATTTGCGCTAGCCGTCACTAAGTTAACAGTGTAAGACTAGAGGGAAGGCAGCTAGTCATCCCATTCCCAACTCTTGAGCAACTCTTTACCAGCGAATAGTGGGATTGACTGTCACATTATAACGCTCCCATGGCTGAAAGGACAAGCATGTTTGGTGTGACGGGGATTCGAACTCTCGACCCTTGGATTACGAGTCGAGTGCCTTATTCACCTAGCCATGCCGGGCCTACCACATTAAGCATTGAAACAAAAAGATAAGTTATATATTTTAAAATAGGTAGGGACACTACGTTTTTAACTACTGTATCTCACAATTATTATTTGGAAACGTTATTTTGTGTGTGTATGTGTGTTTTCTTATAGTAAAACCACATCGGGCTATCTGCTGAGCCCACCGAGGGGAACCCAACCCCTGATTTTAGTGTTGTAAATCCGTAAACTTACCGTTGTACTAGCGGGAAACCGTTTGTTTGTAAGCTCAATATGTAGAACATGGAACTTATGTAATAACCTATTATTATACTGACTGTCCTTATCTTGAAAATATCTGTGTAAGTGAAGGGAAACTAGTGATTAATTTGTAGTTTTACCAAATATTCGTCCGCAAAGCGTTCGACAGAGTACGTCAACAGAATGAGTAAATGTACCTGTACGAAGCACTAAACTGAGACTTTTTTAGACCAGTCTGAGAATAATGTTACATCATCTGAAATGATTGAAAAGTAGTCATTTGCAGTAACCATGTTTAAGTCTACTTTGTTTATGTAAGGCAACCACAGCAGAATTAAATAACCTTGTCCAAAATATAAACCCATTTTCCAGTCACCATGATATGGATGTTGATATTAGATTTTAAAGTAGAGTTTACTTTTAAACCTCAGTCGTTATATATCATAATGTTTCTTCTTAATTGCATATTTTCAATGAAAATTTTGTCAATATAGCGAGTCTTCAAAACATTAAACCAAAAGCTATCCTAACTTAATACATGTATAACTTTTAGTTCTTTTGCTTCACCTTGTAAACAACTGTTTCACGGACTCCGATTACAAGGAAGTTATCGCAAACAAAGAATCTGGCACTTAAACCCAAAATGTTTCGATGAATCTAAAAAAAGCTAACGGCTTTGATTATTACATGCAAATAGCACCAGGAAATATTCCTGAAACATAAATAGCAAGCTAAAGTTCACAGTCACTGCCCAATGTTTCTTCTCTAATAAGTAGCAAGTATGGTGCTTAATAACCAAATGACGTTTCGTTTTGGTTCCATAAAGAAAAGAAAGAGAAGACTAATATTATTAACAAGCAATCTGAGTCATTATTTTTCTCCGAAGTATTTTTGACAAAAACATTTCATTTAAACGAAAATAACAAATTATCAACTGTGTGTGTTTTCTTACAGCAAAGCCACGTCAGGCTATCTGCTCAGTCCACCGAGGGGAATCGAATCCCTCATTTTTAGCGTTGTGAATCCATAGACTTACTACTATACCAGCGGGGAACATGATCAACTGAAGAACAATTGTGGGGTAGGTTGGTTGGTGTTTTTTTTCGTGAAAATATCCGTATTTAAAAAAAGTTTTATCGTATTCCTACATCCCAGACAAACTAAAAATTTCTAAGAAATCCAATGATATTCAATACTAAACCAAACAAAGACGGCTAAGTGTTGGCGGACATGTTTAAATGTTTCATAAAAAAAAATCTGGGCTGTCATTTTTTAAACTTGAGCACTGCAATATTTAACCCTTAAATTACGTATTTGTTTATTAACTACTGGTGTTGGTCACATTGTCCACTATAGAGAATATTATGATTTTGAATGTTTGGACACTCAGTGTATGGAACTGATCAAACAACTGATATTCATTTTCTATGTAAGATATGTAAGGATGAGAATAGTAATTATAATTAATTGCAATGTTGATGAGTTTCTTTTTGTTCTTTGTATACCATAGCTTGTTAGAAACAGTCATGAGCAACAAGTAATATTATAGTTTATAAAAATGAGTTTTAAAAGTAGATGGGGTAAAATGATGGTTGGTTGCAGAATTAAAATGTCTACTCAATTTCTGTAGTAGCAAAACTTTTAAAGGCAGAATTGTATAAAAGATCTATCTATATATAATATATTCTGACAGAGTGTATTCTATTTTTGTTTTCTTTTTTTATACTCAAACAAAGAAGAAAATCTATCTTATGCCCATGCGAAGTTGTGTTTTAAAAGTAGTTATAAATCTGTATTTGGAAGTTTATTTTTCTGACAAGTGATGGCATGTAAAAGTATATGACCCAAATATCGGTTAATAAAAGAAAATATTGACCATATTTATACTATACAGAAATAATGTCTAAAATTCAGTAATGTCATTAAACTTAAATGTCTAACCAAGAATAGAAAAAAGGTTAACAATTTAATAAATCTAATAAAGATTTGATTTTTTCTTCTTTATTAAGCGGAAACTGGATAATGGGCTATGTTCGCTGTTCTCTGACAGAGATCGAACCCCAAATTTCACAGTTATAAGTTATCAAGCTTACCACAGACATTTTTAGAGAGAGCGAGAATTCACTCAAAAAATTAATTAATTAACAAGAGATACAATAATAGATAAGATTTAATTTTATATACGTGTGTATGGAAACTTCCTAATTATATCATTACTTAAAACCTGATGCACGTTTTCCACAAGTGTAAGATAAACGAATTAATAAACTCTAGAATTTATTAACTCAAACATCAAACCGTAATTCCGCGTTTAATGCTTGTAGGTTGTTACGTCAAAAATATGAGTTTTGTTAATAAGTTTTGTCTCATTACTGAAAAGCAAATGTATCCGACATGTTGTAAAGACATGACAACTAAATTAAAAACAAAATAATAGAATTTTGTGCTATACAATTTCCTCCAGCATGAAATATCCAATATATTTATCACATCAAAACCTCACCGACTTTAAACCATATATACAGTTAACTGCATTTAAGTGTTTTAGAAACCGGTTGTGGAGGACTAAATTTATTAACGATTGATTCTGTTTAGGATGTAAATAGGCTTAATAAGGTTTCATGGATATGCTCGCTATCTGAACAACATCGACGTTCTCGAGAAACAACAATAACAATGATATATATACATATAAATATTAATGATCGATTTTTTCAATGGAAGTATATAAAATGTGAAAACACGAGATTCAAGTAACTTACAGTATTTAGCACTTACGTTTAATTTAACGGAATATTTTTAAAATTCGAGCATAATTCTACTGCAAATATGGGGATATAATACTAAAACTATCATAATAAATTTATATTTCAATATAAGGATATTTAACGCAGGTTTTGCTTTTGCTTAAGCTACATGCAAGTTGCAATTTACCAGACTTATTGCCCCTCGCTAGTACAACGGTAAACCTACGGATTTACAACATTAAAATCATGGGTTCGATATACCTCGGTTGGCTCAGCAGATAGCCCTATGTGGCTTTGCTATAAGAAAACACACACACACCTATGTTATTACATTAAATTTTGGGAAATAAAAACAAACTACAAAAAATTGTGTTCTTTTAACCGTGACATTTTCCAACATAAAGAGTTACAGAGTAGTAACAAAAAAATCGAACTGTTTAAATAACTAGAACAAGTTATTCAGGATTTACAGTGAATCGAATGTTGTAATATTCGTGTACTTGTTTGCGATACAAGTATATAAATTCAGAAATGTAACGTGCAATAAGAAAAATGTTTCAAAAAATTTATTTAGAAAAATAAAAAATCCATCAAATCAAAAACATAAATGAACAAACGCACACACACACATATATATATATTTATATATATACACACATTTAAACAAAATCACCTTAGCACTATTTCTTATCTACGTATTTATATAAAATTTTACGCATCACATAAATTATGAATTATTTTTGTTTAGAGAAATTAGCTGCACCATATGTCATATTATGATTTATCTAGTATAATTACCATTCGTAACACCTGGCTATACCAGTGTTTTTTTGGTTTGGAAATACTTTTGGGAACTGCATTCTGTAAATACCTTATACAGTGAAAGACAAACAACATAACAATATGAATGAACCTGGTCCTAAAATTTTAAATGAAAAGCTTAAGCAAAGAGAATATAGAAAGATACAAACACAGGGAAATAAAATTGTTTTGTGTTTAAATGCAAAGCTATACAATGG
Source organism: Tachypleus tridentatus (assembly GCF_004210375.1). Classification (NCBI taxonomy): domain Eukaryota; kingdom Metazoa; phylum Arthropoda; class Merostomata; order Xiphosura; family Limulidae; genus Tachypleus; species Tachypleus tridentatus. The sequence goes on along the minus strand of NC_134832.1, from coordinate 109,506,368 downwards.
GTTATTATCGATATAGATCCCATATATCTAGTGTTATAAGTTCTCAAGCTTATCAACAAGCCGTAGGAGGAGAAGTAATAAATATGTAAAAAATTCATAATATCACTCAATTAATCTAATAGTGTCGAGATAGCGCTGTTTTTTGTTTCTATCTGAAAAACTAGTAGTTAAGGGTCATCTCTGAAAGCATCATGAATTTAATACTGTTGTTCATTTACCTTCATGAAATGTCAGAACATATAGATAACACTTTTTGTTGAATTTTACCAAGATCTACATATTGTTATAAGAACCAAATACGTAGTGAGCATATATCAGATTTGTGTCTTCAATATGCAAGTTATTACAATATGTACCACCTAATGTTTCTCAGCAATTTCAGATATCTATTATAAGGCGTATTTACAAGTGTCTGATATATACATATATATAATCATATATGTACATTTTTTTCAACGGTTTGATGTTGTCTTTCAAAACTTAATGTTTCCTACATGATCGATGGCATTCATTTTGTGACTAATACAATAATAAAACATTATCGATAGCACTGAATAAAAAACATCAACATTATAATCACTGTTCTATGGGTATTTTCCAATAATGCTTATAATTCAGTCAACGCTAAATCAAGGCAAGAGTTTTTGTGAAAAGTTATATACATGTTATCCGTCTTAAACTTTATTAACCAGTATGTGGATTATACCAAGAAGATTACTTCACGTACTGTGGTAAAATTAATTATTTATCTATAATTTTTATAATATTTCAGAAGGAGGTGATTAGTATCTAGAAAATTTAGTGTCTTATTTTTGCTTTAAAGGCAAAAACATTTTAGTTAATGCAAATATTTTTTAAGTTATTAGATTAATAATTGTGTAAAGAAATTCACATATTTAAAATATTTTAAAGTTATTTCAGGTTTTTACAGAAAGAAAGCTTAAGTAGTTCCATCTTTTAAGTCATTGAGTATTTATAAGCCTGAGAAACCTAGCAATGCTTAACAGTTTTAGTAAAATCACTATAATTAAGCTTTGCTGGTGGAGCTATAAGGCACTATATAACTGAATTTATTTAGTTTTACAGTAGAAAGGTAATTAAATGAAGCATTTTCAAGTCATTTCTAACTTTCATTTCTATTAATGCTGCTGTTATTTTGAATTAAGCACAAAGCTACACAATGGGGTATCTGTGCTCTGCCCACCACGGGTATCAAAACCCGGTTTTTAGCGTTGTAAGTCCGCAGACATACCGCTGAGCTACTGGGGGGCTTTCTATTAATGCAATAAAACGGAAACAAAGAGTCAAACAACCGTTATAACTCAACTTTTGAGAAATAATAATTACAAGTCATTAATTAAAAACTTGTCATATTTAGAGCATTTTGTGATTTAGTTCATAAAAATACCATATCAAAAGAAGAATATCCATTTAAAATTAATTCTAAAGCCTATTCTTAAAAGAGTACCAGGAAATTTCAAGATAGTACGGTCTCCTATGTTCATTTAAAAGATAATCTGAAAGCTACGTATACGAGAGTTGAATTAAGAACAGATAAGATTATTAAATTATAATAATTCCACTATTAAAAATACCATTTCACATTCTATTATCCAGTAGAGAAGGCAATACAGATCTCATAATATCCAATAATTCTACCTATCACAAAGGCACGATAGAACAGAAAAAATAACTGGAAATTAACGATAAAGTATCTGAGAAGTTCATTGTTTCCTAATTATTTATCAATAACATATTTTTTTTCTACAAGAATAACTTATTCCCATTGTCCGACGTGCATTTCTTTCGGAGGATAATGATGGTGAGGTGGCGCTCGAAGTCTGCTGTAAATGCGTTTGTATTCCTCCTCGTTAGAAATTAGTTCCTCAGGACCTTAAACACGAAATTATATAGTTATTGTATTTTGAAGCTCTGATGGTTACGTTACTTACAGCATAATAAAAATTCTCTTTATGGCATATAAGTAACAAAACATATGGATATTATCAACGAAAGGATTTTAAAACCTGCTAAGTTGAATCGGCACAAATATAAATATAATAGATCCACGTTCATTAGAAGGATATATAAGTGTGTGTGTGTATTATATATTTTATTCCTCTCCATAAATGATAATATTTTTATGCCCATTAAAACAGAAATAAAAATATTAATTTATTCCGGAACTTTTGTCACAATGGAATTCTACTTTACAACTATTACATTATGCGCTGTAAAGTGAATAGATAAATGCTTAATGACATGTGTAAACGCTTACACATAAATAAATAAATTCAATAAATGCTCATTATACGTATTTTATAATTCATAAACATATGCTCATCATTACTCTGAATTTCTACGATGTTTCACAGATTTCCTCTGCCAAGAATTTCTACGATGTTTCACAGATTTCCTCTGCCAAGAATTTCTACGATATTTCACAGATTTCCTCTGCCAAATGTATAATAACTTTACATAATATCTAAAGCATGTAGAACAATTGATCGTCTGAGCGAAACGCTAACGTCCACAAATGTAGAGATATTTTAAGCTAATGTACCATGATATTTACTTCTCATTAATAAGCTTTTCTCTTCTTATGTTTCATAATTGCTTACCAAGAGTAGAGGAAAAAGATGTCCGTTCTTGGGATCGCAGAAGACCAATGTAGCCAGCGCTATGAGTCTTCTTCATATGGTCCTCATCATGTTTGGCAAAATTGGGCACGCGGGCTCGGAGTCCACAGTAGTAAGGATCGTCTATAAATACACCTTGATATGAATGTCACTTTTATTGACTGGTAATATCATGGTACAATTCGTGCAAATTTTAGGTTTCAGTAGGAAAAATATTAAGGTAAATAAACTATAGAAAACATGTATAGTGTATTATAAATGTGAATAAATGTATTGAAGTGTTAGGACAAATTATAAAAAAAATAATTTAGACGGTAAGCTATGCCTAAATCTACACAAGTAAAATTACGTGATAGCACTATGATAACTCCATTTTGACTAATAGCATTCTTCATTTTTAGTTTTTATAGTTGTTTATACAAAGCTCTAAAGAGTGTTTCACGGTAACTTCATCAGTTTTTGTTCTTGAAATGTTTTTAACAGATCTATACTCTATGTGTTTGGTTTTCACAAGTATATATTTTGTACATGATATGTTTTATTAAACTGAAATTTTATTTTATATTATCATAACTATGAATAACCTGAAATGAAGAAATTGTAAGGCAAAAAATGCATGACTGATGACGCGATAAAATGTACAACTGATAAGTGACAAACAATTGTGAAGGAATGGTTGGCGCAAAGAAACAGCAAAAGATTAGAAATTTAAGACATGAAGAAATCGTGAATGAGTTGGTTGCATGATAAAACGGTTCAGAACACGAAACAATGAAAGAATATAACATGAAGAAATAACGAAACAATGAATTACGCAAAGAAATATTTCGAAATTAGTTACACGAAATAATAGTAACGAAAAAATGGCCTGAATGATAATGCAGAGAGAGGGTGAGACAAAGAAGTATTGTAAAGTGATGATACGGAAAAACTGTGCAAGAGTGGGTAATACAGATCACTAGAGCAACAATTCAGTGCAAAAACTGTAAATAGTGCAAGCATGCCGAAACAGGGAAGTTTCTTTTATTTACGCTATACAAAAATTGTTTTAAAATCAACAAAACTCATATTCTGTGGAATACTTATATGCCTTTTGAATGTCTACGAAATAAGTTTAGGTTGAAAACAACATAACAAGTATGAACTAACGAAACATATCACAAACGTATTAGAAAATACACAATTTTTTTTATACAAGATATGTACACGCTATAAAAAAATGTGATTTTGCAACATATACACGTGTTTAAACAAACACAGTTTTGCATTCAAAACCGTACGTCGTGTAAGTTCAAGAAAACAAACCTAACCCGTGTTCATATCACTGCAACGAGAGTGTTGTAGTTTGTAGGAGTGTGTTTAGGAAAACACAGTTTGTGTTATGAAATGACAATTTTTGTGTTGATATAAAAAAACTTTTGTTTTTACATAGTACATTATCAAAGAAAGTTTTTGTGAGTTGATGTTATCTTATTATATAGTCGTAGTTAACTTATCTTGCGATAGTCACGAATAAATCATGTGTCTGATTTTTAAAAGTAAATAACAACAGAAAAACATCTTGGCGCGACTTGGTTTTGTCATTGTCAACAGAATCATGTGAACATTTGTCTTTTCCTTCCGGTTGCAACATTTAACGTTATGGTGTCTGGATAAGATATTATGATTAAATATTATCTTCCAGTATACATTGTAAGGTTTAAGAACTATAACACACAATACAGGTATTATCTTCAAGGAAAGTGAATATTCACCGGGATATTCTGACTTTTTGTTACGACTGAATGACTGTACTGGTGGAAGTTTGACAGCTTCAGATTGTTTCTCATCATCGTAATCTGGCTGCAAAAACAAAAGTGATAGAAAATACACAAGTTATTACATGATTTAAATGTATATTGCTTTACTCACCACTAATAATCTAAAATAGTTAAGGTATTTGGATAACACGTGACATCTTGTCCTAATTAGTCATTTTTTTTATTATTCAGCGGACTAAATGGTTATTTACTTACATATCTGTTAATTTATTTTATTCACCTAAACGTAATTAACAAGTAAGTAAATAGGAGCGTTTACTAGAAATAAGTAATTATCATAACATTACTTGCTGGTTGTTAAATTAACTCTTAGAGTATTCTCCACAGTGAATTAGTACTTATAGCATAACGACAAACGTTATCGAAACAATTATGTTAAAGAAAATAAAACCTGGCAAAGCTTGATGGTTATTACTCAATCTCCGAACAGGTATAGAAGAACTAATATATCACCCTCACAAACTGCCTGCTCCTTCAGCCGTGGAAGCATTATAACACGTCTACTCCTAGCCGGTTTTCGTCTGGTTGAGAATTCAAAATTAGGGACAGCAGCAAAGAGTCTTAGCTTTACCATAATCAAAAACAAACAAAAAAAGCGGGGAAATCAAACATTTATAATTTGAAGGTGGATTAAAAGATCTGTTCGATTTTTTGTTTAATATCGCAGAAACAATTTGAAGACTATTTGCATTAGCAATTCCACATTTTGAAGAAATAAATTTGCGAGAAAGTAGTTTTTGTTGGATTTTTTTTTTTTTTTTTGCAGTAAGAGGGGTGCGAAGCTTGGAAATTCAATCCCCTGAATTAATCATTATGCCACTGTCGTCCGGGATTTTTATCAGGTAATACGTGTGTATGCTTGTGTGCGTTTTCCTTATAGCAAAGCTACATCAAGCTATCTGTTGTATCCACCGAGAGGAATCGAACATTTGATTTTATTGTAAATCGGAAGACTTACCGCTTTCTCAGCAGGGGATATTCGATAATACAATACTAGCTTATCTCATTTAATAAATTAAATCATATAGAGAGCATAACAAAATTGCAAAAATATTATGAACTAGAGTTTTTCAGAGTCATAACACGGTAAATTAAGCATTAGGAACAGAGAGCTCACCATAAACTAAAAATAAACAGAAGATTTAAAAAATCCTAAAGTTTATCGTTTCTGTACTGTTGCATTATATCAATATTTACTTTCTCTTTTTTTGATAACCTAAAATTGTAATTCTCTGTTACATCAACATAATAGTACAATACACTTTTATATCAATCAATGTTTTATTTGATATTCTTACTTAAATAGATCTAAATTGTTTGTTTTTGAATTTCGCGCAAAGCTACACGAGGGTTATCTGCTTTAGTTGTCCCTAATTTAGTAGTGTAAGACTAGAGGGAAGGTAGCTATTCATCACCACCCACCGCCAACTCTTGGACTACTCTTATACCAACGAATAGTGGGATTGATATTAACATTATAATGGCTCCACGGCTGAAAAGACGAGCATGTTTCGTGTGACGGGGATTCGAATCCGCGACACTCAGATTATAAGCCAAGCGCCCTAACCATCTGCTCATGCCAGGTCCAAGATTTAAATTGCACAAAAAATGTTTTTGGGAAATATATTTTGTTAAGTTACAAATGGGTGCGATACCTGGAAATAATACTGTTCAACTGAGGAAGCAACGAAAATAATTCTGTGATTTATCTAGATTATTACATGGGACCAAAACCATTTAACTACAGGGTTGAAGCAACTTATACGCGTATCAAGCAACAAACATAACCTTACTATCTCTATGTAACAAATGAATTTTTTCTTTAAATTCATTGAACTTGTGAATATGTATATCGGATAAATATGATCTACTAATCAAACTCTATTAATGTTTTTTATAAATATTTGGCTCATCAATAACTGCTGTTTTCAACGTATAAATTCTGGTGCATAAGATAGTGAACTGTAACTACAACCTTACATTAGTACTACTGAGTAATTTTATAAACTGTTAATTAGCTCTAATAAGTTGTAAAGTCTACAAACAACAATGATAATTAGTTTGTTGGCAACATTTTTCCCTTTAACTTTTCCTTCACTGAAAATACATTTTAGGTTGGCCGTAAAGTATTCCTTCAACTTTCCTTTGTCGTTTGCACTTACAAATTAAAAAATATTTAAAAAATAGATAATTATCGTGTCAGTATTTTTACATAGCCAGTCTTACTTACAGAACAATTATTAGCTTTCTAAAATAGATACCTGTTCTTGCGCCTAAATAAGAGTGTTCAACTGATGAGAGCTAAGTGCTATAATTTAGATTGCAAAGGTGGCCTCTCTAGAGTCGAAGTTTGGAGGAGATATTGGAATACGTTTCTGACTAAATCAGTAGAAGACCATTTCATAACATTCTATGTCAAGATCAGCTTTCTTCAGAAGATACATAAATTACTTGATTGTCTGGTAAATACTTGAAAGTTTTTAGGGTAACCAACTGCACGTGTTTCTAGTTTTTCGGAGGACCGTGGGGACCGTTCAATATTAAATCGATACAGACCTTTTCTAAAGTTTCTTCCACCTTATTTACCATATATTTTTTCCATTTTTGTTTTAGCCGTTGACGCATGACTTGAATAACTAAACGTTTAAATATTCAGGTAACGTGTTGGGTCAATCAGCCAACTCCCAGGTTTGCCAGATTAAAGATCAGAGGTCGGAACGTAAGGCATATGTTTGTATGTGCCTGTTGTGAAACAGGTTTCGCAAAAAAAAATTGTTGAATGTTTTTGCTGTTTGTTTGTCTTTTCAAACAAAACAGAAATAATTTTAAAATGTAAAAGTTTAGTTACAAATGAAACCAAAAATGTAAACAATATTCTGAAAAATAATTTAACGATATTACCAAAATTCTTTTTTCATGCCTAATTTGTTAGAAACGGCAATTAATTAGGTTTCCAAACACTCGCTTTTCATTTCAAGCTCCTGACAGCAAATGACCCTCAGTGTCCCCTTTCTTCGTTCATATAATTTGGTAAATCTAGCTATCAGTCTATACTGTACTAACTACATTCACAACGAATTATCAAGAAACAGAATATTGCATTAAGAAACCATAGAATTCGCAATAACTAATGCAAGATAATGAAATAGGAATTCTTATTATGATGGCTGCTCTTTCATTTCGCTACTTTTTTCGAGAAGTATTTGACATCTAAGGATTTTATGAAACTTCTATATCAAAGTCCTGAGTGATCATCCTGTCTTTTATTGTAAGGTTCGTACTGACGTTGAAGTAATACGACAGAACGCTGTTAAACTGCTCTGAAGTCAATAGCTTACACGTATGATTATCTTTTTATCAATCATCTTGGATTTGGAAAACTTTATGACTTCAGTTTTATAGATAGTTTTGACAGCAAATGATACCTTATAGACTCCGATACTTGTGAAAATGTACATTCAAACTGTAGTTCCACAAAAAGCCGTGTTTCAAGTGTTTGATATTAAATTGTCTGTTGTCTATATTTAGTTTTAAACTTTTTAATGGTTATTTGCTTATAATTATCGCTCAGAATTTTTTTTTCGTTTCTATCAAATGAAATTGTATGAAACTAAGAATACCTACACAGCACTAAAATAAGTATTGCTCTACACAGATGAAAAAAGGCGTTTGACAATTGTATTAAAAATGTTGACAATATATATACATTAATATCGTTCTTAACTAGGCACTCAATCCAGAATAAAACTTGAAAACATTAGAGCCATGTTTCATGTATGTTTACCTAAATATATCTGTAAATGTAAGATTTTGAATGCTGAAGGGAAGTGAAGCGTTGAAAATCAATAAGATAAATATTTATGATAAAAATCACACGAGACTATAGATTTTTTTTTAAAAAAATTCAGTTTTCTCATTACATGTATCTTTTTTTTTAGACAGTCAAATAAGCAAAAGCTTTTGTATATTCTCACCTTGGGTACAGAGACATGTGATGAGTCACGTGGTGGCAGCTTGGGAGGTTTATCTCGTGGAATACTCGAAGAACGTGAGGACGTTCTTGGATGAGGCACGCTATATGGGTCCTCCTCAGGAACAGGGAGTCGAGGACGGTCGAACATAGTTGTTAAATTGGGGACGCTCTGTTTCTTAGAAACTACAAAATATATTTAAAAAATAAAATAAAACAAACATTAATCGTTGCATTGACTGAGGTGGTCATAATTGCACGAAACAATATGTATGTACGAGGGCTGTTCAAAAAATACGTGGACTGACGTCATAAAACAAAATGTACTTTATTTAGAAGTTACAGGTCTGAGATCCCTTCAAAGTACTCTCCTCCCCAACGCACACACTTATCCCAACGGTGTTTCCACTTGTTGAAACAGTCCTGGTACGCTTCTTTTGTAATGTCCTCCAACTCCTTCGTCGCATTTGCCCTAATCTCGGGAATCGTCTCAAATCTTCTTCCTTTCAAGGGTCTTTTGAGTTTGGGGAACAAGAAAAATTGCAAGGAGCAAGGTCAGGTGAGTAGGGGGGTGGGAAAGAACAGTGATCGAGTGTTTGGCCAAAAACTCACGAGTTCTAAGGCACAAATTTTGCAGCAACGCGGTGCATCTTCAATTTTTCGGTCAAAATCTCGTAACAAGATCCAACTGATATCCCACTCTTCAGCAAGCTCCCTGACAGTCAGTCGTCGATTTGCCCGCACCAGGGTGTTGATTTTGTCGACGTGTGGGTCGTCAGTTGACGTGGAAGGACGTTCAAGACGCTCGTCATCTTCAATGGACTGTCGGCCATCCTTAAAACGTTCATACCACTTGAAACATGCCGTACGCTTCATAGCAACATCCCCGTAAGCCATGTTAAGCATAGCAAAAGTTTCAGTCGCAGATTTTTCAAGTTTAACACAAAATTTCACAGCAAGTCGTTGCTCCTTCAGGTCATTCATTTTGAAATCTGCCAAACGAAAAAATCGCACTTCACTTAAAACCGCGTAGCTAATACACAAATGAAGATATCTGCAATCGGAAAATGGCGTCTTAATCAGCTGATCTGTGCAAACCTAGCGACACCAAGCGGATTCCCCTGGAACCAACTGGAGCCGCGCAATTCAAACAGTCCGCGTATTTTTTGAACAGACCTCGTATGTATGTATGTATATACACACACACACACACACACACAAAGGAGTTTACAATTAGAATGTGTGAATATTTGTATCGGGCAATATCCATGATGACATAGATTGTCGGTACACTGAAGCTTCAGACAAGCTATATCACACCAATAGCTGCAAAGCAGGCTTACTGTAAACAAGGCTAACTTGTATTAACTACTTTCTCGTATGGTTTCAACATTCTTGAACTCAAAAGTTTCAACTAATAGATTTTCAAACCGGGTTAAGATATATTTTAGGTTTATACTTAAATGTAGATGTTTATTAACAATTAAGAACATGAATAAGAGGATTATAACGTTTGTTGCTGCTCATGGCAAAAAAAGATGATAATAAGTAATGGATAATTAAATCAATAAATAAACCAAATATATTTACATATAAGTGTACGTGGGACTAATACGCAGTTTAAAAAGCAGAAGCTTTATGAAAGAAAGAAAGTACCCAGCATGGTCACATGGTTTCCGTGCTCGACTCGTCGCGAGTTCGAATCCCCGTCACACAAAATACGCGTTATAATGTGACGATTAATCCAATTATTCATTGATAAAAAAGTTATCTAAGAGTTGGCAGTGGGTGGTGATGACTAGACGTCTTCCGTTTAGCCCTACAGTGCTAAATTAGGGACGGCTAGCACAGATAACCCTCGTGTATCTTTGCGCAAAATTCAAAAACAAAGTCGAATAGTGCAAGATAACGAACTCATTAACCTGAACAGATTTTTCTTGTACCGACTGTGAACATTTAATTAAAACAAAATCCAAAATACTACAAGTGATATTCTATAACATAAAAACTGTATCTGAAAAATTATAAGCTTCAACACCTTCGACACAAGTGTGGGCTAAAGTTGTTACGTATTATAATACAATTTTTGTGGACATCAAGCGCACGTAAAGAGCAGTCCTAGAAATACTAAGCCTTAAACGTCACTATTACAAGAGCATGAAAAATAGATTTATAGTTGTTTTTCATAAGAGTACTTTCTAAAAATTAAGATGAATAAAATGATCACCATTCATATATTTCACAAACGAGAAGAAAGCTGTTTTGAAATTATATACATCTGTGCTTATTGAGTTAATATTTCCTGAAGTTAATTATTACATATTTATTTTAATCAAGAAAACGTATTTTATTTACTTAATAAGTTGCGTATTTTAAGGTAAATAGAATTTATCATTAAACATCTTCATTGTCTTTTTTTGCAGAAACAGCAAAACAAATTTCGGTTTCTCCATTTTTCACCATTAATTAAAAATATGCAGATATTATCCGAAATAAAACAGGAAAAACATGATCATCAGATGAACTGAAGCACGTTCATTTCTTTGATTCAATAACTGTTTCTCAAAGAATTGAGCTAAATATACTATGTCAATAAACACCATGCTTAATACATTAATGAAAATAAATAAAATAAAATAAAAAAGGTTTGACGTGAAATTCTGATTGAAATGCTATTAATAAAACTGTTACTATTCTAATAATTTCAAATTGTTCTTCAATTTATTAAGAACTTTTAAATAATTAGGAACCAAAAATACAATAACTTTACTCAAAATCGAGAAACTATGAGCAAAAAGTACTTAACTTACAAATATGAAAGAATAGACTTACTTAGTGGCAGTTTAGATTTAAGCATGTCCAGTGCTACGATATTTATTATCATTACCCAACAAGGACATTCTAGGATTTCTGAAGAATCTTTAACAAACGACACAGCAGAGATGCATTGACTTTCTAATTTTCTACGGTCGGGATAAGCTCTTCTAATTTCTCTACTAACATTATTTTGGAACTTTTTCATGTCAAACAACTGAAAAAAGAATAGAAAAAAATAACAAAACTGCGAAAAGAGAAGTTTTATATCAGAAGATACACATGACGAGAATAAATCAACTCAGTATGTTTGAATCATGTTGAAAAACCAAAATAACAAATATTGAAATAATTTTGGTCTTCAGGATTAGTTTATCACTTTCAACGAACAAAACACTATTCCTTTTAAAATGCCCCCAGTGGCATAGCAAGATGTCTACGGACTTACAACGCTAGAAACTGGGTTTCAAAGCCCGTGGTGGGTAGAGCACAGCTAGCCCATTGTGTAGCTTTGTTTGTGTTTTGTACTTCAGCATGAACCTACATAAAGAGCTACTTGTGCTCTGCCCACCACGAGTATCGAAACCCAGTTGTTTCTAGCGTTGTAAGTCCACAAATGTATCTCTATGCCGCTGAAGAGGTAGCTTTGTGCAAAGAAAGAATACAAAACATTTTAATATACAACTTAATTTCATACTGTAGCTATTAAATATCAACAAGTATGTTTACTAAAACAGTTTCTACTCACGTAATAAATAATACTTAAATATTCATAAGTTAAATGACAAAATACAAACTATTATGGAGATAAAGTGATCAGAAAATATTGGCAACACAAACATTTATATGTCAAAAATTGAATCTTCCGTGATACTTGATTGATAAGATCACTGTTAATTATTTACGCTAGTAAGTAATTATATTTTAAAACTAATCTAATCAGTACCATATGTATTATTGTTCTGTCCTACCCCAATACAGCGGCTACGGTCTTAAAGTACAAGCGAATTATGTTAGTTTTTGTGGCAATGAGACTCGAAACTTGAACCCTCGAGTTTAGTCACGTCAGTTATGAATCCATACCAAGTTGTAGTAAGGCCCGTCATGGCCAGGTGGTTAAAGCACTCGACTCGTAATCCGAGGGTCGCGGGTTCGAAACCTCGCCACACCAAATATGCTCGTCCTTTCAACCGTGTGGACATTATAAAGTGACAGTGAATCCCACTATTCGTTGGTAAAAGAGAAGCCCAAAAGTTGACGGTGGGTGGTGATGACCAGCTGCCTTCCCTCTAGTCTTACACTGCTAAATTAGGGACGGTTAGCGCAGATAGCCCTCGTGTTGCTTTGCGCAAAATTCAAAACAAACCAAACAAGCTGTAGTTCTAAATATATAATTTTGTCTGATATTATAAATCGCATTTTACCTTCACCGCTTTCTCTAATTCCAGTTGTCCGTTATTCTTTATAATATCGGAGGATATTGACGTTTCTGCATTGCTGAATTCTTTAACGTATACATTACATTTGCTGACTCGTTTCATCATGATATTACCACCGTCGTCCATCTTGAATTTCACCCCCTGATGATGTGGAAAAAACAAAAGAAATTTGTGTTATTTCAAGATAGCTAAACATTTTTTAGACTGAAATTGTATACCTCGATTCAAAAGACAGCTTCAACTCTTCCACTTAAGTAACTAAAGGTACACCTTCAATAAATACAATTGATATCATAATGTTTAATAAACAATAGATATGAGCACGTACGAAGTGCTGCTATGTTAAACAATAAATGATAGCCATTTTATTAGATTTTTTTAAGACTGATAATTAGTATGTATAATTATTATATACGGACTTTTCTCTCCGTTAAAATAATTTTATTTGTGAGCCTTAGGCCCTCTTACCGAAGCCTTCATCTGTCAACAATGCATTGAGCGAGAAAGGATCCAGTAAGAAGACCAAAGGCTCGCAAATAAAACTATTTTAACTTAGAAAAAAGATTGTGTATAATTCTACGCATTTTATTAGATGTTAAATATGCAAATCTATATTCAAGTTTACTCAGTGAAATAGTTTTCAACAATTTATTTTAATAGTATGTCATGATGGTTCCCTGACAAAGTACGTTAAGAAAATAATCGATACAAGTGATTCGCTCTTACATTTTGTGTGTGTATTTGTGTAAAATCTTATTTCATTTTCTTTTCTTTTTTAAAATACCGTAATAATGTGTATTAGACTAGTATATTACTGTATATTTTTAATTGACAAAATTCTCTTTTGAAACGAACATATATTTTTGAACATTTTTTAAGACGACATTATGTGTCTTCAGCTGCACAACTTATATAAATGATAAATCGCTCAGTAATAAATGTTGACCTAGTAGGTATGTCTGCATGAGACGCCTACGTGTAAGTTTCGAGACACGTGGTGTCCGGCACGTGACACTAGTCAGTGCACCCAGCACAGCACCGCCTATCAGCGAAGTAATGATTGACTGTGTTGTCACTCTCACAAAAAGTACACCAGAAATTTTTTTAAAAATGTTGATAACCCCGTTACGTAGTTTAACCTTCACATGACCGAATAACTCTGGCTAAAAAAGTAATACTAAAAAAAAAAAGAAATCCTAACTGCATCCAGGTTTATTTTAACCACTTAACTAACTGGTTAGTTAGTTTCACTGGCATGGGTGAACGTAATTAGGGAGTATTGAACTGATCTAGCTATTTTACTAGTAAATTAAAATTCCGACAAGTTCTAGGTGATTATTAGTTAAAGGATCTGCTCGTGGTTTACGTAAATAACATATCTGGCCCTATTATGGTACATAATGACAAAATATTGGTTCATAATTTCAGTCTAACTTTATTATACATTGTAGTCTAACCTCACAGAAAAAGAAGTTTAACAAGTCAAGAAGATGTAAATTTTAACACTTACGTTGCCAATATGTCGTTTAACTTCCTCGGTTTCAGAATCCCTCATAGGATTGTCAAATCCACAGAGGCCAATTCTGTGAAATGTTTAAAATATGAATATTTTGTTAATTAAAATAACGTGTCTACAGCACAAAATTCGATACAAATGTGGACGTTATATTTTGAGTAAGATACTCTTTCATAAGACGAGGTCACTGATAAAACAAGACTTCACTGTTGACAAGAGATTTAATTGTGTTCATCAAATAAATTACATTTGTAGATATAATTGATAATGCAAAACTTTGCTTTCATAGACATTGCAATGTTTTACTTTCCTAATAAAACAAAATATAAGCTATTGAAATAACTAACCTATAACCATCGAACCCATCATCCGATCCATTAACAGTTAAGACAGGCGTTCTTGCGTATGCCTTGGCTACTCGTCGATTCCTTTCCATACATATCACTTTTGCCCAGATTTCGTCATCAATCTGGCCCCACTTGTTTAGAACTTCTTGTATGTGATCCTAAAATAAAGAGCTGGTGATAGAACTTTTGTCTCGCTTTAAGTGATTGTAACTAGTTTTATATTAATCATTCTTTGACTTGGTGTTACTTTTTACTGCTAAAAAAGATGACGCTGCCTTTTTAGTATAACATTTTTATTATTGCTTTTGTGTAGAAATATATAAATCCTTAATAGGTAAACATTTCAACTTACATTTTTCTGTTATCACAAACGCTCTGTTTCTCTCTTCATTTGTTGTTATTTTTTATTTTAATTAGTTTAGCTTTAATAACTTAAGAATAGTTTGCAGTTAAAAATTAAGACGTATCTCTCACGTTTAATAATTTTTCACGATATATAAAATTACTGTACAACAGTGTCAAAACACGTTTACAGAGTAGCTGAAAATACATTTTATCTATTACCAATGAGTAATTCTCTGAAATGAAAAATATTTTATAAAAAAATCTCGAATTTCTAAGTTTTTATATAATATTGAAATATAAATACAAAATGAAGAACATAATTTGAAGAAAATTATATGATCAGATTTTTATTGATTTCTTATGTTAAGTTACTTTTCTTTATTCTATCATATACTACAATATCAAACGTATAAGAACATCACACCCACGTCCAATCTTGGGCCTAAACTCACAGAATTTGGATTTTAATATTATGGTGCATTCTACGTTAGGATTGTGGAAATTTTACACTGAAATAGAAAACAGTTAAATAAAATATCGCAGATAAAAGTGCTCAAGGAACTTTAAAGTGGAATGCGCAAGCAACATTGGTGGTGTGAATTTCTAAGACATTTTCAGAGTACTTGCACATTTCCACTGTAGGTTGTACTGAAGAAATGGAACACCACTGAATACATTTATGTGAAATGTTGCTACGTTCATCCAGAATTATGCATTTCTTGGTATATGCGAAATTCGTAACGTGAGTGAGGCGAAAACCACACAACTAACATTAAATCTATCATCTAGAACTTTTGGTAGGGTAGAAAAGTAGAACATAAATGAACAACACTCTAATTGTCGGACTCACAAGACAGACTGAGGTTCATAAGCTTCTCGTCAGAACAATGACTGCAAGAAGCCAACTCAGCTGTCATAATTGAAGAACAATGGAAATTCATTACATAACGTTCACTGTTTATTTCGAACTGAGAAGCTAAGATTTTATGACAACCTAGACAACATACTGAACATGGATGAGTGTTTCCATCTTTGTGGAATCGTAGCATCGTGGATTATAAATTGCTGTAATTTAGTTATCTGCTAATGATAAACAGATTTATGAGTGTTCACACCTTGCCTGCAGTGTAGGATTTATATGGAGTAGGACCATTTCTTTTCCTGAATGATAGTGCTCCGAATTATAGAAAATGGCTGGATTGTGCACCTGGTAGTTAGCGTGAGAAACAGTGAATTCGAGTGTTCAGAGTTTTTAACCAGTTGCTGCCACATCGCTTCCCGCACTTCACGTCCTTGTGTAACTGACCTGGCAGGGCCTGCAAGTTAGTGCACTCGACTCAAAATCTGAGAGTCGTGCGTTTGAATCTCTGTTATTGAACATCTTCGTCTTTTAAGCTGAAGGAATGTTATAACTGACGTCAATCCCACTATACGTTGGTAAACGACTAGCCCAAATGTTGGAGGTCGATGATGATGACCAGCTTGCTACTATCTAATTTATCATTACTAAAATAGAAATAGATAGCGCAGAAAACCCTCGTGTAGCTTTGGACAAAATTAAAGAAAAACTTTGTGTAGCTTTGAGCGAAATCCAAAACAAGGAAATCATAAAATGAGCTATATTCAGCACTATGGCTCGAGATAAACGATGATTGGATTTCAAACTTCCTGAATCCAACTGAGTCACTCTGAAATGTCTTCAAATACGACCAAGGGTAAGAACGATTTTGTTTGTCTGTATTTGAATTTTGCGCAAAGTTATAAGAAGGCTATTTGCGCTAGCCGTCCCTAATTTAGCAGTGTAAGAATAAAGGGAAGGCAGCTAGTCATCACCACCCACCGCCAACTTTTGGGCTACTCTTTTGTCATCGAATAGTGGGATTGACCGTCATATTATAGCTCTCCCATGGCTGAAAGAACGAGAATATTTGGGGTGACAAGGACTCGAAATCACGAACCTCATTTTACAGGACGAGCGCCGTAACCACCTGGCCATGCCGGGCCTAGGTAAAAATGAAGATAGTTAATTACTATTACACTTGAACCGAACTGCAAGGGTAAAGCTATTGGAGAATGTCTAAGGGCTCGAACTGTGAAACAAATCACTACGTTTTGAAATGTACTACCCCATTACCTTTGGTAGCATGATGTTCACTTATTATGGATATCACTCAACACGTGGATTGAAACAACACTTAAAGTGGGTCTGGCTCAACACTGTATTAAAATAGCATATAATCTGTGTCAATTATCTAAATACATTTGTGGAAAGCATGAGATAATTTCACATACAGTCCACGAGATCTTGCTATGCTTTATTTAATTTGTGTGATCCTTAAATAATATTTTAACGCTAGCCTTTGTATAATTTATTGTATTTGCCATTCTTAACCACCTCTATTGTCATTACCTCTCTGGTCTTCTTCAAAAGATGGCGAGTGTTCATAGAACGCGTCAGTGAGCAATAATCTTACACGTTTATGACACGCTTCATCATAACAAATAGAAAAAAACAATTCATTTTATTCTTTACTAACAATGCTCTGATCATTATAAAGTTTGAAGTTTAATGAATCAAGTGTGGCAGGTTTCGTCATTAAAGAGCTACAAAATGTCAAGTAAACCACATTTAACGCTAACAAGCACAGAAACTTTCAATTGACCACATTGACCATAAGGTCACGCCTCTTGCCTTTCTAAGCTCATTTTTAATTGGGTTACATGGAAAAAGCAGCGCTCTCTATTGCTAGTTATTCATAGCTCGAGGCGTCACGTACTAGCCACGTTCGTTCACAAAGCTGGATCTCTAAAATTAGGTTTGTAAAATAAAAGTGAAAATGTATATTTTATTAAACAATTTTTCTTAAACCTACTTCACTGCGATGAGAAAACTCACATTAAATAATGGTCAAACTACTGATATGTGCTTAAAATTAAGTTTCGTAAGTGCTTCTAAACAATTTGAAAACAAACAAAAACACTCGAAGTAACAATTTTTGGCGACACTGAAAATATCTACTGGTTAAATATGTACAACTTGTGATTTATTTAACTATTCATGCTTCATAAAGTAATTTCAGTATAAAGATTAGTTAAAGCCCATGGCAAAAGGTATCTTAAATTCTTTCGCAAATATTTTCAAAACTAACAGAGCTCAACGTTTATATTTTAACAGATCTAAGCTGTCTTGCTCCAATTGAACTGTTAATGGAAAATGTTTCGAGCCATAAATATTACAACTAAATTTGATGGCTGTACTACCATGCAATCATCAAAATGTGCAATTTTACTAATCTGGGCGACTGCCCGTTTCGGATAGTTGACCAAGTAAGGCCAACAGCTGAAATACATCTGCCCCGGAGGAACAGTTTAAACACATCTAATAAATTTCCAGTTTTATATATTTTGTGAAGTTGGCATGAATACTACAGTAGAATTAGATCTGCAAAGCAAAACAAAGTAGCACCCAAGTACTAATATATTTGCACAGATAATATATTAGTCAAACTATCTAATCCAAATGTTATTACGAAACTTGTTTTTGTAGTTTGTTTGATTTTTAATTCTTTTTTCTGTAAAAATTTTGTGCACAGCAGCTTTAGGGCTACCTACTGCTTTGCACAGAATCCATGAATGTAAAAACAATAGATGAAACAGGAGGCAGCTAGTCAAAACAATCCAACCCAACGCTTGGCTATAATTTACCAACAAAAAATGGAATTGATCAGAATATTATAACGCTCACCGTGGCTGAAAATATGAGAATGTTCTGTGACATAATTCACGAAATACAGAAATATAGAGATATGTATATCATTCTACGTTACTGAATGAAGTAAAAGAAGCTAAGAAAGTTGTATAAAAAATATACCAGTGCGAATGAGCTTATTCAATATAACTACCATTTCTGGCAGAATAAATACACGGTTAATTTTCATCATGTAACAATTATGTTAAACTCGCCAATATTTCCATCGTGTACTAATCAGTGTAAGGAAAACCTCTACACCAATGATTTTCGTTCGTGTTACATCACTCTTGAATAAAAGCCTTTGACTACAATTTTTTTCTTTAATAGTTATCATGGGAACGTATATAAATGCCTGATCACAAACAAAATGGAGATACGATAAGCGTCAATTTTTCATTTCAGAGTGGACGACCTTCGAGAGATAACGGGAAATAGTACAAACTTGTTGTACCTTGACCCAATTTTTTGGTAGCTTTAGAACTGCTCGAGTTCAACCGGAACTTTCAGCCAAAAACCACACAATGTTTTGCCAAGGATATCTTCTTTCTAGATTTCACCACAAGGTGGTCGGGGCAGGTTTTAAATTAAAATTACTCACTTGGCTTAGGTCTCATGACTTCTAGTCCGTGATAACATGATGGTGGGGTTAAATGGCTTTGTCATTAAAACTCACAATTTACCTGAACTTTCACACCGAAAATCACACAAACATATTAAATTGGTTGAAACAAAATCAGTTAAGCCTTCACCTGCATATTTCCCAATTATAAGTAAATATATTTTGAACAATAACAAGATCAGACAAGCCCATAGAAAACTTCAAATTTACTAATTAAACAATGACATGAAAAAGTAAACTTCTGCAAGAAGAACAATTATCTTTGTCAATGGCGCAAATTGATGGGAATGGGGTCTGGGCACTGCAACCGCCTTAATTTTTTAATTTTTTTTTAGAAATGTAAAACGTGTGGTTAATAAGATATATTAATAATTTCTCATAAACATTAATATGTACAAAGTATCAATTTCCATGTGTGTCTGTTTTTGTTGTTGTTTTGTTCCTTATAGGTCTCCCCTGGCTCTTGTGTAGTTATTACAGTTGTTATATGAATTCCGAAACTAGCTACGTCATCAACAGTTCATATATTTTGAAGGAATTTTCAGTGATAAACACTGACTCCCTAAGGTATTGCTGAAATGGTGCTAGTTATCCTCGTTGATTTCATTTACTGTGCAAAAGGCATTTAAGTTTTATCACTAAGTGAGAAAATCAAACCTTTATTAAAACACCTCGAAGTGTGCGCGATTTTATCACAGTGACATTTTTTTGTATGTGTTAGTATATTAGTTCTGAGGCTAATCTTGTTATCTTTAAAAAAGGTTGCTAGAATTATTATAATAGCTAGAAACCAAAGGTTTATTTGATTTTCACGTCTTTCTTTCTATGCTCTCGAATTCGATTTAATATTCTTATAAACTGCAAAGAAGTTTTGTACCTTTTAATACTCAACAATCTGCAGCAGATTTTCGTTAAGTCAGACATCGTAAACTGTTGCTACGTACGTACATACTTAATTTAGCCTACGTTACAAAATGTAGGCATAATAATTTTAACAAAATGGACATTTATACTTGACTATATATGTACAAAATATGTTTCAGTCTTAAACATTTATTTTTGAGGCTGTGAATTTTATTCCTTGTAAAAAAAATCCTTGTTTTTCAGCAAATTTAATATTTAATAGCATACATTCCACAAAGAAAATGCCCTAGTTTTCACAAATAATGCTCTACCCTTTATACATTTAGAATCTTACGTTTGCGTTTCAATATATTGTTTAGAGTCCATAATTCGTTACAAAAATTCAGATAAAGAGAGCTTTTTCTCATAATTAGTTTCGTAATTTTTTTGCTTCATTTGTTTTCTCAGAGTTATAATATTTGTTATGACCAAATAATTTACTATATCGTTCGTGATTGTTAAATCACTACCTTGTCAACTTTTGGCAAAGTTATATTTAAGTTAATTGTTAAGTATACAAGGACGGATAAAAAGTGATATATGCATACATACATTTCTGGCACTATACGAAACGTAAAAGAGGTTAATCAAAGCACAAATTTTACCTATAACGCCCTTGTTCTTTGGCAAGGTGTGGCTTGCATAATATTGAACTGGTCTGCTGATATATTTAAGACAATTACATACAATAATACACATAGCACAAGTTGTAGAACGAGGTACGCTAATTCTCTGTTGTAAGTTTAGTTTTTTATATGGTTACCTAAATATTGTTCTACACATTGTTGCACACTGTTATTTACAAACACAAGATGGTTCCTTCAAACGTAGTAATAAACTGAAACGTAAAAATAACACAAATAAAGGAAAATATTAATTACTATACGTTAAATATTCTTTTGCAAGACTTTTTGTGGCAAATAAAAATTAGTTTGTATTGGTAGTTTTATTACAGATAACGAACATTTTTTACCCAGTAAAAAGTATTGTTTCATTGTACTTTATAGAATATGCTTAAATTGTTCTATTTCAAAAAAATATATTATTATGCTTAATATTTGTATATTTGGCTCTACGTTCATTTACCTGCTTCAGAAAAGAACGGAAATTTGTAAATTAAAACACGAGTTGTTTTGTCCATACCTCACCTATAATTATCTTAATGATAAGTGTTCAAACGGTTACCTTAGGGCCTTATTTTCTTACGTAACTTTCAAGGTTTAAATAAGAGGCAGACAAGATTCCATTTTAATAACTTACGTAGCCTAACGAAATGCAAGCATTATGTTTAACGTCATATTAAATACATCATTAGATCAACTAGTGAATACAACCACGATGACCCACCTTTTTTTTTTTTTTTCAGTTTTCACAAATAGATAGGCAAAAATCATCATGCCCTTAGTGTCAGAAGAACTGCTCGCAATCAGCGCATTAGGTTAAAATTTTAAATTTAAGCTAACACAATAATTTGTTTTGTAAAAGGCCGAGTTATATTATAATCTTCACATGCATTTAATGAATTACCAATGAAACATTGAACCTAAACATTCTTAGAAACAAAATACGCTAAATATCAAGCTACTGTTTATGAGATGGTCAAAATTGGATTAACTGTTGATTAGTTATAAGTAGTTATCACCATTTGTAACTCACATCCACCAATGACTCTGTGATAAGCTTGAGAGCTCATATTTCTAAAAATTTTGAGTAAGATAATCGCTAAGCTTACATCGCAAGTATTTTATTGTGCAGCTTTGAGGAAAACGAATAAAATTTATAAGAAAAAATTCTAAAGTCATGCTATATTTTTTATTTAAAAAAGACAAATCTATAGTAATTTTGTCAATTCTACAACTAGCATATACCTAATTTTAAAATAAAAACAAAAGTGAAATAGCTACCATACTATCTGAAACTTTGACGTACGTAAATTACTGATATGATTCATAAAGATGTTAGGTAGACTTAGGCCAAATTGAGATTATAAATATTTTAAGTTTTCGAAATTCCAGTCTATAAATGAAAATGTTGTAATAATTACATTTTTGTTTTGCCAAGACTTTATAAATTGTGTTACTTGCTACTTGTGTAAAGAATCGTGAAAAATGAAACAATTTGTTAACCTATGAAAAATATTTAGAAAGTTCCATTAAATGTAAAATTATATGCAAATATACATAATTTAAATACGTGCGAGTATATGACTTGCTGGACGTCTTTATATTACGATAGTAAAGAATATACAAAGAAAACATTAAATAAAAATAATTATTATTCAATTATTTCTAAACGAAGACAGGGTATGTTCGAAATAAATATATTTTAAAGAATGAGGTCTACGACACGAAAATTCCTTATTAATTACTATTCGGCGACCACTAGATGTCGCTACTGGGTTATTCGGGAGGTCCCGGATAGGAAGGTTTAGAAGGTATGCGAATAATGAAAGTTAGTACTGTTCTTGGAGACTGTCCAGAAAGCACAAACAGATAATGGCCTTGAGGGCGATGTATAGTCTTTTTATTTTAACTTCTCTAATCCGCATATTTTACCTTTTTTCTTCACGCACTCGTGTAAATATAACTCAAATGATATGGATATAAACATGATTCAAATAACGACATGACTTTATTGAGCAAACAAAATTGGTAGTTTTGATGTACTTTAATTAACCAAGTGGTTTCTAGACATTTAAGGGCAAGAATTTTCTATTATTATTATTCAAAGACTTAAAACAAATACTTATCGACAATATATGTAGAAATGCAGTTGTTTTTAAACAATAGAATGGGATTCAAGCTGCTAGTATTCCAATCAAAACACCTTAGATGTGAAGAAAAGGTGCGGCTAATAAAGGTTTGAGTGTGTGACTTAAAGGAATGAAATAAAAAACATTGGCAGCAAAACTGGTAGTTACAATTATAGCATTGATACAAATTTTACGAAAATATTCATTCATGAATGAGTCAGGCTGCATTTTCAGATCAACTGGGGTATCACGGCGTATAAAACAAAATATGCGGCCTAGCTAACTAATAATAGGGCATTGACTGTAAAATCTGTATAAGTTCTATGAGTAACTACCAGTCTGGCTTCCAGTTTTGATTTCATTTCTTTAAGTTGCACACTCAATCTTTTTTTTTTTTCCCACACACAAGATTTTTTTTTGATTTGATATTATGACTTTTGTTAATACACACCAACAAACTACAACAAGTAAGAAATTAACACTCGATAGTAACCCACATTATTTGGAAAAGACCCATACTTTAAAGAACCAACCAGTTTCTTTAAAACATGTGGTAGTTTTCCTCTCTAAAACAGTGTAATTAGCTTTTTTTTATAGTAAGATCATGAAATTTGAATTAACAACCTCTTGTCATAGACCTCATGCAATCGGTACAGCCATGTCAAATATCATTATTTATGCTAAAGCTACTATCATGTGACGATAAACACTCTTTAATTAGGATGATTTAATAAGATTTCATAAATTTTGCTGAAAGTTTGATAATAAATAATAGCCGTCCACATGTATGATTCTTTTGTAAACGTAATCTAGAAACTGTTAATCCAGTTTGCTTGGTCTAATCAATAGTTGTGTATCTGCACGGCCTTACCTCATATTTTTGCTGCTATGAATCAACTAATTAATCCCAATCACAAAAAAATTAAAAATCGTCCAATTTTACACTTAGAAGAAGATGTAGTAAAAATTTAGACCGATACCTCACGTGAGTTTTTGCGAAGAACGGTTTTTGTTGAATAACTGTACACGTGGCTTGCCCCCCAGTGACTCAGCGGTATGTCTGCGAACTTACAACACTAAAACCGGGTTTCGATACCCGTGGTGGGCAGAATACGGATAGCCCATTGAGTAGCGTTTTGCTTAATTCAAAACAACAACAACATGTGGCTTATATTTACAGAAGTTGAGACTGAAGGTTGAAAACATGTATTAATGTACCAAATGTGAAAGAAAAAATCATAAAAGTTTTTTTGTCAAGTAAAGTTTCTGTACTTTGGTGCGAGAAAAGAAAAATAGAAAGAAACTCAACCAATATTTGTAATGTTATATCTCGGATATTTCTTAATAAATTACCTTGAAATCTGACATGTGAAACAAGAATCCAATAGAGCACATTCACTGAATGTATGTGATACTTTGGATTACCACAGTCCGGTATACAGAAAATGGATATTCACTAAACTATCATATTACTCCAGTTTAATAACACTGTGGGTACTGCAACAGATCGTTTTGGCCGCTCGGCACACTATTGTGTCTTGTTCCAAATGTCATCAGTAAAATAATGCCCTTTGCTAGTACAGCGGTAAGTCTATGGATTTACAACTCTAAAATCAGGGGTTTAATTCCCCTCGGTGGGCTCACCTCAGCAGGTAGCCCCATGTGGCTTTGCTATAGGAAAACACAAAACACACAAATAGTAAAATAATAACTATACAAAATGGTTTAACTCAGCTGCCCTTGTTGTATATGCTACGCTTTAAATTGACTACCATTGTTGCGTATCGTGTGCTATAACTTAGCTGCATTTGTTCGATATTCTAACTTAAGATGCCACTGTTTGTACATTATACGCTTTGTTATTGGTACGCACTCTATAATCTAACTGTAACGTCATATTCATGAAGATTTGTTTGTTCAAAAAGATTAGCTATTAAATAATTTTTAGAAATTACTCAACAATACGTTTATTCAATAATTACTTAAATTATTCAATACCGCAGTTACTATACTGAGTATTCATTGTAAAACTAAATACGCAGCATTGTTACTTTCAAAACGTTTCTTAAAATATACATAGAACTTTATTTTTCGAAAGCTTGTTAGATATTGCAGGTAGAGTTAATACAACAAAACCTGATAGGTCTTAAATAAAATTTTCTCCAAGATATCACAATTATAATGATATAGCTACTCTCAACATTAGAGCATTCATTGTGGTTAATTATAAAGTATAAACGACTTCTAAGAATAAAGAAATTTTCTCTTAAGTGTCCCCAGTGATTCAGCTGTAAACCTACAGACTTACAAGTCCAGGGTTATATTCACTGCGCAGAGCACAGCGAATAGCCTAATTTAACTTTGCTCTAAAAACAAACACACTTTTAAAATGTTTACATAATTAGAACATACTTTGTTACATTAAATCGCGACTTCTATTTCGAAATATAAAAATTCAAATTAGAATAAATTATTAAAGTGGGGGGTCGTTAAATAACTGTTTTTGTTTTATAACAAGTAGTTAAATTTCCGTTTCAAAGCAGGCAATTCAGTAATTTTGGAGAATTAGATATGTTATATTAACAAAAAGTTTGTAAATATAAATTATAAAGTCATGTAACAACCACAACCGATTTAATATTTCCAAAACTGGAATATTCCTCGCAAGTTATGGCGTTGGCAAACAAATGAATATGGATCGACCTTTAGTAGCTGGTGACCCACTGGGACAGCAGTAACTCTACGGATTTACAGCGCTAAGATCAATGGTTCGATTTCCATGATGGACACAACAGATAGCCCGATGTAGTTTTTGCTATAAGAAAAAAAAACACAGCGTAGTAGTAAAACCATTCCGAAAAAACAACTGCAACAAGCAGTACTCCAGTCATGATAAGGAAAGTGTAGTGTTGAGAATCCACATACACAAAGCAGTCCAGGGCCCCATGCAAGCATGCTGCAATATAATAAAAAAGGATCTCCACCTGAAAAGGGGATACAAGTCACGTATAGACAAATTGCTTTCACAACATACCCTTTCAGTAATCGCATACTTTAAGCAGCTGGAGAATAAAACAAGTACCCATATGAAGATAAATCGGTCAAGTCCCCTGACGCAGCGCCTATAGTTTTATGCGTGACCAGACGTTCAAACTGACGTTAGGAAACCTTCCTCTACGTTCCAAGGATAGTTAGTGGAAAGCATACAGAGAGAAGAGGCGTACTTTGGACGTGACAGTCTTCCGATGGAGCATTTTCCAAAGGCATTTACGCTGCAGGGGTATGTATTTTCAAGATGCCTTATTGTCAAGCAGAGCAGAGACTCATGTAACGACATAGATTTCAACGACATTGTACTGCTCAGGCTCAGAAATTCTTTAAATATAACGTACTCAACCTCCATACAAAAGGATGCCAGAAATAAACAAAAGAAAGATGCTCGTTATCTTTTTGATCATCATAATTACACCTGGTGTTCTGTTTTGATATAGCTTACATAATTTAACATGAAATGGTGACTAATAAATTGAAAATAAAAGTAACAAAAATACAAATATGCTACATCGTGAAATTACCGTGGTTTACAGGTTAAATGAATACATAATTTAACAATTTCTAAGAAGCAGGGATATAATAGAACTTGTCAGGAAAATGTTACTCAGAAGTAATTTGCATTGTATTATACTTGCGAAGTTATTCCGCTAGATCGATTACTTAATATTAAAACGGGTCAAAGTATTTACAACCTAATGAAGGAATTTGTAATTCAAATGAAGGTTTCTCTAGCATAAGGTGATAGTATAAAAAAGCGCGTGTTTCAAGAAGTAAAAATAAATCACCGGTTAGTAAATATACATGACAAAATTCTACCTAAACGGAAGGAAAATTAGGGAACGTCTACTAACAAGCATGGGTTAAAAGATAAACATGACAAAGGTAAACACGCAAAGAAATCAAAATAATCATCCCACATAAAGATGAGACACGTGACCAAGAAAATCATTTTCCGATTGGATAACTAAAATGGCGAGAGAGGGTCAGCGGCGGGGTTATCGAACAACATACCAAATGAATATAGTAAGCTATAAAAATATATGTGATATACCTAAACCGAGTTCTAATATTCGATGTAACTTGATTTAAGAGGTTCACTTTCACATTTATTTATAGGAATAATAAAATATTATGGTGTCACTCTTATCATTGAAATTGGCCGATGTTTTTAAAAGACACCACAACGTTTGAAGGCATAAAATTCCTAATCACGTATAATATTTTTTGGTAATTATCCATGAAATGTCGTTTTATCTAAGTACAGTCGAGACTATAATCGCAACATTGAAATAATTCTTACTTCAACAAGTTGCTTAAATTATATATATATATATATATTATACATTTCGGTTTTAAAACGAAAACAATAAGCTGATAACTTCAATTTATTAATATTGCCATCCAAACTTTCTCATTAAGTCAAATAATAAATTATATTTTATGGGAAAAATTAAGTTCATGGTTTTCTGAAGGTTTTTGGTGTAATTTTGTACTGCCGTACTACCGTAAATATTTATTTATCGAGTATACATTACTCTGTTTCTTAATGTTGGGCCTGGCATGGCCAAGCGCGTAAGGCGTGCGACTCGTAATCCGAGGTCGCGGGTTCGAGCCCGCGTCGCGCTAAACATGCTCGCCCTCCCTGCCGTGGGGGCGTATAAATGACGGTCAATCCTATTATTCGTTGGTAAAAGAGTAGCCTAACGGTTGGTGGTGTTGAATAGCTGCCTTCCCTCTCGTCTTACACTGCTAAATTAGGGACGGCTAGCACAGATAGCCCTCAAGTAGCTTTGTGCAAAATTCCAAAACAAACAAACAAAACAATTCTTAATGTTTTTGTGAATGACATGAAATGGAGAATTTTAAACTGCTTTTGGTCTTTTGTCTCTTCTCATTTTATTCTGTTTTAAATGGATGTGAAAACAGGTAAACAGGACAAAGAATACAACTAAGCGATTTTGGAGTTCCCTTTGGCATTTGCTTCTTTAAGTTATTATTTCTAGCCATCTATCGGTGATATATTACTTCTTAAGTAGTTTGATTTATTTTAAATTTCGCGCAAAGTTACGCTAAAGGTATCTGCGTTAGCGGTCCCTAATTCAGCAGCGTAAGACTAGAGGGAAGGTAGCTACCTAGTCATCACCACCCACCGCCAGTTCTTGGGCTACTCTTTTACCAACAAATAGTGGGACTGACCGTCACATTATAAAGCTCTCACGGCTGAAAGGGCAAGCATGTTTAGAGTGATGGAATTCGAACCCGCGATCTTCATATTACAAGTCGAGTGCTTTAACCACCTGGCCATGCCGGGACCTTTTTTATTAAGAAGCTTACATGAACCAACTTCAATTTGCAGTAATAACTACTGACCATATAACAATAGTAACTACGTACCATGTAACAAAGAAAGTTAAAACACGCCTGTTTTTGACAGCAATCGAAGCAAGAAATCTGTCTTTTACACCAGCAAGAACACAAGTGCGATCTTTGAACCTACGCTTTCGTCATTAACGTTTCTGACGCGACCAGTAAAGGCGAGATTGACAGTGGAAGATGGTATTTGAGACGTAAAACAAAAAGTAAACAAACTGAGTAAAAAAGTTGTTTTTGAATTAAGCATAAAGCTACTCAATGGGCTATCTGTGCTCTGCCCACCACGGGTATCGAAACCCGGTTTTTAGCGTTATAAGTCCGCAGACATACCGCTGAGCCACTGGGTGGCCTGAGTAAAATATATGACCGGCTAAAAACGATTGTTTGTTTGTTTTTTGAATTTCGCACAAAGCTACTCAAGGGTTATCTGTGCTAGCCGTCCCTAATTTAGCAGTGTAAGACTAGAGGGAAGGCAGCTATTTATCACCACCCACCGCCAGCTCTTGGGCTACTCTTTTACCAACGAATAGTGCGATTGACCGTCACATTATAACGCCCCCACGGCTGAAAGAGCGACTATGTTTGGCGCGACGAGGATGCGAACCCGCGACCCTCAGATTACGAGTCGCACGCCTTAACATGCTTGGCCATGCCGGGCCCAGGCTAAAAACGAAACCAAAAGTTCTCGCGCAAGACGTACATTTTAGCTTTTTTGCTACTATTGCATTACATAAATAACCACACAAATAACAAGTCGATAAACTCAGCCACCGAAATTTACTCGTGGCTAAGAAATTTCAGAAATGTCAATTTTATTAGAAGTAAAATTCTTAACTGAAAATTTAGGTAAGAATAACTTTATAACTGTCAGACTTAAACACTCCATATAATTGCAAATAAAACAAATTTCCCATTTGGTACTTTAAAGTTAAAGCTACGCAATGGTCTACCTGTGTTCTGCCCACCACAGATAGCGACACCTGGTTTCTAGTGTTGTAAGTCAATGTAAGTTATTAATCATGACATCATAATAATACAATGACACTGTAGTTTTGTTTTTTCATTAACCATGATATCACAATAATATGATAAAACTGGAGAAAGTACTTTTATCTATCTATCTTGTATAATAAAAATAGTATTAGTATAAATATTTAATAATATTTATTAAATATTATTAAATATTTATTAAATATTATTAAATATTTATTAAATATTATTAAATTCAGAATTAAATAAGAAAATGTTTTGTTTTTTTGGAATTAAGAACAAAGCTACACAATGGTCTATCTGTGATCTACCCACCACAAATATCGAAACCTGGTTTCTAGTGTTGCAAGTCCATAGACATTCCGCTGTGCCATTTTGAGGAATGAAAGATATTTTTCCAGTAAACTCCTTCTAGGTTGCATTAGTAGTTCCACTGAACTTCCAGCAAAAATACACGAGACTAGTCACGTTTCATTTAAGATAGTAGACAGTTTATATTAAACTACATAACTTTAACACTAGGCCTTAAGCCTTTTAGTGGAATTTTATGTTTTTCTCTCTCTGATGCTAAATATATTTATCTTATTTTGTATTTAAAAAAGTACACACTCGTTTTTATAAGCGGTTGTCACATATTAATTATAAATACGTAACTTTACACTTTTTTTGATGTGACGGAGATTCGAATCCGTAACCCTCATATTACGAGTCGAGTGCCTTAACCGTCTATCCATGCTGGGCCGCTTAAATATAACCGGAGTTACAATAAAATTTTGAAATCGTGACCACTGTCCATGCCGGGCCAGTTAGGAAATAAAATAACTCAGAGTTTGACTTCTGTTTTATTATAAAAGTGTGACAATCCGTATTGTTCTCTTTTAGATTAATAATAAATTTAGTGTTATTTATGCTTATTTTAAACAAATCTTGGTTATGGAAATACTACTGTTGATTTATTCCATACGTGGCCAGGTAGTTAGGGCACTCGTCTCGCTCTCTGATGGTCGCGAGTTCGAATCCTCGTCACACCAAACATGCTCGCCCTTTAAGCCGTGGTGGCATAATGTTACGGTCAACCCTAATATTCGTTGGTAAAAGGGTGGCCCAAGAGTTGGCGGGTGATGACTAGTTGCCTTCCCTCTAGTCTTACACTAATAAATTATGGACGGTTAGCTTTGAGCGAAATTCCAAAACAAAACAAAAAACCTTACGCATTTGACAAATTCACAGAGCACTAGTAACGATGTATGCAAAAACGGCTCGTTTGGGTTGAGAAAATATTTTACGTAGAAGAGCGAACAACGTTTCGGCTTTCTTCGGTCATCGTCAGGTTCACTAAGAAAGAGGTAACTGACTGGAAGCTGACCACATGTTTGGAAGGGGTTGTGTAACTGAGTGTCGGAATGTAGAGGGCGGTGTTAAATGTTTGAATATATAATTTTATTTTATTATATTTAATATAAGTATAAAGGCGTTCTTTTATATTGGTTTATTTTGGGTTTAAGTTGTTGTATATGTAAGGCTTCTTTAATTTTGCGTTTGTTTATGTTTGTTTCTTTATTTAATATTTGAGTGTTTTCTATGGTTATGTTGTGTTTATTTGACTTGCATATTTGACCTCATAGAATTCACCACGATAAAGACAAACTTCATGTTCAACAACCACAACTATATACAAACAAATGGCTTAAGCATGGGCAACCCAGTATCACCAGTTCTAGCCAATATTTTTATGACACAAGTTGAAATACAAGCAATTAACACAGCATTACATCCACCACTATACTGATACAGATATGTAGATGACACGGTTGCGGGATTCAGATCTACAGAACACACACTTAATTTTTTCAATCACATTAACTCTATACATCCCAACATTAACTTCACATGTGAACAGGAAGAAAGCAATCAAATATCATTTCTTAACCTCAAAATTACAAGAACCAACACACAATTTAAAACAGAAATCCACCAAAAAATCACCCATACTGGACTATACATTCCTTGGGACTCAGCACATGAAACAAAACAAAAACTCAACATACTAAGAAACCAAATAAACAGCCATAAAACTATGCTCACCAGATAAAATTAACGATGAATTAGACAAAATAAAACAATACTTCATCAACATCAATAAGTTTCCTCCACAAACCGTAGAAAACATTATACGCACACACCTGGACAGAAAGCAAAATCGACCAACAAAAGTAAATATATCTCACGAATCAAAAAATCACGAAACCATATACTGCTGCATACCATATATTCCTGACATCAGCAGACAAATAACCAACATTTGGCAAAAACTAGTAACAAAATATGACATTCCAGTTAATACCAAATTTATTCAAAAACCAGGCACAAAACTGAGGTCTATACTATGTAAAAACTACATTGACAAACACCACACCAACATTATTTATAAAATACAATGTGATAACTGCCACGACTTCTATATTGGAGAAAAGTAGAAAAATGGAAACCAGATTCAAAGAACATAAAAAGTCACCTTCACACGTTTTCGAACACTGCAAGTCAAATAAACACAACATAACCATAGAAAACACTCAAATACTAAATAAAGAAACAAACATAAACAAACGCAAAATTAAAGAAGCCTTACTTATACAACAAAATAAACCAATATAAAGGAACGCCTTTATACCTATAATAAATATAATAAAATAAAATTATATATTCAAACATCTAACACCGCCTTCTACATTCCGACACTCAGTTACACAACCCCTTCCAAACATGTGGTCAGCTTCCGGTCAGTTACCTCTTTCTTTTTTTGTGAACCTGACAATGACCGAAAAAGGTTGAAACGTTGTTCGCTCTTCTACGTAAAATATTTTCTCAACCCAAACGAGCCATTTTTGCATATATATTTCTCTACAAGTGGGTTTTCTCGACATCACTGAGCACTAGTAACTACCTATCATGCTAAAACTGACCATCGGAAATAAGCATTGCCTTTAATAAAGTATAACAAGAAATAATTAAAATGACTCAGTGTCATAAAACTAGGTTGTTGTTTTTCATAGATAACTACACTGATTTTAATAAATATCATCAAACAAAACTACACAAAACGCACAATTGCCAGTTTCTTCATGGTGAATTAATTACTTATGAAAAATAATACATTGTAGTCGGCTGTTTACTTTTCTAGCTGAGAAAGTCATGTTAACGTTCAGTTGTTATAACAGCTCTTATAAATGTATGAATGTGCCATCGATAGTGGATATAAATGGCTTGAAGAAACAGGTAGTGTCCATCCATTAAAAGTTTCTTACTAATTTAAATAACACTGGCTATAGTTTAAAAACTTTTTTTTTGTAATTAACTTTTCGCTGTTTGACATAATATCATTGGATTTTGTCCGTGATAATATGAAACTGTGTATACTTGTTATCCAGTGAGCTAGTCTAATGACCTACATTTCAAAGTGTTCTGAAATATCCTGTTTTCTAAACGTTTAACAGCAGGCAACCAGCTCTTATGAGCTATGATCAGATGAGATTACTCTCTATATAAACTAAAATTTTTTTTGTATTATATTCGCTTCATCAAAGTTGGACTTGACAAAAGATTTTTACGCAGTTCGTGAGATTTTCTTATCATTGTTATGTTCAGAGAATAGCTGTGAGCTCTTCTACCTTTCAAACTAGGAACGAATATAAATATAAGTGATGAACTTTGGCATGCTTAACAAATAAATAAGATGTTAGCAATTATTTACTCTCAAGCTATTATACTGTGCGTCTTAATATGCTGTATATTGATTCAGCGTTAAATTTAATTGATTGCAACACTAAATTCCGAGGTTCGATCTCTGCGGCTGTCATAATTCAAATAGCTCACTGAACAAGGCATTTTAATAGAAACATAAACTAAGATTAAAGTAAATGTTTACGGTTTCTTGTTTGGAATGTGGGAAAAAAAGGACCTTCTGTCTTAAGCTTTCGAGTTAAATTTAGCCAATAAAGGTTTACATACAAACTTATTGCTTTATGCTATGCAATCTATCGAATTCCAGGGTGGCCTCTATTGATTAAGATAGCCTGAAAACAGCAGCTATATTATTTGATTGTGCATTAAAATCTGTTTTTATCAACTGTTATGTATGTATAAATTTCAAAATTTCTTACACATCTTAAGAATTCTTATTTCATCAAGAGTTCAAAGTGCAAGGTATAGGCGTTACTTAGTTGAAATTTTTTATCACTAAATTTGACGTGGAATTGCAGAAGAATTAATGTTTCGTTCTACACAGGAAATAAAGAATCTTGTATAAGAAGATACTTTGGGCATGTCGAATTTTTCGTTTCTTAAGGTCAAAGGAGGTCAGGGATTAAGGTCTCGAAAGTCGGGAATCACCCAGGAACTATTTTTTTGGGTGGAAAAAGCGCGACTCTCTTGCTTTGTGGTCGTTCAAATTAGCTGTCTGGCATGGCCAGGTGGTGAGGATGTTGGACTCGTAATCCGAGAGGCGCAGATGTGAATCCCTTTTATTCCTTGGGGCGTATAATATGACGTCAATATCATTATTCATTGATAAAAAGAGTAGTTCAAGAGTTGGCGGTAGGTGGTGATGACTAGCTGCCTGTAGTGTAGTCTTCTGCTTAGTTAGGGACGGCTAGTGCAGACAGCTCTCGTACAACTTTGCGCAAAATTCAAAACAAATAAACAAACAAGAAATATTGGCTGAAAAATAAAACATGCGATGGTGTATAATAAGCAAGATAAGCTTACGCAGGTGTTTTATTTATTTATTTATAACTTTCTGCAAGTTTATATAAGCGTGTGTATTTCGTATTTTTAGTATACAGATGTTTTATGTTTTTCTACAATTTTTTGTTGTCTTTAAATAACTTTTAAGAGTCTATTACGGTATTTTTATTTTATTTAACAAAATACTTCACAACTATTGTAAATAAAAGCCACGATTTTCTTGTTTTCCAAATCAATATTCTAATTATTTCTGAACAAAATGAAACAACTTATACATATAAAATATTCTAATGTAAAATAGTTAATTCTTAAGCCTAAGTTACGGCAATAAATTTTAGTTTGTTAGTTGAATTTTCGCGTGATGTTACTCAAGAGCTGTCTGCGTTAATCGTTCCTAATTTTGAATAAACAGACTAGAAGGAAACTTGTTAGTCATTACCACTCACTGCTAACTCTTGGCTACCCTTTTATCATGAATAGTGGGATTGTTCGTAGCACTATGACGCCCCCCATGTGCAGTGACGAGTTTCGCTCTCGTTATCCGTAGAGTGGAGTCAACCTCCTCGCCACCAAGCCATGCTAGATTATACTAAATGTTTGAATTATTCATATTTTTGGTAAGTAATTTGAAAACAACAATCATGTGAAAGATCTATTTTAAAGTTAAAAATAATACAACGTTAAAATGCTACAATCTACATTTAGAAACACTTTTAATTTTCAACTATTATTTTATATAATCAATAAAACTAAAACAGACTTTAATATTTTTTAAGGTTCAAGAAAACTTAACAGCATATCCCATTTACCAATTCTTAAAACTGGTAAAAATTCAGCCGATTTCAAATTGTTCAACTTAATAGTTACATTTTAATGTTGACTCCTCTTGAACAATAAAATTGAACTCAACAATCAACAACTACAATATTATAAAGATAAGCTTAACACTCCTACGAAAAAACGTTTCTAGTCCTGATTTCTCCAAGCCCGTTCCCCTGGCTATGGTTTCGCTAGATAGTAGATAGGGACAGTGGGAATCTCGTTAATCCATTCATTAATGGATTTAAATGGCAATTCATTTAAATACAAAATTATTAGCCTAATATTAATAACCTTTCAAGTTGCTCTGGGGCCTATTAGGCCCCACTTTTCGTAGGAGTGTTAATGTAAAAATTTTCAATATTTACATGTTTTCCTAAATTTTGATAGTAAATGTAATACGGTAGATAAAATTCTACACCTTGAAAATGGCTGTGTTTACAAATGTGTTGTTTTGTAAGCTTCGTTTAAGGTTCCTACTTCTTCACTATTTATTATTCTTTTATTACTCAAATTTGATCATTTTCCTTTTCATGTTTAAACCTCCCTTGGTATTTCTATGTTAGATGACTAGCGTGACAGGAAAAGTTGGATTGAAGGTGGTTCTCAAACAACAGTTTTATGTTGAAATCCCAATTTTTACCGTTTCAGCGACTTTTACGAGCATCTAACCGTAACGTAATTATCTAGTCAAGAATATCATAAAGCAAGTTAACAATACAAAAATTAAACATAAGCCTGTTGTAGATCAAATATCTCTGTTTTGAGTGGCATCTATTTGTTTTATATGGCCATACAATGAGATTTCTCGACAACCAAATCTTTTGCATTTTCTGTATTTACACACAACTGTGTATGGTGACGTTGGCATGATATTATGGCCGTAGCCTTCGTTCGATAGCCACGGTAATGGATGAATTAAACGTTTCTCCTTCCTTGAACTCTGCCTTCCTCGGTGCTTTCAACTATTTACCATAACCCAAACCTAAAGAAAGGCTAGAACTTTAGAAATGGTAGAAATGCCAAACACTAAGTATCATACAGAGAGAGGGTAATATTGTTTATATATGATCTTATTTTTAACTATTTTTCCATAACTTGGAGATAATTATCAACTGTATATTTTAAACAAAAGAAGGGTCACAGGTGTTGCTGGTATTGCCTATAACCTGTAATATTGAACACCTGTGGAACCAGTTATTTAAACGTTGGTGCATGCATCGTATTAAAATATTTCTGAATTCTTGTTTTTTGTGTTATAATGCGGCGTTAATCTTTTGAATTCTGGACCAATTTAATGTTTTCTTTCATGATACCAAATTCTTAAATGTGAAAACAAATGTATCGTAACTAATGAAACTACTACGAGAAGAGAGTGACTTTAGTTGAAAGTTTTACACATCTAAGCTGTCTACTTCCACATTTTACTATATTGGTAAAATGATTTAGTAATGCATTAACAAAAGCACTTTAATTAAGTCTTGTAAATTTTGTAATTTCATGAAAATTTTAGTGAAATATTTGCATATTTACTCATAATATGTAATTGATTTATACACAAATCTATGTTATCATCTCAGTTATATTTACTTAATGACCCTCTGCGAGATTATTATCCAACAGACAAATTAGTATGATGCAAAATTATTAAAATATACAAAAGAGGCAGGGAAAAATAAAATCGTGAAACTATAGAAACGTTAACAGTTTTGATGAATAGGGTATTGTGTGAATCAAATGGTGTTCGATAACATGTACATCAGAAACGGTCCCCTGCTGCGACAACGGTAAGTCTACAGACTTACAACGCTAAATTCCGTGGTTCGATTCCTGTCAGTGAACACAACAGATTGCCTAACGAGGATTTGTTTTAAAAAATCAGAAACGAGTGGAAGAAAAGCTCAAAGAAAACAAATTTGTGAAACAGAAGCAAAAATAAAACAGCGCATATATAAGATTAACTGCTATTTTCGTTTTTTAAATATTATCTCCACAGAACTGTGACTATTGAAACTTATTAATACAAGACTGGTGAATCTAGAGCTATAACTAAATGAGCCTTCCCAGTAACACAGCGGCAAGTCTGCGGACTTACAACTCTAAAATCCAGGTTTCGATGCCTGTTTTGGGCAGAGCACGGATAGTCATTATGTAGCTTAGTGCTTAATTACAAACGAACAAACAAACATACAATAACTAAACATGAACAAACAAGTTACAAAAATTCACATTACTAAAATCTGGTTGACACGTCTATTTACGTACTGAAAAATAACATTCAGCGAAATTTATTGCCGTGGTACCATCATTTCCTGACCCATCTAAGATCTAATTACAGTTTTAAATTCAGGAGGTTAAACCCGTTTGATTGATGAATTTTATCACGCCCACAATCTCATAGATTTAGTTTAATAATGTCTGAAATAATTTCAACTGCCTCGACTACTGAGGATTCCCTCTTCTTGGTCTAATAAAGGGGAGGAATAGTATCAGTATGAAAAAAAAATTCACTTGCGACAAATAAGTCGTAGAAATAATTTGAAAGTCCGCGTAATCATTCGCTGCGTTTGTGTGTTTGTAGTTGAATAAAATGAACAGCTGAGTGTGTGGAAAAAGAACTACGTGGGACGAAAAACGAGTTTGATACGTGTTAACCTCTGGTACCACTAACCAGTTTAGAAGGAAAATAGGTGAGTTATGAAGTCATACTGTCTTCACATTTAGTTCTTTACAAAGATAAAAGTACACAATTGAAACTTTGTGTGATAATTCAACGAATAACATTAAACAGAGAGAGGTAAACCCGTTGGAGATTGCAGATGTTAACCATTAACGCAAACACCAGGCATGAGACGGATCTCAAGATCTATCACAATGCCTCCAAATAGTTAATCCAACATTTAATGAGATGTTCTGTGTTCTACATTCGCTTTGAAAACATTAGTTATTATTCAATTTATAAATTGAAAGTCAAGATGTGAATTTTATTAGCCAATACTACAGCACGTTTTATTTTCCTGTTTAATCCCTGCAAAGTCCCTCTGTGGCTCAGCGGTAAATTTAATGAGTTATAAAGCTAAAACCCAAGGTTTGATACCTCTGCGTTTGACAAAGTGCAGCCATCGAAAACAATTAAATTTCTCCAAAATGGAAGAAAAATACCAAAAGACCAATATTAGATACTGACTGCGAAAACAAAACACTGCTTGTTTCGTTTTATTGAAAAGTATCTTGTCTTGTTACAAGTCACAATTAAGCATTATAAAGTGGCATTTAATTTTCAGATGTCGGACATTTCTAGAGATCATTGTTTTACGTCTGCTCGAGAAGTTCAAATGTTACATACTTCTATTGCTATAATAAAAACAGTAACATTAAACCTACGATTTACACTGATTTGCGTAAAAATAAGAATAATTCTGTTTATCATCATTACAAACAATTCGGCTGAAACAACAGTAACATGCACGGTATTCAACAGCAGTTAACTATAGCTATAACATAAACCGTCCTTCAGCCAATTCACTAATACAACAAAAAATACTGTCTGCTATTCATTACAGCATTACTACTATGATACTTCAATATAAAGAGGATAATTTGAAGCTATAACTACATTTAAGACTTGTTTATTAGGAATAAATTTTGGAAGACTGAAAGATGCGAAGATTATTATTTTCTTTTCACTGAAGCCACAACCTGATTTTACAAGTATAGTAAGTTAATTAGGACAAGTTTAAAGAGGGCAAAATCAAACAAAGTTCTAACAGAAGGTAAAAAAAGTTCATAAAACTTTTACCTGAAGGTGTTTTGATGCAATCCTTACCTTAAAAGGGATTTTGAACTTAAAATTAACAGGACTTGCCCGCTACAATGTTGTAGCGAAGCAGCAATACCATATAATGCAGGTCAAATATCATTAACCCAGATGGTGAAAAGTACTGTGTTCCAGGTTCGGGAGTATGTAAAATAGGAGGTGTTGTCAAGGGAACACAGTAATGTGGTTGCACTTTAAATATCTTATCATTTCATTTTGTAAACCACAGTGATGCACATGAATTAATTTTTATTACTTTATTATATGTAGTTCTGTAGAAGTGTAATTTTATTAAATTATTGGCAATGTCCTTCTTATTCTCTGTTATCAACGAGTAAGTTGAAAAGGGTGTGTGAGTATTTTCCACATTGGGCTATCTGCTGAATCCACCGAGGAAAATCGAATTCCTAATTTTAGCGTTGTAAATCCGTAGACTTACCGCTGTACCAGCGAGGTATAAGTTACAAAGGAAATAAGTAAAGCTACTTAGCCTTCTCCTGACCAGTATAATGTTTAGTTTAGTAACCTAATCATAGATGTTGAATTAACTGTATATTTTAAAGTAGAGAGCAATCCAACACTAAAACACAGAATATTCCCGTTACGATACGGAGTTTGCTTGTTTGAATTATGTGCGCTCTGCTCATCACAGGTATCGAACCCCGGTTTCTAGCGGTGGTAGTCCGCAGACATACCGCTGTGCCACTGGAAGCCACGAGATAGAAAAAAAAAATTCGAGTGTTTATCTCATTGTACAATTTTTTATTTTTTTATTCAAAATATGCGCAGTGTTACTGAACAAAATATTGTAGTTTAGACCAACTGCGGTGTTAGTTTTAAACCACTGATCACATTATAATCGCTCTAATTTGCACATAACGTGTCTTTATGTCTAGACACTTTTAGGCTTATTAACTGATAGGAACTTCAAGGCCTCGCCAATACAAATACCGAGCTAAACAGTTAAGTCAATACATTTGTACAATTTAAAGTCTATAATTTATTTCAACTCAAAGTTAAAGAGGGTTAAATGATATAATAACCAAAATCTTAATGGATAGAGCCAAACAGCTAAAACAAACTATTACTCTTGCTTTTCATCCACAAAACTTAAGCATTTTAATGTGGTCCACGAAATCTAGAAAAACACAAACCTGAGTAAAATCTATCCAAGTTCATTTATTAAGTGTGTACCATTCATCGTTTACTATTAACGAAGTTTTATCTCATACTTCCTACAATATTATCAATTTTAAACTATCAGGCTATTTATTATTTAAAATTTTATGTTCTTTTCATTAAGCTTAAATTACCATACGAAAACAATCGACCTATATTCTTTAAATATACAGTTAACATTCTTCATGCACAAACACAAGGTTTACAGAATTTCTAAACAGATCCTTTAGTAATTTTTTAGGTACTTTAAATGTTGAATGCTCCTTGGGAGCATTAGGCAGTGTTTACGATGGAAAAATGCTTAATGATTTATTACCGAAAATAACGTTATTTTTGGCAACAGAAGAAATGCTGACCTTTATAGAAAACATGTTCATACACAGTAATTATATATATTATAAAAATATGGTTTAAAATAGATATTTACAAACTCGAATTCAACTGGAACTAGTGGCAATGATGGAAAAATGCATGCATAGGTAGAGTATACACGCAGGTGTATACAACTTACAGATCTGTTTAGTTATATAAACAACGGTTACGTACACTGCAGTTATTACAATAAACTCCTAGCGCCTTTACTACTTCAGAACAGCCTGGCTTTTTTGTAGTAGAACGAATTTAATTTTCAAATACACTGATGTTGCGAAAGTTTTACTTAACTTTGAACCTAAGAACGCAAGTGTAATAAGTAGATGTACATCCGTAGGGTCGCCGAAAGTGTTCTGTTTCAACAGTGAATAAAATCAAAATTAAGAGTAACAAATATTTTTATTTTTTTGCTTTTAAAGTTCATATATCATGCTGTGTTATAGCCTACAGAGTACATAATTCTTCTCGTGATTCATAGCAAAAGCACGTTTTACTGACGTCACAACAGTATATATTGCAACATTAAGCGTTAATGGCTACTGACTGACGGACAGACAACACACAGTCGCTCGAGCGGTAAAAATAGGCGACCTCTCCAGGCGGTTTCGGGGAAACAAATAAGTTCGATATGCAAGTTTACTTTTTAATGTTTTCTGTTAAAAGCTGGACAAGGTAAATTTAGAACAGGCTATTTTCTTTTTATGTTTATCTAAGTTCATTCAGTTCGAGGGTGAATTTCAAAGCTGCTGTCTTTTAACGAGAAACGAAAGTAAAATATTTGCGGATTATTACTTGATTCTCGTGACCCTGTACTTAAACACCAACTAAAATTCAAAACTAGAAGTTTGATTTGAAGAAAAGGCTTGTTATTCAACACAAGAGGTTTTGACCTATTTGTATATGGGTTTATTTACCAGGTAAGTGGGTAAATACGAATTCCACCAAGATGTCAATGCCCGACAGACTTGACTTTTTATTCAAATCCCAGTCACGGCTGTCATATGCAAATCGAGCGACTACTCCACCAAAAATCATTTAAATCTACCACCAACCGCGATTATATCGAGGCCCTGAACCTGCAAGTCTGTGTTTACCAAAGAAACTAACAGAATAAATTACAGCGTTATCCATTAACTTCTTTTGTGAACTACATACGGAAATGGCACAACTCATCTAACAAATAATTATGTCCCGAAGACTTTTTTCTTGCAAATTCCTTACAAAACAACGATCTAATTGCTAAAATGTGATTTTTTATACCCAAAACAATAAGTAAATATATTTATTATCAATGGACGGTACAGATATTTTCACCTTCCAAACCTTTCACTCTCGCGACCACAATGAAGTTTCACATACTTTAGAGATAATTCTATTGACTTTTTAAGTCAGCGTTGTGATTGTTTGTTTGTTTTGAATTTTGTGAAAAGCTACTCAAGGGCTATCTAAGTGTAAGACTAGAGGGAAAGCAGCTAGTCATCACCACCCACCGCCAACTCTTGGGCTTCTATTTTAACAACGAATAGTGGGATTGACCGTCACTTTATAACGTCCCCACGGCTAAAAGGGCGAGCATATTTGGTTCGACGGGGATTCGAACCGCTACCCTCGGATTAGGAGTCGAACGCCTTAACCCACTTGGCCATGCCGGGCCTTCCGGCATTGTGAAAGATATACTTAAGTTTATTCAAAATGTTTCGATTATTCGCGCAAAGCTACATGAAAGTAATCTAAGCTAGCCACCCTAATTTTGAAATGATGGACTAGAGGGAAGTCAACTAGTCAAGAGCACTCGCCATCACCTCTTGAACAACCTTAAGAGAATAGTGATATTTGGATTTGAGTGTCACTCTCATGATACATTTGCAGTCCCAAGTTCGCGTGCAAAGTTTCCTTTTACATGATAGAAAACTCTCGAATTCACAGTCCGATCCGATACTCATACTACTAGGTCTCAAGCGTGTGAAGAAAAAAAAGATAAATTTATCTAATTTCTATTTTTCCAAGTTATTTTTACTACTGTTAAGTAATGAGAGTGTAGTTGTTCTGAAGTTTTAAGTCTACGCCAACTTTAGATACCAATGTTATTCAATTAACTAAAGTGTTTAGTTCTATGACCTTGGCCCAGCATGGCCAGATGGCCTGGGCGCTTGACTTCTAGTCTGAGGGCCGCGAGCTCGAATCCCATCACACTAAACATGCTCACCCTTTCAGCCGTGATAGCGTTATAAGGTACGATCGATCCCACTATTCGTTTCTATAAAGGGTAGCCCAAGAGTTGGCGGTGGGTGGAGAGACTAGCTGCATACTCTCTAGTCTTACGCTGCATAATTAGGGACGGCGATCGCAGATAGCTCTCGGGTTATTTCAAAATAAACATCTGTAAATTTATCGCTAGATCGTGACTAAAATGTCACAATCGTGTTTTATCATTTCTATGTAAACCCACGAAAATCTCTTCCTCCCCTCATTGGAACAGCGGTATGATTACAATAGTAACATCTGGCGAACTGTTCCCTCCAGTGGATACAACAGGGAGCCAATATGGTTTCACTCCAAAACAAACAAATATTTTAAACGATTCTCATTGCTGTTGACTCAGATCATAACTCATAAACTACACTCTAGTACCTCATTCAATTAGGACTAAAAAAATCGCTAAATGATATCTAAAATAGCGATTATTGTGTGTTTTATCATCCGCAAAGAAATACAATATAAGGATAGTTGATTTGTCAGTATTTTTGATACGTTTTTTATCCTAATAAATACATACATTACTGGCTCATGGCTCAACAAGATGCATAATTTTACTTATAATTTGAATAACTATTGAACTGTTTGTTTGTTTGTTTTTTGAATTTCGCACAAAG
The DNA here is from genome assembly GCF_004210375.1 of Tachypleus tridentatus. Taxonomy (NCBI): domain Eukaryota; kingdom Metazoa; phylum Arthropoda; class Merostomata; order Xiphosura; family Limulidae; genus Tachypleus; species Tachypleus tridentatus. Next base: position 109,463,233 of record NC_134832.1, on the reverse strand, counting down.
CTACTCGAGGGCTATGTGTGCTAGCTGTCCCTAATTTAGCAATGTAAGACTAGAGGGAAGGCAGCTAGTTATCACCACCCACCGCCAACTCTTGGATTTTTCCTTTAGCAACGAATAGTAGAATTGACCGTAACATTGTAACGCCCCCACGGCCATAAGGGCGAGCATGTTTGGCACGACAGGGATGCGAACCCGCGACCCTCAGATTACGAGTCGCACGCCTTACCACGCTTGGCCATGCCAGGCCTCTATTGAACTGTTTTATTAAACGTACGGCCCATAAATATATGGAAACGATCGTGATTTTTCTTCTGACGTTTTCTTATCGTTTCACATTTTCTCATTGTGTAGATACCGGCTGTGCTACTTAACCGGACAAGCCCACGTATGTCCACCCACGTTCTACCCAAGACTATGTAGACACCTACGATACTAGATTATCACGGAATACAGATTACAACTCACGAGAATTCGTGTCCGACGTGTAGATTTAAACACATATGTAAGAAAGAGTCTGAAAGTAATCTTGCTTAAACAATAAAAGTAGCTTGTCATCGCCGTTAACTGCGTATTGTACAGATTCGCCCCAATAACACTTTTATGACTAATACGGGCATTTTATAACAAAAAAAAACACTGTCAAAACATGCTAGCAACATGTTACTGCGACACAGTGACTTAAGTTTCCGTGTTTTAAATATTTCAAACATAAGGACATATAAAAGTTCCCAGTAATCTTGTAATGGCTAAAATATTGTACACTCGACATTTAATAAATTTAAAGCCATTCAAATCACAAACTAGGTTGCGACAAGATTGTAAAACTTGTTGGTTCACAAAAGCACACAGGTGGTAAACAACTTCGTAGAAAATAAAGATTACAAAAAAACGAGAAAATGAGATACGTACATGCATGAGATTGGGAGAAAAACAACTAATGACTGTAGCAAAAAATTAAGGCGTAAACATCGTACAACTTTGTGCGCTAATAAATATTCGCTAAGAAATACTTTTCATAGAAACATTTTTCCCATTTTGGTGATAAAGATCTTCGACAAAAATATTGTTATCACATGTAGGACTGCAAAGTTGAAAAACCTAATAATTTGAACAAATATCAAAAACATTTTTTTTTAAACATAAAATATTCATTTGGCTATCAAACCTGTCAAGTTGCTACGCTTGTTTTGGCTTATATCTCAACTACGGATGTTAAGAGTGTGACATAAACATATTAATTAAATTATTTACTGTTCTAAAGTTCAAATTCACTTTGCCGATGTATAAAATACAAAAAAATGGAGTGTATCTTTCTTTCTAGTATGTCGATATTTTACATAAAAGTACATGTATAATTAAAATTAAGTCTGAACCAACAACGAGTGTTTTATTATATGATAAATATGAAACTGGTTTAACTGAAAATATGGTTTGAAAATTTACCGACATTACCTGTGTTTGTGATTTATAATTTCGATATTTGCCACATACATTTTGCTAATAAACAATATAAAAACCATAGAATTAACCTTCAGAATGTCACTAGTTAAAAAAAAAACGTATGAACTATATCGATCACGTTTTATCTTCTTATTTTTGTCAAATCATAAAGCTACATAAACTGAAACAATATTTTTTTTCATATTTGTTAATGTTATCTCAGAATGTCCGATTCTGTTTCAAACTGCGACAATCTTTAAAAAAAAGTTATACAATTTTGCCGTCTTTTAATCATAAACTTAAATAAAGTATTCAAAATAATAACACACATAAAGAAGACCAAATAAAATTCAAATAAAAACTGCTTAAATTACACCCACTTGCTCCAGATTCGGAATTATCTGCATTACAGAGAAATTGTATGTTTGATTAAAAATAACGCATACTACTGGAGCGGTTTAAAGTCGACTTTTAGGTCAAACCTAGGTAAATTGAGGAACATATAACTGTATGTTGTTAGCTATATGAAACAGTAACGCTTGTTCCACAGAATATAATTTTAATGAGAGGTAACACTTTTCTTTTCACAATACAACCATAGTTAGCGGATTTCAACACAAGCAGGTCAATGTTCCGGAAGAAAGGTTCACAAAAACTTAAATTACCAGTCTATTGTGATCTAGGACTGGTCCATACAGATAACATAAAAGTATTTTTTTTTCTTTCATCAAAACATAAAAATTAAAAACAACAAGTACTGTAAACATGACCCTCTGCATGATATATTATTCAGTAGCAATGCATAAATTTCTTTCATTTTTATGGTGACATATTTCTCATGAACGAAATCAGTCGGTCGACACAAAAAAATCTCTTGTTCTTTAACTGAAATTAAATAGTTGACTTTCGGCCTGTTGCTTAATATAGTGTTACATGCATTTTAATTTATCTGCGAAAATCGAGTTGCCTTTAAATTAAATGCATAATAACAAAGATTTCATTGTAAAGTTTTTAATACTTTTGTTCCTTAACGTTTAAAGAATACAAGGCTTATAGTGGACATCATATATTTCCTTGCACTTAACGTTAGAATTAATTTACTAAAAACATGTGTCAAAGTTAGATGGCTCTTTTATATATATTGAATTATTATATTTCACAAAGATATTAACATAAACAATTATAAAGTTATTCCATGTTACCTTTGTAAACTTTATAGTTTTTATATGTCATTAAATGTTTAGCAATTCCCTGAGTTGACGTAAAATACGAAACTTTTGTAAAGCCTGGCATATTATAAAATTCTGAGCACATTGTACCTATAGTAAAACTACGGAAATTTCGGGACAATAGTTTTATTAAAGCTGAACAATGCTCAAAGACTATAAGGCCAGAATCTTGTGCTGATGGTGATTTATTTGAAAATAGTATATATAAGTTTTAATGTCTCAAGTAAGATCTTTCATGCAAGGATAAATATATTAGACTACCTATCCTATATTTATACTTATATATGTTATAAGATATTAGCTATGGTGACTTTTACAAGATTAAAAAAAAACTGGATTTCTCTTTAAATATCAGAAAACAAATTGTTGCAACAACTTCATACACAATATATTTTTGTGATCATACCAGTTATATCTTCATTGAAAATTTATTACCTTATAAATGAAACAAGCCAAATTCTTTGTTTCTCTGTTTTATTGATGTCGAGAAATTAGATGGCGACTTTTGGATAGGACCATTTATTGAACGGTATCGGGGTGTTTTACAAAATCAAGACTAAATTATAGTCAGACTAAGCCATAAAGCAAGCCATTTATAACAAGCAGAAAACAAGAACACAATAATATATTATTCATCTAACACTCTTCAAATCTGATGCTTTTTTTTTTTTTTTTGAGTGTGAAAGAATACTAACTGTTCAGAAATAAGGTTACTTCCAGATTTGAAAAATACATAATACAGCTGGTAACAAACTAATTGATGATTACCCAAAGATTGAAAATAAATTAGTATCATGATATCATACTCAGTTAAGATATTTTAGTTGATGATAATTAAAAAACTTGAAATTTACGGTCACCTTTGTATTTATACATCATTAAATTTAGAGGGCTCTCATAATCATTTTCTTTACAAGTTATTTTATTCTGCAGTTCAGTGAATTTCTGTTACAGTTAATTCGTTAATAACCCACATCTAATTTTCTTCTATATAATTCCTCGAGTCCATAAAATCATGTGAATAATATACACTGGTGCTCCAGCTTACATGTCTCTGCTCAGAAATTAGCAGTTTGTAAAGTTAGAATGAATATTCTATAATGGCTTTCTACTAATATCTCAACTGAATTTGGTAATTTTGACACAAGGAGTTATATATTGAGCAGTGGCCCCAGGGGTACACTGTGTCTCGTTCCAATGCGTGAAGTTGCCCCACTTAGCCAGCTAGAACCATGAGCTGATTGAGAACAGGCAGATAACGCATTAAACTTAGGTCCCATGTAAACACCTCCACCTATTTACATACAAAACAATTACAATTTTTTGCAAGTCTGTTGCACTTTATCTGTGTTTGAACGGTTATAAATATATAAACGCATGCGTGTAGAGATATGGTTATGAAAGAAATGACTAATAAATGTATATATTTTCAGGTACATAGTCTATAAATGGATACAGATATGATCACGTATATATACATACATACATAGAGGTATTAGATAGGGCTTAGACCTTTCGAGCAGAACAAATAGAAAAAGCAGGAATTCTTGAAAGTTTTAACATTGATCTCATGAAATGTTAATACATTGAATAATTGTATATTTTAATACAAATATAAATTAATGCGCAACCCATTTTCCTGGCAATACGGAATATGAGTAATTGGAAAAGTTCAATAGTAAATACAATATCGTGAATAAATCTATCAGTGTATAATATCATTTAATCAATTAAGTTTCCTCTCACTCTTATAACACTATGACTTCTTTATTTTTATCTCCATTGAAGCACGCATGCATCTCAGTAAGTACAATCTACCAAGAGTAATTTTTCATACATTTCATGTATATTTAATAGGATTACTTGAAATGTGGTATCATAGTGTAAGATAACAACGAGATAAAATATTATGAAATTTTCAATCAGTCTCCATTAATCTTATCTAAAGTAATATATGCTGTCAGATGAAGAAAATATTATTTAGATGGAAAAATGAAAACTTTGAAAGCTAAATGAATTTAAAATATTCAGAAACAAGAGGAAGTTATGGCGTACATTTGTACCGGTATCTAATACATCACTTGTTCGTGGCCCGACACGGCCAGGTGGTTAAACCGCTCTACTCGTAATCTTAGGGTCACGGGTTCGAATCCCCGTCACACTAAACATGCTGTCTTTTCAGCCGTGGAGGCGTTATAGTGTGACGATCAATCCCACTATTCTTTGGTAAAAGAGCAACCCTATAGCCCTGTACTGCTAAATTAGGGACGGCTAATGCAGATAGCTCTCATGTAGCTTTGCGCAAAATTCAAAGAACAAACAAACACTTGTTCATTTTAAAGCAGACAAAAATTCTCTACATTTCACATATTTTATGATAAAATTGTTCAAGAGAAGAGCTTCGTCTGAAGAAAGTAATTTTTGCTAAATTTATTTTAACGATGGTATATTTAAAACTATGTTTAGATACCTGAATGTTATATGATTAAGATTGAATTTCATTTTTAAAATACAGGACGAAAACTAAGCCACTTTAATTCCTTTTAAGCCGAAATACATTAGGTTGAGACTGATCAATTATTTGGTTATTCAACATGGCTGATGAAGACATTATTGTTACGATTATTGTCACTGTAAACCTAATTTCTGAGGAAGTGCAACACTTAAAAATTTAAATTGGTTTCGTAAACCTAAGCCTAACAAGAGATGAAAAAGGTGCTTGTAATGGTATGACCACTGTAGCGTAACTGATGGTACAATTATAATCTAAATCATGCATTAACAAAGTTATTTTCTCACAGTAAGCTTCATATTTGAATGACATATCGTTGTTTATAAATATAGGAAGAGCAATTTATAGCACAAAAGACAGATGTTGCTTGGATTAAAGTCCATTCAACGTATACGTAGACAATAACACTTATCTCCATCTAACCATGTGATTCGAAAATCCACGACAAAGTTAAATACATAATTCACCAAAAATCTGCGTATTTGTTTTCGCTGTACATACATAAATACCGTTAAAAATCCTGTTTTTTTTTCAGTTTAAAACGAAACCTAAGGTAAAAAGTGAAGAAAGACGAAACATTTATACACTGATTATTCTTGGATAGCCACAGGGTAGCGAGTATTTTATTTTACTTTCTAAAAGATTGAACTGCGTACAGTAATGTCTAAAAGTACAAAATATGTAAAACTTGGACTATAGTAAAAACCAGAAAGGCTTTCGAATGGTTTAATATATTAAGTTTTTATACTTGCATTTTCATGAAACCAGGCTACGAAATCGGTCATAATAGTAAAGCTAGTCCTAAATTCTATACCTGTATATTTACATCAATGGTGAAAATTCTGTAAAATAATTGTGTTTAACATCTTGTTTCTTTGGTCTTTGCAAATACAAACAGGGTAAATTGAATTACATTTGATTGAACGTCATATACGTTATTTAAACTTACAATAAAAACCTTTAATCTTGGTCTTAAATTTCTTTGAGATTATTACACTATAAAGAAATGATAAAATTAAAGTGTTCGTAGTTAGTAACTCGTTGTTTACTTAACTGGATGCTGTGACAGTACTGCTTCTAACTTTAAAAGTAGTAATCAGTATTCATGTGATATACAGAAAAGTTCTCATTGCTAAAGTTGCAACTCTGACCTTAATTACGTTTGAGTTACACGGAGTTTAATTACGCAGACACAGTAATAAATAAACATACGAGGTCTGTTCAAAAAATACGCGGACTGTTTGAATTGCGCGGCTCCAGTTGGTTCCAGGGGAATTCGCTTGGTGTCGCTAGGTTTGCACAGATCAGCTGATTAAGACGCCATTTCCCGATTGCAGATATCTTTATTTGTGTATTAGCTACGCGGTTTTAAGTGAAGTGCGAATTTTTCGTTTGGCGGATTTCAAAATGAATGACCTGAAGGAGCAACGACTTGCTGTGAAATTTTGTGTTAAACTTGGAAAATCTGCGACTGAAACTTTTGCTATGCTTAACACGGCTTACGGTGATGTTGCTATGAAGCGTTCGGCATGTTTCAAGTGGCAAGAACGTTTTAATGATGGTCGACAGTCCATTGAAGATGATGAGCGTCCTGGACGTCCTTCCACGTCAACTGAAGACCCACGCGTCGACAAAATCAACACCCTGGTGCGGGAAATCGACGTCTGACTGTCAGGAAGCTTGCTGAAGAGTGTGGGATATCAGTTGGATCTTGTTACGAGATTTTGACCGAAAAATTGAAGATGCACCGCGTTGCTGCGAAATTTGTGCCTCAGAACTCGTGAGTTTTTGGCCAAACACTCGATCACTGTTCTTCCCACCCCTACTCACCTGACCTTGCTCTTTGCGATTTTTTCTTGTTCCCCAAACTCAAAAGATCCTCGAAAGGATGAAGATTTGAGACGATTTTCGAGATTAAGGCAAATGCGACGAAGGAGCTGGAGGACATTACAAAAGAAGCGTACCAGGACTGTTTCAACAAGTGGAAACACCGTTGGGATAAGTGTGTGCGTTGGGGAGGAGAGTACTTTGAAGGGGTCCCAGACCTGTAACTTCTAAATAAAGTACATTTTGTTTTATGACGTCAGTCAGCGTATTTTTTGAACAGCCCTCGTACACAACGATAACAAACTCCAGGTAAGTCAAATGGGTCACTAATATTAACGCGAGTAAAACATTACAATGTAATATACTTTCTGAAACTTATAAACTTGGGGTGATTATTTTAAGTGATTAGTTATTAAGATGTTTTGAAAACTAAGCTCTTGCGAATACTTGTTTACTGGTTTTGATGTCTGTAAAAATCAGATGATTTTAGTCTCGTGAATAGTTCAGGCATTTGATTTGGTTTAATAGATATAAATAATATCGCCCGGCATGTCCAGGTGGTTGAGGTACTCGACTCCCAATCACACCAAACATGCTCGCTATTTCAGCCGTGGGGGCGTTATAATGTTACGATTAATCACCACTATATTTTTGGTAAAAGAGTAGCCCAAAGAGGTCGCGGGGAATGTTGATGATTAGCTTTCTTTCCTCTAGTCTTAAATTGCTAAATTAGAGACGGCTAGCTAAGATGGCCGTCAAGTAGCTTTGGGTGAAATTCAAAACAAACTATAAGTAATAATAAAGAGCTATGTTCAGAAAAAGATTTAACAGTCTTTAAGATCCAAGCGTGTTTATCTGTTTATTATTCTAAACTGGAATGTAGTATTTAAAACCTCAATAACTGAACACGAACTTCATTTGTTTGTAATTTAAAAATTACACAAGCATATTGTATGGTGTCCAACATCTTACTTTTATGTACTTTTATGTTGTGCAAATGACTAGATAAAGTTTTCTTATGTTTGTTTCTTGATCGTGCCAATGTAGAGAATCTCATATGTTAAAATACTGTATTAGTAGGTCGCATCAGGTTTAAAACAAGCCAAAACAGACTAATTGTTTAAATTAGAATACTTAGTGAGTAATTATAATAAAATGAGTTATAAACAAAATAAGTAAAATTAATCACTGTTTTTTTATCTACAGAGATCTCACAAAGGAACTACTAAAAACAGATGTTATCTATCAAACACCTAATCTTATGCAGATACTCTAACAAATATCGCATTCAAGCTACATAATGGACTATCTGTGCTCTGCTCCCCACGAATATTGAAACCCGGTTTCTAGTAGCGTAAGTCTGCTGATGTACCGTTGCGCCACTGAAAGGAGTAGTAAATGGGTGTGAGCTGATAACCAAAACAATTAAAACAGCAGTCATTTATTATTTACCAGTATGTTTCTGAAAATTGTCGGTAAGATACTCAATGGAACTAATAGACAGAAAGTCAACAGCACAAATCGCCAACTTTTGGCCTACTCTTGTCTGACTGATTAGTAATATTTAATTGTAGCTCTTATAATGCAAGACAGGTCCAAAATTTAAAGCACGTTTTTGCGGAAATGGGCAACGGACAATAAACCCTCGGATTCATAGCTCTAGTATGTCACTACAAGGCCACGCACGCCTTGTGTGTGCAAACTTATAAGAGAGCAAATCTGTTAACGTGCACCAAATAACAGTTGTCAGTAAAAATTCTGACTGCTGTATTTATTTCTGGTAATATGTTAACATCGATATTTAAACACAACGAATTTGCTTGAAACGTCCACCAGGTAGCTCAGCGGTAAGTCCGAGTGTTCATAATATGGGTTTCCATATTTTTGTGGTGTGCACGCCACTGATTGCCCATTTAGCTCTGTGCTAAACTACGAACAAACCCTGTTTATAAGTTGGTTGAAGAAGGTATAAACGTCGGTGTGTTTAAACTAGTACCTTGAACAATTTATCCTTCTGGTACCAGACGTCCTCTTCCTCCTCCACACCATAGTCTGAAGTCAAGTCGTCCCTCGACCTTGACAGAATCTTCCGTCGGCTTATCATATCAGTCTGAGTTCCCTGCTTTGCACTGAAATAAAAAAAATGCGAAAAAAGTAGTCGGAAAATTCTAAATAACAAACTTTATTCAATGTATACAAATTTTGTTGTTGTATTTTAACATGATATTGATAACATCATATTTTAACATGATATTGGTTGTGTGTTTTTTCTTATAGCAAACCCACGTTGGGCAATCTACTCAATCCACAACAGGGAATCGAACAGCTGATTTTAGCGTTGTAAATCCGTAGACTTACCGTTGTACCAGCGGGGTACAACATGAGATTGGAAAGAGTGAAAAATTAGTGGAAAGAGGAAAAACAAACAAACCAGAACATATTGATTTTACCAACTGGATTACCATTTTTCAAGATTCGCAAGTTGATCTTAATGTAATAACGCAGAACAAAGGATAAGCTTCAAAAGGATGAAAACAACGTGTCACTTACTATATGAAAAACAAAACTTTTATTTGTGTAAAAAGTTAAAGTTGATTAAATCTCAAACCGAACAAAAATGAAAACATTTTTCATTACATACCATAGAATTTCAAACAAATGTTATAAAAGTCCCATGTTTTGCATAGACCTGCCATCTGGAGCGCGACTTCGTGCTTGTAAGCAAGGCGGAAGTAATGTGCAACGTGGTCAACTTGTTTCAAACATTTTGAAGTAGTCATTATTTTTTTGGTACCACTTTTTACTTCATTCCTGTGTTATATACCTTCTTGAACTGTTTGTTGTATGTTAAGTAACGGAATCGTTTTTTTCTTTTATTTACCACTCCTTACAAATGGCGTCTTGCCCAAAACGTCGTACTATTATTTAATATATTTTCAAGTGTCATAACAATCACTACATTTCTTCAATGCCATTTTCTACCAACACATCATTTTATCTCTTATCTTTAATTGTTTTTCTTACTAATATCCAAGAGCTAAATAAATAAAAAAATCATTGTATGCGCTCTTTGTTAAACATAAGTACATCAGCCTCTGTTGTTAGTGCTTTAAAAGTTGGCGAGGGTTAGCATTTCGTCATCGCATAATTATGTCTTTTATTAAACGGTTGTGATTCAACTAGATCAAGTTCGATTTAAATCAATAGCGTAGCAGTTCAAAGTAAGGTAAATGATAAACAAAGTGTGTATGTGAAATACAACTAGAGTTCCGCCAATTATTCTTTCCTTTTTTGATTAATTCTACACAATAACTGAAAACCGTTAAATCAATGAAACGAATCTTTAGTTATAACGTAAGATCGTTAGTCAATGTTGCATGACAATAAAATTCAGATAAGGTCAATAAAATTACGAAAGCTGACTTTTAGTGTAATATCAGCTTAAACCTGGTACGTGAGTTACGCCCCGAGTAAAAGGAAGACATGGTAAATGCAGGATGAATGTTATTTGTGTCTTGGGTCAGGGAGCAGGCGTGACTTGCGTATTAATATGTTGGATTGTTGGTTGGAGCCGCGACACATAGATTAACATACTTCGTCCTATCAGGTCTGGTGCTGTACGACCATCACAGTCGACGCTGTTGTTTGTTTTAGAGTAGCCAAGTAGATGACAGTTGCTTCTGACTGGATGTTCTCTCTGTAGTCAGCAATTTGAACTACATAAGATCGCTGCCCTGACCGTTTAGCTCATATGTCACATAAGGTAATATTTAAGTTGAAAATGACAAATACCAAACAAACTTTCTTGGATAATGTTATGCTTCTAGTTAAAAACCAACGCTTCCCGGGAAAGCATTTCAATTACCATTAACTATTCCTTTATAGTGACGCAATGTCCCTACCTAATATACACAAACATGTATATAAACAATAAAAAGTATTATTAAATTAGATATAGTAAGATGAAAAATACAACTATCTTTGAAATTTACTTTAAGAAAATTTAAGTACAATCACATTTACGAAAAAAGAAAAATCAAAAACGGTAAAAAAATTAAATAAGTAAAGAGAAAATTGATGCAATTAACCATTTAAGTAAAAAAACAAATAAATATACTTAAACCAAATTATGTTAGTGGTTACACTAATGTTTGAAGAAATCAAACTTAGTAAATTTAATTTTTTTAATCTTACAAAGAAAGCGAATAAATATTTTAGTGGAAAGGTTCACCCAGAAGTATAAACTTTAATTAAATGTAATGGTATTAGTATTCAACCATATGTTCATATAGACAGTGTAAAATATATAACTTTTAATTTCTTTAAATATTTTATATTTTACTTTATGATGTTTTTAGGTACCTTTATGCAAAATTAAATGGTATTATTTATTAACCATGTTCTCATATAAACTGTGGTAAATATATAATATAAAAGTACATACCTACATATTTAATTTCACTTAAATATAGTGTTTTATTATTTTAGCATGTTGCTAAGTATGCTAGCTGCTAGATTATGTTTTATAAACTAATTAAACTTACCTATAATACTTTAAAGAGTAATCAATCAAAGATAGTAATGTATATCGAAAACTCTTTTGCACGTTCTCGACTGGTTACGTTCTATGACCCCATACAGTCACAGCACGCGCCACGAGAAGCCGTTTTACCTAGTAACCAGCACCTTCTCAACGTCAATAGACAACTAACTGTACATGCATTCTATGTCTCAGACCTGCCTTCGAAGTGCAACGTCATCGATGACGTTTTATTTAGCACGTTGCCTTGGTGTCCTATTAAGAAAAGACGGTAGACTTTCATATACTTTTTTTCTTATAGCAAAGCCACATCAAGCTATCTGCTGCATCTACCGAGGGGAATTGAATCCCTCATTTTAACGTTTTAAATCCGTAGACTTACCGCTGTCCCAGCGGGGGACTATACTCGTGAGGAAGGTTTTAGATAAATTAAAAACAAACCTTTTCGGACACGACATACTTAACAGGCAACTATCTGACACGTCATGTAAATTTTCAGTAACTGAAATGATCAAGGAAAATCCTAGTAGTGCTTTACATTCATGGGAACTTGTAACGAAGAATTTCAAAGATTTTATAAGTAGTAATAGGGCAGAATGCTATAACATACGTGAACCACACTATATATGCAATAACCAGTGGCGACGAAGTTTCGTGCCCCCACAAACAGTTAAGATAAGAGTACAAAATTACTCAACAAATATTTAAAACATGTAATGTTTTTTTTCAGCTTATTTAACCGGCTGGGGGCCTTCAAGCCATTTGTTTGTTAACTGTATGCTGATGTTTGAAAAGTATACCACGCACCTGCGCAAGAGAGGGGGTTCGAGAAGGGTCTACGAAAACCCCTATTTTTGTAATGTAAAAATTATACATATGTAGTTATAGCGCAGCTGCTAGTGGTATTTAACGTTTTTTACGCTATCTAGATTCTTCTGACGAACCATTAGCAAGTTTACGTGCTGATTGTGCTTGCACAATGTGTTGACTTCTATCTCACAAATTAGAAGAACTCCCCCCTTTCAAACATTTAGCAAACAGCCCTATATACATTCCAGTAACTGGTGCTCTGCTTTAGTTTTACTTTTGAATGCTAGTTTATTTCAATAACTGGTTTCTGGAGTGGAAAAATGTAGTTTTCCTCCACCTCATTACAAGTGTGTTTATTAAGATAAACATTTACCAGATTTTCTCTTTAAAGTGATAATACTGTGTGTTAATATATAAAATCACTCTGATGTAAATTATTTATATATGATATATCATAATATATACTTTTCCATATGAATCCTATATCAATTCACATTTGTAACTGTGAATTTGTTTGTTTGTTCGCAAACTATTCTCAGTGTTTTAGAGTTTGGAGCTAGCAGAATCAAACATTGTAGGTGGACTGAGATATTCCAGTGTGTTTTCTTATTTATATGGCATAGTCCTCGAATGAAAGGGAATCAAGAGAGCTAAACACCCACAAAAGCTATCCAGGTGTGATGCAGCCTAGTGTTAGGTTTTCAGGGTCGCCAAGACCTAATATGGCATTAATTGTTGTCGGGTTTTTTTATCCCCTTTGGCCTGAACGGGTGCCATTTTTTAAAATGTGTTCACACCTCTCTTTCTCTACAGAAACCAAATGTAGTGCATGTACTTAGATACCACTGATGAGTTTTTCCAATGGATTTTTGTTTAATACGAATTCCCTTAGGTATCCTTACCCCTCCTTATAGGGGCACCCCAGTGGCACAACGGTATACTTGCCCAGTCACACTGCTGGAAACCGGATTTAGATGCTCGTGGTAGGCAGAGTACAGATAGCCCACTGTGTAGTTTTGTGTTTAATTCCAAACAAGCAATCTTACCAAAGGGGTTTAGATTTTTTTTTTTATTTCGCGCTAAGCTAGACAAGGGCTATCTGCACCGTCCCTAATTTAGCAGTGTAAGACTAGAGGGAAGGCAGCTAGTCATCACCACCCACAGCCAACTCTTGGGCTACTCTTTTACCAATGAATAGTGGGATTGACCGTCATATCATAACGCCCCCACGGCTGAAAGGTCGAGCATGTTTGGCGCAACGGGCATGCGAACCCGCCACCCTCAGATTACGAGTCGCACGCCTTCACACGCTTGGCCATGCCGGGCAGAACGTACTAGAAAGATCACACTTGAAAAGACGTGATGAAAATTGGATAGCACGTTAAAAATTAAATTGATGTTGGATTCTTTTTCAAATGTGACCAAAAATTTAGAAAGCTGTTAAAAAGATATTACAAAGAAAACAATTTTGTTTATTCACGAATTTTTATCCAGCTCCATCGACTCAGTAGGAAGTATGCAGGCTTACAGCAATAAAAATCTGGCTTAGACGTCCGTGATGGGCAGAACACACGTAGCCCATTGAGTAGCTCTTTGTTTAACAACAACCAAAACTCAATAAATGTTCGAGCAAAGCTACTCGAGTTCTATCTTCACACTACTCAATAGCACCCACCACCTGTTCTTGGGTGATTCATGTCTGACTAAATAGTGATATTTGTCTGTCACTTTCATAACCTATTAGCGACCTCAAAATGGGGAGTGCATTTTTGTGGCAGTGGAACGTAAACCACAGATTCATGGTTTGGAAACGCTGAACATTAGGATACGACTGACCTGAAAACATAATGAAAATTATGATAAAAGATATTCAAAATCCATGAAGTTCTAAACAAAAGAATAACATTATCTTTCTGAAAGCTATGAAAAAAATGGTGAATCCAACATTATTATTTTTGTTAAGAAAAATTGTACAATAAATGCAAAGACCCTCACAACATAAAAAACACACACATTAATTTTGGTATTGCAGTTGCAAAAGTGATTACCAAGGTTTCTGTTGTTATGGACCTAAATAATATCACCTAAAGACCTCGACATTAAACTGGACCAATGCGTGATTAACTAACAAGTATGACGATCCAGGATTTTATGTCTTTTTAGATGGTCCTCAAGAGACACAATATAGGGTGAATCAACCAGTTGTCTCGCATATACAGTTTGGAGTAATAAGGCATACCTGGACTAACAGAGCCACTAGAGCCATGATTTTCGAAAAAGCACATTCACCCTATGAGGATCTCAAGAAAAATCGTTCGTGAATATATCTATCCACCCAATAACAGTTCTAAATTTAAACAGATTATAAGGAAATTGTTTTAAACACAACAATTGAAGTTTAGTTTCTTGATATTATTATTTAAACGACTGGATGAAATCATGGAAAGTGTCAGCTACCGACTCTAAAGAACCAATCATAAAGACATTGAACAATTTGCTACAAGGAAGTCTGCATAATCATCAATCAGTTGCGTTATCTTTTTCCAGCCATTTTGAAACTCACTCGTGTAGAGTTGGTTGCCGAAGATAGAGAATACATCAATGTAATGATACTATGAGTATATTTAATGGAACAACGATATATGAAGAAATGTTCGTTTTACAGCTTTACTTCATTAAACCTTATTTGGAGCAAATCTGTAATCAGATCCAACCTCATTATCATACATATATGTAGTGCGTATAGTAGTAATACAAACAATGTGTAGGCAGGAATAGCATTGGGTACTGGTGGACATACAGGCTTTTACACCCGCAGAATGGTACCAGCCATGTCATACGACCTTTTATTCCATCACATACTAGGCAACTGCCCCTGACATGCGCCTAATTATGAATAATGTTAGTTCCACCACGCTCAAGTGACCAAGACATTTCTTGAAGGAAAGGAAATTGAATAAATGGAGCGGCTTGCCCTCTCACCAGACTTCAAGACCACTGAGTACTTACCGTGTCTTTTGGAGACTCCAAACGCTAAGATACTAAAATCAAGCAAACAAATATAAACATTTCTTTCAGAGGAGTAATCGAAAATGCCCCAAAATGTTATAAACACTTTAGAGAAAATAACTCACATTTTCTTCACAGGGTGTATCATTAGATGTTAATGTTACATAAAAATGAAGTGAAAGAGATGAATTACATTATCTTATAGCAGTGATTTTTCCTTCTCGTTACTGAAAATTATTATAAATTCAAGTTATACTGGTACAGGGTGAATTATAAGAAAAATATATATGACTTGAGTTTGATTCCAATAAACACACTATTTGTTGTTGTTGGCAAGATGAGAATGCATACTCTTAAAGATGTAACTTTAGACCAACAAAAAACTCACGTTCCCTTAAAATTTGTAAGTATTTGAAACCATAAGCAGAACTGAAAGACGTGAAAGTGGTATGTGAAAATGAAATTTGGAAAATAAAACCCATTACATTATGATAACTATAAAAACTTATTATTAAAATATTTGCGAAGATTGACACTTCAAAATGTATATATTTTCAGCTTGAGTTACTGGCTTACAGTACGACTTTTTAAAATTATTAATATCGGATATTTTGTAATTACATTGTTTACCAAACAAACATATTTTCCACATCCTTGTAACAAGAAAAACAACATCAGACTGAAATCTTATGTATAATATAAGCACCTGTTTGAAATAAACACGTCCTTATCAGCTGAGAACCAATCTTTATCCAAATATTGCGCTAAATAAAAAGTGGATATGAATAAACAGGTTTCTCAGTCGATTAAAATATTCATGAATATTTTTAAAATAAAAAGAAGTTTGAACAGTTTTAGGATCACGTTGTCAGTGTAAGTGCCGTGAGGCTAAATGAAGTCCCTGGTTGCATTTTTAAACTCGATTCTCATGTACGCCAGGACGTGGAAAAACCTGCTTTTGCCTAAACTGAACAGGCTTGGCATAGCCTTGCGATTATGGAGCTTTAATCGCAATCTGTGAACCGCGGCTTCGAATCCTGTCACTGAACATGCTTACCCTTTCAACCGTAAGAGAATTATTGTGTTACGGTCAATCCCACTCGTAATGGATTTAATATTATATTAATATCTATGTTTCTTTAAGTTTAATATATATTTAGAAATGCTTGTAATGTATATTGTTAAATGTGTATTGCGGAAGTCCCGCCTGTTTTCTAAATTTGTAGAAAATTCTCGAGAGTAAGAATCAATAATGTACTACGTGTATATGTAATACTAGTGATTGACAGTATTGTTGTCAAGCGAACTTTCAAAAAAGTCTCCTAAAAAGGTTTATAACTCGAAATGCTAAGACACAATAGAACATTGTTGGTAGCTACAGTCTCTATACTACAAGCCTCGTAAGCTATAATGGTGATTAATGCTTATTAATCGGAAAACTACAAATAATTGACCAGGAACGTTTATAGATTTCGAACATCACGAACCGTTCAACTTCAAATAATTAACTTTGGGCATCACCATTTCTACGCGGAATTTATATATATCTATCTTCCTCTGTGAAAAGTGAGCTTGTAAACCACGTTAGGCTAAACAAGAATAGAGCTAGCTAGCATTCCCTTCAAGTGAGGCGTATGTGTGTGTAAACATAAAATTAATTCACTCCTCGTGGACTTGGACCGTCAATAGAACGTTCAGTTCCAGACCAAATAGAAGACTGAATATTGTTTGTGAGCCTGTAAAGATTTTCTACATAAATCATTATTTGCAATAACTATTTATAATAATCGTTATTATAAATTGTATTGTTGTTTGTATATTAAGATATACTTGTGTTAAGAAAGAAAATTGTTTGTATAAGTCTTGTTGGCGAATATCATAAGTTTGATGCATATTGACATTCAATTAACTTCTAACCTAAAATTAAAATTTCAAGCTATTTGAAATTTAATGCGTAATTTACGTAACATAATAAATCGAAGGCTCGTCCGAGATACATTATAATACGTAACACATTGTTGTTAGAAAATAGTAAATGAACAGTTAGCGGTGGGCAGCATTAATTGGCTGCCTTTCCTCTGGTCTATCGTTTCTAAATTGTGAACTGATTGCACAGATAACCCTCAGATGGCTTTGCGCAAAATCCAAAAAACAAATAAGCAAGCAGTTAAACCGATACTTAGTGTTCATATCTGTTTGAAACAGCTTGCCTATTGCTTCCTTGAAGAACTCTTACTAAGAACTTTTTGTTTTTGTTTTAAATTTCGCGCAAAGCTACACGAGGACTATCTGCACTAGCCGTCCCTAATTTAGCAGTGTAAGACTAGAGGGAAAGCAGCTAGTCATCACCACCCACCGCAAACTCTTGGGCTACTATTTTATTAACGAATAGTGAGATTGACTGTAACTTTATAACGCCCTCACGGCTGAAAAGGTGAGCATGTTTGGCGTGATGGGGACCCGAACTCGCTACCCTCAGATTACAAGTCGAGTGCCTTAACCACCTGGCTATGCCGGGCCCTAAACCTACTGATAGAACTAAGTTACTGTTGTAAATTATTTCTATGTACAGGTGAATGTGCGAGCTACGTCGGTGATTGTTTTTATTTCAAATTGGGTAAAAAAAAAAAAAAGTTGTGAAAATTTAGGTTATTGGTTAAATATATTGTAAGCTGTCAACTGTCTTAATCGTTTCATATACTGTATTTGCGTATAATTATGGAAACGGCAAAACAAAAGCATATAAAATGCACAGCCTCATGCGATTAAAAATCAACTGCACCAGAGTACAGTCACATGTAGATAGTTTACACTGTGAGTGGTTGTAATGTAATCAACCAGAAAGTGCCACACCAGTAAGCCTACAAAACGTCAGGCATTTATTCTGAACCAATAGTAGCAATGGGGTTTGGCTGTCACTCTTATTGCGCACTTGAGTTTCCCAAAATGTGGTCTGCAAACCATGAATCCATAGATTCACTGTCTGAGCACGTTAATTATTGAGTCACACCTGGTCTTGAGGCACAAAAGAATAAGCCACAATACTGCGTTAATAAAATGTACGACAGCATGAAAAATAAGGTCTAATGCTCACGTTCAAAACACAAGCATATTTTACTATCTGCTCGCATTTATTTTGTTTACTGAAATACTGTTTTGTGCCATAAACAAGTTAAGTATCTAGTTACAATTACTCCTTGATTTAGTACTTACTTTTAAAGCACAGATATGAAAGAACAGGTTTTCCGTAGGATAACGGAAGTAGCAGTACATGAAAAGGTGAATTTTTCTTTATTCGATGGTTCACCATATTTTCGTCATCAAGCTGAAACTAAACGGTAGATGGCAGCACCATGTTTCAGTTTTCAATTGCACGAAAAGTGAATCTTATCTCAGGTTTACTAATGTTCCAATCATCTTTGATATCCAAGATTTATAAGTTACCAGCAACAAAGGAAATTTAGTCGAGATTTCCTGGATGTGGGTTTTAATAAAAGGATCTGTGCTTCATTTATGTAATGATGAAATGTCTGTTATG
The DNA here is from genome assembly GCF_004210375.1 of Tachypleus tridentatus. Classification (NCBI taxonomy): domain Eukaryota; kingdom Metazoa; phylum Arthropoda; class Merostomata; order Xiphosura; family Limulidae; genus Tachypleus; species Tachypleus tridentatus. The sequence goes on along the minus strand of NC_134832.1, from coordinate 109,444,328 downwards.
CACAGGAAAATGTAATATAAAGAGGGGAAGTACAAGTTCTTATTTAATGGAAAACCTAACTATATCATACTTAGACTGTCCTATTGTGGCATCAGCCATCAAAGTACTAATAGATTGTAACTAACAACTAACACATATAACTGGGTTCGTTAGTTCTTATGACAAGACTAATAAATATAAATAGAATATCAGTGCTTTATGGATGGAATTAATATAACAAAGTTTTCAGAAGTCTGAGGTGCTTTTTTCCCCTAGTTACTGAGATTACATTTTGTTCGAAGGTTAAAGTGAAAACAACTTTATACCTTACAAATTAAATGGCATAAATTTCGTTGCTGTCTGTCAAATATGGCAATATTGTGAACTGACAATGCTAGAAGCCAGGTTTCGATGCCCATGATAGACAGAGCACAGAAAGACTATTGTATGGTTTTGTACTTAACTTTAAACAACCAGATTAGAGTGCGAGTTGTATGAAAACACTTCAAGGTATTTTACGAAATATATAGCCTAGAGTAACACTGATAGCAGCAGTGCTTGGGAAAAATATTAGCATATAAATAGTCCGAGTACGAAAATAACCTAATTTTTGTATACATAGGCAACTTTATTACTTCGAACATATCAAACAAACAAGAAAGTTTGTCCTTAAGCTATTGATGCAAGTTTGTTTTAGACGCAACCAAAAACTTTAACCAGATATTTTGTGGTAGGTCACATTTTTTTCATTATCAGAGGTATATTAAAAATTAAACATTATATATTCATTTATCTTCACACAAATGCATATATTGTGAAACTGTCAGGAGAAAAGCACATAAATTACGTTGGCTATATATACGACTGGTACATTTATCTTGATAATAGAAAGACTTTTTTCACATTTCCTATGTTTTTATCTGCAAAGTTTCCTCTATTTCGGTTATTCTTAATAAGAATTTACATTTCTTCGACAGAAAGTGAACACTCGTTATATACAAAGTTACCTGTTCATCATGCAAAGAAAATTATTATAAAACCACGCCTTTAGAGAAGTAAAAGTTTCCAGTCTTAAACATATACACAGAATATAATGTTTTATGTAAAGTTACAACGTGAACTTTACAAACATCGTATAGTTTTAACACAACAGTTTCACGCATCAGGGTTGTGACGTCATCTCTACTAGCGTGCGCTTCCTATTAACAAGGGTATCACAACGTGAATAAAACCGAATTTCTTGAATGACGTCACAGTTCCAAAAGTTAACTTTAGGATTAATGTTAGTTGCTTCTGCATTATGTCAGTAACAAGACCGGAAACAATGAGTGATTTAACATATTATATATGTGTTCAAAGCCTTCAGTATTTCTTCATTAAACGTTTAATTTGCGTATTTAAAAATGGAATGTAAAAGTAAAATAAAACAGTATGAAATTTATTTGTAACCAGAAGTTTTATGGTGCATGTGATCAAACTTAAACCTACCACATTTTTTAAATCAACTATTTTTGCAGTTATTTTTCCGTGGTAAATTTCATTAGTTATCCAAAGGATTGATTGCATTATAAAATTAATCTTATTAGTTTGATAAAAAATATCAGATAAAAACAAGATTTTCAACTGCTCGGTTTATTTGTTTGTTTTTGTTTTGTTTTTGAATTTCGCACAAAGCTACTCGAAGGCTATGTGTGCTAGCTGTCCCTAATTTAGCAGTGTAAGACTAGAGGGAAGGCAGCTAGTCATCACCACCCACCGCCAACTCTTGGGCTACTCTTTTACCAACGAATAGTGGGATTGACCGTCACATTATAACGCCCCCACGGCTGAAAGGGCGAGCATGTTTGGCGCGACGGGGATGCGCACCCGCGACCCTCAGATTACGAGTCGCACGCCTTCACACGCTTAGCCATGCCGGGCCTAACTGTTCAGTTCATTTTTGGAACTTGTTAAAAAGAAAAATACTTCTATTTAGTGGTATTTAATTGTATATCTCGATATCAAATTGTTATATACGGAAATAATGTCAGTTGTACGTGAAACAATTAACATAAAAGTTTGTAATAATTCCAGATACTCTTTAATTGTACTAGAGAACATTAAAAATCACATCTTACTTACTAATAAATAATCAAGTGATAAAAATATTAATTTTTCCTAGATTTTTGTTTTTTTTTATAATTGGATTTGGGTGGAGCTTAAACACAATAAAAAAATTGAAAGCTGAAAATCCATTGTCCTGGTGACAATTAACATAAAAAAATATTAGCAACATCATTGAGTTATGTATTTTGTAAGCTAAAACATTTGTTGCTAGATGACGACACTATACTTATATTATTAAGGTTTTTCTATATACTTCGATACTAAAACTACATTGTAAAAATTTGGTACTAAAAAATAAAATTCTGTGTCCGTTAAAATAAGGTGCTAACAGCATGAGAAATTGATAAAATTATGCTTAAAGTATTTTCAAAATTATTGGTAACATTCAAAATGAATTTTCGTAAAATAAAGTTGTTATATCACCCAAATAGTTTATAAGATTTGTATTTGTGTGGAAATTGAAATTAATTTAATTTTTTTTCCCAGTCAAAACTTTAAGTGAGTTTATTTCAACCTTGATTCGAAGTAGAAACTGTAATTTTTTTCACTTTTATTTCAACCTTGATTCGAAGTAGAAACTGTAATTTTTTTCACTTTTATTTCAACCTTGATTCGAAGTAGAAACTGTAATTTTTTTCACTTTTATTTCAACCTTGATTCGAAGTAGAAACTGTAATTTTTTTCACTTTTATTTCTCTAACTTGCTTTTTGATTGATAAAATAAAAATGATTGAGTTATTTATACTAAAGTGACTGAATATGGATATCAGAAAGTCAAGATGGAACGGCTTGATCAGAACTGTATTTTAACATTGTCTACCGTTTCTTATGATGCGTAATGTTATCGAAAATCATGTCTTGAAAAGGGTGTGTAAGAGCCCTTTCAGAAGCAAACTGTTCATAAACTCAGATAATAAGGATTTGTTCAGAGTGGTATTTAGAAGTAACATGACGGTGATGTCCCTCGGCATTAGATAGCAAAGGTATATGGATCAACCTGAGGAACTAGAACTTGTTTGTTTTGGAATTTCGCACAAAGCTACTCGAGGGCTATCTGTGCTAGCCGTCCCTAATTTAGCAGTGTAAGACTAAAGGGAAGGCAGCTGGTCATCATCACCCACCGCCACCTCTTGGGCTACTCTTTTACCAACGAAAAGTTGGATTGACCGTTACATTATAACGCCCCCACGGCTGGGAGGGCGAGCATGTTTTGAAACGACTCGGGCGCGAACCCGCGACCCTCAGATTACGAGTCGCACACCTTAACGCGCTAGGCCATGCCAGGCCAAGTAACTAGAATTATCCAGGGAAGGACATGCAATAGTTCTTACTTCAGTCCTGTAAGCAAAGTCTTGTAAAAGGTGAGATCTGTGAACACAAGGTCAGTGGCAAAAGCCGTTCGCGTAACCTATACAACAGAAAACAATAAATATTTCCGTCTGAAAACGAAGTCAAGAAGATATAGGTTCACCTGAAACAGCTAAAGGATGACGTTTGTTTATGTTATTCCATACGAAGACATACCAGTCACGTTTTCGAACACACTGCTTATAGCTTTTGTCCGTTAAAACTGTTGAAAGAAGTACTGGGTAACCGTCGTCTTCATACAATATATGACTTAAAGAAAGCACCACAGAAGCAGTGGTGTACTTTTACACGGTAAGCTTACTATGTAGTATTTTACTATGACAACTAAAGTGTAGGGCTATTATCAATATTGAATTTCTAGAGATTAGCAGCCAAAATACGTAAAGTAAAATCTGGTTGTTTAAAAAACATGAACAGAACAGCTAATTTTGGATATAACTCTTTCTATAAAAAATGCACCGTTGTTTTCTCATACACGTGTAATAAAACCAATTCATTTGTTCAACGTGTTCAACATATAAAGCAATATTTCACAATACATTTTGAATAAATTACCGAATCCTACATAATTTTACTAGTTTATATGAACGTTTAAGAAGAATGTTTGACATACTAGTTTGCTCTTTATATGTTATATTATACAGTAGCATTGAAATCAAAGCACTTTTCGTATGGTTCAGATCAAGACGGCAATCTGAAACATTTGTGTACATATACCTCAATATTCTAATGGTTTGAATATCAGAGCTGTATAAACCATGTAACATTTCTGATAAGCATATTACGTTAACACAAATCTTGAAAGGACGTTTCATAATGTTTCTTTACAGGCATACCTATCTATTAAAAGGGAAAAGGAAGAGGCACTGTCCAGTATTTGAATTTTGAGCCTCGTTGTGAGTACCAGTTCCAACCATCGTAATCAAGATACTGTATCACCAAACACTTATATCAAATTTTTCACAACACTATACGTTGAAGTATCTCTGAAATTTTCAGTCTAGGTAAACGTTAAACACACCACAAATGAATTCCAATACTGATAGCTACAGTAAAATACATAATGCATACAAACTATTATTAATATTAATAGTGTTAACGAAACTTCAATAACTTGAAACAATCTAGTTCTTTCACATATATGTATTTATAAAGCTGACTTATTAATATTCAATATTCGTCAGGTACTATGAATACGGGGTCTACATTGCGTTAGCAAACTGAGCTATTCTGTAAAAATGTAAATAAATATTTCAAGTTATGGCATGTAATAACAAGACAATTTGACAATTTACAAAATTTAAACATTTTACAGTCGTTACACAACATACTTATTATAAACCTGGCATTATAAATTGAAAGCAGTGTGTTATGGCTAATTAAAATATGCGTCCTTACCGAGGCCTTGACTTCAACAACCGTACGATCTTCATAGCCAGAACACAAGCAGAATGTTCCTGACAGGAATGATATTGCCAAACCTTGGATGACTACTTTCACTAGTGGTCTGGAAGAAAGTGAAGCTATTCCGTTTGTAACATACGAGTACAGGCGTGTAATTTCATACGACTAAACCGTCACGTCATCGTGAAGATCACCTAAATGATGTGGGTGAACAAGTCAATGCCGATGGCAAGGCAGTCTGGAATGACCCAAGGCCCATCCCACAAAACCTACCGGAATTCCACGGGCTTTACCTCACGAAGTATCACTTTCATGCCGTAGATAACCTGTTTTATGAGATATAAAGCTGCTATGTAGAACCATCGTGATTGTGAGATAAAATGTGTGGGAGGAGTGAAATGCCATTACTTCCGGATAAAGATCCCGTTTCTGCTCATATAGAATAAAATAAATTCAGCCATAACTTTAACGGTTTCATTAAATGTTTTTTGCTTGTTTTGTTTTAATATTTCTCGTGAAGCTACATGAGAGCTATCTGCGCTAACCGTCCCTAATTTAGCAGCGTACGACTAGAGAGAAGGCAGCTAGTCATCACCACCCACCCATCAACTTTTGGGCTACTCTTTTACTAACGAATAGTGGGATTGACTGTACAATTATAGCCTCCCCAAGGCTGAAAGGGCGGTCATGTCTGGTGTGACTGGGATTTTAACTCGCGACTCTTAACTTACGAGTCGAACACCCTGATCATAGTTAATCATATTAATAGTTTATTTACCATAAAAACAATATCAGCTATATCTCTTTCAAATATAACAGTACAAAGTTACACAATGGGTTATCTGTCTTCTGGTCATCACGGATATCAAAACTCAGTTTCTAGTGTTGTATGTCCGGAGACATACAGCTATGCCACTAGGGGATAAGTGATAAGTAAAGTTTATTTTGAAGCATAAAACTACATAATATGTAACCTTCAGTGTGTCTATCGCTGTTATCAAAACTCGAGCTTTATTATCCCTCAAAGGTACCTCTTGGTCACGATAAGTTAAGAAAATATTAAAAAATAAAAGTTAATTTGAAATAATTTATTAAAAAGTAAGGGAATGGTAAATAACAATAATAATAAAATAATAAAGAATAAATAAAACGAAAAATCGATATATTTTATAAAATAGTAAAAAGTTTAAAAGAGGCATGTGTCATAAGGTGGGTAAAGGAGACATAAACCATCCAAAACATAAAATAAAAATCCTTGATGAATACAAGATATTTTCAACAATGAAAATTCTTTTATGTATTTTACAAAATGGTTTTGTTAAAATGGATCCGACTACTCAAAACCGTACTTTTAAAGTATACAATTCAGTGTTAATCCATAATTAGATGCATAGGGAACTGAATGGAATGAGCTTAGCAACGAGTATTACTATTAATTTAAAAAGTGGTTAATATTTCAAAAATTCCAAGTACGAAAAATTTAAAGGTTAAATAAATATCATAATTGCTATCTTCACGCCAGCTGTAGGTATCGTTATAACTATAACATCAAAATCAGCCTATTTAGTTAGTTAGCTAGTTACAAGGTAAGATCGATAAAATGTGGCAATGGTCAATAGAAAATAAGAACGTGCCGTTAACGATGACTTCTCTGCTGATGCCACAATGGCTGACATTCTCTGAAAAACTGACTCGTCATTATTTAATAATTTGTTTTTACTCCAAGGACTTCTCTTACTTTTAACTAGGAATTGTTACAGTTATATGATCAAAGTCGGTCTATATCCTATCATGGTTAGTTGAAGGGTAAGATCAAGAAAAGGTGGATGGTCAACAGAAGATAGGCACGTTGAACTTTATCTTAGAAGGTGAAAGGGCTCCATCTTAGCTGCCCTTGTCGTTGGCGTTGACTCTTTTGCTGTTCTGACATAAAGGCTGCCATCTTTGATAAACATACAAAGTTTTGTTTTTACTTTAACTTAGAGACAGAGGATGAACGGTTTAAATAACGCTAATTTAATATTTCCAACCTTGGCAAGGCCTAGTGGTTAAGGCGCTTTACCAGCAAGCTGAAGGTCGTGGAATCGGAATCCTTTACCAAACATGCTCGCCTTTTCAACTGTAGGATGGTATAATGTGACTGTCAGTCCTATTATTCGTTACTAAAACGTAGCCCAAACGTTGAAGATGGGTGACGTTGAATAGCTCTTTTCCCTTTAACCTCTCATTTCAAACATGGAGACGATTACCGCAGATAACCCTTGAGTAACTTTACTCGAAATTGAATAAACGGACTTTCGTGACTAATTTCGATCTACTAAGTTTTGTCAAGTTTTCATGTTCAGGTATGTCCACTTCATTTATTAGTCATCGATCGAATGCACTCGTGCATGGGAAACCCCTGATGAGAAACCTGTTTAAACAGTTTATACGTGGGTTTATTTCTTAGCTCTAGTACAATAAGAGATGATTCATATGACCTGTTAGCAAACACATTGGCTGTTCTAAAAGTTTTGAAAACTACATAGACAATCAAAGAAACCTGATCTAATTACTCTTCAGTGAAAGTTATTCTAATCTAAGCCTGTGAAAGCAGAAATATTTAAGTCATTTTCGTCTGTTGTTTTGCACCAAGCTGCATAATTGTCTATTTTTAGCGTTATAAGCTTTCAGAATTACTATTAAGCCACTTTTCTTTAAGGGGGGACGTTGAGAATATGCACTATTGTAATGTTTAGAACTTAACTGCGAAAGATGTACAGTCTACAACACAGGACACAATGAGAGCTGATAACATTAACTTGTATTTCAGTTTTACAAACTATTTGCCCCCCAGTAACACAGCGGAATGTATGAGAGCTTACAACGCTATAATCTGGGTTTTAATACCCGTGGTGGGCAGAGCACAAGTAGCCCACCATAAAAACTATTTTCATACACCACTATTCAGTGAAACAAGAGTAGAATAAGAGTTTGCGGTATGTGTTACTGACAAACTGCCTTCCTTCTGGTCTACCAGTTCAAAATCAAGGATCGCTAACTCTGGTTCTTAAGTATCTTTGTAGAACGTCCGAAAACAATATTTTTTTGCAATACATTTTACTTTAGGAAGACTATTGTTGTGTTTTTTTTTACGAAAGACAAGTTTAATAATAACACACTTAACAGAGGAATCATTTTGTTTATCTTTCTTATTACTTTTAAATGAGGTAATTGTTTTATATTTGAATTATAAAAATAAACCAAACTTTGTTTTCTGGTGCATATCGTTGACAGGTAGTTTTGAAATCCGCGTGTGACAAAAGTGTTTCTAAAATGAAGGACGTAAGAGGGAAATTTTATAATCAAAATTGTGGGCACGCAATACGTAACTCAATATCAATTATGAACTTCAAAGCCGGTGTAATTCATATCAGTGTTTAAGATCAATATGCATCATAATCATGTTCTTAGTATATTTCAACTGAAGTACTTAAGTTCTGGTATTTATCAGTTAATTGGAGTTAAAGAAAAGCGAGATAGCAAATTGTTTCTTTGAATCAGCTACCTTGTCAGACAGTTATTGTCTTATGATTTGGTTTGTTCTGAATTTCGCGCAAAACTACACGAAGGCTATCTACACTAGCTGTCCCTAATTTAGCAGTGTAAGACTAGAGAGAAGGCAGCTAATCATCACCACCTACCGCCAACTCTTGGGCTACTCTCTTACCAACGAATAGTGAGGTTAACCGTCACATTATAACGCCTCCACGGCTGAAAGGGCAAGCATGTTTGGTGTAACGGGGACCCGAACCCGCGACCCTCGGATTAGGAGTCGAGTGCCTTAACCACATGGTCATGCCTGACCTATTGTCTTAGGGACGATTATTAAACAAGCCGTGACGAATATGAAGTTCTCTATCACACAAGTAGACATATGTGATTCCTTTTAATATCTTATTCAACAAACAAGATTTGTTGCTAAGTGATTTAAGTGGCACTTATTTGCTTCCTAATAAAAAAAAAAAAGAAACAGAAAACTTTCTTGTCTTTGATTTCATCATTTATTTGTCCTTTGTAACTTGATGGGGTAAGATTTTCCTAAAAGTCGTTCAAATTAACTGAAATGAAAACCAAGGGGCACTTCTGTTGATCTTAGCAAACACAACCTGTTTACTTTTCACGTATTTTGCTGTATGAAACTAGTATGATAATCACGTGAGACCTTTGAACGATTGAGGAGATAGGAAAAGATAGAGAAATTTCAATTTTTTTGCACTAGATACCTTCAATAAATTGAATCGTTGTATGATTTGATGTATTTTATTTGTCTCTTTCTGATTACAGGACTGCAGTACTCATACGAGTAGTATTGGCTGACTACATGTAGCTAAGATTTCAAGATATTTTCGGGTCAATGAACAATGTAACTTCTTAGTCCAGAGCTACCCACCAAGTTTGCTTTTTTTACTTTTTTTAGTATCTGTATCTCTACTTTACTAGAATTGGTGTTTAATTTCCAATAGAAACTGTTTCTAATTAAAAAACTTGTTCAAAAGAGGAGTCTTTCTTAAAGACCGCTCTCTATTGGCGCCCGGCATGGCCAGGTGGGTTAAGGCATTCGACTCGTAATCTGAGAGTCACAGGTTCGAATCCCCGTCGTACCGAACATGCTCGTACTTTCAGCCATGGAAACGTTATAATGTAACGGTCAATTTTACCATTCGTTGAGTAGCCCAAGAGTTGGGGGTGGGTGGTGATGACTAGCTGTCTTCCTTCTAGTCTTACACTGCAACATTAGGGACAACTAACGCAGAATGCCCTCGTCTAGCTTTCCGAGAAATTTAAATAAACAAAACAAACGCTCTCTAAATGATACAGGCCAATAGTGGTGTTGGAAACAAAGAGCCCGTCCTCACCTGATCTTGACATAAGTGAGTGTATTACTTTCTATACTTTCTTGTTCTAAAATTTATACTTATTGGGATAATGTGTATTTTAAAGTCAAAGTCCTGTTAATGGATAAAACAAGACATATGTTTTTAGAACTTATTTTTTAATTATAGTTTTTATAAAATTACGTTTCGGTAGGTTTAACTAGCATTGTTTAGTGTTATGTTTGTTATTAAGTGCGAAAGTAAACAATGGGCTATCTGTGCTGCACCGACTGTTCGTATTTTCGAGCTATAAGTTTTCAGGCTTACCATTGAGCCACTGGAGGGCTTCGTCAGGGGTATAAAATTAAACAATGGAAAAAACCGTTATATTTTCAATAATGATACTATAAACGAATAAAACGAAAGCAAGTCAAACACAATATGGAAAATTATAATAAGTATAATTTCACTTATGAATACTAGTTAATACTAAGGTTTTGTTTTTAATGTGGAGAACTGTTTTAGCTTTTTACTATTTGTATTGTTTTCAATCTCTCCAGTCGACAACTTTTATTTAAAGAATCTCAATTTGTGATTACTCCTAAGCAAATTCCCAAAATGAAAATAAAAACCAGGATCAAAAGACCTAGCTAGAAAGACTTCTATTCATTAACTTTGGAAAACTGAAAAACAAAATTATAGTTCCTGTCGAAATAATTTTTTTCAGAAAACTTTGTTGATTTGTTAATTTATCTTCAATTATTGAAAGCATTTGTTCTTACCTTCTGGATAGTATCCTATCTTAAAACTATTCCAGGGTTTCACCACAAAGTACTGAACTAGTTGATTAACGGTAAGTTTATAACCCAGTTTTAAACCTGAAAATGTTAAAGTCTTGTGATCTCTAAAAATGATAAAGACATTGATTTATTAAGATCAAATAAAAGCAGTTATATTGCTGTTATGGATAACTGCAAATACCTCAGTGACACAAACACTGTTTTAAACTATTCAGTTGACTTTGTAAAATTAAATACTGATTTAACATCCAAGTAAAAATGAAAAGTAAATCATCTTGAGTTCAGTTGAACAAATCTGATATCCTTCCCAATGACTTGTTTTATGTGTTACTATCTTCAGACTCTCGTACACACACACACACACACACATAAATATATATATATACATGGCCTAAGTAAAAATCCATAAATGCTCCTTTACGTCCTATAGTATATGCTTTTAAATATTTACTTATAATCTCGGAAAATTCCTGGCCTGAGTATTTGCCATTTTTTGCTACAGTTTGTTTTTTTTTGTCAAAAACTCTGAATCTTTTGTCACAGAAATATAGAATTCTGGCCTCGCAACCTTTGTGGTCATCTTAAGCTTAATATATATTCACACAAGTGCTTGTTGAAGAAGCTATTTACTATTCTCAGGAAAGTTTTCAAAATATCTTCTTCTCTGATCATGTTTCGCATATTTGAGATAATTTATTCAGAGTCATAATTGGTTATTTCTTTGCTACTTTCTTTATCTGTAGTTAAGCACAAAGTGACACAAAGAGCTGTCTGTGATTCATGCGCCAAGGGTATCGAAACTCGGTTTCTAGCGGTATAAGTACACAGACATACAGCTGTTTCACTGGGCAGCTGTTTGAAATCGAAGAAATTGCCATTTTCATTTCACTCCATTCTGTGTTATTTAGATGACATTCTTGGACTTTCATGTAAAATTTTTACATTGATATTTTTCCTTCACATTAGAATATGGTCCACCCTAACACCACACGTATAATTGAAGATTAAGTCGATGGGAAAAATTATTTTTCAAATGTTTTGATTGAAAGAAGGGAAAAAGGATTTTATACCATAAACTTCCTTTATACAGCTATTAATTTTTTTTTCTCATTGAGCTTTTTAGAACGAGATAAATGTGTTAAAATCACACTTAAATTGCAAAAAAAAAGTTATTCTTCACAGTCATAGATAAAACTTTGTTATTTCTTTAAAAAATAATCAAAACCTTATAATACAATCAACGATTTTTTTTTTTTTTCTTAGACTATATATCCCCAGGGTCTTTCATGTAATCCAAAAATACTTGGTTAAAATCAACTAAAGATTGCAACATATACTTCGATGTGATATTTGCCTTCAAAAATCTCGCCTTCTAAATTCGGAACAGACAAGTTAAGAAAGGATGTAAAAAAATATGCAGTGCACGTGATTTTCTTCACCAAATGTAGGCCCATTTGTGTCTATTGCTTCAATAAATTTAGTGTTTAACGCGTGGTATAAAATGTGGTTCTATGTAATGTAACACCACAACAATATAAATAAAAATTCCCTAAACAGTTGTAAAATAAACTCTGAGAGTGAAAAAAAAATATTATTATTTACATTTTAGATAGGTAATGGTTCTGGAACAATACCTTATTTTTTTTCTTAAATAAAAAAGATATTTACAAGTGTCAGGTTTTTATTTATGAACCGAATTCTTTACAGTAATTGTCTGTAACCTGTTGACGATTAATTTCAACAACAAGTAAACATCATGTAGTCCACCTATTTTAAAATAAGATATTAAAACAAATCAAAACGTATATATAAATATTTTTAAACTGCTTGGTATCACAGTTGCATTCAGAGCTTTAAATAATCGCTTTTTATAGTTAAAGTAAACACAGATTGGTTCATTTACTTTAAAACACAATTGATAAGACGAATTATTCTTCTTCACTTTGTTATTTCGATACAATCTATGATAATTTTACTTTACAAGTCACCAGTGTATACTCTTTATGGCTAAACTCAAAAATACGCAGTCCAGTTCTGGCTGTTTATTTAATTATATGTACATATCTATCTAACTAGTAACTCTTAACAGAGTCAGTTGTGTATATTTAACAAAAAAAAAAACATATATACTGCATCACAATCAACAATTAATGTCTGATGCCAAAAAAGTTCTAAAATTGTTTACTAACTACATAATTTCCCTGTCCACAAGTGGCACAGAGCTGTGACTTCAGAATTAGTACGCTAAAAACAGGGTTTCTATACCCATGGTAAACAGAGCACAGTGCAAATTAATGGAAACAAATGGTCATTTTACAATATTTTCAGCATAGCGGCCGGTGTAGGCTCGCTGGACCCACTGATTTCCTTTAATAGTCATTTTTTCACACAGACCGCGTGAAGGTTGGAAGGCATTGAGGTTGGAAGAAAATATTTCTCAGTACTTTCATTCATCTATCAAAGTTGAAGTCATTCAAAATTGCGTTAGAAGGGCAAGGAGACCAGTCAAAAAACAACTTCTTACCAACTAAATGAAGGAAACACGGTATCAATGGGGTCTGAAATACAAGAACTGGACGCAAGAACAACTGAGGAAGGTGTTATTCAGTGACGAAACTCATTTCTTCGTACAGGGTCAAAGAAGTCTGCATGTTCGTAGATCTCCAGGTGAGAAACTTTGAGAATCTCAAATCAATCAGTTCGTAAAACATCCCTTGAAGAAGATGTTTTGGGGCTTTTTCAGCTACTATGGCGTCGGAGGCTTACATGTCGTAGAAGGTATGATGCGAGGACCACAGTACATGGAAGTTTTGCAGAGAAGAGTCGTTCCAAAATTGAAAAAGAGATTTCCAGATGGATCTGGCATTTTTCAGCAAGATCTGGCTCCGTGCCACACATCGAAACTTGTGAAGAGTTTTATGATTACAACGCGAATAAAGGTGCTGGACTGGCGTGAAAACTCTCCGGACTTAAATCCTATTGAAAATCTTTGGGCAATTTGTAAAGAAAGACTTCGGGGAAAAGACTGTACTACGAAAAATAAGCAAATTGAGGCCATAATTGAGGTGTTGTCCAAAAATTAGTAAAGACTGCAGTCAACTCGCGGACTCGATGCCAAAGCGGATTAATGATCTTCCGAAAAATAAAGGCGGTCATATCATGTATTAATTTGCGAGTAATTTTTGAATTCTCAAAAATAAAACGCAAAAAATTGAAAAAAATTGTAATTTTACGTCTTGTTTCAATTAGTTTGCACAAGGGTGTGGCTTCAATTAAACAAACAAAATTTCCATAAAAGGAAACAAGTGGCTGCTTGGAGGGATCACTTGTTTTAACCACTGTCAGCACTATGCAGCAGTATGTTGTCTGTCACTGAGTCAGTAGACAGTAAAATGACATTACTCAAGGGAAGTTTAACATTGTAGTTTTACTTTCGGGTCGTCATACACATACCATAAATAAGAAGAGTTATGCACTTTGTAGGCACACAATGGGACATATAGACCTCAAAAGCAAGAAAAAGAAATATTTGTTATTCTTAGCTTTGGTTTCATTTGCTCTTAAAACAGAACACTTTCGGGAACCATGCGCAAGCTTCTAGTATGTATATCTATTCTAATATCAAGTGTAGTATTTCTTTCCACATATATTTCGATAATGCATAATATAATTTAAATATATTTCTGCAAAGAAACTATATAATATTAAATTAGGATTATTATTATTATAGAAATACTTCATAGTAAGTAATATTTTACTTTCAATATAAAGTTATTTTAAAGTATTCGAGAGACTATACCACATTATTGGTTAATTCAAATTGACATTAAATGAACACTTTTAACTTATATTGTATCTGAAACTATATTTAGAACAAAATAAATACATTTTCTATTAGCGCTGACATATTTTAACATTTAAGTACTGTTTTAGAGAACATGCCAACAATAAAACTTTGCAACAGAATGACTATATTTATTGAAACAGATTCGTACTGAACACTGCATTTTGGCGTTTTTAGACATAGAATACGGACACAAGATTGTTAGAAATAAAACTAAAATATAGCTCATTAAAGTCAGTCGTTTTCAAAGTGTAATTAGTTTTATTTCAGTTTTTCTATCTCATATAATTTTTCTTGCCCCGAGAAGGAAATTATCTTTCATCATTTATCTCAAAAATGAAGACAATGTTGTAAAAAAAAAAAAGATGGTGTTAATACGTTATTAATATGTTAATACTGGTCATGAACAGTGAAAACGTTTGTATACAATCGCACAAATATTAAAACCATTAAGTTTGTCAATTGTGAATATTATATAAATCTTAAATAAGTCTTGTTAAAAAAATTGCGAAAATAGTCTTTCAGTACTTAGCCCATACAGATAAAAACGTTTCATAGAAGCAAAGCAAAATACTGACAATAGTTTTAATCGCACCTTCCTTTAACAGTCCTATAGAGTTTCAGGTAAAGATCCTGACGTTTGGTCCACATTGAACATGGCAGGTGTAGTTTCATCAACATATCTATAAGATGTTATCCTTTGCTTACACCCACGTGTTTTTAGGATTAATATAAAAGGCAAGCAAAGCACGATATAATTACTTAATTGTAATTGAACTTAACAAATAAACTCAATTTAATAATTTTATCTTCTTTATTTAAACGAGGGTTTTTTTGTTTTTTGAATTTCGCGCAAAGCTACACGAGAACTATCTTCGCTAGCCGTCCCTAATTTAGTACTGTAAAACTAGAGGGAATGCAGCTAGTCATCACCACCCATCGTCAACTTTTGGGCTACATTTTACCAACGAATAGTGGGATTAACTGTTACATTATAACGCCCCCACTGCTGAAATGGCGAGCATGTTTGGTGCGACGGGGATTCGAACCCGTAACCCTCGGATTGCGAGTCGAATGCCTTAACCACCTGGTCATGCTGGGCCCTTTAAACAAGGAAACCAGAAACATAAAACAAATTTGAATTTCAGTTACCTATGATAAAGATGTGAGTATGCATGTTTTCAACATCAAATTAGTAAATACAACTTGTTTTGTGTTAAACAATTATAATTGATAAATTTAATTACAAAGGAACTTATATCTTATCTTATAATTCCTAAACTAACTTTCTCAGGATAGATTCATAATGGAGTTTGATATTTCAAATATCTTTAATAAACAGGTTTAATTTTATTTTTCAAAACGAATTGGATTATAATTATTTATATAATGATTATTTCGTACACATATATATATATTCTAAATTTCTTAATCGAAACATACAGAAGTTACATTTGCAAGCATGCTACTTAAAATGGAGAATTATATAATATTATGTTAACTCGAAAATTGCAATATTCTATGATAAATGTTTCCTATAGCATAAATTTTGAATACATTACGATCCACTGAGAAATTAGTGCTTACGAAATTACGACTATTTCAGCGTATTTAAAATAGTTTTTTTTATGCCAGAATGTAATGGAACTGGAAGAAATAATGTATTCCATTGTTATCGTGTGATGAATCCACTTTATATTTTACATCGCCAGATTCGACTTATTTAGAACTTGGTTTTTCAGAACTTTACTCATTATTTTTAATTTGCTACCCTAACTCGTGATCATTCATGTGGAAAGCGATATGAAATGATTTTGTTCTGAAAATGCTTCCACAAGACGTTTTATTTGGTTATCAATATGCTAAGGGCCACCATCCAACATGAAAACCACAGTGTCTATCACATTTCTTTGCTGGTTTGGTTGTGAACACTACATGGCACTATATAGCAATGACTGTGCAGTTTTGCATTACATGTGCTGATGGTGGCTTAAGAAAGGTAAAGTCCGACAAAAAAGCCATTTGTGAAAACATACTACACTGTCACATTGGCATCATGGAGCTGTGTAGAAAATAGTAACCATGGTTTAGTTTCTACCCAGATAATGTAGTGGCGCGTGTTGACACTTCCACGTGTGTTTCATCAATTCATACGACATTGACAATCCATTGGTCATCGACTTCCACTTCTTCCAAGACTTACCGCACAAACTAAAACGTAGAGATACATTTGCCTCATTCAGTGCTTAAACATGATCCAACTTGAAAGAAAACATTCACAATGTTGACCGAAGAGTTCTAAAAAAACATGTTGACCGCAGCTGATAGTTTGAGTTGGTGCTGGTGGTCTGTCTGTTCGTGGCTTATCATAAATGCAACCTGTTTCGTCAAGTTTTTATGAACTTACACACAACAACAGCCCATCTGTTTTGTTATATTCTCTGAAAGCTGCCTCGATATTGTAACAACATTTAATTATTTCATCTCTCGTCTCACTTTTCAATTTCATGATTCTTAAATTAGTTGCACAATTTTTTTCTTTCCGTGAAAGTTATTCACGGTTGCCCCCAGGCAGTCAGAAATGAATTGCTCATCTTCATCTTATGAACTGCACTGCGATCCACAGGTCCACTTATATTTCTGGAAAATCTGTGAGACAAACAACAGTGATGCCATTGGTGATAACATGTTACTACTGTGGTATATTTGTATCTGCTTGCTACACAACGGGCTATTTGTATCTGCATCATACTCTTAACATCAGTATGATGTAATAAACACAGTATCTTTTATCGACTAGATACTCGGATTTAACAAATAAGTACACAATTAATTAAAACAAATGGGATATTATATGATTGTCTTTTCATACCATCGGCCCGGCATGGCCAAGCGTGTTAAGGCGTGCGACTCGTAATCTGAGGGTCGCATGTTCGCATCCCCGTCGCGCCAAACATGCTCACCCTTTCAGCCGTGGAGGCGTTATAATGTGACGGTCAATCCCACTATTCGTTGGTAAAAGAGTAGCCCAAAAGTTGGCGGCGGGTGGTGATGACTAGCTGCCTTCCCTCTAGTCTTACACTGCTAAATTAGGGACGGCTAGCGCAGATAGCCCTCGATTAGCTTTGCGCGAAATTAAAAAATACCAAAAACCAAACCATTTTCATACCAGTATGCTTAGCTTTGACAGAGAGACTTGGAATTATTAACTGTTGTGTTTTTTTTCCTGCTCTTGTTTCGTTCTCTTTAGACGAGGTCAACGAAACCATTATTAATGATGGTGTTAAAAGGATATATTATTCATCACAACTAAACCTAAATTCCTGTAACAATTGTTAACATAATTCATGTATATGCTACATAATACTATATGACTAACATCATTGTCCAAAAGTTGGTTTGGTTTTGGTTTTTTTGGAATTTCGCACAAAGCTACTCGAGGGCTATCTGTGCTAGCCGTCCCTAATTTAGTAGTGTAAGACTAGAGGGAAGGCAGCTAGTCATCACCACCCACCGCCAACTCTTGGGCTACTCTTTTACCAACGAATAATGGAATTGACCGTAACATTATACACCCCCACGGCTGGGAGGGCGAGCATGTTTGGCGCGACTCGGGCGCGAACCCGCGACCCTCAGATTACGAAGCGCACGCCTTAACGCGCTAGGCCATGCCGGGCCTCAGAAAGTTGGAAACTTCAATTAGTCCGAAATTATGCAAACATTTTTGAATAAAAGAACATTTGTTGATCTCAAACATAACACATACTAAAGTTAAATATGCTTCAAACACATTTTAAAGTGAGGTAAAAAGTACATGAAATAAAACATGGTTTAGCAACAATAAGTGCTGAATAACAAAACATTTTGTATTTTTTTTTGTTAATTCTTCAATTGGTATTGTTCATACAGCAGAAAATTATAATGCACATTTCCACTCATTTGTTCTTAATTCTAATCAGAAAATACTAGTTGTAATACATTCACTAATAGGAAAGGATTGGCTGGCCAGACAGATGATGGCGGTCATGTTCGAATATTCCATAAATGTAGATAGGCACCTTTGTACTTAAAGAATGCTGCTTTCAGAAGCTAACAAAAAATATATTTATTTTAGTTTAAGTCTGCAACGTCAGCTAACTGAGCTCTACTCACTACGCATATCGAACACGAATTCTAACGTTATAAGACCCAAACTTTACCGCTGAATCACCATGCAGGTGACATTAAACACAATAAAGTGTAAAAACTGTATATCTGTAATGACACACTACTTTTGTCATATGGTAATCACTGGAAATATATTTTTGTAATGAACTAAGAAACATCTGTTATCACCGGTTCCATTCCAGTTTGTTTTCTTTTCTAAGATACCTTTGTGAAATTAATTTAATAATTGAAGACATTCATCATATCATACATTTACTTATTCCTAAACCGTGGGTCATATACAAGCATACAAATGTCATGCCATAAAATTTCATAACTACATGAATTTTCCCACAATGTATATAAGTATTTTCGAAACAATATATTTAAATCATAGGCAGAAGAAAGGACAAACGACATGTGGTTTCAACGTTTCATTTTATTTCTTCTTGCGGATTTAAAAATTTGCGTTCGAGAGTAGAATGCAAAGAACACAGATAAATATAGATCAGTAAGAAAAACATGATCTTATCATATATAAAATCTGATTTATAACAAAAGGCATAATAGTGATCCGAATTCATCCACTGTGGCAATGAGCAAAAGGCCTCATTTTGTAGCAATGTGCAGCTTTCACAGTGTGGAGTTAAAGTGTTATTATACAATGTGTTATGGCTCGGCATGGCCAAGTGTGTTAAGGCGTTCGACTCGTAATCCGAGCGTCGCGGGTTTGAATCCCGGTCGCACCAAACATGCTAGCCCTTTCAGCCGTGGGGCGTTATAATGTGACGGTCAATCCAACTATTCGTTGGTAAATGAGTAGCCCAAGAGTTGGCGGTGGGTGGTGATGACTAGCTGTCTTCCCTCTAGCCTTACAATGCTAAATTAGGGACGGCTAGCGCAGATGGCTCTCGAGTAGCTTTGCGCAAAATTCCAAAACGAAACAATGTGTTACACTTGAAACTCCTACAAAATCAATAAGGAAAGGTATGATTAAAATTACTGTTGATCAACTACTTATTAAAAGTGTATTTTAAGAAAATAAGCACACTTATAAATATAAGTAATTTTCTTGAGTACCATGTAATGAATTCACTTAAAAAGTAATAATGGCCATAACTGTATTAAACGAGTGTCTAAAAATGTGTCGAAATGGCCATAAAGGCACGTGAGATGGTAAGCCTCTCGTATTATTTATACTTAATTTAAGAAGAAATTTAGGTAAGTTTCACAATTTGAAAAAATCTAAAATTAGGAAGCCTTTTTCCAGCATTTTACAGTAGCTGAAAGAATGGCAGATAGTACTGACATCACTTTGTTGGAATTCCGCACTAGAAATGTTTTCTGTATAATTAATCCACGTTT
Source organism: Tachypleus tridentatus (assembly GCF_004210375.1). NCBI lineage: Eukaryota > Metazoa > Arthropoda > Merostomata > Xiphosura > Limulidae > Tachypleus > Tachypleus tridentatus. The sequence continues at coordinate 109,424,460 of NC_134832.1, read as the reverse complement.
TAAAACTGGTGTCATACTAAGTGATAAATATCATTACTAAGTCGCTTCTTTTATGAAGTATGTAGTTTGATGCTGAGTGCGTTTGATGTACTTTGATTCAGAGTTTACAAACACAAAGAAAATCCTATGATCCAAGTTATGACCTCCATCTTTGTATGTGAAATCATTTGTAATCTTGGGGTATCTGAATCACTGATCAGGGATCTGAACAAATTGTCTACTCGATCGAGCATGTCCCCCAGTAGCACAGCAGTATGTCTGCCGACTTACAACGTTAGAAACTAGATTTCGATACCTAAAGTGAGCAGAGCAGAGATAGTCCATTGTGCAGCCTTGTGCTTAACTTCAAACAAACAAACAAACTATGGGGTATAGAGGGCTTCTAGCCTCCAAAGTTGAAAGGAACTTGTGTTTACTTTCATATGGCAAAGGAGGGGCTCTTTGAAATGCATTCAGTTTGGTTTATCGCTTGATTTTACCTTTAAGAACACTCTTTTTCTGTGTTAAATCTTGTCCACAGTAAACACCTTAACACCATGACGGATCAGCATCTAAATAAATTGATTGTGTTGTCAGTTTGAGTCAGAATGAATGAAGTCGATCATGTTAGATATCATTCATGATCGCTTCTGGAAACATGTTTCTGTTGATTGTCGATAAAGACAGTTGTTCACTTATCCTTGCATAAAATGTTCACTGAGTACAATGCTGTGTTAGATATTTATACTATTGTCATACATACTCTGGTGTACGTATTGTGCTCCATGTGCTATAGATACTACAGTACCTTGTAAGTCTTCACCCGATGTGCTGGTAATAACTTTTAGGTATTTTCTTGCGGGGCTCGGCATGGCCAAGCGTGTTAAGGCGTGCGACTCGTATTCTGAGAGTAACGGGTTCGCATCCCCGTTGCGCCAAACATCCTCGCCCTTTCAGCCGTGGGGGCGTTATAATTTTACGGTTAATCCCACTATTCGTTGGTAAGAGAGTAGCCCAAGAGTTGGCGGTGGGTGGTGATGACTAGCTGCCTTCCCTCTAGTCTTACACTGCTAAATTAGGGACGGCTAGCACAGATAGCCCTCGAGTAGCTTTGTGCGAAATTCAAAAAACAAACAAACATTTTCTTGTGAAATACATAACTCGAAAACCAATATTTTTCATTATATTAATCTCAGACCATTTTCTACTGATTACAAAGGATAAAAGATGCATTGTCGCTTACTTTAGTGACATAACGTTAAAAATTATTAAAAATACATGTTGAAAAAGTCTTCACCCCCTAACATAATTATGCAGTTAATATCTGGTTGAAGATCGTTAGGCAGCAATAACAGCTGAAGGTCGTTTTGGATAACCCTCCACAAGCTTTACACAGTATTTAGAAGATATTATTGGCCACTCCTGCTTGCAGATATCCTCCAGTTCTTGTAAGTTGGAAGGATATATTCAATGCACAGATGTTCGAGTAGGTTTAGATCTGGGCTTTAGTTTGGCAGCTCAATGACTTAATTTTGTTTATCTGAAACCATCGTTAGGTTGCCTTTAATCCGTGTTTGGAATCATCGTCCTGTTGAAATATAAACGTTTGATCAAGTTATAGTTTTTCAACTGACTTCTTCAGGTTTACCTCCATCATTAGTTTATATTTCCCCTTGCTCATGATTCCTTGAATGTACAAGTTCTCTAAGTCTAGCTGCAAAAAAACATCCTCACAGTATTTGTACAGTTGAAATTCGTCTAAATGAATAAGTTTATGTAGGTAGATGTTAAAAAACAGTACTTAATATTATAAAAATTCTATTTCAGAATTGATAAATATGTGTATTTACTAGAATATTCTTTTTTCTTTCATTATTTCTTACTAGGTCTATATATATGTGTTAAAAATATTGAAGTTAAAATATAATTGTGCAATTGAAAAAATCTTCAGGGAAAACTCTGACCAAACTATAGCTAATAAAATGGAAAAAAATCTCAGAGATGAGTTTACTCTAGTCCTGACTAAAAGAATTTCAAGTGTCCTGATTAATGAGATTTCCCTCTTGTTTATTACTCTCTGAATCGTTAACGAAGTTTTGTTGGTACTTACCAAACTGGCCTGGCATGGCCACGCGCGTAAGGCGTGCGACTCGTAATTTGAGGGTCGCGGGTTCGCGCCCGCGTCGCGCTAAACATGCTCGCCCTCCCAGCCGTGGGGGCGTATAATGTGACGGTCAATCCCACTATTCGTTGGTAAAAGAGTAGCCTAAGAGTTGGCGGTGGGTGGTGATTACTAGCTGCCTTCCCTCTAGTCTTACACTGCTAAATTAGGGACGGCTAGCACAGATAGCCCTCGAGTAGCTTTGTGCGAAATTCCAAAAACAAACAAAACTTACCAAACTATTTTACATGCAGATGGAGAAACCCGACAAAAGTTGTATTTGAACGATCAATGAGCGTCTTCACACAGAAGTTCTCGCACATTTCAAAATATTTATTTTAACCAACAAATTTCGAGCGTGAACAAAATTATAAATAATTCAAGCACATTTAATTTCGTCGTGAACAATTTTGTGAAAAATGTAAAACCCTAGCTCTATTACCGACATATAACGCATGCTAATGAGTGAAATAGGAATCAAAAGGTAGGCTTAACTTCTATGAAAAAAAACTGGAATTATAATCTGTATTAGAGTTATTACGCTCCAAGCCAATGTCTTGCGAGATTATCCTTCGTCTTCGATTCTCAGACTAAGTACAGGGTGGCTCGTAAGTCTCTACCCATCCATATATCTTATGTATCCAGTGTATCTGTATGGGGTCACCAGTATTCTTGCGCTTATGTACCCACGTACTTGGCCCGGCATGGCCAAGCGCGTAAGGCGTGCGACTTGTAATCCGAGGGTCGCGGGTTCGTGCTCGCGTCGCGCTAAACATGCTCGCCCTCCCAGCCGTGGGGGTGCATAATGTAACGGTCAATCCCACTATTCGTTGGTAAAAGAGTAGCCCAAGAGTTGGCGGTGGGTGGTGATGACTAGCTGCCTTCCCTCTAGTCTTACACTGCTAAATTAGGGACGACTAGCACAGATAGCCCTCGAGTAGCTTTGTGCGAAATTCCAAAACAAACAAACAAACAAACCCACGTACTTGTCACAATACGCTCTTCAAGTGTAAATGGGCTTACATCGGCCATATTTCTTTGAAAAAAAAAAAGAAACAAATTTATAATACATGCGTAAGTGACTATAAGATAATAACATATGGATGGGTAGGGACTTACGGGCCACCCTGCAGTTAACTACTTTTGTTACACATACACTTTTCTAAACCTAATTTTTTTAACAATATTTCGCACAATAATAAGAAATTTTTTTATACTGTTTAGCAGTGGTTGTTCCACTTTGAATATTTGATTAATCTGAAATGTATTTCACCAGTAAATGGACATTTTATATATCAACGGTTTTCAGCACTTTAGCTTTGATATAGAATACGTTAATATATTCTTGCGTGATTATTTTTCCCGCATTAGATTCTGGATGTGTCTGTCGTGTTTTGTATTGTATTTTTGTAAAGGATATGCTCAGTTACGTTAAACTGAAAGTAGAAGAAAACATTGAAATTTGAAACATGCTAATAAATGATTTATAATCCGTTTGTTACAGTTAGTTAACAAAATTTTATTACGTTTATTAGTAATTTCCAAGGGGCTCTAACACTTTTCATATACTGGATAATCTTAACTTCCCATCCTTTGTCCAGATTATGAACTTTAAAAAAATATGGGTGGAAACTATGATAAATAACACAAAATCCTAACTTTCATACAATTTATTTATAACATAACATATTATTACAGTATTCGTTATTACCTCACCAAAGGTTTTGTACCAATTTTAATAACTCAATATGTATGACTTAAAACATGTATACACTGAGCGATGGTAAGGATGAATTTGATAGCTGTCAAAAGAGATAGCTGTCAAAATAATGGCTTTAGAGGTGCTTTCAACACTGTTAATGCTTTTTTCACAGTATTTCTCTTGGTTAATTAATTGACGGTCATTGACCGCGAAAATATCTTAAGGGCCAAGGTTGAAAGGTCACGAAGCAAAGTAGAAAGTAGACGTAACTCATTAAACGACCTAATGTAGGAAGAGACTTCAGATAAGTTTATATATTATTACAAGTGGCGGGCATTTTTTTCATTGTATGCTTCCGCAGATAGTGTTGGTGCACTATCTGAGATATATTAGATGTTTGTGTGTCTTTACCACAGTGTGTATATGTTGTGTTGTATAAAATGTTGTATATAAACCGCGTTTTGATACCCGTGGTAAGCAAAGTACAAATAGCTCTTTGTGTACTTTTTGTGCTTAACTACAAACAAATTACTGTAAAGACGTGGCGTCATCTATAAATGTGGTTAATGTTAACTTATGTCAAATATAATAAATGCTAAATAACAGTAATAATAAGATAGATGAGTTGTAAACCCCCTTTTAACATGCCTCTTGTTCCAAACTATCATCCCACAATGTTTGTTCGAGATTGGCTCAGCAACCTAGGAGTAGTTATATAACGAACAGACAAACACATTTTTGATGCTGCATGTATACAGAAACTTCTGACAACAAACTCTGCCACTACATATTCTTGTGAAAATTATGCCAGGTATATCTCTTTTAGATTTTTATATTGACTGATATCTTTCTTATTTTTCGAAAAGGATTGTTTCTTATTATCATCTAAAATGATTAAAAAGCAAAATTTGTTATACCTGGAACTATGAACCAAGTTAATTTGTTCTTACAACTTATCACTTACAGAAAATGAATCCCATTAATTTAATCACCTGGATTCTACCACGCTGTAAACTTAACTAAGATGTTACAACTCTATTTCCTCAAATCCTAGCATTTTAAGCTTTAATACACAAGAGCTTAAGGCAAGAAGAAAAGTCCGCATTCAGATATCCTGTGGGAACATCTCCGACATTTGTCCTTCCTTTCCACCTAGTTATATTTTCAGATAGCTCTGATTTCTCCTAAGAGTGACAAGACAGGTCTGTCATGTAGCGAGAGATCCGTTTAAATGTTTACTGCAAAACAATTCTGAATTACATTTGACTTTTTTTTTTCTGCAAAAAGTAGAGAGATTGATCATAAATATATAACTGGAATAAATAATCGTTATTTAAAATAAACGCAATGAAAAATCTATTTTACTTACAACAACACAGTGTCGCCTTTATTTGAGAGATAAGTTTGAAGTTACTCAACTTTCTAAGCTAGACAAACTATAACAAAAAAGAGAAGCCCACGCAGTCATTTGATTTGTCACTCGTTAATAGCTTGTTGGCTCAATAACTTATATGAAGCCTAATCTTATTCTTTCGATTTGCCCTTATTCATGGTTATTGATAATGAAGGGTAGAAATTCTCAAAATTAGTATAAATCAGTAACAAGTTGTAAATTTTAAAATACACTGAACTTCGCACTTAGGCCTGGCATGGCCTAGCGCGTTAAGGCGTGAGCTTCGTAATCTGAGGGTCGCGGGTTCGCGCCCGAGTCGCGCCAAAACATGCTCGCCCTCACAGCCGTGGGGGCGTTATAATGTGACGGTCAATCCCACTATTCGTTGGTAAAAGAGTAGCCCAAGAGTTGGCGGTGGGTGGTGATGACTAGCTGCCTTCCCTCTAGTCTTACACTGCTAAATTAGGGACGGCTAGCACAGATAGCCCTCGAGTTGCTTTGTGCGAAATTCCAAAAAACAAAACATCAAACCTTCGCACTTATTTATTTCAGTATTCTTAACAGCTTGTTCGCAATAATGGACATTAATAAATTTGTTTTTTTGTTTTGAATTTCGCACAAAGCTACACGAGGGCTATCTGCACTAGCCGTCCCTAATTTAGCAGTATAAGACTGGAGAGAAGGCAGCTAGCTATCACCACTCACCGCCAACTCTTAGGCTACTCTTTTACCAACAAATAGTGGGATTGGCCATCACATTATAACGCCCCCACGGCTGTAATGACGAATATGTTTGGTGTGACAGGGATTCCAACCCGCGATCCTCAGATTACGAGTCGAATGCCTAAACCCGCCTGGCCATGCCGGGCCAATAAATTAGTAGCATTAGTTTTGAATGTTCTTGAAAATATAAGATTACTGCCGTGTATAAGCATTTCAAAACACCATAATATATGATAGTATGTTAATATTTGTTGGTAAAAGAGTAGCCCAAGAGTTGACGGTGGGTGGCGATGATTAGTCTAACACTGCTAAATTAGGGACAGCTAGAGCAGATAGCACTCGTGTAGCTTTGGGCGAAATTCAGAAACAAACAAACAAACAAACAGACTATATCACGTTTCAGACTGAATAAATGTCATTTTATTTCTTTAACGCGATAATGTAAAATTCTTCCAAGGTCAATTATCACTCCAACATGACTAGTCATCCTCAAAGAAACATGAAAAAAAAATTACTTCAAGAGGTTACCTGACTACTGCCAATATAAAAGATAACTGTCTTACTTCGCATATTACACGTAACTTTTGAACTATTTTTAACAGAGAAGGCAAAAGATACTATTCTAGGGAAGCGAAACAAAATAATAGGTTGATATAGCAAAAGAAGGTTAACGACCTTCTTAACCAGTACGTTACCTGAAAACTGCCATACCTGTACACTAAAAAAAACAAATTCTAAAATTTTCATGGAAAATACACGGTTTGCTTATAAAGCAAATAATGTCAATGTGTAGTTCTGATATATTCCGTTCCGACATGTCTTCATGTGGGTTATGGTTACCATATGATTTGGAATTTCAAAATCATTTTAATACAGCATACCCAACTTAAAATTAAAATTGTAATTAAGATCGTTGTAGAAAATCAGTGAAAACAAAACTTAGCATTTCGTCCTGAGAAAAAAGGTTATGGATTTATCATTATAGGGAGTCTGAACATAAAAAAGGAAAATAAAATAACACAAATGTTTCATAAACAGTATGCAAACTGGTCACTAGTCGACAGATGTTCTCATGAAATTTCGTAAGTTGGTTTATGCTACGTGTTGGAACTACAATGGTACAGTTTTACGGTTTGTTACAAAGCTTCATTTGAAACTACACAGATGATATTTTCTGCGCGTACACCTTTCCAATTTTGAGCCGATCGACTCCTGTGTGATCAAATAGTGGGATTTGGCTGTCATTCATATACAGTACATTCACGATCCTACAATGAGAAACGTTGTTCTGCAGTAACATGGTGCGAACTGGAAATTCTCGGATTCACTCTAACCACCAACTAGCCTTTATTATTCAAGTAATAATAGTAATAATAATGAACGTTATTCCAGTCAGCATTTTGTCATTAGGACTAGTATGTCGAAAACAGTTTCATGTGAAAAATATTTTTTTATTTTATTTTCAAAATGCCTGAATCCTCCAGTATGCACTACAAGTTCTGAAAAATATCTTACTCTAATTTCACAGTTTCTCTCGTTTACAGAGTTTTTATTTTTAATTTATTTGAAAATTTCGTACTGTGCAAATAAGTATTTTTATTTGCACACGATTTTGGTACATATATATAAAATTAATATATATTAAAAGTTGTGATTGGTTTCTTAAAAGAGGAAATGTTAAGTAATGCGCACAGGATAAGATGCAGAAGCTTTATATAGATGTTTATAATTCTATGGAGGGTGAGGAGAAACTGATTTAGTTTACTCTGCATGCTATAAGTGATAGCACGTAACAGTTTCTCTCATTAAATGTCACATCTCAGAGTTCCGAAAGCCAAGTTGTAAGTTTAAGTATCACTATGTTCTTAACTTATTGTCTATCTAAGTTATATAAAGAGTGTTACTATTACAATTATTATATAGTAACTTGTAGACAAAATCTGTAATACAGTCACAAGGAGAAGCCGCACACATACGTTGAAATTTATTAGTGAAATTAGAAATTTTACTCAATTGTCATTTTCAAAATGTTTCGTATGTAAAAATGCGTGTTGTAAACAAACTCATGAGCTAATATTGAAAAATAGAGTATTTTATTAATAGAAAGATTTTGTTATCATATTTAGTTCAATTTTATATTTTAAATTTATTGAAAGATTGTTAGCATTGCATGCATCATTAGTTTAAATCATGGCACTCAATATATATATATATATAGCGTTTCTCAAATCATGAAATAATAGCTAGTCATATTCATAGACTATTAGGTCCAATATTTTTCTCTTAATAGACCAGTCATTATTTTCTCTTAATTTTAAAAATAACGTAAACAACAACGGTATAATTAATCACAATCTTGTAATTAAGATATTTATTTATTTATAAGTGTATTGCTACTCTAGCCTTGGCATGCTTATCTTTAACAAGTTTATCAAACCGACAAACACAATATAAATCGTGATAACAGTAGTTAAAGCATGGCGGTATACTCAAAGGTCACTTCACTTCAAATGAATCGAATCTTTTCATTATCTTACAGTGTTGACACGTAATACAACCGAACAAAGGAGTTTCGAAAATCAGGTGTGAAGAGATAAAAACTATTTCTTACAAACTAAAATAGCAATAACTAGGACAGAACAAGAAACATATTGTTACGAAACAAAAATGTGGCATGAATTTGAAATGAAATAAGAAAAAAAAAGTCTTACTATTGCTTAACCTGGCCTTGCCACAAGGCTTTTGTAAATATAAAGACAGCAGAAAAACAACATATCTTAAAATGTCATAACCCGAAAAGAGACAATGATAATTGCACATTGAAGAACACAGAACAGACAAGTCCGTGTCTTTCATAAGCAATACAAATTAAATAATTGTCATATTTACAATGTAAAACTTATTTTTGCTCTTTCCGAGCAAACAGAAAGTCTGTTTGATACGTGTTAATAAAACTGGACAATACCAAAAATTATAAGTCACAAATCTAACGGCATTGGGATATATCCAGTTCTGAACTTTACTTACTTTAAAATATAACACTTAAGAATTCAAAGAACATCCTGTTTAAAAAAAAAAAGTTCGAGTATTTTCGAATAGTTGTCTGTTTCTCTGAAGAACATTAGTCAACTACTCGAAAGTGCTTGAGTTTTGGGTCATTTTCTGAAATTCTTTGTGTGATTCTGGGTACTAGCTATTTTATCAGAATCAAGAAGCAACGTGATAGAATGGTGGTTTGGTAATATTTTGTAAAAGTGCACTATATCATGAGTAATTATTGAAAAGAAAGTTTGACTGAAAGTAAAAGAAGGTTGTATAATAATATATTAATCGCATAATACCTGCTACATCCAGTGCCAAAGACTGTGGTTGGGATACTAGCGGACTAATAAAGGTTAATAAAACACCAAAGTGAAAGATCAATAAGACTACAATAAAAATGCATCTTGTTTTGTATGCAATAGTTAGGGTTACTGTATATTTTCCCAAACGCTACACAAGTTACAGGTATGACAAGAAACGTTTAATGTGATTAACCCACCATTTTGTGTCTTATTATGATACTTATCTCCGTTTGAAGAATGGCATTCAATGATAAAGAGTTTGGTTGTATCTATCGCTATATAACAGTAAGTAAGTTATAAATACCACGATGAAAAGGACTTTCTATACGTATTAGTTATTTATACGTAACGCCAATTACAGAATTATCAGTTAACTGATAATTAACTTCAACTATTACTCATAACAGTCTAACATATCTTAAGGAGATAAAAGAAAATTGCCATAATTAGTGATATTGCAGAATAACTTTTGCATTACATGTTTGAATCATTAAATCAATATATGTAGTAGAATTTCTCTTTTCTAATTAAGTATTTTTAGCTTACTTATATAAACTTAAACTAATTTACTCAAAATTAATCGTTACTCTAAGAAAATACCTGATCATGAGGAAAACAGTATATTTTGGGTTGTTATCCCTGAAACAGATCTGTTACATAAGAGTTAAACTATTTCGTCACTGGTATTTTGATTACTTCGTCTGAAAATTATTAACCTTATAATAGCTATATCAAAATCGTTTAACGCATGTCAGGCTATTAAACTATTCATAGATATATTATGTTCTTTTAAGCACCTTTAACTTTGTATTATACAGTAATGTGCAAAAGTGTTATGACAAATTCAACAATTAGACTTTAGACTAATTTCAGAGAACAGTGGAAGGTAAAGCACAGATGAAACATCAAAGTTTTATTAATTTTCATATGAAGTGTAATAGAAACTCAATGGAAGTGCTTGAGTTAAGCAAACAGTTTTTTTTGTGTGGTTCCTTTTGTTTTAATAACTGCAGACAGTATTTCAGGCATTGTTGTAACAGATTTAATCAAAGTGTCTCTTGGGATTTTACTAAAAATATACTTGATATACTCCCATAAAGTTTCTTTGGAAGTAACTTTTAATTTGTCAAATATTTGATATATCAAATCCCATATTTGTCAATTTGGTTGAGATGGTGACTCTGTATGGACCACTAAATCAGTTGAATGAGTCCAGCAGCTTCTTTCTTAGCTCAGTAAGTTCTGCATAGGTTAGATGAGTGTTTAGGGTTATTACATTTTAGGCAATAAAATCTGTTACCAATAATACGTAAACCACTGGGTATACCATGACGGATCCGTATTTCATGGTACTTGCTCTGGTCCATATTCCATCTATCTTGTTCTGTCGCCTCAGCAGAAAAAAACTCCAAACAACTACACTGCATTCCTCATGTTTCGTGGTAGGTGCTATGCATTTAGGTATCTTTCACCTTCTTCCGCCGAACGTACAACCTATGCTTTGAATAAGATATTTCAAATTTGGATTCATCCATCCATAATACTCTTTTCCAGTTATCAACAGCTCAGTTTTGTATTTTCGAGCAAATTTCAGTCTCTTGACAGTATTTAGACTTCAAAGTAAAGGTTTCTCAACTGCCATACTCCCAAATATTCCACTATGGTAGAGTTTTCTTGATACTGTATATCTGGACACCTTTCTGTTTATAGGTACATGGTCGTTTATCTCATGTTTGCGTTCAGTGACAGCCTTCCTTCCGTCTTGAAGGTTGCGTAAACGAAAATACTTAACATCAGTGCCATTGAGTTTAGGTGTTCAGTCTCTTTCTTTACTATTTTCATATTTATCTGTCTCGGTCTAACGATTTAGTGTGTACTGACAGTATTTGGTGAACATTTCACGTCTGCAGCAATTTGACCAAGAGTCCAACCAGCATCATGTAAAACTTTTATGCGAACTCTCTGCTTTACTGACAATTCTCTACTTTCTTTGGGCCGTGGCATGACAATAAATTTTAATATATAGTGTGAAACATTGATTTTATCAAAGTTTTTGTGGAGTATTATTAAATTGATTTATTCTAGCATATATTAATATCACTTGTTAGCTTCTTTCTGCATAGTTAAGACAGTGCACGGGGTAAAATGACAGCTATTTCAAGCCTTAACTTTGATCAGTATGTCACTCAAGCAGAATCGCTTAGTCATTCCCTTGGTATAGGTACATGGGAATCCTAAAAAATGATAAGTATTCTCACTCTGGCTTTGTTCAGTTGTTAACAGAGATCAATGAAATGTTACTATAATGTTTAAATGTACGTAATCTAATAGCATGGAAGTCTCATAAAATGGAAAGAATAACAGAATATTTTCTTGTCCTCAAACTTTTGAAAAGTAACATATATATATATATACACACACAACACACAGTATTTAAGGACAACAAAGGACATTTTAGCCTATCTAGGCCATCACATCCACCAAAGTAAAACACTCAAAGTGAACTCTTATGGTTTATATATTTATCACGTCTATCCTTAAACTCCCTTTAAATTAACTACATCCATCACATCTGGCGGTCCGGCATGGCCAAGCGCGTAAGGCGCGCGACTCGTAATCCGAAGGTCGCGGGTTCGAGCCCGCGTCGCGCCAAACGTGCTCGCCCTCCCAGCCGTTATAATGTGACGGTCAATCCCACTATTCGTTGCTAAAAGAGTAGCCCAAGTGTTGTCGGTGGGTGGTGATGACTAGCTGCCTTCCTTCTAGTCATACACTGCTAAATTAGGGACGGATAGTGTAGATAGCCCTCGAGTAGCTTTGTGCGAAATTCTAAAAAACAAAACAAATATACAAACCATCACATCTGAAGTCCAACCCATTCCAAAAATAAACCATCCTGTTAGATAAATAAAGCTGTCTTTTCTCAAGATGATTACTACCCTGCCAAAATTTATATTTGTGTCTCTTAATTCTACCATTATCACAATTAAGTAGAAAACAAAAGATAATGTATCAACACTTTCAATTTCTTTAACGATCTTAAAAGTCTCAATCGGGATATTTTTAAATTCATTTGTTTTTTCAACAGAAATGCCTCTAGTGACTTAGCTGTAAACTTAAAGGCTTACAACGCTAAACATTTGGTTTCAAAACTCCTAGTTGGCACAGCACATACCCTATTGTACAGTTTTGCGCTTAACAACAAAGAAACAAACGAACAAGAGAAAACGGTTTCAGCGATCCTATTCCAAACCATTTCCAACAATTAAACGTTTTCTTAAAATAAATTACCTAAGATTAAATACAAAACTTCAAATGTGGCCTAACCATTAACTTCTACAATTTAAATATAATCTCTTTATACTTGTATTCGATATTTTTGCAGATACAACATAAAATTCTATTTGCTCCGCCATTGGCAATATTATTTGTATGACTTACGAGACTGGTCAAACAGAGCACCAAAATTCTCTTCTTCCGTAACACTATTAAGACTTTTCCATCAAGATTAAACACATAATTCAAATTAAGATATCTTGCGTACATTACTCTGCATTTATTGTTAAAAAGGCCAAACAATCCAAACTGTTTTATAAAGTGAAATCATCATCCTCACAGCAGCAACACCCAAATCCTTGATTACACATGCACTAATCCTGCCTGTAAACCTAAAAAAATGCTATACTGTTAAAGCTGTAAAAATACTTGTATATATGTTGTTTTATAATGATATTTAATAAACACTGTTGAGTTATTTGTTTAACATTGAGTCAACATATTTAATGAAGTCTCTCCTTTTTAATTAATATTTTCAACTTATTGCCTTTGATGTTTAAAGTACATTTAAGCTACAAAGTAACAGAAATCTATTCCATCTATAAAAGTTGTTATTTGTTCAGAAAAATATTAAAACCAAATTAAATATAGTTAATTACACCCATTCTATTAGTCTGTGTTGTACTTTTTAAACAAAAGAAATTTCTTTTTCAGCAGAAGAATCACAAAAGTTCTTATCAGACGATGCTTCATCGGAGTTAATTTCAAGATTACGATAACCTTCCGTTTTATTTCAAATTCAAAATACATATGAATAGAATTTAAAACATTATTTGATTTTTACTACCTTTAAATATTCATCGATAGCTTTAAGGTTTTTATCTACGATTACACCTAAGTTCTCTCTCTCTTCCTTTCTTTCTTTTTTTGTTAGTTCATAACATCAACGTTCCTCTGTCACAATAAGTCTCACAAATTCTCCTACCACATGTGCCTAAATTACACTTTGCTATATTAAAATTTATCTTTCTCTTTCTGGTTCTTTTACTAAAACTGTCAAAGACCTTTATATAAGAGACGTATTCAAAAGAGAATAAATTCTCTCCTGAATTTTATATCATAAAGAGACTTTAAAATATCTTCATTCGTAAAGGTACAAACATCATTTAATACTAAATGATAAGGATTCTGAAAGAAAGAAAAAAACATGCGTACTCTCCTAGTCACATTCTCCCATCTGAAAAAAAATGTAAATCACAATCTTTCTTTGTTTTCCACCATTAAGTTAATTTTCTAACCACTTCTAAACTTTTCTATCCGTTCAAAAACATTCTGTTTATTAATTTGTTAAAAGCTGTTAAAAATCAAGCATCAGCACTGTTTCGGTAGCTTAAGTGACGATTTCATACGGAAAGAAAAAAGATAGGAAAACCTCTGAAGAAACTATAAAACTTTGGTAAGACAAGACAAATTGTTTCACTTACTATGTTAAAAAGTTGAAATCAAAATGCCAGTTTACAAAGGGTTTTCTGAAGTACATTTAACAGTGTATTCCAACACCTTGCTGACAAAAACCTCTAGTCAGCATCCTTTTGATATTTCGGATTCTTCCTCAATCTTTAGAAAAAAATAAGTTAAAGCTCGCATTTGAGATCTTACAAACATAAGAAGAATAACCGTATTAAGATAACTTTTTGAAGTAGCATTTCAGGCCTCTACTACCTTGTTGCTAAACTTCTTGAAGGCTTCAAAAGAAAAATTTTCTTGTGCCATTTAATTTTCCCATTTAAAATTTTACCAGGTTTTTATCATTTTTTTTTTTAATTTTGCGCAAAGCTACACGAAGGCTATCTGCACTAACCATTCCTAATTTAGCAGTGTAAGACTAGATAGAAGGCATCTAGTGCTCACTACCCACCGCCAACGAATAGTGGGATTGATTGGACTTTATAATGCTCCCACTGCTGAAAGGGCGAGCATGTTTGGTATAACGGGGATTCAAACACACGACCTTAATATTACTAGTCGAGCGTCCTAACCACATAGCCATGACAGGCCTGACTTTTATAAAATTTGGTTATTGTTAAATGCAAAGTTTCACAATGAGCTACCTGTGCTTGTCCCACCACTAAACCCAATTTTTAGCGATATAAACCTGCAAACTTGCCTCTAAGTGAGGGAGCTTTTATAAATATAAAAGTGACAGCAGTGGATAGTTTCTCCTGATGCCAGTAATCAACATAAATATGTAAAATATAAAAGTCACAGTAAGTGAATAGTCTCTTCTTCAATACATATTTGGTCATCTTAGGAACTTATTGATTTTCTCATCAAAAAGGAAAACACTCGAATAGAAACTATTTATTCTAGAAATGCATAAAATATTTTATAGAACTTGGATAATTTTTTTCCAAAATTGCCGGATGAAATGTGTTTAATTAAACCTTTTGGATTAAATTGTATTTTGACTTCAGCTTTACTTCTAAAATATCCCCTAGTGGTGGCGTTGCTTAAAAGTTTCGGTACGGAGGAGGTTTAATTTTGATCATTGTCTGTGTTTTTATTTAGTTTTGTCTATGTGTCGTTTATAGCACATCTTGGTATTTTAGTTTCTAGTTTTATTCTGAAAGCACTTAAAACAGTGTTAGTAACTTAACATTCTGATTCCTGAAGGAAATAGTTTTAAATTTAAGATACTTGTTTCTGATTTTGGTATATTCCTTTTTCTATATACTGTATAAACAAATCACTTTCAACTTTCAAATAAGTTAATATAATGTTAATAGTAATACTAATAGTAAACTTAAAGGCCGTTTTTTGCATTTCTGATTCTCCTTTTTTAACTTTTGGAAAGTACTGGTTTTTACTGTTGCTGATAGTAGTTTTTTCTTTAAACCAGGTACTCTGTTATATATATATATATATATATATATATATATATATATATTTTTACAACCTTTAAATAATATCCTCTGTCCTCTATTCTAATATTTTAAATATTTCGTTAAAAAACCATGGATTTTTTGTCCATTTGAACTACTAGATAATCTTGCAAACTTTAATAAGATCAGCTCTTGCCTCTTTTTTTTTTTAATCAAGAAAATAGAAGTTCAGAGATTAATGTTATCCCATTCAGATAATACTTTTAGTGTCATTTTATAAAAAAGGAGACCTAAACTGTACATATTATTCTAAGTGAAGACTGACTAATGATGTGTGTGAAAATTTAATAACATTTAATGATTTATTGATTATTATAATCAATATGGCTAGAAACACATTCTAAAATTCTTTTAGCTTTGCTACTAGCAACAGAGCATTGTCTTGGTGGCTTAAATGACTTACCCATCACAACCAAGATCCTTTTCTTCAGTCACACTATTGAATGGGTTCTTATCTCATTAAATATGGGTAATCAATTATAAAAATCAGAATGCAATATTTTACCTACACTTGCTGCAGTTGAAGGTCATTTCCCATGTACTGGTACATTTAGCCAGTTGATTTAAGTTATTCCTTAATACTTCAACATCCTAATAGTAATACAGCCAGAAATACCTAAGTTTAATATCTTCAACAGACTTTAGTAATTTATTACTTATGCCCTTATGTTAGGGTGATGAATTCAAGTTTTGAAAGCCTTGGTGGGAAAAGTGTTGTCTTAATGCTATAGAAAAGTATTTATCAGTGATTGTTTTTACACACAAAATTCTTCTACTAAATGCTCAGCTATAGTGAAAAGAGAAGATAAGAGTACTGAATTCAACAAATGACTACCAATAAATATCTAAAAATTTTGTTATAATACCTCTGAGATTAATTTCACTTTAGTTGTTTTACAAAAAAAAAACAGAAATAAATCTACAATATTCTCATGTATATTAATATAAGTTATTAAATCAGCAGTTAAATAATGTGTTAAATTTGTTTATTGTTTACCATAATCGATATTTTCACACCAGACATCTTTGTAATATATAGGTGTAATGTATATTGTCTAATTTTATTACAGTTTGGAAGTTATAAACTTGATAGAGCTTTGTCAAACATGTTCTGTGTGTGTTATACAACTTGATTATAAAGTGATGTAATATACTGAAAAGCATAATTTATTCGTTGATACAGAAAATAAATTGTGTGTAGAATAAATACAAATTTCCTTTTAAAAAATGCATATTCTTTATAATGCTTAACATAAGAAAATGTAGGCCATTTATTTGTTTGAGGTTGCTCATCAACTTTACAGAAAAACAACAACAAAATCATAATAACTTATTTGTGTGTAAAATAGTGCAATAGAGCTTTGGAAGAACCTAAAAAATAACATAAACTGACTTTTATAAACTATTGCAACAGTGGATAACACAATTAAATACATAATTCTTCATGAGAATATGGCTGTAACTAAAAGTTTAAAGTTTATAATTATGACCTTTAACATTCAGACACTTATTTTAAGTCTTATTTTTCAAGAAATCAAGTAGGTTGTTAAAAGGTAGTTTTTTATTTTTAATATATAAATTTTGTTAATTTTTTAATCCTTTGTTTTTTAAGCTTGGCATAATTCCAGTAGCTTTCATTTATGCCACTTTCAACAATTTATATCAGTAACCCTTCTAAAGGTCTTAGAATAAGACGAAAATTGAACAAAAAGTTCTAAAAGAGATCTAACAAGATTTATTCAAAATTAAACAACAGTTTGCTCATGAAAACTAAAGAAACTCTATGTTATCTTAAAAACTTATTACTTTAAAAAAATTATAAAAAGGCTTTTTTTAGGTTGAAAGTTTATATAACAACTAACTTATTTTTATAAAACTGAATTAAATTCTCATCTGATTTTTATGATATGTATAATTTATTCCAAATTCATTAGTCATTTTTATGCATGTATATAGAACATAAGAAAATTTAAAACTCAGCTGTGTAATCGTTACAGTGAATTATATATATTATGGTCCATAATTAAGTGAAAGAACATTGTGTATAGCTGTATATGTATACATATAGTACATACTTAGGACTGGTAACTTTACCTGTTTACCTTGAGAATGCTGTATGGCATTTGAAACATATATTGTAAGACTGTTTAGTGGGAGTTTTAAATAAGATTTGTTCTGTTTTTTTTTAACTTGGCAATTGTTGTATATATTGCAGAAAACAAAAATGTATAACCAGAAATATGCTTTACATATGTATTGAATATGTTGTTCTAGTTAAAACCATTTGATTGGAAAAGAAATTCTTTGGGCATTAAAAAGACCTGTCCTTACCACACTAGATTTTTAACAATTGGTTCATAGAAAAATATTAAGAGATTTGTAAATACACATGCAGCTAAGGTGATGTGTACTGTTTTGCTTACAGTTTCTTTCCATCCAAGTCACGCTGTCAAACATTTTATGTATCACAATATACTGTGTGCGTGCATAGATTATCAGTTGTACATGTGTGTTGTTTGTGACTCATCAATTCCAGTGTTCAGGTAACTATTCAAAGAACTGTTATTGCTTTTTATTGTTATTATTGTTGAAAATTTTGTCATGTTTATTTCTCTCACAGCAGTAACACTACTCTTTTGTAATAAAATATAATCAAATTATCTTGTATGTACAGTAATGCTTGCATGCATATTGTATGAGCCCCATATTTGATGTAATAGTGTCTGATTTTCAAAATTGAAGTTTAAATAGAGCATAAAGGTGTGGCAAGAGGTTGAAAATTGTGAAGATCTTGTTGTGTTCAGTTGTATTTAAATAATAAGGATATTTTTATTTTGTTTATTTGTTCTAAGGCAGAAGAATCTTAGGACTTGATTAACTCAAACTATTTTAATGGACATCACAATATTTGTCAAGTTTGGAAAAAATAATGGTGTTTTAAGTACAGGTGAGTGAGTGAGTTATAAAGGTGCATATTCATATGTACCAGATGCAGGAAAACTGTTTAGTGTATAAATAAACAATTATTGTAAAGTATTTTGTGAAATTGTATATTTATGTACATTGTAAGTCAGTAATTGTAGGTCAACTTTATAAATCTGAGCATCTTTGTATATGTTGTATGATAGTCTATTCAGCACATCAACTATAGAAAGTAAAAAAAAACCAAAAAAACTTAAAAAACATCTAAGCCTAAAATATTTTCACCAGTAACTGAACTTGTATTTTACTGTAAACATTTTTTAATTAAAAACTTGTATATACATGAAAAATTAAGTAGCATATAAAAATGTTCTAATATTGGATGAGTTGAGTGCATAGTTTAGTGAAAAGAATCAAAGATTTCCCCAAAATATGTTAAGTATCCATTTCATATACAACTATTATCATTTATTCTGTCCAAATTAATGCATGTGAAACATTTGTTTTTGATTTTTTAATATATTTTCCTATTAACATATATGTATGTTTATATATGTGCTTGTGTGTAACAACAGTTTGTATGAAAGCACAAAGCAAGCTGAACTGAAAGTACTACTTTATTTTTGAATGAAGATGTGCAACTTACATATAAGTAAAATAGTAAATTGATAAATTAAGTAAATGTTTTTTGTTTCTTTTTAATTTAATGTGAAACTTTTGTAAGCAGGCTTTCAGTCTGATATTTTAGTTTTTTGATTGACAGTTAATTAAGATCTCTTCAGAAATGAAGTTTTACTTGTTTTACAGTATGAAGGAACAGCCAGTTCTTTTTCAACATAACCACAAGTCAGCTCTGGATTCTAAGCTGATTGAAATTGACCTGGTTTAAATAGTAAACAGTTGGGAAGGTAAGCCTATCTTGCTATTTTGCTGAATGTTCCTATAAAGATATGTACATTAGCAGGTATCACACAGAGTTGGCTGACTTGATTAATATAGATGTAGTAACTGGAAGCTCTATGAAAGTAGACATGGATTCTTTTTTTTAAGAATGTTTGCTTGGGAGTGGGAATAGAAAAACATCCTGAAATAGGGAATTTCCAATATAATTACTTATCTCTACCATAGTTACAATTATTTTTTACTTTATTATCCTCTGGTCTGCTCATTTTTGCTCTAAACTAACTTTGAAACTATCACTTATTTCCATGGGTATACCATGTGGTTCTGCTCTGTTTAAACATGCAAATCAGCATGTGACAGTCCTTCACCTGTCATAGCTGATTCCCTTTATGCAGTTGAATCCAGTTTTCACTTTTTATCATGACACTATTAAGACTGTGTGTTTAATTCAAACATTTTTGTTTATTTAGTGCATTTTGAATGTATTCAAAGTATGGTTTATAAACCACTATTGAGCTGGATTTTTTTACTTAATTGTGAATTTTACTTCTCACATCATTATTTTTGAATTCACAGTTTATTATTATGACTATAATGGCTACTGATGGTATTGGTCTTCAACAGCTTGTGCAAATGTGGTACAGTATATCAGAGGAGGAAGAGCCAGTTGTAGTTTGTCACTAGGTGGTTTTTTTCTAAGGAGTCTTCCAATGTACAAACACTTCTGCCATTACCTGAGGATTTAGATCAGGATGATGGAGACTTGTAAAGTTCCTTTCATTCCTTTGCTCTATAGGCAGATTCTCTATTGAGACATCCAGATGTCAGTCACAATTTTTTTAGACTTAATATCACAGATATTTTGTGTTTTGTCTTTCTCACCCATGCCATCTAATCCATACCCTTCCTTATTAACTACAACATGTAATTCTGAGATTTTGATCTTCTTCCTGTTGCCTCATGTTGGGGTACATCCCAAATATTTTGCAAATCAATTATATGCAAAAGTTAGTATGCTGCACCCCCCTATGTACTGCAGAGGGTCATTTACTTGCATGCCATTTTTGAGTAAATCCTTGGGTCATTCAAGTCCTGTTTCCTTTCATCACTCCAAAGAAGCAGTTCAAAACCTTTTCATTAAGGATGCTATGGAACAGGTTTCTCCTGTGTTTGTAGGATTCTATTCCTGGTATTTTGTCATCCCAAGAAAACTGGGTATTGGTTGTTTGTTTCAGATCTTTCCTGTCTGATTCACCTCGATATGTCTCAGTTCACTGTGGTATTCTACTTATTTTTGAGATAGGCCTTTCTTTCAGAGCTTTTGATGGTGAAATTCAGTGTGTCTGACAGTTATCTTCACATCCATATTGTTTGGGCTTCATATCATTATCTATATCTTGTCTACAAGGATCACACTTATCAATTCTGAGTTCTTCACATTGGCACCCTACACTTTCTTTTAAGTGGTCCAGTCATTTGCTTGATTCCTACATTTTCCAGCCTCTGTTTTCATCTTTTCTATAAGGACATCAGGCTCCATCCTTCACAGGGTCTTCAACACTCATCCAACTTTTCATCAGAAAAACTAATTGGGTTGGGTTATCTGTGAGGAGTAGTCTGTTATAAATTCCACCCACTATCTTGTTCTTTTGGAGATGTTGTTTTTTCAGATCACATCTAAGTCAAGCCCAGCAATTTCCTGTTTGAGCGATGGAGTTTTTAGTTCAGAGGACAATATCAACACCTTCTTTCCCTAAAATGAGAGGTTTTGTCTCTTTTTATGCTTATCCAATATTTTGTGGACTAAATTCTTCTCAGATAATATATCTCCATTTAACAGTGGATACAGTGTTTTATTTGAGATAATTTATTTCAAATTAAAATATTTCAAGACTAATATTCTTAGTATCTTATAGTGTGGATGAAAAGTACATAATTTGGGTCTTGACATTGTCTTGTCTAAATTAAAATATATGTACATTTTTTGTTATTCAAAACATAATCTGATGCTGAAAATAGTTCCAAATATACAAATATATGGGAAAACAAATGATAACACTAAGACATTATTAGATGATATGTAGAAAGCACTAGAATTCATAAACATTAATATCTATCTTAAATTAACCTAATTAATAACTTTATTATTTAATTCTTTTTATTAGTGATACTAATAAAAGTCATACTATGTACTATAGCAAATAATTTTTAAGTGCTAGTTGTCCTTAAATGTGTAGATAAAAATGATAAATACATGTACAATATTTTTAGTTTATTATAAGAAACTTAAAATGTTACATACATTTACTATACATTTTGTTTTTATTTATAAAATTTTAAAGGGTAAACATGACCTTATTAGTTCATCAAGGGTGTCCCTTCCATCTCCTTGCTACTCATTTATTCATCCATTTTTTTTTCATGAATGCAGTTGAATTTTCTGTCTCCACCACCCTTAAAGACAGTTCATTCCAAAAGCCAACCACCATTATGAAAAGTAATACTGTCTAAACTACAGATAACTTCTACAATGCCAAAATTTGAATTTATGCCCCTTGTCCAATTGTTTTCATTGCTAAACACAAATAAGTTTGATGCATCTGTATTATCAATGCCACCAATAATCTTAAACACCTCAATAAAATCTTCTTTTACCATTTTTCTTTACAGAGAAAACAAATTTAGAGATTTTAGTCTCTCCTCATAAGACAATCCCACCATCTCAGGTATCATCCTAGTAGCTCTTCTCTGAACCTTTTCCAACAATTTAATGTCTTTCTTGAGGAAGAGAGTCTAAAACTGTACATAGTACTCTAAATGAGGCCTTACAAGTGGTATATGCAGTGAAACAATATCTCCATAGATACTACCTAAACTCCTGTTAGCCCTGTTGCTAGCTACAATAATTGTTTAGATGATATAAGAGATTTTTTGGTCAAAATACCAAGATCTTTTTCTTAAACCATAGTCCTTAATATATTCCCATTTAAATTGTAACGATAATTTGAATTACAAAAACCTACATGTATCACCTTAAGTTTTGGATAGTTAAACATGATCTGCCACGTACTGGCCCAATGCATCAAATGATTCAAATCTCCCTGTAAGTCTGCATCATCTTTGATACACTTAGTCACCTCAAAAATGTTTAATGTCGTCTGCAAACTTCAAAATTGTGTCAGACATTCCAGAGTAAATATCAGTACTAAAAATCACAAACAACAGAGGACCCAGCACATTTTTGTAACTGTGATCCAGTTGGGTCTAACTCCATTTATTATTACTCTCTGCTTTATACTCTTCAGCCAATTTTTTATCCAGTTTAACAACATTACCCCCACACTCACAAATTTAATTTTTATAACAAGTCTTTTTGTGAGGCACCTCATCAAATTATTGTGGAAAATTAAGGTAAACCAAATACACAGTATTTCCTTCATCAACTTCTGCTGTAACATCCTCAAAGAATGTAAGAAGATTTGTTAAACAAAACATTCCATTAGTGAAACCATGCTGGCTCTTTGACACTATATTAAACTGCTTTAAGTGGTTCTGCAATGCATCTTTAGTCACATTCTCCAAAACCTTTCCAACAACTGATGTAAGACTAAGTGACCTATAATTGCCTGGACAATATTTATCACTTTTAAATATTGGACTAACATTAGCCAAGTTACAATCTTCTAATACTCTTCCAGTACTTAATTACCCTATAAGAAGTATTAGCTAGCAGTTCATAAATAAACTATTCAAGTTCTTTTAAAACACTAGGATAAAATTTGTCTGATCTACAGTAGTTATCAGTTTTTAGGTTTTCTAACTTTTTTTATACAGTTTCAGAACTTAAAATGATATCATTTAAGTCAATACTTTTCCATACATTAAATGCTCTGGTTGAGGCATAATAACTGTATCTTTCTTTGTAAAAACTGAAGAGAACATATAATTTAATAAGTTTACCATTTCATAATCTTCCAAGATCAGCCTCCCACTGTCATTGTTAAGAGATTTAATCCTCATCCTAACATTTTGCTTACACTTCATGTACCTAAAGAATTCTTCATTGTTTAACTCTCTCAGCCAACCCTCTTTCATATACAGTCTTTGCCCTAGTTTTGTTTCAATTAACTTTGCTGGTTTTCTATAGTCTTCCAAGTCCTTATTATTTCCAGTGAATTTAAATTTCTTGAATTTATTATGTTTATGCCTAATACAATCTCTTCAACCTTTACTAAACAATACTGGCTTATTCCACTCCATTGTACCCCTATTTTTTTCCATAGGGAATATGTATGTTCTATATGTGTATCAATTATTTTTTGTAAATACTTCCCACATCTGTTCAAGATCCTCTCCCAGTGCTTTATTCCAATCTACAAAAGCCAGATTATGTCTTATTCCATCAAATTTAGCTTTCCTGAAAATTTGGAATCAGGATACTGTTCTTCCTCAATTCTACATTTAGCATAACCTCAGACCTAATAGTGCAATGGTTGTTTGCAGTTAAATGCTCATCAACCATATCTCTGTCTATCATATTTGCTTTTTTTCGTGTGTAGGCCTTATCACCAGTTGGTATATGAAAGTATTCTGAACAATTTCCAAAAATGTATCCCTCTCACTGTCAGACTTGAAATTTTCCCAGTCAATCCCTGATATTTAAATGTCCCATAATAACAACATCTTTTTCAGCTACCATTCTGAGCTCATTACACAATTTCCCATTAACTTTCACATTCTGACCTGGTGATCTGGAACATATCTCAGTTACAATAATTTTCCCTTTATACCCCCTAACACCAATCCAAACTGACTTAACCTTAGTGCAATTTTGTTTAGTATCTCTAACTCAATATTATATAAAGCTATAAACATATATAAAGCTACTCTTCCCCATTTTTCAAGTACTCTAACTCTTGTAAATAATCTGTAATCTGGTACTTGAAAACATTTCTCTCCTCATACTTTTTCAAACCTAATTTAGTCTCATTGATACCCATAAGATTAATATCCTCAGTTTCCACATCTTCCTTGAACTCAGCAGTTTTATTTGTAACACTCTTAGCATTACAATAGTAACATTTAATTATAGATTTTAAATATGTTTTATGCTCTTTGTATTAATTTTGCTGTCAATTATGTTTCCTGCTTTACTAACATCATAGCCCTCATCTTTGTCCAGCCCTAGTTTAAATCTTCCACTACAGCTGAGTTAATAGCCCTTGCTAATATTCTAGACTCTACCTTGTTTAAATGCAATCCATCCACTCCAAAAACTATTAACATCCCCATTAAAATTATCCCACAAATCCAGCCAGCCAATTTGCTCATTTTTACATATTGACCTAATACTGCACTCAGTCTTAGTGACCTACTTAGAATCTTATCCACATAATTTATTCTTAGCAATATCCCTGACATAATTAAGTCATGATCACCCATTTCCTTAAATACCCTTATCAGTAAGCTCCTCAGATTCATCTTTCCTTATATCATTCCCCCAACATGTACCATAAAAACTGTATTGCTACTAGCACCCCTAACTATCTCTCTGGTTCTGCCAGTTATATCCTGTACCCCTGGATAGCACAAGAGTAATCTTTTGTAATATTTACCCCACAGACTATTCTATCTAAATGTATAACTAGAGTCTCTTACAACTGTAACTTTCCTAAATACCATGTAAGGTGTAATCATCAAGGTGAAACCAGAAAACCTTGTAAATGAGGTAATATCAACACCTTTGTACAACTGAATTTCTAATAGTGTAAGATGTGATATAAATGTTCCTGTATATTAAAACATTCCTTAGTATAGACCATGATTAGAAGTGGATCATAGTTATGACTGAATGTGTTGTGGTTTATCATATGCAGTGACCGTCTACAATGTCCATGTCTTCACTTTTATATGTTTAACAACCAAACTATCAATGAAAGTTAAAATATGTTAATGTGAAAGAAAAGAAAATACTGTGAAGCATTGTATTCATCATTGGAACCACTAAAACGATTATTTGCTTTGTTACAGCATTTCTGATGTATAGAAATATTTCTAGGTGCATTTCCACTCTTTACTGTTATATCATTATTGCATGTATTTATAATCATTAGCACAAGAAAAGAGAAAAAAAAGTAATAGATTTGATAAAGTACCTTTGACAACTAAATGTTACTGTCTTCTTCATAAATTATTTTTCTTTTTTTTTCTATGGCTCCTTGAGGTGGATTCCTGTATGTGGTGAGAGTACCTTCCAGAGAAGGTTTTGTGCTTTCATTTTACCTCCTCTGGGATCTAAACATCTACTCATGTGATTTATATGCATGGTAACCCATGAAGGGGAAGAAGTGATCCTGGTGGTTGAGGAGTCCAACCCTAACACACTGCTTTGGCCTTGAATTCCTGTAAACATGTGGCCTTGGGATGACCTCTCCAGGATCAGTCGGCTGGCCTGTTTGGGCTAGGGTCAACCAAGTACCAGTATTTGACGTCTCAATGATTGTTATGGGCATTGTGTCTAATGCTGGTGTATGGGTATAGTGCTCACAAAACCATGGCATTGCTGCAATATCCTTGTTTGGTAGTGTAGTGCACCCCCTAGTAGAGCTCCATGATGGGTTGGGATAGTGTGAACTGAAATGTTCTTATTTTATTATGGATACCCCCATTAAAGAACAAATAAATAAAAATGAGAAAAACCAAAACACATAATCAGCAAATGATCATGTATGGATAACTCTGTTATTCAGTCACCATTAAAGTTGGACTCAACACCTGGATTTCTTATTCTACATTCATTATCTGAGAAATCTTTAGGGCAAATATCCCCCTTTTTCTTTCAAAAAGGATTAGAGGGGCATGCTGGCTTCCCCAGGTCAGTAAGAAAGCTGCACTCAGGACTGGGAGACATCTTTGTGAAAACATCTTCACCATAATACACCAAATTCCTCTTGAAGTTGGAGGCCATAGTTCAATATACCCATTGAGACAACGAGTCTTTTTTCCATATCAACACTTTGGAACTCCTTGCTGTCCAGCATATAATGGTTCAAGATTTACCTCTCTTAAAAGAAAAAAATTGTTATGATTCATTCCAACAATTCCACAGTGGTATCTTATATTTCAAATCACAAGGGCATGCATTCTCAGGATCTTTGTTTTCAAACTTTCAATATTCTCTTCTGGGCTCACTCTCATCTTATCAGTCTTATGGTTTGCCATGTTCCAGGGGTAATGAATTTAATAGCAGATCATTTGTTACAGTCCAACAGGATTCAACCAACAGAATGGGTGCTACATCACTCATTGGAATTTCCAACTACAAGCATTTTGGTTCCCAGTATCTCATTCTCAGTCTTTGGCAATAGATGCATTCTTTCAGAACTGGATAGGTTTGTATCTATATGCCTTCCCCCAGTTCGTCTATTTCCTAAAGTTCTGGAAATGGTTTGTTTGACTCCTCATCAAATGCTGTTGGTAACCCCATATTGACCAGCCCAAACATGGTTTCTTTTTTATTTATATCTTCAAGGCTTTTATCCTCTGCCACTTTCTCTTTGGTCATCTCTGTTTAGCTTCTAAATATAGGAAGGTGTTTAATTCCCCAGTGATATGCACTCTACTTAAATATTTTATGTCCTTCAGTCCAAAGACCCTTTCAGTTATCCACATAGGATTTTAAGGTCATTTAAATGCATTGTCTAATCATCCATATGAGTCTTTAGTCATTTGTTCTATGTATTACCTTTCTCTTAAAGTGATTTTTTTGTTCTTGGTGGTGTGTGGATGTCATTGGTGTGAGTTGTTTGCACTGCATGTGCACAGGAATCATTGTCATTCTGCCCGTGTCCTGTTGTACTCAGATAGGTCTTTCTATCTGAAGATTCTGGCAGCCAGCGAGGGGAAAAAATCCTTCTCAACTTTACAATCACTTGTACTCTGATCATTTGTTGTGTCTAGTCACAGTCATTAGGTGTCATGCAACTCGCACTAACTCTTTTTGAGGTATTTACTCATTGGGATTCTTCAGTTTTGTGGTATTTATCCTCAATTACGTGAACAAGCTGGTTTCACAAATTGATCTACATTGCCTATTCTGGACTCATGATGAGTCACATCTCATCAGATTTGTCATATTTGTATATTATTTACTGCCCATTGAAATTGCCTGCTGGAGGACATTGTACAGTCTAGTATGTGGAATTCTTCCAATTCTTTTCTCTTTAATTATTTATATAATCTGTCAGTTTCTTTTTCTGAGGATTTTCATCTACCACCCTGCAGCTGTTTTGACCACCCAAATTCTACTAGGAGAGCTAGAAAGTCCTTACCACACCCAGTTTCCAGTCATAGGGGTGATGGACAGAGATTTTTGTCTTCAGAGTGTTTAAATGAATTCCTCCACTCTTGTAGAAGAAGGCAAAGTTAGGGACACTTCTGCTAAGGTTACTGGATGTTTTTCCCAGATGTAAGTAAGAGAAGCACCAGTCTACATGGGAGCCTGTTTGTAATATCTGTTCAAATTTGATGCTCAGTTAACTGGTTAAGATGTACCTGGCCCTTATTTTTTTTATCAATCTTGGGTAAGTACTTTGGTCATAATAGAAAGTTCATTATCTCCTTATTCTTTGAAAGATGGTCCCTTTCTAGATACTTGGTTGAGCATAGTATTGCTCATCCTCTCTCTAATTCTGGGGACAAGAGGAATGCTCCTTGCCCACTCAGTTGGTGAGTGAGGATAAATGTTTATAATTCCAGACTGGATAAGTTCTTGTCTTTGGTTAAGTAAAGCATACATGAGATCCCATCATTCAGAGCCTGTGGTGTTGCCTTTCGAACTTCTTCAGGTGGAGGAGAAAGTTTGTCTGCTTCAGTGTAGCTTACTTTCTTGTTGTGATTATGGTGGTGTGGAATGCACCACTCTAGGGTTAAAGATTGAGATCCAATATAAAGCATATATATATAATGCTGCAGTTCAATTAATTCAACCACCAACTACCAACTTGGGATATAGTGACCAAGACCAACCCTAAGTTGTGGAATCTCAGCTGTCTGGTTGGGGTTGGCCCATAATGATGATTATTAATGTACTATTCCACCCTTGATACAAGAACTAAATTCCAGGTAAAGAGCAAATATGTTGTGGATGTAGTGCAGCTGCCCTGCTTGGGTACACTCTTATCTTGGTATGCCCCTGATATATGCAGATACTTTCTGTATGAATAATGCACTCACTGGTCCCTCCACCTTCTCATTGTGGTATTCTAGCTTTAAATATCATTGAATGGTAGAATATTTTGGAAGTTAACATTTTGCTAAATTGAAAATGTTTTTCCAATAATACTTACCTCCACTGGTACTGGGATGGTGTCAGTCTTGAAAAAGTGATAAAATTATCTGAATGAGATGTTTATATACAGTAGTAAGATATAGGACACATTAATATAGATAGAGAGTATATCACCAAGAGCACTGAGTGGAGTATAAAAGACTAGATCAAGTAAGAAGAAACTGGACCAATACTTAGATGGGCAAAGAAGTAGAAAACCTGAAGGTTGAGTAATACTTGTAAGCATTAGTGAAGGTAAGTGTTATTGGAAATGCAATTACATTTTAGGAAAATGTTAATTATTGGATTACAAAAGTAATCCACAAGTCAAAATTACGATTTCATAATTTAAACTTTTTTTGAATTATTCCAACTATCAAGATAATTGAAATTTTGCCATTATGATTTCTCATTATTTTTAATTACATGAAGGTGTTCAGTGTAATGAATTAGTGTTTCAAGTTATTACCATTTTTAATTATTTCAACTATTTAAGTTGAATATAAGAATAATCAGTTAGTGGAATGTAATCAACTTATAAGCTAATGATTTGTTTATTATCAAATTCCACTACTTGCCCAGGTATAAAATTAGTCTACAGTGCATTATCATGTAACCACCAGAATAAGTATGATCAACAATGAAAGTAGTGGTTTTAAGGAGGGTACAGGATCAGGAATTTCATTCTTATAAAGTATAATTAATCTTAAAAGTGTAATTACTCCTTAGTATTGCCTGATGCTTACTTTTGAAACTAATGTTAACTGTGAAGATTTAAGTGGAGAATAAAACTTATATGTTTATACATTTTTCAGGAATGATGTTGACACACAGTACCTTCCATGTCATCAGTGAAGTACAGTTAATAGTGTCATGATGATAGCTGATCAGCCTTTAGGCACAGTTTTTTGGTTTGTGCCTGTATTGGTATGCCTGATATTTGTGCTACTTTTGGGGCTTTGTATCTGCCTTGGTAAATCTCAAACGTACGTGGAAAATAAATTGTACTATGCTTAAAAACACCATTTCTTTATAAAATAAAAATAAACATAAAGAGAAACTTTCATATTCTTTTAAAGACAATAATTAACTGTAATAAAGGTTTGCAATGTGTGTAATATATGATGTGGAAGATATTATCTCATAAAGCTTTTTTAAATTTTTGGTAAATTAAGAATGATTTGTGCTTGGAATATGAAACAGTTTCAGAAATGCTAAAGATTTTGGTTGTACACAAGATCTGTAAAGTTAGAATGAGATCAATAGCAAGAACAAATTATGAGAAATAGTAACAATTTCAGAAAATGATCAGTTTTAAAACTTATAATAAAATGGTCAAATCAGAAAATTGTATTGAAAATCATTTGTTCTGTAACTGTGATAACTTTCTGAATTAGTTCTATTTTTGAAATTACTTAAATCTTTATAGAAGTGATTTTTATTTTTGATATTTTTTTAATATGTTATTTTAGAATTATTACTGATATTATGAATGTTTGAATTACTGCTTTTGCTTTCTCAGATATAAAATATTATATATTGCTAGTTAACCATTAGAATTCTCAGCAAAGGTTAAAAATTCTTCAGCAATTTTATAAAGTGTACTACTGCATAAACCCTCAATACTGTGAGTGGAATCTGAGAGACATAGCTTCATCTTTGACATAAAACATCTATAATAAACCTTTTCATGTTAGTTAGGCTTCAGTATAATTTTCTTTTATATGAATAATTACATGTGATTTAGTTTGCAAGCTTATCTTATGGCCTATTTTTTCTATTATACTAAATTTTAACACAGTAGTTTACAAACTAGTGAGCATTCATCAGGAAGTTATTTCTTTTACTGTGTGAAGTTATAATAAAAATACTGAATACAAGGTTCTCAGCTGTTGCTTCTATCATATGTAGTCACCATGCAATTTGTGGAATGGGTGTTTTATACTGCAGTATGTGATATAATTCTCTGGGTAAATGTAGCATTGAAACATATGATGGAAGCATTTAGTAGCTGGTAAAGTATGTTTTATAATGCTGTTTCTAGAAAACCACTGAAAAGCAATTTTTGTGGTCCTTTATGCATATGTGTAAATGTTTTTTTTTGTGTACATGCTATGTGGGTTGCTCTGAATGCTGGTCCAAGTAGAAAAACTTACTTCATCCACTATGAACTTATGAAGAAGTACAACTGTATAAACATAGTGTTTTGACATCACAAACATCTAATTTTAAACAGTGCTGTATTCAACATACCACAACTCACTAAAATCTATATTTAGATGTGTTCTTTTGATACATACTTTTAAATTAAGAAATTAACTGATATATAATATTAAGTTTGAATTATAATCTACAATTTGATTCCAACATTATTGACATAAATTTATAAAATACTAGTTCAATGCAAGTTAACAAATGTGATGACATGGCTTTTGACCCATAACCTGTCACAAAAAAGTTAATCAAATGTTTGTTTTATAAAAGATATGTCTGTGAATTACCAATATCAGTCTGACTGAGACTGACTGGAGTGCAAGTTTGTATTCATGTGAAAAATAAAAATACTTTTGTGCACTTTACAGTTTGCATATTGTATTTGCAAAAATCTCTAGAACCTCTGAAATACATATCTATAATTCCTTTTAGTATCCCTGTGTACTGTATATGGTATTTACTCCACCATGAACTATCATTAAATCAGCTGTGTAGGCTAAAACTTTGTCATCAAATACACATTAAATGACACTGTGGAAAATGTCATAATGTGCATTTTGACTTCATCTGTACATATAGAACTAAAATATTTAACAACAGTCTTGGCTTAATGTCACACTTGTTAAAATATTTTAAGACTTTTCAGATAAACAGTTACTTAAAATTTCACCAATATTTTACAGTAGTTTGCAAAAATTTGACAAATTGTGTTACTTCAATTTCCAGATTCATATCATCCTTAGGTGTAAACTATTACCATGTGAAATTACTTAGTTTTATTTTAATGTTTCATCATACTTTATAGTCTAAGCTCTGTCTCATTATGTAACATATTAACTGGAATAATAAAACTGAAAATTAAGTGTGATGTTGCTAAAACTGGGTTCGGTAAATAATATAATTAGCTCCTAGCTCAGTATATTCAAAGACAGTTCTTCAGCAAAAAAATACCTTTGTTAGAAAATATTACAAAGCACCTTTCATTAATTTTTATGTAAGCAACTTTAATAGTGACAGTACAGTTACAAAAACATGTAATGAAAGCAATAACTCTGGATTAAAACATTTTGAGTAACTTAAAAGCTATTTTCCAATATATTACTTATCATCTTCTCATATGATTAGTTATTCTTGTTCATTGGTGCCTTATGTACACATGCCACAAGCCTTACACTCCTCCCCTTGTTAGAATTAGTATATTTCAACATGTCTTATGTATATCATCTTGCATCATCTGTTAACCAATAGTAGCATGGCATGCTCACATGATGCAGGTGGCTCCCTCTAAACTCCTCAACTGTACTTTGACATCTCATTTGGCAATGTTTGAATTTGGACATGCTTCTTTGTTTATTTATTGCCTCATGTTCAAATTAGTCCCTCTTTTAGACCACTTTGTCTCATTGACTAGCTCTGACTGTCAGTATCTTCTGCCAGGACTGATCACACAAATACTCTTATGTGTAACCTCCCATCTGATTGTTTCACCAAGTGATTTTCCTTGTCTACCTCACTCAGTTGTTGTATCCTTTTGATTGTGCCCCACTGGTCAGCATAACACTGGTTTCTAAAGTTACAACATCTGCTGCTATCAACACTTGTCCTTCTTCCACTTTTTCTCTTTTTTCTTGATTCAACATTCTACATCCATATCTCCCCATCCTGTGTCTGCATGCCTGAGTTTGTCCAAGTAATATGTTTTCCTCTGTTGGTCTGCTGACAGAGTATTCCCTACTGATAAGGCTTCTGTGAATTAGGTGAGGCAATTTTTCTCCTGGATCTTCAAAAGTGGGTCTTTGGTCTCCTTGCTTTCCAGACTTTTGATGTCTATTTCCCATATCCTCCATTTTTTCAGGCATCATATGGTTTTACTTCCCCTGTTCTTACTGTGTTCATGTGTTTCTTCCAGATACAGAGGCCTTCCAGATATCCTGCCTTTCCAGTTTGGAATGTTAATATGGTATTCCATGCTCTATCTTTTCTTACTCATGCTTCTTGTTTCATCTGTTCTTTAAGACACATTTCCTTCTTCACTCAGTCTGTGGATGTTGTTTGTCTGTTTTGTTTGTCATGACCTTTTTTACCCTACCTCTATTCTCCTTTATCTCAATCTTTCTCCTCAGTAGCTCAGGAGGATTGTTCCTTCTTTTCTCCTCTGCCAGTCCTCCTCCCTTTTTGATTTTTCCATTTCTACCTTTATGATTTAGGTACACCTTTTAGCTCATTTGGCTTCCTCTCTATATTCTTTTTCCAGAACCTTCTTCCATGTTTCCTCTCAACATATCCAGTATCTCACATTTTCCCTCGCTTTTCATCTTCATCATCTGTTGGAGGAGATTCTACCACCTGGCATATGGACCATTCCTAGTACATTCATCTCATGCTATTTTCATTGAATCTTTCTTTTTTTTTGTGCTGGGATTTTGCTTTCCACTTGTGGCCATTCTCCAGATTTTGATGTAATTTTAACTAGTAAGTTTTAATGATTTTCCTTTTTATTCTGAGACATTTCTTTTTCTTAAATGAATCCTGCTCTGCAGCAAGTGGTGCCTGACCAGGTATTTTCTTAACTTAAACTTCATGCTGTAAGGCATGTTCACTTGTGCTCTTTCATTCATGCCTATGTACACTCACTGTCAAGATGTGGCGTACCACAAGATTGCTTGATGGTTATTTACCTTAAGATAATTGCTTCTTAAGCATGTCTGTTCTGGACCATAGAACCCATGGACTATATAGATAAAGTAGAAGAATAGTGCTGTTCATTCCCACCATGTCTTGAGTGAATAACTTGGTATGGTCTGATTTTCAAAAGAGAGTTTCATAGTTAATGGTTGGACTACCTCCATTGAATGACACTTCTCTGGATTCTCCACCACATTCTTATCCTTCTTCAAGTGAAGCATGAGAGTCCTTACTGCTTTCCAATTCCAAGCTGCTGGAATGGTTGACAATGGAGGCACCCTCCTGAATGGATTCCACAGAAAAGTTGGCTGTAACCATTTAGTCAGGAATAGGGCAGTGAAGTTCTGCTAGCATAGATGTTACATGGCCTCCTAATTTCAATTAATGGAGTTGACCCATCTCTCTTACTAGATGATGTGGCCACTTGATACAATTTACTCAACCACTGAAGTTGATCCATCACCTTCCTCTAGCCAGTCTACACCTCACAATTTCCATCCTTGTGTAGAACAAATTATGTAAAGAATATACAGGGCTTAGAGTGATTCAAATGTGGTGTGGCTCCCTTCTTCTGTTCTGTTTCTCTCATTGTCACGAGTATCTTTTGGATATTTTCTGAGGTATTTCTGTTGTTCCCTTGCATTGGTCTCTTCTCCTTTTCAATGTGTGATTCTAGCTAATCTTGTAAAAGGAAACAAGTTATAACTTTCCTTTTCTAAAAATGTGTTTCCAGTACATACTTGCCTCCACTTATACTTCCTACCCTTCTTCCCCACTTCTCCAGTGTTCACACAAGATATTCAAGTCTGTCTCAATCTTTATTGTTACTTGCACTGTTCTCCTACCACCACTATTCCTGTTCTTTCAAGATTCTATTTAAATGTGTATAAACTTGTTAGCTGGTTTCAGTGTGAAGTGTGACTCATCTTTAAAGTGTTGATTTGGTGGCACAATTGCAAGAAGGCTATTTTGTGCCTTGAATGAGCAGAATGCATCTCACTGCTCACCTGGCATATAGACTAGCCTTTCAAAGTTTGTTTCCAAACATCTCTAAACTCAGTGGCATTCAACGAGAGCTGTAACATCTGTTTCTGTCTGCTACAGTACATAAATAGTACCTTATGACTGTAATGAACTAAAATTCATTAATAATATTTTCCTTTGTCAATATTAACTGAGTCTAACTCCAGGTAGGATCTGAACAACCTTATCATTGTCTCTGAAGCAGTGTTACTTCTGCTAACGACACTTTGAGGCACCTGGAATCTATTCACAATACCCTGCTGTGATTGGCTAACTTCCATTTGTCTAATGGATTTTTCATGAATAAGATATTCGTGTCGTCTATGGAGCCCAGCTATAGTTGATGAGGACTTTGGAGTACTTTGAACTGTGTGATTCAACTGAATGAGATAAATCGTACAAGACTGTATGAAATCATTACACGTGATACACACTCAATGACCAATAGTTTACATTTCATTTCTTGACTGATTATCTGATGTCTGGCTATTAGCAGTATTTTCCAGCAGACATTTTGCATCATCATAGATATAGTATTTCAGACTTTGATCCTCTTTTAATTGTCTTGAATGTTGTGCATAATTTCAAAGATGCTTTATTAAAAGTTTAAGAAGTTGGTGGATAAAACAACTTGTAGACCAGTTAAAGAAGAAAAAAAAAAACAACTAAGAAGTTAATCTTAAGTTTAAGCTTTGTTTAGGAAGCTGTCTAAACATAAAAGAATGTGAAGTTTATACAAAAAGTACATATGTAACTCTTTAAACCCATAATTTTTTGCATTTTCTGCCAGAATTGTTTTCATGATATCCTAATAATTACCACTATACCTTATAAAATTTCAGGTCTGTTTATAATAGGTGGATAATAACATGGTTTGGATTAGTTTTCAGCCAAAGAGAGACAAATTTTATTTCATGCTATTAGCAAGAGTAAATTGGGATGTTTGGCTGGGTGCCAGCAGTGTCCATTCAGGTTTAAGGAGTTAAACTGACTTTATTGATTAATATTTTGACAGAGAATAGTATGACATTTTCAAAAATGAATGAATGTTAGTAAAAAATGAAAATGCCATTCTAAAAAGAATTGAAATGGTCAAAAGTATAATATAAATATTTAAAAAATAAAATATAGTGTTTTTCTTTCTTTAACAGAAGTAAAAAGTTAAGCTATTGTACCATGGGGCAAGTTTCATTTTCATCTGGTCCTTCTCTTGAGGTAAGATCAAGTACACACATGAAGAATTATAAAATTGCTGTACTTTTAACTTTTACATGGTGATTCTGCTTTAACTTTTGTTTTACTTACACCTAAAATACATGTAAATATAGAATAAAACAGAATTCAGTGTGTCAATTTTATGTGTTGTTTTTAGGTCTTTTAACTTTTGTCATTTGCTGCTATTTTAACAACAATGTATCATTATTCACTTGCTCAAAGAAGAGACAGAATAACTGCTTTTATAGACATTATGGATAACTTTTTTCTGTTGCTACTGTATCAAAGTTAGATATATTGTAAAAGTCTTAGTATTTTAAATTAATAAGGTTACAAATTATAATCATAATTTTGAGTCATCTTGCCTATTTTTTGCCAGAATGTAGTTGAAATGACCAGCTGTGTAATGCACTATGCAAATACAACCTAATTTTGTTGGTAAAGCAAAATAGCCTTTGTCAAAAACAATAACATGTTATATTTATTAAAATACATGAAATTTTCAGCCCTTTTCATTTTTATGTCTTTTTACCCTGCTGAGGTACATGTTTTAGGTGCTATCAGGTACAATTTACGTAAATATTTGTTTTATATAAATTATGGGCATTTTCATTTCTATGTGTGTATGTGCAATTAGAACTTAACCAGTTTTTTTTTGTCATTTCTGAACAAATTAATAAGCTCCAATGTGAATATGTTACCAGTTAGAGACGTGTTACAAGAGTTAAAAAATATTGAATATTGACAAATTTTAATGAGTTCATCCAAGCAAAACTATAAAACAGTGACTATTACCCAAATGTAAAAAAAATTAGATTGAAGTGGAAGAATAGTTTGGGTATAATGATTTAAAATCTTAATTACCAAGGTTTATTTCAGTTATTGTAAAACCCTGCAATCATACTGAACTCATATCTTGAACATACCACATAGGAGTATTAAGAGACAAAACATTTTACTTAAATGTCACCTGGCACTGAAAATTATGCTTGATAATCCACCAAGCTGTGTCAGTATGTCAAGTTATATATAAATGGAGATATAGTAGAAGAGACATATGCATTAATTCTGGTATAAAACTTTATCACTAAATGCTGCTTCTAAAGAAGCAAGAGAAGCTTCAGTAAAGCATATATTTTATTAGGCAGCCTTATATTAGTTGGTGGCTAGAAAAAGTGATAAAATTTTGAACTTTCAAAGTATGACAAAAATTCTCACAAAGTCATTACTTAATTAGTATCTCTCTGTCTTAACAAACACACATTTGACTTTTAGAAAAAAAAAAAAAAAATTTTTGAAGACAACATTTTTAATTAATTCCATAATGATCCTACCTCCATTTTATTAGCTGTAATGAAATATCTCATTAGTATATCCTATTAGTTACCTGAAGATTGTTAAGGAAATAATACTACAAATTCATGATGCCTCCCCCAGTGGGAAGGTGGTATCTCTGTGGACTCATATTGCTAGAAATCAGTTTTAATACCCACAGTGGGCACAGAACAGATAACCCATTGTGTACAATAACAAAACAAACAAATTCATGATACTTAGAGTAATCAGTAGTATCACATCTGTATCTGTATATAAATGGACACATGGGCATAGTTTTCATAAAGAATACATCCCCAAATTTTCAATGACAGAACACATTTCCTTTGGTAAAATATTCTCAAACATATCTCACCTACAGAAAATGTCTTCCC
Source organism: Tachypleus tridentatus (assembly GCF_004210375.1). Taxonomy (NCBI): domain Eukaryota; kingdom Metazoa; phylum Arthropoda; class Merostomata; order Xiphosura; family Limulidae; genus Tachypleus; species Tachypleus tridentatus. The sequence goes on along the minus strand of NC_134832.1, from coordinate 109,386,941 downwards.
TTTTTATAACCAAAGTTATGCCAGTGTATATGTGTCAGTGTATGTGTGTGTGCATATATAGGTATATACATGTATATATTTTAATTAGTAGAAAAATGCATTTCAAAACATTCCTTTAATTGTCATTAATTGGCAGGCTTGAAACAGAGCATTTACTCAAAAGTTGCCAAATGAAATGCACATTTTCTCACATAGCAAAATGTGTTTTCCCTAGGTACTTAGCTTTCCTCACTCAAAGCTATCTCAATCCTGGAATGCCCTCTGAACATTGTTAGAACTTTTTGTAAATAGCACACTAATCTTTTGTAATCCATCAGTTTCATGCCATTTCATAACATAGGACTACTCTCCAGCAATCATACTGCATCCACTATGCTAATGCAGCTAGCTCCCTGTACTGTTCTGGAGAAAACCTCACTTTTTCAGTTGGCATTCTAGTGTACAGACATGTGTTAACTCACTCTCCATATGACTACAGAATTTTGTTTGTGTTTGATCACAAATTTATATCAATTTCAACTTCAAGTTTTGAGTTCTTGTGGTTGATTTCTATTGTTTCTACTCAATTATTTCAGAAGTACTTCTATTTTTTGAATTCTAACATGTTCATATCAATTTGAGATTTAATTCAACAGATAACATACTTACCACAACAGTAGACGATGGTTTTCACACAAGTCCCCTGGTCTGCAGTTTGTCTTACATTCAGATGACAATTTCTTTCTTTCATGTTTTGAATTTTGAGATGAAGCATATAACTACTGAGTGAAAATTTCTTTCTACAGCACTTTCCACCTGTTACCACTCATTCATGTAATCTCCTGGGTTAGGTATTGCTCATTTTCCCAGGGTATCTTTGGTATGTTTTCAGTGTGTATTCTTTCCCCACTCCCAGTAGGTATACTCATGTTTAACAAGTTTATATGAGATTGTATGAACTTACCTAATTTCCACTCATGATTATTTAGGTCTTTCTTAGTTTAATTTTTATAATTCTTCTGGACAGGTTTACTTTCATGTCCTTTGCTTATTGATTCTTTGAATGAACTTATAAATAAGTTTTATATTTATGTGTCTTTTATATTCTAAATTTCTTTAATGTTTTGTACTTTAGGAGTTGATTATTGATTTATGTTTTAGACTGAATTTTATAGTTGCATAAGTTTGTTATTTTTATTCCCCATTACTCCACCTTTTCCAGGGTCTCATCTGTTTACCATTGCTTTCTTGTTGGTTTGGGGGCTTTCCTTGATTCCCAACAGATTTCTGATTGATGATCTGTCAAGGAGACTATATTCCATTTCAATTTTTTAAAACTTTTAAAAGTTTGTTAGGCTTCATATAATTTCTACCCACTCTTGAGGGGGCAGGTGTTTATGGTAAATTCTGACTATTTACCTGTTGTTATTTTATCTTATTTAGTTGATCTAAGTCAGGATGCCACCTGATGATAGTTGTTGTCTGGTCAGGTATGCTTGATATTATATTAACACTAAATCTGTATACTCCTGTAACACTCACTGTTGAGATGAGGTGCTTCTGTTAAACCACCATCAATTTACCTGGTAGTATGTATACATACATAGATTTTTTTTAATCACCATTTCATATATAAAGTACCATCACACATAGACTTTATGAGTGACATAGATAAGGATTTTTTGCCCATCCCTACTGACCCATTATTCTTCCAATCAGGGTTTTTCTGCTTCTCAAAATAGAAAACCACAAATGCACATTGCACTGTCTCCATTGTGATCCTGTTCTAGTACAGCACAGGAGTCCTTGTCACATGTAGTTTTGTATAACAAACAAAGTTGATGATTATATGTCATTCTTATTATATATATTAATATTAAAATATCATCATATATTATGCTTATTACCAAACAATGATTATACAATAGTATAATATTCAAGATCGGGCATTCCGCTGGATATTTTTTTCTTTAACAGGCCACATATTTGTCAAAACTTCTTTGTGCAAGATACTTCCACTGGATGTTTTCTGCCTGGATGAACTGCACTTTGATAGTCCAACATACTCCAAAGTGCTTTACCTAGATGTTTTTTGCCTGGGTAAACCACACTTTGTCTATTCATGTACAATTCATGGCTCTTCAGCCATAGCCACATATAGTTATTTCATCTTTTCTGGCACCATAGCAAGGCTTACTGTCACTATGCTAAGTACTGCAGCCTGCTACATGTGGACAAAGTATTTTATTTCTGTTGACAAGGGGCTGGTCATGAAAACTCTCAAGATCATACTTGTGTGTAGTGTTTATTCTTCATACTACATATTCAAAGCACTTGCCCAAGATATTTTTTTGTACTGGAGGACCACACTTGCTAATCTCAATATCTTATATTAGGTGTTTCTACTGAATGTTTTTCCCAGATGAACTGCAGTTGTCATACTCTAATGTAACCCACAGTACATGCTTATACAAGCCCTCTGTTGTTTCTTCACTAGACTTTCCATATTTATTAACACCATGCTGTTTTAAGCCATAGTTCTACAACATTCTTCTACTGATCTGAGGCTGTATATCTTTTTCCTAAATGGATTGAGGCCTGCCAATTCAGTTTCAACCTTTTTTGTTTCTATGTTGGAAGTAGTGCTATTATCTAAATGTGTTCTTTGTCATATTCTTTTACACCTGTTCTTTCAGTATGATTGCTTTCTACTTGATTACATATTGATGTGTCTTCACCAGTCCCTCCTCCTTTGCAGTGTGGAATTCTAGCTTTGGGTGAAAGAAAGTAAGACCATTTCAAAGGTTAACATTTTCTTGCAATGAAAATATATTTCAGATATGTACTAACCTCTACTTTCTCACTTTTCACTCTTCCTCCCTGCTGATATGCTAGTGTTTTTATTTTGTACTTACCAATTCTCAAAAGTTAAGATTACTCTAGAATAGTAGAGGGAACTAGCTGCACTAGTATAGAGGGTATATGATTGGTGGACGTTAGTCACATGATTACCATATATTCTGAAATGTGCAACAACTGATGCAGTATAAATGAATGGCAGAATGTTACAAAAAATTTAAGTAATGCTTTTAGGCAATCCAGGATCAAGCTTTGAGTGAAATGCATTTTCGATAAGTAAGGAAATTTTAACTTTACTCAGAGATGTTTCAAGCAAATACTTTTACTTTTCAAGCCAAAACAAGCATGTCAGTAAATGACAATTACAGAAACGTTTTAAAATACATTTTTCTACATATGTGTGTGTGTGTGTGTGTGTGTGTATCAAAGAAAAGGTATTCTGTTATTGAAAACTTGGGGATGTGTCCTTTATGAAAACTATGCCTGTGTGTGTGTTTATATATAGTTAGATACAGATATGGGATATTACTGCTCACAATAAGTATATGAATCTGTTGTATTAGTAGCAAATATGATATACTGATGCTTTCTTTTGAGATAACAAAACACAATTTTTCATACCTTTTCAATCACATATTTCTGTCACAGTGATAGTAGAAACTAAAATAATATTTTAAAACTCAAAATAAATGACATGCTTTTATAGAAATACCTTAACGTATAATCAGATTAACCACAAAAGTTGTCAGCCCTTTTGTATTTATTGTAATTGATAAAGTAGTTCAGTCAGTCTAATTCACTGAAACAAGCTACTGTCAACATGTGGCAAATTTATATATATATATATATATATATTTAATTACTATTATTATAGATAAGTATTTTATTTTTATTTTTTTATAAAGGCCATAGAAATATGTTTGCCAAATAAGTTATGTGGGTAACTTTTACTTTTAGAATAATGGAGTTCATATTCATACAGCAGTTCAGGATTTTTTCTTCTTTTTTTTTTTTAATTAAGATAGTGTAATAAGCCTGAAAAGCTGAAATAGAGCATTGTAAAATTTGTTTACTTTCCACATTTCAGTACATTTAAATAGATAACAGTTCTTGGAACATGGTTCAGAAAATTTGTGAAGAAACATGTGTACTATGTAGAATAGTCATAATGTACATATACACTTGTGTTTGTTTTTGTGACTGTGACCATAGAAACAAATTACTTATAAAGTCTTAATACAGACTGATATTTTATTTTTTTTATTTTAGGTAATGGAAACAAATGATCATGTGACAGTTCCTGTTACCTGTGATACTGTATCATTGGGTCCAACAGCAAGGTATTCTTCCTATCTGTCTGAAATACTTTTGTTAGCCTTTAAATACTATAATTCTTATTTTTGCAAAATACCTTAAAAATTTAAACTTTTTAAAATATTTTTGTTACTGAGTAATGTTTTAACTCTCTAGCTATGAAGGCCAAAGAACAAAATAATAACTACTATTAATAACCTCAGAAACAGTATTTGTACTTTTACAAGAAGATATAAAGATTTAAGAAATATGTCTTGCTGTGTGAGCTTTATGAAATTCTGTTTCTGATATTGTACATTACCTCTTGCATAATAGCTTTTCTTGTTTTTAGTGCTGCCCTGTATGTGTACAAGATTTTTCGCTTGCCACTAGACTTGAAACTCCCACCTACCCTATTTTCAATGTAGCTGTATTGCATCTTTGCATGCAGCAATCCTCCACCATTAGGAGCACAACATAACTCCTGATGAATAATGGTCTCTATACTATTCAGCTTAACCTTCACTTCTTTAGGCACTGTTGTGTTTGGACATTACAATATGTTACTCATACTTTTAACTTTGTTTCTTAAACTCTTAACTTATTCTTTTCTCTATTTCTTGTGGAATTATCACAGTTGAACCATGAACTCTAAATTTCATGTCAAAAAATACCACCTTTGTGATTACTTCCATTTTATCTTTCATTTTTCAGACTTCATGTTCTACACTTTTGGCTGAGAAAGTCTCAGCCCTATTTAGATGAGAAATTAAACACTACATCAGACAGTCAGCTTGTACAGAACCTGGGCAAGATCTTTTTTTTCCAGAGGGGTCTCATTTTGATGTTGAAGATTTTGAAAACCTTTTTCCTCGCTATGCCATGCAATCTCGTGTTACCTGTGGTTGCTGCCAGACCTCCCTCAATATTTTTTGGACATGTTCACAAGAATGTTGCATTTTTTGTGTGAGTCTCCCAAGATCTTTGAATTTTTCTGTTTTGGCTTATCACCCAGCAGACTTTTGTTTTCTAGACTCCCAACACTTAAAGTCATTGATTCAGGTGCTGGGTGCTATTTCTGATTCTCCACATTGCTTCTTCAAGGCCAAATTTTCCAGACTCTGACTTACTTTCACTTCTATCTTTCAGTACCTGTCTATCATGCATCTACTAACTGAGGCTATCCCTCTGATCCCATGTGGAGTTTTGGAATTAGATTCACTCCCTTGTATTTTCCACATTAGTGAGTTTATCCTCTTCAATCGTTTTTCTTCCAAACATAGTTTTTCTGTTGCTGATATCTCCTGTGTAGAGATGCACCTTCTCACTACCTGTCTGTACAACCTTAGATGAGCATCATTTTAATGTGGATCTCATTTTGGAAATGTCCCCTAGTTCTTGAAGTCAGTGGTATTCTGCACGAAAACTTTCCTTTAATTTTCAAGTTGTCTCAAGCTTCCCCTACCCCTTCTAAATTTTTACCTGTTTCTCTCTCAAAGGTTTCAGTGGTGAGGTGTCATATTTCTCACCATAGAAACACAGCTATCTGTGCTGGTGACTACCCAATGAGATCCAGTAGATTTATTCACATTTAATGAGTTCACTTCTAAACTTTGTAATTTTCAAATGCTGTCTAGGTACTTCTTCATCCACATCCTTTCTTTTCCTTCACTTTAGGTCTATGGATGACTAAGGAAGAAGTCTTGAATGCATATCTCCACATCCCTATTGCCACAGTTTCCTGATAGTACTTTTGGATGTCTACAAAGGTTGGGTTCACCAGTTTTACATGCTACACTTCAGGCTGGCCACAGCATCTTATGTGTTTTTTTGAGTAGTCAGGACTCTACCTTTATTGCAATATGCCCAGTGCTTGCATTTTCATCATTCTGTGGGTGACTATCTCTTACTGGTTCCATCCAAACTGGTAGCACACAAATACACACAACTGCTTTTGACAAAAGCAATTTGTATAGGTTGGATCAGCAGGATGGAGAAGTCCTTTTTCTCACTCACCCAATACCTTGTCCATTTGAGAGTCTTTTTCAACTACTCTGTAAGTCAGGCCTAGCATACTTCTCCTCACCTATGAGCAAGGGAGTTTTTAGTCATTATGGCCCTTACCTCTCCTACACTCACTGATTGCAAGGTTCTTTTTCTTTTGGGGAAGTTGGCTTCTTTGGAAGCTCTTGTATCCTTAGGTCATGCTCACTTGTGTTCTCTTCAATGAATTCTCAATAATCAATGGAACCTTGCCAAAGATCTCTTTAAATTTATTATCCTTCTCCACCTTCCTTCCTAATACTTTTCACATGTCTGATAACATAGACAACATCACAGTAGGTGTTTCTATTCCACCTTATCATTCATAGTTACATCTGTTCACAGCTGCATAACTTAAGGTTAGAAGGATGTGTTTGGAACACCAGGAGGTTTTAGATTCCTGATCCCTTGTGGAGACAATCATATGTATCAAAATCATGGAACTACTGGCCATATATCAGACTTTGGATTATTTCTCTCCCTCTGTTGAGGATCCATTCCAACACTTCAATAGCTGTCTCATACACTAATCAGTAGGATGGCATCCATTTCTGTTTGTTCTGTTTCCAAACTTTAGAATTATTCTTTTGAGCCCATGTTTTTCACACATGCCTCGTTACATATCCTGTTCTGGGTGGATTTAGTCTGTTTATGGATAATCATTTTTTGTCCAAACATGCCCTCCTCACAGAGAATTCCCTAGTTCTTCAGTTTTTCTGCTGGTTTTACACATGAGGTACTCCTCGTATGGGTGCTTTTACCACACATTGCACCACCAAATTACTCTATTCTTGTCCCCAGTACATCCCCATTGGTTGTTGATGTTCTCCATCTGCACTGGACCAACTTGTACCTATATTCCTACTCACTGATCATCCACTGAGATATGGCTTATGTACTGAATCAAACCCAATGGCCCCATTCACCTCTTTCCATTTTTGTAAACAGTTCTTTATATACACTTACTTCAATATATGGCATGTGAATAATCAATCGACAACTTAGAATATCTCCCTAATGGTTTTCTCAACCATTTGAATCTGTCAAAAGGCTACTACATTCTTTAACAACCAAAATTTCAAGAAGGTAAGTTGTGTTTTTAGTCTGCTCAAAGTTTCATTTTTTTTAGACCTAAATACAGCTTAGTTACTAAGCTTGATAAATTACAGGAGAATTCTGTAGTATTGATATAAAATAATTTATGACATTTTGGTTATTCAACTGCATATTTAAAAGTTAAAAAAGTATTTTGTTGCATATTCTCCATGTGTAAAATTTCTAAAGGCTTATCAACCTATGTCCAGCAATAGCTGAGTTCAGAGGTTGTAGCTGGAAGAGACAATTGTTTGCTTTACTCCTGTATTTACTGTTCTATATTTTAAGAAAAATAACTTTAAAACTTATTTTAAATAGTAATAATATAAATACATATATAATGTATAATAACTGAAATGTAACTGTTTATTACAAAATACAAGTCCACTAAATCACAGGTAAGAGTCATTTTGTAAACACTAAAGATCAATTTTTTTACACTGTTGGATACAGTAATGCAAGTGCACATATACAATGTCAGTGCAGGTTATACAATGTTATCCAGACACGACTTGGAGGTAAGCATAATAAATATGTATAAATAACGTACATTATGAGACTTAAGCTACTTAGACTAAACATTTGTATTTTCATGTTATAATTTCTAGTAATTCTAACATGAAAAAAGCATGATTTATTTCCTAATTTTTTTAATCATGGCTATGAGGCCAGCTAATTTATAGACCCCATATAGTTAGGATAGAGAAAATGACAGATAAGTATAAGATCTTCATGAAAACAAACATTTAAAATGTACTTAAGAGGTCTTAGGGACAAAGAATTATTTTTTAATCATAACATGAAATCACTTCACACTGAGACTAGTATCAAAATAGATGTGATATTTTCCCAAACTAATATTTAGTAAAAATTCTTCATTAAAAAATCTTATTTCTTATGTACAAAAACTTGTAATCATTACTAAACATCTACCAAGTTTTGTGAAAATACAAGTATTCCATCAAAAGTTATAATATAAATACTTAACATGTGCATATGTATATATGAACTCATATATATTATACTCAGCCCATTGCAAAAGTGTTAAGTCTTCTTTCCTACTCCTTTTGGTCTGAGGTCATCAGAGGTTGAAGACACTTGTCATTGTTGTTTTACATACTCTTTACCACCATACCTATTTTCTCCTTTATCTGGGTTGCAGCTTGTGAGGACAACTCTTCTTTTTTACAATTACCCTTTCTTCTTTTTTTCCTTGATATACTCTTTTGTAGATCTGAATAAATTCATATGTTCAATTTATGCTCTATTATTGTATCTCTTGCATGGCTTCTTTCTGTGGTTCTTGTTCTAGATTATTCATTCCTTGGAACCCATCCTCTCAATAAGACATTTCTCTGTCTGCACTTAATGTTTGAATTCATCAACTTTTTCTGTTGGTATATATATCCTTTTCTCCCAGTTCTCAACTTTTCTTCCAGATGTCATCTCACCAGATTTGAAATTATACTTTTTCACTGGTTGCTCATCTATGTCCTGCTTTGAAGGAGATCATCTTGTCTAACATGTGGATTACTTCTAACACATTCATCTCCAACTATCTACATCATGTACTGTTTTTTATTCATCTGATTATTGCATTCATTCCACCTGCTACATTCTCTATGTGACAGTTCATATGTGTATTAGTAAGTTTGCTTTTCACTATATCCTATGGGGTCATGTCTCTTATAGGTAGTATATGTTTCTCAGTGGCGACTAGTACCTGTCCAGATATGCTTTTGGATATTAGCCACAAAATTCACACTGTACAGCCTATCATGCAAAAAGTGTACATGTATTTGTCTGTGTGTGTGTGTGTGTGTGTGTATACATATATGCACCACCTCTCATTGGTCAACTCCTGGAGGTCGATGTTGCAAGGAGCTGGACCATGCAAGTAGTTAGCTGAGATGCTCTACCAGAAAATAAAAGGGGCTGCTTGACTCTTCAGTATATACTTATCTAGGCCTATAATGCACACTGTTGAGATGATGTGTTCCACAAAACTGCTAGTATATGCCTGAATATTGGTTCCTGGAAAATACGTTTTTAGGTTAGGACTAGACTAACCAACATAAATTCTCATTCATTTGTTGTACTAATTAGTCAGAGTACCCCCAGCATATCTCCTCCATAAAGCTGAGGCTTGGGAGTTCAGTATTGCAAGGAGCTGGACTGACTAACAGGTCATTAATTGTTATTCCTGTTTGTGCATGGATCTGTGGTTAATTGCCTGTCACATTGGGCAGATTGGGTTTTAAATGTGAACCACTACATAAGCATTTCCCTGCCTACTATAACTCAGATATGAGATTCCTGAGTGGCTGGTATTGGTTAAGAATTTACACTTATGTACCCCATCTAGCCAGATTGAATGGAACTTTCTCCTTTTCATCTCATACACTTGAAGTGAAGATAACTACCCAGTGCCACCTAGATTTGGACTGGAGTTGACTCATTGAGTACAGACTGATGCACCCTAGCCATTCTTCACCATGGAACACACCTGTTTGTTTTTTTCACCCACCATTTCAATAATTTATTGGGAACCCTACATCCTGTCATTTCATGGATTGTGTGTTTGTCTCTAAAGAGAGGTCATGCTACTTGGTCATTCTTTGAACACTTTCCATAGGGTGCTCTTTAAGGTATCTTTTGCACTAGTTCCTCCACCCTTTCATTGTGAGATTCAAGCTGTTAAATAAGAAGGGATAAGATACCATATCAAAAGCTAACATTTTCCTAAACTGGATATGTATATCTGATAGGTACTTACTTCTTCTCATACTTCCCACCCTTCATTCCCATTTCCAGCACTTTTGTACCTAATCTCAAAGTGAAGATTTGGGTGAACAGTATAGAGATAGTAACCTACATAGGGCGAGTGTGTTGGGCTCCTATTATGGAGTGTTGCTTCATGTTAATTTGCATGTGAAGACACAGTAGAACTGCTTTGAACATAGGGTAGGTGGGAGTTTCAAGGTTAGTGGTGAGCAAAAACATTTTCACATATAGAAGGCAGCACTGAACATGATTAACTAGTGTGTAAAAGGAGGTAAGTACCTATCAAAAATACACTTTCAATTTAGGAAGATGTTAAGTTTCTTAATTATGAAATAGATTATTTTGTAACTTCTGGTTATAGCACCAAGGATCGTGAATTGCCTGATATCCCACTGCCAGCCACAGTTCACAATTCAACAACTGACTCAAACTCAGACTCTGTACCTGACAACAGTTCTGAGTGCTATGCCTCTATTGCCAAGGGAATAGCAATTCCTAACAAACCAATAAATCAAGATAAAGCTACGAAACCATATGCCGTGAATGAAGTAACTGTTTCAGTAAGGAAATTGTTTAAAGACTTCTTTTATAATTTTTATTAGTAAAAACAACCAATAAAATGAGATTTAGTTTAAACAACAATAGTAACTACAGCACACTTTAAAGGTTCTTTTAATGAACTAAAAAGTAAGTATAATTAAAACATTGGAAAAGTCTTAAATAGACCCATCATCAGTGTTTGGATTTTATGGATTTTACATTTAATGTTTCTTTTCAGTTATTTATAGATATATAGGGGTAAATCCATGCAATATTATTGTCATGATGACTAGAGGTTTCCAACAGCAGAATTGGTGAAAGGGTAAATTTTTTAAGATTGATAACATAAAGTATTTTTCACATCTGATTTATTTTGCTTTAAGTATTTAAGATCTCATAATGCTTAGTAATGAAAATTGCATAATTTAAAACATTTATTCTTCATTCATCTCACCACATAAGTATTATTCTATACCAGACTGGTAAAGACAAACTGCACAAAATTTGTAAGTAATAATTAAATGTTTGTTGGATAGTGGAGTTGTGAATATTTTAGTTTTACAGTATATCAAGTTTCACTAATAATGGCACTGTTTAATTAAACATCAGCACTAATTAATATCTGTAAACTGTCATGGTAGTCTATCCAGTTAATTGGTATTTGGCCAGGATGCTGTTAGTTACATATCTCTGATTATAATACAATACCAAGTTTTATTGTTTATCCAAGAGTGGATAATTTTTCTGTGCAATGATCCATGATTACTGTTTTTAGTTTGTAAAACTTATAACATTGAATAATCACAGATAAATCCTAAGATATTGCATATATATACTTTTTAATAACAAATTGTGAAAATAATTAAACTCAACCCCTATCCATTTAACTGATTTTTAAAATTTAGGCTAATAAATTAGAATAAATATCTTGTATGTTATAGTGTTGTATGAGAAACCTTGCTAAATCATAGGAAACATCTAAGAGTTTTAACCACAAACTCATTCAAATGTGTGGAATTAAATCGTATATAGAGTCGTAAATTAGGTTTAACATTTGTGATGGGCTTGGCATGGCAAGATGGTTAGGGAACTTGATTCACAATCTCTCTTTAACTGTGAAACATTATAATGTGACAGTCAATCCTACTATTCATTGTTAAAAGAGTAGTCCAAGAGTGGGCAGTGGGTAATGATAACTAGCTCTTTCCCTCTAGTCTTTCACTGCTAAGTTATTTCTGGCTTATTTGTATTGTTACTAAATTTAAGATATTTTTTTTATCCTGTAATCCTATGTTCACTACAGGATCAATGTGTACATTCATAACTTTTTACAGAAGTATTTTTAATATTTAATTAAGTAGTTTTACAATCAGTATATGTTAATAAATTTGTCATTAAAATGTATTTTGTAATGTACTGTATTTTAATGTTTTCTAGTTTTATTTACTTCAAAAGAAAATGGCATGGCATGGCCAGGTGCATTAAGGTGTTTGACTCATAATCTGAGGGCCATGAATTTGAATCCCTGTTGCACCAAACATGCTCACCCTTTCAGCCTGGGGGCATTATAATGTGATGGTCAATCCACTATTCTTTGGTAAAAGAGTAGCTCAACAGTTAGCAGTGAGTGGTGATGACAAGCTGTCTTCCCTCTAGCCTTACACTGCTAAATTAGGGATAACTAGCACAGACAGTCCTTGAATAACTTTGTGTGAAATTCAAAAACAAAACAAACAAACAATCAAAAGAAAATATTGAACAAATTCTCAAATTTCACTTCTCTTGTGTCATGATTTTTTCTACCCTTGTATGATTCTTAAGTGTCCAACTAATTAGAAGTACACACTATAGGTATAGAAAAGCCAAAATTATAAACTTAGAGCCATGTTTCTTATTGCTTTACTGAGATACTAAAAGAAAAAGTCAATCCCACATATCACACCTCTTCCACATCATTCTTTCAAAAACTGTCATTAATTGTGTCTGATACAATTTCTTCTTAATAAGATTCATTATATTCCTGTAAATATTTCTTCAGTTTCATTGTTTGTGATTGTTTTTATGCTTCAAACAGCTATTAAAAATTTTAGCTATTTTTGTCTTACCTTAAAAAATTTAAATTGTAGTAGTTTTGGGATATTATGTTCTAGTGACTGATATATTTCTTGTGTTATAAAATATAAATGTGAAAAGAACATTAATAATTTTGTGGAAAACAAACATAGTATGAAAAAACTAATGCTAAATAATAGCTAAGTCTATGTCCTGAAGTACAAGTTACTGAAATAGTCCCAACTGTAATGTAAGGCCAAACTTTTTATTCATTATGTATATATTTTTTATTGTTATGTATACTTTTTTAACAAAAGTAACTGAAATACAAAAATTAGTAAAACACATCAGGCAAGATAATAAATGTAAATGAAAAAAAACTAAATAAAAAGTTTCTGCACAAGTAATTGTAACTTTATTGATTCTTTTCATTCAGTTCTCCAATTGTAGTTAATTGCCTGTCACATGCATATATATAGTCTAAAGTACACTATAAGGAAGTAGAATTAAAAGAAAGCAAATGTAGAAAGGTTAGATAACTAAGGGTGTTATGATAAGTAGTTGTAATTGCTTGTTAAAATGTGCAGTCATTCTATAAAAAAGTGTTATTGATTTTATTTTGTAGTTTTCAGGTATTTTCTTTGTATATTGATGATGTTGCTGTGATTAGTGTTAGCATAGAGAAAATGAGACACAAAATATAAAGGTGTACAAATTTTTATCTTCACTTATAAGGTTCTATGGGTTATGCAAATGCAATTTGAAAACTGTAGGAAGAAGTATTTTTATTATGAAAATCATCTTGCATTTAGACTATCTCAGTAATGGTTTCACGAGTTTTACAGACAATTCTTTAGTGAAAATACCTTTATTTAGTAAATTCTGCTCTTTTATATACAACAAATTTATAATGTTCACCAAAAACTTGCTAAATTTCATAATTCAGGATTATAGCTTCACAGAAATAGAATATGGACCAATGCCATTCAAAAGTATTAACTCTGTCACTCTCAGTTGCTCAGTAGTAATTCTGAGGGTTTAAGATCCTAAAAGTTGGGTTTTGGTATCTAGGATGGGCAAAGCTATCTATTGTGTAACTATGTACTTAACAACAAACCTTTGACTCTCTCAAGATTGATATAAAAAAACTGAATTAAAACAATTACAGGAAATAAATTTGTATTCACTTTTTCACAAATTTAAAACAGAACTTCACAGTTAAAATTTAATCAAACAGTAATATTTACAGTAGCTGAGTTCTTTTTTAACAATTATAAAGTTTCAAGCTGTAATATTGTGTTATTATAAAGTAAAACTTACATCTAGTGTAAGTTTTCAGTATGACTTTTACCTGAAGACAACCATATATTGTGAGTCAAAACGTTATAATCATTAAAATTAGAACCTGTCTGCTGGAAAATTTGCTGTTACTGTATTTTTAATTAATTCTTTAGATCAGTAGGCTCCTAACTAAATATTAAGTGAATATTATATTTTATTTTTCACATAATTTTCTTGTAAATTGCAGATTTTAATTTTCAGTTAATATCAGCATTCTCCAATGAAGTTGTGAACTTTCTGAAATATGTATTGTGTCAGTACAGTATTCCCAGCCTCCTAGGAAGAAAACTATAATGTTTTTTTTCATTTTGGGGTCAATTATTATTTCTCACCCTTGGGTAGTCTTGGTGTGGTATATTTGCATATTATTCAGTTTTGAGAAGTCATATGCTAGTGATATAAACATGTAATAAAATTTATTTTTTCATTCTTTTCAAATATTTAAGACAGTATGGCTTCCAATTCAGAAGATATTTGCATATAGATTGGAACAAAGTGATAAAAGATTCACTTGTGGTATGTTGTTAGAAAAGATAGTTATGAACAACTAGTACAGTTACAGTTATGATTTGTTTAAAACTTGTACTATTATTTTATACTTTGTTTATATTAGAATGTTGTAGTATTGTAGAAAAAAAAAAGATTTTCATGGAACATGATGAGGTTTGCTTAATTATTCTACACAAGACATTATCAAACATTATTTGGCTGTATTACACTGTTTACATAAAACTACATGAGATCATACCAGCTTTAAAAACATTTTGAAATATCCCCAAAAAGTAATGTTAAACATATATATATATATATATATATAAATGAATATAAAACAGGCTTCAATTAAACCTTTTAATCAACAAATTTAAAAATTGGCTTGCTTATGATTTTGGAATGGTAAAATCAGTTATTTATATTGTATACCAGTTATTGTACACATAGTGTAATTATGTATAATGTTTTTTTTCAAATGAGGATAAAATATACAGTTTGATAAAAGAATGTAAGAAGACATATAAATCAACAACAGAGGGAGCATTTTTAATTTTCTTCTGGAGTAAACATATCACAGTGAAACCGTTTGGAAATTTTATAGCTGTGAATTTAAATACATATCACATATAGGAATAACATATTCTGTTTGCACAAGCTACATGATTTATATAAGAATCTTTGTGATGACGAAAAACCCACTTGAAGTAAAAATGTATCTCATGATAGCTAATATGAGTATTAAAACTTTTATTAAAGTAAAATAGAGAACAGTGTTTTGATCTTTTTTGGTCATCTTCTTTGTTAACCTGAAGATGATCTAAGAAGGTCAAAATGTTGTTCCTTACTTTATTTTAATAAAAGTTTTAATACCCATACCAGCCATCTTAATATACATTTATAGAAGGATCTCTTTCCATCCAGTAATTTTGTTAAAGGTAGTAAAACAAGCCATACAGGTGAAGTATTAAATTAATGCACATGTGCTTCTAAAATGTAATAAACATTTTGGAGTATGTATTAAAAAGGCTGAGCTATAGACAGTACTGTATTTTGTAGCTAGTTAATTACTTTGAGTGAAGATATTTTTGGTTTACAATTTCTTTGTTTTTTATTAAATGGTTCAAAAAAAATTACAATGTGAAGTAATTCAATTACATAATACATTTACTTATAATGAAACATTTTACTTTCATAGGTTCCAGCTGTCTGTGATGGTGGACCTCACTCCACACCCACGACTCCAGCCAGTGTTGTAACCACCTTATTAGAGGTTTTCCAACCTTCAAATTTAGTTGAAGCTTTAAATAAATCAGAATCATGTATAAACAACCTTTCTCATACTCACAATACGTTTATTAAAACTCAGCCTGTTCAACACTCACTTCTTCCAGGACACATAGATGATGATGATTTTAATGATATTCCAGAAGCTACACATTCACCAAAACGACAGATTTCTGTAAAAGTACCTGCACAGTCTTACTTTCCTACTTTCAGCTCATATCAACCACCATCTGCATCAGAACAACCCAGTGGAGAAACAACTGATTTAGAGAACTTTTTTACATCCCAAGTTTCTGGTTTGTTTGTTTTTTGTTGGATTTCTTTACACATACATTTAATAATGAGTTCATTTGTTATTGATCTTTAATATTTCATTGCAAGTTTGAAAGAGTTTAGTAATATAATAGTAAATTTTTATTTTTCTGATCATAAAATATAATCAATTATGAATATATATGTAAAAACGGCTCGTTTGGGTTGAGAAAATTTTTACGTAGAGGAGTGAACAACGTTTCGACCTTCTTCGGTCATCATCAGGTTCACAAAGAAAGAGAGAGAGGTTCTTTGTGAACCTGACGATGACCGAAGAAGGTCGAAACATTGTTCACTCCTCTACGTAAAAAATTTTCTCAACCCAAACAAGCCGTTTTTACATATATTTTTCTCTAAAAGTGGGTTTTCTCGACATCACTAATTATGAATATGTTTTTTTCAAGAATAGATATGTACCTCTTGTGTTTTTGGTTTATTTGCCATTTTTTGTGTAGTCAAATACTAATCATAAATGTTGAAATTAATTATAAAGTTAAATTAGAAGAGTTGGTATCTTTGTAAAATATTTGAAATGCTCTTGTTGAATATTATAAATCAGTGATTATATCCAGTATTTATCAAATATTCTTCAGAGTTTTATGGAAATTTTGAAGGACATGTGAAATAATGATCAAAAGTTACATAAGGTTTATCTACATAATTTATAAAACTTCTATATAAAACTTTAGAATGGTTAGAAAGTGAAGCTCATATCTAAAGCTTGACTTTTATTTTCAAGAATTTGTTAAAAAGTTTAAATAATGAAGGATTATTGACTTTTATGTTAATTTTTTTTTTTACCTTTTCTTCAAAAGTGAAATATTAGATGGTGTAAGCTTTTGATAGATAGCTTTTGTTAAATTTTTGGTGATGTGTATTGTTTAACATTTCTCACTTGGTGGCATTGACCCATCACTAATTAATGTATAGATAAGAAAAACTGTTAGGGTTTTTATAAAATTATCTGTGCTTTTAGATTTATTTTTGTGTAAGCTATTTTTTCTTTCTAATTTTTAAAACTTTGTTTACAGTGTTTAAAAACCTTTCTTTTTAAATTTCCACTGTCTCATTTACTGAAATAATGTTTACTTGTTTGATCCATATTTACTATATTGATTGTTAGTTGTTTAATAGCTGTCAAGTTTAAAATATTTGGCTGAATGCTCTATATCCACACACTGAAAATTAAAGAGTTTTTTGTTTTATTTTTAAAGATATGTATAGAAAGGAATATTTCAAAAAATTTAACATTTAAATATTCATTCCAGTTAAATCATTGGTGTTGAGTTTGATACAGTATAGGCTTAAAATTTCAACCAATTTGCTGTGAATACTCAGGTTCCAAATTATCTTTGTCTGTTTTAGCATTAACTTAATCTCACAATGCTCTCCATTAACACTCTTTTCTTGTTTCTGGTTCTGTAGGTTATTAAAGTAAATAGTTTATAACTTTATCAAAGTTTTTTACATATTTTTTACATACAAATGTCTTTATTTATTGGAGAAAACACATTTAAGGACTTTACATTGTTTATTCTTGATTACTCTGGAATATGACAGATTCCACTTTATTTATTGTATAACTTATATAAGAATTTAACAGAAAATAGTTAAAACTTGCATTAATAAAACTGTAATTCTGTTTATATTTGTACATGCAGTAGTAGAAAGTTTAATTCACTTAAAAATCTGTAAGTCATATGTTTAATTGATAAGCAAAATTGGCTAAACAAAAATAGAAACAAATACATGATTTTTTACACTGAAAACAATTAATGCTGTTCTTGTCATTTGATTATGTTGCTATTAACTTTTAGATTCGTATCAAATCACAGATGTATCTCTGAAATATTAAAAACATTTTCTTTTTTTGAGATTATTCATGCTGTCAATAGCTGTGTAAGCTTAAATCATCAGATTTTTTGACAGTCATACTGTTAACTTCATTATAAACTCAAGTTATTTTCTTTGTTGTTACCTTCAGAAGATTGTTTATAAGTTTATAACCTTTTTGACATAGCCTTGGCTCCTTATATTTCCTTTCAAGAAATGAAACAATCTGCTGGTCTTCTTCATTCATTCAATATTTACTTTCATTTCTTCATAGACTGTTAGCTTATTTTGACTTATTATTCCACTCATTCTACATTTATGAGATTATCTACAAATTCTATTTAGTACCAACATGATATTTGGCACATCTGAGATATCAGATAAAAGTAGTTGAAGGAACACTTCAACCACCTTCTATAGCATTCAAAGCCTTTGGAACTAATGGCTTACATGCAATGCCTCTAATGGGTCTTTGGTTTTCATTGTCACTGTTGTCATGTGGCATAACTGTTTCTCACATCATTTATGAGTCTTCAGTTCTTAGCTCACAAGATTAACTCTTCCTGATTAGTTCTACTCTTTATATACAAACGTTTTCTTTATGCATGCCAACAGCTTTCTGTTTCACTGTATTAGAATTACAAGATTTCATCATGTCTTTCATGCCAATCATTGTGTATCACATTCTCACCAATAAGAGTATAACATGCTCACATGATGTATATGACTCCCTCTTCTCATTTGGAAGTGTTTGATGTCAGACATGCTGTTTTGTATAGTTAATGCTTCATATTTGACTTTGTTTTTTTATCAAGTGGTAATGTTTTACTTAATTTGCTTTCATTCAACCCAATTCCTCTCTAAGTTAATTCTAGTCAATTTATTTCTGAATTCTATTTTGGTGAACCTTTTCTTTTTAATAAACTCCAAAGTTAATATTGCTACTTCAGGATTTACACCAATGTCCAGCATTTTATCTCAGGTCTCAGATGCAGATGGACTGGTAGTGAATTTACCTGTTTTTATATAATGAGAACTGGCTGAACCTGTGCATGGTGATGAGAAATTTGGTTGTCTTTTTCCACTTCCAAAGTTTGCTGTTCCTCCCATTCCCAACCCAAGGAGTTTTCTAGGCCTAATTTGTTTTTTATGGATTTTGTATCTCAAGTATGTGATTTCTATCACTTTCACTTATTCACCTTATTCTTCCTTATTGCATGAACAATTTTTCCATCTCTTTTTTGTTTTCCCCCCCTCCCTTGATATCTGAGTACATGCTGATCAGTTTGCTTCGCAATTAGGTGAAAGGATTAGCCTGCCAAACCCTCCCACAGGACTTCTATTCAGTTTGACCTTTCTTACCATCATGTGGACTATCCATTTTTATACCAGCTATTGTTAGGTTCCTTGTTACATACTTGAGAGATGGCTCTTCATTTAAATGTCACTCTTTCGATCCCTAATATTCTTCTCTGTGTCTTACCCTTACCAACCTCTTACAGTATTTTTCTTTCATACACCTCCTATCTGAGGCTGTCCACAGAAATCCTGAAGTATTTTCTGTAGATACACATGCCCTTCTCCCCTTCATTTTAGCTCATATATTGTCATCATATCTGGTATTGCATACATATCTTCTTTGTTGTTGGGGCATTTTAGGTTGTAATGCCACATTGGCTTGAATCTCTTTACTCTTGACATATCTCAGGGATATATGTATTGCACCATTTCTGAGACATTAGACCTTTGATAAAGTTCTGAAACTATCAAACTTTGGGTGACATCAGTCCACCAACAGTCCATCCTGAGTAATATTGTAGCCTGTTTGTTTAATTCAGAGTCTCATATGCCTCCAATTTTCATTTCCTGTTCCTCATCTTCCTTGTCCTTACTTGTTCCTTATTCTTTTCACCTTCCTTAATGAAGCATCCTTCATTGCCAATAATATCAGTGACTACCCAATGGGTTTGGGCAAGGTGGAGACTCAGAGCTACTTTACCACTTTCAGAATCCATCATTTTCTTTTGTCCTTGTGGCTGTCTTATTAAAGGACCTCTTCTGAGCACTTTATGTTAAATAGCCCTAATTTCCTAGACACTGCCCAAAATTATACGTGGGTTTAGTTTCTTGTTTTCTGGCTTCTTCCTCATTGTATTTTTAGAGACTTACTCTGTAATTAGGCCATCAAAACATATTTTCTTTAATTTCTTACCACCTTTGGGAGAAAATGTTCTGATATCTATGCCCTTAAATGCTTCACATACATAGTTTTCTTGAAATATAGCAAGTCTTCATACTTAAAACTTGAGCTGCAAGAGAAGGTGATCCTGATTCTCATTCTGAAGGATGTTCTTATCTCGCTTGTACTGATTCCTCCAGGAAGAATGAGAAAAAAGTTGTTTATTTTATACAATGAATCATGCTTTTTGGATCTTCTTACAGTTTACTGGACTTGTTGACTGTGCTGTCCTTAAACACTTCAAAAGAGAATTCTGTGTTATATCTCACCAATTTTATCAGTTTGCAAAGCCTTTGGTGTCTCTTTACTATTACCATGTTAAGGATCTCATGTAGCTGGGATGCAGACAAATCCAAATGTGTTCTTGAAATTTTATTTAGGTAATATTGCTGGCTCTTCAACTTCAAGATTTGTTTTACCTCTTGCTGTGATTCCAGGGGTGTTAGTGGTTGAGAAATAATTTAATATACATAAACATAGAAAAAAATAAGAAACTACTGTTTTCATTATAGTATGATGATCTTTGTGCATACTCGTCCAGTCAGGGCTTTTGCATGTTGTATGTACTTCTACATTTTCATTTACAAAATCTTGGAACTCCATGAAAGAGTATTTCAAATAAGATTCTCATTCTCTGTATGATATCTTATAGCTCCTACCATGGCAGAGGTTACCTTACATTTCATTAGGTCTGATGTAGATTTGCCAATCCTATTCTTGAGGTCACATAGATTTCTTATTCTCCCTGGGTGCCCAATAACAAGAATGAAACTTGTGTCTAGGTTAGCCTTTTCATATTATAATAAAGGGGGCTTTAATCTCAGGATGATGTCTGGTCTTTAGTTATTATGAATATCTTTCTCTGAGAATATTCCACTAAACATGTGGCACAATGCATTGCATTCTGACCTTGCTGACCTATTACACCATCATCTATAACGAAATCTGAAAATGTGCATGGCTTCTCAACTTTTGCTATAACTTTCAAACTGCCATTTATATATATAAAACTTGAAATGTTCAGGCCAAGGAGGAACCCTGCTAAAAATAATGCCTTATTTTAGTTGAGCCTCCTTGAGGATGATCACCTTTACTCAGTTCTCTCAGGAAACCAGTCTATTGCATTTACTCAGGTTTTGTTTTCTGTTGTTAACTATGAGCTGTCAGTGCTGTATGCACCACAGGTATCAGTACCCAGTTTTTAATGATATATGTCTTAAGATTTACCATAAGTCACTGGAAGTACCACAGGTTTTGAATTCTACTCAAAATATTTTACCACTAAACCCTTCTGCATCAGGTAAAAAAAAAGGAAGGTTTTTTTTGCATTTTTTGATAGTTTTTACTTATAAGTTAATAAAATGAAGGTTAAAGTTCAGCACAAACATTTTCAGTGCCATCTATCAAGCACTGATTGTAATACATATTTTGATGTTTGTTTTCCCACACTTTGAGTTATAGTATCATTTAACAAAAGGAGAAAAATTTGTGACACCATCTTTTCTCATGGTGATTTCTTTAGGCTTATATTTGCCATTGGATACCAATGAAGAAGGGAACAGGAATTCCCCTGTAGCAAGTCAAGCTGTTGCTGGTCAAATACCTTCAGTTGAGATTCCTTACATGACCCCTCCATTACAACAGTCATCTCAAGCAACCAATGTTGATGTAATAGGGCCTCCTTTTCCAGGTAATTATAATATATTATAATAATGGCTGAATTCAGTATTACATTTTTTTTTTGGTAATGTAATGGCTGTAGTGAATAACATTTACGTGTTGCCAAATATTGCATTACATATACTGTAGTTTTAATATCGAATAGAATATCCTTTTAAGAATCAGTATTTGAATATATTTTAAGGTAAAACTTATTTAGTCTTATCGTTTCAAAAATGTGAAGGCAAAGTAATTAATCAATTTACAAGCTGTTGATCAAATTAAACCAGTTTCTAGTTTTTCAGATGATTTTGCTTTAAAAACTATGTAATGTAATATTTTTGTTATAGAGTGCTTCTGTATTTTATGTTGAGACCTATTTCAGTTAAGAATTCAGATTGAAATTTTGTGAAGTTCAAGAAGCAAAGCAGGAAAAGCCAATATTGTCCACCCTTAGAATGTGCGTGTTACACAGGTGTCATTTTAATTCAATCTGTTCTGTATTTCACCAAAGTGGGAAAAACACACAACTCCAAACAAGTAATTGTAGGTTTGTTAAAGTTTAAGTTTATATTTGAAGGATTGTTTTTAGTTTTTGAATTTCATTAATAGGGTTTTTATTTGGATAGCTACTCAGTTACATGCAGTCAAACAAATGCGAGTCTAGATCAGTAGTAATCTCACAGTCATAAGGTAAAAATTTGGATTTTAATATCCATAGTGTGCAAAACATAGTTATTTTATTATGTGATGTTGTGTATAATACAAACAAAACCCATTTTGGATTGTTTAACCTTTACTTACTATTTTTCAGAATTGCTATAGAAAACAAAAGCATAAATTAATTAAGTTTCTAATATCTTTTCAATGTCAGCTTAAAAAGTTACGAGAAAAATTATTTTCCCCAGTTTTAAGTTGGATAACTGTAAAAATATGCCCATTTTGTTCACATTTAATGGATTTTTAATGGTATATATTTTTTCTCCAAGTTGTTTTGGTTTGTATTCAATAGATATAAACCTTTTTGGACATAAATTCCGTCTGATTGGCAAAGAGGATGGTTTTGTTGTTAAGGTTAGCAGTTCCACTAGCAAAATTAGTTGTGAAACTTCCTAAAAATGTTTAATTTGTGTAAAACCTGTTTTCAAGATTCTGAAATTATCTTGTGTTAATTAAGTATTCATAATTTTTTCAATCATATTTAGTTTTAAAATAAATGATAATTATTTCAATATGTTTATAAAACTTCAAGCAAATTCAAAAGAAGGTAAATTGTTTTACTTATTATTATAATTGATAAAACTAACAAGTGTATGTAGAAAGGAAGGCAATGGTTTTGAAATTATTTTGCCCATGGATCACTTTGGCATGGGAAAAGATCTGATGGACTACGTACTGATCCTACCCAACTATTATTTACTCTTTTATGTTTTTGGCCATCATTTTGAGCATCACTGACCATTCTGTGGTTACCAAGAGGGCCCTCGTGAACCACTAGTGGACTACAGATCCTACTTTGAGAACCACTGAAGTAAAGTTATTTTGATATAGAAGGTTGTGAATACAGTTATCACAGATATTTTCAGTTAAATTGTGAATTCCGTTATCATGGATATAGTCAATTAAGTTGTGAATTCATTTATGGATATTATTAGTTAAGTTGTGAATTCAGTTATCATGGATCTTGTCAGTTACATTGTGAATTTAGTTATCATGGATATTGTCAGTTAAATTGTGAATTCAATTGTCATGGACATTGTAAGTTAAGTTGTGAATTCAGTTATCATGGATACAGTCAGTTAAGTTGTGAGTTCAGTTATCATGGATATTGTCAGTTAAGTTTTGAATTCAGTTATCATAAATATTGTCAATTACATTGTGAAGTCAGTTATCATGGATATTGTCAGTTAAATGTATTCTATGTAATTTTTGAACTGTTAGCAAAATATCTGTCATTACATTAGTGAACAGGTGCAATACTTTGAAGTGGACATTGTGTTTTGTAAGGTTATTATGGTTGCTTTTGTAATCTCAATAATTTAAACTGAGTAAACAAGGGAAATAAGTAACACCACCACTAAGAAGACTTAACCACAGGCTCATCCATATCATCAATACTAAATTACCTATATGTGGATCAATTCAAAGACAGTATTCTCAAAAGAGCTGCTCAAAGATCCATAATCATGGTTGAAGTGTGTTGATAATACTTAATGTTGCCATACGTTTCTAATAAGGTTCGATAATTCCTGAATCACCTGAATAGATAGCATTCAGTATTACGATTCACAAGGAAAGAGAAAGTAATGCACTCCATTTTGTAACTGTGATGGTTTCCATAAAACATAATTCATATGATGCAGGAAGTTATAGGAAACCCATAGATAATGATGCAGAATACCTAAATTATAAATTAAACTATCCAAACAGTGTAATATTGGTGCATAATATACTATCTAGTTTCCAGAATAAACAAGATATTTATAACAGAAGGTGTAAGAAAAATTCATCATCACATCCCTCTTAATAGTGGATGTCCTAAATGCTTGGTAAAGAAGGAATAGCCAATAATAAGCAGGAAAAAATTACAGACATAAATAGCCATACTCCCTTTTATCAAAAGCTCTGTAAAATTGTACATGGAATATCTAAACAAGATAAACTCAGGGTTGTATTAAGAAACCATAACACAATACCATTGTAATTAGTCTACAATAAACCATTTAAAGACTTAATGGTAAACAAAAGTGCCAGTTATAACATCCCTTGTAAATGTGGTCTCAGTGCATTGCAGAAACAAAAAGGCAAAGAAAAGTTAGAATTCACGAACATAATAGACACGTAAAACTTCATAATACCAATGTATTTAACTGTTGTTCATCATATGAAGAAGACAACCATACTCAAGAAAAAAAGGATAAAACAACTTTTCTACATCTATTTAACTGATAACACTCTCAGTCAGTCTAGCATAGAAGTTCATAAAATCTGTTTACTACTATTGAAAGCATTCACATAGTAAATTCAAGTGTTAATGAACAGGTGGTTAGCACACCAAGCTTCTTATTATGAAGACCCAAAATTGAATCCTGGTTACTGACACCATGGAAACAGTTATTCTCATGACTTTCTTAAAGACAAATATGGCCTAGCAGATGAAACAAGATTTAAACTAATTAGTAATTAGTATGTATTAAAGAAAAAGTGACTGATAAGTAATTTGATGATCATAGAGGCTGGTTAATATGACAGTGATAATGTTGCTGGCTCATTTTAGTATCAAATAATCTGATATTTCTTTGTAGCATGTACATTCATACAGATGAATTTCTAAAGTTAGAAATATATTTGATATTCCAGGAAGAAAAGACATACCATATAACGTGATAAGTGTTCGTGAACCTTTAGCCAAAATAAGAGAAGAAACATTGAAATTACAGAAGCAGCAAAGAAGAGAAAGTAACCCTGTCAGTTTCAGGTTTACAATTAAGGTTTTCTTTGTCTTATAACAGAAAACATAAATATAATTTATATGGTTATCTCCATTTAAAGAATTATTGTTTCAAATGTTTTGTTCTTCACCTAAAATGCCAATTGCAATATAAACACTTATAACTGTGATTTATCCAAAGCTTTAATTAAGTTTGGAAACGTAAGCAAACACATTTACCTTTTTTTTTCCCAGTGCTATATTTTAAAATGTAACAGATGGTAACCAATAACTTTATTAATACTTCTGCTGGTCAAAAAGCAGCAATCTGTCAATCATAGCATTCTGAACATCATTTGATGTTATATATTTTTAAATAAAGCATACTTAAGGTTTTTCTAAAATATGTTAAAAATCTTTATTGCAAAAGGAAACAAATTTTGTTTGAATCATTATACCAAATCAAAAACTATTATTTTAAAAATAAGTTTATTAAAATCATTGGAGCTGCATTTTAATCCTTTCCAGACTAGTGTCAGTTGATTTATGCATTTGCATTCATAAGAATTAATAACTGATAAATGTCACCATATCTAAAACGAAAGCTGTATAGACTTAAAACATGATAATAATTTATGAACTTAAATTTCTTTTTTTGGCAAATTTATAATTTAATATGAAATAAAAACAACTACATAACATAGTTATTAACTCAGGTAATCGGCATTATGTTCATAACAGTTGTCCAGAAAACCAGGTTTTATGTTGTTTATGTAAATATAAATAAATTAGTAATTCCTAATTGAATTATCAGATAGCTATAAATAAAGGAATTTTGTTTCATAAGGCCTCTTTTGATTTGACATCTTAATGGAATAGAAGTGTGTAGTAAAGTGGTTGTGTATGTGCCACATTGCGCAGTATAAGGCCTTCATGTAATTCCTTGTCTCCTGCTGGGACAGCACCGTTATATCTTCAATTCACAGCACTGAAATCAGGGGTTTGATTCTTCTTGGTGGCTTTGCTGTAAGAAAACACATATAACTCCTTTTCTGTTGTGAATTTCATTATGGTGATAAATTTAAAATGTGAGCAGATTCTTAAAGTTTCCTTTATTGTAACTTGTTTTGTATTTTAAGTAAGTCTTTTTTTTAACAATTTGGCATGTGTTTTGTGGTTTACTGCTAACTTCACAAAAACGTCTAGATGCAGAATCAACACTTATCTCACAGCCACATATGTGAAGGTTACCAATATAAGAAACAGAGCTATGAACTAAAACATTATAAGAATTTATTTAAAAGTTTCTTTGTTTGGCATTGTCATAAGCAATAAATCAGTTGAACTCAATAATTTTTAAGTATTTAAAAAATCACAAATGTTAGAAATTGGACTGAAATCCATACTAAAACATAAATTTAGACTATATCATTCAATAATGAAGGGTGTAGATAGGCTTTGTATTAGTCTAATATATACATATATATATGATTTGTTTTGAATTTCTCTAATATGTTTACTTTTGTATACCTATGCAAATAATCCACTTGGAATTGCTTTCTCTATTATTTATATTATTTTTAAAATATGCATTTTTTTTATTAAGTTTACTGTTGTTGACATATTATATTGTTTTGAAAATAATAACATTAGGGCACCCATTATAAGATACTCGGCCTTTGTTATATGGATGTGTGATTCAAAACCAGAGACTGCAAACGAATTGAAAGTAGCTGTGCATATTAACTTTATAGTTCATTTTAATTTGAATGTATTTTTGTCATCATTTTATTAATATAGAGTATTTTAATTCGAAATAATTTTTAAAGTAAACTAGTAAGTTTGCATTCATTCACCACAGTTGTGTAAAAGTAGGTAACAGTCTCAGAAATATTTATACAACTTCACAAGAATTTAGCAAAGAGTCGGTAATAATTAATTTATGTGCAAGTGTCCACTAATTGGCTTAAATATTGGCTAGGAAAAAGAGTTGTGTTTCTGTCTAGTGTGTTTTTTATTTTGTAAAATAAAATAGCTTAAGAACAAAAATAATTCACCATGAACACTATTCCTAATATTTAGGTAGAACAATAACACAAAAGGCAAGATTTCTCTCAAATAACAGCAGACTAGAACTAAGTGATTGACTAACAATTATCTTTATTTACTACAAAGTGCCATTAGAGTGAGTTTAATTCATCCAATGTTCACTTGGCTCATAAGTAATAGAAATTCTGTTTGTGTGTATTGCTGTAATAAATTGTATTTTAATGAAAAATTCACCTTTGAACTTTTAAAATAAGTGGAAAGTACTTTAATGAGGTATTTATTAAAACTAAGCCAGTGTTTTGGGTCCAATTACTGAAGAAAATTTGACTACCTTGCAGGAAAGAGCAAACAAAAAGGATATAAATGTACAATCCATAAAATATTGACATACAGTTGTGGACTTTCATGTTTGAATATTATTGACAAAATACAACAGAATAATTTTTAATTATACAGATTAACTTGATGAGAAATTGTGAACATTCCCTCTACAAAGTAAAGCAAAATATTTGGAAAGAAAAGCTCCCATCATTTTGATTTTTAATCTTACATCTAGATATTTTTTTTTAAAACTATGAATACATGTACATTATTTAAATTAAATAATACTGTTCTGAAAATTTGATGGCATTGTAGAAAATAAAGAAATGTGGTTTAAAAAGTATATTTCTTCTTCATTATGTCATTAATTTTTCATAGCAGAACTGTTTTAACATGCAACCTGTGCTAGTCTAGATATATTTAATGTTGTTGTTTACTACTTTTATAAACATTTTGTCTATTTAATCCTAATAATGACTGACAAATGCAATTTTTAAGAAACATTTTATTCATATACAGTTGTAAAAAGCCATGTAAAAAGTATTCTGTGATTGACTCAGTTTGTTGTATTGTTAAGAGCTGTATCTAAAAGTGGATTGAATTTTGTGAATATTTACAAAGGATCGTCAAATAACAGATGTACAAATATGAACTGAATTTTAGACAACCTATAGCAGAAGTATGTGATTTGACTGTTGGTTTAATGGCAAGTTCTACTGCTAGATATTATATTCTTTTGATACATGTGACATGAAAGAAGTCTGAATAATAATATTGAACTTGTTTAGGAAGAAAGAATTTTGCATTTCTTTCACAGTCCCAACTGAAATTTTAATATATATATGCAAAGAAACGTATAGCAAAATTAACTAAATCTTTATGTCAAATTATACAGTTATAAATAAAAAAATGGAATATGCACATACAGTTGGAGGTAATTAATGAAATAAGATATGAAATATTTGTCAAATATTGATATATCACAATTAAACTTAATTGCACAAAGATAATTAATATCCAGTATAATCTAAATTCAAAGACAAAAATTAATCTATCAGCTGCAAACCTTGTCAGTAAAACACTTAATTAGATTACATTATGCATAATTGGTACAAGTCACAGTTTCTGTTATATTAGGTTTCTGTTGTTTTTTAGATAAACAAGCTAAAATCATTTGCTAATGTAACTAGTTTTGTGTAAGTTTGAAAAAAAATTACTTAAAGTAAGCAAATATATGAGGTCAAACAAATGTTTTATTTGTCTAACTTGCTCAATAGGTTCCTAGAAACCAGTACAATAATGGCCATTATGTGGTAGTACCTGATATGGAAGAAATGTATGAAGAAATTGATCCTGACTCTGAGAGATCCTCTTCCTTGTATGCTTCTATCGAACCAGGAAGACTTCAGCACCCACCTGTACCTCCAACTGTAGAAAGTCTTAAATCAGTTGCTCAGGCTCAATCCAGACAAGGTAATGGCATAACCAGGAAATAATGATGTGCTAACTTTAACAACTTTTAACATTAAAGAGATGGCAGTAAATATCCAATAAAGATGATTTATTTTAGTAAGTCAGCAGTTGACCGAGGTTATAATTTTCTCTTATAGCCTAATACAACTGAAAGCCATTTCAAATTAAAATAAAGCTGCAAAATGCTTGACAAAATCATTTTCTTCCATTTGCTCTATCTGATTTTTTTCAACTCCTTTCCACTTGCTGTTCTTCCATCTTGTTCTTCTTCTCCCATCTGTTCTTCTATTATTTATAGGTTTCATCAATGACTATCATCTACACCCAGGAACAGTGAAGGCCCATTTGGCTCAATTTGTGTATCTATGGATTCCTTTTGTGGGTGGCCATTGGGCTCTATCCATTGGCTTTACCCTTTGTCCTCTCCCCCCTCCTTGTCTCCTGTTCCTATTTCTTTCCCTTCACCAGGGATCCTGCCTCTCAAAAACATTTCTTTGAAGCACTGTCAGACCTTTAGACCAATGATTTGATCAAAAAGGTTTCACACTCTTTTTCTGAGATTTTATTCCCATCTGTTTATCATTCTCAAGCACACTGGGATTGTCATCTCCATCAGTTTCTTGACCTTCTTCAGTTTGTCATAATGAATTTTCTCCCCCACACTAGCTTTTTCTCCAGATATTTTGATGCCAGAGGTTGACTTATTTGATAGTTATCTTTACATTCTCATCTCCCCAGTATCCAAAGTTTATCTTCAATCTGTATATCAGTTATGAGCTCTTCCTTTTTGCCTAGTGTCAGCCCCATACATTTGTTTTTGTTGTACAGTACATGCTTTTGACCTTCACATTCATGGATGGAGATTAAGTTTCCACCACTGTGTGGATGACTTACTTCTTTTAGCTTGATCCTAACAAGACTTCTCTATCTACACTCTTATCTTTCTTTCAGAGAAGACCAGTAAAGGCTGGCTAGTCAAACTGGAAAAGTCTTAATTTGCACCTATCCAGTATCTGTTTCATTTCAGTTTATTCTTCACTTTCTGTTTATGTAAATCATAGCTTTCTGTGCTACATTTGTGGACCTCTGAGGGATTGGTTTCAAAACTCTCTCCTCTCCTTTATTAGTCCAGGAGGTTTTCTGTATATTGGGGCCTTGGGCTTCATTCATTGGGTAACCCCTTATTCCCTTGGATTATGTTCACATGTGTTTTTAACATAATCAGTGGAACTTCTCTCAGGATCTCTGTTAAAGAGTAGGCTAGCAGTCCTCATTTTTAATGGCTTTGCTCCTATCTAGACATGCTTCACATTGATGCCTTTACCACTTATGACTGTACAAAGCTTCCCCTTTTTTTCACATGACTTTTTAAACAGGGCTGATATGTTTTGGCTATTACTGGTTACCAGGTGGTTCTTTTAACTACTTTTCAATTTTTCCATTAAATCAAGTTTTTCCTTCCCCATTTTTATACCTTACCTGAGTGAACCCCTAATGTTGTTCTCCATGCCCTTACCATACCTCCCTTTGAACCTTTAGTTTCTTGTTCCTCATACCTTCTGTCCTTGAAAACTTACTTCCTATTTCTTCTCATTTATTATTATTGAAATTCTATTGCATATGTCATCAATTCTTCATGCATTCTGTTCAATCACTCCTGTATACATCTCTCGTCCTTAAAATGTCTGTGGCAGATAGGGTGATAATGTATTCATCCCTATATCTCTTCCTTCCATTGTCAACAGCTTGTAAGTTGATTAACTACTTTGCCTTTACATTTTCTGATTGTCTCCTCTGTCTTCTTTGTGTTTTCTGTTGTTACGTGATGCACACTTGTTAGTTTCATGGTTCCCAGTTCTTCTCATTCTTCCATGGAATCCTTTGTGCACTCACAAGCTTTCTCCTGTTATTAGAATCTCACTGATTCTGATGTTGGATTGGCACAGGACCACCCAACATAAATCCTCACTTTTTTGCAGAGCAGATGTTACTTTCCCATTCTACCTCATTGGGCTTGAGGTAAAGATGATTGGGATCTTTCTCCTACCATGAACTTGAAGCATGATTCACAGAACTGCCTGGTTTTGACTGGTGTTGACCCAACAAGTACAGTCTGACCCACCTTAGCCACATTACACACATAGAGCACATCCCAAAGCCTGATGCATGTTTTTGACTGTTTTTGTATCTTTTCTTCATCATTTTGACATTTACCTTCTTTGTGGAGAGAAAGAAATATCGGGTATTGCACTTCATATGTTTTATTTAGGCACTTCTCAAAGGGGATCTTATCAATAAAAAAAAGATTATGTATCTTATTGAAAGTTAACGTTTTCCAACATTGTAAATGTATTTTTGATAGTATTTACCTCCTTTAACAATTCCTTTCCATTTCTGATGCATCTTTCTACCTTGCCTAACCTCAAAGTGATAATTGAACAGTTGTCATGGAGGAAGTCAGCTGTGCTAAGAAATGGTGTTGCACCCCTCTTGTTAGAAGCTTTTTTGCATGCTCATTTGCTTGCAACAAAAAATATCATGTGAAAACAGATGAGATTAGATGGGAGCCTTGAGGCTTGTGGTAAATGAAGATGTTTGCATATATAAAGAGATCAGCACTGAATCAGGAAAGCTAGATGTTGAAAAATGCAAGTGTCTATCAAAATACAATTTTAATGTTGGAAAATGATAATATTGAAAAACCATAGTATTTTCTCGAGGAAGATGTTGGTGTACAACATTCTTAATGTTAAATAGACTAGAAAATCAAAGTCCTACAGTTCACTTGAAGAAAACCTTTAAATAAGGGAACTGCTACTGTCCAAACAATTGACAGTTCAATGATTAACCTCATGTACACAGGTGAATGTGTATGCTCTGACATTTTTACACAGTACTATTTGATATAGTATGATGTATTTGACATCACAGTTACCAGCTATTTATTTTACTTTACCTTGCTGATTTAGTGACAGTTCATAGCATAAGAGTAAATACCAGATACAGTACATAAAGATGCAGAAAAACTATAGATCTGCATTTCAGAGGCTATGCAGATGCAATATTCAAACTATATGATGGATAAAAACATCACCGTTGCACTTCAGTTTGTCAGAATCTGAGTTAGACTGAAGAATTAAATTCACAGGTATATCTTGAGTACAAATATCTTATTTTCTAATACAATACATCCTTCTTCTCACAAAATTATCTGTTCTTGTTCATTGCTGCCCCCATATGTGAACTTTATTCTATTTGCATGCCACAAGCCATCAGCTGTGCCCCTATTGGAATAACTGATTCCAGTGTTTGTCTCATGTAAATCTTCATGTATCACCTCTCTACACACAGGAGCATAGTATACTCACATCATGCATGTCACTCCCTCTGTGTTCCTATACCAAACTACTACAACTTATTTGGCTGAGCTTGTGCTCACATATATTTCTTTTGTGAACTAATTTCTATTTGAGACACAGATTCTTCATCAAGTGACTATACTTTAAAATCCACCCAGTTTTCTATAGAATTACCTTAATCCTACCTCATTATAGTTGTCATTTATTTATACATTCACGTTTTTGTTGACTCTTGATGCATGATTTCTAAAGTTAATATCACCATTTTTGGTGTCTCAACTTCAACAGGCATTTTATCTCAGGCCTCAGATGAGGGGACTCCATGAGAGATTCATCAACGTTTATTAGCAATGTGTTTAAACGTTACATGGGTCAACCTCTCTCTCCAGACTTTGCCTCACTTCCTCCTGAACATGTTCAAGCTAATGATGACTTTAGTTTCCTCTTTCCACCTTATAATTTTGCTGTGTCTTCCCATACCTTTCCTAAGGATTCAGTTTGACCTTCCATGTTTTTTTGGACTTTATTTTTTTTATGATTCGCATCCTTCCTAACTGCATAGCCATTCTTCCCAAACCTGTTTGTATTTTGCTTTCCTATGATATTTAGGTCCATGCTGAACTATTTGCCTTACAATTAAATAAAAACATCAGCATGCATGCTTCCTCCCCCATGGTTCTCAGCCCATTCTTCCTAGCTCATCATAATGCAGACTGCCCTTATCTCAACCAACAACTGTTTGGTTCTGTTTTTCAATTTGGGCAACAAGCCCTGAATTTCCCATCATTTTAAGGTATGCCCAGTTTTCCTGCTTATGTTTTACTGTCATGGCTTCTTTGCAGTATCTTTCCACTATTCATCTCCTATCTAAAGCTCTTTTCAGAAATCCTGAGGGGTTTTCTGGTGGCATTCTCTCCCACCTTACCTCCACATTGGCTCATTTGCTGTCTGAATCTCTGGCATTTTGTACCTGGTGTTTCTGTTGTTGGGCCTTTTGAGTCAGGATGCTATCATATCAAAAGCCCATTTACATGGAACTTATCTCCAGGATTTATGTATAACCCTGTTTTAATGGCATTTTGCTTTGACTCAATCTTTAAATCTTTAGAATCTCAGGTGGCATCAGTCCAACAGCATTCTACTCTCTCCTATCTGGTAATTTGTTTATTCAAGTGTGGCATATTTTACAGTTTCCCTTCCTTCCTCTTCCCAACCTTTACTTGTACCCATTCTCAAGGTTCCACAGCTTGTCATTCACCTCGATGCACATCACACCTCAAACAACACTGCTAGGCTTTGGTCCAATAGAAGCTTGACTTGTGCCCTATCTCCATCAGTGGTGTTCTTTCATCAAGAACATTTTGGCTCTACGAGGTTTGTCAGAAGGACTTGAAACCTCATTTCTTGTCACACCTCCCTTATCTCCTGCACCTCTTTCCTTCCCTCCATTTCAGGATCTCATTGTCTGTCAGAGGTGGTTCAAGATCTCCTGACTCAACAGGTTAGTAAACCTGTTTCCCATTAATCACCAGGTTTTTACTCCTGATTATTTGTTGCTCCCAAGAAATCCATGGACTGGAAACTTGTCATTGATATGTTTTACTTAAATTGCTTCAGTCACCTTTCCCACTTCACCATGAAGTCCAATCTCATCTTCCATTGGCATTTTCTCCATGTTTATGGATGGCCAAGATAGACATCACCACTGCTTACCTGCACATTTCAATCTCAGCACAGCCTCATCCAAATCTTTGGTTTATCTATTATCTTATGTTTTCCATCAGGTAATCATAGCTTTTGCTCTTTATCTTCATCCCCTCCAGCTGCATTTCCATTATTTAAGCTCATGCAAGTGCCTGCTTGGGTGGACTGGCTAATCAAATTGGAGAAGTTCTACCTCTGTCCTACCCAATACCTTGTCCCTTTGGGTGTCTTTTTTCTACTCTTACTTCAGTTGGGTCTAACCTTTTCCTCTCCAACTTTGTTCCATGCAATTATTAGTTCCCCACACTCTGTCTTCTTCCTCACTTTCTGCATGTGAAGTTCTATTGCTTTTTGGAATGTGGTCTTCTGTGACACTGCTGTTCCCCATACGTTGTGCATGTGTGTGTTCCCTACAATCAATGAAACCTTGCTCAGGATTCTTTAGCTGCCTTTATTTCACTTCCCCTTCTCTCATGGACAATTTAATTTGATGGTTGAACAAGATTTATACATTGGCAGGCATCTAGCTTCATCCTTCTCATCCAAATTTACATCTGTTACAGGTGCATCCCTTCAGAGCTGGAGTGCATGGGTTAATCACCAGAAAGCTTCGGGTCATTAATCTGTCCACAAACACTCCTTGCATATCAACATCCATGAGCTTCTAGTCATCCATCAGGCTTTGGATCACTTTCTACCTCTTACTATACAATATCTGGTGATAGTTCATTCTGACAATTTGATGGTAGTGGCATATAACAATCAACAAGGTAGCATCCAGTTGATATCTCTCTGTTTTCATACTTTGGATCTCCTCTACTGGGGCCACACGCACAACATTTTTTAATCACCTGTCATGTTTCAAATGTTTTCAGTCTCATGGCAGATCATCTTTTCCATCCTTACAAAATATATCTGACAGAGTGGCCGCTCTCTCCTCTTGTTTTCCAGTGGCTTTGCAGTTAATGGGATTTTTCTTACATTGATACATTTGTACCACTCTGAATCACAAATTACCCCTCTTTTGTTTCCCAGTGCCTCATCCTAAGGCTTTGGCTATTGATGCCTTCAATCAAGGTTGATTCTACAAATTCATATATGCTTATCTTCCTTCCCAATTTCTTCATTGGATGGTTTCCTTAATCTATACCACTCCATTGGATAGCCCCTCCATGATTTCCTTCTTTGCACCAGCTCCAATTATTCACTCCTGTACCCTTTCTCTTATTCCCCATCCTCCTTCTTCAACCACAGCCACTGGTTTTACATCCTGCAGTTCATGTCCTCCATTCTCATGCCTATCTTTTATCCAATCCCCAGCAAGAAGATTGGGTTTCTCCCATCATGTAGCTTTCCATTTGGCTCAATCCACATATTCATATTCTTTTTCCATGGAGGTGTATCAACAAAACAAAAAGTATTTCACACATGATCCCATTCTCTAAAATTTCCAGCTGCTCAACCCACTGTGGCTAGTGTGTCTTAGTTTCTAATATGGTTTATTGACTGGGGATCTATGGTCTCTTCAAATTCTGATTACTGGGTGGCTTTGTACCACACCTTTTATCCTTCCCATTATCATAGAATCTTTGCTTCACCAGGCCTGGCATGGCCTAGCTCGTTAAGGCATGCGCTTCATAATCTGAGGGTCGCGGGTTCGCGCCCGAGTCAGGTCAAACATGCTCGCCCTCCCAGCTGTGGGGGCATTATAATGTTACAGTCAATCCCACTTTTCGTTGGTAAAAGAGTAGCCCAAGAGTTGGCGGTGGGTGGTGATGACTAGCTGCCTTCCCTCTAGTCTTACACTGCTAAATTAGGGACGGCTAGCACAGATAGCCCTCGAGTAGCTTTGTGCGAAATTCCAAAAACAAAACAAAACAAACTTTGCTTCACCATGTTAATCCATTCTTTCTAGATTCATTGTCCTCCCCTATAACCTATTGAACCAGACTGTGATGTTAATATGGGCCTCTATTCCCTTACTTTACCTATGTTCAAATGTCTTTCCTTGTGTTCGTGTCATCTTTCCTTTTTCTCTCAACCTGTGTTTGTAAATGGTCTGACTTCTTCACCATCAACATTACATGCATACTTTATTATTGTGCTTATCTTCTCCTTTATCCAGGTCATTCCTTCCTCCTGAAATCCTCAGTAGATTGTGAGGGTAACTCCTCTTTTTTTGCCTATTTCCCTTCTCTCTACATCTCATCTCTGCCTTCATTCCATTCCAGTTAGACTTCTGTGTTGGGTGCATTCACTTATTTGCTATATTTCCCATACAGATTCCTTCCCTGGTTCCAATTCCTGATTTTTATTCCATGGCACTCTTTTTCATCTAGTGATGTATCCCCTTTTACCTTTACTATTCGGTTTGTTGTTTCATTTACTTGGCTTTTCCTCATTGTCTTCTTACATTGTCCAGAGTAACCTCTCATTAAATTTGACACTTTGCTTATTCCCTCACATATTGTCTTCACCAGCCATTGGAGAAAATTTTGCAACTAACCATGTGGACCACACTTAATACATTCATCTCTCATTATTTACATCATATCACAGTTTCTGGTTTTGGGGTTTCACCTTCCATCTTTGTTTATTCTTCAAGCTTTGGTGTGATTCTAAAATTGGATTCTATGGATTCGATATTAATGCTGTTTTTATTTCAAGTGCCCTTCCTTCATACTTTCATAACATGAATCCTGCTCTGTGGCAAGCGGTGCCTGGCCGGGTATTTTACATTCAAAATTCACACTGTACAGCCACTTTGACTCAAGCTTTCCATTTCAATTTTGCAATGCTCACCATGAAATTGAGTGTTTCACAAGATTGCTTGAAGGTGAATAACCTTACAGTGCTGCTTCATAAACTTACCCATCCCTGCCATACCTTGATTGAATAAATCAGAATGGTCTTCCTTTCAAAACAAGGTTTTGTGATCACCCATTGCACTGTCTCACGTGATGACATTTCTCCATACTCTTACACATTTTCACCCCATTTCTTTAACTGCAGTATGGGAGTCCTTATCACTTACCAGTTCTAAGTGAATGGGGTGGTCAACCTTGGATTCCCTCTGCTGAATTGTTCCTCACAGAAAAAAACAATACTATTCAGTACAAACTAGGGCAGTGGTGTTGTGCTGATGTAGATGGTGTGTTATCCTCCAATATACAGTATATAATTACACAGAGTAGTATGTTCAATTGCAGTTCATCCCTTCAGCTGGAAGCCCTCATTCTACCCCCATACTGATGTCATTACCCAATTGCTGGGTTTTGGATTTAGAGTGAATTAATTAATGTAAGTTTTTATACAGGGTTGGGTTTTTTGTCTTCTTTCCTCAACTTCCTCAGTCTCTGTTGTAAGTCACAGTGGTAGTATGGTATATGTGATTGTTATGTTATTGGAAGATCCTGGCTTGTACTATGGCTGGGGGAGTATATTTTGTTTGCATGTACATCCTATCAATACCAGTTGTCAGGTTCTCTGATTGAGATATTCCTCAAATAACACATCATGCTTTGGGGTTGGAGTGTTTTAGGTTTTCTCTGGTCTCTGGGACTTGTGATAAAGATAATATGATCCTCATCTTATCTTTACATGAATGTAGGTTCCAAGCAACATGAGATTTGGATGTAGATGACTTACCAAGTATGGTCCATTGCATTCCAGCCATTCTCCACTGTGAGTCTTTGTAAAACAGTCCTTTGTTTTACCCACTTTCTGCTTTGTAGTGTTGACTTGTGTATATACATTTAAGGGTTTGAATATTTACCCTCTCTCAGTTCTCTCCCTTTGGATGTGCTACTCTCCTTTTTCTGCACTTTTTCATCACTCTTTATGGATGGGTGAACAGTATACCTGGTCAGAAGAGGCGAGGTTCTCCTCTTCGTATCTTCCAATTTGACTCTCATCATCTTTTATTAATATGCATTCTTTTATTTCATATTAAAATACATAACTAGCAGTAATTGTTAGTTGTAATTTTGCCCACTAGTTCATACATGGTTAATTAGATCTCTATTGTAGGTGGAAATAGGATGGGTTAGCTTACTGAGAATGGAGCTGTTGGTCACAACCTACGTAAAATAATTTTAAAATGTATTTTGTCTCTATAAATTAGTATAATCTTGCATTATTATTTAAGATCGCAAATTTTTGCTAAAATAATTTGATATAAAAATTTATACCAGTGTTGAAGAGAACTGCATCCACCTGTATTAAGAGCAATTTTATTATTCTAAAATCTTAGATTTACCTCAAGAATTATTAAGCTAGCACTGTTAACATGATTGTTTTTTAAATTCATTGTTGGGTTAGAGCTTGAAACTGGATCAAGGGAGTTGGTATCTTAATATTTATTGGATGTTGTGGTTTATAAGAACAGCATATATGGTAGATAATTTACTCACAAGAAATCATTTTAATAATAATTCCTGAGTTGAGAAAAAACACTAGGAAGTATTTAGTTAATTTGATGTTTACAGTAGGCTGCTGAAATCTGTTTAAACAAATGTTCAACATAATTTATGTTTAAGGATTTCTTCAAAACAAAAAAACAAGTATAATTTTAAGATTATTATCTATTTCAATGATAATCACTGTTATAATTTAATGTTAATTGTTTTTGTAACTCAGTCAACATAATTAGTTCATCACTATGTTTAGGAGTTATATGTGGTAAAATATGTAATGAGTTTGCATTTGAAATTTACCATTAATTTTTAGAAAGACGTTATTGTGATTTTAATTATCAACTGATATTTTCAGCTTCATTAGCCTCTGTACTTTCCTTTGAAAGCAATGAGATGATAAAAATAACAGAAGATGATACCTGCCAGCCTTTTAAAAATTTAACTAGTCTTTACTCCATTGTTGATACATCAAATAAACAGAGACAAACTACACACCTGGCTGAAGGAGTAAGTTATCCTTCAGAATCTAAGGTTGAGCCACAAAGTGTTGAAGACATGTATGCCAAAGTTCATAAGAAGAGGTCTGACTCAACTCCATCTTCAGGTATAGAAGAAATGAAAATAAATGTAAATTCTTCTGCAGGAATTATACCTGTTCCTTCAAATCTTATTAATAATCCAACTGTTGTTGTAGACTATCAACCAGATTCTTCTTCTATAACTTGCCATCAGGTAGCAAACTCTGCTGTCTTTTCTATAGGTAGTTCTTTTTCTAAATCCTCTTCAAGATCTCAGTTGACTGATCTAATAAACAAAGCTGATAAAACATGGACAGTAATGTACAATATGAACCATTAAAACACCACAATAATCCAGGTTATGAATCAGTAAAACACCAGAACTATTTCACTACTAGTCCAAGCTATGAGTCAGTAAAACATTTGAAAAATACCAATAATGATCCAGGCTATGAACGAGTAAAAGGTGATTATGATAATCTGAGTTATGAAGAAGTTTCAGAAAAAGCTATTGAACAAAAACCTGCTAATAGCTTTTCAAAAGAGCAAATAGATATTACCTTGAAAGTTGTAGCCCAAGATCAAAATTCAAAACATCATGGGTATGAAAGTCTTAAGGATCTTCATAAAAATCAGTCACATGCTATTGATTTGTATTATGACAACAATATCGAATTTGATGACGGAGACTATGAACCTGTGAAGCAAACAGAAAGGCGGGAAGGGAAATGTACAGACCGAGATCTTGAAAAAATATGTAGGATGTCAGGAATTAGAAACCAAGTAACAAACTCAGTTTATGAAACTGTTAAAAGTCCCAACTTTCCTCCTTCAAAGACAGTGAACTTTCAGGAATCATGTTATGAAGTCATTCATGGAGCAGATAGTGATATGAATGAACAAGGGCACAAATGTCAGGTGTCAGAAAAATGGTGTAATGGATTTGGTCATGTGGAATAGTTTTTTTTTTTAACTTGGCTGATTTTACGAATAACATACAAGGACTAACATTTCCATGCCAAGAATATGAAATGGTGAAACATGTACATTATTAATACTCCAAACTTAAATGATGACAGTGAAGATATTGATGAGACTAGACCATCCAAAAAAAAGCCACCTGGAATTTCTTGTCTTTGAAACACTACCTCAAACAACAAATCATTTCTTGAATGAAGAAATTATAAATCAAACATATAGTAGTGGTAATAGTCGCAATGTTAACAAAGTAAAACATGTTTAAGTGAATATTATTACTACAAAAATTAACAGAAAATATTGAATAAAAGAGAATGACAGGTCAAAAAGTAGTGAAACTGATGTTTAGGAGAGAGTAGAACTGACTTCACAGGTAGAAAATATTTTAATAGTTAATAATGGTTAAATGGAATTATTAAAAGTTAAGTTATAATTGGAGAACCAGAATGTTGTACTTTCCTGCCATAAAAGGTTATAATTGGAGAACCAGAATGTTGTATTTTCCTGTCATAAAAAGTTATAATTGGAGAACCAGAAAGTTGTACTTTCCTGTCATATTTGGTGCAGTGACTTGATACACAAAAAGTTACAAGTGAAATTGAATAAACTGATAGATTATTTTGTGTTTTATCATAGGGTTATATTAAGTATGGCTCTGAAGTGAACAATATAGTTGGATTTTGATGAGTCACTAAAACTGACAAAGTGATTATAGAGTGAGTTTGGTTCAAAGGCACAGAGTCGTAGGCTGGATTTATGTGATATCACGTGATGAAGGACATAAATTAAGCAAAGTTTAATACTGTGATAAGTAATGTAAAACAGGAAATCTATTGAAACTTGCATTTTAAGAACTTCATTTCAGATACTAATACTGAAAGAACCAAAAACAGGAAATTAAAATTCCTGGTTACTAAACTGAAATAAATGTGGCATTAATGCTAAAAATTAGAATAGGGGCAACATTGTACTAGAATCCAGAAATTTAACTGTCATCCCAAGAGCTTTCAGTTTAATTATTTATGTCTAAAGTTATGAGGTACATATCTACAGAACATATTCTTAACTTTTTTTTCAGTGCAACCTAGAATTTATTATGAGATACATCTATTAATGTAAATAAAATAATTACCAATATCTCCAGAATATATCATTATTAGTTCAGTATTTTGCTATTATAACTTTGTCAGGAGCTATTAGTAACCTACAAATTTACTAATTCAGTTTAAACTAAATTGGATCATTGTCATTACATAATTAAACTTTAATACATGTGTAAAATTGGAGCTCAGTTTATATTAAAAATCACACATTCTTTGGTTTAATTTTAAATAATATAGGTAAATCAACAGGTGGACTATAAAAATCATAAGATTTGAAAGAGGATGCATTATGTATATAAAATACATCATCTTAGTTACAACTGTAGACATGTTTACAGATATCTGTATTTTTTTAATTTTATTGTATCAGTACATGTATATTTTAGTGTCAAAATGTATTTTTTCTTATTATGTGTATATATATATATCATATTATATATATATTTATATATGTATATAATATAATACATATGTATATATAGTATATATATATTTCATCAAAATTTGAACATATTGAAATTTTAAGAATACAATCAACATCTCTGTGCTAAAGGCTAATATTAATATTTGTTTATTTTTATTTATCTTTTCCTGATTAAAATGATTCTTTAATCCTTAAGTCAAAAAGTTATTAATTTTAAGATAAGGTTTTAATATTTTGGCAATGTTCTTCAATACAATACTAGGCAAAAGCATTATCAGTATTGAAGTTTTGGATGTTAAATACTTGTTTATATATTTTATAAGGTATGTTTCTCCTCTATATTCACTAGAGCATCTGGTACAGCTTACTTGATAAATGACATTGTTGTAGTAGTGCTGATCATACAGTTCTTATTTAGCAGCTATACACTTATTTTTCACACATTGTTTGTTTTTTATATGCTGAAGGTGAAACCTAGTTTTGGTATTATTATAATAAGCAAGCCTGATGCTATAATCATTCTCTTCAGGCTTGTGGTGATATTATGGTATCACTCAAGTACCTTTAGTTTTTATATGTGCACTTCTTATTTCGATGGTTCACAGAAACTTGTGTTTTGTTTTTGTCTGTCAAAATCCCTCATACTTTGTGTATAGTTCTGTCAATAATAATTTATTGTAAAATAGTCATTAAATTTCTCCTTGCCTCCTTCCAAAATATTAGTAATAATTTTCTCCTCTTTAATACATTGACAGTATCTAAAAAGGGTCAATTTCAACAGCATGATGAAGTGCAAATTTATGGAATGGTTTGATTGTGTTTAAAAACTCATGGAAACCAATGACTTTAAAATCAGCATTCCACACTCCAAACATGTCACCTACGAATATTATTAAATTGCTGGGCTTATATCCCCTTCTATTTTCTGTGTATTAAGCACTTATGGTTAATGTATATGCATAAATAGTGCTGTTTATAAAATCCCTCATTAAACTATACGTACTTGTTTACTAATACAACATTTACAGCTTGTTGTAACCAACCAGTTGAAACATTTTAAAAGTTATAAATTATTTTTTTTTCTTTCTCAGTGTGATAATATTGTCTAAATCTTCTTCAGTTAAGATACTGGGATATAGAACAATTTACATTTTAAATAGAACAGAATTATCATAAGAAGGAGCCAGTCGTCATGTATGTTTTTTAATAAAATAATATGTGCAAGGACTAAATCTAATAATGGGTGCAAAAGTCCATTCAAAACCCAAGCAGAAAATATGAGTTCAAGAAATAAATTGTTGGTTAATATATAATTTAACAGTGGAAAGTGTATGTATTAATATAACAGTATGGCTGAATACAATTATCTGTAAATATACATATAGATATGAGTGTGAAGATAGATACATATTGTCGTCTCTTCTAAATCCTATGATTTCAGTAGTTCACCTATTGATTTACAGATATTGTTTATTGCCAAGTTGTTGATTTGGCTTCCTTAAACAATTTAAATTCAGTAATATTTGGCATAATTTTTATTATGATCTGAATTTCAGTTTTAAATATCCATTAATTAATGTTCTACTATTTAATGGTGGTAATCCAGTTTAGTTTCAATTAGATTAATAAATTTGTAGATTATCATTGGGTCCTTACAGGGTTATAATAGTGAAATATT
This sequence comes from Tachypleus tridentatus, assembly GCF_004210375.1. Taxonomy (NCBI): domain Eukaryota; kingdom Metazoa; phylum Arthropoda; class Merostomata; order Xiphosura; family Limulidae; genus Tachypleus; species Tachypleus tridentatus. Next base: position 109,343,684 of record NC_134832.1, on the reverse strand, counting down.
GAGAAAATAAAGACAACTTCTGCAGATTAGTTCTAAATTATATTTATATACATGTGTATAAACCATGTTGTGAAAGGCAGCAAAACAAAAAACATGAAAATGTTTTATTCTCCAAAAACCCATAAATACTACTTAGCATAATTAAATTTAAGGAGAGTGGTGTAAGAATGTAATGATGATTTGTATGTAGAATACCGTGTGCAAATATGTATTTTAAATGTATGCAATGCTGTATTAACATGAAGGAAGCACATCATTTCTTATAGTAATTATCTGGTTACATTTAAAAAGGGAGGAAAGTTGTCTTTGTGTCATTTTACCAAATTAATTGTGATTATAAGAATATATCTTCAGTTGACCTTTAAACAAAAAGCACCTGTAATTGTATTGTATGTTCTAGTAATTATATCTGTTTTATGATTCTGTATGTGATGTATAATTTTTAAGTTTTTGTTTCTGTGTATTATGTTCAAGGTCATGTTTCAGCAGGAGTAAACAGACCTTAAATATTTGGATTGTAATTGCTTTTTGTATTTTATGTACATTGTATGTGTATTTAAGCACACACAGTTTTTATGCGTATAAGTTATCAGTGTATAACAAGTTTCAAGACCCACAAGCTGATAATTCTCAAATATAGATAAAAATCTATGATTCCTGAGTACTTTTGATGAAGTGCACTTCTACCTATTTGTTTGATACTCTGTGTACAGTTTGTGTGAAAATAAAAGTGATGGTAGCTTTTCGAAGTTGAAACTAAGTTGTGTTAATGTGAGAGTGTTTCTCTTTGAAACTTTACAAGTGAGGTAGTTTAAAAAATTTCTATTTGAGGAAGAACTCTAGTGCTCTAAGTCAGTTGAAATATTTGTTGTACTGTTATATATTATCTTAGATTTTGGAAAGTTGTTTGCAAAGTTATTGTTTTTTTAAATTTTGAAATATTATTGCTTCTATATTAACACAGTCAGGCACTCCTGCTTAATTTTGATCAAATATATGTAACTAATATCAATGAAAGTATCATTTTTAAATGTAACTTCATTTATAGTTTCTGTGTTTGTTGTTAAAACTGATGTTATAGTGCAAACAATAAAATGATTTCATGCTGGAGTACTTGAAGTTAATTATTGGATAATGAATCTTATTTAATTATTCACAAACTCATGCAGAGAATCTGAGGAAATATCAATAACATTGTTATCATGCTTTATAAATAGCTAGCTGAGAAGCCTCTTAAGCATTTCAGTAAATTATATTTTAATAATAATTCTTGTTAAATCTCTGACTTAACAATTAATTGAAATAAAATGTGCCTTGTTTTCTTTTTTTGTTTAAATAAAAAATTAGAAGCAAATGTTAAATTTGTTATACATCTTGTCTAATGTATCATTTTTCATGTCACATTTTAAGGTAGAATCACTTCATTTCAGCTGTATTGGATTTGAGACCTGCCAAGAAAATAAAGAAAACAAAACATATCTTCTTTCCTAATAAAAGTACATTTTGGTAAACTTTAGCTAATTTTATCTCATCCTTAGAGGCATGACTTCATTGGTATCTAGTGATTTGTGTTTCAGTTAGAAACGTAGTAAGTCAAAAAATCATATTTTATCCAAATTATTAATATCAAATACCAATGTTTATTTTTACTGCTTCACTTTATATCATAGATTTTAACCATTAAATGAACTTCTGAATATTTATACAATGTAACTATAAAACGCCTATCAAAATGATGCAATATACATTTAAGAAAAATGTTTTACAGATAATTTCATTTTATTCAACTCTTCAGTGGCATTGTCACTGTTTGCAAATATCATTTAGCACTAAATGTCAATAAATTACCACTTTTGTCCCCCATATATAACATAACACCCAGATTACTTTCTTAGATTGGGTGAGATAATGGTGTGCTATTCTTTAGAGTAAAGCTATCTGGTTTTTTTTCTCTATTCAGATGTTATCAAATAGCTACTCATGATGATAGTGGTCACTCCCAACATTGTGCCATTTAAACATATACTCTTCAAAAAAAGAAACGCAAAAGGCAAAATATGAGACAAATTGTTAACAAGTTTATTCCGGGTAGTTCTGTATGACATGTGTGAAACTTTGCACATTCACTGCTGAACATTCAAAGTCTGCAAAGGCGAAGTTCACGCTCACTAGTTGAAGTTTAACGTCACTCAGCGTCAATAACGAGTATGACCCCCGTGAGCATCATTAACTGCTTGGCATCTCCTGTCCATGGAAGCGATGAGATGACGAATCGCATCCTGTGGAATGGCTGTCCACTCAGCCTGCAAAGCTGCTGCAAGCTCAGGTAGAGCCTGCGGTTGAGGTTGTTGTCGCAGACGTCGTCCAACTCGTCCCAAAGATGTTCGATGGGGTATAAATCTGGTGATCTGGAGGGCCAGATAAGAACGTTGATGTTGTGGTGTCTCAAGAAGACAGTGGTGAGTCGGGCTGTGTGAGGACAGGCGTTGTAATGTTGAAAAGCGTCGTTGACGTTCACAATGATGGGTTGCACATGGGGCCAAAGAATCTCGTCGACGGTTGCGTACGGTCTGATCGGAAATCCTACGCAGTCCTGGTATGGTTGAGGCAGTAGACGTCGCAGTGGTGGTCCTATCCCTAGATTTTTTCTTTGCTTCTTTAGTTTTCTATAGAAGGTGATTGCTTGTGTTTTTGTCGGATTTAACACGACCCTCCACTTGTTGCTCCATGTTGAGACGTTGTTTAGTGATTCTTGTACGCGAGACATGGCCATTACTGGGTTTCTGTATGATCGGAAATCCTACGCAGCTCTTTTATGGTTGAGGCAGTAGACGTCGCAGTGGTGGTCCTATCCCGAGTGTAACGTAACCGGATGTAGCGATCTTGTGCGGGCGTGGTCACACGAGGTCTGCCAGATCGTGGACGGTCACGAGTTGATCCATGTTGTTGGTGACGATTCCATAGCCTTGTGATGGTGCTTGAGTGGACATTTACAGCTCTGGCAACATCTGATCGAGATTCGCCTGCTTCCAAGCGACCAACGGCGTTGTTGCGTTGTGATTCAGTCAGTCTTGGCGTAACTGTATTGCGTGTCGGTGGCTTAACACTGAGCTATGGAAACCGAGAACCCGTCACTTTTATAGGGATTTTGCACATGTTGCACTTGCAGAATATGCAAATCTCTCAAACAAATTTATTGGACACGAATGCGTTTTGGCGAAAAATCCGATGTTTTCCTCCGTTTTCAAAGTGCACAACTTTTATTGTCATTTTGGTCTGACAATCAGTGCCTTAACACGTGTAACATCACATACTCTGAGCTTGTTACGTTATTACATATATTTTTCATTAAAATAAAAAAATATCCCTTTTGCGTTTCTTTCTTTGAAGAGTATACTTTTATTTGGGACACCTTTATAAGTTTAATATGATAATTGTATTTATTTTTATCTACTAATGTGATGATTTTCAACCTAATGAACCCATTTCTGTTGATTAGCATGGTATACTTGACATTTATGAAAGTTAGTGAATTGTGTTTACCTTTATTTTTGAGAAAGTGTTTATATATTACAATGAAAATCATTTACCTTTTATCTTTGTAAGGAGCTTAATTTAAATCATATAACTTCAATACTTTGGTCAAGACTTGCCATGACATCATATAAACAGCCTTGGGAATTACTTTCTGGTGGTTGAATGCTTTTTTTTTAATTTTTTTACCTTTGCCTTTTATGTTCGTATTTACATTGTGAATTACAATTGTTTTGTTTTTTTTATTCTATATCTGTTATACCTGCTCATAATGATTTGTTTATCTGAGGTTATAGTGTTTGGTGTCCATTACCAATGGAGAGATTAAAATGGCAGTGGCACTTAGGGGCCTTGGATACAGTATAAGAACGGTGGTCAAATCACACTATTTCACTTGGATAACCCACAAGTTACTAGTGGGTAATGTTAAATAGCTGCCTTTTCTCTATCACTTATCAGTTCAAAATTAGAGGCTGTTGTGTAGCTTTGTGCAAAATTCAATGAACAAGAACTTTTCATTCCCCAGTGGCACACCAGTATCTCTGCGGACTCACACTGCTAAAAACTGGGTTTCAATACCCGTGGTGGGCAGAGCATGAGTAGCCCATTGTATAACTTTGTGCTTCATTCTAAATAAACAAACAAAATTGGTTCAAAGTAATGGATGGCTAACGTAGGTGGCTCTTGTGTATTTTGCAGAATATCGAAATTAAAACACTTTTACTTGATTATTACAAGCAGGTGAAAATTTGCCTATTTATGAACAAAATGGACTTAAATTTATAGCTGTTTTTGTTCCTTATACATGTTCTCAATAGTGTAATTATGCAATGAAATATTTTATGGATTGATTATATAATAATGCACCTAAAGAAAATTGTTGTGCTTTCATTAACAGAAAACAGCACAAAACCGATACTCCTTTTCTTTTTAACGGTTGTCAAGTGCTGTGGCCACTTTCTGACACGCTTGATTCCTTTTATTTATATTAGATTGGAACTTTAGGTTCATATTTCAATAAGCTTTACTTCGTTTTTTCACTAATTTCTTAAACATTGATGAAAATCATCGTGATTAAATAATCCTTGTCTCTAGTTGACCAATACTATAGAAAAGTTTCGCCTTAATAATCACCTCAGTTACAAACGTAACTCAAATGGTACAATTTGGAAAGAAATGCGCCACCAGTGTTTACGTTGTCAGGTACTGTATATGATGTAACAACCCCAGTGACTCAGCAGAAGCACATTGTGTTAAACAACACAAAAATATAATGCAATTATGTTGCCAAAGTTTTGAAAACTCGAATTGTATGACATTAGTTGCAGTGCCATGTTTCCGAATACCGCAATTGCCGGATTATAAAGAAATGAAACCGAAACATTAGGATTATAGAAAAGTTGGGTTTTGAAGGTGCTTTATAGAGAGCTAAATGCATAACCAAAGGTTTATGAATGAGCACAGAATTTCTGTTATAACCAGCTTATGCCTGAGCGAGTAGAGGTAAATTATCGACTTGTAAACGAATTAAAGCACAAAACTAATTTATTGCGCTTCAGGCGGTGTAGAAGGAAGAAAGAAGTAACCAAAGAGCTGGCAGAATTACGCGTTAGTATTTACGTATATAATTAAGTTTGTAAGGTTAAATGCTTTCAGTGCACAGAACACATAACCTGGCTAGTTATTTATAACATACTGTTAGTTTGAGGTGCTTACATATAACGCCATGCCAGAACATTTTGTTCACAAGTTCTGAAGACACGTATAAAAAAAAACGAAACCAATTTGTTGTTTGAAGTGTAAATATGCCATGGTGACGTCAGGGAAACTATTGCCCATACCACTGGTCATATTTTACGTGGAGAAAAAAAACATATATAAATTATACAGTGATGGGGCTACAACAGTTCTGAAGAAAATGTTATGGCTTGCGATTTTACCATTAAAGTTCAATGCAATGAAATTGGTGAACAATAGATTTTATTTTCTCCTATAAATATAAACTGCATAAAGAAGAATTGAGAGTAGTAAGGACGTTTCTCTGTGTCCCTTAGTGACACAACGGTATGTCTACGGAATTACAACGTTAGGAAATGGATTTCGATACCCGTGCTGGGCAGAGCACAGGTAACGCTTTGTAAAAATAGTTTTGTGCTTAACTTCAAACAAACGTATCTCTGGATTTATTGGTCAACGTTAAGTTTACGTGCTAGCAACGCCAAAATCCAAGGTTCAATTCCACACAGTGGATACAGCAGATAGCCCAGTGTGGCTTTGCTTTCACACAAACACATTCTGGATTTACTGATGCTGAAGACTACTTTGAAGAGTGAAAATCAATTCAAGAAACTATATAGCTGAATTTCCTTTTAACCAATAGATAAATGATACCTTCCAAAATGTTGTAACTGCCCAAAGGTTGTTATTGATAATTCATTTTGATATCGCAAGTGCGAGTAATTGTTCAATAAACAAAAATTCATAAATTATTATGTATATCTAACCATTGTTTTGTAGATTATTAATCAAGAGAAAAAATGAAAAATGTAATTTTGATGAGATCAAACTGCAATGAAAATGAACTGTGTAAATATTCTTGTTTGTTTCTTTTTCAACATTCACCTAAAGCTTCTCAAGGAATATCTGAGATAGATGCCCGTAATTTTAAATTGGAAGACTAGAGAAAGAAAGCTAGTCAATACTGCCCACAGACAATTCTTGACCTGTTATTTTTACCGTGAAATAATGCGACTGGATTGACAGAAAGGAGCGAATATATTTAGCAACAAGTTTAAACTCTGCACTCGAAGATTGCCAGCCAGCCAGTTCTAAGTTGTTATTGTTTTGAATTAAGCACAAAGCTACACAAGGGGCTATCTGTGCTCTGCCCACCACGGGTATCGAAACCCGGTTTTTAACGTTGTAAGTTCGCAGACATACTGCTAAGCCACTGGGGGGCCAGTTCTAAGTTATCCGACTATACAATCTAAACGAATTATTGAAAATACGAAATAATTTTTACTCATCTTTCTTAAGGGTGCTGAAGAAATAGCATCATCTTCTGACTTGAAATAGGAGGCATTGCACACCTGCTGAAAATGTTAGGACAATCATATAATGATTTAATTTTGAATTTGTTTGATTTTAGGGTTTTATGGTAAATCTGTTGTAAACATTGCAGCAATGCCTGTGGTTATTTTTTCCCTCTAATTTAGGTGAACACGTGGTGATACTGGCTTTGTTTTACAAACACGTTTTAACAGCTACTGAATGGTGTTTTCAATTATATACAGGGGTAATGTTTTTGCTCACTGATTTCCAGAAGAATAGTTCTCCGTTTTCGGTATCTCACAGTATAATTGGGCCCATACTAGGTCTAGTCCTACAAATATACAACGTATCTATATAAATATAATACTATTGTCTTTTGTACGCCCATTTAACTACTTCACCCCTTGTAGGTGGATTATAATCAAATTTGATACGGAGCTTTATCGGATACAGTCCCTCAGTAGTATGTCTTCTGACTAATTTCGCAAAAAACCAAGTTTCGATACCCGTAGTGGGCATAGCACATATAGCGCATTGTATAACTGTGCTTAATTCCAAATAAACCAAATCATTCGGTTTAAGGGGAGATACATACAGATTTTCAGTTTTGCGGTTTTATGGGCGTTTTTTTTTTGTTTTTTTTTTACTATTTTATACCCTGTTAATAGATCTTCACTAATTTTGGTATGAATGTTTGTTGGATCCATGTGAAAATACGTGCAAACTTGCGGTTTCACATTTTGTAGCTTGCAGTTTTTATGGTCCTTTTCTACAATTACATATAAGGGAAGCAACTTTTCATGTCCTAGGGTAACCTTTCATTAATCATGAATTTACATAACTTCCGTCCAGAGGACGGGTACTCCAGCCAGTTATTAATAAATTAATAGTATAATTTCGAAAAATGACCGATAAAGTATTCATGCACCCAAACCTTAGAAATAACAAGACAGTCCTTGTTTCATTGTGTTAAAGACGTAAATTTTGTTTGATTTAAATAGTTTAAAAAATATAGTCGGTTTACATTTAATTATAGGAAGGTAAAACTTACGTTTAAGATTTTTTTATTACAGTTTTTATTAAAACAATTGTTTTCCAAGCTACAAACTATTCAAAAACAAAAGTATAGAAAATCTTACGTCAAATCCCACATACATACATATAATTAAAAACTTATATTGAAGAGTTTATACAAATTATTTTTAAATAAAAATTTCTGTTTTCTTCAGATACTTTTTTTTTTCTCGATGTTCAACTTTATTTTTCCACGGATAAATTAATGCAAACACGAACAGCTGTTTGCAAATACATTTACTCGTATGAATAATGCAAGCCAGCAAAAAATTATCAACAAAGAGGATAACATTTGTGGTTAAATGCTGATTGTTATATCGTATTGTTCCAGAATTGTTGAAGCATTTGGAAATATTTGCTGAAGTGGCAAAGAAAATTCTCGATTAATTATTGTTAAGGTCAACGAGAAATTTCTGTTTCATTCGCTTGATAAGATGAGCAATTCTGAGAAGAGGAGAAGTCTCTACCTTATGCAGGTTAATACGAAATGTCTAGAACATTAGCAAAGCATAAACAAAATATCATGCATTATGTCATTAGATGTAAGAGGGAATACAGTGATTCCCAAATGAATCGTGGGGGCCTGAAACAAACTCCTATAATACCTTTCCTGCCATTTTCACCTATTTCATATTGCATGTTAGCGATGATGTGGTTGAGTTCTAAAGATACATTTGAAATCAAATGCTTTTAATCTCGTAACTATATTTTAAAAAAAGATCATAAAAATGTTACGTATTTCTCAGTCTATAATTTTCAGATCTGAATTTCGATGGGTTGTGTTTTCAGTGCTTTTCAAAAATAGCTTTGGATCGATGTATTGTCGTTTGTAATTAATTTTTAATACCGTGTTTCTCCGATAATAAGACCTACCCATAAAATAAGACCTAGTGTGATTTTTGGGGATAGTTTTAATATAAGCCCTACCCTTAAAATAAGCCCTAGTTAAGAGTGGCAGGAAGAGGAAAGAAATAAAAAAAATTAATTTATTAATTAGTTTAATAGTTAGTTAATTAGCTTGTTTAAGTATTAATCAGTTAGTTTAATAGTTTAATAATAGTTTATCTTAAATGGTTAGTTTAATAGTTTTACTTTGTAACTTCATTTTTTTAATATATCAAAATAAGACATCCCCCGAAAATAAGCCCTAGTGTCATATTTTGGAGTGAAAATTAATATAAGCCCTGTCTTATTTTCGGAGAAACACGGTAGTACGTTTTTCATAAATTGATTAAAAATAAAAGTGTGTATTGGTTTTGTCTATATCAATAATATTTCAATTATCTTACGTCAGTATTGGTAAGTTCAGCCTGCACAGAGGATTCCAATACAGTATTGATAATAAAGTGATGACATACAATGTATATATTCATAAAATACAATTCAAGAGACCTACCCAGTCCACAACTCAGTAAGGTTTTTTTACAACTCAACTCTCTTTACACGCACACAGTATATATCTGTATAATTAAAAGCTTTCTTTTACTTCCTCCAAGTGGCACAGCGGCATGTCTGTGGACTCCCACAGAAAGCGAGTTTCGATACCCTTGGTGGACAGAGCACACATAGCCTGTGGTGTAACTTTATACTTAATACAAAAAAATATATATAACAAACTTTCTTTTAGTTATTTCATTGTTGTTTACATTAATGATATGGTTATCTTAAGTGCTAGGCTAATATATCATACCTTATCTTCTCTGGGGAAAAAATAGTAAGTCATGGTTTTACTCAAGCTTATAAAAAAATGACAGCATAAATACTTCTGATTTCTTTGTACTACGTTGTAAATTCTAAATATGATATAGGATAACAGAGCACTAGTGTAAGAACTGAAGAAGGCAATTGGTAGCTTAATATTCCATAGCTTATCTTTCTCTTGAGGAAAAACAAACGGGTAATCGGTGATTTTATGCAAGGTTATAATATTATGCAAGAGAATGACACCATAAAGGCTTCTGATTTCTGTCCTACGCTGTATATAATAGGTTGATTGATTGATTTAGTGTTTTATGGCACAAAGCAGCGAGGCTATCTGCGCCAGACATTCGGTAAAAATGTAAAAAAAAAAAAATTTAGTAATAGATATAAATGGAAATGAAGGTAAAACAAAAAAGTACAAAACCAATGTTGACACCTAGTCTACAATGTTAAGATAGAAGGCAGAGTATAAGAAGTTGTAAGGTATTTACTTTAGCAAAACGGTAATGATCATAACCCGCCAGGAAGACTAACAGGTAAGTTCAAGAACCACCATCAGTCACCTGAAGTTGGTCTTTCCAGTCCTGGTTCCGGGTTATGTGTCATAGCAACCAGTATCAAAAGGTAAAAGAATAGAAGTTTTAAAAGATACATAGCAAAATTGTAAAAATGAGTAGCCAAATGTCCAGTAAAAAGATAAAGTCAAGTAAATGGAGTAAAATTTGTAAAAGTAAATGAAGGCAAAAACAAAACAGCAATTAAAACAGAAAATGGTGTAAAAACCAATGGTGACATCCAGTCTTCAAAGTTGTAAAATATTTACTCTAGCAAAATGGTAATGATCATAACCCGCCAGGAAGACTAACAGGTAAGTTCAAGAACCACCGTCAATCACCTTTCCAGTCCTGGTTCCGGGTTATGTGTCATAGCAGCTATTATCAAAATGTAAAAGAATAAAAGTTTTAAAAGACACTCCGCAAAATCGTAATAACGAGTAGCCAAATGTCCAGCAAAAAGATAAAAGTCAAGTAAATGGAGTAAAATTTGTAAAAGTAATTGAAGATAAAAGCAAAACGGCAATTAAAACAGAAAATGGCGTAAAAACCAATGTTGACATCCAGTCAACAAAGTTGTAAAGAACTACCTGTAGCAGAATGGTAATGGTCATAACCCGCCAGGAAGACTAATAGGTAGGTATAAAAACCATCGTCAGTCACCTGAAGTTGGTCTTTCCAGTCCTGGTTCCGGGTTATGAGTCAATATGGCCAGTACTAAAAAGTTAAGTAGTAAAAGTGTGAAATGATATGCAGCAAAAGTATAATAACAACTCGCCAGGACGACTAACGAGTAGTTCAAACGGATAGTTCAAACAGTAGCGTTAGTTACCTGAAGTTGGCCTTTCCAGTCCTGGTGTCGAGTTATTTAATGTTCTGGCCATTGTTCAATGTCAAATTGAAGGAGAGAGATTAAAACTGTAAAAAAGGAACCACAATTAAAAAGGTGTAATGAATAAATATGCAACACTTAAATGAGATTAAAAGATTAATGGCCATTAAAAATTAAAAAGATTATCAAGGTGGACAGAGTCACCATCACCAATAACTCTGTCCAATGTTACAGACTGACCCTGGGAAAAAATATGTTTAAAATATTGCCGTCGTTGAGAATTGTAACGATGGCAAGAAAGTAAAACGTGGCTGATAGTGATTTGAGTGTTACACAAACTACACATTGGTGCATCAGTTCCAGATAAAAGAAAATGATGAGTTAAAAAACTGTGACCAATGAGTAGCCTAGTGAGAACAACTTCCCCCTTCCGAACTTTACGGAAGCTAGATGGCCAAAGTACAATTTTGGGTTTGATTTGAAAAGTTTGTTGTCACGTTGCTTGTTGACTGCCAGCTGGCACGGAGCCGAGCCTTGAAGACAACACCATAGTCCATGTACGGAATAGGCATAGGAGTGATGGTGCTGAAGCAGACATATTTAGCTGCCATGTCTGCAAGCTCGTTCCCGCGAATACCAACATGGCCTGGTATCCAGAAAAACTGGATTGAAGTAGCTGCTAATGAGAAATGGGCCAGTCGGTTTCGAATATCAGCGAGAATAGGATGTTAGCTAACGTGTAGCGATTCCAAGGCAACTATAGAACTAAGCGAATCAGTATAAATAGTGCAGTTGGAGTACTGCTCAGCTGCAATATGATCCAGGGCAAGAGATATGGCATACAGTTCAGCAGTGAACACAGTAGCTGTAGAAGGGATTCTGCGCGCAACTACTGACCCATAGCAAACCATAGCAGAGCCCACTGAATTACCTGATTTGGAACCATATTGAAAGATATTCATTGAATAAAAGACGGTACTTCCAATCTGGAGTATCGCCTTTTTTAGGTGACTGAAAGAAAGGTCACATTTGGGGGCTGTAATAAGCCATGGTTGGATGGGCCAACCTGTGGAATCTGCAATGTTATCCAAAGACAGACCCAATTCATCCAATTGCGCCCGGATGCGAAGGCCAAACAGAGCAATGACAGATCGTCTATTCTGAAAAAGTACTGCCCACCGAGGAAGGAAAACACATGCTTTGGTAAGGAATGAAGTTTCGAAGTATATTGTAAAGATAGTTGCAAACGGCGAAGGTGTAGAGAAGGTTCATGAGATTCAATGTATATACTTTGAACTGGAGAGGTACAGAAAGCCCCAGTGCAGAGTCGAAGTCCTTGGTGATGAATGGGGTCCAGCATCTTTAAGGCCGAGGGTCTGGCAGAGCCATAGACCATTGATCCATAATAGAGTTTCGATCTAATAAGAGCACGATATACCTTTAACATTGAACAGCGATCTGCCCCCCAACTGGTAGAAGAGAGAACACGGAGGATGTTCAGTGCTCTTTTGCATTTGACCCGAAGCTGCTTTAAGTGTGGTATAAAGGTCAGTTTACGATCAAAGATAAGCCCCAAGAACTTGGTCTCCGGGACCACTGGCAGCAAAACTTCACCGATATGAAGTTCAGGATCAGGGTGAATACCCTGTCGACGGCAATAGTGCATGCATACAGTTTTGGAGAGAAAGAAATTAAAGCCGTTCGTCAGAGTTCACTTCTGTAGACAATTGAGGGCGGTTTGTAGTTGCCGCTCAATATATCTCATGTTTGACGACGACATGAGATGTGAAAGTCGTCGACATACAGCCCATTCACAACAGTGAGAGGGAGTTGTTCAGTGATGGCATTTATCTTTATACTGAAGAGTGTAACACTCAATACACAGCCTAGAGGGACTCCAAGTTCCTGTACAAAAGAACGGGAAAGTGTCGAACCCACACGAACTTGGAATCTCCTGTCCATTAAAATTTTTTTAATAAACATGGGTAGATGGCCACGTAACCCATATGTATGGAGGTCTCGCAAAACGCCATACCTCCATGTTGTGTTGTAAGCCTTCTCTATATCAAAGAATATTGATACAAGAAGTTGGCGGTTGAGAAAGCTTCTATGATAGATGTTTCAAGGCAAATTAGGTGGTCTGTGGTGGAGTGCTGTCGACGGAACCCACACTGGGTGGGCGAGAGGAGGTTGTTTGATTCAAGGAACCAAACAAGACGAGCATTAACCATCCTTTCTAATGTCTTACAGAGACAGCTCGTCAAAGCAATTGGACGGTAGTTTGAAGGAATCTTGGGATCTTTCCCTGGCTTAGAGAAAGGTAAAATAATAGACAAAATTCAGGCATCAGGAAAAACATTCTCCTGCCAGATCCGGTTGAAAACAATCAGAAGAGCATCAAGAGAAGCAGGAGAGAGATGGTGCAGCATGTCATTATGAATATCATCAGGTCCAACAGACGTACTGGCAGACCAATGAAGGGCCATTTTTAGTTCCACCAGGGTAAAGGGACAATTATAGTCAAAGAAACAGTTAGTTCGAAAGGAAAGAGGTGATCGCTCTGCCCGAGTCTTGATGGCCAGGAAGGTGGAGGAACAAGCAGAAGTGCTAGATACCTGGCAAAAGCTTCCACCTAGAGTGCTAGCGATGTTCCAAACATCAGTCACCTCCTGACCATCAGAGAGTAAGATCGAGAGGGGGACAGAATTGTAGTACCCATTAACCTTTCGAATCCTGTCCCATATGATCTTGGAACTGGTGGTAGAAGATATGCTGGTTGTGAACTTAATCCAAGATTCCTTCTGGCTTTGACGTTTTACCCACCTAGCATGTGCACGGGCCCGTTGGAAAGCAACCTGGTTTGAAAGTGTGGGATATCTACGAAAAGTATCCCAGGCCCGCTTTTGAGCCTTCCGTGCTAAGTGGCAAGCAAGATTCCACCACAGACGAGGATATCGTGTCGAGGTTTTAGGAATACACTGAGCAGCTGCATGTGTAATACAGTCAGTTACCGCTGCTACACAGTCGTCTATTGATGGCTGATTTACGATAGCAGGATCAAGTTCTGCGAGAGCAGTGAAAGTGGACCAGTCTGCCTGATCCAGCTTCCACCGGGGCACGCGGTTAGGGTGGCATCGACCACGGCCAGTCTCTCTCAAAAGGATCGGAAAATGATCACTGCCTAGTGGATTACTGTCAACCCTCCATGAAAAATGGGAGAATAATGAAGGGGAGCAAACTGTGAGATCAATAGCGGTAAAGGACTGACTAGGTGCATGAAAGTAAGTGGAAGAACCAGTATTGAAAAGAGAAAGATTGTGATCAGAGAGCATCCGCTCTACAGATCGGCCCCTCCCATCAATAATAGCACTTCCCCAGATGGGATGATGTCCATTAAAATCCCCCTAGGATTAGAAATGGAGATGGCAATTGTTCAACGAGAGCATCAAGATCTGATTGATCATGTCTCTCCAGGGGACAGGTACAGAGAACAAACAGTGATGGTATGACCCAAGGAAACACGGATGGCTACAGCCTCCAAGGTTGTGTTGAGTGACAAAGACAGGGTGGGCACGTGTTGATCAACCAACAGTGCCACCCCTCCATGTACTCGACCATCACACAACCTGTCATTTCTGTACAGAGAAAACTGCCGAATGGAGACAGTATCAGCAGTTTTGAGAAATGTTTCTTGTAAAGAAAGACAAACAGGATGGTGGGAAGCAATCAGCGTTTTGATATCATCCAGATTAGAACGTAAACCTCGACAGTTCCGTTGTATCAAGGTGGCCATTTTTAAGAACGGGTAGGTGAAGTGGTTGGAGAACCCTTCGGTTTACGACCACGTCTTTTTTCTTTACTGTCTTTAATCGGAGGAGGTCTATCAACCTCCATGGATCCTGCTCTGGGTCGGGTGGGCAGGTTTTTGTTATTGGAAGGGGAATCCAGTGACTGAGGACGCGAACGAAGAATTGTTTTGTCTCTTGTGGTGGGAGAAAAAGATGTATCAGAAGAAATGCCTGTATTTGAAACTGAAGGACATGGATCTTGAGGTTTGTTGGAAGATAGGGGAGGAACGGAGATGGGTGTGGAAAGCGATTCATCAACCTTTTTAACCACGGAGGTCAAAAGGCTTTTCATTTGTTTTGAAAACGATTCTCTTGGAGGCACAGAGAGATCTGTCTGCACTCCCACTGTAGTTGTGGAATGAAGTGCAGCAGCATATGTCCGAGTCTCAGGATAACTAATGTTATGTATCGCTTTCAAACGCTGCACCTCTTTTTCCTCCAACCATTTTGGGCAAGAATGAAAGTAAGAGGGGGTGAGAACCATTGCAGTTTATGCAATGTAGGTTCATGTCACAGTCATAGGCATCGTGGTCCTTGCCTCCATTACGAGCACGTGTCAGGGAACCACGACAAGATGTCTTTAAGTGGCCGAATCTCTGACATTGGAAACATCGAAGGGTTTGGTATGTATGGCCGAACCCTGCAAATGAGATAACCTGCCTTGATGGTGGCAGGTGCGCGTGGTGAAGTAAATGTTAAAACGAGGGTATTTGTTGGCAGTGTAACTCCATCTTTGCGAGTGGAGATGCGCCTCACTGCAGAAACTCCTTGAGTGGAGAGACCAGCGAGAATCTGACTCGGGAACGTTCTTCAAATCCCTTTCAACAATAACTCCTCGTGAAGAATTCAAGGTAGCATGGGTGTAACCTCAATAGGTATATCCCCAATTGCCTTTGAATTCAAGAGGAGTTCACTGTGTTGGGATGTGGATGTTTCAACCAATATGTCACCAGATCGAAGTTTCTTTACTGACTTTGGAGAGCCAGCAAGTCCTCTAGTCCCTTTTGAATAAAAAAAGGGGACATTTGCCCTAAAGGTTTTTCCGAAAGAGAATGTAATATAAGAAAATGAGGTACGTGTGTTACTGATGTTGAAGATTGCTGTTCTGAGTGTTCAAGACGTGGTCGCTTACCCATTGACTGTTTTTTTACAATTTTATTTAAATTTGTTAGAGGATCCATAGAAAAAATAAAAAATTTCGGTACCCACTGACCCCACCCACCATGGAGCCCTACAAAGTCATGCAAGGACAATGCAGCAACGCCAGGGTTTTGTGAGCACTATACCCAAACACCAGCATCAGGCACAATGTCCACAACACCCGTTGAGAACTTCCAACACTGGTACTTGGTTGACTCTAGCCCAAGTGGACCAGCCGATTGACCCAAGGGGGGCCACCCAAAGGCTGCCCGTCTACAGGAATTCAAGGCCAAAGTGGTGTGTTAGGGTTGGAACCCTCAACCACCAGGATCATCTCCTCCCCTTCACTGGTTGCCACGCACGGCAAACACGTGGGTGGATGTTTAGATCCCAGAGAAGGTAACCAGATAGAACAGAACCTTCCCTGGGAGGTCCCCTCACCACGTACAGGAATCCACACCGAGGGGTGTATAATAGAACAGAATACTCGTGTAAGAATTGGAGAAGACAGACTAGGTTCCAATTAACAGATTTATTTTTATAACAAAATGCTATCTTTTAGAATGAGTTGCCGTGCTAGCAATAGGAACTTGCACTTAACAATCGTTGAAAGGAGAACGGATTATTTCCTAAAGAATAACGAGTTTTTCTTTTTTGTCTCAAAGGTAGTTATGGAAGACTATATACCCATGTTGTTCGTATGTTTATGTCGAATATACAAAATATTTCTCATATTTTATTACAAATATTCAATATCAGTAAACACCTACCATAACAAAACAGTAAAAAAATGCACTGCATAGCTTTGCTCAATAATAAAATGACAAAAACGATTTATAAGCATAATTTAGAAAATTTTATTTAGAGAACAAAGTACGTTTTAACAGATTATTTTATCTTCATCTGTAGAATACGATTCAATTCTCTGTTGAAGTATAGAGTATTTTTCAATTTACTTGTAAATATTGTTTGCCAATTTACTATTTTATTAGCCTATTGTACTTTTGTACACAAATAGCCTTGATCTTTCAGTACAGTAAACAGATTGTGTACGAAAATAACTTAATTAGTATAGTGGATGAGGGTATTTATTAATTATTTGCCATACGTGAAATTATGTTTTGTAAATTATAAATAAATAGTGTTAAAAGTAAACTTTAAAGGGGGCATTTGATATAACTCATTATTAGATAAAAAATATCTGAGTTTTGTCAGACATTTATTTCAATGAATTACGTTAACGACAAAGATTATTCATTAGTTGTAGAAATAATTTTTATAAAACAAGCATAAAATAAAAAAAAATAACTTCAATCGATTTTATAATATAATTGACACACTTGTGGTTTAAATTTCGCGCAAAGCTACACGACGACTATCGGCGTTTTCGTCCCTATTTCAGCATTGTTAACAGCTCAAAACAATTTATACAAACTAGGGAAACAACTCGTATATGATTTTCTGTCTATATACTACATTCTCTGTTACTACTTGAGCATTTACTTTATGAACCTACACTATCACCTCTCCCGAAGGCATCAGCGCTCTCTGGTGCTTACGATGTAGTTACATGACCCTTAGAAATCGGCATATTACGTAACAGTTGGGTAACCTTCAGGTGTCAGCAAATTGTTGCATGACAATAAAGTAACCTGGATAACATTTAATGAATTATCACTACTCCATAATGAAGTGAAACGTTGGCAATACTAAATCAGTAAAATGCACTTAATCGTTAATTGATCTCTCCAAATTATTATATCTACCACATTTAAGCAGTAATTATGTCTATTAAAACGTATTTCAAACTTTAGACCAACATCACTTAGACATGCTTATCAATACTGATCAATTAACAGTCATATCTTCAGAAACTGACCAGCAATATTTAAGGATACCTTCTATGGAAGAGTACCAAATCCAAAGACAACTACCTTCATTATTTAAGCAACACTTACGAATCAAGTGATCTAATTCTCCCATGACATTTATCGTCACTTGTTAGAACAGTCAGCATTCA
Source organism: Tachypleus tridentatus (assembly GCF_004210375.1). Classification (NCBI taxonomy): domain Eukaryota; kingdom Metazoa; phylum Arthropoda; class Merostomata; order Xiphosura; family Limulidae; genus Tachypleus; species Tachypleus tridentatus. The sequence goes on along the minus strand of NC_134832.1, from coordinate 109,325,930 downwards.
CTTGACATAATGGTGATGTTTGTTATGGTTCTCAATGCTCCTATGTCAACCAGGAATTCAACCTATTATTTTGTACCCTTAAATTATATCCAGTCTTTACAGGACCAGAACTGACCATTAAATTTGTTCAAATTGTCTGCTGGGGATTATTGAAATAACCAGAATAAGAAATAACTTGCAATTAAAAAAAACTCAAATTCAGATATAGCTACAAATTACACAAATATATAAAGAACTTCAAGATTCAAAAATAGCATTTTAGAAGGTCAAGTACACAGAATTTCTTGGGTGTGTGCTCAAGTAGCTCTAAAGATGTACTGTAGGAAAGACAAAACCTGAACAAGTGGTAGGTAAAATTCATTCAAAATCTTTTATTTAAAAAAAAAACCTTTCTTAAGATTTATTTTTGTAGAAATGAAATTTTTTAATATCGTAGAAATACGAATATTGTAAAGTTAATAACAAAAAAGACGTAAGAACCATTTTATCTTGTGATATATTTAATGCAAATCTGCAGAATTTGTTACAGAAAAATTAATTTCTGTAAATGCAGAGATTGTAGTTACAAACATTTGAAATGATTTTCTTTGACATCCTAATAATCCCCAATTTTAACAGGAAATTTTTTTTATAATTTTTTATTTTTTGAAAAACAAATAATTTCATTTACTCTATGTTCTGTTTTGGATTAAATCAAAAATGCTACACTATAAATATCAGAAACAACTGTGTAAATTTAGGAGAGAAATACAGTATACCATTAGATTATAAAGCTACTTTCATATTCCACTGTGTTAAATCTTTTGTTTTTGAATGTCGTGCAAAGCTACTCAAGGGCTGTCTGTGCTAGCCATCCCTAATTTAGAGTGTAAGACTAGAGGGAAGGCAACTAGCCATCACCACCCACTGCCAACTCTTGGGCTAGACTTTTACCAACAAATAGTGGGATTGACCATCACATAATGCCCCCACAGCTGAAAGTGTGAGCATGTTTGATGCAACAGGGATTCGAACCCCCAACCCTCTGATTATTAGTTGAATGCCTTAACCCACTTGGCCAAACAACATAGCAGAGCATGGTTTCAATCCTCGGGTGTAAACTGCTTCTCAATGCTATAACAGTTCATGTAATACTACCTAAAAACTATATGCCATAAAAACTAATTATATTTTACTCCTCAATTATGTCAGGGTTAATATTTGTAATGTTTACATGTATCACCTAACTATTTCATATGCATAAGTTAGCATATTCCTGTTGCTTTGCAGTTAATACCAAAGGTTAACCTGTAGCACAATTAACTAAATATTACAGAATTTGAATAGTTGTAACTGATTTTTCAATGTCTTTGTTGTTTTAAGTCTACAAGGATACCACACATAATAAAATATACTGGATTATTCCAATTTTGAAATACTTTGGTTATGGCTATATACTCATAAATATGCAGTCATGATATTTCAAAACCTACTTCTTAAAACCAATTGTTTATTTTTTTTATTATTTCCATTCAATATTTTATGAACTAGTTTCAAAGTTTACAAAAGCTATCATGAACAATGCAGGTAGTGAGTGAACTTTTATTTCTTGACTCTTACATGCTTAAACACCACAGTACACAGTAAAAAAAAATTATTATTATTTTATTTTGGACATGAGGTTGACTTAACCATACAAAATATATCTCTGACAAACAGTTTTTGGTTCCACCACTTAATCAAATAAACCTGAAAAAGAGAAAATAAGATGTTTAAAGGATGTCTTCAATGAATCTCTTTTACACAAAAAAACAAGACAAACAACCACTTATTTAAGTTAGCCAAAAAATAATGTTTGAAATTTTCTCATCTAAAGATTGGTATTACCTGAGTAATTTACACAAAATTTCTGTTTAAATTATAAAATGTGATTCTCAAACTATATAACACATTAAACAGTTAGATGTTATGATAATATTATACCAAGACCATTGTATCACCATTTCTTTTAGTGCAAAGCTACAAAATAAAGATATTTGTGCATTCTGCAAGAATCATCCCTTGCATTTTAACATTACAAGCTGTGTAATTTTCCACTGAGCCAATAAGTGACACATTTGATGAAAGCAAAGGTCTTAGTTTAAAAATTAAATAACCAGTTATATAATTTTAGAAAAATGAACAAAGAATTGGGTTCTTAAATTTTGTTTTGTTTTTTACATTTGTGAGAAGGACATATAGCAAACATTATCAATTGACTAAGGAAGCTCACCAAAACCCATATCATCATCTTCTTCTGATTCTTCAGGTTCTTCTTCCTTCTTAGGTTCTGTTTCAAAGCAATGAACATGTTGATAATTAGAATATCTTAATTTAAATTTAAGTCAAACTACATAAGATACTTCAAGTAACTGAGCTTGCTATACAAGTAACAGTGGTATATCATTACCAAGAAAAATTCAGATGCTTACACTAGATGTAGTCTCCAACTGCCAACACATATAAATATATAAATATATATTTTATATACATTTTAAACATATGCAGCATATTTTGTTTCATGTTGATATGTTTTGTTTGTAGCTTAAAAATTTATGGTTCTTATATATATAAAAATAAATAAAATGTAAATTAATATTTGACAAATTTAGAAATTCTTCCACATACAGTATTTAGGAATAAAAATAATTTAATTCTAAATTTACAAGTTTCCTTTCATTTTTTTCCCTTTCTATACAAATTATCAAACTTTTGAAAATGTAAGTATTGTAATAAATTTTTTATAGATTAATTATATTTATTCTAGATGTTCAAAACAACCACACAACAAAAATACATGCTCTACATCCATAAACTGACTAATGTTTGGATAATGCCTAATGTGCATGAACATATATCAGAACTAAGACTTGGTTAGAAGTTTGAATGTCTCGTAAACATAGCTGGTTCTAGAAAATGTTGGGACTTGTACTTGAATGATTTTTCACATCAGCATAGAAGCCTGAATACCAACCTTCTTTCGCTGCTTCAGCTGGTGCTACACTTGAAGCTGTAGCAGCTCCACCAGGAGAGGCACCAACACTGGATCCCACATTGGCAATAAGCTGTTTTAGATCTAAACCTTCTAAAGCTTTAGAGAAGAGACCTGCAAAAAGAAAGGCACAAATAAATTATGGTTTTAAAGTTTATAAACTGATGATGAAAAACATGATTCAACCAGTAGAAAGAAAACTGACAATTATTTATAACTAGTTTAAAAGCCCATCTAGAATAATGGGAACCACTGAAAAACAAAACTACTCCATATAACACTAGCAATATTTAAATTCCTTTAACAGGAACATACTACATAGACATCTTTGGATAAAATATTAAGATGTATGATGGCCATGTGATTGCACACACAAGTTCATCTTATGAGGAAAAGTCATCGTCTGCCTTACAGATAACTATCTTCATCCTGTTTTAACAACGGCTTTTTGTAATAATTCCCAAGCGCAGATTTGCATTAAAATTTTACTCATTTATCAAAGGTGTTAATAGCATGCAAATACACTTCTGTCTTTAATTACTGGTCTCTTTCCAAGCTTCACACATCCTAATGATGTGGTGTCACACACACGTCATACATAATCTGGTCTTTGGAGCTCCCTTTTGACAATTTTATATTGCAGAAAAAGTGCTACTTAAGCTACTTTAACAAACTAAATTCAATTAAAATGGGAACAGGCAATCAAAAGACAAAGTATTATAAGAGAAAAAGTGGAATTGAACTTGTGTAACTCGTAAAATTCTGAGAAAGCTAGCATAACAGACTGACCAAACACTAAGCTTTTTCACATATTAATTCAAATACTTAAGCAATTTGAACAAATAATGGGACATAATTTCACATGTAATGACATGTTTGGGTTATCAAATTTTGCTTTTTCTTTGGTGGTTTTGCTAATGATGATTTAAGCAGTATTCCACATCATGAACAGTTGATAAATGGAAATATTAAACAAGATGACTGCATTAAATCTGAGCTAGTTAGGAAAAACAGAAGTTTAAAAATTATAAGTCTCACAGGCCAGATACTATCATATTTCCCTAAGGGTTTTGAAGGAGGCTAAATATTGGATATTTGAACCCCTTATGCAGAAGAGTGTAACGGTGTAATTTGGCATTATCTGAATTTTCAGAAAGCACTTAACAAGGTGACACAAAAGGCTTGTAAAAAAAAAAAAAAATGTCTTTATACGTGCTGAGAATAAATTAACAAATTGGGTAGAAGAATGGCTGGATGGAAGAAAGAATTGATACAAAGTTCAGTCACACTGGATTATCTCTTTCTGCACAGGTTCTGTCTCTTGAACCAACTTCAACCATTTTATTCTTGATAGGTTTCATGCTATAACTTCAAATTAGTAAATGCTATGTTCACAACATTTGTCATATTATTCATAAACATTACACAACTTTCATATGCATCATATCAAATTTTTCAAGTCTTAAGTTTTGTTAAGTAATGTTTCTCTCATGCTTTTTTTGTGTTACATGTAGTCATTCTAGCATGAAAGAAAAAAATTTCCTAATTCTTTTAATGATGCTTATAAGGTCAGTTAACTGACAGACCTCACATAGTTAGGGTATTGAAAATAAGTCTCACTGAAAACAAATGTTTAAATGTATTTAGGAGGTTTTAGGAATTATGCAAATATCTGAATTTTTGGGATGAAGTTTTTTAATCATATTTTTACAAAAATATTTCATTAAAAATCTGATTTTTTGTGTACAAAGAACTTGTACTTTTAACTAAAAGTCTGCCAAATTTTGTGAAGGTACACATTGCATCAAAATTTAGAGTGTGCAAATGTGTACATAAACTCGTGTATATTATATCAAACCCATTACAATAGGGTTAATGTCACAAGTGGGGTATATCAGGGATCAGTCTAGAATCCTTGCTTTTTTTATTTACATCAGTGAAACAGATAAAAGAGTAGTCAATAAACTACTTACATTTGCAGATTAATAGTTGTGAAGAGATTTCTGCTCCTTTACAAAAGCAGTTAGATCATTTAGTGAGTTGATTAAATAAATGGCACATGTAATCTACAATGTTTCAGTTACAAGTCATTTCACTAAACCTTTTCTATGTGAAAATTTACTGTACATATGATTTAAAGGTTTGCTTGTACTTCCAGTTTTCACCAGTAACTTTTCAACTGTCAACCACTGCTTTAAATACAAAATTTTATTTGCTAATAGAAACCTTCACCTTTCTTGCCAGTTACATAATAAACATCAAGATTACATACACCTCACTGTTTTCAAATTCATGCACTACAGTGTTGAAATATACAGTAAACTTTATAATTCCATACAGTTTACAGAACATCTACACAAATATTTTATAATCTCTTCAACAATTTCTTACAATTTTTTTTAAACAGTTCAGTCATACTTTTCTAACATTTGTTCAGGAACCTTTTTTGTACTATTAACTAAAACAATCTCAATCTGTGTAGCTAGTACATATACATCTATTGAAAATTATTACTCTTTAGACTTCTTCAAACTAAAACCAAGACAATTTACAAGCAATATGTAAACTTTGTTCAATATTAATAAATAATTTATGCAATTAATAATTAAACAGGTACTCACGAACAGAAGACTTGGAGAAAAATTACTAACCATATAATAACCTTTATGAAATACACTTATTGTTCTTACTGAAACATGTACACTGGATGGCCATTTTATTCAAACTTACACCAAATAATTGGTCAGAACAAGTTTTGCTCGAACAGCTAAAATAAGATGTGGCATAAAATACACAAGGTGCTGGAAGGCATCCCGATGGATTTTTCCCCATTCAGTAATTAATACAATACACAATTCATGAAGCCAAAAGATCATGTTGCTGAATATATTTTTAAAGTTCATCTCTTCATTATGGTGTATATGAAGCAACACAAGATCTATACAGTCATGAATGATACCAAGCTAAGTTGTTGCACCCATTATGCTTTATAGAGACCTGACACATCATATGGTGAACACAAGTTGCAACTAAAACCCTGTTGAAACCCATATCTGAAAGGGTACATAGGTCCTAATAAAATGAGTAATCATTGTAAAGTTTATCTTTCCAACTTATAACAACATGGAAGCAAAATACCTTACATTTTGTACTTCATACATACAAGTAACATAAAGTAAATTTTATGTTAATTATTTTCCAGGAATGTAAACTCATCATGATCAATATTCCAAGACTTATTTCACGTAATTATTTTATGTCAAAAAGTAGACAACTACACCAAAATAAACATGGAATACACTATACATACCTGGCCAGTATGGCTCCACAGATACATTTGCAGCTTTCAAGATTGTGTTGATTTTTTCAGCCTACAAAAGAAATGCATCTTAATATGAAAGAATATTTGGTACCAAGAGCTAGTACATAATATATATATGAAACCAAACACCTTAGGAGAAGAACAGTTTTGAAGAATATTACTGGTACAATGTTGTTACTAGATTTATGATATTGAAGTCGTGATAAATTGCGGTTTTCAAACTTAAAGCTACAAAATGGGAATTGAAGTTTACTAAAATTTAAAAGTGTGAAAAACCAGATTTATACATGGTTTTGTGGTTCACTAAAAATTACACTTCCAAATATAAAAGCTGAAATAAATATACAAAATAATTACATAGTTGGATCATTCAAAGAAAAGCAAACAACCAATCATTTTAACAGTATTACAAGAAATTATATACACACTGTAAAAAAACTACACTGCCAAACATAACACCAACATTATTTATAAAATAAAAAGCAACAACTGCTATGACTTTATGTCAGAGAAACAAGCAGTAAAACAGAAACTAGATTTAAAGAACACAAGACACCTTCACGTTTTTGAACACTACAAATAAGCACAACATAACTGCAGAAAACACTAATTACATATGGAAGCAAATATAAACAAAATCAAAGCTCTAATCATACAAGAACTCAAACCAAAATTGAACCGATACAAAGGAACATCTTTATATCCATATTAACCTAATATCTAACTGCAGTGACCCCCACAATCCTGTACCTATTTACACTCTTGTCCCTAAAATATACCCGGCAACGGTCAGTTGCAAACTCTCCTTCTTAACCTGAAGATGGCCTAAAATGGTTGAAACATTGTTCTGTACTTTATTTTAATTAGTTTCAATACTTATACTAGCTATCTGTAAAATACATTTTTACTTCAAGTGGGTTTTTTCATCATCACAAACTTAAGACATTTAAAATTGTTAATCCAATATATTGAATTTTTAGACCTTTTTTTATACTCATTTATATAGAAATTTACATTTTTACATTTCTGCAGTTTTTTTTTACTCATTTAAGCACTTAGTTCAATAAGACATAACATACACAACTAACAGTAACTTTCGTCTGTAAAACAAAATTTAATGAAATGTAGTGCACAATGATCAAATTACGCTTTTCACAAACTAGAAATAAATAAATTAGGATTGTAATTGTGGCAGAAACTGTTCAAACATTTTCTTCAGCAACACATTGTGAAGCTAACCTTTTCTTCCTGATGGTCTCCACTGAACTGAAAGCAAGATGTGTAGCATCTCTAATTTTCTTACTTTATCACTATTTCCAGTTTCTCCAATTGCATTTTAAAATACTAAAAAAAAAAAAAATACTTTCCCAAAAATCCTAATTTATGATTTCATAACTGCATTCCTTATGACATATTTTGTTAAAGAATTTCAATCAATTTTATTAATGGCTGTAGTACTTTCATACTCTCTGTATAGTTTTGGTTAAAATGCAGTTATTATACAAGGAAATTATGATTAAATAAATATATTCATACAATGTAGAGAATACTGATAGACCTTCAGTACTTTCAAGCCACCTCCAAGAAAAAAAAGGACTTTATTTAGAATTCTAAAACAAAATTTATGAAATTTTTAAGTCCACTAGCAAGTGTGAAGAAGCTACTTTAACTGACATAGTTAAACTCATTGCTGTCAGAACAACTGACTGCAATGGGTGCATAAAGCACTACAAAGTGCTCAAGTTTGCTAAGTAACCACTGTTTTTTATTCTTTATTGGATGCTACTATTCCTTGTTATTTTATACCACTATTGACGTAATCATTTTCTAACAATTATCATTTTTATTAGAAGTGAAAGGTGGGACATTTGATTCACTTTATTTGGCATGGCAAAATAAAAAATAATTTATATACATAATATAAACAAGAAAAAAGTATATCTATATAAAACAAACAAACATTGCACTCTTAAAGCATTTTTTTTCTGTTCACATTCCTATACTAAAGATATTTCTTCTGATGATAGTCTAAGACAAAGGGCTCTTTACTCCAAATACTTTTAACAGTTAAAATGTTAGGTTAAATTTATGAAATTTTACAATAAAAAAACCCCAGAACAAAAAAGTTTGCAATTTTCATGAATATATTATGAATAACAATTATCATTTTCCCAGTGTTCCTCAATTATTCCATTGTTCAGGATAGTTAGAAGCAGATACTTTGGAAAGTTTTATACTAACAGTCAGTGATTAAAATGTTTTCCAGATAAGTGCTTCACCCACAGGTTAATAAGATTAATATCAGAATGAATGAATACTATCCATTACATAAATTCTAAGGGAAAATCATAATTAGTTATTATTTATTCTAATTGTAGTTCATGCTTTTTTAAAATTCTGCCTAAAACTACACAAGGGTTTTTTGCAGTAGTCATCACCACCCACCATTAACTATTTGGGCAACTCTTTTACCAATAAACAGTGAGATTGACCATAACATTATAATGTCCTTATAGCTGAAAGGACAAACATAATTGATGTAACAGGGATTTGAACCCATGATCCTCAGATAAGTTCTCTAACCACTAGGCCTAGTAGTAGTCTGATGTATAATTAATATATTACAAATAATTTTGCATTTTAATTTAGTACCTTTTTCACACTGGGTGAATGAACTGTTGTGAAAAAAAAAACAAGGAGTGAATGATATTAGAAATGGTTGAGAAGCACTGATCTAGATAACCATTTTTATATTTGAACAATTTTGGAAATTTTTCTTTTGTTTGCCATTTGATATCAAATTTTTGGAATACTTAATCTAGAACTTCTAGAAGAACATTATGTAAAACATTTTGTGTGCCATGTTTCACTTGAAAAAATATTTTCAATATAGTTTCCTTTTTTTTTTAATAATTAAACATTACAACAAAGTTTTTTCATTTACCTTTGTACTAATATGCCCTTTATTTCAAAGGGACTACTACTGGCATCAGGCCTTTTAGAGTTTGGGACAATAATCTTTCTTTCAATCATTTTATGGATAAAGCCCAATTTCTTATAAGAAATTCCCTCACAAAATTGAAATTTATTTTTAATTGGTTTCTTTCTCAGACTGACTATTCAGTACATTCAAAGACTGATGAATTGATCAATATTGATATCAACATGAAATTTTAGGAATTGCAAAAAATTAATAATTTATCTACATTATTGAAAAGTATTTTGATATGTAAATGTTTTCAAACTACTTATGAAATAAAGGGCATGGAAAATACTTCAGCAGACATCTGACTATTAGTATTGACATTATATGTAGATTGCACATAGTTGTGCACTTGCAGAGAAACCGTTGCATTATCGAACTACAAAATTCAGGTGATTTGTTAGGTAGATATAGTGCTACTATAAATACAAATTTAATAATAATAATAAATTAATTTCTGTATACCACAGTAGTATTATTCAGTCTAAAGCCTGGTACTGCTAGTAGCTCTAGTAATAGGACTTAGTGCTACCACTACTGTTCTACACGTTTTTAAAATAATAGTACCATTATTAAAATACTACATTATTCTTTAATATTATTTAAAAAACAACTGATATTTAAAGAAAACTTTAACAGAGAACATAAATATTATTGATTTTGTTCTGATCTAAATACAAGCTCGTGATATTGCTAAACTCACCACGTGTCAGTTATTCTTAAAACAAGAAATCAGTGATGGCTGTCTAAATACACAGAATAATGACAACTCAACTTACAGTGATCGCAATTTCGTCATCTTGAAGAATCAGAGCGCTATAAACGCAAGCAAGTTCGTCATTAGATGCCATATTTTATGTTAACGTTATTTAAATCGATGGATGTATTCAGAAATAGTGTAAGTCGTCGGATAGACCTTAGCCCACAAGGAGAACCAAACACTTAACAACCAAACGTTCTTACGAAGAGAGAGGGCGCTCACTTCGATAGCAGATTGTGTGAAAGTTATACCACTCGCCCCCTCTCAGTTTCTTGTCATTTCCTGATTTGTATATTACTGTTATTTGAAACCGTGGGTAGTGTATGACAAATTTACCCTGTAAAAATTCGAAATTACTATCAGAATTTTACCAGAATGCTTGAAAATTTCCAGAATAATTTGCTGATTAAGACAGAATTTGGATTAAATGTTCACAAAAGTATATTATTTGCATCACCGATGAGCAAAATCATACGATCACAAGTTATCCGGTTTGCAATCTCGCTTTGAGTCCAAAATAGCTAAACTGTCATTATTTATTGCAAGGAAAAAATATAGCAGCCAAGCAGAAACGTTTGTTTGTTTGTTTTTTGAATTTCGCAGAAAGCTACTCGAGGGCTATCTGTGTTAGTCGTCCCTAATTTAGCAGTGAGAGAAGGCAGCTAGTCATCACCACTCATAGCCAACTCTTGGGATACTCTTTTACCAACGAATAGTGGGATTGACCGTAACATTATGACGCCCCCACGGCTGAAAGGGCGAGCATGTTTGGTGCGACCAGGATTCGAACCCACGACCCTCGAATAACGAGTAGAACGCCTTAACACACTTGGCTATGCAGGGCCGTTGAAGTTTTGATTTTCTGATTTTTGTGTGTGGTATATGTGATAAAGTTGAGAAAGTTGAATTGAGAGCTTTTCCCTGAGTTTGTCTCTACAATTTCTACATATTTTACTTTAAAATTGATGTAAACTATACCATATATTGAACGCATAGGATTTACATTAAAATCATTTTAACGTGCCTTTCTGTCCACTTGACTAGGAAACACTATGTTAATCATTCTGAATAAAAACCAACCAAGTATATAAATACAGAAGACATGGCAGAGAAATGATAAAAAGACTTGCACTACTCTTGAACAGTAAGTTGCTTCGAGAAATTTCGATGTACTCTCCAGTAAAGGCGTACATAGACATATGTAGTGCATATATAAAACATGTTGCTAATAACACGACGGGAGGTAATATTAGAGTCATGCTATAATTCTAGTGAAAACATACTCGAGTTAAATACGTTTACTATAACTTTAAGTGCGGGTTAACTACGGGAAAAGAAAACAAGTTGTTCCGCCACTGTGGAAAGTAGCACCTTCCCTTACCTCCTGGCCCATATACTGTAGGATGCACTGTTTGGATAACTGAAAATATTTCAATTCACTCTCTAGGTAATGTATCGAATATTATGTTATTTAGAATATTTATCTCTTAATGCCTCCTGTAACTCTAATAGTAAATCGATACTTTTCTTGACACGTTGATCCATTTTTAACATTTTTCTGCTTATTAATTATAACTCACACAAATATTGTAACCATGACCTTTAAATAGGTTAATGATTATTTAAGAATGAGATAATATAGCTACAGGTTTGTAATAAAAAAAGGAAAACAGGGGCAGCAGATACCACGATAGGGTCACTTTAAACAAGGATTAACATGTAATCGAAAGCTTGCATGTAGTAAAACATTTTTTTAGAATACATATAAGCTAATTTTTACATGTTACACAGAAGTACCAAAAATGGTGCTTGCCTGACGAACAGAAATTGAAGCCAATGGTAATCCTTGGTAATACACGAAAATATTTTTCGACAGTACAGTGGTATTAACAACTGGTCGGGATCATCATGTCAAGTTTCAAGTTTTTATAATTACTTTGAAATATATATAATGATGTATCTTTTACAGTTTCTACAGATATAAAGAGTAATACAAGTAATATATTCAGGAGAAAATGTGTCATTTGTTTCTGAATTACTATTACAAAGGTTATTTTGTTCTGGTTTATTTTTGTCTATGAAATAACAAAGAAAGTTATTCCTTAGCCGAATATTTTAATTTTAGGTAAAACTAGTTTGTACTTATCGCTCCAAGAATTGGTCAAAGATAAAGAAAGTTGTGTCAAGTACTGAAGGTTGTTTGTTTGTAATTAACCACAAAGTCACAAAACGAGCTATCTGTGCTCTGCCTACCACGGGTATCGAGACCATGTTTCTTCTGTTGTAAGTCCGTAGACGCCCGGCATGGCCAAGGGTGTTATGGCGTGCGACTCGTAATCAGAGGGTCGCGGGTTCGCATCCCCGTCGCGCCAAACATGCTCGCCCTTTCAGTCGTGGGGGTGTTATGATGTGACGGTCAATCCCACTATTCGTTGGTAAAAGAGTAGCCCAAGAGTTGGCGGTGGGTGGTGATGACTAGCTGTCTTCCCTCTAGTCTTACACTGCTAAATTAGGGACGACTAGCACAGATAGCCATCGAGTAGCTTTGTGCGAAATTCAAAAACAAAACAAACAAACAAGTCCGTAGACATACTGCTATTCCACCAGGGGGCTTACACCAAATAAAGTGTAATATTTACTAACTGTTATGAAAGAAAAACAAACAAGCAAGACACATTGTGTGATTTTTCCAACTGTTAATGAAGGGCAATGACAATTTCAATATTCACTTCTTCTATAGTGAGACGTAACCATTTTGAGTAATTGACGCTAAACTAATTTCAGCGCCGGCGAATGAAAATGTATCTCAGAACGTCTGGTATGGGTATTAACACTGTTATTGATAAGGAGGGAACAACGTAGGTTAACCTGAAAATGACCTAAAAAGGTCGAAACGTTGTTCTCTCCTTATCAATAAAAGTGTTAACACCCATACCAGCCGTTCTGAAATACATTTTTATTTCAAGTGGGTTTCTCGTCATCAAGAAACAAACGGCGAATACCATTCATTTGTTAGTAACTTATCACCAGCAGATGGCGATGTAGCAAGGAAGGGGTAACCAGTGAGCTGTTCAGCTCAATAATTTTAAGTAGGTTAAAGTGTTGTAGTAGTCGCTGTAACAGGAGTAGTGTGTTATTACAGCTCTGTTCGTCGTTAATGAACAACGTGTATGTGACGGGAGGTAATATTAAGGTCATCGTGTGATTCTAGTGAAGTGAAACTCGAGTTAAATAATATTACTAAAACTCTAATCGTGGCCTGATTATGGGGAAAGAAAAGAAGTTGTTGCAAATGAAGCTACGACACTGTGGTAAGTGGCACCTTCCCTTGGCTTCCGGCCCGTACACTGTAGGGTGTACTGATATAATGACCGGCTATTCTAAAACCGGGGTGTTTATGAGACTTTTCTATCCAGCTGCACACATGGGTATACTGGTAAGTCTATTATACATTGCATATATTTCCATCTCGTGTAATTTCTAATAATACGTTATTAACCTAAACTTGTAAATACCACCCTGTTTTGACATACTTAAATACTTACTCCAGAATGCTTTCACTTTACAACTTGTTTCATACTGCTTACATTGCTACTGTTAGTACTGATTCTAAACAGAAATTATATAATTCTTATTACTGGATGAATTATGATTTGATGGTGAGCTGGGTGTAATATTAAGTGTTATCTAGTTATTTCGAATTATATAACTCAACCGTGTGTGTGTGTGTGTGTATATATATATATATATATATATATATATATACGGTTGAATTACCACAAGACAGGAATAATTCCGTTTAAAGCGAATGTGATATCTCTGTCTAAAGTACAGATTGATATTTTGACGAAGCATGTTTTTGTTTCCTCACGTATATGTGATATGATGATTGGTACATTTTTATAAAACAAATACAGATTACATGTAATAAGATAATGCAATAGTTTGTACTTCAATTTAAGATAACAACAATTAAATACATCACAATAAACCTTTATATTTAAAGGTACAAAACGCTTAACGTAAAACAGAACTACACGTTTTGACCTTGAGAACGCAGTTTTAGATGCAAAAACGTGGTTGTAATAAAACCTGATGGCCTGTAGGTCGGAAAATGTAGCGTTGTCTTTAATAAAATTAAGGGTACGTTTTGGTCTTTCACATACAAGTTTTTAGTGTGACTTTAAATATTGTTGATTTTTAAATTATAATAACTACAAGTCCAAACAATATTCTCTTTCGAACTTTTGAATACATTTTGTAATTTTTTTTTTTTAAAGGTGGTTGTTTATTTGAGTTTAATATACGAAACTCATATGTTTAACGAATAATATTTAACGTCTGGGTGTATATGTTACACTGTTCCTCTTGAATTATTTGGTAAATAAAATGCGAAGTCCAGCTCACGTAACGATAACGAATTACTTTTTCTTTTTTTTTCACTGACACGTACTGTAGGCTACGTTCACTGGTAGACCTAACTTCCTAAACAATTTTTCAATAGAAATTATGAAACCAATGTGTCAAATCACAAATAAGCTTACTTGCAGGATTTCCTTGCACTGACTAGATTAATAACTCCATTACTGAAAACAAGCGCAATAACTTTCACTGTTTAGCTTATTAACTCTCATTGAACATAATTAATTAACTCAGTACTTCACTGAATAATTAACTCATTCTGGCATTCATATCTTATTTCTCGCTTTCTACGTACTCGCCTTCAATGACTCAGCAGTACGTCTGACGTGGAAAATTAGGTTTTGATACCCATGGCGGGCAAGGCGCAGATAGTCCATTGTGTAGCTTTGTGCTTAATAACAAATAAACCGGAGTTGTAAAACATTCGTCACACGTCATGATCAAGAATTACGTACAGTTACATGTATATTGTATAGTATTAAAACGTATTGTATACTTAATTTCTTGATTATCCAGTATTGGTTTGTTCTGTGTACATAAGAAAATATTATTTTAGAATAGCAGCAAATTGTAGACTTGCGAAATAACTTCTTTTTCATTACAGACGATCCCTGAAACAACGCACGACTAGTAGGCCTAATTATTATGCTTTTTTGGCCATAGTACTAGAGCACTTCTATTTCAGCAAACGATATATAAAAAACTTAAATCACTTCGATGTTTGTTTATAGCTAAGCACAAAGCTACACAACGGGCTATCTATGTTTTGCCCACAACAGGTATGGAAACCCGGTTTATTGCATTATAAGTCCGCAGACGTACCGCTGTGCTATTGGGGTACCAAAGTTACTTTGAGCAATGCTTCTCAACCGGGGTTCCTCGAAATACATCCAGGGGTTTCGTGGAATGGAAGAATTCCGCATATCCTAATGCATAAATACAGTACTGTGCAGAAGTGTCAGAAGAAGAGGATATTTTGTCATTCTTTTCATTTTATGGAACTAATTCTTTCATGTCATTAGGTAATGTAAATTTCAACACAATGGTAATACTTTACTGCTACATGTTGACAACTGAATGAACCAGGGTGAGAATACTTATTATTATTTAGAATTCCTATATATTTATACCAAGAACATGTCATAAGAATTCTGCTTGAATGAACATACTGATCAAACCTGGGGTCTGAAATAGCTGTCATGGTATCCCATGCAGTGTCTTAACTGTACAGAAAGAAGCCAGCAAGAACCTGACATATAGTACCAGTATATGCTAGAAGAAATCGATTTAATAGTACTTTACAATAATAAACCTTGATTTAAAAAAAACAACAAAAAAACGGTGTCTACGCTATATATATACACACTGCTAGCCAAAATTTTAAGGCCAACGACATAAAGAAAAAATATGCATTTTGCGTTGTTAGACTCAACCACTTATTTGAGTAGAGCTTCGAAAGATGAAAATAAGAAAACGGAAAACAAAAATAAAAAACTTTTTTAGCATTTAATAGAGAAAATGTGAACATTATGAAATTAGCCTAAATACTAGCTGGTCAAAAGTTTAAGACCATACCAAAAAGAAGTCCTAAACAAGGTAGAAATGCCCAACAAGAGGTCTCAGTAGTGAATTGCATGGCCGACATTGAGAATAACTTCAAACATTCGCTGTGGCATGGTCGACATAAGCGTTTGCAGAAGGCTGGCTGGAATGTTATTCCAAGTGGTGAAGATGGCTTCACGAAATCATGCACTGTTTGGAATTGACGTCAATTTCTATAGATTTCACTTGCCATCCACCCCAAACATTTTCAGTGGAGTTCAGTTTGGGCGAATACGCTGGATGATCCAAAAGAATCACGTTATTTGCCATGAAAAAGTCCTTTGTCCTGCGGACATTGTGGATTGTAGTATTGTCCTGCTTTAAGATCCAGTCATTTCTACACAAGCGAGAGCCTTCAGTCAATAAGGATGCTCTTTCCAACATGCCAATGTAGCCAGCTGCTGTTTGACGCCCCTGTATAACCTGAAGCTCCATTGTTCCATGGAAGGAGAAACCACCTTAGATCATAATGGAACCTCTTCCACTGTGTCGTGTAGAAAATGTCTTCAGTGGGATATCCTTATTGTGCCATTAACGTTAGAAGCCATCTGGACCATCCAGGTTAATTTTTTTCTCATCATAGGACAAAACGTTCATCCACTTTTCTACGTCCCATGTTTGGTGCTTCTCAGCAATGTTTAACTGAGCTGTTTCGCGGTGTAGAAGGAGGCATGGTCTTTGAAGACGTTTACGGTTTCTAAAGCCTTTCTCTAGTATATGTGGTCTTATTGTTCTTGAGCTGCATTCTGCGTCGATAAGGACCTTAATCTGGTTCGACGATGGGCTGGTGTCTTGTCGGACAACCTGTCGAATCCTCCTGCTCAACGCCAGCGAAATTTTCTTGGGCCGACCACTCTAAATTCTCGTTTGGTATCCCTCAGGGTCTTTTAAAAAAATTGCAACAACAGTTTTACTACGCCCAATCTCGCCAGTGATAGCATGTTGAGAGAGACTTTGTTTTGCAGCTCGACAATTCTACCACGTTCAAACTTTGTCAACTTTCTCGCCTTTGCCATGTTTTTACTCAATGTAACACAGGAAATGTCAGTGGGAGATGTTGACAACGCTAATGCTTGAACACAAATGACTAAATTTCTTTACGTGCTTACCGATTAACGCTTCGTTTCAGTATGGTCTTAAACTTTTGACCATTTAGTATTTAGGCTAATTTCACAGTGTTCACATTTTCTTCATTAATGCTGAAAAGTTTATTTTTATTTTCCCTTTCCTTTTTTTCATCTTTCGAAGCTCTACTCAAATAAGTGGTTGAATCTAACAACGCAAAATGCATATTTTTCTTTATGTTCATTGGCCTTAAGATTTTGGCCAACAGTATATAATTATTAAGTTTTGTTGTCATGCTATGGTCCAAACATTTTATAGAATTGCCATTAGAGCAAAATGTTCGCATGATAGCTTTACTTGAAACGCTTCCCAAATGGTGTCAAGTATACCCATAGATCGTAAGACCCCTCGGTGTGGATTCCTGTACGTGGTGAGGGGACCTCCCAGGGAAGGTTCTGTTCTGTCTGGATACCTTCTCTGGGATCTAAACATCCACCCACGTGTTTGCCGTGCGTGGCGACCCGTGAAGGGGAGGAGAGGATCCTGGTGGTTGAGGGGTCCAACCCCAACACACCACTTTGGCCTTGAATTCCTGTAGACGGGCGGCCTTTGGGTGGCCCCCCTTGGGTCAATCGGCTGGTCCACTTGGGCTAGAGTCAACCAAGTACCAGTGTTGGAAGTTCTCAACGGGTGTTGTGGGCATTGTGCCTGATGCTGGTGTTTGGGCATAGTGCTCACAAAACCCTGGCGTTGCTGCATTGTCCTTGCATGACATTGTAGTGCGTCCCCTAGTATTGCTCCATGGTGGGTGGGGTCAGTGGGTACCGAAATTTTTTTTTCCTATGAATCCTCCTTCAAAAAATTTAAATAAAATAGTGAAAAAACAGTCAATAGGTAAGCGACCACGTCTTGAAGACTCTGAGCAGCAATCTTCAACATTTGTAACACACGTACCACATTTTCTTATATTACATTCTCTTTCAGAAAAGCCTTTAGGGCATTTGTCACCCTTTCTTATTCAGAAGGGACTAGAGGGTCTTGCTGGCTCTCCAAAGTCAGTAAAGAAGCTTCGATCTGGAGACATTAGTTGAAACATCCACAACCCACCACAGTGAACTCCTTTTGAATTCAACGGCAATTGGAAATATACCTATTGAGGTTACCCCTCATGCTATCATGAATTCTTCACGAGGAGTTATTGTTGAGAGGGATTTGAAGAACGTCCCCGAGTCAGAGATTCTCGCTGGTCTCTCCTTCCAAGGAGTTTCTGCAGTGAGGCGCATCTCCACTCGCAAAGATGGAGTTACACTGCCAACAAATACCCTCGTTTTGACATTTACATCATCACGTGCACCTGCCACCATCAAGGCAGGTTATCTAATTTGCAGGGTACGGCCATACATTCCAATCCGTCTCCGATGTTTCCAATGTCAGAGGTTCGGCCACTCGAAAACATCGTGTCGTGGTTCCCTGACATGTGCTCGTTGTGGTGGCAAGGACCACGATGCCTATGAATGTGACATGGACCCACATTGCGTCAACTGCAACGGTTCTCACCCTTCCTACTTTCGTTCTTGCCCAAAATGGTTGGAGGAAAAAGAGGTGCAGCGTTTGGAAACGATACATAACATATGATGCTGCACTTCATTCCACAACTACAGTGGAAGTGCAGACAGATCTCTCTGTGCCTCCAAGAGAATCGTTCTCAAAACAAATGAAAAGCCTTTTGACCTCCATGGTTAAAAAGGTTGATGAATCGACTTTCACACCCATCTCTGTTCCTCCCATACATTCCAACAAACCTCAAGATCCACATCCTTCAGTTTCAAATGCAGGCATTTCTTCTGATACATCTTTTTCTCCCACCCCAAGAGGCAAAACAATCATTCGTTCGCGTCCTCAGTCACTGGAATCCCCTTCCAATAACAAAGACCTGCCCAATCGACCCAGGGCAGGATCCATGGAGGTTGATATACCTTTTCCGACTAAGGACAGTAAGGAAAAAAAGACGTGATCGTGAACAGAAGGGTTCTCCAGCCACTTCGCCTACCCGTCATTAAAAATGGACACCTTGATACAATGGAACTGTCGAGGTTTACGCTCTAATCTGAATGATATCAAAATACTGATTGCTTCCTACCATCCTGTATGTCTTTCCTTACAAGAAACATTTCTAAAACCTGCTGATACAATCACCATTCGGCAGTATTCTCTGTACAGAAATGACAGGCTGTGTGATGGACGAGACATGGAGAGGTGGCACTATTGGTTGATCAGTATGTGCCTACCCTGTTTTTGTCACTCACCACACCCTTGGAGGCCGTAGCCATCCGTGTTTCCTTGGGTCATACCATCACTGTTTGTTCTCTTTACCTGTCCTCTGGTGAGACATATGATCAATCAGACCTTCATGCTCTCGTTGAACAGTTGCCGTCTCCCTTTCTACTCCTGGGGGACTTTAATGGACATCATCCCCTCTGGGGAAGTGCTGTTATTGATGGGAGGGGTCGCTCTGTGGAGCGTATGCTCTCTGACCACAATCTTTTTCTTTTCAATACTGGTCCTTCCACTTATTTTCATGCACCTAGTCAGTCCTTTACCGCTATTGATCTTTCAGTTTTCTCCCCTTCATTTATTTTTCCATTTTTCATGGAGGGTTGACAGTACTCCACTAGGCAGTGATCATTTTCCTATACTTTTGAGAGAGACTGGCCGTGGTCGATGCCACCCTACCCGCGTGCCCGGTGGAAGCTGGATCAGGCAGACTGGTCCACTTTCACTGCTCTCGCAGAACTTGATCCTGCCATCGGGAATCAGCCATCAACAGACGATTGTGTGGCAGCGGTAACTGGCTGTATTATACAAGCAGCTGCTCAGTATATTCCTAAAACATCGACAAGTTTTCCACAATATCCTCGTCCATGGTGGAATCCTGCTTGCCACTTAGCACGGAAGGCTCAAAAACGGGCCTGGGATACATTTCGTAGATATCCCACACTTTCAAACCACGTCGCACTCCAACGGGCCCATGCACATGCTCGGTGGGTAAGACGTCAAAGCCAGAAGGAATCTTGAATTAAGTTCACAACTAGCATATCTTCTGCCACCAGTTCCAAGGTCATATGGGACAGGGTTCGAAAGGTCAGTGGGCACTACAATTCTGCCCCCTCTCGATCTTACTCTCTGATGGTCAGGAGGTGGCTGATGTCCGGAGGATCGCTGATACTCTAGGTGAATGCTTTTGCCAGGTATCTAGCACTTCTGCTTGTTCCTCCACCTTCTTGACCATCAAGACTCGGGCAGAGCGTTCACCTCTTTCCTTTCGATCTGACTGTCTCTTTAACTATAATTGTCCCTTTACACTGGTGGAACTGAAAATGGCTCTTCACCAGTCTGGCAGTACATCTGTTAGACCTGATGATGTACACTATGACATGCTGCACCATCTATCTCCTGCTTCTCTTGATATCCTTTTAATTGTCTTTAACCGGATTTGGTAGGAGAATGTTTTTCCTGATGCCTGGCACCAGGCTATTATTTTACCTTTCTCTAAGCCAGAGAAAGATCCCAAGATTCCTTCAAACTACCGTCCAATTGCTTTGACGAGCTGTCTCTGTAAGACCTTAGAAAGGATGATTAATGCTCGTCTTGTTTGGTTCCTCGAATCAAACAACCTCCTCTCGCCTACCCAGTGTGGGTTCCGACGACAGCACTCCACCACAGACCACCAAATTCGACTTGAAACATCAATCAGAGAAGCCTTTCTCAAACGCCCAACATCTTGTGTCAATATTCTTTGACATTGAGAAGGCTTATGACACAACATGGAGGTATGGCGTTTTGCGAGACCTCCATACATATGGGTTACGTGGCCATTTACCCATGTTTATTAAAAAAATTTTAATGGACAGGAGATTCCAAGTTCATGTGGGTTCGACACTTTCCCGTTCTTTTGTACAGGAACTTGGAGTCCCTCAGGGCTGTGTTTTGAGTGTCACACTTTTCAGTGTAAAGATAAATGCCATCACTGAACAACTCCCTCTCACTATTGCGAATGGGCTGTATGTCGACGACTTTCACATCTGATGTCATTCGTCGAACATGAGATATTGAGCGGCAACTACAAACTGCCCTCAATCGTGTACTGAAGTGGACTAAGGCGAACGGCTTTAATTTCTCTTTTTCTAAAATCGTTTGCATGCACTTTTGCCGCCAACGGAGTATTCACCCTGATCCTGAACTTCATATCGATGAAGTTTCGCTGCCAGTGGTCCCTGAGACCAAGTTCTTGGGGCTTATCTTTGACCGTAAGCTGACTTTTATACCATACTTAAAGCAGCTTTGGGTCAAATGCACAAGAGTACTGAACATCCTCCATGTCCTCTCTACTACCAGTTGGGGAGCAGATCGATGTTCTATGTTAAAGGTATATCGTGCTCTTATTCTATCAAAACTCGACTAAGGATCAATGGTCCATGGCTCTGCCAGACCCTCGGCCTTAAAGATGCTGGATCCCGTTCATCACCAAGGACTTCGACTCTGCACTGGGGCTTTCCGCACATCTCCAATTCAAAGTTTATACGTTGAATCTCATGAACCTTCTCTGCACCTTCGCCGTTTGCAACTATCTTTACTATATTTTTCGAAACTTCGTTCCTTGCCAAAGCATCCCACCTGGGGATGTGTTTTCCTTCCTCAGTGGGCCATACTTTTTCAGAACAGACTATCTGCCATTGCTCCGTTTGGCCTTCGCATCCAGGCGCAATTGGATGAATTGGGTTTGTCCTGGGATAACATTGCAGATTCCACAGATCAGCCCATCCCACCATGGCTTATTACAGCCCCCAAATGTGACCTTTCTTTCAGTCATCTGAAAAAGGCAGATACTCCAGATTGGAAGTACCGTCTTTTATTTAATGAACATCTTTCAAACGATCATTCCGTTCCCATTTATACAGATGGTTCCAAATCAGATGATTCAGTGGGCTCTGCTATGGTTTGCTGCGGTTCGGTGGTTGCGCACAGAATCCCCTCTACAGCTTCTGTGTTCACTGCTGAACTGTATGCCATATCTCTTGCCCTGGATCATATTGAAGCTCAGCAGTACTCCAACTGCACTATTTATACTGTCTCGCTTAGTTCTATACTGGCCCTGGAATCGCTACACGTTGGCTCACACCCTGTTCTCACTGATATTCAAAACCAACTGGCCCATTTCTCATTAACTGCTACTTCTATCCAGTTTTTCTGGATACCAGGCCATGTTGGTATTCACGGGAACGAGCTTGCAGACACAGCAGCTAAATCTATCTGCTCCGGCACTATCACCACTGTGCCTATTCCGTACATGGACTATGGTCTTGTATTCAAGGCTCGGCTCCGTGCCAGCTGGCAGTCCACTTGGAGTGAGCAACGCGACAACAAGCTTTTTCACATAAAACCCTTTATTGGGCTTTGGCCATCTAGCTTCCGTAAGCTAGATCAAATCACTGTCAGCCACATTTTACTTTCTTGTCATCTTTACGATTCTCAACGACGGCACTTTTTTCCCAGGGCTTATCTGTAACATTGGATAGTGTTATTTGTGATGGTGACACTGTCCACCTTGATAAAGTTTTTAGTTTTTTAATGGCCATTAATCTTTTAAATCTCATTTAAGTGTTGAATATTTATTCATTACACCTTTTTAATTGTGGTTCGCTTTTTACAGTTTCATTCTCTCTAGTTCAATTTGACATTGACAAATGGCCAGAACATTAAATAACTCGACACCAGGACTGGAAAGGCCAACTGTAACATTGCCTTGTTAGTCATCCTGGCGAGTTGTTATTACACTTTTGCTGCATGTCCTTTAACACTTTTATCACTTTATCTTTTAGTACTGGCCGTAATGACACATAACCCGGAACCAGGACTGGAAAAACCAACTTCAGGTGACTGACGGTGGTTCTGGTACTTACCTGTTAGTCTTCCTGGCGGGTTATGATCATTACCATTCTGCTACAGGAAGTCCTTTACAACTTTGTAGACTGAATCTCAACATTGGTTTTACGCCATTTTCTGTTTTAATTCCTGTTTTGTTTTTACCTTCATTTGCTTTTACAAATTTTACTCCATTTACTTGACTTTTACCTTTTTCCTGGACATTTGGCTACTCATTATTTCAATTTTGCTATGTGTCTTTTAAAACTTCTATTATTTTACATTTTGATAATGGCTGCTATGACACATAACCCGGAACCAGGACTGGAAAGGCTAACTTCAGGTGACTGACGGTGGTTCTTGAACTTACCTGTTAGTCTTCCTGGCGGGTTATGCTCATTACCATTTTGCTAGAGTAAGTACTTTACAACTTCTCTTACTCTGCTTTCTCTCTTAACATTGTAGACTAGGTGTCAACATTGGTTTTATGCTTTTTCTGTTTTTCAATGATGTTTTGTTTTACCTTCATTTCCTTTTATGTATTTTACTACATTTACTTTATTTTTACCTTTTTACCGGACGTTTGGCGCAGGTAGCCTAGTTGCTTTGTGCCATAAAACACTAAATCAATCAAACAATCAAGATCGTAAGATCAAGACATGTAAATTTAAAAATAGGAAAGGACGAGACAGGACATCTAAACTCAATGATACTAATGTTAAGTATTTTTATGTATCTTCGGGGAGAGAAGGAAGACTCACTCTTGTCAAGCATAAGATAAACGACCATGTACCGAATGACAGAAAAGTGCCCAGATCTCCAGTATTAAGACTCAATGAGAACAGAATATTTGGTTGTGTAGCAGTTAGAAAACTTTACTTCTATCTCCAAATACTGTCAAGAGACAAGAATTAGTTTAAAAGTAAAAAAACAAAACAAAACTACACTTTTCATGATTGGAAAAGGGTGTTATGGACGGATGAGTTCAAGTTTGAAATATTTAGTTCAAAAGTACATTGTACGTTCGGCATAAGAAAGCTAAAAGATACTTACCTAAATGCATATAATTTACCACGAAGCATAGAGAAGGCAGTGTCATGGTTTGCGGGTGTTTTTCTGTTGAGGTGACTGGAGATATTTGCAAGGATAGATGGAATAATGGATCAACGCAAGTACCATCAGATACTGACTCATCATGGCATATTCAGTGGTTTGTGTATTATCAGTAAAAGTTTCTATTACCAAGAAGATAATTACCTCAAACACTTATTCAACCTATGTAGAAACTAATTAGCTAAAAAAGAAGCTTCTGGAATTAGTGAAATGGTACAATGAACCCCACAAAGTCTGATCTCGACACATTTGAGCAGATTTGGAATTCGATAGACCAAACATTTGACAAATCAAAAGTTACTTCCAAAGACATTGTATGGGAGTGTATTAGAGACATTTAGAGTAAAATCCCAAAAGACGCTTTGATTAAATATGTTGCAATAAAGCCTAAAAGACTGTCTACTGTTATTAAAGCAAGATGTTGACAAAAAATATTAACTGTTTGCTGAACTCAAACACTTCCACTGAGTCTCTGTTGTACAAAATATGAATATTAATAAAATGTTTCTTCTGTGATTTACCTTCTGTTTTTTAGAAAGTAGCCTGAAGTCTAATTTTTTACTTTCTATCAATACTTTTGCACAGTACTGTACATACTAATTACATAATTGTCATCGACTACATTTTAATTAGCGTAGCGGGTTTCATAATGACGAGAAACCCACTTGAAGTAAGAAATGTATCTCAAGACGGCGGGTTTGGGTATTAAAACTTTTATTAAAATAAAGTAGAGAATTGCGTTTTGACCTTCTCAGGTCATCTTCAGGTAAACAAAGAAGTTAACAAATCACTGCATTACTTTAATTAAATTAGTGAGCGAGACTATATAGCTGAGTTACGTAAACCTTAAAGCGTAAAAGATCACGCTTTTCGTTACAATTTTATATTTAGTTCAGAGAATACACGACTTTAGAAAACTATCTATATGGATTTAGTTAAAAACCCGTATAATTGCGCTGACGTTTTGTTTCACTGCGTAGACGTTTCGCTATGTTTTTTATTTGAAGAATTAAGTTGTTCCAAAGTCGTCCACACGAAATGTTCCTGTTGACACCAACCTTGACACATTTATGCAACATCAACCTCGACTCAAAGAAAAACCCGTTCACATAACAAATTGATGCAGAAGATAATTTAGTAATATTGTATATAATTTTGGTGTACATGGTTAATTTATAGTATCACGTAACATCTTATTGCGGGAGATTATTTAGTAGTATGACATAACATCTTGTTGTTGGAGATTATTTAGTAGTGTCACGTAACATCTTGAGGCAGGAGATTATTTAGTAGTATCACATAACATCTTGATTGTAGGAGATTATTTAGCAGTATCATATAACATATTGATGCAGGAGATTATTTAGTAGTATCACATAACATTGATGCAGGAGATTATTTAGTAGTATCACATAACATTGATGCAGGAGATTATTTAGTAGTATCACATAACATATTAATGCAGGAGATTATTTAGCAGTATCACATAACATATTGATGCAGGAGATTATTTAGCAGTATCACATAACATCTTGATGCAGGAGATTATATAGCAGTATCACATAACTTCTTGATGCAGGAGATTATATAGCAGTATCACATAACTTCTTGATTGTAGGAGATTATTTAGTAGTATCACATAACATATTGATACGGTAGATTATTTAGCAGTATTACATAACATATTGATACGGTAGATTATTTAGCAGTATCACATAACATATTGATGCAGGAGATTATTTAATAGTATCACACATATCTTAATGCGTGAATTTAATTTCATTACATAACTTGCCTTTTTGTATTTCTTTTAATTTTAGTTGTAAGTTAGTTTTTACTTCATGTCTTACTGACTTGTATTTTTTAAGTTAAACAATTTTAAGCAAACTAATCCACTTGTGTGAACATATTTACCATAATGCGCTTACTCTCTACATTTTTGTCTTTTAACCGGAGACATTCGATTTACAAACAATATTTTCTCTACAACTTTTACGCTTGGTCATATTTACCATTTCTTATTTGAAATACATACTTATATCTTTGATAAAAGATTTTGAAGGAACGTTGTATCAATAAAACTTACAATTTTGTTAAACGCTTAAGTTTAACTTCTGATACTAGAGCATAAAAGTAACATTGTGTAAGCGTGCATGTTGATTAATTGCAAATAAAATAACCCGTGTAACTAAAACATGCACGAATGTAAGGCTCTTAATTACATTTTAAACTAATAATTACCAGGAAATTCTTTAAGTTTTATCGTACTTTTCATACATTGACAGTCAAAATATTTTAATTTAAACGCGTTATATCTGTTCTGGTTATAGAAACAGGGAAATGAGGATGAAATGCATCATTTATTAGGCATACATGGCGGTTAATTTATTTTAAAAAGTATTGTTTGTTTTACTTTGTTTTAAACTCTGGAAGTGTACGACTCATTTGTGTTCTTAAAGTATGAAGTTTTTACACACATACATGCTGCTTGCTTAAAACCTAGTTCCTTTAATGTATTCAACGTCCTTTTGTATATTTCGTCATGTAAATATTTACAGAATTGTAAGTTCAGACTGAGTAAATGTACAAGCCTTTTATTACGGGTTTGATTCTTATACACAAACTGTCAGTTTTCCACATGTTCTCTTCTTAATCAGATATGTTAGCTCACAATTTGCTTTTCATTTCTTTTAAAGTAACCGCATTACGTGAAATAATAGCTTTAAATAGCATTAGATCATTGCATACACAAATTATTTAGAATATCTGTTTTAGGTAACTGATCAGATACTTGTAAAATAAACGGTAATTATTAAAATACCACATTCCAATTTATATTTTAAGTCACTTGTCCAAAGGAACAAACTTCTCACCAAAACTAAACATAGAATTGTTTATTAAAGAACGTTTGGTCTTTCTCTGGAGAGTTTCAAAGCTATACTGAATTCCTATATCATATCAAATTATCACTGCTTTAATTTCTCTCTTTAAATATACGGTGGCTCAGGACACATGATTTTTACAATCACTCCAGGAAAGTCTTGATTTGACGACTGAAGTGACGAAAAGCATAGGATTTTTAATGCACTCCCAAAGTGTTTTGATTTCCCTTAAGGCAGGAGGTTTAAGACGTAATCATTTGTAGTATGAGATCTTTATAACCACCCTGTATGGATAAGTGTATTCTCAGTTGAGCTTGATATTATTAAAAAAATATATAAAGTTAATGAATTCTTGGAAACATCGCAGTAGATACTTTTCTGATAATTGTTTCTTTTTTTTTTTTAAATAGACTTTTTGAGCTTTAATGTAAATTAATGTTACCGAAAGGTTTAAATGCTGTGTCTTTGTGAAAGTTTGTCGAGCAGGTAGTGTAGATTACTATAGGGTTATTTACAGGCTGAATTTCATCCAACATACATGGTGATCGTGGTAGTACACTACACACCAATTAATTTATATAAATTTATGTTAAGACTATATTGCAGGAACTGTAAAATACCTAGTATTAATTATAGGGCAGGTTTAAGAATCACCAGGTGGGGGAAACTACAAGTTTTTGTTTATATTAGCATACTGTTCAGTGAACATCCTGGCGTATAATTGTTACCAATGTTTAAGATACGTGTATTATCTGTCACATTGAAAATTAACTACGGAATTAATCTGTCTGATTTCTTTTGTTATTTATTCCACTCAATGGTGTCAGACAAAGAAAAACATAAAATTATAATAATAATGATTTGTACTTGATCGTATCAATGAGGTTCATGAAAAATAATGTTCGAATGAATTTTCTAATCGTGGTAACTTGTTAAGTTTGTGTAGCTCAAGCAATTCAAATAAAACAGTTTACAGCATTCAAATTACGGACAGTTAAGAATTAAGATATATTCTGTCTGGGTTTGTTATCATTTTGTTAGGCCTTATTACTGTTATATTCCTAGAAGGAATTAAATCTTCAATCGGTAAGATCACACCACTTGAAAATTAAATCAACCTCTGTATCAATTGAAAGTGAGTGGTTTTTACAAAAGTAAGTTTAAAATTTTGAACAAAACTGAAATTTAGGACATCTTGATATTATTACTACGAGGCAAATTAGCGCTACGGTTGAATGCATCTCAGAACTCTGAAGATGACCTAGAAATGTCGAAACGTTGTTCTTTACTTATCAAGAAAAGTGTTAATACCCATACAAGTTGTTCTGAGATACACTTTTTATTGCAAGTAGGTTTCTCGTCATGAAGAGCTACGGTTCAAAGTATTCTAAGTGTACATTACCTAATGAAAATAAATATACTACTGTTTCACTAAAAATGCAAGAAAAAAAGAAAATAAAACTGCAACATAACATTATATTAGGTTATCTAATTGAACTGTAAACTTCACACTGGATCAAGATAGCACTAGAAATCGTTTATCTGCATGGCACAAGTTATCGCTTATTATATGTTACTATAAATTTTATACAACAAAACATTTTCTCTTGTTTACTACTGTTTTCTAGTGGCACAGCGGAATATCTGCGGACTACTACGCTATAAACTGGGTTTCGATACCCATGGGGCAGAACACAAATAGTCCATTGTGTAGCTTTGGGCTTAACTTCAAACTAGTACTTTTTTTTTTCTGCCGGTTTTGTAACTTCAGAGGTCACTGTTTAGAATGTCATTTTACAGCTAATCTGTAATAAACCGAATCAAATACATATTTTTCAAAACTTATCAGCGTAAAATGTGAACCTTTATATTAATTAAACACGTTAAAATATACTCAAATATACTCTTCAAAACAAGAAACGCAAAAGGGATATTTTTGTTATTTTAAAGAGAAATATGTGTAATAACGTTACAAGCTCAGAGTATGTGATGTTACACGTGTTAAGGCACTGATTGTCAGACCAAACTGACAATAAAAGTTGTGCACTTTGAAAACGGAGGAAAACATCGGATTTTTCGCCAAAACGCATGCGTGTCCAATAAATTTGTTTGAGAGATCTGCATGTTCTGCAAGTGCAACATGTGCAAAATCCTTATAAAAGTGACGGGTTCTCGGTTTCCATAGCTCAGTGTTAAGCCACTGACACGCAATACAGTTACGCCAAGACTGACTGAATCACAACGCAACAACGCCATTGGTCGCTTGAAAGCAGGCGAATCTCGATCAGATGTTGCCAGAGCTGTAAATGTCCACTCAAGCACCATCACAAGGCTATGGAATCGTCACCAACAACATGGATCAACTCGTGACCGTCCACGATCTGGCAGACCTCGTGTGACCACGCCCGCACAAGATCGCAACATCCGGTTACGTCACCTTCGGGACAGGACCACAACTGCGACGTCTACTGCCTCAACCATACCAGGGCTGCGTAGGATTTCCGATCAGACCGTACGCAACCGTCTACGAGATTCTTAGGCCCCATGTGCAACCCATCAAGGTGAACGTCGACGACGTTTTTCAACATGACAACGCCCGTTCTCACACAGCCCGACTAATCACTATCTTCTTGAAACACCACAACGTCAAAGTTCTTCCCTGGCCCTCCAGATTATCAGATTTAAACCCCATCGAACATCTTTGGGACGAGTTGGACCGACGTTTGCGACGGCAAACGTCATATGTCAAATGTCGTACAGAACTACCCGGAATAAACTTGTTAACAATTTGTCTCATATTTTGCCTTTTGCGTTTCTTTTTTTGAAGAGTATATAAATTAGATTACGCTTATCAAATATACTTTCCCTTCTTTTTAATTTCGTTGTCATTTTTCCTTTATATGAAAAATATTTTAATTGTAATTTGTCATGTCATTATAGAAAAGCAGTTTACTTCTATAATATTTACCCCCTTCCCTAGTGGCACAGCGGCATGTTTGTTTGTTTGTTTTGAATTTCGCGCAAAGCTACTCGAGGGCTATCTGCGCTAGCCGTCCCTAATTTTGCAGTGTAAGACTAGAGGGAAGGCAGCTAGGCATCACCACCCACCGCCAACTCTTGGGCTACTCTTTTACCAACGAATAGTGGGATTGATCGTAACATTATAACGCCCCATGGCTGAAAGGACGAGCACGTTTGGTGCGACTTTGATTCGAACCCGCGACCCTCGGATTACGAGTCGAACGCCTTAACGCGCTTGGCCATGTCGGACCCACAATGTCATGTCTATGATACTCTTGGTGTGCAAGGCACTGATAGCCTATTGTGTTGCTTTGCGCTTAACTTCAAACAAAATCTATAATATACTCTTCATGAAAAGATACGCAAAAGGCAAAATATGAAACAAATTGTTAACAAGTTTATTCCGGGTAGTTCTGTATGACATGTGTGAAACTTTGCACATTCACTGCTGAACATTCAAAGTCTACAAAGGCGAAGTCCACGCTCACTAGTTGAAGTTTAACGTCACTCAACGTCAATAACGATTATGCCCCCCGTGAGCACCAATAACTGCTTGGCATCTCCTGCCCATGGAAGCGATGAGATGACGAATCACATCCTGTGGAATGGCTGTCCACTCAGCCTGCAAAGCTGCTGCAAGCTGAGGTAGAGTCTGCGGTTGAGGTTGTCGCCGTCGCAGACGTTGGTCCAACTTGTCCCAAAGATGTTCGATGGGGTTTAAATCTGGTGATCTGGAGGGCCAGATAAGAACGTTGATGTTGTGGTGTCTCAAGAAGACAGTGGTGAATCGGGCTGTGTGAGGACGGGCGTTGTCATGTTGAACAACGTTGTTGACGTTCACCATGATGGGTTGCACATGGGGCCTAAGAATCTCGTCGACGTATCGTTGAGCCGTGAGATCCCTCGAATGTGCAAAAGGTCTGTTCTGGCATTGTAGGCGATGGCAGCCCACATCATGACGCTGCCACCACCATATCTGTCAACATCCTGCACACAGTTTGCTGCAAAACGTTCACCTCGGCGACGGTAAACATGGGTCCTTCCATTCTGCCTACGAAGCATAAAACGTGATTCATCGCTGAACCAAACATACCTCCATCGTCGATGATGCCATACCCGATGTGCCCGAGTCCACTGCAGCCGTGCTTAACGATGTTGCTGGGTGAGGATGACGCCTCTGACTGGATGTCGAGGTCGGATTCCTGCATCTCGTAGACGGTTGCGTACTGTATGATCGGAAATCCTACGCAGCTCTTTTATGGTTGAGGCAGAAGACGTCGCAGTGGTGGTCCTATTCCGAATGTAACGTAACCGGATGTAGCGATCTTGTGCGGGCGTGGTCACACGAGGTCTGCCAGATCGTGAACGGTCACGAGTTGATCCATGTTGTTGGTGACGATTCCATAGCCTTGTGATGGTGCTTGGGTGGACATTCACAGCTCTGGCAACATCTGATCGAGATTCGCCTGCTTCCAAGCGACCAATGGCGTTGTTGCGTTGTGCTTCAGTCAGTCTTGGCGTAACTGCATTGCGTGTCGGTGGCTTAACACTGAGCTATGGAAACCGAGAACCCGTCACTTTTATAGGGATTTTGCACATGTCGCACTCGCAGAACATGCAGATCTCTCTAACAAATTTGGGGCCTGGCATGGCCTAGCGCGTAAGGCGTGCGACTCGTAATCCGAGGGTCGCGGGTTCGTGCCCGCGTCGCGCCAAACATGCTCGCCCTTCCAGCCGTGGGGGTGTTATAATGTGACAGTCAGTCCCACTATTCGTTGGTAAAAGAGTGACCCAAGAGTTGGCGGTGGGTGGTGATGACTAGCTGCCTTCCCTCTAGTCTTACACTGCTAAATTAGGGACGGCTAGCACAGATAGCCCACGAGTAGCTTTGTGCGAAATTCCAAAACAAACAAACAAACAAAACAATCAAACAAATTTATTGGACACGCATGTGTTTTGGCGAAAAATCCGATGTTTTCCTCCGTTTTCAAAGTGCACAACTTTTATTGTCAGTTTGGTCTGACAATCAGTGCCTTAACACGTGTAACATCACATACTCTGAGCTTGTAAGGTTATTACACATATTTCTCTTTAAAATAACAAAAATATCTCTTTTGCGTTTCTTGTTTTGAAGAGTATATTATCAATTTGATCCCAAATATACCGTTTACTTACTTTATTTTCCCTTTTGTAATTTCTAGCACAGTTTGTACTGTTGCACAATTTCAACGGACTTCACTAAGCTATAATTACACCTGTTTTCTTACCAGCATCTAAAGTGGCACCAAAAAAGTGTATGAAATATTTTCCCAAATTTACCATTTCTGTATTACATGCTCCCAAGTGGAGAATGCACGAAAATATCGTTCTTTTTTTCTTATAGTGCAGGCCCGGCATGGCCAAGCGCGTAAGGCGTGCGACTCGTAATCCGAGGGTCGCGGGTTCGCGCCCGCGTCGCGCCAAACATGCTCACCCTCCCAGCCGTGGGGGCGTTATAATGTTACGGTCAATCCCACTATTCGTTGGTAAAATAGTAGCCCAAAAGTTGGCGGTGGGTGGTGATGACTAGCTGCCTTCCCTCTAGTCTTACACTGCAAAATTAGGGACGGCAAGCACAGATAGTCCTCGAGTAGCTTTGTGCGAAATTCAAAAACGACAAAAAAATTCTAATAGTGTGCTCACAACTAGAAAGTGCGGAGCAAGTTTCTGTGGAATTGAACACAACCATGAACCCTCAGAGTCACAGCTCGGGCACACGAACCATTATCTGCATCTTATTACATAAATATATTTGAAAATCTATGTTATATGGCACTAACTGGTACTCAAGAATGTCAGTAACCTTCTGTAAACATAAATAAGAATAATAAAACAAACAAGGAAAAATAATATCTCTTAAAACAACACTGGAAATAGTTTGTCCTAAAAACGAAAAATTTACCATTGCTGATATAACATGCGGTAAAGGGGAAATACTGGAAAATGATTTTCATGTGAAATGTGACCTTATTAAATCATTGCCTAGGGCTTAACGTCTAAGGCGCTGTTGATGCTCTATTTTTCTTTTTAAGTAATTTTGTCAACACTTTTACGCCGAAATAAAAATGTTAATTTGCAATAACGCTTGGCTTTATGTTCCCTCTGGTGATTACAAGGAAAAAAAAAAAAAATACTTTTTGATGTTGTTTGATAAAAAAAAAATATATAGAAACCAGAATATTCACAGAAGTCTGAAGTGTTATTAAATTTTTTTTTTAATTTCGCTCAAAGTTACACGAGGGATATTTGCGATAGCCGTTCCTAATTTAGCAGTGATAAACTAGAGGGTAGGTAGGCAGCTAGCATGCTTGGTGTGACGGGGATTAAAATTCGCGATTCTTGCATTAAGAATCGAACGCCCTATCCTGGCCTTGTTGGGCCAACTGAAGTGTTGCTTGTAACTATTAAAAGTAAGATTGTTTATAAATATTATTTAATTCCTGGCGTTTGTATAGTATTTAACTGGCCGGACTGAGAATACGAAGGTTCGCGGTTTATGTCTTTGTTTAAAAATTACGACCTACATATTGAATGTGGGAGCGCATTATAATGACAACTGTCAAACACCATTTTTTCGATTATAGTACCTCAAGAGTTGACGGTGTGCGCTGTTATGTAGCTACCTCCTCCGTAGTTCATCAGTTTAAAAGTAAGGATAAAATTGAACTCAGATAGCTTTGCACGAATATCCAAAGTAAAGAATGATTCATAACCCTGTTTAACATCATCTCTGGCGTTACCTGATCCATAGTTGTGTGTTAAACTTCTTACTTCCTAAAGATTCTTGCCACTCCTAAGTTTTAACTTAATTCTATAAAACTTTAAATTCATAATTACTAGTAATCGTTTTCTTCATTTCATTGCTCTGTAACGCACTTTTATAGAACTACACTTGTTTTGTAAGTTGCTGATGGGGGAAAAAAAAACACTGTAAAGATAAACTGAAGTCAATTGGAGTTACAAAGTTCGAACTAAAGTCGACTTGGTCGAGAAAACAGTGAAGTGAATTTTTAGTCTTTTTTGTTTGTTTTTGTGAAGTGATGAAGGATAAATGTTTTGATCATTCAGTAATCAATAATAGAGCATATACTGTAAAATTTTAGGTGACTGTGAATTTTTGCTTTAGTGTGTATGTATAAATGTGTGTGTGTGTGTGTGTGTGTGTGTGTGTGTGTGTGTGTGTGTGTGTGTGTGTGTATATATAGTATACTACCCAAACCATGTTAATAAATAATAATTTCCTCGTGGACGTTGGTTCTGTAAAGGCAAGCATTTATTTTTGGATTGTTTACGTTTATTTCAACAATATAAAAGTATTGTATCAACAAAAGTGAGAAGTTAAACGATATGGTTGCCCAGACTATTCAAGTTTGTAAACTCATCTATTAAAACAAAGAGTTTGGGTCAGTTATAGTATTTAGTTTTCCAGTCCTTATTTCTCACCTTGTATACTTGGTGCACAACAATAAGATATAGCGACTAATCGTAAGTGACAATGTTTCGTTAAATTAACCGACTTACGAATAATATTCTGCTGTCTCAAGAAGTTTATGAAGGAACTCATTGGACATTTGTTAATTAACAAAATATTAAAATTTTAAAAACTGACTTTTTATTAACGTCTAAATAACTCTCATATTAGTTTGTTTGTTATGAATTTTGCGCAAAGCTATACGAGTGCTGTCCGCTCTAGTCGTCTCTAATTTAGTAGTGTAAAAGTAGAGGGAAGGCAGCTAGCCATCATTACCCACCGCTAATTCTTGAGCTTGTTTTTTTTTTTTTACCACCGAATAGTGGGATTGACCGTAACTTTATAACGCCCTCCCGGCTGAAACGGCGAACATGTTTGGTGTGAAGGGGATTCGAGCGCCCCTAATCACTTGGCTTTGCCGGGCCCCTTATATTGGGGCTTAAAGATATTTTGTATCATTTATACAGAAGGAAATAGAGATTATTCTAAAATCTACAATAGCTTTTGTTGGGATATTAATATCTGTAAAACATAAGATGTGCATGTTTATGGTTAAAGCACCTTTTTCATCGTTCGAAAAACAAAATCAGATTAAAGACTCAATTTTAGAAGATACATTTTTGTTACTTGCTGGAAAACATCTAAAAAATACTTGCATACATACATACATACGAACTGCAATGAACATTGTAACATTTATTATTAAAAACAATCCGTAAAAAATACCTAACATATAGAATATAGAGGCAAAAGAATCATTGCCAAATATAAACGGTAATTAAGTAACGCTTATGGGTAACTTGCTCCTGATAAGGGAGCCCACGAAGTATGTTATTTATCACTTATAGATATACACTTGTTAAAAGGTATGCAGCACGATAACACCTGAATAAAACGTTAACTGACACAAATTTGATAGGGATTACAAGTTTCATTGTAGCTGTAATACCTTTCAACTGATTGTGTAATCTATGATTAGCGAAGACAAAATTAACCTGAAATGTCTTAAGATTCAAAATTGCGTATAAAACATGACGGGGGCCCGGCATGGCCAAGTGTGTTAAGGGGTTCGACTCGTAATCCGAGGGTCGCGGGTTCGAATCCAGGTCGCACCAAAACATTCTCGCCTTTTCAGTCGTGGGGGCGTTGTAATGTGACGGTCAATCCCACTATTCGTTCATAAGAGTATCCCAAGAGTTGGCAGTGGGTGGTGATATATTAGCTGACTTCCCTCTAAACTTACATTGCTAAATTAGGGACGGCTAGTGCAAATAGCCCTCGTGTAGCTTTGCGTGAAATTAAAAAAAAAACTACAAAAAACACGACGGTCATATATATCATACAGAAGACACATTTCTTGACTCTCCTCAATTCTTAACTTTATACTGATTGTAGTATTACTGAAATGTTTACATTTTATCAGATGTTATCTGTGTTTTACTGAGACTCTGTTTTAGTTGTGGTAAAATTTACGTGAATATAAGGTAAAATATAACATGGTCTATCTTTGTTCCCGTTCTTTCCAAGAAACGTAGTTCTCAGTGGCCAACGGTAATACCTCACCCTCTCTATGTCGATGGTATTGCAAATTTTATAAACTACCCTCGATCCTTGATTCGTATTCTACATCGTCGAGTAATAGGTAAGTAACAGGTAAACATAGACATTTTGTTTATTATTTTTTCAACATTAGTATAGATTATACAATATATAACATAGAATGTTGCGGTATATTTTAATACATATTCCATGTTTGTATGGATAAGTTTGATTGTTTCTTTGTCATTAAGCACAAAGCTACACAATGGGCTGTCTGTGCTTTACCCACCACGGGTATCGAAATCCGGATTCTAGCGTTGTAAGTCTGTGGACATACCGCAGTGCAGCTGGGGGGGGGCTGTGTGGATAAGTGTTACAAGCAAAGTCAGTAATAAATAATTCGGAACTGAAAAATACAAAATTAAATACTTTACTATTGTTCTACATCAGCCAATGAGTGTTAAGTTGAATATCGATAAACTAGCGATCCGCGGCGTAGACAGACTAATATTGTTTGCCTTCTGTTTATATTGTTGCTATGAAATGTTTGTTTATGTTAATATGCATTTGAATTTGGTTATATTAAGGTACCAGACTAATTATCGTGATTTGAAAAGTCGACCTGTTAAAATTTGAAATGTAGAATTCAACAAATATTGCAAAACATATATTTGAGACAAATATTATCTATAAATATATAAAGCACAAAAATGTGTCTGTCTGTTTGTCTTTTATCTAATTACTACTAGATCATTGAGCCAATGTCAACAAAAAATTTGTGGGATGATAATCTAGATCAAGGGACACATTATTGGGGGTTCACAACCCCTTTCATCCACAGTATTGCTGTAATTGAGCGTTTATTACCCTTGATGTAAAGTTAACGTTAACTGCGTTTATATATAGAAACATACAAAAAATATTAAAATTTCCGTCCTCCTTTGGAACAGCGATAAGTGCTCGATTTATAATGATAAAACCAGGGGCTCGGTTCTCCTCAGTAGATACAGAAGATAGCTTGATGCAGTTTTTCTATAAGAAAACATAACACACAGTGAAAGGGAGGAATGCAATGAAAAACATTGCTTCACTATTGCAATAACACATAAACTCAGTTG
The DNA here is from genome assembly GCF_004210375.1 of Tachypleus tridentatus. Lineage (NCBI taxonomy): Eukaryota > Metazoa > Arthropoda > Merostomata > Xiphosura > Limulidae > Tachypleus > Tachypleus tridentatus. The sequence goes on along the minus strand of NC_134832.1, from coordinate 109,288,661 downwards.
ATACAACATCCACCATATGCTGATATGAAGAGCCATTTATTGAGTTATACCCGCTTCCTACATGACCTTACAACTTCATACTAAATGACACTCTTGCGGCCAATGACCCCTACCCCTACTACTTTGGCCGCTACCTCTACGTAAAAGTCACTCTGACCACCATATAATGTGTACCATGTGTTAAGTATGTACCAACGAGTTTTTTAAGTTATGGTGACGTCATAGTGTATACCATGTATTAAGTATGTACCGAGTTTTTAAAGGTATGGTGACGTCATAATTAATACAGTAATATTATGTTGCATATATCATTTACAAATTTGTAAGGAATGGGCTAATTAGTCTAATGTATGCATGTAAATCCAAACCGTATCCTGTAAATTGTATTACTATATTAATGTTTTAATTAATATATCATAATATGTAGTGCACTAATGTTTCCGAAACATTAAAAGTGTTAACTTTTAAAATCTTTCTGGCGTTTTTAAGGGAATGTTTACATTCCGGCCTTATGGAATGCTATGCCACTTAGATGTGAGGAATTATTCCCAGTGATTGTTTTTTCTCATGGTATGGGTGGTTGCCGAACGTCGTATTCCACAATAGCCTCAGAATTAGCATCTCAAGGATACGTGGTAGCTTGTTTGGAACATAGGTAAGTAGTTGTGTTCTAGACTATAGACTGGACCTATATATATTTGTTAATGAAATATGTTCCAATCACAAATAATAATGATAAGTTATTAAAAGTTCATAAATTGTATTCATATATATGTTAAAATACTATATAAAGTACTAACTATAAAAATTAAAGTACTGAAAGTGAATAATTTTACAAGGGAAATTGTGTGAAAATTCTTTAACATGTTTGCGTAGTTTATGTGTGTGATATATTTCTATGTATTCGTGGTACTGCATCTTTTCTTTATCATGGTATGTTGCTCAGTTTAACAAGTTATAAATAATAATTTGCACTACATGTACACTATCAACCATAATCATTGTATCCCGAAAAAGTACAAATAAAAATAGTTTGAATGGTTCACTGTTCATGAAAAAAATAAATAATTGTATAAAATATTCACAGTTGTTCGAAGTGAACAATTAATTTTTGTGATATAAAACAGGTTCATCCTCAGTTTTTATGATAACACAATAAGACCTTCAGGCTTCTTGCTGCATAATATACCTTTAACATTTTAAAAATTTCAGAATAAGACAGTTACAACAATTCTTTGTAAGTCGTTTACATAGTAGTGACTGTAGGTGTTTTTTGTCATGCTGTGTTTAATAATATCAAACATCAGTGTCGATACATTATTTTATTTTCTTACAAGTGACAAAATAGCGATAATTAATGATTATATTTAATTATATAAAATAAAAAGGCTGGAATATTATTATAAATAAACAAAGATTCACAAATCCATTTTACGAAAATAATACGTGGATTATCTATTTTAAGTTTATTTGTTTTTTGAACTTCGGAGCAACGCTACACGAGGGCTATCTGCGCTCGCCGTCCCTAATTTAGCAATGTAAGACTATAGGGAAAGCAGCTAGTCATCACCACTCACCGCCAACTCTTGTGCTAGTCTTTGACCAACGAATAGTAGGATTGATCAGAACATTGTAACGCCCCTACGGCCGAAAGGGCAAGCATATATATACACATACATACATACAGGCCCGGCATTGCCAGGTGGGTTAAGGTGTTCGACGAAGTGATGCCAATAACGCTGAGCGATAAAAATTCATCAATCGTGGAAAACTGTAAGAGCGCTAGCAACTTGCAATATAAATATTGTAACTTAGAGAAAAATCCGTTTATATTCGGACTTGTATGTACATTGAAAAATATTTTGCAGCAAAAACATTGACGTATGCACTGGAAATTTTGTTGTTTTGAAAAATATGTTTGGTGTACACCAAAATTGAAACTAGGGTTTTGTCATTTAACCGCATTTCTTTCACTTCCATAAGTTAACTTGGTATTATTTAAATTATCGTTCAGTTAAATATTGTTTAGTTTCCTTGTAGAGACCATTCTGCCTGCTTGAGCTATTACTTTAAGAAGGCTAGAGTTTCGTCTCGAGGAACGTTACCAGGAGCTGATCTTTCCGAAATTGACTTCTGTGAGGTGGATGGCAAATTTGACTGGGAATCATGTGACGAAGAAAAGGATGAAAATGAAGACTGGGAAGACTTGGAAGACGATCTTGAAGAAGTTGATGGAAATATAAAGGAATCTAGTCGAATTTCCTTAGGAAAAGCAAATGGAATTCCAGATATAGTCAAAGAGTGGGTTTTTTATCGTCGTATCCGGAGAAAGAAAGACGAATATACAATTAGAAATAAACAGGCGAGTCTGTTGTAGATTAAGTCTTTGTTAAGTAAGTTCCTAAATAACTTTGATTTTATTTAAGAAAATGAAATTAAATGATTTTGAAAATGAACAAGTTTGAGAAAAATGGAGCGTTGTATATTAAATGGTCACATTAAGTTTATTCTATAAACATCTGTATTTTTTATTGTATACTGAATTTATTTCCAATCATCACAGGTATTATACATTCCATACATTTTCTAAAATTAACGTCATGTACATGGTGTTCTTCCAAGGAACCACCTAATAGTTTTCCTATTTTTTTTTTATGGGGAGGGACTGTTCTTAGCAACGACATAAACCCAAATTTTATTATCGTTGATACGTCAGTAGGATGTGTTGCTATTATGTGACTCTTGTTTCTATTTTAGGCGAAACAACGAGCACGAGACTGTTCGCACGCACTGGACATTTTGGAAGACTTGAACGTTGGACGTCAAATTAAAAACATTCTAGATCATCACTTTGATTCAGCTTTGTTCCAAGGAACGATGAATCTCTCGAAAGCAGCCGTCGCTGGCCACTCCTTCGGTGGCTCCAGTGTCATTTTAGCTCTAGCCATGGAATTACGTTTTAAGTACGTTGGCAAGAAGCAATTTAGTAACAAAATAAAAGTTGGCTCCAAAATGCACCTCAGTTTAGATACATGTTTGTAATAGCATCAACTTGACATTTGAATACAATATAACACGCTAAAAAACACATTAATTAGAGCACACAGTATGAAACGATATAAATGTATGCCGAAACAATATTTTCTACCCACATGGTTTTGTTTATCGTTTGACACAAAGCTATAATTGACTATCTACGCTCTGGTCATCACGGGTATCGAACCTTATTTTTAGTGTTATAGTCACTAAGGCTTATCTGCATGAACCAAACGATTTATATTTAGTATTTTTTTCTTTTAAGTATCAAGCTTTAAATGTAATGAAATTGAAGTATTACCCATTGGATATTATTATAATGCAGTCATATTTTATAGGGTTTGACTACTTAAATGCCTGCAATCTATATGGAATTTTTACTCTAAAATCCATGGTTCGAGTTTCTTTGGAGATAGTGAAAATAGCTCATTATGTAACTTTTCACCAAAGAAAAGAACAGTGGCTCAGGTTACAGCAACTTGTATGAAATAATGTGCTTAAGTTCTTCTTGAAAACACTTGAATGAGTTATGTTTAACTTCCAACTTGACACTGTCTTTATAAATATACTTGAGTTAATTATCAATCACGTATACCTACTCAAAATAAGTTATCGAAAAATATACGTGAAGTACAACTGTTTTCTTCATAACGGTAATCTTGATCATTCGAAAATCATAACAATTAAAATTAAAAAAAACAAACTTATTAATGTTTGGATCAGAAGCGTTACCCTGAGTGATCCATAGAATTTATTCATTTTAACAATTTTTATATTTTCGGTTATTTCCACACTGTACTTTACTTATTCGCTTTTGTACGATTTTTCAGTTTGAATAAAAATGATTGTATTTACTATTAATTTGTTTTAAATATCGCCGTACTGACTATACAGTTGTTTGTAATATGTTTAAATGTTTTTCAAACACTAACATTTTGTATAATATTACAATAATCACTAATGAGAAAAGTGCTGTGATCGTGATGTTAGCTAGTGAACAATTACTCAATTTAAGATATCTTGCACCATTACAGTAATTCGCGAATTTAACCTTACCTGCACCATTGCAGTAATTCGCGAATTTAACCTTGACCTGAAAAAAGTATTTGACTGCGTTTTGGATATTTTTACAGCTTATAGGTATGGAAAACTGGATAAAAATGTGTTATCTTTAAAATATTTTCAAACGTGAAACTTAGGCCCTGTAAGTGTCACAGTAAGCATTAACATAAACATTAATTGATAATTAAACATGAATCAGATATTGTATAACATTTATTAATTATTTGTTTAATTTATTAAGTACTTTGTATGCTTAAAACTAATTTATAATAAGGAGGAATAAATATTATCGCGTGTCATTTCTAAGATAGATATAATATTGAAACATTTATAAACCGTTTTGCATTTTAGGTTAGGCTTAGCTTTAGACTGTTGGATGTACCCACTGAAAGAAAACCAAGACTTGTTTTCCATGGTGACTCAACCGATTCTTTTCATTAACATGGAAAAATTTCAAACGTGGGAAAACCTCAATGTTATGAAAAACCTTGAGAGTGAAGAAATTGAACGGAAAGTTGTGACCATCAAGTTGGTTTAGTTTCTTAAACATTGAAATATTATGGAATTTAATGGATTTTATTTCTCTGCATTAATACTAATCGATTACTTCTTTGGTAATTTATAAATATAAATATGTTTTGGAAACATTACCTGGAAATGACTGTAAGGTAACTTAGGTAAATTGAAAAATATATATAGTAAAAAATTATACTTTTTGAGATTGAACACACAACAGAGGTTTTTACATAACAGTAAAAACAGTAGCCGGTTATTTACTGAAATCAATGAAATACTGAATCTTTAAAACTAACTCAATTATTATTGACACTTTTAACCTTTAATTCTTATCTAAGCTTCAATATATTTGCATTTAAAGCACTATAATTGAGCATTTATCAGCCTGTTAACGTAAACAGCGTAAAGAAAATTTCCCCTCCAAAAATGTTAACTTCTGTTGATCAAATTATTTCATTATTAAATCAGGGTAACTTGAATTCTTAATCCCCATTCAAATGAATTGAAATTCGTTACGTGAACTTTTCTTATTCCAAAGTATTATTGTGTTTAATACCTAAGTGACACAAGGCATCAACTGTTTCTTTATTACTCCTTTTTTTATGATTCTGCCTTGGAAAACTGTTTCCTATTTTAAGTACTGTTAATTTTTCACATTTTAAATTAAACAAATGCCTAACATCCTCTACTTAATGTGAAATAAAAATCCCTTTGTTTTAATAATTAGTTTTGAATACGACAACAACAACAAATTACAGGTTTTACTTTTTTCTTCACATTTTTTGTATTGTAACGATTATCCTTTTCTTAGTTTAAAAATATGGTAGCGTTCTTGTTAAGTCCAGTTTATTATGTTTTTAATTAAAATGTTTGTCTTTTTGTTGTAGCATTTCACTCTTTAATAACTAGATTATTCAAAATGTTCATGTTGGTGTTTTGTACTTATTTCATTTTTGTAAATAGAATGTGGTAGCATTGATACGTAAACGGTTTAATTCACAATATTTATGTAGGCTACAACATGAGAGTATTAAATCCTAGTGATGGCAGAAGTTTCCTGATTAAAATATAATGAAAATGTACGATTAAATGAACAATTAGTAATTTTAGTGGGCTGTTTGTAGTAATTTCTTTTTATAGTGTATTAAATATAATAATTTACAACGTCACCATTTCAACTACTTTTATCACGGTAAATTAGTGATAGCTAAAGCAAATACGGCAACAGTTATTCAAATATAGTAGAATATTTTCCATTAAGCTTGTTGACACATTTATAGAGAAAACAAATTTATATAATATTTTGACCGTACTCACATTACTTATCCAAACGTTTGTTCAGACATAAAAAGCAACCATTATGTTTTAGCGGATCAATGTTGTAACGATATATTGACTGCGAGAACCGAAATGGGACGCCTGATGACTCGTATTGTTGATCATGTGACATATTGTGAGATCAAGAAGTAACAACAATCGATTAAACAGATGTTTCTGAGTTTTTTGTTTTTCCACACAAGAAATGAAAGCAAAACATCTGTTATAGCAACGAACACGTCACGCTCGAGTACGAGTACTACTGAGAAGATTAGAAATTTTGTCAAATGGACTTTTTCACTCTAGAAGATTGCTGCTATTGCGATGCATAGATATAAAAAAAATACATTTTTAAGCTATATATACATGTGAAAAGCGAAATCTTGTGAGGAAATCAATCATAAAGCTTCCTCTTTTAGCGAATTAAAAACACTTAACTCGTTCACATTAATCCAATAAATTTGCCGAATTAGCTTCCCAATAAATATTTGTGGAAAATCTAATTCTCGTTCAGATCAACATCCGAAAAAACGAATTTGTGCCAGATGAAATGTCTAATAGTAACAACTTTAATAACGTGCATAGGCCTATTTAGTTCTCGAGGCAAGAATATTTTGGGCATTTCCTGTCCAGCTTAACCGTCCTATTGTTACTGAAGAAAAAGATCGCACTGTACTGTAGTACGAATGAAATAATACTGGCTTTTCTTTGTTTTATGTAATATTATGGCAAGTATTTGTGTGTCTGTGGGTGGGTGGGGGGTGTAGAGGTTCTAGGTGTTGATTCGTTGAAGTCCAAAGATTGCACGTGTTTACAAGCTAACCTTTTACCAGTTATAGCTTTCTATTAAGGTAACCACTGGGTCTCGAAAGTAATGCCCAGTATATCGTATAAGCGAAGACAGAGTATCATCAAAGTTGGAGTTGAGTTATGTCCGGTTTACCTCTGGTATGTCACTGGTGATACTATAGTTTATGGAACAGCGGTAAGCCTTCGGAGTTACAACTCTAAAATCAGGAGACCGATTTCTCTCGGTGGACATTGCAGATAACCAAATGTGGATTTGCTAAAGAAAACAAACGCACACATTTTGGATTCTGTGTAGTACAGGAGGAATAAGAAGTAGATGCATTAGGCATGCTATAAAAACTGGCCATTATTGTTATTATTCATTACGCTCCAAAACTTGCACCCTAATATATACATATATAATGAAGAACTTTATTGAGTCAAATTAAAAATGACTTCTTGTCTGCCATTTGCGCTACAAAATTGGTTCCGCGTATTTATTTTAGTTTCGGCACACGTATTTATAAGCTAATAACCAGTGCTATACAAGAACAATATTTGCTATTGCATATTTAGACAATAAAGTTTCTCAAATTGTTTGTGTCTACTAGCAGAAAATGTAAAAGTATGAATTGAGAGTACATGTGTCTTTTTTATTTAAAATGACACATGACACACTTACTGTACAAACGTAGCAATAAAATTCTTCTGTTTTAATCAGTTTAACCTTTAAACAGCAGCCATCATCAATTGATGCAGCTACCTACAACATTTCCGCTGTTTAAGGGTTAAATTGTTAGAAAACAAGCCACCCAGAACAGCCCAGTGACGTTATCAATTACGATTTACACGTACCTTTGTCTATGTTTGCATGAGGTAGCTGTCATCACTAAAATTAAACATGACACGATAAAGTTCGTGTACGGAGTGTGAATGGACGTTTCTAGCATTATTCTGTGTGAGGTATGTAAGATGTCTTTTTGGATACGACAAACAGTTGCAATTGGTCTATGTCAGAAGCAGTTCCAAATAATAACAAGTAGAGTTCTGAACAAAGAGAGATCTAAGACTTATTATAAAAGTAGACAAAAAAAAGTTTGTTTGTTTTGTTTCTCCGCAGACTACTTCGTGTCTTTGGACCAAAATCAACCAAACAATAACAAATGGATGCCTGAAAAAAGCGATATTTAAATTTGTAAAAGTAAACAAAAAATAATAAAGTTTGTTTGTCTGCAGGCTACTTCGTATCTTTTGACTAACATCAACCAAAATTGTTAAGATGCTACTTTGGACCATGGGGCATATAATAGGGTGGTTACTACCCATTCTCGCCAGCCCTGCCTCTCAGTGGCACACGATGTGTCTGCAGGTTAACATCGCTAGCAACTGGGTTTCGATATCCTTGGTTGGCAGGGCACAAATACCCCATTCGTAGCTTAGTGATTAACTACAGAGAAATAAAAAAAATATCCTGGGCCACCTCTACAGCAAAAATACGTTAGTTTAGCTAATGAACAGCGGAGGATATATCCGCATTAAAAATCAACTGCAAAACTGAAACACAAAAGAAACGAGTTTTTACAATCGTTATCAGACTCTTGTTAAAACTCAAAGTCACGCCTAAGTGACTAATGCAAGCTGATATGGATCATTTCTTAAAAGTCAGGTAGAAACCTAAATTTGTCGACTTAAATACGAACCACATCGAGCTATCTGCTGTGTCCACCGAGGGGAATCGAACTCCTGATTTTAGCGTTGTAAGTCCAAAGACTTACTGCTGTCCCAGCGGGGGGGTGTTAATGTTATAAGCTAGTTTATTGTGATGTCTTTCTCACTTTTATTAATAATAATAATAATACACCATACCAATAAACATGTATATATACAATACTTTTGGTTTCTAGAAATTAACGTAAATAATTAAACCTTTATCTTTCATTACTTAAGAAATAATATATTTATTATATATTTACTATTTCACTTAATCAAGTACTAAATAGCGTAACTCAAAGTCTATTCAACAGGGGTACCGTTCACAAAAACCAAACAGACATTGTATTTTGCTGTGGACCTGTTCTTCGTCTTTGTTTTGGAGCATGGTCTAAGACTAATAGATTTACAGCAATGAACTTGACAACACGGGAAATGATGGTGTTCTTGGCTAAGCATTTGGGTAAGTTTCATTACTTTTTGGTCTTTGTGTAGAAGTTATATTTTTACTTGTGTGTTGTTCTTTTGCTACATGCTTTTCAAAAAATAATTTAAAATCAGTAATTGCTAGATGTTGATAACATTGTATGTGTAAAAGTAAAATGCTTTTCTTCACAAATGGGTGAGTTTTAGGTTTACTTATCCAGTTATACATGACTTCTTTGTTTTGTTTACCTCTTGTTTTTAGCTGTTAATACATTTTCAAGGTACCCTGTGATATGGAATGATTTAATAAAACTCGGACATCAAAGTGCTGTAATATTAACACTTTTATACAAGTGTTATCAGATGAGCAGTTTTTCGTATTCCCATGGAAAGTTCTGAAAAATACGAGCGATTCCATATTCTTAAATTCATCTGTAGCTTTGAAATGATTTTAAGTCGGCGTGTTTTAACCTGATATTATTCGGGCAATGTAGTATACTTTTTGTTTTCTTTATATGATTTATTGTAACGCCAACAACCAATAAATGGAATACTGTAGTTATTTTATGACTTAAAAACATTAAGATTATTATTTCATACCTCATTTCTTGAGTTAAATGTGTCAAATAAATGCCTACATGTGCAATACAAAGAGCTGGTTGATCTACCAATGTTTTCAAACGTCAGACTTTCTCTAACTGAAGTTATTCAAAGAGAGTATGCTTTAAATTTGGGTTAAGTGTCCGTTTGAAGTCGGAACAGGAAAATTTTTAAAATTGGTCTGATTGGTATTTGTTGCAGTTAATTCACAGTTTTAGATTAAGGGAAATTGTGGCGACCTCTAACGTTTAAATTTAGCACTACATCACGATTATAACGTTTGATACAATGAGAGTTTCGTAATCATAGCAGTTCTATTTCATATTAAAATGGTTACTGTGAAGCCTTTAATGTTATCAAACTACGAATTAAATAGTTTCTCCTGTTTTGTGTAACAGTTTAAACGTTTTTATTATATTAATTATTACATAAATCTGGCCCAGCATGGCCAGGTGGGTTAAGGCGTTCGACTCGTAATCTGAGGGTTGCGGGTTCGCGCCCGCGTCGCGCCAAACATGCTCGCCCTCCCAGCCGTGGGGGCGTTATAATGTAACAGTCAATCCCACTATTCGTTGGTAAAAGAGTTGCTTGCAAAATTAGGGACGGCTAGCGCAGCTTTGTGCGCAATTCAAAACAAACAAACAAACATACATCTGTGATTCTTATATCCTTATTCTAGGTCGACATACCAATGTTGAACATGAAGCCTATTTGAAAAGAAAAGAACATATAATCAGAGAAGGTATACGTTTAAAGAAAAGGCGTATGAAAAAATGATGGTATAGACTATATTTGATGTAAGAGCTTACTTCCTTACGACGAATGGATTGTTGATTTTCTATGGAAGAGACATCCAAGATATTTACAGAAACTGTGAAATCAAACGTCCCATTGGTGATTTATAAACATGGGATATCATGTTACGATGGCTCTGTTTTAAGTTTTTCATTTTTCATACTTGTATATCTCTATGTATACGACCTAATCTCAAGATAAATTGATTTACATTTGAGGACAATTTAGGTTTTGGATATAGCTTTTAATTGTTTTAAAAATAGGTTTTGGTTGTTATTACTTGTATTCCCTCACAACCAAAATATTAAATTTATAAATATTAAATTGCTATCTATCTTTTGGAGAAACTGAAAATTATTTTGGTAGATGATAACTATTAAACTGCATATAAAAAATAATAATCTTAACTGGTGTTTATTTCGACATTTATACTTATTATGTAACTTGTGAACAAGTTATGAAACATTTAATTTGCTTACAAGTGAATATAAGTTTTGGACTGCACTGTTGTTCTATGAATAAATGTTTTATGTGAAAATGACTTTATTTGATTTTATATTTGTTACAGTATATGTTGTTTTCTCTGTTAACATAACATGGTCAATAGAATGATATTTGTTACAGTATATGTTGTTTTCTCTGTAAACATAACATGGTCAATAGAATGATATTTGTTTTCGATGTTCGAACAAGATGATTTCTTTACGAGAGTGCACATAGTAATAAAACCTTCTCTTATTTGTGTTACATGTGTTAAAATACACTTGAATACTGCTTAATTAGCAACCAGCTGCTATATATCACGAGTCAGAATTTCAAATGTTTGTTAAGAAGCAAAGGAGCAGTGTATTCATATTCTCCTGACTCTATTATATGCTCGAGAGCTAGTGATATGAAAATATGTAGTTCCATCTCTGCGGTGGACACAAGGTGGATAGTTCACTGTATAGCTTTTAGCGTGAAAAACAAACGTAATGTAATTATATGGAAGATAAGGCTTTAAATTTTCATGTTATAAAATAATTTAAAGAGTTGGTATATTAAAAATACCTAAAAATATCACTTTGATGAACAATATTCTTCATCTAAGTTTTATCTCACCAGTTGGAATTTCGTAAAAGCTTCTTAAAATAATTAAATTAGGTTTGGTAGAGGTGCACAGACGGACACAGTTTTAATTATTCATGTCTTGCTATGTTAAACAAGAACAATGTTACTGTATTTAGGTTATTGAAAGGTTGCATAAATTTAGGGAAGCTACACATTCTATATTTCGTATGAAACTAATTTGTTATGCCTTATATGACAAGGAAAATATAATATGTTTACTGAGATAGACTTGATGATTAAAGAACGTATATCAGACTATATATAAGATTATAGGTATAAGTTTCAGTAAATCTTTGAAACAAAATTTCCATTTAAAACACAGTAAAACCAGATGTAATTTTTGAGATTGATAAAAATTTTGTTAAAACACAATACTGAGAATATAAACTCAATTGCGTTTCTCAATTTAAATACAACACATTTGTCTCACCTTAAAATCATACCCTACAAATATAAATTTCTCAAACATATTTCATCTGAATTGTATATGGTTGTTTAAAGTATTCTAACACACACACGTACGTACGTACATAGTATTTGTATAAATCACACCTTTAAATCACTTGTAAACTTTTCCACATAATACAAATGTTTAATATGTGTTAGAATTCAAGACTGTTAACTTGTTATTTACAAAATAAAACCTCTGCACGGTAGAGAGTTTTACAGTCAGGTCCATGTATCTGTGTTTCCACGTACTTATCTCAAAAGCAATAGGCTGATGTACATGAAAATTGTATACAAGAAAGGAAATCAGCATGGGTCAAAATCTGATCTGAATTCGGATCCGGAATTGTTTTGAAGCATCTTTTATAATGGAGAGATAAGACATTTTCGCGTGTTTTTTAGTTAATAGCTCTATAAAAGCGGATTGGATTTGTATGAAACTTCATGTGTAAGTTAAGGTTAAGATTCATCATCACACTACAAAAAATGATCATTCTGTATACGAGTTTCTGGGTTTTCGAAGGTGAAATACGAAGTTATCCAATATAAACGCATGCAATCTCGAAAAGGATTTCTGACTGGGCGAGAGAGTATGCTATCTTTTTATTGCTGTTGTTTAAATACGTTTTTTGCCATAATTAGCACATTTGTAAGGAAATATTGTGTGATTCACACTGTGAAAGGTCCTGATAGTATCTAGCTCAAAAACGAAACAAATCTCATGACTTTGTAAGCTTTAACAAGCTTAGTAATGATTGCCAATATGCACTTTTCAGTAGAATTATTGCATTCAAACTAAATGACGAATTACTTTGAATTTTATTGGTCATTAGAATGTAATGATGCAATTATGCCTCCCAGTGGCATAGAGGTATGTCTGTTGACTTATAACGCTAAAATTCGGATTTCGATACCCGTGGTGGGCAGAACACAGATAGCCCATTGTATAACTTTGTGCTTAATTACAAAACAATAAACAACAACAGCGCTAAACAATACGAGCACACAGGAAAGAAATAGGTCGATAATTTCCAACCCGGTCAGGATGACTCCTATTGTAAAGTGGTACGATCAAAGCAGTTTGAAGACCTTTAGTAAATTTGCCAGTAACATATACATTATTAACAAGTATAGTTAAGGGGCCATAACTGGATCACAAATAGACTGAAGGTGATACACCATTCCATCCAGGAGACAAAGTACTTCAGAGTGCTTTAAATAGCTGCATGAATATCAGTCGTAGTTACAGAGACAAGATAAAGAGACTATCATACAGGCTGGTCCTCGTACGAGTAACATCGTGTTAAAATATCAGCACAACCAGGAGGATCAGAAACAAAAGAACCCGATTTATTATAAGTTTGTGTAATTTTGGCTTTACTTTTCCAGGTTCTCCCCATTTGTTTATTAATTGTTTTCCGTGTGTGACGAGTTCCCGTCTTGAGAAACGTTAGCAAAATGTCTAACTTCATGACCAACAACTTGACCTTAAACAAACACGTTAAGCTCCAAATATTTGTTATAAGTCCAATAATTACCTGTTTGTTTAAAGCGATGACACAGTCGTTGTTTTCGTCTAATGATAGGTAATAAAGATACGGTCATGGAAGGAGGACACCTAGCATTGTTCAGTTTAATAAATTTAGTAAAAGGAAAATAAAAGTTGTATAGCTGCTATAAAAAAAAAAGAAAAGAAATGAAGTATAAAACGAATCAATATCGGGTTTCCTGTATATTATAGAGATCCAATCAAAATTACTCGAGGCAGAAGTGAAACTCTTAAGAGTGTCAGCATTTATCAGTCTTTTATAAATAACAGACACAAGAAAGGATAAAGATGGCACATAATGGTCTAAAATTTCGCATCTCCCACCTGTATTCTTGCATTTCATTACGACTTTACTTAAGTTCCTCCTTTAAGGCAAGGATGTAACAAAAGAAACTATTTATTCATGTGCCTGTGTAAACTATTTGTACTTGATGACAAAACGTTAACTAATATGTTGTCTACAATGCAAAAGTAATTAAATGCACAATTTAGAATTATTGTTTACATGACATCCTGCCCTTACACACCACTTTATCCAGTTGTCAAATTATGTGGTTTAAAGATTTAATCTGATGCATTGTTTCTGAACTGGTTTTGTCTGACTAAAGCTGCTGAGTTAGAGGCCAGAAAATAAAGTTAAAATATAATATATATGTGTATAAATTTATATATATTTCAAAGTTCACTTGTTAATGGCAATACATTTGATAGGAACATAGGGAGGTTCATGGAATATATCTTTGGTAATCAATCTAACTTAACGCCTATGAAAACCTGAAGGGTCAGAAGCTGTAATGGTTCAATCAAGTATTGCGAGTGTTAACGCATTTCATACGTATGTTTGAAAATCGTTTACAAATATGATCTGAACAGCTTGAACCTTATTGATTTACCATTGACTGATGTAAATGCATTTATTTTTATTTTTACATTTCACAATTATGGTAATTGGGGAAGCAAAGATGATGCTCGAAACTTGAGTAATCTAGGTAATTGGATGTGATTCTATAATCATCACTGTAGCGTATCTAAGTAACTGGATCTGGTTTTATAGTTATCACTGGAGCATGCATAGATAATTGAATCTGTTTCTGTAACCATCACTGGAGCGTATCAAGGTTATTGGATCTCGTTCTATAATCATCACTCTAGCATGTCTGGATAATTGTATCTGTTTTTATAATTATCACTGGAGCATGTCGAGGTAATTGGATTTGGTTCCATAATCATCATTCTAGCATGTTTAGGTAATTAGATCTGGTTCTGTAATCATCACTAGTATGTCTAGGTAATTAGATTTGGTTCTACAGCAGTGGTTGCTATATTAATATTAGCACTCCAACCTTGTTGGAGGTACTGAACTCCGGAAGTTTCGTACTTGCATTCACAGAACTCTTCGTAATTGGAAAAATAAAATATGATTTTTTTTTTCAAATTCAAAACATAAGTAGATATTTTATTAGTGCACAAAATGAAACATGCATCAGTTGCACACAATATCACTGTGTTCAAAGAACAAAACCAACGAAACATGAATTTCACACAAAAACCAAAACATAACAAAGCGTCGGCTTTCACCAGCGCACCAAAACCAGAGTTTTGTCCCAGCATGACTGGAGCTCCGTCCGAACAAACTACAGAAACCATATCCCACGAAAGATCGTTGTCTCTGAAGAAGTCATCCACAAGTTTCTTCACGTCGGCTGCCTTAATTGTTGTTGTAAGAGGCTTACAACATAAAAAATCTTCTTTTATCTCGTGGTTCTTCACATAGCGCACGAATACAACAAGCTGGCTTAGACTGGAAACGTCGGTGATCTCGTCGAGTTAAAGGTTGAATTTTGCAGGGCTTGAAATCACATCTGCAACTACTTGAGCCAAGATATCATTGCTCATGTCATCTATTCTGCTGCTGATGGTGTCATTTGAAAGAGGAATTTGGGATAACTTACTTTCAGCAGCTTTTCCCAGCATGATATTCGCCATCTTCAACGCAGCTGGTTTTACGAGTGCTTCACTAATGGTGTGTGGTTTACTCTGCTTTGCGATCAAGTATTCAACTTCGTACGATGTTGTGAGGATCGGTTTGTCGATGGGTACAAAGCCGAGAACAGGCAAAGTAGTCTTTTCATCGAACCTGGCTCTCTTTACCTTGAATTCAGCAAGCGTTGTGATCTTGTATTTCCCATCTTCATGCAGCTTTAGGGAGTGTTCTCTTAGTTTTGCTTGTGCTAGACTAAAATTGCTCAACGTGGCATTGCAAATCATGCATTGAGGATGCTGACTCCCATCATGTTCCGTTATACACGTGAATCCATATTGTACGTATTCGTCCGACCGCTTTCTATTTTTGCTCAACGTAGTTAGTATGAAGGGATTGAAAGATTAGGAAAAAATCACAAATGACGCACAATTACTACAGTCACAAGTCGACTGTTAAGCGCACGAAGTTCCCTGCAGCACAGATATTAAGGTCAAGTGATGTGTATGACGTGATCAGCCGCAGCCAATGATGGCCAAGTGTAGCATGACGTCACGAATCATACGAGTGGGGGGAACGGAACGGACACACACACAGTGTATGTGTTTTGACCTCCGCCGTATCCCTGATTGAGAACCACTGTTCTATAGTTATTACTGAATCATATCTAGGTAATTTGATCTGGTTCTATAATCATCACTGGAGCATGTCTAAGTAATTGGATCTGGATCTACAATCATCACTAGTATTCTAGGTAATCGGATTTGGTTCTACAGTTATCACTGAAGCATGTTTAGATAATTTGATCTGGTTCTATAATTATCAGTGGAGCATGTCTAGATAATTTGATCTGGTTCTATAACTATCACTGAAGCATGTCTAGTTAATTTGATCTGGTTTTATAATCATCAGTGGAGCATGGCGAAATAATGAATAAAAGAATCGAAAAATTTACATACTAATAACTCAGTTTCTTTTGGATAGTAAAAAAAAATATATCATGAAATATTACGAGTCGCACGCCTTACGCGCTTGGCCATGCCAGGCCAAGTGTTTTTTGTTTTTTTTTGGAATTTCGCACAAAGCTACTCGAGGGCTATATGTGCTAACCGTCCCTAATTTAGCAGTGTAAGACTAGAGGGAAGGCAGCTAGTCATCACCACCCACCGCCAACTCTTGGGCTACTCTTTTACCAACGAATAGTGGGATTGATCGTCACATTATAACGCCCCCACGGCTGGGAGGGCGAGCATGTTTGGCGCGACTCGGGCGCGAAACCGCGACCCTCAGATTACGAAGCGCACGCCTTAACGCGCTAGGCCATGCCAGGCCCGCCAGGCCAAGTAATTATTTACAAAAAATTAATAACATTATAATAACATTGCATACAAAAAATATTTGGCTTTGTGGCTTATTTACTGTGATGTTAAAGGTAAATCTGTAAAGGCATAACATTCCATAAACATTGATTATAAATATTTTAAAATATTTTCTGAAGATGAAAAACACAAAGAATGACGTATTGTATTGCCATCTGCTGATTCGTAAAGATATTTAATTTCCATTTCAACTGACAGTTTGTTTTGAATTTCGCGAAGAGATACACGAGGGTTATCTGCGCTATCCGTTCCTGCTTTAGCAGTGTAAAAGTAAAGGTTAGGTAGCTAGTCATCACCATTTCTTGAGCTACTATTTTACCAACAAGTAGTGGGATTCAGCATAACATTATAAAGCTCCCACAGCTGAAAGAGCGAACATGTTTGATGTGACGGGTATTTGAACCTGCAACTCTCACATTACGAGTCGAGTACCTTAACTATCTGGCTGTACTGGGCCTTAGAAATGTTCACAATAAAATTAAAATATCATTAGTGAACTTGTTTTATTTTTTAAACTTATTTTGATGAACTACATATAAATCTAATATAATTTACTTTAGATCTTTTACTATCCTAAGATAGTATTGAAATTGGATTGTATTTTATAAAGAGTTTCGTTATATAGAAAAAAGACTATTATTATTTAAGTGTTAATACGTTTTCTATTGTTTTAACTTCATATAACAGAGAGAAAGCATTTTTGAAGAATGCGTTTAATTTATGGTCATTTAAGACCTTAAATTAAATAATAGAAAAATGCATAAATATTCCTTTAGGTTTAATAAATTTTCTCTCTATACGACAGTCTAAAATACAGTTCGTTTCTGTTTATGCCCAGCAGTGATTGTTCCATAGAAGGGCCAATGTTTTTCAAATTGTTCCATTATTGTTACTGTAGGAAAATTTCCCACCGGTAGCAAAACTTTGTTTGTTAAACTGATAACTACACAACGAACTACCTATATTCAGCCCATAGCGGGTTTCTAAACCCGATTTTTAACGTTATAAGCCCTCAGACTCACCACTGAGTTAACGGACTTAAAATACTAAAACCATTGTTTGATTCCACGCTGCATGCTACTGAGGCACACCAGTGGCAGCATCGGGACAAAAAAAACCAACATAGATAGATACGTATGATTATATATCTGGAAAATTGGATTGCGGGTGTTTTTGGAGCAAAAATTGTAACACCGATTGTTTGATGAAAATAAAAAAATGGAAAAAAAAATAGCATTTAATAGGGAAAATGTGAACACTATGAAGTTAGCTTAAATACAAGCTGGTCAAAAGTTTAAGACCATACTGAAACGAAGCGTTAATCGGTAAACACGTAACGAAATCTAGTCATTTGTGTTCAAGCATTAGCATTGTTAACATCTTCCACTGACATCTCCTGTGTTATACTGGGTAAAAACATGTCAAAGGCTAAAAAGTTGACAGAGCTTGAATGTGGCAGAGTTGTCGAGCTGCAAAAGCAAGGTCTCTCTCAACGTGCCATCGCTGGCGAGATTGGGCGTAGTAAAAACTGCTGTTGCAAATTTCTTAAAAGACCCTGAGGAACACGGAACGAGAATTTCGAGTGATCGTCCCAAGAAAATTTCGCAGGCGTTGAGCAGGAGGATTCGATGGGATGTTCGGCAATACACCAACCGATCGTCGAACCAGATTAAGGTCCTTACGGACGCAGAATGCAGCTCAAGAACAATAAGACAGCATCTACGAGAGAAACGCTTTAAAAACTGCAAACGTCTTCAAAGGCCACGCCTCCTCCCACACCACGAAACAGCTCGGTTAAACTTTGCTGAGAAGCACCAAACATGAGACGTAGAAAAGTGGACGAAAGTTTCGTTCTCTGATGAGAAAAAAATTAACCTGAATGGTCCATATGGCTTCCAACATTTTCTACGCGACACAATGGAGGAGGTTCCATCATATGGAACAATGGAGCTTTAGGTTATATAGGGGCGTCAAACAGCAGCTGGCTACATTAGCATGTTGGAGAGAGCATCCTTATTGACTGAAGGCTCTCGCTTGTGTGGAAATGACTGGATCTTTTAGCAGGACAACGCTGCAATCCACAATGTCCGCAGGAAAAAGGACTTTTTCATGGCGGATAACGTGATTCTTTTGGACAATCCAGCGTGTTCGCCCGAACTGAACTCCATTGAAAATGTTTTTGGGTGGATGGCAAGGGAAGTCTATAGAAATGGACGTGAATTCCAAACAGTGCATGAGCTTCGTGAAGCCATCTTCAGCACTTGGAATAATATTTCAGCCAGCCTTCTGCCAACGCTTATATCGATCATGCCAAAGCGAATGTTTGAAGTTATTCACAGTGACGGCCGTGCAACTCGCTACTGAGATCTTTTGGGCATTTCCTACCCCGTTTAGGACTTCTTTTTGGTATGGTTTTAAACTTTTGACCAGCTAGTATTTAGACTAATTTCATAGTGTTCACATTTTCTCTATTAAATGCTAAAAAAGTTTTTTTTTATTTTCCCTTTTCTTAATTTCATCTTTCGAAGCTCTACTCAAATAAGTGGTTGAGTCTAACAACGCAAAATACATATTTTTTCTTTTGTTCATTGACTTTAAGATTTTGGGCAGTAGTGTTTAAAACATAAAACATAATAGGTTGTTTGAGATATAAATAACGTTATTATACTTTAATGTTCGCTATTTTCTATTTGATTTGTAAAATATGAGCATTAAATTTGTATCAAATGTTTTCTGTTTTTCTTCTGGACATGAAGATTTCAATTGACTCTAAATTTAGCTCCATCTACTCATTATGAACTTTTATATGTGATTCAATTTTTTGTTATTTTATCGACATCTTACGTTATGCATGTTATTTCTCCTAGAACATTTCCATATCAATAGATGGCGCGACACGGTGAAACTCAACGAGTCGAGCATAAATGTAGAAGTGAGAAAGGATGCACCGCAATAGCTTGAGGAATCGTCCAGTTTTGAGACTGAAAACAATTTTTGTTGTATACTAGTAAAATGGAGAACCAAGTTGGAAAGATCATTGGCTTTTGACATGAAACAAGAAAAATAATAATATGCATATAATTTGTTAGGGTAAGAGTCAGGGATGTCATTCATAGGAAAACATTAGAAGTAAATAAATCTACATTGAGATTTCATGAAAAAAGAAATTAAGTAGCTTTATAGTAATTTTCAGAGATCTTTATAACAAAAGTATCATGACTTTCTGGAGCTACTAGAATTAGAAGCTAAGATAGGTAGGAGAAAATTGTATTGCACTTCGTTTATATATTTAATTACAGAGAATTTATCAGTCATTTTGTAAAGTAATTTCTACAATAGAGGGCGCTGTGCTACGAATGTATGAGAAAAATATTTTACAAGTTAATAGTGATTAAGAAAAGTAGGTTTGCAGATAGATTTATTTCGTAAAGTCATGGATACAAATGTTTGTTTGATGGTTGTTTTTTTAGAGGGGAAAGCTACATTGGACTATCT
Source organism: Tachypleus tridentatus (assembly GCF_004210375.1). Lineage (NCBI taxonomy): Eukaryota > Metazoa > Arthropoda > Merostomata > Xiphosura > Limulidae > Tachypleus > Tachypleus tridentatus. Next base: position 109,268,449 of record NC_134832.1, on the reverse strand, counting down.
GATGTGTTCATCGCGGGGCTCGGACGCCGGCTTTAGCATTGTAAGTCCATAGAATTACCACTATCAAACTGGAAAAGGATAGAAATGGCCCTCGTGTAATTTTACAAGTGTTACTGTATTTCTTCGTACAGTGATTCATAAATAAAAGCACAAGATATAAAAATGAAAGTTTTCAGAAATGTTACTTCTTTTCTACAAAGTGTATGTGTTTTCAGTTTAAATGTAGATATATAGAAAATATATTTAAAATGATAGAGTTGATTAACTGACTTTCTCTTAGTCTGTCTCTTCAAAGATAGAAATATCTAGTGCAGATAAACCTCGAGTAGTTTAACGCAAAAGCCAGCTAATAAACAAACGATTCCATTAAAACCCGGCCCGGCATGGCCAAGTGATTAAGGCACTTGACTCTTAATCTGAGGGGCGCGGCTTCGAATCCCCGTCACACCAAACATGCTCGCCCTTTAAGCCGTAGGGGCGTTATAATTCAACTGTCAATCCCACTATTGGTTGGTAAAAGAGTAATCCAAGAGTAGTCACTAATTATTAACCAATTTATTAGAGGAAAGAGAAGTTGTCATCCGACTCTTGATTGCTATTTCTTATAACACATTCAGGGATCCACAATGTGGATAACGTTTCTGCAACAGGGGGACGCGAACCTTAAACTATTATATTTCAATATGCTAAGCATGATTTTTCTCATACGTTTTTTTGTTAGAAGTCTTCTGAAACAGTTTTATTTGTTTATAAATTAACATCCAAAGTGAATATTTATACATCACATCTCTTTGAATTAAAACAATGATAAAAAGAGAACGTCAAGTTACCTTGTGTTGTTGCTGGAAGTGTTTAAAAGACTTGATTACTACTGTCGACTTATAAAAAAGAAACATTTTAAAAAGTTGGAAATTGTCTGAAAGTTGTATCATTCACAGTTGGAGCACTACATTTAATAAAATTTCTTACTGAAGTATTCCTACGTTTGACACTTACATTTATAAGAATTTGAATTAACAACACGAAATTTATTGTTATGTGACTGGAACTTCCCTTCCCCACTACATGAAAGTGTTTTACTAGCTATCTGTATAGCTATGGAACAACTGCCATGTACAGTAACTATTGTAATGGTATATGTTCTTCAAAAATAATCTTTCTTCCATAGAGTCTTCTTTTAGAAGAGTTTTAAAGATTGAAAATACTTAATTATTCGAATAAGGGCCGTAGTCGAACGGTCTTTCGTTGTAAAGTATTTTTTTTGTTTTTGTTTAGCACAAAACAATAGATTAGGCCATCTGTGATCTACACACTACGAGTATCCAAACGTGAGTTTAGTGTTGTAAATCTTAGGACTTACCACTGAGGACACCATGATGAATGAAAATGAATTTGGAAGAAGGTTTATGGCCTTTTTTTTATTATTCTGGTAATTTTAGTCAACTTTGGTTAAAAGTATTAAAAGAATGTCGAGTAATGCTAAACTGTAATAACGTTTGTTTGCAATGAAAAATGTCAACGTTTTTTGGACTGATGAAAATAGAAAAGTTTCTGGTGCTCTTGGCTTCTAGATCTTCGTATAACAAATATGAGAAAATAATTGAAATACCAATAGCAATTTAACATAAAGTATTTGTTATCATATATTTCATTTATACATAGATATACATATTCTAGTAAATATATTTTCTTGCAAATAAACCTTTTTTTCAAATTATTTGTAGAGACTAATAAACAAAAAAAGTATATAATACGTGACACTTAAATGCAAGAACTTTGGTTGTACTGATTAAAAACCTCACCGACTTGTATAAACGTATATCTTTTAAAAAGTTGGAAATTGTCTGAAAGTTGTATCATTCACAGTTGGAGCACTACATTTAATAAAATTTCTTACTGAAGTATTCCTACGTTTGACACTTACATTTATAAGAATTTGAATTAACAACACGAAATTTATTGTTATGTGACTGGAACTTCCCTTCCCCACTACATGAAAGTGTTTTACTAGCTATCTGTATAGCTATGGAACAACTGCCATGTACAGTAACTATTGTAATGGTATATGTTCTTCAAAAATAATCTTTCTTCCATAGAGTCTTCTTTTAGAAGAGTTTTAAAGATTGAAAATACTTAATTATTCGAATAAGGGCCGTAGTCGAACGGTCTTTCGTTGTAAAGTATTTTTTTGTTTTTGTTTAGCACAAAACAATAGATTAGGCCATCTGTGATCTACACACTACGAGTATCCAAACGTGAGTTTAGTGTTGTAAATCTTAGGACTTACCACTGAGGACACCATGATGAATGAAAATGAATTTGGAAGAAGGTTTATGGCCTTTTTTTTATTATTCTGGTAATTTTAGTCAACTTTGGTTAAAAGTATTAAAAGAATGTCGAGTAATGCTAAACTGTAATAACGTTTGTTTGCAATGAAAAATGTCAACGTTTTTTGGACTGATGAAAATAGAAAAGTTTCTGGTGCTCTTGGCTTCTAGATCTTCGTATAACAAATATGAGAAAATAATTGAAATACCAATAGCAATTTAACATAAAGTATTTGTTATCATATATTTCATTTATACATAGATATACATATTCTAGTAAATATATTTTCTTGCAAATAAACCTTTTTTTCAAATTATTTGTAGAGACTAATAAACAAAAAAAGTATATAATACGTGACACTTAAATGCAAGAACTTTGGTTGTACTGATTAAAAACCTCACCGACTTGTATAAACGTATATCTTTAGGGGGAGATAAGTAAGTAATTAAGAGTATTGGCACATTGAACATTTAGTGCAAGAAAGGGTTTGAAAACATAAAAAGTTTGTTCTGTTTTAAGTAATTGAAGGGTTATATCAAGATTTTTAATGTTAGTTAAAATATTATGAAGTTGACCATTTAAAGAAAATCTTGCTTATTGCCAAGGGTCACTAGCTGGAATAAGGATGAATTTTTGATGACCAATAGTAGCAGAGGTTCTGTGTCTGGAATATTGTTTGGGTGGGTAATAAGGAGGCGGAACCGGAGCAGAAGACTGGAAGATCACATCGGCAGGATTTGCGCTTATGGTACCAGGTTCGTTGGTGTAGACACGAGCTCGGAATCCTTCTGGACCAGCAGTATATTGGACTGTCCTTTCCCTACCATCTGCATCAGAAAGTTTGTAAGACCCAATCACTCGACCGTATCCATCTCCAGATTCCTGGCGGGCGCTATAACCTCCATCAGCCGGAGCAATGTAGTTGAAGGAGTAAGGGGTAGGAATGGAATGGTATGGTAGCCGTTGTTCATATCCTTCTGCTGCCCTCTGTTGTTAAGAAAAAAACTATTTACCTAATTGTTTATAATTTTGAGTGAAACTTGTACTGTCTTCGTGTTTTAATTTCATATCACTTTAATTTTAATCTGAGAGTATCTCAGAAAACACTTGTGCTAGTTCAAATTAACAATAACTACTAATCATTCAAGGAGGAGTTGAGGTTTTATAAACAATCAGAAATTGTTTAATTGTTAAAATGTATAAATATTACTTAAAAACAGCAGGCTTAAAGACACTCGTTATTTGTAAAATGAAACAATAATTCATGAATGCTTTGTAAAGTTGTATTTATTATTATTAATCGTTACAATAGTTTCAAATGTCTTTAAACTACTAAATCTTTAAATTTTCGTATTTTGGGTTCTTTGTTAATTTATTTTATTTGTTAATTAATTTATTTTGAATTAATGTGCGAATAGCTCAAAATTATAATGTTTTCTTGATTTAAATATCTGTACTTACAATTTGAACAGGAACCACGTTGATATAACTTGCTGCTATACCTCCTCCTCCAGAACCAAGAAATCCCCCACTACCCCCACCTCCACTACCAATGTAACCGGATTTGGCAGCAGCACCAAGAAATCCACCAGCATTACCAACTCCACCACCAGAATAACCAGCTTTAGCAGCAGCAACAATAATTCCCAAAGTAACCAAGATCTAATAAATATTTTATAAAATGTTTTAAAAAGAAAAAGAATAATGGTTCCAAATGAAATATAAAATTTCTAATCATGACTATGATTATAATGTTTTTACAACTATGAATATTGCTTCAAACAATTGTTTAGTTTTGACGACGAGATTATAACCTACATTTCTATTTCTCATAAATATATTCTGCCAAACTAACGAGCTACACGGAAAGCATGGATAACGTCACCTAATGGATATCTTAAGAAAAAAAAACAGCAAAAAAGTTATTTTATTTACATAAGTTCTGATTTATTCTGTGACCAGGTTTGCAGATATACAAGACTGGAATTGGTCTTTACTATAGCTCTCACATAAATATTTCTTAGCGAAAAAAATGCATCTAATATTTTATATATATTGTGTATATATTTATTATTTTTTCTTTAGTCTATATAGACCTAAGAGAAGCTAGCCAGAGCTAGACTTTCTTTGTTTGATTCGTTTTCAGTGCAAAATGGTTAAAAATTCACTAGACAATACAAATAATTGTCTCTACTTGTTAGTATGTTTTTCTTTAATGAAAAAAATGTACTATGGTATCTTAAATATTACATATATTATACATATATATTACATATATTTTAGCTATTTGGAAACAAAAAACGCTCACTATATCAAATACAATATAGAAGGGTCACAAAAATACTACAATTAATAAGCACGTGTTAGAAAACTACATTTACAAAGTAAGCATGACAGTGATAAAACAATGTGTAGCTTACTTTATCAGAAGTTATAGTATCCGTAATATATTTTACTTTATAACTGTCTTCCGCTAATACAGCGGTAAGTGTTACAACGCTGAATCAGACGTTCGATTCCCCTCGATAGCCCGATGTTGCATCGCTATATGAAAACAGACACACACACACTTTCTAATTATTAGAACATTTCACTGATCAAGGGAAAATCCTGATAAAGAAATAATCATTGTACATATAGAACAACTAAGAAACAAAACGTTTCACAAACTTACCTGAATCATTTTTATTTTCCTGAGAATTAGCTAATCAAAGGAAGTAATGTATTAATAGCAGGTCTTCGGTTGAATATGTTAGATGTTGAATACAATGCTGCTTTTATAGCAACAACTTACTGATTTATTTCGACGTCATTACTTGCTAACCAATGATGTGATGGCGAAAGTCAGTTGACAAATGTCAATCTCCTAGGCTACTTTTTGGTTCCTAATAAACAAAGGTCATAAGTTATTTTTCGATCGAGACTAGTATTTATGTGATCTGCTTTTTTTGATATTTTGTCATTGTTGTACTGATTTGTATTCTTCACACAGCCTTGTACTTACACATCATTTTCTTATGTACTAAGTAACGCTTGAATGAGAGAGTGCCCTATATTGTGTGATTAGCACTATATATATGAGTAATTAAGAACCATTGTGACGCACGATAATGAAAACTTTGTTTGGAAAACTTAGCAATTAAAAACCAGCGCCAAACATAATTTAGTAATCTTTAAAAAAATCAAATATACATTCCTGTTCTCGAGTTTCGAATGTTTAGAAGTTACAAATGGGTTCACTATTACATAAAAACATTATTCAGCAGTAAAATAATATGTTTTTAGCAATAACGTTGAATATATATATCAACAATAAAACACGTTTTGCGAGCTTTATGTTTTGCCAGAAATAAAAAGCTTTATGGAAATGTACTTAATGTATGTACTTCAACACATTCTCGTATACATATATTAAAAAAAACAAAAAACTTGTTCATATGATTCATACAGGATTAGTCTCGTCTATAAGCATGATTCAGAAACTCGCTTTGTTGTTTTTGCTGCTAATAAGGTAGATAGAGTGTGTTTGTTATCAATATAGTTATCCTGAAACAACGCAGTCTCTAGAAAGATTCAGGACACTAAAAAAAGTTTCTTTAATTTTTCTTTGGAAGTACAAGAGGAGAAGAAACCAGCCAGTTGAAAGTGTAGAATGTGTTAAACGGCTCTAACCTTAGACCTTCCAATCTACAAAATGATACGCTAACCACTAAACTTACCGGTTTATTTTAAAGATGGCTAACGAGTTAATATTGTTATGTTAAACAAAAAGGAAGTAAAGAGGAAACGTACAACAGAGATTTCCAGAACAATTTCACAGCATGAAATTATTAATGCTTTTTTTTCATTTATTTTTGGCCCGGCATGACCAGGTGGTTAAGGAACTCGACTCGTAATCCGAGGATGGCGAGTTCGAATCACCGTCGCACCAAACATGCTCGCCCTTAAAGTCGTGGGAGCGTTATAATGTTACGGTCAATCTCACTATTCGTTGGTAAAAGAGTAGCCCAAGAGTTGGCGCTAGGTGGTGATGACTAGCTGCTTTCTCTCCAGTCTTACACTGTTAAATTAGGGACGGCTAGCGCAGATTGCCCTCGTGTAGTTTGTTTTGCGCGAAATTCAAAACAAACTAAATTATTTATTTTTATTCTTAAGGTTTTACCACTCTCGCTGTAAATTTCTTACAAAAATGCTAAAATTATATTTCTTGAGTATGATAATTTTTCTTTAGTATTAGAAGACTATATCTACTGAGAATTAAGTTTGACTATACCTACTGAGAATTAAGTTTGACTATACCAATTGAGACTTAAGTTTCATAACGCACAAACCAGTTATCAAAACTAAAGATATTGTTAGATGTGCGAGACACATGAAGGATCCAAGAACGTTACGCTAAACAAATAAATATATTTTTTTAATTTTTGAAAGTGGTTCTTAGATGGCTAACCAGTTTTAAATCCTATAATCGAAAGTTAATTTTTCTATTTTGTTTAAGAATACACATATTCTTAAACATTCACTTGTAATGTCCATTTCTGAATGTCGGAAAAAACATCTGAGAAAGTCCAGTATTATAAGACTGCCAACTGTAGATTATTTTAAATTCTCTACACCGAGTATAGGTTCTAGGCAGTGGTGCGTTACACGCCGAGAAAACGTAATTATGAGGCAGATAAAAGATATAACGAGCTTATGGTCGGTCGTCACACTTGGCGAAAGTTTTTCACCTAATTTAAACACTGAGCACAAGGCCTTGTGGCTGAAGAAGGAACTACGTTTCCTCTTCCAAGTTAAAACCTTGTGAGTGAGAAATTAAAGAGAAATGTTGAGAATGGTAGAATGATTCACAGCTGGGATTTTTTAAATAAATAGCCGAAAAAGCAGAGAAGGATAGATCTGTGTAAAGATATTTCAGAATAACTCTGAGTATAAGTTATTAAGTCTGGAGAAAAAAGGTGTTCTCATCATTGTTTCAGACTGAAGGGAAAGTAGTGTTGTGGTGATGTTGTCATGTGATAACACTTGCACGGTTATTTTGATTTATTTGGAAAACGGATCATACCTCAATCTACCACTAGATTTACCTTGAAGGAATAGGACGTTTGTTCATAATGCCCTACAGCTGTGGTTTATAATGGAAACAGGAAAAACCACTATAAAAACGACTTCATGAAAAACGTATTCATTCATTGTGACCTAAAGTTTAATTGTCAATAAGTGACTTCGCCGAACAAACTCAAAGGACACGAAGGTATTTAAGATCGACATAAAATAAAAGAAAAACTTGACAGCATGAAGACAATGGAAGAACCAAACATAATAACAATTACAAAATGCGAGACATTTTAGAACAAGAACTTGGATGTTGGTACCATGAAATAATTTTAAAATCTAAGTTATGCGATTATTATGTCGAAATTGTGGTATGTTTATTTATGGACAAACGACATTAGAACATAATACATGTTTATGGGATACAGTATAACACGTATTGTATGAAACTATGGAATGGTTACAAAAGATATATATATATAAGCTTTATTTGTTTGTTTCAGTGCAAAACTACATAATAAGCTAGCTGTACTCTTTTCACCAGAAGGAATCGAGCCCTATATTGTAGCATGAGGACAGTATTCGTACTAAAATACTTGTAAATAAAATGTTCAAAATATGTTTCAAACATTGCTCAATACGCGGGTTTTGATCTACTGTGATGTGAATAGTTTTACTAATATATATTTGTATATTTTTTATAGTTGCAAATGATCTTAAAAAAAGTAGACTTATAAATAGACACCATGTGGCTTACAAGTATAGATATCTTACAAGTATAGATATCTTACAAGTATAGATGTCTTACCAGTATAGATGGCTCAGAAGTATAGATGTCTTACAAGTATAGATGTTTTGATCAGAAACTGTTAATCTAAGGATGTTTTCTCTAAAATAAAATAAAAAGTTTATGTTTATTGGTACATATTATTAGAAGATTCAGCACTGATATATATTTTCTGAAAATGCCATTATTTAAAAAATTGTTTAACATGAGCCATCTGCAGCAGTCAATATTCTAAGAGTTAATAGCCTTCAGGTGTAAAATGTATTATTTAAATTTATTTTTAGTTATGAAGTTGTCAACGTGTTGTAATATTAGTGTCTGATGGAATAGATGTTAAACATTACAACGTCCGAAGTTGTCAACGTGTTGTAATGTTAGTCAGTGTCTGATGGAATAGATGTTAAACATTATAACGCCCGAAGTTGTCAAAGTGTTGTAATGTTGGTCAGTGTTTGATGGAATAGATGTTAAACATTATAACGTCCGAAGTTGTCAAAGTGTTGTAATGTTAGTCAGTGTTTGATGGAATATTAGTGCCATAGTGACTAACACTTCTGTTAGTCATGTTGTAATGTTAGTCAGTGTCTGATGGAACAGATGTTAAACATTATAACGTCCGAAGTTGTCAAAGTGTTGTAATGTTAGTCAGTGTTTGATGGAATAAATGTTAAACATTATAACGCCCGAAGTTGTCAACGTGTTGTAATGTTAGTCAGTGTCTGATGGAATAGATGTTAAACATTATAACGCCCGAAGTTGTCAACGTGTTGTAATGTTAGTCAGTGTCTGATGGAATAGATGTTAAACATTATAACGTCCGAAGTTGTCAACGTTTTGTAATGTTAGTCAGTGTCTGATGGAATAGATGTTAAACATTATAACGTCCGAAGTTGTCAAAGTGTTGTAATGTTAGTCAGTGTCTGATGGAATAGATGTTAAACATTATAACGTCCGAAGTTGTCAACGTTTTGTAATATTAGTCAGTGTCTTATGGAATAGATGTTAAACATTGTAACGTCCCATATCTGCAAATGTCAATGTAGTAATTAAATAATAATAATAATAATAAAACAAGTGAAAACTTAAGTAATGATAATGCTTTGTAATATTGACTTCTATGAAGCAGACAAAAAATATTTGTGCTATTACAATATCTATTTTTCCAATTGTTAATATGACATAACACTCAATACTTAAGAGAAAAAAAACGTCAACCAAGTATGTATTCTTAAGTTTATATTTTCAAGTCATTCTTACCTATATCTTCTGAAATATGTATTACGTATATCTTAAGAATGTATGTTTTTAGCTTTAGCACAAATAGGTATTCTTAAATCTCTCATCTATATAATATAATGTATTTTTGGTACTGAAGTGGAATATATTCTTAATAAATTTAAGAAGCGCGCAACTTCAAAATTGTCAGCGTATTTCTAACATTTAGAACACTTGGATAGAAATTGTTTAGAGCTTTCAAACGTTTCCCTGAATATTTCACTCTGTATTCAGGTTGGTAATTTTCAAGATAAAAAACTTGTGAAACTATTAAGCCTGCTTTCCACAAGTACGCACTTCTGTTAGTTATGATTTAAAACATTTCCAATTTTGGGATTTTATTGTATATTTTATGCAAGTAATATACATTTTACTATCTTTATCTACAAAAACTTTGACGATTAGAACTCCACACATAGTGTCGTTACACGTGAATCTCTGTCTCGCATGTTTCTCGCGTCTACTTTTCAAAGTCTTATTATATTGCGATTTTGACTACTTTAAAATAATAAAACTCGATGGTTTGTAAGTTATAGCTTCACAAGCAGCTGCAGCTGTTAGAGGCATACTTTGGACCATCACCAAGTTGAAAGCCTCAATGTAATCAAGGTCTTCGTATACAATACACTGTACTATGCTGTATAATATACAACCTAAACCACACATGCGGTGTGTTGCGTTACGAAACAGAAGAAGAAAAACACCTATTGTCTATTAGTTCTATATTCATTCGGAGCCAACTTTTTAAACAACAGTTTCTATATAGAAGGTGGACACTTGTTTAGTTCTATATTCATTTGGAGCGAACATTTTTAACAACAGTTTCTATATAGACGGTGGATACTTGTTTAGTTCCATATTCATTCGGAGCAAACATTTTAAACAACAGTTTCTATATAGATGACAGACACTTGTTTAGTTCTATATTCATTTGGAGCGAACATTTCCAAAAAAACAGTTTTTATATAGACGGTTGGCACTTGTTTAGTTCTATATTCAGTTGGAGCGAACATTTTTAACAAAAATTTCTGTACAGATTGTGGACAGTTGTTTTGGTCTAGAATATTTTGCGTTTGAGAACAAACACGTTTTCTTGATATATTTTATTTCACAAGATGGAATTGAAAATACTGATTAAATGTAACGGGTGATGTATCGTTACTATTGTGAGAGCCTACTACAGCAATCACATTTACCAACAGTACAAATTTCATAGTCCCTGCTCGGTAGCTAATGGCATGTTTCAGCTACCCATTCATTGCCTATTTGATGTTTTAACCATATTACCGTAATCATTCTCAAAATACATTATCTTAGCGGCTCCACCCAGTAAACTCGTTTGTCCATAAATGATAAGCACATTGAGCCCACGCGTTTGTTAAAAACACAATACAAGATTAATTGGAAACATTATCTCAAAAACGTTGATAATTATTGTAAAAGAAATCTACCAGTATCTAAGCTATGGATGATTTCATTACAAAAAAAAAAAAAAAACGGAGTAGAAATTTGATAATAACAAAAATAAAGCTTCTAAACTGAATACGAAAATTACAAATACAGAAGATTAACCACACTTCATGAAAACGGTTTGTACAATAAAGTAGTGTGTGGTCGCATATTAGATCGTGTAACCACGAGCAAAATGTTTTGAAAGTAGACGGTTGCCATAGAGGTATGCATCACAACTCTTTCTGAAGAAGACTGTTCGTATTTTAAAATACTTAAACGATACAAAGCAAAAGGACACAGAATTTCATAGAAGACAACCTTCATAATTCTTCACGGAAACAGAAACACTTGTAGAGCAGAGCAATAAAGATAGCATTAGACTCCAAAAACACACTTTTAGCCAAACCGGCTCAACATCTCTATTCGCATAGTGAAAGGAATAGACAAGCTGGATAACTCCCAAAGAAAGTAACCCTCCAACTGAAAAACAACAACAACAAAAACAATGAGATGAAGCTGGAATATCGCCTGGTATCTTTAACGGTGTACCAAATAAGGTTTTAAAACTGGTTAATGTTCATAAGTCAAAAGTTTACAAGCTTTTATCAACACTTTGAAATTAACATTTCTTTTCATAAGAAAACTGGCTGATGTCCATGTATACAGCGCTTTGGAACGTTTGTTAAGATATTTGGTATAAGGTAGGCCTTGGTATCTTTCACAGAAATTGCAATATTTGGCATTAGTATGCAATCATGTTCATCAGACTGACCACTATCGATGATAGAGGAAGTAGTTTCAAGGACAAAAACATACATGAAAGATAGTTGTTATTAAATGAAAATACACTTCATATCCAAAAGTAACAAAATAATAAGAAATAGAGTTTATATTTCGATATAACTTGGAACTGAAACTAAAATTAAAGGAGTGCTTTCTAAAACATAAAAGTAAATTGATTTTCCGTAGTACTGAAACTAAACTATAGTCCGATAAAGATTTGTAGTAATAAGTAAAGTTGAAACTTTGTTCTCAATTTTACCATACATGGATAAAACTTGTTACAATATTCGCAATAAATATTTATCAATCACCTAAAGCTCTTTTGACCAGTCATTTGCTTGTTCATATTGAAGCATTCAGGGCATAGATTTTTTCACACCCGATGGGGGGTGGATGATTTTTGCAACCACTTATGTGGACTGTTTAATTTGCAAATTGGTAATCTCTGGTTACGTGAACCTGAAAGCTGTAAACATGCAGTCACAGAGTAATTTTGTTGCCACGATACTTGCATGTATACTTAGGCCTATTGACTGATACTTACGAACTATAGCTTAAATCGAAAAGGTTAGAAGCACGCCTATATTAAAGATGTACATTTCGGCCACTGAAAAAGCCTACATCTAGGCCTACTTAAGTAATTCGATTGGTAAGAACACGAGAATCACAAGAACAAACACACAATTTGTAGGCCTGTGATGCAATAAAACAATTCAACAGACCAAACTGTAGGGGGGGATGATTGTATGCACCATACCCCCACCTAAAATGAAGGAGGGGATGTATACCCCATCCCCCCAGGATATACGCCCCTGGAAGCATTCATATAATCTTCTGTATTTCACCAGGAAAATATAACTAGCAGGATTTATAATAATTATTCTTTAATGTAAAAACAAAAAAACAATGTTACAAAAATTGGTTGATTTAGCTTAATGGTTTAGGTTGATACATAAATTTTAAAGATAATTAAATAGCGTTTGTACAGATGAGTGAAATATATAAACATAGGTACATTTCAACACCATTACTCGTAATATACCTAAGAATGTTGATCTTTGAGAATGTTCACAAGATAATGAAGTAAGATACTCTAAACAGCTTTTAAAACGTGGCAAAAGAGCTAACCGGTAAATAGGTTGAAAATGGCCCACAACGAGCTTGTTGTCATGCATCACGAGACAATCTAAGTGGTAGCAGTGACCAGTATTATAATTTATGCGGTAATATTATTCATTACCGTATGAATAATAATAAATTAAACACAGCTAAACGGTTTGTTTCTCAGCAAAATGAAGAAACAAATTAAAAATCACGTGACAGGAAAATAAGCTACTATTGGTGTTGCCAACAGCAACTTGGTAAGGTTATTACTCCAGTGTTTTTCAGTTAAAGCTATGTCTTAGAAAAAAAATTATCTTATTGTCTAGTGAACATGAGCGACATGCTCATCGTTATTATTATAAATAATCCTCGAGTAAATTGATAAAAGGGTGTTATAGTCGACACGAGGGTACAGAGGAATGTAGATAAGTCAAATTTGTGTACTAAAATGTCTACACAATAATTAATGTAAATGAAATATTAATATCAAATCAGACTATAAGATAAATAACAGTTAGTTTTCTTAGAAGTAGTGTTTAAATGTTTTATAAAATTGATTATATTTTATTATGAACTATCAAAAATATTCAACGTAAAACACATTGCAGTTCTTTTTATAGTTATATATTTTATTATGACTCCCACTTAATTTTGGGTTGAGCCAACGTTTACAGAAATAACATCCAGGAGTCAGTTTATCTTAGTCTCCATAATATTTCGGAAGATTTTTTTTTATTATTTTGATTAATTTATTTAAAAGTATCTGCAATTAACTTACATATATCTGTGGAAGATTACAATGGCGAATACAACGTTTCTGTTCATTTCAAAGATGCTCATTCCCTTACAGAAGATCAGTAACTTTTATTGACTTACAACATAAAATCCCGGTTTCCAATTTCCCTCGATGGACATAACAGATAGCCAACGCGGTTTTACTCTAAATATAAAGAGATGTTCAATCAGTTGTATCGCTGTGAGTGTTCTGTCCAAAGAAGATCACTTATGTCACTGTCATATACTTCAATTCAATTTCAGACAGTACAAGAAAGGTGGATTAGAGCATTATTGCCTCGGAAGAGAACTTGCTTAAAAACGGAGTAAAATTGTGGAGTGTTAAAAGTCCCCTCAAAAAGTTCAATAACACTATAGATATATTATTAGACCTTTTCAAGGAATCAAATGAACCCACTGCTACACCTTCAGTGGGTTGCATTGTTGGTGAAATGGAGTTCTAATTGGTTTTCAGCGTATTTTTACTCTATTGTGAATAAATAAGGGATAAAATGCATCTAATAAGACTATCTTTACGCTTACAAATATTCATCGCTCATATCTTTTCAGTGATACCGTTTATATACCTTATCAAGTCAAATATGTCTCGATCTGAGAAATTATCTTCGACAACAACATTTCACCATGGCCCAGTTTAAGTCAAGAAATTTATTCTCTCATGCATTGTCTTGTAAATTAACTGTGTATCAAAATTATTAAGCTCAGACAATGGCAGAAAAGTTTACGTAAGTTGTCTGTTTTGTATCTGTAAAGTAATATAGTATTCCAGAAATGTGTGTCCGGGAGTTACCCCGAGTTACAGTGACCAGTCACTGTATAGTATTAATACCTTATGGGGAATTACATATGATAATAATGTCATGTGAATTATCATCTATGGTAATATTGGGTGTTTGTTTCTTTTTGGTATGATAATTTTGGGTATTGAATGTATTGCTTAATTTTTACGATATTCAAAATTTGATATTGAATGCTTTCGAATAGATGAGATGATCATTCTTTATCAAAATCCGTTAAAGAAAGTCGAAATAAATAGGTTTAACGTGCTATTATAACTTCATGATTTAAATTTCAAAATCCTTAAGATAAATGTTTTCCAGTGGTTAACATGCCGGACTCTGCATCTAAGGTTCCGTTGTTCACTTCTCGTTACTTCCATAAAGAATAACTACAAAAACAATAAACAAAAAACGCCCCACACTGTGTGTGTGGTGGGGTTGTGTTATAAGTGTGATAATACAATTCTAGTGTTTCCTGAGACTTAACGGTGGTTACTGTTGATTTCTTATCTTCTTTACAGTATATTACTTAAAAATAACACTAAAATCCGGATTTTCATGCTGTAGGGAATGCAGTACAGATAGTCCATTGTATAGCTTTACGCTTGGCAACAAACAATAAATTATTTTAAAATTAGGGAGAGTTAGCGCAGATAGTACTAGTGTAGCTGTGCCCGAAACTTAACAATCAAAATACTTAACAATGAGTTCTGATTGAGAAAATAATGATGTTGAAAACAAATAAAACAGAATTAAACTATCAAACAACACCATAAACAATATGTAAGTAGACGCATTGTTTAGTTTCACAAGTACCCTGATTTTTACTTTACATCAATTACTGTGTAAAGCAATAGAATATCCATAGTCTGTTTAAAAAAAAATAAATATGTATTCGACACCTGAAATTTACCTTAATTTTTCAGTTTGAAAAATTTCAGGTATTGTTAAACACTCTTATCGATGTCACCATCTATTTTACGTTTAACTTCAAAAAAGTATTAGAACGACTGAATCTAAGAATACTTTATATCAATTAAAAATCACTGATAGCTGTCTAAAACTTTTAGAATCAGCTGGATTATCTTGAATAGTGACGTCACGAAGTAATAAACTTGCACAAGAGTAGTAAGTAAGGATACCTTATTGCAGGAAAAGTAATGATTGTGTGGTTTACTAGATTTTTATAAGCTTGTTCGATAGTGAGAGACCAAATTGAAAATTTCAATGGGTTTTTAGGTACTCTTGGCAAACATTCCTTTCAACAAACACTACACACAACCAATAAATACATCTTTATATTCTGAATTATGTAAGCCAATTGATCTGAATTTAATGCATTATTTAATGGACTATTGATTGTTCTTTACGAAAAAGACAATAAAATAAGGAAGAAGGTAAACGGTTTTTCACTCATCGCTAATGATATTTATCCTAGTTTTGTTTCTCCTTGTTTATTAACCTCTAAGATACTACAAATAAGCTTTTAATTAGCAAAGAATAAAGTTCAACAAACTTATACCATTTGATTTGTTTACTGATTTTCTTAATTGTTTATAGCAATAAGGAAATATTCGTATGCAGTATGCATGAAGTTTGTAAACGTGTACCTTCAAGACCTTTCGACACCCTGATTATAGGTAATCTACTCACATAAGAAAAAGGTGTCGTTGGCAATGAATTAAGATTGTTTTAGATTAAGCGTTTCATAACTGGCCTGGTGCGTATCTGATTTAACCCATAAACGCTAGATTTTTTGTTTGTTTGTTTTTCTCGCAAAAGGAAGCACTCCGGCAAACGAATACAAAAAGTCCTAACAATGATCCATCGAGCTACGTCATCATCAAAATAAACAACTCGGCCATGATAAAAATAGGTATTTATTAAAACACAAAACAAAAGACAATAGCAACAGCAATAATTAGGAGTTAAGAACCTGAAGAAAGTAATGGTAAGGGTTTTATTTTACGAGTAGCCTCATTATATAGGACTTGCTTATCTTTATGTGTTAAGTAAAGCACGTTGAATAGGTACGTTGTCATTGGCCTATAGAACAGTGGAAAATACCTTTTAAGATCTGACAGACGCTGCACAATTGAAAACATATTACTAGCTCAAACAAACTGTGTGGTGAAGAGAGTACAATATTACTCATATTTTTGGGTAAAAGTACAAGTACGAAAGTTTTATAATAACTGTTTGAAACACTTTTAATCTTGAAAAGGTGTTTCAGACACACGAACAGAGTAGAGACACTGTGATATAAAAGTGACTTGATGTAAGGAATGAGCTTCAATAATTTCAGAGAAAACGCAGTAGACTTCTTGTTTCGTTATTACGTAACTTCAAATTTAAAATAATATCCACATGTTCGTATAAAACAAACTACATTTTTGTAACGGGACTATATATATTTATACAGTAAAAATTATGATTAGAGAACTTTTGTATTTGTATGTAGTTTTCTATTCAAAACTCCCGGCCCGGTGGTTAAAGCACTCGATTCGAAATTCAAAGGTCGCGGGTTCGAATGCCGTAACACCAAACATGCACGCTTTTTCATCCGCGGGGGCGTTAAAATGTGACGGACAATCCCACTATCCGTTGCTAAAAAAGGATCTCAAGAGTTGGCGGTGGGTTGTGATGAATAGTTGCCTTCTCTCTAGTTCTACACTGCTAAATCAGGCACGGCTAGCGCTGATAGCCCCCCTGTAGGTTTGCGCGAAATTTAAAACCAAAACCAAGTCGAAAACACAAAAGCTTTTACATTCTGAACACAAAATAACACGTGTAAATTATTTTAAAGTGCTTAACCCTGCATGCTTATATCAGATAAAGTGATATTCGATAAATGAGGAGGTAAAGCAAGGATAACAATACCTAAGATAAACAACATCGTTTATTTATAACACAAGGGGACACACATAAACGTTTCGTAATTCAACAGATTTAATCTTCAGTATTAATATCCAAATAAAATAGTTACACCATTTTTAAGTAAGTAACTAAATTATACTGCTATAATAACAGTAGTTTAATCAAAACTACAACATTATAAAAATTAAATGAATAACGAACAAGGTGTTGTACATGTTAGAAAATGTGCATGTTAAAGAAGACATATTGTTCGGTGTCAGTGAAAGTTGTCTGATGTGGAGGGTTTCTTTTGTCAGTAATTCCAGATCAGTGTTTGCAGAGGATATTGAAATTTGACAAGTTTATTCACTATATTTACGTACAGAGGAAGCACAGGAGTTACTCAACCATTTTTGTGTTTTCAAGAAAATTCACATATGTTTATTGGCTCTAACTAGTATATGGTATTTAGTTTTGCCAATACACGAGCACTTGCAGTCCCCACGGTCTAAATATATACGAGCCAAGAACAAAGAGAAACTGAAAGTCTTCAGAATGTTAAAAAAAAATTGTTTATGGTTTATAATATAAACTGAAGTCAACTTAAGGGCAATAACGATAAATTACACGTTTAATTTGATATTCTAAATAAATAAATAATGTTTTTATCTTAATTGTTATCCTTTTTACTGTGCTGCAAAAATAATAAAGATTGATACTAGCTGCTCTAAGTTGTCACCTAAATTTCAAAATATAATTGTTTGATGGATATCTACTGACGTGAAACACGAGACTGATACATATTTAATTATTTCTATTTAATTTATGATCCAAAATGATCGAATTATCGACTTGGTTTCCACAGATGTTGTAGTTTCGTCACCATATTATCAAAATAGTGTTTATCTGAACGTTTATTTGGAGAAAACTTGATTATCACAGTGAAATTTTCATCATTTATCAAATTCTTTGAAGGAGATCAGACATAGCTATAGGAAATTATATTTAACTCGTTTGCATTAATATTTGTAGACGTGACACAGGTATGAGAAGACAAATGTGATTTAAATGGGTCATTGGAAATTAAATATTGCTGCAAAACGGAACTTTTATTACACTATATATTATACGCAATATTTATCAAAACCTCTGATAAAATTTTCTTATCTTGATCGGTGAATAAAATTATCTAAACGCCAAGTTAAGAATAGGATATTTGAACATTTATTTATTTATCTCTACTGATCGTCGTTGATGTAGTACATTTTCTTTAGTTTTGTAGACGAACTTGTCTAAATGTTTAACAGAGAAACAAAAGGATAAAGTACTGGTAAATACCATACACATATCACGAAACAAAAACGTTACATTATCATATATAATACAAATGTTTTGTCGAATACTTTTATTTGGTATGGAAATTTCATTTATATTACAATTACAACCATATTTCTCATCTCTTACATAACAGCTTTTTCACGGTAACAACGTTTTCAGTGTAGTTGCATAGTTAGAAGTTGAGCTTTTCGAAAGAGCCCTTTGACAAATGTGTTTAAGAAGGAATAATTGTATTATTTCTTTGTTGGTGTGACACGTAAAAGCTACTCGATATTCATACTAATATAATTTCGTTAAGCCTCTTCAGAGCTATTTAATATTACAATATGTTTCTTTTTCAATACATTTTGTGAGTTGAAATATAAAGAATAAATATTTCCTTCATGTTTCGCAATTAAAAGTGGATGATTTTGAATATACAACTTTCTCTTGAATAAAGTAAAAGTTGAACACTTTCCCTGAATTCTCAATGAAATTCAAGTTTTGCCTCTCACAGCCATTAAACAACTGCAATGAGTGTTCGGATGTCTTAAAAAACAGTTGATGATAATTTGATATCATTAAAAGTAAATAGGATTGTAAATTTGAAACGCCAAAACAGCGTGATTGTAAACAACAGTTTATTTATCATGAAAAAAAAATGGTATGGCAATATTTCTCTCAATTTCGTCTCGTTATTTTGAAGTGGAAATCAAGTATATCTCAGACCTTGATTTTTTACGTAAACGCTTCTTCGAAAGAAGCTCGCAAAAACTAATTTCATTCTTAATCAGTAAACAACTGCAACTCGACCGGTTTTTACTTGACAACTTATGCCACCTCTTTAGGCCGTCTAATTTATGCTGTCCTTTATTGGTCACGCCTCTTTGTATTGGACGTGTTCCATGATTATTAGCGAGAAATGAATACAAAAAAAGGACTTGTTTTGAGGTGTATCATCGAAATATAATGTTTCCAGGTGTTGTTTTTTTTATTATTGTTGAGGAACATATGTTCATTTCGCGTGACCTCCTTTTGTACTGCAATCAAATTCAGTAAATGTAATTATCAGAATATGTGATAATTATAAAAAAAACATTATCGAAATACTTGTTAACATAATACCGTAAGTAGTGTACGACTGTGAAAAATGAAGTTCAACAGAAAACTCTGTCCTTGGTGGGTGTTAAGAAGTACATTTACGGACTTACAGTGCCAAAATCTGTGGTTCACTTCCTCGTAGTGGACAGAGAGCAGATAGCTCACCATGCAGCTTTGCGCTAAAGCAATAACAACAACAAACATGTATTTCGTATCGTAGTAACATCCACAGCGTCAACAAAACTTTTAAGTGGACAGAAGGTAGAAAGTAAATCAAAACAAATTAAACCAACTGTTTTTTGTTAAAAAATTTGAACTTGCCAAAGTTTAAGATACATTTTTACTCTGATTTTGTTACAAGATGAATGTTCGATTTTTCACTTTCAAGTCTCTATATTTTTAATTCTTATAGAGATAGATAAATATCTCTAAAGTCTACGCATTTTAATAAAGTGATTACCTATATATTTCAGCCTATTAGGTGGTTTGTTTATTATGTACGAGTGTTCAGCTCGTCTGTATCCTTTCGTTCAGCTTAATTCTGTAACCTCAGTACATATGATCCTGTACTAGTAATATCCTTTCGTTCAGCTTAATTCTGTAACCTCAGTACATATGATACTGTACTAATGATATCCTTTCGTTCAGCTTAATTCTGTAATCTCAGTACATATGATCCTGTACTAATGATATCCTTTCGTTCAGCTGAATTCTGTAACCTCAGCACATATCATTCTGTACTAATGATATCCTTTTGTTCAGCTTAATTCTGTAACCTCAGTACATATGATCCTGTTCTAATGATATCCTTTTGTTCAGCTTAAGTCTGTATCCTCAGTAGGTATGATCCGGTACCAACGAAACATCTACTATGCCATTCACCATAATAATTGGAATGTACTAATCGTGAGTAGAAATTTATAATAGACAGGAGGCACTTAACTTTACATATACAGTATTTGTATAATAATATTTTTATATTATTATAAAATTTATTATATTATTATTATAAAGCCTAATATTAAAAGTAATATATGAACGTTTGTACAGGTGCTGTAATATTGGTGTCTCGTCCAAACTTTATAGCCATGATAGTAGACTTCAAATAGCTATCGTCTCCTTTTAATAATTTTTGTCACTTATAAAGCTGGGTGACTGTAAGGAATTATTTTTTGTTTTGAAATTAAGCACAAGGATTAATAATGGGCTAACTGTGCTCTGCTCACCACAGGTAGGAATTATTTTTAAACCACGTTCCTAAGAAATCTAAGGACTTGAAAATTTAAAAGGACACATTCTGCACTTTATAGTCCTCTGTTCTCTTCCTTTCATTATAGTCAGATCATTGTGTCCATATCATACCATATTAATATATTGATGACAACTGACTCCCCGTCGCACCAAACATGCTCGCTCTTTCAGCCGTAGGGGCGTTATAATGTGACGGTCAATCCCACCCTTCATTGGTAAAAGAGTAGCCCAAGAGTTGGGGTGGGTGGTGAAGACTAGCTGCCTACCCTCTAGTCTTACAGTACTAAATTAGGGACGGCTAGCGGAGATAGTTCTCGTGTAGCTTTGCGCGAAATTAAAAAACAATCAAACCAACACATATTTGAAACGATTAACCGGCGATTTCAGGCCCGGCGTGGCCAGGTGGTTAAGACGCTCGACTCGTAATCCTAGCGTAGCGGGTTTGAATTCCCGTCACACCAAACATGCTTGCCCTTTCAGCCGTGGGGACGTTATAATGTAACGGTAAATATCACTATTCGTCGGTAAAAAAGTGGCCCAAGAGTTGACGGTGAGTGGTGGTAGCTAGCAGTCTTCCATCCAGCCTTACACTGCTAAGTTAGGGGCTAGCGCAGATAGCCCTCGTGTAGCTTTGCGAGAAATTAAAAAACAAACAAACTGGCGATTTCTATGTTAATACGTATCTCTCGGATCGGACTTTTGAGCAATCTTATCTCTTGTGTCACAAACTTTAATATATTTACTTTAACAAACGTTTGTTTTTTGTTTATTTTATTATATATTTGCTGTGCAAACGCGTAAAGTTTGAAAGCAAATAAATACCATTTTCTAAGTTGTTTTAAAAAATAATTGTTTTCATGTTTTGTGATTATGACGAAACAAAAGTAAAGGCATCAAGTGGATGTAATAATATAGGTTCGCACTGCCCTCTTTAAAGTTTGATGATGATCTTAATGATTTTTTGAAACAAAGCAAAAAAATTAATTTTTATTTATTTGTATGCATTTCAGCGCAGAACTGCACAATGGGGTATCTGTACTGTATCCACTACAGGCATGAAAACCAAGTTTGTTAGCACCATAAGCCTTCAAATTTATCCTCCAGTGGCACAGCGGAATGTCTGCGAACTTACAACGATAGAATCTGGTTTTGATACCCGTGATGAGCAGAGAACAGATAGCCCATTGTGTAGCTTTGTGCTTAATTATAAACAAACAAACATTCAGATATATCTCTGTGCCAGTGGGGCGCAAAATAAAAGGGTGAAAGAAATCACTCAAAACGTTATAAAATAAACTACCTTTTTGTTCATTCATTTGAGTGATAATTTATACCCATAATTCCATGCTCGATCAAAATCATTGTTAATTGTTTTAGTTTTCTTGGTATCTTGAATGATTTGAGACAGGTTTTGATTAATTTCAATTTGTAGAAAGTTTATTCTCCAATACGATAAAAAGTGGATGCATTTCTGAAAGTATAAAGTTATAATTGTTATATATGGTTTCTAACCAATCTGCATTCAAAGAATGCCACGCGCTTGAAGTTCAACTTAAAACATAAATTCGAGCAGAAACATTCCAATCTTAACAGTTTTACTTGTTGATGTTTAGTATTATATAATTTACTTGTCCAAAGAAATACCTCAAAACTCAACCCTAACAAGTTGAATTATTTTACCATAAGTGTATCATTGTCCGGTTATTAAGACTTAATCGTGTTAGTACTAAGACAAATATATATCTTCTATTAGGTGAGTTAAAAGAATTTTTGTTGCTTAACATTCTGGATTAAAGAACACTGATCTTACTACATGTAGAAATTGTTGCAATCTATCCAATTAAAAATCACCGGCAAAGTATTAGAAAATAATACGTCGAAAATAATTCCTCTTGCTTTATAAAATTGAGTTGAGATATTTATTATTATTTGTTTTTATTTATATGTTTAAAGAAGAGCACAAGACTGCGACTTTAGAAACTCATATAAGTTAAATTAGTTTACAGTATCATTTCTAAGTCGTATAATATATTTTCATGACTTATTTTACTATTCCTTGTTTTTTAAGTACTAAAAGTACAGCGTTTACTTATAATAACTTTACAATAACGTAATAACACTCGAATTTCACCACCATTTGTTTTTTACATACCAACAAACAGTATTATTTTACCGAGCAATCTGTCTATAGCAGAACAACATTGGTGACTAGTCCCTCCTGCAACACAGAATTATTGATACCAGTATTAAATGCTAAAGTTGTTGTTTTTGTTCATTTGAATATTTGCGAAGGGGTTTTCATAAAAGCATTTTATTCTTTTGTCTAAAAAGTTTTGTACTTAAAAGTAAATTAGATCGAAGTTCCATATGTAAACAAAAAAACACAACAATGTTTACAAACAACGAACTTGTGAATTATGGCTCAACTTGAAATGTCAACTCGACCAGTGGTAAGCTAGAAGAATAATAGAGTGTTCTCATTCGATAACTGGAAACATACTACGCTATAAAGTGTAAAAATAAATCTGGCGAATAAAATTTATATTGAACATTATATGACTATGTAAGACATGTTTATTCTGAACACACTTCTAATATTCAAAGCACACTTACATTTTCACCTCTCTTTATCGCTCTACGACTTAATAGATGAACTATAGTTTTAACAGTGTTAAGAAAGTAAAATATGTATACATTGCCGTAAATACGTATATTTATTTATAACTAACAAACATAAAAAAACATTGATATTTGATATTTCAGTTTCATTCGAAAGGCAAAATAGAAACATTGAAGCAAATACCATTATCCATGATATTAAGTTTTAAAATAAATAATTGTGATTTCAGTTTCAAGAATGATTAATACACACTGCTAGTGAAATTTAGATTTTCAGAAAAACTCCAAACTTTATATTAAGAAGATTTAAAAATTCGAAGATTATTATTGGATAAAAGCGGCACATTATTTGTTTAGAGAAGAAATACAAGCGCATATCTTCCAAAAACAAAACAAAACAAACGTATACTTAATTAAAAATAAGCAATTAGGTAACGCTAGTGCAGATATCCTTGTAGCTTTGCACAAAATTCAAACCAATCCATTGGTGCTTGCTTTTGATACACTGCTACTCTTCTTCCATCTAGCGGCAGGAACAGAACTCAGCATGTATAGAAAGAGAAACCAGTGATGGTATCTATTAGATATGGTTTATTTGCAATCACGAATGGCTGAATTTCTAAGGTAACGTTTGTTTAATATCGAGCAGGGGTGAGCAACTCCATGTGGCCAGTGAATAGCACAATTGTGGTCAGCTAAAGTTTAGAAATCAATTTTTTCATCATTTATTTTTTATCGAAAATTTGGTTATCAGCAACTGCACTGCCTCACGTCATTGCTGATGTCGCGCGCTTTATCACTGCCCAGACTCCGCCCATTTTATAACGTTAGTCTGGTTTAAATGTTTTTCATCGCATGTGCGTTGTTTTGCATGCGCTTGCAAACATATTTTTATTGTGCAACTTTCAAGTATTTAAATATATTTTGTTTTTAATCCCATCATATGGATAAGTGGATAATTCGAAAATGAAAGAATCCAGATGATGATGAACACTCAGAAAATAAAGATAATTTAATTGTTTCTGGCATTACTGTTTAAAAGAGAATGGCACGTGACTGGAAAAATGTGAAATGAGAATTTAACAAAAGTTGGGATTTGAAATGTGCAGTGATTGAAGCAAGTAGTAAGCCAATACGTCTTTTGTGTAACAAAGTTTTTCGGAATAATAAAGTATACAACCTTAAACAACACTTTAACAATTTTTACAACGAATTTGATGTAAAATTTCCAGTTGATAGCAAAAATCGTATGGATGAAATTAACCATCTGAAAACACAACTCTATGAACAAAAGGAAGGCGTAAAAAGATTTTTATCATCAACAGAACTAGTTACATTAGGTAAAGTAGCTTGGGTTCTAGCTCAAAAAAAAATTCTGATGCTGAATTAGTAAAAGAAATATTGATTGTGGTCATTGAAACTGTTGGCGAATTATGATTCAAAAATAAAAGAAGATATTTTTTTCAAAATATAAATAATTTGCAATTAAGTCGAAGAACAATTGTCCGCAGAATGCTAGAATTAGTGAAAGACATAGAAAATCAGTTGCTTGAACAACTAAAAGACTGTTTGTATTTTTTAGCACTAGATGAGTCAACAGATGTTAGTGACACTGCACAGTTGATATTTTAGGTTCGATATGTAACTTCAGATCTTCAAGTGAAGGAAGAAATGTTTGGCCTTTATGGATTATGAGATCGAACATGCAGAAAAAACATCTTTGAAAAAAATTTTGAAATGTCAAAAATTCAATCTAGATTTTGAAAACCTGGTTTCTGTCACAACAGACGGTGCTCACACCATGACTGGGGCAAAATTAGGATTTGTTTCTTCTTTGAAGCAGCATTTAATTGAAAATAATGTGAAGTCCACGTTACCATCTTTCCATTGCATTTTGCAACAGGAAAATTTATGTGCTCAGATGTCTAAAAGTGATAATTTGAAAAATTTGATGGACATTGTTGTAAAAATTGTGAATTATGTTAGAAGTAGAAGCTCTCTCATCCATCGACATTTTGTTGAGTCTTTAAAGAAAAGCAGTGACTGTACTTTTGATGATTTTACTGATTTTGCAAATGTAAGATGGTTAAGTAGAGGAAAAGTCTTGGAACGATTTACTTCCTTATTTTCTCAAATAAAAGAATGTCTTGTTAAAAAAGGTAAGATTGAAAATTTCCCGAAATTTAAACTTTCTCATGGTAGTGTGATTTGAACTTTCTGTGCGACATGTTGGCTCACTTGATTATTTGAATATGAGGCTTCAAGGAAGAGGTAAAATAATAAGCGAGCAATCACGGTCTATTCATGAATTTCAGTTAAAGCTAAACCTTCTTGCGGAACAATTACAAAAGAATGATTTGACACATTTTGCAAAGATGAATAGTTTTCTAGAAAATAATAAGGACTATGATTTCTCTGATGGTAAAAATGATCTCTATGTAAACTGGATCAAAAATCTATCTCAAAAATTTGAATCACGCTTCTCTGAATTTAAAAAATTTAACTTGATATTTGAATTTTTACATGATCCATTTCAATTTGACTTAGGAATCTGAGTTAGGAAATTACATCTTTTTGTCTTTGGATAAGTGTGGATTTGAAGACGAGATGCTTACTTACCCTGCAAAGTGTAGAATACATAAAAGATAAACAAAAATGTTTTATCAGAGAGATATAGCTCACTATTCTGATAAACGAGAGTCTTCCAAACTTAAATATAGCAATTCCAAAATTACTTTCCATGTTTGGTATACAAGAGTGTGTGAGTCAACATTTTCTACGCTAGATTTTTTCAAGTATAGATACAGATTTCGGCTTAATGACATAAATTTAGAGACAGAGCTAAGATGCTCATTGAGCATAGATTAAGTCAAATTTCACGAAACTTGTTGATGAAAACCCCCATAAATTTTTACATTGAAGGTTAGTTGAAATGCAATTAATTTGATTGCACTAACATCTTTCAAATTTTTTAATAGTGTTGCCAACGTTGTTTTCATTAGCCACAGTTTCAGCCGCTATGAAAAATAAGTTGTCTACCCCTCCTTTCGAATAAAGCTGCATAGATGATTGACTGTGTGCATTCTTCCACTGCAAGGATTGAACACAGGATTTTAGCTTTGTAATTTTAAACTTAATAACCAAAATATAAATTTTAATTATTCCTGAGATATTTTTCAAAAAAAAGTATCTAGGATTAAACATAACTATTTGAATTTTCTCATCTTTTTTGTTTAATTTGTATCTCTGTCTTAGATATTTTCAGTACCAATATCAGGCTCTTACGCAGGTGAACTTTTATGCACAACTTATGCAAGGCCCAGCATGGCTAGGTGGTTAGGGTACTCTATTCACAATCTACGTGTCAACATGCTCGCTCTTTCAGCCGTGGGGGCGTTTTAAGTTACGGCCAGGCCTACTGTTCGTTGGTAAAAGAGTAGCCCAAGAGTTGGAGGTGAGTGATGATTAATAGCTGTCTAGTCTTACGCTACTAAACTAAGGAAGGCTAGAGCAGTAGCTCCCATGTAGTATTTGCACGAATAAAAGGTGCAACAGCAATAAAAATAATAAATATATTTTGAAACAAATATTCAGAGCACTTTGCTACGACAGTAATGTGCAACCAATCTGTTTTGTGCACATATTACTGATATTATGGCGAATTTATTAAACGAACGCCTTAAAATATTGTAGTGGATTTGGTAAGTGCAGACATTATAAGTACCATGTTGAATTTGCTGAATGGTTACTAAGAATTTTATAATGTATCTGATTATTGCACAGATTATCAGTGCAATGGTGAATTTGCCAAATGCATACTTCAACAATTTTATAGTGTACCTGGTTAGTGCATACGTTAACAATACTATGGTGAATTTGCTGAGTGTACACTAATGATTTTATAGTGGATTCGGTTAGTGAACAGGTTAAAAATCTTTACAGTGAAATTGCTTATGTACAAGTTAATACTTGTGGTGAGTTTTCATTCAGCAATTGCTATTACAAATATCAACTGTTAATTATCTTTTTCTTTATATCATGACCATGCATGGCGAAATTTAAACCAAATCTTTAGATTATTTTAAGCACATAATGCCATACTGAACTCGTTTGGTTTAATTTGAATTTGCTAATTTAGCAGAGTAAGACTAGAGAGAAGGCAGCTAGTAATCACCACCCACCGCCAACTCTTAGGCTACTCTTTTAGCAACGAATAGTGGGATTGATTGTGACATTATAGCGCCCCCACGGCTGAAAGGGCGAGTATGTTTGATGTGATGGAGATTCTAACCCGATTATAAACGGATTTTTCTCTAAATTAGAATATTTATATTGCAAGCTTCCGGCCCTCTTACAGTTTTCCACACTTTGATGAATTTTTTATCGCTCAGTGTTATTAGCATCACTTCGTACTAGTTGATGCTATTGCATCCATGATTACATGCACTCTAATTTCAAGTCAGTATGGTAGTGTATTTTCGGTTGATCATTCTTTTCACGGAACTCTCATTATAAATATATTTCTTTTTCTATCAGATAGAAATCTGTTTCAGTTTTCTGCCCTATGAAGATTCCGTTAAGGGGTCAAAAGAAGTCAAATAAAAGTATTGTAACGTAGAGAAATATCCATTTACTTATAAGTCTTGAACAGTGATCTAAGTAAAACAATTCAGCGTGTGTTACACGTTTCGTCTGTCTCAACTACTAATAAACTACAACTTGAAAATCACAACCAAAGGAAAATGCCTTACATACCAGAACTGTGCTATAAACACATCAGCTATAGATTTTCACGTTCAGGAAAATTACCATATTATCAACCTAAAAAAACGCTAAAACAATTTATATAGAAGAAAACATCAAACGTAAAAAATGAAGGAAGCTATTATCATCCAAACACAAGACAATAAACCACCGGTGGGTATCAGTCAAAACAACAGTTAATAAATTACTCAATACTGCATGAATACTACTAACAAAAGACATAAAACATGTGGTTTGTCGAGGTTTCGATATGAAATTAAACCTTTAATTTTACAATGTACTATTTGATACTGAAAAATTCATTTATTTACTTTCATATCTCTGTATATTACTTATAATTGTGTTTTCTTATTCTTATTGCCTCCCAGTTGTACAGCGATATGTCTTCTGACTTACAACACTAAAAACCGGGATTTGATCCTCGTGGTGGAGAGACCACAGGTAGCCCATTGTGCAGCTTTGTGCTTAACTTCAAAGAAACAAAAAAGTATTTTATTATGTTGTTGTTTGAGGTAACCTTGAGGCAGAGTAGAAATAGTAAGTTTTAAATCAAAATAACCGTTCTGTAGGAGTTGATATATATACAGTATATTAACGCAATCTAATAATGTACTAATAAATACTCTCTGTGTTAGAGATTTCCATAATGTTGTTTTAATGATGTGTCTAGAGATGTGGCACATCTAGCGTAACAGCTTCGTACATGTTTAATATTGTAATTTTTGGTTGACTATTCCTTTCACTGAAATGTCTTTCTTTCTTTATATCTAAAAATCATTTCCAGCTTTTTTGTGATGGTGTATATTTAGGTGTTTGTTACTTTGATATGGATACACTAGCAACGCTTATATGTTTATTTCACTTCCATCATTAGTCGAGTTAGATTCGTAGACATCAGCTATGGCATTGCGCCACATTCTTTTGGAACATCAATGTAGCCAACTCAACCCATATCTCTGAGATGTTGGAAATGTTTTGAAGATGGTCGTAACATCAGCAATCACATAATCTTTCTTTACATTTGCCCTTGTGCTTCTGCAATATTGTTCTAGAACACCAGGTAAGTTTGATTTCCCAGTCTGGTACATGTGCCTATCTGATATGTTTATCTAGTGAAAAATTGGACCTAAAGAATAATTTGAGCTTCTTTTATGTCCAGTTTTGCGTTTGGCAAAAGTTAGTTATACAAACAAAATGATTTCAGCCAGCCTTTACATCCATATTTCAATCCCGAATGATGATTTTATTTTTCTTTGACTTAATTAGAGATTCATTTCCAGTCTTCACAGACGTCTTCCTCCATCGAGTGTATATATGCATTAAGCAATGAATTATAGTACCTTGTTTTAGTAAAATCACAACATGAATTTTTCATAGCGTTTTTAATAGTATATCTAAATTTTCATAGTGTCCTTGCTCCATATCTATTCTTCTTGTTAGGATGCTGACGGCTAAATATGTGGATGTAAAGGATGGTATAAATTATGGAACCAGAACTAAGGATGCCACTGAATGATGGAAAAAAATCTAGACATCTCTCAGTATAGCTATGAATGATTTGTTGCACGTTATGGTCGTCTTGTTTCAGCTGCGATGGGCTCACATTCAGAGAGGCGCCAATGTTACCGTTACTGATAACAACAATTTTCTTTCTGATATTTGAGTAATACACTACCTCCAACAAACTGTGACAATATTCGTCTTTCAACAGCTCCTATGATTTTGCTGAATTTAATGATACAATCTTTTACATTTCATTTCCCTGTTTTATTTCTCTACAACATAGTGGAACTTTGCCAAACCTGGGTACTGATTGAATTGCAAGTTCATCATTTGCCAAGTGATGTTGCTGAATTTCATTTAGTTGCAATAGTGTGGCAAATGTCTAACATAATCGTAATATTTCTACGGAAATATAAATGGCATATTTCAACAAATTTAATTTATGTATACATTTTAGTTGGCTTCTCTGAATGGCCTGGGTCAAATGGGGAACAAATCAACAATTAGCAAATAAAAGTTCCAAAGCTTCAACACTGGCTCATGATTATTGTTATTGAATTGATTCATATTCTTCTTACTTGAAAGAAACTATTGACTCCAGTAAAGCCTGAAGAGATTCATGAAAGGGAATTTTCTTGTTTTGAAGAAGCTGTTCCAACTGCTTTTGTATTGCATTCTATAATAGAAATATCGTTTGAACTTTGATGTTCCAGCAATTCACCACAAAGACACTTAAGATCACAGAAACCGAAATACAATTAAAAACAGAAATCCAAAGAAAAATCATCCATACTGGATTATACATTCCCTGGGACTCAACACGTGAGACAAAACAAAAACTAAACATATTAAGAAACAAAATAAACACAGCCATAACACTATGCTCATCCGTTTAAATTAATAATGAAATCAACCAAATAAAACAACATTTCATCAACATCAACAGATTTTCTTCAAAAACCGTTGAAAGGATTATACACTCACACCTAGACCAACGGCATAGTCAACATCAAACAAATTATAATAAATTAAAAGAAACAACAAAGTATAAAAATTTACACTGATGTATACCATATATTCCCTGATATTAGCGAAAAAGTAGCCAACATTTGGGAAAAAGAAAACGTAACGTTCCGGTAAATACTAAATTTATTCAAAAACATGGTACAAAACCAAAATCCATTGGTAAAAAATTGTAAAAAATGCATTAACAAACATAATACCAACATTATTTATAAAATACAAAACAACTGTCACGTTTTCTAAATCAAGAGTCAAATTATTTTTCCTGATTTCATCACTTTTGTGTAATATAAATTAGATGACTACCACTTTAGAATGTTTGAGAATGCCATGATTTTAATACTTTTAGCAAAAAGTGGTAAACAGCGGTTTTTAAATTAATTTTTGTGAAAAAAATATACTGGGAATATGCCATGAATGGCAGCCATTTTGAATTCAAGATGGCGTACAAGCTAACTCGTTTGGGAAGTAGTAATGAATCGGCTTTGAGAGTCCTAAATATGATTTTCGTACCACAGAGTGTTTTGCTCGACTGTATGAAGTTGCTTATCTATAGGCTTTCAATAAGCTAATTCATATTTTTGCAGATAACACATATTGTATTTAATGTTTTGGAGTTAACCTTTAGCTCAACTAGTAACTACATCTAGCTTTTAAAGAGGCGTATCCTATTTGTCAATTTAAAACTCTCACGTCCATTCTGCTTTTAACGGTTGATTGCAGGTCAACTAATGCTGCATGTTACAAAATCTCTCAACTGACTACACTTTCTAGAAGCATGCTTTACCTATATCGTAGGTGTGAATACTAACCATTAAAATTCTTTTGGATAAACTCATAGGCTTGCTTAAAAAGAATCACAACGACACTGAATTATTTAAATATTATTCGAATAAGTAAGAAGAATATGTTTCGATTTCTATATTCAAAATGTCATTATATTCCTTTACTCTTTACCGATTGAGCATTTTTTTTCGCTATAATGCAGACATATGACATTTCAAAAAATCATTTTTCTCTCAGCGTCAAATTCACAGCAAATCTCGAAGTTCATAATCTATATTTTTAATTTTGACACAAATTGCTTCAGTGCGGCTTCAAAGAATGCCCGAAAAAATATACTTTGAATTTTTATTTTAAAATAACTTAACCCGAAGGAACTCTAAAAGATGTTTATTCTAAAGAAAGAAAGACATTTTTTGTAGCAAAGTAAGAAAACAAATTTTAATCACCAGATGGCTCTCTCAGGAGGCACTGGTGACGTCAGGAATTTCTAATGTTATTTGTTAAATATGAATTCTAACAATGCATCTAAAATGAAAAAGAAAGCTAATACAATATACATATTTAAAATGAAGAAACTATAAAGTCGGAAGTTGAAGATCCTCACCACTTACACAAAAATAGGTTATTTAAAGAAGTGTTCTAGAAAACAAGCAACAAAGACTGTTTTGGAGGATATTAGTGACGCCCTATGATGGCGACCAATGCTTCGAAGCGAATTTTACTTCTGTTCGTCGTTGAGACTGTTGTGCTGTCGTTATCATCTGCAGATGGAGGTACTGATAGATCTTCTATCGTTTTAAATTAAGCTTTGATAAGTAGGAGTGTAATGTATGTAATTCAGTCAGCTTATCTGGTACAATACATTAAGCATATGATATCCTTAGGAAATAATTAAGGATGCTAGTTTTATAAGGAAAAGTTTACATACTTTTCAACATTTGGTCAAATAAATGAAAAGCGCAAAGTTTTCAGGATAAAGACTTCTAAAGATGTGTTTTTATAAAGAAATTATAACCCCATATGTTTCCTATACTCCTTTTATTAAGATACTTTTACGAAAATAGACCTTGCTAGGTCTTTGAAACACATTGAATTAATGTATAAACTAATAGGCCAAATTAAGAAAGCCATTTTCACCGTTAGCCTTAGAATTGACGACTTTATCAAATGTTGACAGGAATCTCTTATTGATGCACCATTGTCCTGAAACACAGCTAGAATTTTAGAATTTAATTAGATTTATTTACATGTAGTTTACTACCAGTTGGGTTGACGTATTATATAATACTGTATAATTTTATATTTTCCCTGTTGAATGTTCATTGTAAACAACTGACTAAAACGTAGGTTGAAATTATTTACTTTTCTGCAAACTACGAGGTACATCTCAGAGTAATTGAGCAGGTAAATTGCAATATTTACGGTATTGTAAAAAATCGTGTGACTCATATAGTACTAAGAGCAGTTTAAAAACCAAAATCATGGATCCACAGTCATTCTTGTGCACATATAGTTTAGAAGATATGTTTCAGTAAAGATAACGTGTACATGAATCTTATCGATAGTTCTATGATAAGAAAGTTTATGGTTAATGTATTCGTTGCTAAAAATTTCTAGGAAGTTTTAAAATTAATTATAGTATTATAAACCAATTTTAAATAACTGCAAAGTTTCATTATTATGGACTCTTACATATAGCCTGTATTTTTGTAGCATGGATTTTTTCTGCAGTATTACAATAATATAATAATGGACTTCTGCTGCTTTCCATATCTTTACTCATTTTATTTAAACACTTAAAATCATTACAGAATTCTTCCTTTTATATTCTGAAATAAGAACATTAACTTCAGTTATTAAGAACTTTAACTCTGAATGTGATTGCTGAGCAGCAAAATGAATAATTAAATCCGATATCTGAATTAAGATGATTTAAAATCAGTTTATTTATATTCAAAGCACACCCATAAGGCAATATATTTGGTTGTTTATACCACCTAAATTTAATAGTAGTTGTTGATGTTTTGAATTAAGCACAAAGCTACTCAATGGGCTACCTGTGCTCTGCCCACCACGGGTATCGAAACCCGGTTTTTAGCGTTGTAAGTCCACAGACATACCGCTGAGCCACTGGGGGCAAATTTAATAGTAACTTACGTGTTAATGAACCACTACAGATTTCTAAAAATATTACCTTGCGTGAAAGATTTCATCACACATGCGTTAGTTTATTAAGATTATTTATAGTTTAGGTAGTTATTCTTCTAAAATATCAATAAATATCAAACAATGGTATATTGATTAAAGGTACTACATTTTTTTTTTATGGAAGAGGTAAAGGTAATGTAAACTGTTGATGTTATCTGAAAGAACAGATACGTTATATACATCATTGCCTTTTTTAGAAACATTTAGAACATTACGACCAATATCAGGATAAAATAATTAACAATTTACGTTAATACAGTTTTACAGGGTGGCGAACCAAGGAGTTGCGACAGTTCTTGGATGGGAAAGTTTCTTTCCTAAAATAAACAAAACAGTTAAACAAATTGCATAAATTGTTTAAAAAGTCTGACCTTCGAAAAAGCAGAGTTATACTGAGTTAATGAAAATGTAGATAATTGTCTTAGTTCGTACTTTCTATTAACAGAATTGCAGAAAGTATAATGTGCAAAATTGTGGTTAGAAAAACCTTTTTTTTATCACAAACTAATACAAAAGCCTGCGTTTTATAATGACAGCATGGTTAAAGTAGATGGTATTTTAAAAACTAAGACTCAAGGAAAGTTATTCTAAACCAATTTTTAAGCAAGTATAAAAGTGACATAACCACTTTTGCTTTAAACTCTAAAATATTCTAAAGAATTGTCGTAGGTTTGTAGCTTTATATTTTTGGTTTAGTGTAATTTAATGATATGTTTCTTTTAAAAGATGCGTTTACAAAAAGAAGAAACTAGTTACAGACTTACAGGTAACTGTCAAATTACAAAGAATGTGATTAGAAATTCATTGTGGTTACAAGTAAGGTAAGTGCTTACTTCATCAGTGTTTGGTGACACTGGTGAATAAATGTGTCCTATAGGAGCGTATATTCATCTTGTGGTGTTGACACACTGCTACTCAGTCGCACGATTAAAATTTTTTTATCATTTTCATATGTAATGAATATTGGTAGTTTATCACAGGTGCACCCTTCTAATAGGCTTAGACATGCTTGACAAAATGACAACACTTGCCCTGAATTAAGATATTCGACATACAGTAAAAATGTTGAACTAAATATTTAAAACTCAGTTTATAAAACTGAAAATGTCTTAAGATATTGGCCTAGTTATTTATTTCTATATGGTTTTGAGTTTAATTAAGAGCTTTCTTTCGTGTTATCTTTTGTATCACTGTGTCATATGGTTATGAATGTTGTTGAAGAGTGTATACCTACATATAATATTTTTCGTAGATATTTTTAAAGGGCCGAACATGGCCAAGTGGTTAAAACATTCTACTTGTAATCTGAATATTCCGGGTTCGAATCCCCGTCACACCAAAGATGCTCGCCCTTTCAGCCGTGGGGTGTTATAAAGTAACGGTCAATTCCAATATTTGTTGGTAAAAATGTAGCCCAAGATCTGGCGATGGGTGGTGATGACTAGCTGCTTGCTCTCTAGTCTTACACTGCTAAATTACAGAAGGCTAGAGCAGATACCCCTCATGTAGCTTTGCGCAAAATTAAAAAACAAACATGTTTTTAGACTTTTTCTTATCTAAATATTTATGCATTCTCTCATTGTGCAATAATTAAAACTATATGATTTAAATTTATACACCCATATAAGTATGTTTGCTGGTGCCAGAATTTTTCTTCAAATGGTTGTTTTACTTTAAAATATCTGATTAACATAGCTTAAAAACAACACCTTTTAATTATTTTAATAATACAACACGGATTGCATTCACTATATATATATATATATATAAACTCTTAAATACAATAATTTAACTAATAGTTTTCTCTCTGATAAACGCTACAATGTGGTATTTTCTTAAATCTGTTATGTTATAATAATAAAAATATTGAAGCTGAAATTAATCCTACTTGTATGAGTTAAAGACATGTTCCCAAACGAAATTTTAACATATTCTGTATCGCATATTCATTAATAAATTTATCATAAACGGGCTGTGTATTCAATTGAAGAAAAGAACTTTTGTCTGTTATGTTTATTACAGAAAAACCCGCTATCCAACCATTTATCTTCCTAAAGGATTGAGAGAAGGTGATAAGGCAAGCGCAACTTGTACAACTTTGTCCGAGGGGTCTCCACTCCAGTTCAGTTGGCTTAAAGATGGACAACACTTAACCACATCACAAAGCGTGTCCATCCGCACCTACTCAGATATGTCAATTCTCGTTATAAAAAACGTTGACGCTTCAACAAATGGGAACTACACCTGTATTGTTACAAGTTCGACTGGAACTGATTCATTCACTGCTTTTCTTCAAGTTAAAGGTTTTATTCTTTTCTCGTGATTAACTAGTGTATAGTTTTAAAGTTAATTGGTTTTAAGGGGTCTTCCTCAACTCACTTCCAATATTGAACTTAATAATCAAAAATTCATATATTAGATTAACCGTGTTTCAAGTGGCGACCTTAACTGTTGACGTTAACACACCTATTTCTCAGCCATATGTATAAATAGAGTCAATTTCTATAAAAGTATGCAAGAAGCAATTATCAGTAGAGAATCACAGTTAACTCCTATCGTTTCTATTTCTTTGAAACTTTGGTCACAACAAATTAAACCAATGTAAGTATTATCAGTTTTTCCACATTCATCCAATCTTCATTTATTCTAGTTCCTTCATACTGGAAGAGGACACCCTCTGATCTTGAGGCTACGATAGGAAAAGACGTAACATTCAACTGTGAAGCTGATGGCATACCAATACCAGAGGTTACTTGGAGCCAATCAGGTAAGGCGAATGTTTTATTCACCGTATTTTCGGTAAAGAAATTAATACTTTTTAGGAGAGAATGTCAACACAGTGTACTTTTATAATTATAAATCACCTGCCCTCTTTGCTGTTTCTGTGTTTGTTTTTTGATGTGTTGTCTCAACCTGTGATAAAATAATATACATTAAAGTTACACTCTATTAGTCTTCATAAATATATTAACCAAAACAATTAATAATCATAATTATTATTGTTATACTCTTATTTATATTTTAATTTATAATAGGTATAATTTTATTTGCTCATTAGCTGTAATATTTACAACTTTTCATACTTCATGTTTTTCTATGGTCGTACATTTTAAATCCCATATTTCTGATAATTAACAGCGTACATTAAATGATCATAAACAAAATAAGAAAGAGAAAAATCAAATATTAAAATAGACAAAGTATAATTATTGTAGAAAATGATCTTGCAATGAAATGCAATAAACTAGAAATAGTTTTGAATGAGCAATTGAGAATGACTTTCAACAATACGCGAATTTTGAAATAAATCAACCTTAAACAGAACTAAAATTAAAGAACGTTATATAAAAATTACAAAAACTTCAAACAAACTAGGTAATAATATTTATGTGTTATTGCTTATTTATTGGAAACCACAGCATTGTAAAGAACTTGGTGAGAATCATATCTTTTAATACTTACAACTATCAAACATAGCGCCATTTATCAGTTAAAAGAAGTAAAATTACTTTAAACATTTTCATGGTTTATACTTTTTTATTTATATCTAATGTTTTTTGCTGAAAAAAGTCCATAAGCTATTTCAAAGGCAAAATTATTCGTAAAAGATTAAGCTTGTCTAATTAACGAGAAGGTTCTTTCAACGTCAATATGTCAAAAGGGTTAATGAATCCATGTTAAACACCAACTTATTACTTTGTGTCTTTTGTAGGCATAAACGTTAAGATGTTGAGTCAACAGAAAGGGACAAATGTTCTGAAACTTAAGAACATTACAAAAAACCACGAAGGATATTACTTATGTGAAGCCAGCAATGGAGTTGGAGAAAATCTCCAAAAAATAGTCCAACTTTTTGTTAAAGGTAACCGTAAAAAAATAAATAAATAGATCATTTATCTAATATTATGTTTAAGCGTAGCGTGGCGCTGAAATCGCCTAAATACATTTTAAGTGTGTTGTAAATTATTCTTTGTTACCAATAGCTCATCCACTGTAAGAGGTAACGAAAAATGCTAAAAGCAACAGAGGACATGGTCGATTCATAACCATTGACTATTTTTCAGCAATTTATTTTCCGGAGACTTGAAACGTTATTGGATTAGAATTTTAATTATTCTGTTTCTTTTCATCGCGTTCGCTGCGGGTTTTCGAATTAAGAAAAGAGGCAGAGTATATACGACTTCAAGTGTCATGGCGACCATCTGGCTTCTCCTGCAAGCAGTATTGGTCGTAATGGCGTTTCATCTTGGAGTATCAGACGCTAATGGTAAGTGTTACTATACTACAAATAGTATGATATATTTAACTGTACATAGGTATCAAATGTTAGATTTCTATTTATCCTTCAAATGTGCTAGTGTGTATACATCTTGAATAATAGCATGAAAAAATCATCTATAGTTTTTAATATATTTTACGTTGTAGTAAACAGATTTATTTGTAATTTTTAACGTTGCAGGAGTGGAGTTTTAAAATTTGAAATCTATGTCGATTGTAACTTTTCCATATACTATTTTTTTCTGACAGTCAGAGATAGTATCTACGAATACAAAATGTGAATTGGAAATGAAATGGAACCCTTTAAATTTAGTTTTAAGAGATTCCCTGTTTCTGCTCATCTGCAGACTATATATATGATTGTAGTATATAAAAGTGTCCATAATTTATTATTTTAATTTTAAATTTTTCACGGTTTGTTCATTTAGAACCTGTTATTGCTCCCTTCAAATTTCAATCCAGACTAAAAATAGGAGAAAGAGGAAGTGTGTTGTGCACCATCCGATCTGGAAATGGACCATTTAATTTCAAATGGCTCAAAGATGGCCATGAGCTCAAACGACCATTTCCTGGTGTCGATATTCGAACTACTGCTGACACTTCACTTTTTATTATACAATCTGTCACGTTGCAAAACAATGGAAACTACACTTGCATTGTATCTAACTCACATGGATCAGATAGTCACACTACGTCTCTCGTCGTAACAAGTATGTTGGAGTGAATGTCATTTCAAATTCAGTGTGTAAAGTTAAATACTTATGTTGATCTGCATTATCTTATCGCTATTTTTTAGTATTATTAATAACCAACCTTTCAACGAACCTGTATCCCTAAGAGTCTTTCATTATTAAGAATCTATCAATACAATTTCTCACCTTATGCTTACGTTTAATTGAAATAAATCTTAGTGTTCAGTAATTATTATTTTTCTAGGTATATACATATATATTAAGAAGATAATATTATCTTCTGCGATCAAGTAAGGTAATGTTTCAAAGCTAATCCTATGATAAAGTTATTTATGGATAAACACACCCTCAATTAATTTTTGAAAAGAGTAATATATCACTTAATAATGAGAATTTTTTTCCCCAAACAGTTATATTAATGTTTAGTAAGAAGTGTGACTATAGTAGAGATTTACTCACGAATGTCTAATAAAGTCAGTCGGAATATTTTATAGAAAAGTAAAGCCTTTGTTTTTAAGGACAAAGCTACATAAATAACTATCTGTAATGTGTTCACAACGGTATCAAAACCCGATCTTAAGTGTCATAGGCCATCAGATTTACCATTAGTCAAAATCAAGTCTTTTTATGTTGTGATTATAGAAATATTCAACTCTGATAGGAAAAGATAATCCCCACAAATAGTTGAACGTTCTTGTTATTGCACTGATGTTAAACTATTTGATATTATATAAATCATTAACACGGATCTGCAGTTAAAGTAAAGACTCGTATGTTCTGACTTCTCTTACTTCACATTTTGAAATAAGGTAAAAAATTAGCTGCTTGATTATAGATGGAAATACATCATTATTTTAAAGAAACACAGATTAATACCTTCCTAGTATTATTATCTGTTTTATTGATAACAAAATATTTCAAAAATGTTGCCCCTCATGTAATTATAATTTTTTCCACAATTGTTGAAGGAGTAATTTGTAATAATAATAAGGTGTCGAAAAATTAACACAATCAGACGAACACACCGAAACTGCTTTTACCTTGTAGTAATTCCTCTTATATGCACTAATAATGGCAACAGATGAAACTATGATGATTAAAATCTCTAGAATTTTGATTCAAACACGTGTTTGTTTCAAAGGATAGAATACAGACTAAAATCAAATAGCTGCAATTTTTGGAAATACCCATTAAATTGCCTAATAGATTAATATCAGGTATTGAGACTTTTAACTATGCAAGTGTATTTATAGCAATAAGTGATCAATTAAACTTACAAAAACACAATAAATCTTATACTGAATAGTAAGGTTTAAACCAAGCTTACAAAATATAGACCGATTCTGCTTTCATGAAAATATCTATTATGAAGTCGACATCTAGAATTTTGGGCTAAAAAATGACGGGTGCTTTACGCCAATATTTCTAAGTTGCTTATTTTTGTAAATATATCAAACAACATCAATATTTGTTTAAGAATCGTTTTAACTTAATATCAGTAATACATTCTGATATAGATGTCACGTAGTTTATATTATGAAACATACAAGTTATAGTTATTAAATTATATAGAATAAATGTGTATGTGTACCAAGTCATTTGTTTTCATTTGTATTAGTGGCTCCAGTGTGGGAGAGAGAACCTACTGACATTACAGTGGAAGAAGGAAGATATATAAAAATCAAATGCAAAGCCAAAGGCTTCCCAAAACCAAAGATAAAGTGGGAAAACAAACACGGTGAGAGCTTTTTACAAGTTTTAATTTTAAAAATGCTATTAAAGAAGAAAGAATATTAAAATATACATACAGCACTTTTCAGAAATGTTCGTAATTCCAAAGATTTTTAGATACATTTCCAATCTTTATTAATAAGCACATCATCGTGAACAATATTAGATACATAATACAACAATAATGAAAACAAAAATAAACCACATAAATAACTTGGTTGAAGTCTGAATTTACATCATCCTGAATTAATCAACATTTTAAGGAAACAACTAAACTGTATATGATATTCTAATGAGTTTGTTCTGAAACTGAAAGAAAAGAAGAAAAATATTTCATGTTTTTGTTGATTTTGCATTTACACCTACATGTTTTAAAGCATAAGTCTGCATACAATGCAGATATATATGGCATGGAAAGTGTGTTTATTTCCTTTATATTACGTGATAATGAAACTTTAAACTGCAATATTAGTTTCAGCAAATGTAGGAAAACGTACAAGACGAATAAAGGGCACTGTTTAAGACAACTGATTGCATGCATATTTTTCGAAATAGTTGTTTCATATAATTGTCACTGAAACATTTTTGGATGCACTTTATAAACTGTTGTAAGTAAGGAAGTGTATTCATATGAACGTCAGACTGTTTAGAAAGTAGATAAAATTAAAAAATATGTATCAATTTGTTTGTTTGTTAGCGTCAGTATTCATGCAATAACCGCAATATTGAGGAATTTGAGATTTTCTTGGATATTGGATGCTTTGGAATAAAGATCAAAACTCTGTATTTTCATATTTAAGACATGTTACTTATCATAATCATTAAATGTACAAACGTTGCCTTATCAGAAATTGCTAAGTTGATATATTATGTTTTAAAAGAGCATTCTTTATTTTTCCAACCATAAGACAAATAGCAGAAATATCTGTAACAATCCTGATGATTGATAATAGATCATCATTGTAACAAAAAAAGATAAGAATTGTTATTACAGCTTCTGAAATTAATTAATTTAGTTTCATAGTAATACATTATATAATTTTGATAAATTGAGTCTTAAGCTTGTTCTAGTACGAATGCCTTAAATGGCTGAATCAAAAATAAAGCTATAATAGATGATGCACATCTAGATTTTCTGAAAAAATAAATGATAATTGCACTTAACAAATGTAAAGCAAATTACGTTTGACTGAAAGTACTTTCTGGGTAGTGATGAGAAGCAGACAAAATCTGAAATGTTTTTACATACCCCTGATTCGAAGCCTGTATTTTAGTAGCTTAATAATTCGAAGGAGGTAACTTACGTTTTTAGTTAACTATTATTCTTGCAGTTTCTCTATTCGATCATAATATGCTGCTAGAAAATAAATATAAATGTTTTCAAAGTAGTTTGTGTTCTATTAATGTTGCGAATAATTTTACCTCTTTCGTTCTGGCATTTATTTTTTCAATCAACAATCCAAATATTTGTTGTTTAAGACTCATATGTAGGATTATACATGGACTTTGTGAATAAAAGTATTTTGACATAGAGAAAAGCCCAATATTAGTGTGGATATTAACGCAACGTGCTTTCCCTGAGGTTAAATAAACCACATTATTCTTAAAAATTCTAAACATGGAGTACAGAAATACTGTTGAAACTATAGTAAAAAATCTCAAGGACCCAGACAAAGTTTCTTAATTCCACATTTTCTAAGTAGTGCATATAGTTGCACGAATACTGAAAATTTTGCTTTTGATTGAAGATTTAAGTTAATTAAGAAATATTTTTAAATAACATATATAGCTACATTAAATGTAGAAAAAAAAACGATTAGTGATTTGGTAATTGCTAATCTTGTAATTTAACTTCTACCTATTGTTATGATCCACCGGGTTCGATATCTGTGAACCGAATTCAACAACACAATAATTATTTAAGTAGAATGTACGTATTTTCTGAAAATCGGTTAATTTTTCTCTGCAGGAAATAACTTAAACTTCTCTGATTCTACTTTTGCTACCTCTGAAAATGGAGATCTTATAATTTCCAACACTAGGGCCTCTATGGAAGGTTATTATACTTGTCAAGCAGAAAACGGAGTAGGCTCGAGCTTAAAGAAAAGGATATACTTATCAGTCAAGGGTAAGAATATATATGGCCTAGCGGATAAAAACTTTGAAGGCTGAGTTTGAAATTTTATCTGACACTGAATTTTTCATTTAAATTGTACTGACCAAACCAAATCAGCTGTAATAGGAAAAAATAATTAAGATAGTAATGTGTTTTGACATATGATAATTTATATAATAATGTAACAAGGTTAAGTTCGATTGCACTTTTTATTATTGTGTAATGAGTTTTGAGAATCATAAATTTTTTTAGAATGCCTTATGTTTCACTAACAATTGCAAAAACATGTCTCTTTTTTTCTGTTTCAATATCCAACTATAACACAAGAGCAATCAAGACCAAATATATATCTGCCTTTACTTTTAAACAAAACAACTTTAAACTAAGTACTCACTAATTAGTCTCTAAAGTAGGTTTTAAGAGACGTCTTTTTTGGGTGAGTCTCTTTAACTATGTAATAAGAGTTGGTTGCAAAAGTACCAACATATCCACAATTTGTTCACAAGTAGTTCTCTGATAAATTCTTCATTCAACCGTTTTGCAAACCAATTGTTGCAACACATCATTCTTGGACCAGTACATCTCTCACGTACAATGTATACCTAGTCGTGTCGCTCAGATGATAGCCTGCTTTAAAACACTTCACGCAATAATAAATCGTTTAAAGTTTCTTCCTGCACAGTAAGAATTTCCTGAGCTGTGAAACATCTTACACAGTGTTACATTTCTCATTTCGTCTCCAAATATAGTTTTATACCTGGTGCTTATTGCTTTTATTGGTTGTGCTTTGCTGTATCGAATGATTCATATCTACATTGTATTATAAGCAAATCGCAAATGATTTTGTCATGTAAAGTTAAATGACATGCTTCGTATTCGTTCCTTCAAGTTTATGTCTTTATGAGTCGAAATAAAGTTAGTTCGCATGAAATAAGGCAATGATAGAAATATTGGCTTTTAAAGTAGTGTTTCAGACAAACTAAATATTATTGGTTTAATGATAGATTACTTGTTTATTCATCGCTTATTCGAACGTACTAGGTGAAAAGAAATCAAAACAGACACGATCTTTCAAGTTATAAGTTATAGCTGGTGAAAACTAAATTTACTTAAAATCTAAGTTAAATAAAATTTATCTCCACTAATTATCACCGTGTTTCTGCTCATAACCGTTTTTTATTTATGCTTGGTATATTATAACGCAGAAAAGAAAACGTTGTAAGATAATTCCAGTTCTGGTGTAAGTCATATTTGAGTTATATTAGATATGTAGCTATGACATTGAAGAATAGGCCTAGTCAGCAACATAATACTACAAACAAAACATACTTGGAAGGATATCATATACTATTTGTTATTGTAAAACCGTGTTGAGGCAAAAATGTATGTAATTTGAGTTATTTTAAATCTCACTTAGATGTAATATAATACGTATATCAATACTAAATACTGGCTATTTAGCTCTTGATATTAAAAAGATTCCAAGTAAATATCTGTGTATTTTGTTCAATGACACTAGATGGCGTTTTACTGGCATATTTAGGAACAAAGATATATTATAAGTACATTATACAAAAGCTTTAGGTGTCATTTGTAACTCAAACGTCACATGTATTTTGTGTGTCGATGTAGTTTAGAAGAAAACCTATACTAAGCTTTTAAGTTCTACTGTATTCAAAGTTTTTAAGTATCCTCTACTTTTCCCAGGAATCATAAAATAACATACACATTTATAATTATCAACTTTGAGTTTCATGTTGTGTTCCATTCCGCTGTCTATCTTGTATCTATTTGGAGTCATGTCGCCATTTTGGACTTTTACAATCAACGTTCTGCTATTTTCTAAGATTTCATCTTCTACAGAGACCATTGTGGGTAAGTGCTTTTATCATCTGTTTTGTTTGAGTTTTATTCATAGATACGTGTTTAAAGTTAATGAGTAATTTCACTTTTTTATTTTTCTAAAAGCGCTCGTTTGTAGCGCTGTAATTTCGATGTGCAGAATTAGGACTAGCTTGTCCTAGACCACTACATTACAAAATTTAACTTTGATTAAATACAAACAATATTTGATAATTTTGAGACTGAAAACGTACTTTAAATTTACTTTAATTAGGTAGTTGAGGATAAAGCAATATTTCAACTAGCGACGATCAGATAACAGGAAAAGTCGTGTTTAACAAAATTATTCAAAACACACACACACACACACATATAGAGTATATGTTTTTATTTCTATCACTTTGACACATTAGCAACTAACGTAGACAATAAACTATAGCTTATCTTAAAGAACCTTTATAAAAGTTGTTTTTGGTAT
The DNA here is from genome assembly GCF_004210375.1 of Tachypleus tridentatus. Classification (NCBI taxonomy): domain Eukaryota; kingdom Metazoa; phylum Arthropoda; class Merostomata; order Xiphosura; family Limulidae; genus Tachypleus; species Tachypleus tridentatus. Next base: position 109,223,526 of record NC_134832.1, on the reverse strand, counting down.
TTAAACGCCATAAATATTTAGAAAATACCACAATATTTCCACAGTAACAACAAAGGCAAACTTCAGTAGGTGACATCAGTGTTAAATTAAGTAAGTGTAGAATAGGTTAATTCATTTATTAAATATCCTCAAATAAATATCTTTGCATGCCATACAAAGTTATTTTTAGACTATGAAAGAATAAGCTATTACACAACTGTTAAAGTCATAAAATTTTTAATGTATATTTATTATTTGACATTTTCAAAAAAAGCACCTTATTTTTTTATTTTTAGGTAAACCAATAATTCAACCATTTACATTTCCAAAAGATGTTACTTCTGGAAAGAAAATTACAGTCACCTGTTCTGTTGCAAGTGGCCATCCACCTTTAGAATTTCATTGGTTCAAAAATGGTAAAAAAATAACCTCATCATCATTGATGGAAATACGAAGCTATAGCGATTTTTCAATGATCGTAATTGAAAATGCAAATAATCAGTCATCTGGTAACTACACATGCGAGGTTTCTAATATAGTCGGACAGGATACTCACACTTCTGTTCTAGAAGTAAAAGGTCAGTGAAACATGAAAATGTGGTAATTACGCTCACACTAACACTCTAAAGTTAATTATGTATTTTCATGTGGAATAAGATGTTTAAATTTTAATAGTTAGATGTATACATAATACGTTTCAGGAATCTTCAAACCTGAATGAAGTGTTGATTAAAAATTTTCGATAAGTATAAAATATTTTCTAATTTCATTAGAAAACGATTGTTTAATGTAAAAATGAAATGTTTCAAGTTTGACTGATTTTTGATAATGCTAAGATAAAAGAATTTAATATATATTTTTACTATAAAATGCATCGGGTTTAACCTATACCATACAATAAAAATGTTTAATTTCAATGATATTTAGAGGTGATAATTAAAACTGTGTTCTGAATTCTCAATATGTTGTGAACATTTTTATAATAAAACTGTTTTACGTTTGTAGAATATCTTTGATATCTTGCTCAGTGTTAAGAAAAAACAACTTGACCATATTTTTTAAAGTACTTTAGTTTTTTGAAAACGTTGAAAAGAAAAATTTAGAATTATTAAAGAATTATTCTGAAATAACTTAGTCATTTTTAAGGTCTTAAAACTGTTTGTTTGTTTGTTCTGAATTTCGCGCAAAGCTACACGAACAGTGGGGTCTTAAAACTAATAAATAAACTCAAAAACTGAAAATATTTACAAATGATGAAAACGGAATTAAAGACATTAGAAACTTAGGTATTCATCTTCATACATTGGATTGTGTATCGCTTGCCATTTTGAAATATTAATTAGTTTGAAAATTAAATATTCCGACAAATGTGCAGGCAATAATACTATAACGTGAATAAAATGCCAAAATCTAGTCACATTTAGCAAACATAAATATATATATATATTTAATATTTCCAGTTTAATGGGAAATCTGAAAAAGAGGTAATAATTTAAACATTTAAAATGTTATTTGTGACTAATTTCAGCATGTAATGCATATAACTTGTAAACAACACTAGATGTAAATAAAACATAAAATATACATATATATCAATAAGAGGGAAATAGCTGAATACCCACTGAAGAACTCTCAAAGTAATTGTGACGTGAAGTACAGTGCTTTAAGTTTCGGTACAGTATAATGATATTGAATTTCAAATGCTGCTTTATGTAAAATATATATTACAATTAACTTGTTTATTTATCAATGTTCTAAGAATTCTGCATCCATTTTAATGAATTTTTTAAACGATATAAAACTGATAATATTTTAGATAGCAGACTAACAGACTTCAACAATTACATATACAACAGAAATATGAATATCTGTTGAAAGTTTATTCGTAAACATAGATGATACTTCGAACTTACAATTATTTATTTCTTTTTAAATAAGTCAAAGAACAATATAATAGTGCTGGCATAATTATTCTAAAAATTTAATATATATGATTCCTCCAATAATTTAGTTTATTATATATGACTCCTGTAACAAGTTAGTTTAACATACATGACTCCTTTAACAATTTAATTTAATATACATGACTCCTTTAACAATTTAGTTTAATATACATGATTCCTTTAACAATTTAGTTTAATATACATAATTTCTCTAATAATTTAATTTGCATGACTTTTATAACAATTTAATTTAATATACATGACTCCTCTAACAATTTCTTTTATAACTCTAATTGTTGAAAATAATGTAACTGTTACCAATATATTTTTATACAGTGATGTTAACTTTTATATTAGTTAATTCTTTCCTATTTCTTCCCAAGTTAAAAATTGTTTAACGAAGTAACTCTCATAATATACTTAAAAACACGTAATCCTGACATTCTCTATTACTTTTACCCTTCAGTTCCGTCGTATTGGATACAAAAACCTCATGATGTATTACTCCCAGTTGGCGAAAATGTTAATATCATGTGTGAAGCTGGAGGAACTCCTTTACCTATCATAACATGGATGTATTCACCCGGTAAATAGTAGATCTGGTAACAATGATACATTGATTATTCATCGAGCTATTTCATGCTAAGTTTGATGTAGGAGTTGTTTCTTTTTTACTAGAAACTGATTCTTTTTTATCTTCGAATTTTTATAGAGGTTCACTGTATCATTTGTTACACAATATTATGCTCTATAAATTGTATTTCTATTGGTACTTGTTTAAGATTTTTCTATTGTATAACAAACATACCAAAAGTCGTTTCCAGTATTAGTTCTGTATTACACAATAAAGGTGACTTAAAAACTCTTGATATCGTTAAAATTTAAGCTTTGTCTAAATAATTATATCATTTGAAACAAATAGTTATACTTATTTCGACTTTCTCAGATGGCGTTGAGTACAACACAATTGTTCCTGGTGTAAAGGGAAAAAGTAATTTAATTCTGAACAGAATAAAGAAACAAGAAAGAGGGCAGTACATCTGCACAGTGTCCAATGATGTTGGAAACTCATTGAAAAAGGAAATTACTATAAATGTGTTAGGTAGGCCTTTATGGTAAAATAAAATATGTATTTTCTCAAATGAGTGTCACATTGATGTACATCAAACTTTTTGACGCCTTCATGTTGTCAAAATATATGATTTGAATAATACAGTTACTTATATTATCGAAATTTACAAAGAATCTAGATTTTTTTATAATTTTTGTTCCGATGCCATTTCCTAATAATAATAAAAAATGGATACATTAAGTTGAATAAGTACAAGGTGTTTTTTATGTTCATTTTGCTTTGTTTGTGTTTTCCATAAGAAAACTAATTCATTCACAATGTAACTCATGAAATACTTCGTTTCGGTTTCGCAGATAATCCAATCATTCCGTCTTAAGTTTGATCAATGCATGAAACATGAGAGACATACTAATTCTTGAAATTGTTACCCATATTTACATTCAATCTAGTTAAACAGATATGAAGAAAAAAGGTGATAAAATTTTAAATGCCCTCAAAATAAACAACACTAGTGAGATTAAATTTGAATGCTTGAAATAATAATTTTGAACACTTTTGTCAAGAGTTAAATATAAAAATATGTTTCAGTGTCTGCCGCTAGGTGTCGTTTTATATAATAACTATGATAACGCCTTTGTTGACAAGAGGTTTGGCCACCATTACTGCAGTTGAGATACTTGGAAAGAAACCTAATATCCATTACTGGTCACTTGAAAATAAGTGTATTTACCTGTTGGTTTCGTGGAACATGTTATAATATAATTTTTGTTTAGCTCGACGTATTACTTCATATAAGTCGGAAATTAAACAAAGAAGACTATTACTTTAGCTGAAAAACGGAAACTGATTAGTAATATGCATCCTATTTCAACATGGACGACAATCTGTGCTTTGCTACATCTTACGCTTCTAGTAAATGTCGCCTGTTTAGGAGGTAAGGTTTTATAGTTACAATTTCTTTCATTAACCATTTGATATATACAAAAGTCACCTATTGTTATTTATAATGAAATATCATGGATATATTGCCTAGACTTAAGACCACATTTTATTATATGCTTTAGTTATCTCAGAATTCTCATATTTTGGGTATAATTTAGTGCTATATATAACTTATGAAACACAACCTATGAATGTATTCACGCATTTTTTCTTGCGAAAATCCAATAGAAATATTTTATCCGACTTTTCAAAAGTTGAAATTATATTCATTTTAGGCTTTTTGTTTTCTTAAGTAGAATACCTCATAGATTAGAAATGAATTGATGATTAGATAAGCATTATTCCGTTTTAGAATATTTCAGAATTTAATACTGCAAATTAAAATGTTTATGTCTCTTGCTAGAGCCACCAAAAATTCAACCAGTCCTATTTCCTGATAAAGTGAAAGTTGGAGACAGAGTAGTTGCTGTTTGCTCGGTAACGTCTACCGGAGAAAAAGTCCAGTTTTACTGGACCAAAGAAGGTCAACGTGTTTCTCAAATTCCTAACGTTTCTGTAGAAGACAAATCTCAGTATTCGGTTTTAGTGGTGGACCCAACATCCAGAGATAATACAGGAAACTATTCTTGTGTGGCAGAGACTTCTTCAGGAAAGGATTCTTTCACTGCTACGTTACATGTTACAGGTAAGTTGAACTTTGGTCAATGAACATCATTTATCAAGGATTCAGCACATTTCGATTTGCGAGTGTTCTCGATTAATAAACCTCGTTGCTAAATAAAGTTCGTTCTGATCGACTTATTCGTATTTTACGGTATTATCTATTTAATATCTTTCATTTTGTTTTATGTTTTTTGTGACATTTCAAAAGTTTGGAAGATTATAGAGATAACACAATTAATATTTGTTTCTGAAGTCAAAATATGAGCTCTAGTTTTGATAACTAACACGACAGCAAAATCAGATAGAATATAATGATACTTGAAATAATGATAAAGAGGCAAAAGCCAAGACTTCCAAACGATTAGGAAAAATAGTATAAAAAGAAACTACTACAGGAATGTCTCCCATTTAGTATGTGAAAACATGCTAAAGTCAGACCACAATTGCGTGTTGATAACTTATATAATAACTCGTACGAGAAGAGTTACTAAAAATAAAATTTGGAAGTGGGTTCATGAAGAAACCAAAGTAAAGGCGATAATTCTTTAAGAGCGAAAAGACAACTCAAGAAAAATTATCATAGAACTTGAGAAAAGTCAGAGATAAAAGATAATTTCAAATCTCTACGATACCATAATTGTTTGAATATGTAGAGCTAGAAGAGAGAAAATTATTTCTACTCTTTATGAGATATGTTAATTATGTGATTTATCTTTACATTGCAATAGATTGCCATCCAAATAACTAGGAAGCATCACACAAGTCTAAATTCTATAAAAGTAGACAGATATACCATGCGCAGAAGTAATTTTACGTTCTTGTAATTGCTCCAAAGATTAAAATACCAAATGACAAATATCTCGAAAAACAAATTTTTCACCAGTAAAGGACAGTCTCTGCGAAAAATAGAGGCACAGTTTCGAAAAAGGTATGTGAAACTGGCACTGTTAATAACAGAAGTAGTCGGCGTAAAAATTTGAAACTTTCTAAAAGTGGTATTTGGTATCACAAGGTATGGCGTTTATAAGATAGACAAAGATCTGAGTGTATATATGAGTAAATGTTATCTTGAGAACAGCAAGATTTACACTATTGCAAGACGGTCTCAGTGAAATAATAGCTGCTCCAAAATATTTACTGAGGATAGACAACAAAGCCAAATGGTTGAAATGGGCATCAGACCACAAATACTGAAACTTCGAAATTTTGGACACAAATCGACGGTAGAAAAAAGAACATTACCACAGTTAACATAGAATAGCTACAATGACACATACTAAACGAACAACATAAGTGTTAGTAGCAAGTTGCACCCTAGTCACTTGTTTCAGATATATAGACAAAATTTATGACATCCTGACTGTTGACAGTTCTAGTAATATTCTTTTTCATCATGTCATTTCCTCATGTACAAAACATTTGACAGGGATCATCTTCCAGCAAAATAGTGATGTCATGAATTTAATAGAAAGATACTTGGAAAATCAAAGAAAATGATACTAATGGAATATTCACAATATGATCTGACCTACGTAAAGTTCTCATAAGAATATTATTAAGGTTATTTGAGCGTGTATCGCGATTGAGAAGGTCAAATGGCAACTAAACAACTTGGTCAAATTATGTAGAATTATTTGATATGATGCATTTGTAAACTTGTTTTGGTAAAAACATAATTTGTATTGTCCTATTTAAAGAAATGTATTCGCTTGTTCCAAGTATTTTTTTCTCTAATAATGTACTGTACTTACGGTAAATTAACGTTTTAATCGATTTGATTAATTTTTATTGATCTTATATTTGAAATAATTATGCGATTCCATAATTACTTTCAATACTACATATATGCATATATGTATATTTGCACTATTGTAGAGAATAGTTCATTACAAGGTCAGGCGTGACCTAATATAAGCGTGCCCTATCTATTAATTCCAGGTTTCTTAACACAGCACCGTTACCAAAGTAACTCTAGGATTGTGGGTGTACTGTAAAAGTAGTGATCTATACCCATTATTTTGTCAAACAAGAGATGACGGTGTATACCTTTGTTTGATTACCTTCTCTGTATGTTACCAATTAAAAATTAGGATTTCCTATTTTTAAGACCTCCGGTCGTGAAAAACCGACCCACATTTTGGTAAAAAACGTCAGATCCGTAAAATGGATTGGAGGCTCCACACTACGTAGCTCTATACCAATAATGGAATATAAAAATAGCTTTTTCTTCTAATTGAAAAAAAACAAACTCATAAATACAATCTGTAAAATGCCTTGCCAAGAGAATAAACACGAAAAGAATGGAAACTGCTTCGACTGTGGCATTTGTAGACGGTGCTTACCTTTGGAAACATGATCGAATAAAGCAAATTATATTAACTGGAAGTAAAGAAATGATGCTGAAAGTGGAGATAGAAGAGTAATGAGAAGGACAAGTGTCCTGAAAGGTCAAAATCGAATTAGAGTAGGAAAAAGCAAGATGTATCATGTTGATTCTGGAGAATATGGAAATATTGAAGCCTCTAAAATCATTACTGCTATATATTTCATGGGTTTCAAATCTGAAAAAGATTCTGAAGAGTTGAGATACCTAGATGGATCGGTTTACTTGATCGGGGGTCTTAAATAGCCTTTACATATATTTACACGATAACAACTGAAAAGCTCGTCACAGGAACATGAATAAGAAGTTGATGAGCACGTATCTCAAATATTCTACTTTAAATACTTTATTCACAAAGTAGAATCTCGAAAACTGAAGGAATATAACTAAACCGGTTTTCTTTTAATCAAACATCGAACTTCAGCAACCATTTTATAGTAATTTGATCATAAAATATTCATGTCACACTTGTTTCAGAACCTCCTTTTTGGACTGAAGAGCCCACAGACGTTACTGTCACAGAAGGAGGTTCTTTAAGTTTGAAGTGTGGAGCTGATGGACTTCCACCACCAAAAGTATCGTGGAGTCGAGTCGATGGTAATAATTTTATTACCAATATAAAATAAAGACGTAATTCAGAGTATACATTTTCACAATACTTACAAACAACTATTGATCGAAAAATATATTTGTTTAACAATCTAGATAAAACCATTATTTGCTTTTTGAATAGTATGGCTATTTCACTATAAATTATATTCAAAATGAGTTTTCGCTATCGGCTTTCGTTTTCTTTTTTCTAGGTATAGGTTCGATTCAGAACTGGAAAACTGTTTCTCTGGGTCCTGGAAATCACCAAATGGCTTTGGTTTTCAATGCCATAAGAAGAGACGACTGGGGTACTTATGAGTGTGCAGCTTCAAATAATATTGGATTTCCACTGAAGAAAGTAGTCAGGATTCAGGTGAATGGTATGGAAATTATTACATTGACAGCGCAACTTTACCATGATTTACGTGTTTTCCAAAACGTACTGTTATATTGGTGCTTATATTGAATATATCCAAAATGAATGATGTAAGCTAAACTTTTCATTATACGAATAATAAAACAGTTAGTCTGTGTGAAAGTCTGAATCCAAACGAATCCCTTATATTTCAAACGTCTATAATGTTTGATTCCCCTGGAGTTTTTATGCAAATTTATCTGACTTCACTTATCGCTATTTCTGAATTCAAAAATACCCAGAACAAACCTTTAATTTTATGCATTAATCATGATAAACACTGGTGTAGAGAGACTTAAAGCCAAATTATTTTACAATTGCATGTCGATTTAGCCAAAAAACTAAACATATTTTGCGATTAGCTTATTTTTCTTCATAGATTTTTGTTTGTGTCAAACCATTTGGTGTTGTAACCGTTATCCTACACGTTGATATTTGGATGCCAGTCAACCATTTTCAGCTTTGATTCGACAGAACTAGGGCCATGTTACTTCAAGGTAACAGATCTTATTTATACAATAAAATGTACTTAGCTCTGAATATATAGAGCTTAATTTAGTTACGTAGTATAAATTCTGAAGCTCAGCAATATATTATATCTATTATAATTAAAAATTGTGATAAAACCAGATATAGATTAGAAAGGAAAAATTTAACACAAATAAAGATCTGGTAAATTTTGTGTGATATCTTTTTTTACTTGAATTATTCTTTATCTATAGATCTATTATTTATGAAAAGTATTATGTGATGCGATTGAAACTTGCAAAATTAAAAAATGCATACTCTTTAAATTTCACGTTAAAAATTATGCTTCATTTTTAAAAATAAAATTATTTTTTTTATTAATATCCACAATTTTGAACAAAATATCTCATTTAGATAATCTTTAACAATGTTTTACTTCCAAAATAAATAGTTTCTAATAATAGTTTTTTTTGTAGGTTATTCTATGAACAATGTCTATTAATCAGAGTACAATAACAAGTGCTTTGAAAGTCACCAACAAAAGAAATAGGAATTAAAATTAAGAATGACTTGGTTAATAAGATTTAATGGTTTGTTGTAAATTACAGATAAAATTTAAAATAAAAAATTTCTTTTTATATTGTCCTGTGTGTACAATGTTTCTAGAAAATACCTTACGAATGAACAAGAACAGTTAAATATCACTTGCTTTAATTCAAAATCCACATGATATATCGCACATTTAAGGCAAATCATTCGAAGTAAAAGTATTTGCTATTTCTTTGTACATCAAAATAATTTAAAGGAATTCGTTTCTAAACATAATGGTTAAGCCTTATCCTAATCTTTCAATATTTACATTCTGAAACACCTTCTTTCGTCAAAATCCCATGAATATCTTATTTGCAGGTTTTAAAGAAATACTTTATGCTATCTGGTTTCATGTATTATAGAGAAGAAACTATTCACCATATATGAACTGATTATTAATAACGACTTTTATCCATTTTTTACTGTTGTAAAGATATATTTCTTTAAAATGTTTTAACATTTGATCAGTTGTTAAGCATTTAAAAGAAACTGTTTGAAGTTCCAAACGAGGGCGCTGATGTAGCCAAAATATAGGAAAATGCTCACATATAAACAAAGAAACGAAGAATTCAAGGGGCAGAAGAGAATTTGATTCGTATGGAGTTACAAGTATAGCGTTAAAGATCTTTTTTGAACGCTGGAGTATGATATTTGTGTTTACAACAACTGTACGGTACGAAATATTTAAATAACAATAATTATTAAAAACAGTTTGAAAAAAGAGAGTCAAAAACTACTTTTCAAACAAAATGGCGATCACACAGAATTCACCAAGCCGCAAGTTAGTGACTACAACACCGAAATTGCTGTTGTTTGCTCTTGTGACTACTGCTTTGGTACGCCCATGTTATCTCTTTCATGGTAAGTCAATTCAGAAAGAAGTTTTTAAATATTTTGTACACACACTAGTTTGTAGATTAAAAACGTAGCTATTAGTACTAATTATCAACTTTAATTTCGTTAAGATCACAAATAGCATAATGACCTTCTTAGTAAATTAAATTTGGAATGAAATATAGGATAATGAAGCATTTCTCGACGGTTCTATATGTTTCATCAGTTTTCAGTTGGCTTAATATAAAAAATTTATTTAGGTATAAAAGTACTTAATGATATACAATATAACATTTATACAGATAATTTATTTCAAAGAAAACTGTGATACGAACATGACTTATAAATTTGTAAAGAAAGAGATTCAGTTTTAGCCTAGAATTTAGTCAACTGAAAACAGTGATGCCTTTAACATTTTTACCCTTTTTAAACTAAACTTAAGCCTTATCTCTCAAAATTTTCTTGTATATTATTTTCATCTTCCACATTCATACTGAAGCTTCGAGCTTCCATAGAATGTCTTCATCTTCAATTGAGGATAAATTTTACAATACAAATACAGATTAGAATACTGAACCTAAGCTGTTACGTTGATTATCAAAATAACCAAAAGCAGTGTTTTAAAAGAAACATCGAAACGTTTCTTCTTTATTTACCCCAGATTTAAACTGCTTTTTGTGTTTAAGGCACTGTTTTTTATTTCATGAGTTATTATACAAATTTTATAAACTTAATAACTTTATATTAGAAGACGCAGTAAAGAATACAAAATCATAATTCTAACTATATAACAATAGCAGTATTTGTAGAACAACATGCGTTTTTAAAATTGGATCACTTGAAATTTATTAAAATGTTATGAAAAACTTACTTATCTTTTTCAGAAAGACCGAAAATTCTTCCTCTGAATACACCTGAATTTCTTTTAGTAGGCGAAAAATTCAGCTACACTTGTACAGCTAAAGTTGGAGAACCTCCATTTTCCTTTAAGTGGTTGAAAAATGGAAATGAACTTTTGACGGGTCAATCCGATGTGCAAATTAAAAAATTTGAAGACCTTTCTCTAATAGTTATAGATTCTGTGAAAGAGAGGCATGCTGGAAATTACACTTGTATCTTAAGTAACAAAGCAGGAAAAGATACATTTACAGCTGCACTAATGGTTAAAGGTACGAGTTTCTAATTGGTTTCATATTTTGTATGAAGTTGCTGCTTTTATTAATTTATTAGTGTTTCGATTGTATTAAAAAACTAACAGTGTGCTGTTGGTTGCATATATTTACGAGTTACATAAAAAAGGTATGGAATTTTAAATTCTGTTAACAACGAAATTCGTCCTTTTGTATTGTGATTTTGAAACTTTGCCTTGGATGATGTTAATATAATTAATTGATTTATTTGTTTGGTGAAAACTTGAGTACTTGTATTCCTATTTCTTGATTGATGTTTGAGAATTTTCTTTTTAATTTTAGCTCCACCAACTTGGGTTAAAAAGCCCATTGATCAGGATGTATTACTTGGAGAACCAATCTTGTTACAGTGCCAAGTACTTGGCCACCCAACTCCGCAAATAAAATGGACTCGATTAGAAGGTTTGTAGTTGATTAGTTTGTTGTGTATCGTTTTTATGAAATTGTTTTCTTATTTTTTCCTTTTTCTAAAATTAATACATCTTAATCAGATGTATTTCCATTTCTGTTCTGTAATTTATTACAGTAAAATAGTTAACTGCCAAACAAAATAAATCTAATTCTATTCTTTTCAATAGACTAATCAAATGGTCTGAGAACTAAATAAAGTTTAACTGGTTGGAAGAAACTAAAAAATAGAGGTGAATGTTGTCCACAATTAAGTAAGCGCAAAGCAAATGCGTTTTTATTTACCTGTTATTATAATTATGCAAGATTTTTAGACCTCGATTTAAAGAAAAGTGTGCACAGTGTTATGCAACTAAACCCAAGGAAATGTAATTATGAGATTAAATTATTGTTCGTTTTACTCATTGAAGCAATAAAGCTTATTTATTCAACTTTATTCCGAGATATGTGTTAAATTTGTGTTTTACATTAGAATTAGTCACTTAACAAAATAATACTTTGTTGTAAACTTTTACATCGGAACTCCTATAAAATATGGTAGACATTATACAATAAAATAATTATTTATTGTCTTTTTTACGAGTTTATCATTTAAGGTTTTATAGATTACGAGTACTTTATCTAGAATTAGTGAGTTAAACGATATTTGAATAGATGGAACACCTCTATCCACGTCTGCCGAAAAATTTGTGTTTTCAAACGATGGAAAACTTCAGATACCGAAATCCTCAGAGGGTGATGAAGGTTCCTACAAATGTGAAGCCACAAATGGTGTTGGGGAAGTATTAACTTCTGTAGTGCAAGTGAAACTACGTGGTATGTGTTATCCTGTTTTTGTTCATTTCGCTATCACTGTATTTCTTACGGGTTTTTAAAAGTAATTAATGATAATAGGTGCTATATGTGGAAAGCTATGGATCTAAGTTATTATATTATACTGATCTCATTACTAAATCGACTCCTGTGATTACATTTTTTTAGTTTTTGATAGTTTTTATTTTATTTTTTAGAACAAAGTCTTACAAAATTTGTTGATACTTACCGTGTATGAAATGATTCTTATTTTGGTGAAAACAATTTTGAAAACTTGTAGGTAAAATGCTTTAACAATAAAAAATGAAGAAAAAGATCATGATAAGACTGATTTGTGGTATTATTTGTTAATTCATATTTTCTAAAATTTCATGATAACCCTAAAGGGTCAAACATACAAATAAAACAAATAAGATAAAAATATACGAATTCATCTTTTAAAGGTCGTTACTGTGTGCTATTTTAATTAAGGTTGTCATAAATACTTAAAGATATTTCAATCATTCAGAAAGAACTTTGTCATTTTAAAGTCAGGAAATAAAATACACAGTGTAAGGCAAGAGGAAAATGTGACGTTTTAGTGGTATACAAATATAAAAATGATCGTAATATTAATTAGAACTTACTGTATACTTCGTTCATGTAACTATTCATGGTGTTCCTGAATATGTAGATAATTTTGATAACGATGTTATTCTCAGTTTTATTAATTTGAAATACTTTCAGGTTACAAATACTATAGTCTCACAATAAATTCTGAATTATAAAGTTCGTGCTTTGTTTTATTTAATATGTGGCTAATTTAACAGATTGGAATATATTTGTTACAATCATTGGATATAAGTTGATTTTATTGTACCGAGCGAGGGCGCTTTGGCTATAAACTTGCAGACCAAACAAAACCTTTTATGTGCTTAGTGCTTTCCGCCATGTTGTTATTTTCAACCTGGTCTTGATGCTCTGAATGTGACAAAAATTGTGAACTAAGGAACCCCATATTCGACCAGCCAAGGAGTTCTTCAATAGGACATAATGATAAACCAGTTAAAACGGAAACAACAATGGACCACTTTTTATGCTTTGTGGACGTTCTGCATACTATTAGCTCATGGTGGTCATGCTAACAGCGGTTTTGGTAAGCCATTGATAATACATATTGAATTACACGTTAATATCCACTCCTAACGATACTAAGTTCTACTTTTGAAGTAGCCAAGTTTTGAAAACATTACAGATTAGCGTACAGAGCACATATTTGCAATAATGTTTCGTAATAATGCTACTTTTCTAACTTGTCAAAAAAAGTAATTTTTATACTATTCTACGAAGAACAAATCTCAGTTCTTCAACTCCAGCTGTAATATTGTTTAATATATGCTAATTATATAAGTACTTTCTGTTATATAAATATTTTGCATGAGTTTTCAGCATTTGATATGGTAATTAAAAAAAAATTCAATAATAAATGTAAGTTCAAAAAACCGATGAGATATAAAACCAATTTCTTGACTAAATATAGCAGTACATAACTCCATTTTAGATGTGTAGCAGAGATTAACTGTATAATGGTGTTTTTCCCTTTGTTTATAGATTTATCAGAACCACAAATACAGCCCTTTCAATTTCCACCTTCAGTGCTAGTTGGAGATAAATTCAGTGACATGTGTACGTTGAAAACAGGAAATCCTCCTGTCTCCTTCTATTGGTTAAAAGATGAAAAAAAATTATCTCATGATATAACAGGAGTGGAAATCCGAAATTATGAAGATTTTTCAATGTTAGTTATTGATAAAGTGCAGTTATTACATGCTGGAAACTATACTTGTGTTGTTAGTAATGGATTGGGAAAAGACACGTTCACTGCCAAGCTAGTCGTCAATGGTAAGGAACTTTCTGATATGTTCAGTGTTTAAACTTAGATCTCTGTAATACCGTACTGTAAGCATCTATGCATTTAGTTAATAAAAAATAGATTAATCTGCTACTTCTATTTCTCTTATTACATACAGAGCTAACTTTTTAAATCATTGATAAGTACAAAACACAAATTATAATTTACAAAGTCTTCAACTCTTACCACAGTACCTTTTTCTCGCAATATATCTAAGCGCCTTTAAACACAACCATTGTTCGTATTTTCATAAGTGACGTAAATTTCACTACGTGAAACATCATGCACGTATTTTTAAATTGATATTATAATCGCTTTTTCAGTTTGCTCTTTTGCCTTTAGGAAATCACATAATAGAATGTTTTGTATTTTATTTTGTGTGTAATATAAATTGTTTATAAGTAGAGTGTTTAAATGCTTAGCTCCACTAAGATGGACCAAGAAACCAATGGATAAAGAAACCAGCCTTGGTGAAACAATTGATCTGGAGTGTTTAGTAGATGGATTTCCCAAACCTCAGATAAAATGGTCAAAGTACGAAGGTAATTCCTTCATTATTGTCTGAAAGAAAGCTTACATGGAAGATTATAACTCATCATAAATGCTTTGATCGAATCTATCCAATTGTTTAGAGCTTACTTATGTAATGTTTTTCGATTTCTGAGGACTAGATGGAGATGTGCACTAGCACATCTGATTGTTATCTTCAAAGAATCTCCAGATGAGCTCTAAACTTTTTAGATAAACTATTAGTTTTTCTATATATTACTATTTATAGATATATCATATACCATATTTCCATGACTCAATTATAAAATTATTATATTTTGTTTGTTTTCGTTTTTCTGTTAATAATGAGTAAGAAATGCTCATTTTAAATTTTGTTTGAAAGTAAAATTTGGTAAAAAGACGCATAGGTTAGCAATACTTTTAATTTTGTCACTTGTTGTCAAACCATTTAATAGTTTTAAAGATAAAAATTCCATTCAAAATAATCTTAGTTGCTCAGCGGCAAACATAAATGTTTATAACTCTAAAACTGAACTTCGATATCTGTAGTGAGTATAGTGTAGATTTGCGCTTAACAACAACCAAACTTTTCTAAGTCTAGGGAAACTTTCCTTTTCATAATTCAAATTTACTGACAACAGTTAATTGCTAATTATTTTCAATTAGTGCCAAACTGTGATTTTTTTTCGTTAGTCATAAGTATGAAAATATAAACCTAGACCTGCCTTTCTCTAAATTGTAAGCTTCTCACTAAAATATTTTGAAAGTTACCGAGTTAATTACCCATCAAATAAAAATATGTTTAAGACTAATTTTATTATCATATCTAATTGTAAATATCTGATACTTTACTTTTTTGTGATTAAGATGTAATTAATCATGGGGTAATTTTATACTGAGAAATAGATCATGTAAATATTTAAGAATGTTTTCATATTGAGATTGCATAACGTCGAAGGCGTTCTTATGAATGTGTAGTTAGTAATGTAATTGTTGTTATTTTGTTATTCTAGATGAAAAGCTTTTCAAATCTGAACGAATTCTTCAATCAAGCAATGGAGTACTTGAAGTATCAGTTAGAAAGGAAGCGGATGGAGGGATCTATAAATGTGAAGCTACTAATGGGATTGGTGAGGGATTGTCTGCCATTGTCAGATTAGATATACATGGTATGTCCAGGTTGTTTGCGCAAACGAAGCATATATTACGCTAAATGAGGAATATGGATATATCACGAAAATGCTTGTTTTTTTAATGTTTTAAATTACTTTGTTTTCACATTCTTGTTGATTTTCTTGGAGTTTGTGCTTAACAATTGCTCATTCAAAGTAATTACGTATGAGACAATAACTGAAATCAAAGAGTATTTACTAATAAAATTTGTTTTATTATTAAATTGTAGGTGAAATTTGCTTTATTTTGGGACTTTTAACGCAAATAATGGCTGCTAAAGTTTACAATCATACCGAACGAGGGCGCTATACTACTATGAAGGGAAAAAAAGACCATTGTTAAAGCTGATCTCCGCCATGATCCTTCACTTTAACTCTAGATTTCGAAGATCTCTTTGCTCCAGTAATATTCCTCATGTTACCCAACAGTTAAATTAAGTCGTGATATTAATTGAATATTATTCAAGTGAACACATTAACAGAAATGAACGAACTGGTGTGGATGCGAAAAAAGATACATCTTTTGGCTGTGAAAATCGTTCTTGTCTTATTCTTGGGGACTGAAGGTGGAACTAGCGGTGGTAAGTATTGTTATAATTTCATAAGTTATGCAAACATTATTTCAAAATGTAAATAAAGTTGATTTGTATTTCTAAAATAGCTTTGTTGTGAGTATTTATGCCCAAATAATTTTAGTGCATTAGGTTATTATGTTTCTAATCGGTTGTTAAGAGAAAGTCACCAGTAAACAACATTTACCTTTATCATTATCTTTCTGTTGCATTTTCAGAGAAATTTCTTCCATTTTATCACTTTTAACTGTTCTTTCTAATTATTTCTAATAGTTAAATATATTTCTATACATTTATTTTTATTTTTAGGTCAACCTAAAATATTACCATTTACATTTCCTGAACATGTTATGGTTGGTGAAAAATTTAACGCCCTTTGTAGCATACGAAGTGGAGAGCAACCATTTTCATTTCGATGGTACAAGAACGGAAAAATTTTCGATAAGAGCACCGATATTGAAATCCATAGCAATCAGGATTATTCAATGATCGTGATTGACCCTATAACCCCGTTTAGCCAAGGAAACTACTCATGTAGTGTTCGAAACAACAAAGGAACGGATACTTATTCAGCAGAACTTAGGGTTAAAGGTAAATGAATATGAAAAAATTCATATTTCTTACAATATTATCACTATTTCTGTTTCTTTAGGTATTACTATTGGCTGGTGCATTAAACTATATGAAATATTAAAGTTTATCTTCTTTAGAAATGAAGCCAACGTTATTTTTAAGTTTAAGTGTAATATCTGGCATGATATATAATTCTGATGCAATGTTTTGAGTCTTGTTTCATGTGTAATGGAAGATATTTATAAAGCAAAGCAGAGTCAAAAACATTTTTCTCATTAGAAACTCAAAGTTCCAAAAGTAAATTGCACACGACTAATGGTCGAATAAAAAGGTGAAATCCATACTTTTATATTTCAATATTTCAGCGCCTCCTTCCTGGGTTATAAAACCACATGACCAGTTTGTTACAATTGGAGAATCAATTACACTATCTTGTGAAGCTAAAGGATTACCTACACCGAGTATTATCTGGAAGAAAGAGGAAGGTAAAAATATACATGCTAGAAACTAGTATTTCAACATTATGTTCACAATAAAGTTCTGAGAGGTTAGGTTTATTGATCTTATATTAATATTAAAAGTACGTAGGAGAAAAATATTCTTTGTTTCTATTCCTGATGTTTTTGTGAGTGTAAAAATAAATTTTTGAAATACTTGAAAATCTCCTTTTTCAGTGTGTTATTTTAATGAAATATCATAATGTTTGAAATCCAGTATTAGCATTAACATTTTCAGAATTTAAGGCTGTAAAAACAGTATTGTGTTACACATTCGTCCACCAAAATCTAAACATATCAAATATTATAATTGTGGTTAATATAGTTTTACTACTTATTTTAACTTAATAAGTATTAACAAGAAACATATTTTCTAACTTTAAACTTTTTTATACAATGCTTTAAATAATGATTTTTTTTCATCCACTGAACAGAAATGAGCGGGAAATTTGTTGAACTTGCCTTAAAAGACCACCATCACCACCTTAAAGAATGGTCATTAATTATTCCAAAATCTACAGTTGAGGATCAAGGTCGATACCGTTGTGAAGCTGGTAATGGTGTGGGGAAGAAATTGGTTGCTCTAGTTTCTGTTTTAATTTCGGGTAATCTGATCATTATCAAAGTTCCAACATCTTATACTAAGATGACTTAGGTTCAAATGAAGCAGTACACATACGTACAGATATTCATCAAGATACATATGTAAATTCGTCTCAACCAACGACTTCACAACAATATAAGCAATAGGCATTACATTTAAAAGAGAGGTTTTGTATTTGTGTGTTTTTTTACACATTTATTATAATGAGTTTATTGTGTATGAATAAAGTTGTAAAATAAACTAATTCTAATTCATCCTCTATCTGTTCCAAAGAAAGTCTGCCAAGGACAAAAACTCATTTAAGAGGAAAAAGTACTTACTAGATGTGTCTAAATATTCTTGTTTTTTTAAAAAGATAGTGATGTTAGTTTTATGTAAAGTTACAAAAAATGAATACACTGGTTAATGTTACTTAATCATTAACGCAATTACTGCATTTTTTTGAATAATTCAACACAGGATGTTAAGTACATAACCCATTTCGTATACAAAACACACTTAATATCTTAGTATGAATATTTTTTGTTGCTAATGACACTGTTTGTTTATTTTATGTTTTTTGGTGTGAAACTCTCTCGTACATAAAATATATACTCTCAGTAACATTTTCCTTCTGGATAGTAATTTGTTCCGTAATTTCATACTTAATCATACATTACATTTTTTGCGATATTTTATAGTTCATTCGTTTACCACTAGAGTGTGTTGGAGGATTGATTATAAAGTACAGTGATGTCTCTCGAATATCGCCATGTTATATGATGTAAATCTGCTTCTTCTCATTTCCATCTCAGAAGAAATTAAATATTTTCAGTTCTACACTTCATACACCAGCAACTTTACTAATTTTGTTTCCTGTGTCGAATTGTATCACTTACAAGAACTGCTTTGATAAAAAGCTTTCTATCAAATATCTATCATCTTTGAAGAACAATGAAAGATGGCGGGAAAAAAGATGTGGATTACTTTGCTCCATTCACTCTGTGCCATTTCATTTGTTGTTGCATATAACAGTAAGTACAACTATTTTGGATTATTAAAATAAAATATATAAGTAACACTAAGTATTACTGAAAACTGTAACGAATTACATTTAGATCAATAAAAGGAAAAATATATTAGATAATGATTGTTAGAGCTTTCAAGTGTAAGTTTTCTTAGGAATGTTTTAATTCCAGTAAAATATTACCATTTTTAATATGGTCGTAGGGATAAAACTAAAATAATATAACTACACCATTTTTGCATAGGTTCTCCTCAGATTCAACCTATTGTTTTTCCTGATGAAGTATTAGAAGGAGAAAGACTAAAAATTGGATGTATTCTGACTAAAGGTGGTCCTCCTCTGACCTTTTCATGGACCAAAGATGAGAAAGAATTGAGAAATTCATCTCTAACAACAATAGGATCCGAACAAGAATATTCATTTTTGGTCATGACAAAAGTGTCAAGAGAACATGCCGGGAACTACACTTGTACAGTACGGAACGACCACGGTGTTGATCGTTACACTGCTGAGTTAGTGGTGAAAGGTTTGTATATTTTAAGTTATTATATCGTTATTTGTTTAAAAATAATTTAGTGTAGACATATATATTAGCAACAACAATAAACTTGCTAAATCTCCCAGTAATCCATCCTGCGCAGAACGTATAAGTTCGATATGAATTATATAATAATATAGTTAAAAAGTATAAAGAATTTAAAATACCAAATCCATCTTGTTCTAAAATTATTTGAAACTTATCTAGAAACCCAAGTTAAATATTGTAATGAATTTGTTCATCAAAAATATGAACACTATAATGATGAATTTTCGTATTTTCCCTGTCAAAAAGATTTTAATTTCAATATTTATTATTATCATATTTTACGTTACACTTCCTAACAGTTTTGAGTTGTTTTCTCCAGATAGTTTTAACGGGGAATAAAAGTTAGTTTAAGTAGAGTTAGATTTGTTTTCTTTACAGCTCCTTCCAAGTGGAAAATTCGACCACAAGATACCACTGTTTCTGTAGGACAAACAATTAGTATAAGTTGCGTTGTTGAAGGATATCCCCAGCCACGAATTATTTGGAAGAAAGGTAAGAACATTTATGTAACCTTCAATGCTAATCTTCGGTTCAATTTTTAAGTCTATAGAATTGATGTGTAACGACGATTAGGCATAAGCTAATACCTAAATACGCATGCAGGTTAATAGGTGTATGTAAACCGAGGTCTTCTGGTTTCAGTTTTCCCTGTACCAGCATTTGATTACGGAGAGTTAAGACAATCTAGTCATTTTTTTAAACATCATTGCTTTAGCTAGCATATATACAATTGTATTTGTATTATTAAATCTGTAATGAAAGGTTTGTGACAAGCAAGTGCCTTGTTTCTCAAATTTCCTGCGCACTAACTTAAAAAGAAATTGCTTATTAAAAGCAGCCTGTAGGGAGAATATGGTATATTTGTTATATTTATTATCGCGATATGAAACTGTAATAAATGCCGTTGACAACGCAAATTTCTGGTTTCTTTGTAAGTTCAGATCATGTAGAGATCGTTTTGTTTTACAGAGCTTTCTTTTATGTAATAAACACTGCGACGATAATATAGTAAATAATATTAAGCAAATCCAATAATGATAAAGTGTGAGTTAATTTGTGTGAATATTTGTGACCTGATAAAGGAAAACTCGTTATGTTGTTTGATATACTTTCAGTTTTGAGAAACTTTATATTCGGCAATGGAATAATTTGTCATTTCAGATTCTCGGGAAATAGACAAGAGATATCTACAACACAATAGATTGTTCATTTCTAAAGCAACGCTGGATGATGACGGTTTCTATGTTTGTTCTGCAGAAAATGGCGTTGGTTATGGTATCAGTGAAAAAAATAAAAGTAACAGTACTTGGTAAGGTCGACAACAACAACTCTCTCAGCACACTTGTGCTCAAAAAAGATATTTTTGTTTTAGAATGGTTATTAAATTTGTTTTTAGGAAGTGTCTGCTATCTTATTTCTTTTCACTAAGAACACCACAGTACAATAAACATGTGATTAAAACGTCAAGCTCGCATTGTCAAGTGATTCTATATAGAATAACATGTGTTTTAGGAATGTCACGTTAAATATGAACCAACAGCTGTACTGTCACTGCATTTTTACACTTATTTTACTCTTTACGATTAATTTCAAACACTTGTACTCATGTAACCTAAAATATGTTACTTTATGTGGATTTATAGAACCCATTTCAGTTATGTCTTATCAAAGCTTATATTTAGTAAAAATATAACTCTTCAGTACTAAATAATACTAGTAATAAACATGAAACACGTTTTAGTTAAAATCATGTTCAACATGGACGCGTTAAGTTCAGAGTGGTTAGTAATAGCTTGGTAAGTATTTTTCTAAAGTATTATCCATTTTTCATGAAATAATACCAGCATTGTTGTTTTGAATTGAAGTATTTTACTATTTGCAATTTGCAATTGATAACTTCTAAAGTTATCGAACTAATTTACTTGTTTAAAGAAGTTTTTTATGATAAATTCTGCATTTGTTTTCCAAAACTGGAAAGAGAAATCAGTTGATGAATAATCATTTACAGGATAACTACTAGTTAAAACTTTCTCGAAATTTCATATATAAGACACTGAAGATAAAGTTGAAATTCTCAGTGTTTCTAATGTTTAACTTTTATAAAAGCCATTAGTAAAGGTTTTCCTTGTGCTGAAATAATATTATACATTTCATATTCATGTAATACGCTGTTTTTGTAGTTCCAGCTAGATTTGAAGAAAAATTCAGTGTTGAAACAGTACGAAGAGGTGAAACGGCTTCTTTAAAATGCGAAGTTATCGGTGACCTGCCCCTAGAAATCACATGGGCTAAGGATAAACGAAACTTGGAAATTAAGGAACTTGACAGGTACAATTTAACGTTATATCATACTTATTTCTGTTGGAAAATGTCTCAAATCTTGAAATCAGATGAAATAATTAAAATAATATTTATTGACATTAACTTTTGTGGTATAAAAGTTCAAGATTATAAATTTCTTCGTGACTTAATTTGTCTCTTTTATGCATATAATATTTTAGCTCATTTGTATATTATTATGTGAAAACTGGTGTAACATGCATCTGGCCAGTTTGCATAAAAAGTGCTATTTGACTTGTCATCATTTTTAATATTTTACTGTAATGATTATGTATCATATATCATAATGTCAATAACATGACAGAACAGTTGACAGATATTGTCAAATCGCATTAAAAATGCAGTAGACAATTTTAATACTTTCAAAATCCATTTGTCTTCATCAGGTCTTAGAAAATAGGTTCACTTGTCGAAAGCTCTATGGTTTAATTGCATGTTTTAATATATTTCATGATATTAATACAAACACCAATAGTGAAATATGTGATTAACCCTTTTTTCAACTCCGTTTTTTTAACCAACAGTTAGTACATTAGGAAACTTGTTTGGTTGGCAAAACGTCAAGCAATGACCAATATCATGATCTACAATAACACATTTTTCAAGACACGATTAAAGAGACGTCTATCTTTTTGTGTAACGTTTCTAGATATGAAAGGTTTGAGACAACAGTAGAGAAAGGCCTAACATCTGAAGTAATGATAAGATCTACTGACAGAAATGACGGTGCCTTATATACATGTTTTGCTAAGAATGATTATGGCCGAGATGAAAGAAATATCAAATTGGTAATTGTAGGTGAGTTTGTTAATGATCAAACATACACTATTTGTTTTAAATTTTATCAGGGAATTTATATTATCAAACTGATACTGTCACTTTGTGCGAATATTATAAAAAAACACATTAAAACGTTTCTATGAGATAAAAATAGCAATAAACGAAACAAGGCATTCTGGCCATTATATATTGTTTACCTTTCAAATTTATAACCACTTTTAATATTTTTTTGTTATTATAATACCTGATTTCCTTATTTCTCAATATTGTGATAAAGTAAGTGAATTTACCAATGTGTTATTCTTAATAACACTATTAATACTATTATAGCATAGGTATCCTACAGATTTTTTCTCATTAGTGAGCCAAATGATAAACGCTTAATTAGTTATTTTAAGCATGTTTGGTAAGCTAATTTCAAAATGTCCTACTTCTCTACTTGTTAAAGAGGTTATAGGAGATACGAGGCCAAATATCTGCCATATTTATTCAAAATGCATTATTTTTTATTTCCAGAAATAATCAAAACACATCTTGATAAACATATTAATTTCCTTAACTATCAGTTACTTCACCATGTCATAATGTATCACCATGTCAAGTTTGGTGCTGATTTATCAAGAAATGTGGAAACGAAAAAGGAACAGATATGAACACTCACATATTGACGTTTATTTATACAGATTACATATTGGGATAATATTTGTAACTTTATTTTTATTTTTTTTTTTTTTGCAATAATATTTGTAGTAGTATGAAAGTGATTGAATTTTTCGTTTGCTGGTATCTTTCCATAGGTATTCTACATTTAAGTATTCTTAACTTATTTTATAATTGTACCTCTTTTATTGGCGTATGTGGTGTCAAATGATTCTTTTGTAATTGATTTTAATTTAATATTTTCGGATAAAACCTGACATACATACAGGTATACTAAACTATCAAAAGAAAGTTGTTTTTTAATTTAAATTTTGATCTCGTTGTTTGTGAATAAATTAAAAAAGTCACCACATTTATTTATTGTAACATATTTTAAGTGATAAATATCGTTAGAATGTTGTACTTTTTTAATGCCATAATATTAAACCACGATAGGCTCGCAGCTAATTCACCTCCATTAACGTATCATTAGTATACATATTAGGAATGATAATACTGCTTTCATGAAACAAATACATTTCATTGGGGAATGAAACACTTGTTATTTGAGAAATGCCTTTCTTTAAATGCTATTGTTAAAACTTAGTGTGTTTTTTTTTTAATTTTGCTATAGAGGTTCCTGCCAGACCTCTAGATGTTCGAGTACAGGAAATCTGGAGTAGAAGTGCAACCATTTCTTGGTCTGTTCCCTATAGTGGGAATAGTCCAATCACTAAGTTTATTGTACAGTATTGGCAAGAAAAGGGTGTGTATACATATGCTCTTTAGATTCTCACATTTTACTCAACTAAAGATAAAATACTGAAAAATTTTGAATATTTCTTCATTAGTTTTGATTTTTCGCCACATTATAATCATCTCTGTTATCTAGTTTCTGATTTTTATTAAGTGAAACAAAACTAGATAACAGAGATGATTATAATGTGGCGAAATGTTTAGATGAAATACTAGTTTTATTTTTATTTATTCACATAGAGTTTGTGTGAAATGAATTACAGCTTATATGTTTGGGTAAGAAAGACTGAAATAAGTTTTAATCTCTTCAAATTAATTGAATTTTCTTAACTCTAACGTTTTAACATATTTTATTGACTAACTTTCAGACGATGTAGCTGACTGTAGGTTATAAATAAAATAAAATTAGCGTTACTCACATACTCTTGAGCTCGAAAGACATTGCATTGTTACAGAGAATGGACAACGACTGTTGGAACAGACTGTACCAAGCAGTCAGTCTTCAGCTCTTCTTAAGTCGTTACATCCTGGATCTCCTTACGCTGTCACAGTGGTTGCTGAGAACGAGGTTGGACAAGGAATGCCTTCACAAACGATACAGTTTGTTACAGGAGAAGAAGGTTTCTTGTTATTATGTTCGAAACGCGAAAAAAACAACTTTCAGAGTTTGTATTTTTAAAATAAAAACTGAAACTTTGCTGGGTCCATGTCACCTAATCAATAACACAAGTTTCAGAAAAGCAAAATTCATAATATAAAAATAAAAATATATGTTTTTAAGATTGGAATTATTTTGTTATCTTCAGTTTAAGTCTTATTTTGCTAATTAATCTTCAGTAAAGGATAAACAATGCTATGTAAAATTACAATAAACGTCAGAGATTTCATAATAATGCTAGATACTGTTATATACCTTTGTTGTGAAATTACCTTTATCATTCTATCATTTCTGTTCCACTCTTCCTTCTTCATAATATCTGCCTATTCTTACGTTTCTCTAGACATATTTCTATAGAGTCTCCATTTAAACAAAATTATGGTCTTACCTTTTACAGAATGTGGTAATTTGCGATGATTTATTTAAAAGCATCGGTTAGATATAAACAAAAAAGAAATTCAACTTAGGCGTTAATATCTCTGTATTATATATATTTTCGCATTTTTATATATAAAATAAAAGACATACTCATAGACGTTTTTGTAAATATCTTCCAGCACCAGTTAGTCCTCCTACTGATGTGCGGGTTCAGCCGAAGGGATCTACCTCACTCCTTGTAACTTGGAGGGTAAGAACGAAGACAAACGTTATTATGTCTGTAGCAAATACGTCCATGTTTAATGTTTCTGAAATGTAATATTTGACCAATTATGTTACAAAGAGATGTTTACTTATGTTTGTGAAGTCTAATAAGATGAATAAAAGTATTAAATGATTATACAGTAGACTGGTTTTACCTCAAGTTGATTTATTCAGTGCAAGCGTACAGTCTTTTCATTGTAATAATCCAAAGCTGGTACAAAACTAAGCTGACATATTTATACAACTCAAATGGAACAATGTATAAATTCTACGTTTTTGTTACTATTGCACAATTTGTATTGCCTGTATATTAGTTTAAGTTTATTTTTAACTTATCTTGACGAAAACTAAAATACACTAACCAAAAGCTCTTATTAAAATTGTCGAGTTTGATAAATATTCATTTTGGATTTCTTAAAAAAATCATATTAGAGAGGCAATAACAAAGTTTAGTATCTTGCATTTTGTTTTTATTAACAAACTGTTGTTTCTGATGTTGTCTGTGAATTTTAAAGATTAGTTTTGCTTCCTGAGTCCAGAACAGGTCTTATGATTTCCGTGTCCCTAATGTTTCTCTAACGGTTACTTAAAATGAGATTTTTACATGACGTTTATTTAACTAAATACTGTTTTCTCCAAGATATCTGGTCAATTTGGTAAGTTAATAAAAGCTTCCCAGTGAATCAGCGATAAGTCTGCGGACTTATATTGATAAAAAACCAGTTTTTGATACCCGTTGCTGGCTTGTGCAGAACAAAATTTATTTAAAATATTAGTTTCATCTCAGCTTCAGATATTATTTTTAGTAACATTAAAATATTTTAAAAATCATTCTGTACATTGTGGATTTTTTTTTCTGATTGAATTATTTTGTTTTCAAGCCTCCACCGAAAGAACTGTGGAATGGAGAGTTGAGAGGTTATTACATAGACTACAAGGTTAACAGTTCCCCAACGTCGTACTTATTCAAGACAGTCGAGTCGTCATCAAACGACAGTTACGAGTACATTCTCAGTCCTTTAATGAAAGCTACACGGTACAGCGTAGTAGTGAAGGCTTACAATAGTGCAGGGGCTGGTCCTTCATCAGAAGAGATAACAGTCAAAACCCTAGAAGGAGGTTTGTGAGAAAGTCATAAAGTTCATACTATTAACACTTTCTTGTTGACATATTCATTTTAAAGCTTTCCTTTATGTTGTATCTGTTCCTAGAAATATTTTCCAATTAAAACGGCTTCTTGCAAAGTGAAAACCTGTGAGCTTTACTAAAATGTAAACCATAATAATGATAGCGTCATTTTGATTAACAAGATTCCTGTTATCTCTTAGATAATATATAACATTTTATAGGATGAAAGACATAATTTTATATGATGATTAGTGATTAGTATATCACTTTTAGATTAACATTAAAATGTGTTGTAAATACCATAATCATATCAATTTCGTTCATAGTTTTGCTGTCAGTTCCTCTGTGTGTCTATGAAATGTTATAACTGAATGCGTTATTGTTAAACTTACTCAATAAAGCGAAGAAATAAATATTAAACGCTAGACTCAATTACAATTAAAAATTCATTATTTAAAGTTTATATTCCAAACAATCAACTCCAGATAAAACAAACAAAAAATATATCTTAGATTTTTATTATGAAATAAAGTTCACACTATGTAAGCACAAATAAATAAATGTTATTAAATACTTATTGGAGACTCCATACAAAGAACTGACGCATCGCATACAATATGTGTAACGTCAAGCTGAAAAGCTACGCCATGTGCGCTCGTGGATGTTTATAGCATTTTAGATCACGTGGATAAAACTGTGACGCCATACTGTAATCGATGTAATCTCTACAAGCAACAACATTTACTGCAAGGGCGTGGCGTTGTTCTATTGATCTTAGCATGGTAAATTTGAAATTAAGTTACTTGAAAATAAATTAAGTGAAACTACACATAAATCAACATATCTAAGTAGTAATGCTATATCGGTTTCGAAATGTCTTTCAGGAAATCTGGAAATTCAGTAACTGTGCAAAATCTGTACTAAGAACTATACAGTTTCAGGTTTTTAAGAACTGTTTACTGTGTAAGAGCATTATTTTAAGATCACCAAAATAGGATTAAAATACTGTTGCTCATTTTCATAACTATATTTGAACCACATTGTGTATTTACGAGCAAACCCGGCAAACTTATATCTTTGTTGTGTAAAGTCAACCGACATGATCGATCAGTTGGATTCACTTATTTGACAGAGAACTGGTTTGTACTTGAAATGTCTTCGAATTAACTGCTTATCTGCAAAAATATATGTTAATATGGAGTATGTTTTCAGTAATGACTATGCGAAGTAAATATTACGTGTATTAATAATCACTTGTAAGTAATACACATTTTTGTTAATACAAATTATTCGAGGTATCTGATATGATTGTGTTTTTTCATTCTTTGTACTTTATAGTAAATTTGTATTAAATGGACCTTTATCTAAATATTATGAAAGTTTATTTCTGTTTTGAGTTCTCTATTCGATCAGAAAACTCACGTAGTTCGCGTGTCAGACACGAGCGACACGCGACATGAACTGAGTAGGATCTTCCATTCAGTATTAGAGGGTGGTTCCAGAAATTTAAACAACGCTCTAAGCCTAAATGTTGGGTTAAGTATATTCAGTGCATCTCTTTTGTGTTTTATTTGGGTAAGGTCTTAAAACAGACTGGAAAGACCACCGAATTATAAGGCCTTTGTTATTATTGCATACAATCATACTAAAGGAGTAAGTTGGGGGTGGAGGTTTTAATAACACGTGCAGGAAACAAGCTCTTCTGCCATCGACAAATTTCACAGGTATAGAGCGTGAAAACTGAATTTCACGTGGAAATTTAGAAACATAAAGTTTTATAAATTAAGGAAAGGCTGCTAATTAATATGTGTATATTTACTAACATTCTACAGCGTTCGATATACGAGTAATACACATATAAACATATATACAGGCATGATATATGAGTGATATACATGTATAGAAGTATAAGTAACATACCGCTCTACTGATGAGCGATGATTGAAGTACAAAAGTTCAAACCATAAATATGCTAACACACTGTTAACTATTTCAAGTTCATACCACTAGATAAACTAAGTTCATACTGTTAGATATGCCAACTTCATACCGTTAGATATATGAAGTTCGTAGTGTTAACTATACCAAAGATGTTATTTTTTTGTTATAACTGTTATTTCTCTGTATCGACTTACCTGAATATTATTTTGGTTTTGGCGACAATAACTCACTTTTGGATCATGTTTGGTGCATTTTTTAATCACTTCAATTCAGTGTTATTAAAAACAAATGTTCATTAGTATAAACATATAAATCTCTTTTTGTTTTGTAGACTTACCTTTACCTCCGCCAGTGGAGTTAGTATCTAATTCTGATTCTGCTATAAGTCTAAAGTGGGGTAAAAGTCCTTCCCATAATGTTCCTGTTACAGGTAAGTCTACATTAGTCCAATCATAGTCAGTTAACTTTATCATATTTATATGTGTGTGTATATATATATATATGTTTAGTAATACATCTTACGACTTTATTTGGAAGAGAATTAACAGAAATTTTATATTTGATTTAATACACCTGCCACTGCAGTACGCTGTTTTAGTATTATCTAAACTCGGTAAAATCGTAACGTTTAGCAATCATTAACTTAATACAAATATCATTGTAGTACACTGTTCTAGTGTTATCTAAATTAAGTAAAAAGTAATATTTAGCAATTATTAATTTAATACAACTGTCACTGTAGTACACTGTTCTAGTGTTACTTAAACTAGTAATGTTTAGCAGTCACTCTGTACCCCTTTTCAGGAAAGAAAATACCAGTACATACACACATATATTTACTTATGCCATACTTAGAAAAGTGATGCACTTCATTAAAGTTCGAATTGAAAGGAATAAAGAACAAATACTGTAGAATAAAGTTTAATTTTTAAAATTGTGATATAAAGTTTGAGATTTATCAAGAGCTGAGAAAAAGCATGTACAATTAATTGAAACAATTTCAAAATATATTATTTGAAAAATAACTATGTGAACTGACTATCGAGATTATTTTAGTTGAAACTTTAAATCACCAACAGCATATTTTATTTTAACAATTTACAGTTGTATCTATAAGATAAACATATGTTGTGTGTAGGGTACACTCTACACTACAAGAAAAAGAACTCTGAGGAATGGAACTATGTTCATGTTGTGGCTTCTGATAATAATATGTACACAATAAAAGACCTGGAGAGTGGGGCCACCTATCAACTCTATCTTACAGCTGTCAACCAGTTTGGGAGAGGAAATCCTAGTGATTACTTAAGCATAACTACCAACCCAAAAGGTAAGAATATATATAATGGTTATGCAGTAGATGCTATGCCATCAACAGCAGGTTCATTAAGTTGCAGTAACTTGTAAGTGTATAATAGCTGGTAAACACCTTTATGAATGTATTGTAGCATGAATTATATCATAATACACCAGTGTTTTAGAATGTTTTGATATTATTTTCCTGAATGTAATAGCTTTAATATTCTGAAGTTGTGTAACTATTACTCTCACGTGTAACTTTGAATTTTTTACCTGTTGGTGTTAAGTATTAAAAATATTTAGAACATTCTAAGATTGGATATAAAAAGTGTTTATAAATATGTATTGGTGATTTTTTACAGGCATTGGAATTGGCTTGCCATTTTATCTCAACCTAGCTATAGTAGTACCTGTTACAGCTTCAGTGGTTGCATTTGTTGTCGTTCTCATCGTGATAGTAATTTTTGTGAAGAAAACAAAGGCGAGAAAAGCGCTGGAAAGAGATTTAAGTGAGGAGATTCATTAGTTCTGTTGTCATTATAGAAAATAATAAAAAATAACGTTGTATGTTATATTGGATACAATCATTATAGTAAGTTGGAAATTCCGTGAAAATGTTTCTGTATTTCTAATAATGTTTGTGACGAACATAAAATATTGTTGGGAATTCCATGAAATTGTGTCTGTGTTTCTCACAATATTTGTGACAAACATAAAATATCGTTCATTATGATTCATCCATTAGTCACTCGTGCGATTTTTAAGTTCTATTGTGCTTTAAGTGACTTTTTTGCACATTAATGGTCGCCCTCCGACGATAAAATATTCATAGTACTTTCATTTCCAGCTACAATGCAAAGTGGGAAGGTTGTAACTTATGCTTCAGGCTCACAGAGGTATATAGATATGGAGAAGGCCAGACGTGTAAGTAATCCAGAACCTGGGACACCAGCTGCCGCTAGCATTGCTTCTTATGCCTCTATTCCTTCCAGGGACTTGGAACTTCGAGTAGACGATCCTCGCCAGGAACTTAAGTCTTTTCTACCTCCTCAGGTAAATAACAGTTATTGTCTATTGCCTGACAAGATAAGTCTTCTTTTAAATCTGGTTTCTTTAGGATAAATGTTCAACACCAGAATTCCCATTAGGCTTAAATATATTGGTAACATATATAAAATATATCTGATGGTTCATTATAGAAACATCTCCCTTTCTTATGAAACATTTTACTTGAAAATGTTCATTATTTTCTATTTTCACATTCATTATTTTCTATTTTTACAAAAACCTTGCTTAAGGTTTCTCCTGTTGCTAGGCAGGAAAAACATTTATCATTCCTTTAAATCATTAGGTGAAAAATGTATAATCGATTAATGGTAAATTAACATAATGAAATTAATTCTGAAAATGACAAAGATCACGTATGCCAATTCTAAACTTTTGTTAATACCCCATCAAAAATTACATAATTTGACGAACATTAAAGTTATTTTACATTTTTGGACATACTAACGGAATTTAGGCATATTTAATGTATATTTTTGTTATTACTTTGCAAAAAATAATATAGTTATCTATATATGTCTCTCTCCATATATATATATATATATATATATTAAATATTTTTAAAGCATTCAGCATCTATGATTCAAGTTTATAATCAATTAAATATTAACTATAAATATGGCATTATGAAGTGCTCTAGAACAATTATACATTGTAATTCAAGTTTATTTACAATTATATAAATAATTATAAGCAATAAACTACAGAGATAGGCATGACATTTTTAAATGTTCTGAAAACGATGAAATTTTACAAGTTAATTTAAGTGCCTTTGATAAAATCATGCAGGCATCCATCTTTCATTCACTATTGTTCAAACTACAAATACAAGTAACATAAAATATTTCTAATAGAGATTATAGCTTCGTTTGTCTGCACTTCTATATCACTAACAATATTGTTTTCACGTTTGGGTTTTGAACATTAATGCTTGAAAATATCATTCACGTAATTACCCAGAAGAAGAACTTTGACAAAAAACCTATCTTTTTCATATTATAACGAACAGACTTACTTGAATATCACTAAATAAAGTAACTTGTTCGAGAATGTATATTTACCATCTTATGTGAAGAAGTTTACATGGTGTTTTATAAGTGCAGTTAAAGATTACATATTTTATCTAGTTGATTACCAGACCAAAGGTAAATGACTTTAGTTGAGAAACTGGAGCAGAATTCTATTGTTTTGGTCACTTGTGACTCCTTTATGGATCTCATTTTGAATAGATAATTCATTTTCAGATGTTTTTAAATAGTTTTTAATCTCATGAAATGTATTACCTTCTTCATCCAGATGAGAGATCGACCACTTCCTCATCCGAAACCACCATCTTTGAAGAAAAGAGGTGATTCACATCTCTATGACAGGGCAGACTGACACATTTAGGTTTCAAGCTTGCTAGAAATGGTGTGTGCAAACTAATTGTGTTCATCTTCTCACAACATTACTTGAAAGACTTAATACTAGCGCCCGTTATGCAAAAATAACGAGATGTCAGCGACTTGGAACTTTACTTATTGAGAGATTTAACATTCTAACGTTTTGTACTACGTTTTTATTTCATTAAAGATGGTGCTTTGTTGAATGTATTAGATGACATTCAGGTATCTCCTTATGAAGTATGGTTATGTATGTAACTTAGTGTTGTAACAATGTTGGGTAAATCTGAGGAGAGAAAATTATGTATGTTAATCAGATCTTTATGACATTGTAGTTAAATGGTGAAGATGTTTGAAATAATAAACGAGAAGAAAAACAACTTTGCATATTTATGAAGTTCGCGTACTTGAAACAATAAATTGTTCTTGCCTGTGTTAAAGTTGTAAAGCTGTTTTTTAAATATGCTAGTTACACAACTGAATTATCTCTAACATATTTCATTACAATTTCATGTAGTAGACGTTTACTTAAACATATCTTTAATTAACTAATACCTTTTTTGTTTTGTAATGAAGTTCAGACATAATTAGTAGTTTTGAACACCATATAATATGTAAACTTACAATGTTGTTGCTACAAAAAATGTTCATTGTTGAGATTACGATTCCACTATTCTGTAGTTTAACAAAATTAAGATGTGCTGCTTGGCTGAATGACTAATGAAAGTATTGTCTTTTCAATTTGTAAACATATTTGGTTTTAGTGTTTGTGATGATCGTTTAATTGTACTGTTGTAACATTCTTCTCTTATTAATTTGTTTGCCGTTACTTATCGTCATACACGTGATTTTCAATGGTTCTTGCCTGAAATTTCTGTTACAAAGAAGTGATAACGTTCCCATGAACAGGGTACAGTAATTATGATTTTAATTTTTGGTGCCTTCTCTGTCGCTTCTTTCGTTCGTTTTGTGAGTATTTGTTTCATACAGTATTACGTCACGTTTCTCTAAGTGACAGTGCTTCTGTTTAAATAATTTTTTGTATTGCAGTAATTATCTCCTTATGTGATTGATTCTCTTGTGTCATATTGTAGAAGCTTTTAACATGTTACGTGATTGGAACGTAAGATAGGAACCGTAGTTGCATTTTACAAACTTAATAAGAACTGTAAAATATTTTATGTGGTTTTCTTTTTTTCTGTGACTAGATTGTGGGCGTTACTTGGTCAGCATTTTGTAGCAATAACGATGGGATTTGAATTTTCCAATTTATTTTTAATAAGATAGCAAAACATGTAGTTAGGCTAAAATCTTTCTCTCCTATGTCCTAGCTGCACACTTGATATTGTGTCTAGAGGTGTGCCTTTTTTTAGACAGTAATGCCAAGGCTTAACTGATGTAACGGTTATTTTTGTAATGCATTTCATGTTTATTCACAGATAATAAACCAGCATGTTAAAAATAGGGTCCCTCGTAAGTATATTTTTCTTTAAAAACATTGAGTAATTTGACTTTAATATGTAATTACTACATTTGTTTGATGTCATAGAAATTTCAGTTATAAATATTCATGATAATAACTAGTTGTATCAAAATAAAAAATACTGTTTTATGATATTTTGAAAAACAAGTTTTGAAGCTATTGTTAAAACTATTATGTAAGCAGAATTTTTTTATTAAACTTTTCAACAAATTATTCCTCGTATCAAAATGATCGTTTTTGTTCGTCGTTTTGTTAATTTTTATGACTACTCAGCTTTACTTATTTATTCCTTTTACTGATCATACTACATTTATAAATACGGTATTTCTATCTTATTATAGTCTTTGTTTACAATTTAACTGGTGTTTGCTAAGTATTTTTGTTTCGTCGAGATTATGTTGTGTGCTCATGTATATGTGTTCGAACAGAACTTGTTTCATGTAAATATCGTGGGGTATCGTTGTAGCACTTCTGTGAAACTTATAAGAATGCAGATGTCTGAAATCACTGTCGTTTCATATACGATAATAAAGCATAGCTGATTACTTTCTGTTTTGAGTGGTTTATTTAGAAAAAAAATTCAGCTGTTGATATGAAATTATTCTCAGCTAAATAACAACAATTTTACAAGATGTATTTCACTAAAACAAGAATAATGTGTATACAAAATTAAAGATCGGATTTGAAATTTTTGCGATATTTCTATGGAATTTATTTTTATACGAATAGGTCTCTTTAATTGACAATAAATAATAAATAAACAGGGAAGTTTTCATCACCTAATATTTTTATTTTATATTCTTGATTATCGAAGAATATTTACTTCTAATACTATTATACACAGAAGTAAACTGTGTGTATAATTATAAGATTCACACATATTCAAAATGCTTATTATAAACCAATAAATAATTATATATACATTTTATTTTAGTAACGTATTTGTTACGTCACTATTAGAATTATTTAAAGGGATTTGAAATTGTTACAAATACAAATTAATAATATAAAATTATTTAATCAGCATCAGCCCTATATAAAAACATAAAACAAACAATAATGTTAATTTAATCGTTCTAATATTCTAAATTTTATTTAGAGCTCCGTGAATTTCTAATATTTCGTAAATTCCAACAACCATAGAGTGTGTTTTCTTATAGCAAAACCACATCAAGCTATCTGCTGAGTCTACCGAGGGGAATCGAGTCCCCGATTTTAGCGTTGTAAATCCGCAGAGCGGAAGACACAACAATATAAATATCTTGAAAAGGAAAACAAAAAAACAATCTAAGATAATATAATAAGTTATGCCCATAGAGAATAGCCATTCCGTGGCCTTAAAACAAGACGTAGTTTGTTTTTTTTATCATATTTATACACACGTACAATTATTTCCATGTTAGTAGTAAAAAAAAACATGTTGTGTTACTTTATTAATGTAGGTATACGGATTTACAACGCCAACATCAAAGGTTCGATTCCCGTCGGTGGACTCAGCGGATAGCCCGATGTGGCTTTGCTATAAGAAAAATACAAGCACTTTATTAATAGCCCTCTGGTGGTTTTAAATTAGGTATCTTGTAAAATCAGTTATATAAATTAAAAATATGCATTTTATCTTTATATTAGCGCCGCCGTTGGCAGTTATGATCATTTATATTTAATGATGCTAGCTGTTTTCGTTTTATTGATAATACTATGTTTTGTTGTTGATTGTGCGGTGAACTATTTGTGCTTTGTTCATCGTAGGAAATCGAATTCCGTGTTTTATCATTGTAAGTACGTAAACTTAATGCTGAGGTATCGGTAGCTTTTTGTTTGAGACAATTGAAATATTGAAAATAAATAAACAATTAATAACAAGGGTAAGTGAAGTGAGATAAGCAAGTCTGATAATCATTAATTCGAATATACTTTTTATTTATCCCCCCCCCTTCAGTGGCACAGCGGTAATTCTACGGACTCATAACGCTAAAAACCTGGTTTTGATACACATGGTAGGCGCAGCATAGATGAACCATTGTACTGCTTTGTGCTTAACCACAAAGCCTTAACTCTTCTCATTAGCAAAACTACAAAATATTCATGCCTTTTTAAGTTGAATTACATTGGATCATACTCCTAAGAAATATCCTACTTTTCTAAATATTGTTAAATTTTGTATTGCATATAAATGTACACACAATGCTCATATCATTTAATTTCGCTAAAATAGTCACTACTGCTTATTGCAATTTAGGTCTTTGATATTATGCTCAAACTAACTAGAAATACCTAAAAACATTAACAAAACATATATGCTTTTTATCAAAAACGGTTACCTTAAAGAAAAACATTCAGTAAACCTAAAAACTGGCTAAAACATCACGAAACTACTAATAAAACTAAGTATTACCTTACATTTTGAACTGTATAAACCATCAAATTGACAAAACTACTCGTGTAAATAAATATTACCATTATCCTGCTTCTACAAATATTATAAAACTATTTGCATGCTGCGGACATACATTATATTTGTACAATGCTTAGAAAAGGATATAACAGTCATAAAAGGGCTACTGTCCCCATGTTAAAAAATGATGCCCTTCCACGATCCGTACATTAAACAGTGAAGTTTACCTAAATTTTCTTATCCTTTCACATATGTTCCCTTAAGTACAGGAGGTTACCTTATTCAACATATCAACGTGTTGTCCAAAAAATTTCTCTGTACTTAGTGTAGCATCATGCCTCGTCACGTAACAGAAGTTTTAAGGCGTCAGATTATTCGACAGTCCAAAAAGAAATGGTATGAAACAAGTAGGCATAGCCAGAACAGTAGGTAAGATTTTTTTTTGTGTTGTTGTTGTTTTTTTAATTTCGTGCAAAGCTACACGAAGATTATCTGCGCTAGTCGTCCCTAATTTAGCAGTGTAAGACTAGACGGAAGGCAGCTAGTCATCACCACCCACAGCTAACTCTTGGGCAACTCTTTCACTAACAAATAGTGGGATTTATCTAACATTATAACGCCCATACGGCTGACAGGACAAGCGTGTTTGGAGTGACGGGGATTGAAACCGGCACCCCTCGGATCTGGCCATGCCGGGCCATTTACAAACGTAATGACGTTTTATATAACCATACGCCATGCCACAAACCAATTGCTATTAGCAGATAATCAATGCACATAAGATATTCTTGTTAATAAACATAATTGTGAAGTATCGCTAATGAAGGTTATAACGGGGCGTCAGGAGAAGCTGTGAGGAGACTTGGGGATCGGAGAAGAAGGAGAGCTTCTTTGGATGTCTACTTGGCTACTGGAGGAAGATGAGGCTTGTTGAGATGAAACTCCATAACTGGAACTTTTAAAATACTGCCTTATTATGCGTTTGATCATTTTTGCATATATTATAACGACCCTACGGCTGACAGGACAAGCGTGTTTGGAGTGACGGGACTGAAACCAACACCCCTCGGATTACGAGTCAAGTGCCTTAACCACCTGGCCATGCCGGGCCATTTACAAACGTAATGACGTTTTATATAACCATACGCCATGTCACAAACCAATTGCAATTAGCAGATAATCAATGCACATTAAGATATTCTTGTTAATAAATATAATTTTGAAGTATCGCTAATGAAGGTTATTACGGGGCGTCAGGAGAAGCTGTGAGGAGACTTGGGGATCGGAGAAGAAGAAGAGCTTCTTTGGATGGCTACTTGGCTACTGGAGGAAGATGAGGCTTGTTGAGATAAAACTCCATAACTGGAACTTTTAAAATACTGCTTTATTATGCGTTTGATCATTTTTGCATGTGATGATTGTGTTATCTTTCAAAGACAGAAAGCATAAGCGTGAAAGCTCTCAGTGCGTATGTGTTTTCTTACAGCAAAGCCACATCAGGCTATCTTCTGAGTCCACGGAGGGGAATCGAACTCCTGATTTTAGCACTGTAAATTCGTAGGCACTCCGCGGGGGACTCTCTTAGTTATATATTCCACTATTAAAGAAGTATAAAACTGGATAAAGAGTGAGTTAGCAATAGAAACTTCTCAAATGAGACTTACACGTTTAATATCAAGTAACGTTCACCAGTAATTCACCAAAAAAGGGATTGTTTAAGATATATCTTCTGCTCTTCTATTAAATACAATATATACAAAAGATTCAGTAGCTTAAGCTTACCTAGTATAACGATTCGTTCCTGAACACTAAATCACATCAATATTTTAAGTAAATCTAAACTTTTTTTTCTGGACGATATTTACAAACTTTACAATTAATAATTAATAATATATATATAAATATAATAGTACTGTCTATTTCTTGTTGTATGTCCATATAACCACTTTGCAAGGTGTGGATGGATCTTCACCAAAATTGGCATGGATTCTAATTAAGTCCATGAGGGGAACATACAAATCTTCAGCTTTGCATTTTACGTTTTCAGATTTTTGTACCACTACGTCCCCTGTTGACGAATCTTCACCAAACGTGGCAAGAAGGTTTGTTGGGTCTATATGAAAAGATGAAGAGAAACTTGTGGTTTCATGTTCTGTGTTTTAGTGTTTTCTACAATTAAATATAAGGAAAGCAACTTTTCATGTCCTGAAATAATCTTTCTTTAATCATGAATGTACATAATTTCTGTATTCCAGTTAGTAATTAATAAATAAAAGTTTAAAAATCAGTATACGCTCATAAAGGGGAAATATTTGTATTGCTGTAAATATTTAAGTGGTGTTATTTAAAAGAAGAAATGTAAAGATACTTTCATGACAGATGCTAGAGATTTTTTAGCACTGTTTTGATACGTTCGTCATCTTTATACTAAATTGTTTAACACTTATTATCATCATCATATTTAACTTTCTTTAAATACATTACGCCCATTACTAATAATTTGTAGTGTTTAAGGGTAGCAACAATCAACACTTTAAAGGACAAAACCCGATAAGGATGTGTTTATAGTTTGTAAATTGTTAAAATGATTATTCTAGAAACATCGATTGTTAATGTTGTTTTCTCAGTGCAAAGCTACATGATAAACCATCAGCACCCCATCCACCACGTAGAGTGGATCCTATTGACACAGCGGTATGTCTGCAAAATTACAATACTAGAAACCAAGTTTCAGTACCTCTCGTGGGAAGAGCACAGGTATTCCATTTTGTAGTTTTGTGCTTAAATACAAACAAGACATCGTGACTAACAGAATTAACATTTGTTATTAAAACCTGACAGAATGATGGAAAAAATAACTAAAGAAATATTTTTGTAAAGGAAAAAAAATAATGAAGATAAAGCTACGATCGGAGGGTTAGTGCAATTATATTGTCAGCATAATTTTATTTTGAACATTTGCATGTCCTTTATTTGTAGTTTCTGTTCCCAACAAATCTGTATGTCACCTTTAATTTTGAGCTGTTGACCAGAGGGAAAGCAGTCAGTCAGAGGCAACCTAACACCTACCATACACACTAAGGTATTGACTGTTATCAACATTACCTATTCACAGCTAAAAGTACCGTAAATATTTAGTGATATCGAACGGACTTGAACCTGGCTTGTCAACTTCAAAATCTAAATACACTGCTGGCCAAAATCTTAAGGCCAATGAACATAAAGAAAAAATATGCATTTTGCGTTGTTAGACTAAACCACTTATTTGAGTAAAGCTTCGAAAGATGAAAATAAGAAAAGGGAAAATAAAACTAAAAAAACTTTTTTAGCATTTAATAGGAAAAATGTGAACACTATGAAATTAGCCTAAATACTAGCTGGGTAAAAGTGTAAGACCACATCAAAAAGACGTCCTAAACAGGGTAGGAAATGCCCAACAAGAGGTCTCAGCAGTAGTGAGTTGCACGGCTGTCATTGCGAATAACTTCAAACATTCGCTTTGGCATGGTCGATATAAGCGTTTGCAGAAGGCTGGCTGGAATGTTATTCCAAGTGGTGAAGATGTTTTCACGAAGATCATGCACGGTTTGGAATTGACGTCCATTTTTATGGACTTCCCTTGCCATTCATCCCCAAACAGTTTCAATGGGATTCAGTTCGAACGAACACGCTGGGTGATCCAAAAGAATCACGTAATTTGCCATGAAAAAGTCCTTTGACCTGCGGGCATTGTGGATTGCAGCGTTGTCCTGCTAAAAGATTCAGTCATTTCTACACAAGCGAGGGTTTTCAGTCAATTATGATGCTCTCTCCAACATGCCAATGCAGTCAGCTGCTGTTTGACGCCCCTGTATAACCTGAAGCTCCATTGTTCCGTGGAAGGAGAAAGTACCCCAGATCATGATGGAACCTCCTCCACTGTGTCGTGTAGAAAATGTCTCCAGTGGAATATCCTTATCGTGCCAGTAGCATTGGAAGCCATCTGGACCATCCAGTTTAAATTTTTCTCATCAGAGAACAAAACCTTCGTCCACTTTTTTACGTTCTATGTTTGGTGCTTCTCAGCAAAGTTTAACTGAGCTGTTTCGTGGTGTGGAAGGAGGCGTGGCCTTTGAAGACGTTTACGGTGTTTAAAGCCTTTCTCTCGTAGATGCCGTCTTACTGTTCTTGAGCTGCATTCTGCGTCCGTAAGGGCCTTAATCTGGTTCGACAATCGGCTGGTATCTTGCCAGACAATCCGTCGAATCCTCCTGCTTAACGCCGACGAAATTTTCTTGAGCCGACCACTTGAAATTCTCGTTCCGTATCCATCAGGGTATTTTAAGAAATTTGCAACAGTAGTTTTACTACGCCCAATCTCACCAGCGATGGCACGTTGAGAGAGACCTTGCTTTTGCAGCTCGACAATTCTATCACGTTCAAACTCTGTCAACGTTTTAGCCTTTGCTATGTTTTTACCCAATGTAACACAGGAGATGTCAGTGGGAGATGTTAACAACGCCAATGCTTGAACACACATGACTGAATTTCGTTACGTGTTTACCGATTAACGTTTCGT
This sequence comes from Tachypleus tridentatus, assembly GCF_004210375.1. NCBI lineage: Eukaryota > Metazoa > Arthropoda > Merostomata > Xiphosura > Limulidae > Tachypleus > Tachypleus tridentatus. Next base: position 109,182,757 of record NC_134832.1, on the reverse strand, counting down.
TTCAGTGTGGTCTTAAACTTTTGACCAGCTAATTTCATAGTGTTCACATTTTCCCTTTTAAATGATAATTTTTTTCCCTTTTCTTATTTTCGTCTTTCTAAGCTGTACTCAAATAAGTCGTTGAGTTTAACAACGCAAATGCATATTTTGTCTTTATGCTCATTGGCCTTAAGATTTTGGCCAGCAGTGTATCTTCAAGAAGGCAAACTGGTCCCCTAATGTGGTATTACATTACAGTATCACGTGATGCCACAAATTCATACTCTTATATTAGTTAGAGTAATTAAATGTTGATTATGTAAACCTGCACTAGTTATTGTTCATACTGCCAACTAATTTCGTTTTCTTGTTTCGTTTGAATATGTTTTGTATTCTTTTTATAGCAAAGCTGTTGAATCCACTGTGTATCATAGCTGATGTTCACATATCATAAGCTAGATGACAGGGTAGAAAGTTAATTCTGTTTGTTTATTTCCATAATTAACAACACTCTGGGATATGCTGTTTTCTTACTTCTTACATTAAAATTATGCATAACTGAAAAGAATTGAATTTCTTCTTCTTTTTAGAAATATTTTTATCTAAACATCTCCTTAGATTAATTTAAAAGTCATTTATTTCGCTGGTGAATCGGTTAAATGTTCTTCATACCCACTTTCATACTTGAGCCCTACTGACGTAATTTAATATATCTTTTTCCGTGACAATGCACTATTCCAGTTTTGATAAGTTTTACAAAGTAGGTTTGCCAGTGTAATTTAATCTATAAATACTATTAAGCTAATTTATGATATCGAAGAAAATCCTTTAATAGATTATTCGGTATATTCAGAAACCTCTGTGAGAGAAAGGAAAATCTGATTGAGACTTCATGGAATTGATTTTGAAGTAAGGATTGTAATTTGTTATCAGGACCTCATGTCTCACCTCATGACATTAAAATATTAGCTCAACTGTATACGGAGCAGTGGTTCAGTATAGAATACATGGTATGATTTTGAAGAGAGAAATCCCTTTTGTATAGCACAAGAACGTAGTATGACTTTGGAGAGGGAAATTTCTTTTGTACAATACAAGAACGTGGTATGACTTTAGAGAGAGAAATTCGTTTTGTAGAGCTGTGGTTCAGTGCAGATTGGTGATATGACTTTGAAGAGGGAAATACCTTTTGTACGCTATAGGTTGGTGGTATGAATTTTGAGAGAAATTTTTGTGTGTGTAGAGGTATGATACAGTACAGGATGGTGGAAAGATAAATCTTTTTTTCATACAGAGATGTGATTCTAACTAGAATGTTTTCTGATTCTTTCCGTGAGTTTCCAAATTTCTGATTTTAGGTGTAATATAGGATGTACTTTGATAAAGATAAGCAATCACATTTATAAGTAAATTTTTATTATTTGTTAATTTATTCATGAAAACAAATAAATTTATTTTTTGTTTTGCATTTCTTCAAACTATTTATTCGAACTAAACGTTTTAGGAAGAATGACGATTCTTATATTTTCAATACAAAATAAATATTGTAAAAGAAACGCGAATTTAGAGACTTTTTCCATGAACAAGTCTAATGATACTAAAATGTATGAACAGAAGTATAACTTAAGAGAATCAATGTTAATACAAGTTTTACATTGGTGTTGTTTTGACCATATAATTAAAAAACGTGTTTTTATCCATTGATACATTGTATGCTGTAACATGAAACACTATGATGTTTTGTCTAACAGATTGCGCATTTGAAAAAGCGTAAACTAACATTTTCTCAAATTAGAAAATAAAACTACTCTACCAGGTATGTAAGAACTTACAAGTACAAATAGATTACAATATAATCTTGACAAGGGTATGAATCAATTTCTTCCCTAAACCAATTAACTTTAAGATTTCAAAAAAGGATGGAATACTTTAAAATTCAATCCAATCACAACCAGAGGCACTAAAACAACACATTTTGTAAGTAAGGATTTATTTAAGAGAGGTGTTGTTTAGTTAGAAGAAATACAATCAGTAAACCAATAACGAGTTTCTTTTATTCTTGTATCTTTATGGGGTTTGAAATTGCAAGTAAAGGCATATCAATGTTCAATTAATACGTCATTTGTGTCTTTGAAGTTTCATTTTGTGAGCCTTTGCGATGTGATGTTACGCCAGTGTTTTAGCGTATTTTAAAGTCTAATTTCAAAGTTTTTGTTTTTCTAGGCTACTAGTGTAAGAATTAGATATTCATCAAATCCTTAACCCGTGAAAAAAAACATATGTATATCAGTAAACTTTAATATATGTATTTGTATCTGTTCTTTATAAGATTCCGTGTTTATATGCTCTTATTTTCAGTTTTGGTACCTCTATGTATTTCTATTGAACTTTCAATGTTTATAATACATTAAAAAATAGATACAAAATTTCCTGTCCTTTGTTACAAACAAGTTTTTATTTCACTCGTCCAATGGGTAAGTACTCCACATGGTATTCTTATGATAATACTCAAATACAAGCTTTAGAACATGAACATTAAAATAAAGTTATTGATACAACAGTGTTATAATGTACCACTTAAATAATAGTTACTTATTCGTTTCCTTTTACTAGACTTTTCTCTGTGTTCAAACCATCAGCCCAAATTTGCTTTCAAAAATAAGTTTAATAATATAAAATAATATATAAAGTGATAGTTAATGATTTTGCTTTTCCATGGTGAAAGAAGCAATAAATGCTATCTGGGTAACAGTTTACAGTCACATATTCCACTGAATGAGTACCGGATGAGAAGTCCAAAAAGGAAACTAGGGAGTACAAACGTAATATATAACTGTGTACAAAACTTACAGTGAAATTAGAAAGAAAGCCATACTTCCTTTTCATTTCATTTGTATGTGTTAAAAACACCAATAAACAGCGTTGATAGTTCGATAATTATTTCTCCCATACTACCAACTTTAGACTCAGAAAAGCAAGAAATACTTAGAAACCACACAAACGGTCTGTTCTATGTCAAGACTTGAGAAGTATTCACGATCTTCATTTTTGTCAGATCTATTATGACGAAAGCTATTGTATTATGTCGCAATTAAATAGTACATAAAGTCGTCGAGTAGGGGCGCTAAAAACCCAATACGCTTTATACTTTTCTTCAATCCATTGCGCCATATTTGGTGGGAGTGGAAGTGAAGCTTAGGTGACTGTGAAATTTTTTTTTTAGCTTTTGTATATAAAATAAAGATTGTGTCCATCGTGAAATGGATTTTATTTCTATTTTTTTTTAGTTCTTGTTAGTAAAGAGGTTTAGTGGTACATAGTGCATAGCAAGTAGCTTTGTAGAGACTTACTAATGGTCCATGATGTCTAATGCATATTACAATGTGAATTTGATCCTAAAACCCATAACGAACAACAATGAAGAAGTAAAAGGAAGAAACATAGTTCCATCGATGTGCCGGATGATTTATCTGAACTTGATAGCTTATAACATATTGTTTTTTGGGCTTTTAGAATTATCACTTGGTAAGATACTTTGACTTATTAAACTGTTTTATTGTTAAATTATTTAGATAAAAACCATAATCAAATTATCTAAATACCCACGTGAGAACGCACAAGTATCACATTTCTATTGTGAAGAAATGATGACGTTACTCAAAGTAAAAAATAAAACTTGAATTGTATATATGGTACTCTATTTTTTATTTTTAAATAAAAGCAAACAATAGTTATTGTAATCAAATTAACATTGAAGGAAATAAACTAATTGTTTTTATATCTTCATTCTTTTGTAAGTTAAGGAATGATATAAATGAATATCTCTCAGTATTAATTCAATAATAATAGCTTTTGTTATTTAATTCTATAATTATTATTATTGTTCGAAAACAATAAACTTTCGAGAAAAAGATGGAACATAAAAATTAACAATCAAGGACAGGTATTTAAATGGAACATAAAACTATAAAATAATTTAGAAAACTAAAACGCGAGAAAATTCAAAAGCCTCGAAAAAGTCCAAGCTTCAAAATAAAGTCAGTTCAACAGGAAAATTAAATTAGGTCTCTTATCCAGTACGAAACATGTAGATAATAATCGTTAAATGAATTCGAACGTGAAACAAAACTATAAAGCAAAGTAAGACTTTTTTTTGAGTTGACCAAACAGTAAAAACTTTAGCGACTTAAAAGTCATTGAAGAGACGAATATTGTAATGAAACAGATAGAATGATTATGATGTTTTAGATGGTTTCCAGTATTAGACATTATCAGGTTTATATTTGATTCTTTTAGCGTTAAGAATACATCCATTTAACTTTCCACCAAATGTTCAGGAAGGGCAAAAGATACAACTTATTTGTGGAGTAATTGGAGCCGAAGAAGATGTCAGGTTCTCTTGGTTAAAAGATGGTAAGGTTATTAATTCAGGGAAACAATGGACTGTTGTTGCTCACCCAACTGTCTCGTTGCTGTTTGTGAATAATGCATCTGTTCAGTCTAATGGTAACTACACTTGTTTAGCCAAGAGTTCTTCTGGAGAAGGCGCTCATACAGCAAAATTAGTTATCACAGGTGTGTATATTACATATAAAATTATGTCTTATGTATATACTGAGAAAATCTAATAGAATTTATTATATGTTTATCCTCATAACATCTCTTTATAAGCCTGCAATCCTGCCTTGTAGTCTGCTACATCTAGTAGGTTGGTTTAGAAGACTAACAACTATTTTGTTGTCTTGGTAAAAAAGTGACATTTTAAAATTTTAATAATGGCAGTAATTGTTTTTGTCAGAAGTGGCTTAATGCTCAGCAGGTTATATGTCGGAAGACCCAAGTGTCCGGAAATGATATACCACTGAACACCTCTGCATATCAACTGTGGAAGTGGTATAACTGTGTAAGTCACTTACACAGATTTTTAAGAGTAGCTACAATAAGAAAGACGTTGGTGACTGGTTCTACTAACTCTGACAGTATATTTATATACCAGAAATAATGGGGGCCTCTGATCTGGTTGTTTATCTAATGTATCGCATAAGTTGCCATTCAGAGTTAAAAACCAAAATGCCTTATTATTATCTACATCAAAATATTTCTAGGATATTTTCTTTGTCTTCTACTACAAAATATCATTCTTTACATAAATATGAAACTTAATAATCTAAACTCAAACTAAATAAAAGTTTATTAATCGAAACCGTAAAATTATGTTATGTTGTAAATATATATTATACATATACTACTTTATAGGACCACCAGAATGGAAACATCAACCTCACGACATAAGTGTTAAGCTTGGAGAAGATGTTACTGTACCTTGTGTTGTATATGGTCACCCTAAACCATTGGTACAATGGAAACGAAATGGTAAAGCAATTACATTAAGCATATTTTATCTTTTACGATCGAATAAGGTAATTGGAAATATAAGCTCCAAAAGCCGTTTGCGATGACACTTAGGAAATATTCGTCATTGTTTATAGGCAGACACCATTTAGAACAAGGTCACTGGAAGATAGAAGAAGACGGATCTTTGACCATTGTACGTGTTTCACCAAGCGATGGCGGATATTACACGTGCACAGTGACAAACGGGATCGGTAAAGGTTTACAGAAGTCGATGCAGCTTACTGTAAAAGGTATTGATAGTACAGCAGAATAGTGAATTTTAGGATCATGTTAGAGTGTTTGACTTTCTTTACCTCACTTTTCCCTTTTGTCAAAAAAAATAAACTAAAATTATTTCTTAATGTAAACATTTTAAGAAAATGTTTGAACAGAAAATAAACTAAATGAGTAATGGCTAAAATTATGTGGTGTACATATTTTCAACTATTCCTGATAAAACTGCTTGACCTTAATTCGCTAAACATTTCTCCATAACTAGTTATAGCACTATAAGATTCCACGATAGATTATTGAAGAGCGAAAATAATAATAATAATAAAAAATGTTGTAATCATATCTACTTATTTCATGACATCATATGCGTGCTAGAGTTCATGATTCAATTATCGCTGCATACCAGAAAAGATACGTGGTTTAAGATACAGTAATGTTTCTTATTGGAGCATCAAACTAGCAACATTTTTGTTATCAGTGAGTGTAAAATATCCTAAGTTAAAGATTGAGTTGATTGTGCGGACATCTCAGGAACTTTATTAGGAAAACTTTTTCTGGCTTCTAAAGAGAGATTGAAGCATATTGGACAGGTCTGCTGTGGCGACTGTTTTGCGTTTTTCGGTTCTTCGCTGGATAATAATAACGTATCAGCATTTCTATGTGGTGGATTTTGTAAAGGTGAGATTTCGTCCAATTTAACTTATGAATGTAGGAATTCATACATTGCTTTACTAGATAAAGTACAGATAGTTTATTGTGTGATGTTCCGCTTAACAAAATTTGCATATTAGTTTTTGTATACAGTTAGTTATTTAAGGTGTTTTTTGTGTATTATGAAAAAGAAACTATTAAAATGCTAATAATTATCGATCATGATCAATGGATAAAAGAAAGAATTTGATTGATCATTTATATTAAAAATATTACGTAGAAAAACATTGATAGGCTTGAAGTAGCAGCCGCTTTAATTTGAAAGAGAGCATTGTACTAAAGAGATTTTCTCTTCATTTAATACTTAACATATATGTTTACAAAATTCACCATGCAAACATTTTCAGATAATCTATAATCTTGCATAGAATAAATCATGTGTAAAGATTTGAATAATTGATAAAAAAAGATTTTAAAAAATCAACCGTTCAAATTCCAAGATCAAGTGGAAGAAGAAGAGGATCATGAAGAAATCTGCAGGAGAGTTGGACAAAAATGTGTTTATATGTATTTATCAAGTTATATATTACAAAATGACACGTCAGTGAAGCTTTGTATATATAAAAATGTGTTTATATGTATTTATCAAGTTAGATATCATGAAATGACACGCCAGTGAAGATTTTTATATATATAGAAATGTGTTTATATGTATTTATCAAGTTATATATCCACGAAATGACACGTCAGTGATGATTTGTATATATAAAAATGTGTTTACATGTATTTATCAAGTTATATATCTGCAAAACGACACGCCAGTGAAGATTTGTATATATAAAAATGTGTGTATATGTACTTATCAAGTTAGATATTACGAAATGACACGTCAGTGAAGATTTATATGTATCTATCAAAGTTAGAGATCCACGAAATGACACGCCAGTGAAGATTTTTATATATATAAAAATGTGTTTATATGCATTTATCAAAGTTAGAGATCCACAAAATGACACATCAGTGAATATATATATATACAAAATTGGAGTTTTGGCATTCCTTATTTGACTGTTTGCACCTAGAATTTATACTAATTTAATATTATCGTACAGTCTTCTATTTTGCTATTCAAAGAGACACTTTCGTCAGTATCTGGTACGGATGTTTTCCATGCAATATGCACTTTAGTAACTGACTTTTTTGTATAACTAAGTTTGTAGAATAAGTATTTTATCAGATATCAACTGATATCTAGTACTGAAGGTGCCTGTTATTAATGTACTTTGTCATCACTTATATAGTGCTTGCCAGTGTGAAAGACCTTATGAAGCGTAGACAGTTTTTCAAAGTGAGACCTTACATTTTAGAAATGGTTCTTTTTATTACTATATAGTTTATTTGCGTATTTGCAATAAATTTAAAACTACCCCCCCAGCGATTCAGCGATAAGATAATGGACTTGCAACGCTAAGATCCAGGGTTCGATTCTTGAGGTTAACAGAACTCAGAAGGACTAACATGCAACTTTCCGCGACACAAACAAAAGGAATGGTAGTATGATAACCTCTAAATGTCATTTCCTTTAACTGCTGGGGTTACAATGTATTATTGAACAACATATGTCGTAGTATCAACTCTTATTTTCGCAAAATATCGTTGAAGTTATAATGAAACTTAAGGCAAACGTACCAGTCTGGATTACATCTCTTAGTGTATTTGATTATCTTCTTGATGTGTTCTGTAGAGGTGAGATGCGTTAAACCGTTTTCTTGTAAAATCTTAAAATTACCGAATTCTATTTTGTATTTAACAGAATAACAGTAACAATAATGTTGAGATAAAAGACTCTTAAATAGTTATTTTTACTTCAAAAATTTCCTCATTAGAGAAAATATTTCTACTGTTTTTCACATCCATCTAATGTTTTATCTCTAAACTAAGTGAAACTTCGACGAATTGTATTTAATTTTTTGCATCTTGATAAGGTGTTCTGTCTTTTCTTTCAAGACTAAGTCAAAAGCAGATAGTATTAAACGTTTAAAGAGCAGTTTTGAATAATCTTGGCTTGTATATAAGTCCTAGGATTTAAGAAACTTCTTACTAAATAGGAGAAAGTAAGACAGGTATAGATGATTGAGCTTGAATGTTTGGGACTATTTTTCTTTATTCATCAAACTCGTAAAACTTTAATTTATCTGAACGGAAAGGCATACTACTATATATTAAAAATTCTATTTTGATTAAAACTCAAATGGTTAAAATCAGGATGTTGTTATGGCTTTCATATCGGCTTCTCACCGAATAAAACACTGAATTAAATTTGCTTAATTTTTCTGACAACGTAGGTAACGAACCACTATCTGCACCTCAGTCATACATTTGTGTTTGATCTATGTTATACTTTTAAATTATCTTATTTCCAAAGATAAAATAACGATAAACTTTTAACCCTTATCTTTACGTTCCCAAACTACTATTTGTTTTTGCCTACCTTGGTAGGAATGAATGGAAACAGTTAGAACACTGGATGTAGTGAAAGAAGCCTTGTAATATCAAGCTTCAAGATGGCGGAAGCCACAGTTGGGTAGTAGCCATCCAGTTAAGCAAATAGCTACAGTGATTGTTATGTCGTTGTTCTAACAAACAGCTTGTTTAAACAGTGTTTCGACAATTGTTGTGTTTATTGTATCCCAGTCGACCTGATATTAACTGGATGAAGAGAAATGCGTTGTCCGCAACGAATATGGAGAATGTAGTACATTTGTAATATGATTATTGTACAGTCTTTTTCAAGTACTTCAAGGACTAGAAAAAGAATATAGTGTTTAAAAATATAAGAGGCCTAATAATAAAGTGTAGTTATGTTTTAACTGTTTATTTTATACATAATTACCTAGATACTTTACAATTGTTCCCTTGTTTGCTTGCTTGACAAACAAAACGTAATTTTAATTGTATGAATATTTCTCAAATTGATGATGAGTAAAAATTATGAAATTCTACCTTATAATGCTAGTATTATACCACAATATAGTAATACGTAAACCTACTAAATTACAAGCAAAATAAATTATACAGCCATCATTAAACAAAATAATAGATTACATTTTCATTATTGTAATTATTTACTTGGCGATAATTGTTTGTATTTTGAGCACTGTTTTTCATTGTGTTTGTTTGTGATTTACAATTTAACAAATATTTTTGTAGTTTTGTAGCAATTGAAGAATTGATCGTAAAAATAAGCCAATTATTCAGACACGAAGTCAGATAATATAAAGTATAATTAATGAACACCAGTCTAAAAAACAAATTAACTAGAAATTATAAATATGGTAAGTCAGTACACGTAACAAAGAACTAATAACTAGGATACACTAAATCATTAGTTGGTTACTTTTTAATTAGATTATCTCGGTAATTATCTCAGAAATATATTGTAAAATTCTGCCAGCTTTTGAGATACGTTAGTCTGAATTTATGTGTTAAGCTAACAATGCAACAGAATGTTCGTAAACACAAATTAATTGGAAATATTGTTCAAAATTATTATGAACATTTTAGCTTATAAATATAAGATTTAATGAAATTAACTCTAAAAAATAATGCAATATGCATTACTGACTGTATTACTTATTTATTACAGTTGACCAGCATTAGAATATTTTTATGAACGTTCAAGTACTTTTTAATTTGTTTCATTACTAATGTACATTTCAGTTGTCAAAGAAATATTTTATGAGGGTTTACAGTTCGAACGCAATTGTATATTCTAAACAAGAGCAAAGCAAGCGCGTGAAATCGCGTCTACCTACCTATTCCAGAATACTTGAAAACATGTTTTTGTACATTATGTATCGTTAATATGCTTTACATTTATGCGCTGCTAAAAAACACGCACCTAAACCTCATCATTAGCTTTTAGCAATGTTTTTGCATATATTATAAGCTCAAAGATGTGTTTTCAAATCCAAGTGGCTATGGCACTCGAATTTCTCTCCTACCAAACATATTGGCCCTTAGAGCCGCGGGGATGCTAAAAGTGACGGTCAATTCCGCTATTCATTGGTAAAGGAGTAAGCCAAAAGTTGAAGATGGATGGTGATGACTATCTGCCTTCCCTTTACCCTTTCACTGCTAAATTTGGGACAGCTAACGCAGATAGGCTTTGTGTAAGTTTCCGCGAAATTCAAACCAATTTAGAAACCCCTCTTTGCTGTTTGTATTTTGCTGTCTTTGGTTAATAGCCATCCATTATATTAAAAGTTAGGACTTTAAAATATCATTCTTGCTAAAGAGAGCATGTTCAAAGTTTTCACGGCAGAAATAAAGAAACCAAGCAGTGCAAGAAAACACGTTGACAATGGAGGATGAATAAATATAGCACAATGTCAGTTATATCAGAAATTACACACACACACATAATTTTATATAACATTGATATCTTTAAGAATACTATAAGCATTAAATAATTTAAACCAGAATACTTTCATATATTTTAAGTACTGTTGTGGTATTTCACATGGAAGAGGAACTGAATTATTACTAATTAAAGCTAAAATTGTTCTTGATATATAAAACTGTTTAATTTGAAAAAGAAATTCTTATATAAGAAGTTTCTGTTGATACTTTAGGTAGTTTTGTACCCAAAAAGAGAACTAGACCTCCTTACCATAATGTATAAATATGGTTTTGTTCTTGCATAGTACCATTTAAAATTTAACATTTCACTTTTCTCGAGAATGAACAGAAATGAACAGATTCACACAGTTCGCGACGTAACTTCTGGTAATGAATCAATTGAGTTTGAATGGTTTAGAAACAAAAAGACACCGAAAACTGATAAAATCGTAGTCAACATAATCTTCCTAGGGTGTATCTGTTAATTATAAACAATTATTACATTTCTGAAAATGGAAACTACCCGTCTTTGGTTCGAAATAAATGTGGAAGAGATAGCTACACTTTCCAACTCTTAATGAAAGGTAATATATGCTTGTATATATGTATATATTCTTGTTTTTGACCACAGTTTTTTAGCAAAATATCTAATTCTTCTTCGGTATTCTAGTTTTAATTAATATTTTCGTGCCTTAATTGTTCTATAAGCAACCGGTATTTCATTCAACTTATTAACGTTCACAGTTCCCTTGTTTTTGCGTCCTTCACCTCAAAAATACTGTCGTTGAATGGTGGAAACTAAATATTAACATGTTATAAAAAGTGTGCTATAAAATAGTTTAAGTAGATAAAGTTAACATCAAAACATAAAATGGTCGTTTTAGGGTTTACTCTAAAATGTTGAAAATAGTAATTTGAAAAGAAAATTTAAATGGAGTTAAAGTTAATTAGTTCTTGTTGGAAACTGTACATTAGGCATCTGCGCAGCCATTGTGTTTTATAAACTGATAAAGTTGACCTAAAGTACTATTTATTAAAAGTTTTATAATTGACAAACTATTACGAACTTTTTAAAAATATATACTAAAGATGCTGTAATAAAAATAATATCATCAACATCTTTATATTAGAAATGCGTTTTTCGAACACTTAAAACTTAACGTTTCACCCCATAGGAGAAGGCCATCTTCAGGCATTGTATTTGTAATTATGTATAGGGAGCTTTTTGTTTGGCTGTTGTTTGTTATGAAGTACAAAGCTATACAAAGAGATATCTGTGCTCAGCCCACCATGAGTGTCGAAATCCGGTTTATAGCAGCATTAGTTCGCAGACCTTGGAGACCTTTTGTATTATATGCAGATATGCTTTTTTGCAATCCTAAATTGAAATAGTACGTCTTGTTTGTTTGTTTTTCATAGTAGACCAGAAGACTGAAAAGCCTTGTTTCGACAAAGAGAGTAAAGATTGTTCAAAAGGATTCTTTGCATATTCAAGTTAGATGAACCGATTTTACATCTAAAGTGTCTAATGGAATTGATAGATTTTAATTAATTCAGTGCAGCTTGTAGTCCAAGGTACAAATAATGCATATGGCATTTTAAAATTAGCTATTTATAAGATTATTTTACTTATAATGTTAAATACAAGGTGTCTACATCTAAGTTTGGTCATAATGTGTTTTTGTTGAAACATTATTACGGAGTTCAACATTATATCACACAGACTAAGATCCCGTCAGTTATCTTTAATGATTTATCATTTCTTAGGTGACATGTGAGTTGTCAGCCTTTTCCGTATTTGTTTTATGACATTTGTAACTCCTTACTCAATTTAAGAAACTGGATCATTTTTATAAGGTTTCGTGTATTTTTCCACTTACGTACATTCTGGAAACATCCCTGTTCGTGCATTTTCGAAAAATACATCAAACAGTTCTTTAATTCAAAGGCTTAACGTCATGTGGCGCTAATAGCTCAGCGTGTTTTCTTGCGATGGTCTTGCAGATACGCCATATTTGATTTATTTGTGTTCGTAGCAAGGAACAGATGAATTTTGACCGAACAGTTGTCGCGACAAGAGAAGATTGCATTACAAGGTGATTGAATAATTTAGTGTGTTTACATTGCTACATTTATTAAATGTTATTCCTTCATCAATTAGCCAATCTTAGTGATTCATAAACTACACTAGTCTGGCCTGAAAATTTTTTCGTAGAAATATGCAAGTCTTGAATACAAGTTCTGTTAGTGCAAACGTAAAGAGAATATCATCACTCAAGTTCTCCATTGTTGCTGTTGTTTTCTACTCAAGTGTTGTTGCTCAAGGTAAGAGATTGAATTCTGCTTGTACCCATTTTAAGCAACTAAGAGTATGTTTAACTTCATTCAACATTAATATCGTACGTATAAGGTTCAGACTTATATAACAACAATATCATTCAAACCAATTCTTATTTTTGAAATTTAGTTATATATCCATTCACTAATTTCTGTTTTAGTGCCTCCAAAAATACAACCTTTTGCCTTTCCTGAATTTGTTGAAGAAGGTAAACATATTCAAGTTACCTGTGGATTAGAGACGCACGACACTGCTGACGATTTTAAATGGTTTAAAGAAGGCCATCCTTTGCAGTCAGGAAAAAAGTGGACAATACTTTCTCCTGGTAGAGTTTCGGTGTTAATAATAAACAGTGTGACCATAGATACATCTGGAAACTACACTTGTGTTGTTCGTAACTCTGTTGGTCAAGATGAATTCACAACTGAACTTCGTGTTAAAGGTAATGATCTTTACCATGATCATAAATGTAGTATTCAATAGAAAAAGTGAAATTTATTTACATCTGTGTATTGATATTATTTTATTAACTAAGAATACATTGCTAGCACTTACACATCGATTTCTTAAAATGAAAATTATGTAATATCACAATAATTTTATATAGGAGTAGTAAGAGCCTCATGTAATATTTCTTAAATATATGTCTGGGTTATCAGGTCCTCCAAAATGGAAACAGCAACCTAAAGATATGGAATCGAGCATAGGAGAGGCTGTGAGTTTTCACTGTAGTGCTTGGGGTTACCCGAGACCCAACATTGTGTGGAAGAGACGGAAAGGTGTGTATTACAGAAGCTGTTAAGTTAATGCAATTGAGTGAAATGGCAGTATTTGTATAGATCAATTCCAAATTAATGATTTAGTGTAATAATAGATATTTGTTAAAGTTTAATACCTAGTTTTACATCTTTTCTTTTTATTTTACGTACTGTCTTTTTATGAAAAGTTTAAGTAATTTTAACATGGCTTCATTTCTATTCAACTTTAATTTAGTTATGAATGAAAAATTTGCTTGATTTAGAAGATGGTGATAAATTATACTTTATAATTTCAACTTTCAATAAACATTGAGTTACCATATTAAAATGGCTTATTTGAAAAGAAGTACGTTTTTAGTCACTTTGACATGACAATAATTCTATTACGCAAATTTGAGGTTTATAAGATTTATTTGCAACTTGTTGTAGTTATAAATTTTAATAAAAAAAGAGCTGTACACACCATAAACGCTTTACTTATAGGGGAAAAATACGTCGAGGTATCGAAAACTTGGGAATTCAATGGGACTCTTACCATTCAAGACATAAGATATGACGATGCTGGACACTACATCTGTGAAGTTAACAATGGTATTGGTGGCAGTTTGAGTAAACAAGTCAAACTTTCTGTAAGAGGTAAACATAAAATAACCTGTAGAGACAACAAGGGACATTTGGTCTTTCAAATCTACACTTATACATTCACTTTTTAGAAACGTAAACATTTAAACCTAACATTTATTTGTTAGAAATTAATCGTTTACCCTTTTAAACAACTTTAAAATTCAGAAGTCAATAACACTGTTAAAATAACTGTAAATTTCATAGTCAATTGTGTTGTTAGAAAAACAACTGTAAATTTCTTAAGTCAATAGCTTTGTTAGAAAAACAACTGTAAATTTCTTAAGTCAATAGCTTTGTTAGAAAAACAACTGTCTTAACTGGAGTTTACACTATATTTCTCAAATATTAAAATTAAATATTTTCTTGACTTATTTTTTCAGAATATAGCAAAAAGAAATTGCTGGCTTTTATCCTGTAGGTCTATTGGATAATCTTGTAAACTTTAATACGAATACCGCTTACGTTTCTCTTCGTAAGAGAAAATAAGCTAAGAAATAATAAATTATCGCTGTAAGATAACACTTTCATCTCTGGGATCCTCCTAGTAACCATTTACTCATTCCTTTCCAATACGTCAATGTTTTTCTTAAATAGAGAGGCCATACCTGTTGACAGTGAGGCCTATCTAGCGATTTTTATATAGAGAAATAACTAACCCCTTGAGTATATCTGTAAAAACATTCTACTATTCTATTAGCTTTACAAATAAAAACAGAACGGTAATTTGATGGTTTCAGCAACTTATTTAGCAACAGGATTTCTCTTTGCCTCTTATATCTGATCTGATATAGTTGCAACCTAAAGAATTTTTACATTCAAACCTCTGGTTGTAACCAGTATAGGTTCAAAAGTCTATCACTATCATATAAACTATAAAGTTGAATTCCAAAATAACTATTATCAATGTTCTTCAATTGTAGTTTCTATTATATAGACCTTGTGTTTCAGTTACAGCTTTCAACTAATGTATTTGCTCTTTATACTCCAAACATCAGAATAACAGAAACTAAGTTTATTATTAATCCTACTGTGTTTATTTTTCAGCCTTTTAGGTTTACCTTTAAAACTACTTTTAACTTCTTATGCTCTGAATCTTCTTGTTCCAAACTCTTCGTTACCACAGAAACCCTGTCAATTCATTTATTTGCAATTCTCTAACTTTCTTAAGCGCAATGCAAACTTAATTTAAACAATCTTTATTAAATGTATTTAGATCTTCTTCAAACATCCTATTACCTAACCTACTAAAGTGAAACCCAATTTTAGCATATAAAACATCTTCCTCTTAAAAATATCTCACAGTTCCGACTAGCTCACCTGTTGTTTTAAGCATATCCCTGAAAACGTTTCATTTAAGCCTTGGTCCTGCCAAGAAATTTGTTTTCACATCAAGTTCAAAAATGTTACATGTCTATTTACACCCCTATACTTCTGAGTGAGTTCTTTCTATTTATTAAACGACTCACCTGGTTTAATTATTTACACCATCTGTGTCTACTTGCGCTACAAAAAAAGAATACAATGTGAATTAAACTGTCAACATTCTCTGTAATAACCTGTACCTTTTAACAGCTTCAAAGCAAATTATAGTCCTAACCTAAATAAACAAAATACTAATACAAAATAAACAATCTCCGAAAACTTTTAATCTTACCTACGCAAGCCTAACTCACGCACACCAAAACTATACGACACCTCCAAACTTACAAGCCCGACTGTTCACCGTGACCCATAATGTCGACCAATGAATCATTGAACTACAACCTTGGTAAATACATAGCGTGGACATTTTATATATAATGTTATATCAGCCGACTCATTTTTCGAAGACTCTTCTAACTTTAAACTTATTCTTGACCAACTAAATCATAGAACCTTAATGGGCAGTTTTGATGTAATCTCCCTCTTTACGGAAGTCCCAACTACTTTCTCTCGGTGTGAATTCCTGTATGTAGTGAGAGGACCTCCCAGAGAAGGTTCTGTTCTTTCAGTTTATCTTCTCTGGGATCCAAACATCCACCCACGTGTTTGCCGTGCGTGGCAACACGTAAAAAGGGAGGAAAGAATCCTGGTGGTTGAAGAATCAACCCTAACACACCACTTTGGCCTTGAATTCCTGTAGACGGGCAGCCTTGGGGTGGCCCCCTTGGATCAATCGGCTGGTCCACTTGGGCTAGGGTCAACCAAGTACCAGTGTTGAATGTTCTCAACAGGTGTTGTGGACACTGTATCTGATGCTGGTGTTTGAGTATAGTGCTCACGAAACCATGGCGTTGCTGCAGTGTCCTTGTTTGACATTGTAGCGCGTCCCCTCGTAGGCTTTATGGTGGGTGGGGTCAGTGAGCACCGAAATTTCCTTTTTTTATTATGGATCCTCCAAATAAAATCTTAAATAAAATAGTGAAAAAATAGTCCATAGGTAAACGACCACGTCTTGAAGATTCTGAGCAGCAATCTTCAACATCTGTAACACCTGTTGTACCTCATTTTCTTATCCTGCATTCTCTTTCAGACAAACCTTTAGGGTAAAAATCTCCACTTTTGATTTAGAAGGGACAAGAGGAACTTGTTGGCTCTCCGAAGTCAGTAAAGAAGCTTCGATCAGGTGACATATTGGTGGAAACATCCACATCTCAACAAAGTGAACTCCTCTTACATCCAAAGGCAATTGGGGATATACCTATTGAGGTTGCACCTCATTCTACTTTGAATTCATCACGAGGAGTTATTGTTGAGAGGGATTTGAAGAACATCCCAGAATCAGAGATTTTCGCTGGTTTCTCCACACAAGGAGTTTCTGCAGTGAGGCTTATATCCACTCGCAAAGATGGAATTATGATGCCGACCAATATCCTTATTCTGACATTTGGGTCACCTAGTCTGCCTGCCACCATCAAGGCAGGTTATCTTAATTGCAGAGAACGGCAATATATTCCAAACCCTCTTCGATGTTTCTAGTGTCAGCGGTTCGGTCACTCAAAGACGTCATGTCGTGGTTCCTTGAAGTGTGCTCGTTGCAGTGACAAGGACCATGATGCTTATGAGTGTAATACGGACCCTCATTGCATCAATTGCAATGGCTCTCACCCGTCCTACTTTTGTTCTTGCCCTAAATTGTTGAAAAAAAGAGGTGCAGCATTTGAAAACGATTCATAACATTACATATGCTGAGTCTTGAAAGTTGCTGTCCACCACTTCATGTCGGACGTATGCTGCTGCACTTCGTTCCACTACTACAGTGGGAGTGCAGACAGATCTCTCTGTGCCCCTAAAAGAGTCGTTCTCAAAACAAATGAAAAGTCTTTTGACCTTCATGGTTAAATAAAGTTGGTAAATCAACTTCAACGCCCATCTCTGCCTCTTACATACATTCCAACAAATTCAAAAATCCACTTCCTTTGGTTCCGGGTTCATGCATTTCCTCGGATACATCTTCTACTTCCACCCCAAAATGCAAAACGATCATTTGTTTACGCCATCATTCCCTGGAATCCTCTTCCAACAACAAAGACCTGCCCAATCGACCCAGGGCAGAATCCATGGAGGGCGACAGACCCTCCTCGAATAAAGACAGTAAAGAAAAAAGACGTGGTCGTAAACAGAAAGATTCTCCACCCAATTCGCCTATACATAAATAAAAATTGCTATCATCATACAATGGAACTGTCGAGGTTTATCTTCTAATCTGGATGACATCAAAACACTGATTGCTTCAAACCATCCTGTATGTCTTTCCTTTCAGGAAACATTTCTGAAACCTGCTGATACAGTCATTTTTCGGCGGTTTTCTTTGTACAGAAATGACAGGCTGTGTGATGGACGAGTGCATGGAGGGGTGGCACTGCTGATTGATCAGCATGTGCTCACTCTGTCTTTGCCAATCGATACACTTTTGAAGCCTGTAGCCATCCGTGTTTCTTTGGGTCATACCATCACTGTTTGTTTTCTCTACCTATCACCTGGAGACACATATGATCAATCAGACCTTGATGCTCTCATTGAACAGTTGCCGTCTCCCTTTTTAATCCTGGGGGACTTTAATGGACATCATCCCCTATGGGGTAGTGCTGATATTGATAGGAGGGGCCGCTCTGTAGAGCGTATTTATCTCCAATCACAATCTCCAATCTACCTTTACCTTTTCAATACTGATTCTTCTACTTATTTTCATGCAATTAGTCAGTTCTTTACTGCTATTTATCTCTCAATTTGCTCCTTTTCACGAAGCAGTGATCACTTTCCTATAATTTTGAGAGAGACTGGCCGCGGTCGATGCCACCCGACCTGTGTCCCCCGGTGGAAGCTGGATCAATCAAACTGGCCTTCTTTCACTGCTCTCGCAGTACGTGATCCTGCCATCGTCTGTAAGTCATCAAAAGACGACTGTGTGGCAACAGTAACTGACTGCATTATACAAGTAGCTGCTCAATATATTCCTGAAACCTCGACACGTTTTCCACGATATCTTCGTCCGTGGTGGGATCCCGCCTGCCACATGGCACGGAAGGCTCAAAAACGGGCGTGGGATACTTGCCGTAGATATTCCACATTCTTGAACCGCATTGCTTTCCAGCAGACCCGTGCACATGCTCGGTGGGTAAGACGTCAAATCCAGGAGGAAACTTGGATTAAGTTCACAACCAGCATATCTTCTACCACCAGTTCCAGATTCATATGGGACAAGATTCGAAAGGTCAGTGAGCAATATAATTCTGACCCTTCGATCTTACTCTCTGATGGTCAGGAAGAAGCTGATACCCGAAGCATCGCCGATACTCTAGGTGAAAGCTTTCGCCGGGTATCTAGTACTTCTGCTTTTTCCTCCACCTTCTTAGCCATCAAGCCTCGGGCAGAGCGATCACCTCTTTCCTTTCGAGCTGATTATCATTGTGACTATAATCTTCCCTTCACACTGGTGGAACTCAAACTGGCCATTCATTGATCTGGCAGTACATCAGTTGGAACTGATGATGTACACTATGAAATGCTGTGTCATCTATCGCCTTCTTCTCTGCCTATTCTTCTGATTTTTTTAACCGAATCTGGCAGGAGAATGTTTTTCCTGATGCCTGGAGCCAAGCTATTGCCCTACCTTTCTCTAAGCCTTGGAAGGATCCCAATATTCCTTCAAACTACCGTCCAAGCTTTGACAAGCTGTCACTGTAAGACCTGAGAAAGGATGGTTAATGCTTGTCTTGTTTGGTTCCTCGAATCAAACAACCTCCTCACCCACACAGTGTGAGTTCCAACGATAATGCTTCACCGTGGACCACCTGATTCGACTTTAAACTTCAATCAGAGAAGCCTTTCTCAAGTGACAACATCTTGTATCAATATCCTTTGACATTGAGAAGGCTTATGATACAACATGGAGGTATTGCATTTTGCGAGACCTCCATATATGATGGGTTACGTAACCATTTGCCCATTTTATTAAAAAGGTTTTAATGGACAGGAGATTTCATGTCCGTATGGGTTCGACACTTTCCTGTTTTGTTTTTTTTTTTGTATAGGAACTTGGAGACACTCAGAGCTCTGTTTTGAGTGTCATACTTTTCACTATAAAGATTAATGCCATCACTGAACGACTCCCTCTCACTGTTACAAACGGGCTCAATGTCGACGACTTCTACATTTTATGTTATTCGTCGTACATAAGTTTTATTGAGCGGCAGCTACAGACTGCCCTCAATCGTTTAATGAAGTGGGTCACAGCAAGCGGCTTAACTTCTCTCTCTTTCTAAAACCGTTTGCATTCACTTTTGCCATCAACGGGGCATTCACACTGATCCTGAATTCCGTATTGATGAAGTTGTGCTGCCTGTGGTTCCTGAGATAAAGTTCTTGGGGCTAATCTTTGACCATAAGTTGACCTTTATACCATGCATCAAGCAGCTGCGGAACAAATCTACAAGAGCACTGAACATCCTCCATGTCCTCTTTTCCACCACATAGGCCCGGCATGGCCAAGCGTGTTAAAGCGTGCGACTTGTAATCTGAGGGTCGCGGGATCGCCCCAAACATGCTCGCCCTCCCAGCCGTGGGGGTGTATAATGTGGCTTTCAATCCCACTGTTCGTTGGTAAAAGAATAGCCCAAGAGTTGGCGGTGGGTGGTGATGACTAGCTGCTATCCCTCTAGTCTTACACTGCTAAATTAGGGACGGCTAGCACAGGTAGTCCTCGAGTAAGTATGTGCGAAATTCAAAAAACAAACAAACAAACAAACTCTTCCAACACTTGGGAAGCGGGTCGATGTTTTTTGCTAAATATATATCGTGCTCTTATTCGATCAAAACTAAATTATGGATCACTGATCTATGGCTCTGCCAGAACATCGGCCTTAAACATGCTGGACCCCATTTATCATCAAGGACTTTGACTCTGCACTGGGGCTTTCTGCACTTCCCCAGTTCAGAGCTTATACATAGTCTCATGAACCTTCTTTGCACCTCCTCTGTTTGTAACTGTCTTTACTATATCCTTCGAAACTTTGTTCCCTACCAACGCATCCCACTTGGGGTTGTGTTTTCCTTCCTCGGTTGGCCATACTTTTTTAGAACAGAGATCTGCCATTGTTCCTTTTAGCCTTCGTATTCAGGCACAGTTGGATAAATTGGGTCTCTCCTTGGATAACAATGCTGTATTTACTGGTCAGCCCATCCCACCATGGCTTATTACAGTCCTCAAATGTGACTTGTCTTTAAGTAATCTGAGAAAAGTAGACACTCCCGATTGGAAATACTGTCTGTTCTTTGCTGAAAATCTTTTGAATCATCCTTCCATTCCTACTTATACAGATGGTTCGAAATCAGGTGACTGTGTGGGCTCTGCCATGGTTTGTTGTTGTTCAGTGGTTGAATGGAGAATCCCCTCTACAGCGTCTGTGTTAACTGCTGAACTGTATGCCATTTCTCTTGCCCCCTAGGCCTGGCATGGCCTAGCGCGTTAAGGCGTGCGCTTCGTAATCTGAGGGTCGCGGGTTCGCGCCCGAGTCGCGCCAAAACATGCTCGCCCTCCCAGCCGTGGGGGCGTTATAATGTTACGGTCAATCCCACTATTCGTTGGTAAAAGAGTAGCACAAGAGTTGGCGGTGGGTGGTGATGACTAGCTGCCTTCCCTCTAGTCTTACAATGCTAAATTAGGGACGGCTAGCACAGATAGCCCTCGAGTAGCTTTGTGCGAAATTCCAAAAAACAAAAAAACAAAAACAAACTTCTCTTGCCCCAGATCACATAGAAGCTAAGCAGCATTCAAACTGCACTATTTATGTTGACTCGCTGTCCCTGGAATCGCTTCACGTTAGTTCACACCCTGTTCTCGCCGATATTTAAAACCAACTGGCCCATTTCTCTTTAACATCTTCTTCTACCCAGTTTTTCTGGATACCAGGCCACGTTGGTATTCGCGACAACGAACTCGCCGACACCGCAGCTAAATCCAACTGCTTTGGCACTATCACTGCTACGCTTGTTCCATACATGAACTATGGTTCTGTATTCAAGGCTCGGCTCCGTGCCAGCTGGCAGTCGACTTGAAGTGAGCAACACGACAACAAGCTTTTCCAAATAAAACCTATATTGGACTTTGGCCGTCTTGCTTCCATAAGGATTGGTAGAGGAAGTTGTTCTAACTAGACTACATATTGGTCACAGTTTTCTAACTCGTCATTTTCTTTTATTTGAACTGATGCACCAGTGTGTAGTTTGTGTAACACTCAGATCACAATAAGCCACATTTTATTTTCTTGTCATCATTACGACTCTCAACGACATCACCATTTTAAACATGTTCTGTCCCAAGGTGTGTCCATTACGTTAGACAGTGTTATTGGTTATGGTGACACTGTCCACCTTGGAAATCTCTTTAGTTTTTTAAATGTCGTTAATCTTTTTAATGCCATTTAAGTTTTTTAATTCATACATTAGACCTTTTTTAATGTGATTCCCTTTTAATAATCACAGTCCATCGAGTTTGATTTGAAATTAGAAAATGGCCATAACATGAAATAACTTGACACCAGGACTGGAAAGGCCAACTTCAGGTGATGAACGCTGCTGTTTGAACTACCTGTTAGTCATCCTGGCGAGTTATTATTAAAATTTTGCTACAAGTCTTTTAAAGCTTTTATTATTTTATGAAAATGGCCCTAACGTTAAATAACTTGAAACCAGGAGTGAAAAGGCCAACTTCAGGTGACTGACAGTGGTTTCGTACTTACCTGTTAGTCTTCCTTGGGAGTTATGAGAATTACAGTTAAGCAACAGAAAGTCCTTTAGAACTTGAATTACTGTAGTTTTTCTCTTAACGTTGTAGACTGGATGTAAACATCGGTTTTATGCTATTTATGTTTTGTTTCTTTTCACCTTGTTTTGTTTTACCTTAATTTCCTTTTATGAATTTAATGTTGGAGCGTATAGAGTTAACATGGTTGAAAAAACTAGATGTATGTGCTGTAGATGTGAACCCAGCAATTGTATCATCAACATACCTGTACTAGCATAGTGGTGGGTGTAAGGCTGAAATGATCGGTTGAATTGCAATATGTATCATGAAAATGTTGGCTAGAACTGGTGACACGGGATTGCTTATGCTTAGGCTATTTATTTTTAGGCAGTGGCAGTTTTAGTCATTGAATATAAAGTTAATTTTGATGACAATGAATTCTATAACGGTTGCTATTTGGTTGCTGGGAATGTGTATCAATGGATTGGGGTCTTGGATTTAAGTTTTAAAACTATCTTGCAGGTTTAAGTAGTTGGGTTGGTTGGTTGGTTGATTTAGTGTTTTATGACACAAAGCAGCTAAGTTATCTAGTTGTTTTTTCCAACCACATTAACTCTACACACTCCAACATTAAGTTTACCTGTTGAACAGAGAAAAACTAACCAAATAGCATTTCGTAACTTCAAGATAACTAGAACTGATGCATAACTAAAAAAAAAATCCACAGAAAAATCATCCATACTGGATTATACATTCCCTGGGACTCAGCACACGAAAGAAAACAAAAACTCAAGACATTAAGAAATCAAATAAACACAGCCACAAAACTATGCCAACCCGACAAAATTAACGATGAAATTAACAAAATAAAACAATACTCCGTCACCCTTAACAAATGTCCTCAAAAACCGTTGAAAAAATTATTCGCACATAGCTAGATCAAAGAACGGATAATAAATCCCAAGATACAACAAACTACAAAACTTTACAATGCTATATACCATATATTCCCGTTATCAACGAAAAATAACCAACATTTGTAAAAATCTCATTACAAAACAGAACATTCTAGTAAACACCAAATTAATTCAAAAACTAGGTACAAAACTAAAGTCCATATTATGTAAATACTACACTGACAAACACAATACTAACATTACTTATAAAATACAATGCAACAACTGCCACGACTACTATATCGATAAAACAAGGAGAAAAGTGGAAACCAGATTCAAAAGCAAAAACACCTCACACGTTTTTGAACACTGCAAATCAAATACACTTAAGCATAGAAAACTTCCAGATACTAAGTAGGAAAACAGACACAAACAAACGCAAAATCAAAGAAGCCCTGCTTATACGACAACTCAAACTAAAATTAAACAAATATAAAGAAAACATTTATTCCTATACTAATTAATAACCTAACATATAACTGCAACGCCCTCTACAATCGCGTACTCGTTTACGTTCTCGTCTATAAGATGTATGACCGCCAACGGTCAATTGCAAACTCTTATTGTTTACCTGAAGATGATCTAAGAAGGTCGAAACATTGTTTTCTACTTTATTTAAATAAACGTTTTAATATCCATACCAGTCGTCTTGAGATACATTTTTACTTCAAGTGTATTTCTCTTCATCACGAAATTCTAGTCCTAATCTTTTAATGCATTCCATTGCATCCTTATACTTAATGAAAACACACTAACTATGTAAATCTTTTAATCACCTCTTTTCTCACTTCGAGACAAATTATAGAATGCCTGAATGCTATCTGAACTTGTCTGTCTTTATAACTTTAACTATTTTACCAATTTGCACCTTGACAACCCAGTAATCATATTCTGATCCTCACCTTTGCCTTAAATATATCCAATCCCTGTCTCGCTTGCTTATCCTCTGTCCTCAATTTACTGTTTTTACTGTCTAATCGCGCAACTTCTTCAAAACCCATTTACAACTTGTACTCAATTAAGCGCACTCTGCAAATGTAGTTTGTTATCATTCTGAGCCTTACTCTCAAAGTTACATTACTTTGAAAAATGTTTTGTTGAATGTTTTTATTAAAATGTATAATCTGAGAGCAAAAGGAAAAACGTGCATGTGATTTTTTTCTAGATACTTGACAAATAATTTGCTAGACGTGATAGTATTTTTTACAGCAATTTGATGAGATATTCTGCAAATCTTTGTTACATATTTCTCACAAGGTTTGATGACTTATACAGTTTCTTTTAGTGATATAAGTTTAAAAACACGTAACTTTTATTGCTTTATGTTAAATAAATCAGTCAATTTTGAGATCGGTGATTTCATGATAAAAACTTATGTTCAACGTATATGAAACAGTGAGAAAATTAAATTTAAACATTTTTTTTTTTTCAGAACCAAAATGGTACAAGAATTACTTGAACAAAATTCTAATTATAAACATGTCTAATGCACAAACTTGAAACTTCCGCAATCATATGTTTTAAGTATTTGTCTATAAAACATTAAAGGTTTCTCATATAATTAGCAAGCTAATTTTATGGTACGATTTACTAAATTTGTAAATTTCTCTCTAATGGCAGAGCGGTATATCTGAGGATTGGTGATCGGTTTGGCATAAGGGAGTTTTTGATAGAATACTACAGTTATTAATACTAGTCTGCTACCTTGTTCAGTTTAGTTTTGATTTACTGATATTATTTTAAATGGTTTCTTCGGTTGCATCTTTTTTGATGGAGTGAAACATTTCTGAGAAAAAGAGCTGTAGTTTATCCTTAACCGAGTTTTCCTTTGAGAACGAATGTTTAAATAAACACCAGAGCGTGATAGATATCCATAAAATAAAGGCCTATCTTTATGAGTATCTGTCGAGTAGATTTGCTCGAAAAAGCCAAATTATTTTTTGATTAAAAATGTATGCAGAAAATTTATGAGTATGCTTTGCAAAAAGAAAATTTACTCATTTTTGTACACATAATACAAGAGGTATACTGTTTTAGTAGTAGTTAAGACTAACTTGGTAACGTGTGCGTCAGGAGTGTTCATATATATATAAAAGAGCTGCAACATGTATTAAATGACGAGTAAAATACTATGACCCATATCTGACCCCAATGCCACTCCCTGTGGTCCAAAGGATATCTAACAAATTTCTTGTCAATAAAGAAGTCTATTGGTTTGCCAGATATACGCCGACACACATCAAGACTTTTCTCGTATAATGGTTTAGATATTTACCATAAAGATTATCATTGACGCCTTTAATACATTTTAAGGTCATGATGTGCAAACGTTCCATTTTACATTATAATGTAATAATTTTCAGCAGATATAATATAAAACAGAGTGACGTCATGAGAAACTGAGTTGAAATTAATTGATATGAAACAGAATAATAGGATTTTATATGTACAAGTATTTATTCCATATACTGTTCATTGCAAATATATTTTTTGTTTTGTCTTAAATATCACGAGATAATTTGATCATGGAACTTCATTTGTGAAACGTTAACACTAGAGAGGTTCAGAGAACTAATTTCTATATCTGAATTACTTTCAAGTGCAAATTTTAACTTGTTTGACTAATGCATCGTCGAATTATGATGAGAGTTTTCCTGCCGACCGGAAAACAATTATGAATAGAATTTCAGACCAAGTTGTCATAAACGTATTTAGGTGTGTGAAATTTTCAATGAAATTACAGAACTACCTGAATTTATAAACTCATATTAGTGAGAAGAAGATAAACAAATAATGTTCGAGAAGAAAGACGAAAATACATTTTTAGCTTGTTTTGAAGTGAAACACAAAACTGAAATGCCCCTCGCTGGTACACCGGTAAGTCTACTGATTTACACCGCTAATAGCAGGCGTTCGATTCCCCTCGGTGGGCTCATCAGATAGCCCGATGTGGCTTTGCTATAAGAAAACACACACACACAAAACTGAAATTATCAGTTAAAACGTAATTATAGCGTAAAAGTTTTCCATAAATGTTTTGAATCAAAATTTATTTAATTTGCATTTTGAGCGGACTCGTTATGTTTCTTAATAGGTTATAAACGTCATTTTTCTGTTGAAGGGAATGAATTTTATTAAATTATTCTTTCTAGTACTTAAAAATAAATTATTTTTAGTTTATGCATTTAATTACAGATGTTATTCTTTGAAGCAGGTTTTTAATTCAACAGTTATTACAGTCTTGCTGAAAAGAATAAGAGAAACACTTAATTTTTGATTAAAGTTTGTGTATTTGGTCAAACCACTTATAATTGACTTAAAATTTTATTTTTGTAGTATAAAACCTTGACGACGTGTGGCGTTGAAGGCTTGTGCAAATTAAATGACGCCATCTTCTAGGGAACTACTTTGTTAAAGAAACCTTTGCCAAAAGAAATACCGAGTAAATGTATTATGGTCATGTATTCGCAATAATATCGGGAACTCGCATGTTTTATTAAACTTTAATAGCTCCTAAACAGTCGTTTGTTTGAGTTTTCAAAAATCTCTGCATTTTTTAGCAGTATTAAGACTGTACGATGTTGGTTTACCAATCGAAATCATCATATCCATCTAGCGTCACCATAGTTTTCCTGTCGAGATGGACTATCTTGTGTTATGTAATCAGGATTTACGCCCAAGGTAAGTTTCATTCATAAGTTGTGATATAAGCAAGAGGAAATTAACTTATCTTTAAATATATCGAATGTTTTGTTATATTGTATATTTATTTATTTCAGAACCTCCAAAAATTCAACCGTTTTTCTTCCCAGAAAGTGTCGAAGAGGGTGAGCATATTCAAGTAACATGTGGTCTTAAAACAGCAAATAAAGCCGACACTTTTAAATGGTTGAAAGATAAACTGCCTATCACATCAGGAGAGGAATGGACTGTTATCAACCATGAAAAATTGTCTGTGCTTATTCTGAATGGAGCCACGACGGAATCGTCTGGAAATTATACTTGCATTGCACAGAATTCTTTTGGAAGGGATATATTGTCTGCCCAGCTAAAGGTAAAAGGCAAGTATAAGTTTTATACAGTCGTATTTATTCACAGTTTTCCCATAATTCATATTTAACGAATTTTTACTTAGTCTAAATTTTATTGACTGCATAAATGAGTTATAAAAAAAGACGATACAGTTATATAAATATCATTTATGAAATTAAAAACTCAACAACGGGAATTGTTATTTCTAAAAATAAAACTAACCTCCTTTCAATTATAGATTTAATACTGTGATTTTTGCAAAGTAAGTTCCCATAAGTAATGGTAATCAAATGTTGATACATTTTTAGGACGTCCAAAGTGGACAGAACAGCCCGATGATGTAGTTGTTGGAGTTGGAAATTCAGTGTTCATAACATGTAGTGCATATGGATATCCCTTACCAAATATTGAATGGACATTTTTAGATGGTAAGCTTAATTGTTTAGCATACACAGCATTATTGTTTAAACTAAAATAATAATAATACTACACTATGATTACTTTATTGGTCACAGCTTTCTTAATTATTGGCAAAGTTCGTAGAGTTTTGGAAAATTTAAAGCGTCGTACAAAATATACATTAATAAGTTATAGTAAAAAAAACATTAACTTCGGAATCTTTTTTATGCTTTAACGTTTTAATTAAATGATTGTAAAATTGTTGATGAATTAAACATATTTTAAATAAAGTTATATGTTTTTTTTATGACAGAAGTACCAAATTCTCTTTATTTATTATTATTATTATTAGTGTCAACATTACTGAAAAATAGTGTGCTCATGATTGATAAAAAGTTGATAATGCTAGACTTATTTTCACTTATGTAACAGGTAATCGCAAGATTCTGATAAACGCCACTGGTCGAATAAAATCATTCGAGAACGGAACGTTATATATCACGAACGCAATTCAAGAAGACTCTGGACGGTATTTATGTGAAGTTGTTGGATATTCTGACCACAAGTTACAGAAGATTGTCCAGTTAACTGTCCGAGGTAGTTGGTGAAAAGAGTTCAGAATCAACTTCAACTTTTACCAATTGGGCAGATTTTAATTACTGGTTTCTTGTTTTGTTTATTTTAGGGACCAACATTCATGTAGTTCACAATTAGTATAAATCGGTTCACAAAGCTGTATAACCTGCCTTCATTTTTCTCGGAAAAAAACAACTGTTTTTTTTTCTGGAAAATTAAACTGAACATTTAAAATCTCGGGTCTTGTAAATAGATGGCTTTTGTACATAATATATTTTTGTACTTTAAATGGTAAAACATTTTGTTGTCATAGCTTGAATTACTACTAGAGTTTTCACATTACCACTAATTATCTGTCTTCATAGTCTTTACGATGATAACGAAATTGTTCATACCTTTGCCTTTTTGTACATCAAGGTAGTCCCCTTTTAAGTGGCTATCCAGTTACAAAGTTACAGACATTTGGGCAAAAATATCTGAATTTGAGTAACCGACTGATTCTCTGTAGAAGCAGATATGAAATAATTATACTGCTGTAATGCACTTTGAACATTTAGAGTTATTCTTCATTTCGTTAATACTTGGCGCTACATAACTTGAACTTTACGCTTATATATATATATATATGATACTACAACTGGTTTAAGGATTTGTTTGTTTGCTTTCGTATTTCGTGCCAAGCTACACGAGGGTTATCTGGTTTAAACGTTCCTAATATAGTGTAAGACTAGAAGGAAGTCAGTTGGTCATCACCACCCACCGCCAATTCTTGGGCTACTCTTTTACCAACGAATAACGGGATTTACCATCACATTATAATGCTCTCACGGCTGAAATGGCGAGCATGTTTGGTACGACGGAGATTCGAACCCGCGACTCTTGAATTAAGAGTCAAGCGCCTGGTTTAAGGAAACAACGCCGTTTTACAAAGGTATTGGCATAGAGCGTTGTACGACAAAATAAGCTTGCAGATTCTGTTGATACATCATTATTGAGATCTAATAAATTCGTTTACGTTTGTATCAGTGGATCAAGCACACAAATCCAAGTTAACTCCCTTTTTTTGCTTTTGTGCTGGACATCTTATTCAGAGGGTAAGTGTGTGTTTCTGTGATCATGAACGTTTTGTCAATCAATACTTTAAGTTAACAATTAAGTTTTCAAAGAAAACATGTCTACAATTAACATTATATGCATTTATTGTGTATTTGTTATTGTCTTATTTTAAAAAGCATTATGTATTCATTATGTCTAAAGACTATGTTTGTTAACTGTTGAATGATAATGAAAGTTTTGTTTTCTTATGGACATGATTTTTCTATCGACTTCAGTATATTTGATATATTCCATAAATACTTCCTCATTTGTGACTTTTTTAGAATACGTGAAAATCCGTTGTTACAGCCTTCCAAAGCTTGTTCAAGAAGATCGAGAGGTCATGTGCGATTTAAGAGATTAAATGGAAACGTAAAATATTCTTGGACTAAGGATAGCTTGTTAATAAAACTAAGTAAAAGGCCTAGTATTTATTCAACTGGCAAATTTTCCGAATATTCACCATAACATATATTAATATTAGGATGTTGGGAAATTATACTTGGATAATAGACTTCTAGTGTAATGACATCCATGCAGCTCAGCTCTTAATGAAAGGTAATTATTCGAATTTTAATTATTTCCCACAACTATCATTAAATTTACTTGTATTTTATATCACCGCCATTTGGGTTACATTTGTACTTCTCATATTTAAACCGTGAACACTGTTTTATGTAAATTATTATGTATCATTTAAAAGCTGTGAATTAATCTTCACTAATTTGGTTCTATACTTATTTAGCTTATTGTTAGTAGTTTGTCAGAAAATATATTCTGAAACCAAATTTTGCATGAAAAATTTTGGGATTCAATTGAATACGAGTTGAAGCGTTTAACTTATTGGATAAAAATAGATTTCAATAGTTCCTCCGTAGAAGGAGTCACCGTTTCAGAAACCACTTAAGTTTGGTTTGTACATGCTATGTGGTAACACAAAGCTTATAGTTTGTACACTTTTTTATTCATTAATTTTGTTTACAGGAAATTTTTTGAAGAGGAATTGGGAAAAGAATGGTATCCACGTTCTCAAGTGCTGCACACTTGTTATAGAAATTCTTAAAGAAGAAGACAGTGGGCTATATAGGTGTAAGTCATGGAATGGCATTGGCAACAAATTACAGGAAGCAGTATGATTAGATATGATAGATGAATACTACATATGAAAAATAAAAGGATTATCACTGGTATAATCTTTTATCTTCCTCTGTCTTTTTTTATTCATTACCGTAAAATGGACTTTTTTATACTTCATTCATTCCTAGTATTAGAGATAAAATACATACTTCATAGAATAACAGTACTGTAGTGAAGCAACTATAGTGTTTATACGTATGGTTGAAATTAGTATTTTGGAATAGCTTTTCAATTTTAACATATCAACCAAACATTCATTTAATTTTTTAACATAGGATAAGAAAAGTGATGTACTTAACTTTTCAAAAATAATTTTTCCCTCTCTTAAACTTACTTTTCGTTATATGGCTATCTCTCACACGTGTAATAACCTCCGTTTTTATGGTTTCAAAGACAAATCTTCACTGCAAGATATAATGCATAGTATGACATTTGAGGTTTTTAACGCTATGTGGCGTTAGTAACAAATTCTTTATAAAAAGGCTCTACATTAAACCAGTCGCCATATTCAAAGACCAAACGAGGCGTTGAAATTGGTTTTTTCGTAGGGACTCTCTGTTGACCGTTACATTTAATTTTTCTATGGCTGTTGGCATTATCTGATGAATGGTTGCTATAAACCTTATAAATCCATTTAATATTTAAGTATTTTCTTTTTTTAATTCAAAACCGTCAGCAACATAATATCCAACAAGAACTATTTCGAGTACTATTTTTGATATGGATCTTTGTTACTCCAATGTATTCTGTGGTTGGGTGATGGTGGTTATTGGCCTTCTCATCAGTTTGTGCTCAAATGGCTTGACTATAGGTAAGATGTTAATTACCCTAGGTTAACCTTCATATATTACATTACATTAACTCACATCCTGAACAGTTGAAACCTGATTTTCTTAAAGCATTAAAATATATTTTGAATTTCTGAGGAACTTGTCTACATGAACTGGTAACGAAAACTAAAATAAATTTCTAAGCTCTATATTCCTGATGTTTATTTATATATACAAACTTGTCATTAAATAAAAAAATAAAACTTAGCCGATTTGTTGCAATTTTAAGTAATGTGTATTTTAAATCTACAGGGACTTTGAAGATCCAGTCATTTCACTTTCCTCCAAACCCGACTGAACACACAAATATTCAAGTAGTATGTGGTTTAGAATATGGAGATTTACCAATAGAGTTTCAGTGGTTGAAAAACGACATGCTGATCACCAAAGGAAATTTGTATGATATTCTATCATCGACAAGTGTTTCTGTGTTAATGATTAAAAACGTTACGGTGAAAAGCTCTGGAAATTATACATGTAATGCTATGGGTTCAAATGGAAAGGACATGTACACAGCTGAGTTACTGATCAAAGGTAAGAAAAACATACGGAATATTCAATCTGTAATTGTATGGTAGGAAATAGCAGCTTATAACCTTTGCTTGCTTAATATTATACGCTAAAATAATGCAAAATACTCAGAGTAAATTGCTAAAAAATGAGATTCAACCATTAAACCACGATATCTATTGTGCTGTGTCTTATCACTATAGTTTAATGTGAGTGTTACCACGCATACGAATACAGTGATAAATAATGGAGGGTTGTTTGCGAGACTAATTTTAGAGGCAATGTTCTGTATTGTTCATATAAATTAATATAATTATTTTGGATTACGTTTAAAATTATTTCAATACAAGAATTATTGGTTGGTCCATATAGATCCCATCAAAGTTTTAAGCACATTTGTAAACTCTAAGAGACAAGTTGCTTGTATATCTATGGCATATGACACATTTAAAAACCAACAACCGCAAAAACCTTCAGTACTGAAATTAATCCCACTGATCACTTCTCATGTTTTTTTTTATGTATTTTTACATAGAAGGTGAGCTGTATCGTAATACAACTATCTGTTGTTTTTGTAAAAGTCCCCAGTGATAATTGACAGTTGTCAATTGCAGTTGTTCATAATGCAGACATGGCATTATGTCTGCGAACATTCAATTCAAGAAACCGGGTTTTGATACCTGTGCTTAACCAAAAAATAAATTATTTTAAAATACATTTAAAAGTGAGTAAAACGACTAAAGCTTTTAGCTGTCTGTATATTGATATAACAAGTAAATGACTTACTGTTCAATTTAATCTGGCCTGGCATGGCCAAGCGCGTAAGGCGTGCGACTCGTAATCCGAAGGTCGCGAGTTTGCGCCCGCGTCGTGCTAAATATGCTCGCCCTCTCAGCCGTAGTGGTGTATAATGTGACGGTCAATCCCACTATTCGTTGGTAAAAGAGTAGCCCAAGAGTTGGCGGTGGGTGGTGATGACTAGCTGCCTTCCCTCTAGTCTTACACTGCTAAATTAGGGACGGCTAGCACAGATAGCCCTCGAGTAGCTTTGTGCGAAATTCCAAAACAAATCAATTTAATCTTAGTGATAATTTTGTTTTGTTTGCATAAAAATAATGCAATTTTCTTGAGATATGTGGCTTTGTTGGTGGTGTTTGTAATTAGCCACAAAGCTACACAATGAACTATCTCTGCTTTGCCCATTACGGGTATCACAACAAGGTTTCTAGCATTGTAAATCCACAGACATACCGCTGTGCCACTGGGGAACGCGTGGCTTTGGTAGCTTACAAGTGACCAGTAATGTTTTCTAATATTATTGATATGGAGAAAATGGCCTGTAAAAAAACTACAAATGCCAGGTATCTTAGAATAATGTTTGGGTTTGTTTGTGGAATTTCGAGCAAATCTACTCAAAGGTTATTTGAATTAGCTGCCCTTAATTTTGGAGTGATAGACTAAAGGGCAGCAGCTAATCAAACCACCCAAAACCATCTCTTTGGCCACTCTTTAACAGCAAATAGTGGGTGTCATTGTAACATTATAACTCCTCCACGGCTGAAAGGATGAGCATGTTAAGTGTATGGTCGTTGCAGATCATGAGTTCAGCACCCTAAACACTAGGCTCTGTCAGGGCCCGATATTTGTGATTAAAACATTTGCTATATTTTTTTTTGCGAGAGATGTTCACAAATTCCGTCATTAAACTGTTTCGATGACCTTGACAGTTATTTCATTTATTTCTAAATGATTGAATACTCATTTCATTTAGAATGCTTTAAATAATATATGTAAAGTGAAATAAATCATTGCCGTAAGCTTTGCTAATTTAGTTGTGTAAATTTCCTAGAAACAGTCTCATTTTAAGGGGTTTAAATATTTTTGAACCTCCACAGAAAACTAAGACGTCAGAAGTGGAATCAATTGTTTTTCTGTCATAAGTATAGTACTATAATAGTTTTGACACTGATTATGTAAAAATAAATGATTCACTATATTTTCATTCAAAAATTAATATTTTATTTTCTTCCTTCGAGTAGGTCCACCAAGATGGCGAACTGTTCCAAAAGACAATGTAGTCAGTTTAGGAAGTCCTTTACAATTGCCTTGTAATGCTTACGGATATCCCACACCAAACATTCTTTGGACGAAAGGTAGTGCGCTATTTTCTCTTAACAATCAACAAAAGTTTGAAAACGTGATTATCATTTAGCTCTAGTCTACGTTAAAATACGAAATAAAAATTATTCTGGATCACATGACAAAACTTACTTTCAAATCTCAGTAACGTAGCAGTCCGTCGTTTATACTGCTAATATAACTTTCTTTTTTAAGTCAATTATTTTGCATTCTGAAGTTACAGGTTAAAATAACATTAATGGATCTACAGAAAAGGTACAACAAACTCAGAGTTGGATATCTAACATGGTATTATTGTTGGAAAATTTAATATATCACTGGAATTGTCGTCCCTGTTTGTATATA
Source organism: Tachypleus tridentatus (assembly GCF_004210375.1). NCBI lineage: Eukaryota > Metazoa > Arthropoda > Merostomata > Xiphosura > Limulidae > Tachypleus > Tachypleus tridentatus. Next base: position 109,148,135 of record NC_134832.1, on the reverse strand, counting down.
AATACTAAAATTCCTGTAGTATTTCATTGTCACTTATGAAATAATTGGATATCTATGTTAGTTTACACTTCAGATGATGCAATGTTTAATCAACTTAAAATGTTTAGAATTTTTTGCATAGGTTATCCGTCTGTTAAAGGAAGTGAAGAACTTGATAAAAGTCAATGGAAAACTCTCCAAGATGGAACACTAACTAAAACCTCCGTTAGATATGGCGATGGTGGAAAGTACACGTGTACTATCTCAAATGGCATCGGAAAATATCTCCAGAAAACTGTACTCATTATTGTACGAGGTAAACAGATCATCACATCAATAAGTTTAACCATGATGTCAATACTGGTGGTGTATTGTTATCTCTTAGAGTTCAAAGTCATATTAGAATGACACATTGTGAAAGTTTTGATAACAATAATGATTACATATTGTAATTAAAACATTATAATCATTTTATGCCGTTTTTGTCATTTCATTTCCCATTTGACTGATTTTCAAAAGTCGATTAATTGACGTTTCAGTACTTGCGTGAATTTGATGTTCTCTACAAAAACTCGTTTTCAATATGTAGGAATGATCTGTTTATATATGTTAAAGATATTTTTATTTACCAAATTGGTAGTGTTGTTGTATAGCCCTTACGAAATGTTTCAATGTTTTTAAAGTACTAATTGATACATGGCTAAATGCCTTTCGGGACAAACAGTTAATCCATATCTTCAATGTGCTTCATCTTTCATGGAGCCTAACTTTTCCCCTGAAGCGTGATTTCTATTGTTGGTTTGTAAACTTTTCTTGCAAATATTTTAGTTAATCTTTAGTAACTTTCAGTTTTGACAACATGTGGCGCTAGTGAAGTTAATTTCAGAGTAACAAAACTTGTAGCTGCAGTATTCTTTTCAGGAGCCATTTTCTAGTTATATCCTCTAGCTGGGTGTTTGGTAAAAGATATGTGTTTGTGCTTCAAATATTCTGCTTTTAACATGGTTTTGCACTCGTGTAAATGAAAATGTTTATTCCTGCTTACTTTTTAGCTTTCTTTCACGAATTTGTCTAAAAGTTTTATCTTAAGAAGTATTTACGCCACCATTCATTTCACAAGCGCTTCCTCATGAGGACACAATGGTTGCCAATATGGGCACATGCCGTGTTCATGGTTCATCTTACCTTGGCTTCAGGTAATACATTATATAATTAGTTTTGTATAGTGTGATATCCATAATAATTTTTTACAATAATAATAATAATTCATTGATCATTAAAATAATTGTTCTTAATTATATTTTTCATGTTTTTAATGTGTTTTGAAATACTTTATGATTTTGATTTTAATTAATTTCAAGCTTTTGTTCCGTCACATTGGACACGTAAAATCTAAAAATGTAGGAAAAGTGTGATATGTGGTATATCAGAAAATATTATATTGCTATAATAGCAAATTAACCGCTTTCTTGTCACATCCACTGAATTATTGCAAAAACCTTTAAAATGTTTTCATACATTTAATCCTAAATTATCGGATAACTACTTTATTTCTGTCTAATTCAGGTATTCTTCCAGTTCCAGTGAAAATTCGACCTTTCATTCTTCCTAAGTTTGTAGAAGAAGGAAAAAAAATGCAGATAACTTGCGGTCTAGAGGACGGTGATGGTGATGTTGAGTTCACGTGGTTAAAAGATAACGTGCCTATTGTTTCGGAAACACGTTGGACTATTGTTACACATGTAGCTTTTTCTGTGTTGATGGTTGATAATGTGAAAGTTTCTAGTTCTGGAAATTACACATGTGTTGCAAGAAATGCTATAGGAAAAGATAGTCACACAGTGGTTTTATCAGTACAAGGTCAGTAGCATTCTATATTTCTAAAAAAAAATTAAATTGTCACATTTTTAAATCTACGTCACTTCTTCCTTGATCCATATTAACTTTTCAGCATCTTTTTTGAAAGTATTTGATTAGTATAAACATTTATATGATCATCTGTGTTATATTTCAAAATATTAAACATGAATATTTTATACTTGTAGTTTTTATTATTAAACTAATAATAATAGTTTTGTAACATGCATACACACTTGTAGCTCGAAGAAAGAAACCATTATGTTACTGTTTCCTTCATTTGTTAAAATGTAGGGTCACCAATATGGAAAGAAGAACCTGGAGACGTGGAAATTGTAGTCGGAGAATCTGTTATTATTCCATGTTCTGCTTATGGTTCTCCAACACCCTCTGTCGTGTGGACGAAAGGAAGAGGTAAAGAACTTTACTCACTCGTGTTTCAACTGATCCCTATTAGCATTTGTTAATGAACTGGAATACATAATTCTATTTCCACATTTCAGAATATAGGATTCTGAGAACCCATTATTTAATATTATAGGTGATTATCTAAGTCTCATACATCATATTGAATATTACATGAAACTTTAATATAGTATTATTTAAGCTTTATGCTGTAGCGTTAAAATATTTCTTTTGTTTAGAAACTTATGAAATTATTAGTGGTATTCACAAGGATATTAATTGTATTTTAAAATTTCTAGAGGGCTCATCTGGTGCTTCTGTCGAAAACTCCGAAGACTTTGTTGTTAAAGATGGAAGTTTACATTTAGAAAACGTACATCGAAATGATGGAGATTATTACACTTGTTCACTGGAGAATGGCATAGGGAGTCCACTGCAAAAAACGATCAAAGTCAAGATAAAGGGTATCCAGTATTACAGTGTAATTGGAATAACTCCGTGAATTACATTACTATTTATAACCTTTTTTCATGTTGAAAGAAACGTAAATTGTCATGACTCTTCATTTTGAAAAAGTTCTTTTACTTTTGAAAATACATTCTTTATGTTGTTGTTTTTTGTTTTGAGGTTTTCGAAAAATACGACGAAATATGCTGTTTTTTTAAAAACTAGTTTTGGAGTTGAATTTAAAAACAAAAGTGAAGAGAATAAAATTACATGTGGTACCCTCTATAAGAAACTAATTCATTTACTTTTGTGTAAAGTATAGCTACTTATCCATAGTCTGTAACTTTCAAACGCACAGAAGTATACCTCATTTTGATATTCAATATATTTATTGACATTTTTGAACAAATTTCGTTTCAACATATGACGATGTGTGGCGCTGAATTAAGATACGTCCATTCTCATTGAATTGATATCGCCATATTTTGAAAGTATATTACGATGATCAAACAGAGTTGCATATACTCCTGGTGTTCATGAGGCAGAGTCATAAAGTTGTGTGTATTGTCGACTCGCTTATCTGTATCAAATCTCTTGATATTTAAGGGGTAAAACGGTGAAGCTTTTTTTAAGTTTGGCGAATAGTTAACTTAGGATGACTCTCGTGAAATATGCTAGTTTTTCTCTGTTCCTGCTGTTTCTACAAAGGATGGTTGATGTATTTTTCCTGAACACTAATTACATCCAGGCTGCAAATGTTCAAAGTAAGTATTTATTGAGTATTTATTCAAACATTTAGCAATCTACTTTTCTACTTGTTATCAGTTATTTATATTAACTCAAAAGATTCTGTGAACATATAGCTATAGTTATATATATATATATATGTTTGTGTGTGTGTCGTTACTTTATAGATATAGCAGTTTAGCATTATTTTTGTATTATTTAGTCTAATATGTATTTAAATCTTAAAGATGATGGTATTTTTAGATTTGTATGTTTGAAAATGTTGCTGATACTCGAGAAATATTCATTCTAAGAGAACTTAACCCACCAAAAGAGCCGTTACACCCAGTATTTTTATATTCTTACTGCTAATACTGAGAAACACCTTATGTGATATAATCCTTTCATTAAATACCTTATGGCATATAATTTATCCATGAAATATAACAAATTGTTTAATCTGAACCTTCGCATCAGAATTAATATTGAAAGGAAATGGAGATTGTACACAAATTGGTTCGTTGATTGGCAAGCACGAAACATATTAAATCATGATTGTTATTTATATAATTATCAACGATTATTTCACTGTTTGTTTGACACATACATTTTGTTTCCAGTGCCTCTGAAAATCCGACCTTTTAAGTTCCCCAAAACAGTGGAAGAAGGAAAGAAAGTTCAAGTGGTTTGTGGTTTAGAGGAAGGATTCGATGATGTCCACTTTACATGGTTTAAAAACGAAGTACCGATTGTTTCAGAAAGTCGCTGGACTATTATTACTCACTCAACATTCTCAGTATTGGAACTGGATCATGTGACAGTTGCTAGTTCTGGAAATTACACTTGTGTTGCAAAGAATACTGAAGGAAAGGACAGTCACACAGCAGTTTTATCAGTACAAGGTAGTGTTCATACTTTAATAGTTTGCAAAGAAAACGCAAGCCATATCGTATTGAAACAAAAGAAAACTTACGTGCCAAAGCTTATTATTTAGGATAAATAACGACAGTTAGTTTGTACAAATCCAGGTTTCTTTATCAATACAGCATATATAAAGAGAAAATACCAGTTTTGTCTTGATCACTCTGTGTGCTGTTACTCGGAGATAAAATAGAAAACATCTCAAGTATCTGTATTTTATTACATTCAAACGTAGTATTTGCACGAGCTTGGTTTTCTTGAATAAAGATAATATTTTTCATAAAAGTACACATGGGATCACAGGATATAAATTACTAGATTTTTATTTCTTTACTTTCTCATATTTTTAGGACCACCAACATGGAAGGAAGAACCTGTTGATGTGGAGATTGTAGTTGGAGACTCCGTTCTAATTCCATGTTCCGCTTATGGTTTTCCAGCTCCCTCTGTAGTATGGACAAAAGAAATCGGTAAGAAATTTCATTCACTGACACTTTCGAAGATTCTTGTTTAATATTTACAACAATTGAGAGTACTATTGTTTGTTTGGTCACAACACTATGATTCCCTTTAATACAAGAAACGACATTCTAGCCTTACTCTAATGTCCTGTTGACTGAGCTTGATATTATGTTTTAAATTATAAGTTATTTGTATGAATTTATTTTTAACTTTAACTATTTATCAATTTCTATGGAAATATAAAATAATTAATCAGATTTATTGTGATACCAAACGTATTTTTAATTTCTTAGATAGATTTTCTGGTGCTTTTAATGAAGATTCCGAAAAACGTATTGATAAAGACGGAATATTACGCATAGAAGATGTCCAACGAAACGATGGTGGTCACTACACATGTACACTAAAGAATGGCATTAAAGCAGCACTGAGAAAAACAATACAAATCAAAATTAAGGGTAAATAACTGCAAGAATATAGTCGGATAAACTTCAAGAATAAAACACATTACTATGGTTACTCAACATATTTTGTAAAACAAAATGGTGTGGTCTTCCTTTTTTTTATTTCCAATCAGATATCTTGCCTGTTACAGGTGTAATGCTATGATTTTATAAGTGTGCGATTTAAATTACATTTTCACGAGTTACTTTTATTTTCACAATGTTTTTCAACAAACTTATTATCGAACTATTTGAAGGTCGAATCAACAGATATGCCACACCATTATTAAAAGTCATTGATAATGTTTACGTATCTCGCACAATGGGTCTGAGGTGAAGAAATGTTGCGTTTTCTTTTATGAAGCTGTTATTAGTCTAATATTGTGAAAACTACAGAGATGTATTTTGATGAAGGTGCTGGTTATATTTTCTGGTATTTTTAAGCTATTTACGTTTCTAACGTATGACGATGTGTGGCGCTGTTTTGGAATTAACAAGTTTCTTCCCACTGGATTGTCATCGCCATATTCTTATAGTATATTATGATGAACGTGCAGATTTATGTTTCATTGCGATGTTCTGTTAGCATTGTTGTAAAACCATATATATTTTTCACTTTTATTATATAAATATCAAATTCTGATAAAAACGAGTAAAATAGAATAAGAGAATAATTTTTCTAAAGTGGGTTTCCACGAGTAATCATCCATGAAGACTATCGGCAAGTCTCTAAATTGTCCGCTGTGTGTGATGCTCCTGTTGAGGATGGTAAATATTTTGGTGAGCATTCCATCGGTGCTGTTAGTCAACACTCAGGGTAAGTATAATCGTTCAGTAACTATAATTTTGTATTCTCCTTTTATGTTTTATATTCGCTAACTATTTTAAAAATAAAAGCTTAAATTCCATATATATAATCTATTTTTTAAAGTTAGAAACACTACACTTAGTAAGAATGCGTAATATTATGTAGAATAGCTAAATTTCATTGATATGCAACTTAAAGATACCTCTTCGTTAAAGTTCATTAATTTTTTAAAAATAAAATAGAGTGTTTTTGTTTTATGCTTTGCATTTGCTTCATACTAATATTTTCTCTCGTAGTGCCTTTGAAAATTCGCCCTTTTAAATTTCCTGAGACAGTAGAAGCAGGAAAGAGTGTTCAAATAGTTTGTGGACTAGATGAAGGAGACGGATACACTGAATTTAGATGGTTAAAAGATGGATTACCCATTGTCTCCGGAACTGATTGGTCTGTTATCACACAACCCAAATTTTCATTATTGGAAGTGAGAAACGTAAAAGTTACTAGTTCAGGAAATTATACTTGTGTTGTAAAGAATGCATATGAAATGGATAGCTACGCGGCAATTTTATCAGTACAAGGTTAGTAGAAGTTTTTATTATTTACAACTCACGTAACACTTGGCAATATCCTTGTGATTACAACTTAGAAACAGTTCTAAATATTTTATTTTTGAAACTCAAATCGCCTAAAAAGAAGAAAAGTTTTATTTTCCATATACTTTTCACTACACACTATACTTAAGCGCAGTATTTTTTTCTGTTATTGTACACATATTTTTTACAAATGTATAAATGCCAAAGTTATTGAATAATTAAATTTAAGTTATCTCCATTATTTTCTTTACTAAATTTTAGGGCCACCAACTTGGAAAATTGAGCCTACTGATGTTCGGGTTACTATTGGGGAATCTTTCAAAATTCCATGCTCAGCTTACGGTTCTCCAGCGCCCTCTGTTGTTTGGACTAAGGAGTCTCGTAAGCCACTTTTATTAACCAGCATAATTCATCAATAATGAATAATAAAAAAGCACTTTAAATTCGTAATGTAAAAATAGCTTAACATTAGATTTGTGCAAAGTTTTGTTTCTTTCTGTTAGATAATGTTTAAAGATTTGTTTTAACTCTTTTAGGTATTTCTACCATCATAATTGTCTCTTGAAATTAGAATGCCATAAAACTTACCATACTTAGAAGGTCATTTAAATTAGCTCTTAAATACTAAGATAAAATACCTTACTATTTAATACACGTTATCATTTCATTGTTTCTATGTTGTATGAGTATCTCATTAATTTTTAGGGAGGGATTCTGGTTCTTTGTTTCAAGATCTCCAAGATATTGTTGACGAAGAAGGATCTTTACATTTGAAAGAAGTTCAACGAATCAATGGAGGATACTACACTTGTTCATTGAAAAATGGCATTGAAAATTTATTACAAAAAACAATAGAAGTCAGAGTAAATGGTAACATTCAAATAATTATTAAAGCAACGTAAAAGTTGAATGAAAACCAGATAAGAAAACTTTCAAATGTAATTATATAAGGTGCATAGCTTTGGAAGTTTCATAAGCACAATAAAATTTAAAGGATATGATAGATTTTATTGAGAAAGGCAATTCAGTAATTTAACACTTTGTACCTCAGGAATGATAAACTTTTATACTTCAACATGTGCATCAATGGGTTTTATCGTTTCATAAAATATTAACGAACAGTTAGAAAACATTTTCTGTCTAATGACAGCTTTTAGTTTTGTAAGATACGTTGTGTACATTATTTTCTTCAGGTTTTCGTCTTGATGCAAGTCCATATTTATTCATTTTTCTTTTTTACTCGATATAAGGTAACCAGAAGAAATTTCGTCAATGGAGTTTGTGTAATAAACTCTGGAGGTTGAAACTATACGATTTAACATTAACTATACTTGAAGTTTCAAGACTTCGCTATCATCTTTATGAGATATTTTAGTATTTGTTGCTTCAAACATTTAACGATATGTGGCGCTGTTACAAAATTACTAAATATCTTGTAGTTTGGTCAAAATCGCCATATTTCCAGTGCTTTTAAAGAGCATCGCTGAAGTATTACTTCCATTCCTTAGTCGATGAATCTGTATGGGGTTTTATAACCCATTTACTTACATAAATTGCAGAAATGATTGTGTGATTAAAATACTTAATTTGTTACATTTTCCAATGTAAGGTAGAAGGTAAAAATATCTGCAATGATTCTACTGTCTTGGAAATGTTCTTTGTGTCAAATACTCATTCGGAGAACCCTACATATCGTTCTGATCATTCATTTCAACGTATTGGTGGCCTATGGCTTAGGTAAGTTATCTATTAGAACTAAGTGTTAACAAAGTTTTTGTTATTGTGATTTAGGTTTATGTGTATGATTATATGACTTGTAAAAATACACAGTTAAGCAAATATTTTTAGAATAAAATTAAGCTTATTATTATAAAAAGGTTAATTTCGTTTTCCTGTTTATTATTACTATTTAATTTTAAAGTTTTATAGAGTTCACCACGTACCTGCTTTCTTACACATACATTACAACGATTTTAATGCATGTACGTACATAAAAATATTTAATTTCTTAAGAATTAGCAGGGAAAATTAACAACATAATCTGAAATAAGTAGGACCAAATTTATACCATTTCTCTTTACTGTTTCAATAAAACTCTTATTTCAGTTCGCTTACATAAGTCGAATATACATGCTGAGCAACAGGAAATTCAGTTTTGGTTCATAAAGATTTGTTTTTTTATCTTTATTAGACTTCTTTTTGTGAAATTAAATTCATACTTCAAGTACCTTATTTTGAGTTAATACCGATAAACTTTCTCTCACGTGCAATACAGGAATTTATTTGAATTTTTTTCAAATGTATTTGATTGAGAAGCTTTGTAAACAAACTATCATTTTTGTTGTTTTAGTACCTGTCAAAATTCAGCCATTTTCCTTGCCCCAAGTAATAGAAGAAGGAAAAACAATTCAAATCACCTGTGGTATAGAAGAAGGTGACGATCCAATCGAGTTTAATTGGGTTAAGAACGGAAAGGTCCTTCAATCCAAAGAACAATGGACAATTCACACAATAAAAGGCTGTCAGTTTTTATTATAAATAATGTGAATGTGAAACATATAGGGAACTACACTTGTATAGCAACTAACCCAGCGGGGAAGGATAGTTTTTCATCAGAACTAAAAGTTCGAGGTAACACTATTTTACCACTTTAGAATTTTTGTTATTTTGGACCATATATTCACGCGTTTTTAGTTAGTTTTTTCTAATAATTTTCATAATTCTACAGTAATATATTCATTCACCAACAGTAAAAGTATATTACTGAATAATTTGATTTTTATTATATCCAGTAAATGTTTAATATATCTTTGTGCTTTAGCTCTGATAAAGTTTTTATTTAGATAATTCTCTGTAATTTTATGTAACTTAATATAAACTAATATCACACACATTAGAATGCTTTCTAATGTTTTTCAAAACAAATTTTAATTACAAAAATAAGTTTTTATATTTTTCCAAAGGAGAGCGCAGATAGCCCTCGAGTAGCTTTGCGCGAAATTTAAAACAAACAAACTCGAAGGAGAGCCAATTTCCAAACGACCTGCTAATTTCTATCTATTATTAGTCGTTAAGTAACTAGTACTGCTGTTGATAGAACCACGATATTTAGCCAAATGTAAATAAAGATAAAGCTGAGTTGAAAAGTTTCTGGGCTTTTAAAATTTCTCTTGCTTGTCGTATAATCAAAATCCATTAGGGGATATCTGTTTAATACTTTTCTATTTAATCGGAATCGTAACTATTAGTTAGCATACAACTTTATAAACCTATTTATTTAATTGAAAACTAAAGAAAGAAATTTCATTATATCAGCTAACTGCTTTTCCTTTTTACACCTCAAGGTCCACCTCGTTGGATAGATGAACCTCAAGACATTACTATCAGCATTGGGAAAAAAGCTTCTATCAGATGTTCAGCTTCAGGGTATCCAAAACCAGAAATACATTGGAAAAGAAACTCAGGTAGATTGAATGAGTCGACAGTGTATGTATTAATGAACGGTATCTAACGTGTATGTTATTACGTGTCACTCATCACTACTACAATTACCGATATTTTACTACCTGGTAGTTGATGAGGTTACAATGAACCTCTTACAGCAATAAATAAATATTTAATTTCTATTTTATAATATTTTATGTAATTGCCTAATTTATTTTTTAAATTATAAATCTCGTCCTTTATTATACTTATATATTCATAAATTACTCTATAAAATTGTTTTATATTTTTATCTAAAATATTTGTCTCTATATCTCATATTATTAAATTAATTCAAAATAATTAGTTAAAATGTGATAGAAGACATTCAATATGCCATTATAAAATTTAAAATGTCACTAAAACCTGCTATGTTTGTGAGTATTTTCTTAAATTGTTATTGTTTTTATCTTTCTATCTTGTGTAACAAGAGAAATTTTACTCATTACAATATATAATATTTAAGAAAGATGTCACACGTGTATTTATATATTTATATACATGTATGTTTGCATATGTGTAGAATAACTGGTGTTATTACATCAGTACTTTTTGAAAAAGCTAATACTTGTCACAGTTTACATTTTTGGATTTCAGGGGTCGTAGCAGGTGATGGCTTTTTGACGATACCAAATACAGGTAGAGTCAAAATGAATAAAGATGGCGCTCTCGTCATCGATAGTGTTGTGTCGGAAGACGCAGGTTACTATACTTGTCAGGCATCGACCGGAGTAGCAGCAGACTTAAATAAAACTGTACTGTTAACTGTAAGAGGTGATAATACAGGTTTCTTATTTTACGTATAACAACACATCATCCGTAGTTTCTTGTAGAACCAAAAATGTAACTGTTCGTCATAGAAAACAATAAAAACGGAACTGTATGATTTTTGTAATTTATACATTCGTACAAACATGGTTTATTGAAGAAGCTATAAACGTACTATTTTGTTTTATCATTGTGGCTATTTCTAAATATCATAAAGGTATGTCCATGCCTCTGGTAATGTACACGTATTACATTTTCAGACCACATTTGATTAAATGGAGGTAGTGAAATAATATTCCCCATCATTGAAGATGTTGTACAAAAAAATAAATATATACATGCATACACACTCGCACATAAAAACACACACGTGCATATATGTGTGTATGTGTGTACATCTTGAAAACATAACCATTCGTAGTATCCAGCTTTGTTCTTTTTATGGAACGTTCAAGCGATTCATTAACTTACAAAAGTTATTGTATAAACATGATTTCTAAACTTGAAAAATGTACGACAATTTCGTTTATGGACATAACTAAACAAATTATATCACACATCTCCGTTGTGAGTGTATTTTTACAGTCCAGATCTATCTGCAGTGGCGCTGCTGTTCCGTAATAAACTGATGGTGGATAGAAACACTATTCCCTTACTAGTACACAGTTTCTTTAATCGTTGAATTATACTACGTTATGAACCTCAAGATTTGTAGTTTACAATCCTAGTTTCATACACATGTACAACAAATATTTAGCACATGGCTAAAAGCTCGCTCATAAATTCGACTGCCATGACCTTATCTCATTCGGTGTCTGAGTGTATATTTTAGCTTATTCATAGCCGACTGCAAAAACTTAGACGTAAGGCTATCTTGATCCAAGCGTTGTTTTCTCGAATGAGTGGAACCTGCAACAGAATGGATATGACAATGTTTTGCATCCTGTGTCTATTGTTATTAAAACGTGTGTGTGGAACAGGTAAGTTTAATTTTTAAGTGGCTTTTTTAGTACATACATAAATGCTAAAATAAAGTATGTTTAAACAACTTAATATTAATGTAATAAATATAACTAGATCCAAACCTAAACACTTGTTTGACATTTTGTTTGGTCAATTAACTTAGCTCGAGGAAAAGCCAAACTATAATTAAAAACAACAATATTATATAGGTTACTCAAGAAACTATATGTTAATGTTTGTATATTTTGTTTTTCGTTTTACTGACAGAAATGTTCGATATTTTTTCAAAGCTTATTAATTATTTTAACATAACCAATCATATGTACTTATTTTCTCAAAGGTGCACCAAAACTTCAGCCCTTTATATTCCCTAAAACGTTGAGTGAGGGCCAAACTGTTAAGGCAATTTGTGCACTTATAGTGGGAGAACGACCTTTGCACTTTCAGTGGCTGAAGAATGGATATCCAATGACAGAGGTTCCTAAAGTGACCATTAAAACATTTGAGGATTACTCCTTGTTGGAAGTAATTACTGTTGGAGAAGATGATAATGGAAACTATACGTGCATTGTTAGAAACCACCATGGGTCAGACCAGTTTACTGCTTCTTTAACTATTCCAGGTAAAGTTTAGTTTCACGTTAAATATTCAGCATAATTATATGACTACAGCAAGCAGTAAAGGTTTTATCACACAAATTATTATTTCATCATGATATATAGAGCTTTATTCACGACTTTCCAGTGTCTTCAGATGAATTAAATAACTGTTATTTTTCTTAACACCTCGATCATTCAGAAATAAAGTTTTTGCAGTAGCTAACATAAATTTTTGTAAAATGCGTAATAATGTAATTTGTAAATTGCTTGAAATAAAATAATAATAACTACAATTTTCTTGCTTAATATGAGTCCCACAGTAACGGTGTTCATTGAATTATAGCGTCTATACCACCACTGTGTCTTGTATTTGGCGAAATGTCTCGTCAGCACTAAAAATAGTAGATGTAGTGTGGTTGAAATAATATATTATCTTTATCTAAAGCTCATGCGTCCTTAGAAGTTGTTAATAATATATTTTGTATTAATACGTTTTGCTAATTATCTATATCTCTAATACTAAAAAAAATCAGACGTTCATAAAGAAGTACAGATATATTACGTGTACATTGAATGACTATATCAGAAAACACTCCTTCATATTTTTGTGCTTGGTTGCTTGACAGAGCTTTCAAAAATATTACGTGTTTAGACAGTGATACAATGTTTTTCGCCAGAATACTTGCTATGGATAATTATTAAGAAAACTATATTGCTGATTTTGAGGTCAAATTCATTATTATTTCTTTTGTAATTACAAAGAAAATTTGACATTCCAATTACTACTGCAGGATATATTTATTATGGAAAACTTATTTTGTCATATGCAATGTTATAAACTTCCTGAACATATCCATAGGTAAGCTTTATTATATTTTATTCCTGCCCACAACTCCAAACATTTATAAACTAGTGAAAACAAGACAAAAACACTGTACCAACATTTTCTTGAAATTAGGTGGCGTATTTATTGTTACTCCTGTAGTTCTTAAATATTTAAATAAACTGTTTGTGTCGTGTTATACTTTATCAGCTTTTTGTAGCCTGTAAAGACGTCTGTATTTGATTATTATTCTCAAGTAGGTCTAGTGTCGTGCTAAGAATATTTTCTGAGATGTTGAATTTCTTACTGCTTATTATGATCTTCGTTCTCACCAGCATTTTCCATCAATATTGTCATTCGTTAGGCCTTTCACGGATATGGCATTTGGAAATAAAAGTTATGTTGTCATTTTGCTGGATATTATTGCTTGGACATCAAGTTTATGTATGGTCTGTCTCGTAAGTTGTGTAAGAATAAAAATGAAAGGAAGTTACTTTGTTTAGCAAATGGTTACGATTTAGATTAAACAATTTCATTAATGAAAATTATATATCGTTTATATCATTTTTATATGAAACTGATAATCAAAGTAACCTTCTGTTTTTTTAATTGTAATATATTTGCTTGATTTCATTTTTTCTTGTATATTTCTGCATATTTTATTTTGTTTTAAATAGCACTATGTATATGATCTTCTGAGAAGTTATTGATAATAATTTTGATCGACAGAATTTTAACAATTGATAATTTTAGACAGTTTTTATCAACCTCAACTGGTCACTAGTCAACTTTCTTTGCTTCTTGTATTAGAGTTGTATTTTATGGCTAGTATGATATACCAATGAAAATGTAGAAAGCTTAAGCAATTATTATTCCAATGTTTCAACATATTCAAAATGACTAAGACAGGTCAGCGACTTGTCCAGTCGATACATATATCCAATACTTGAGTTAAATGTTTAAAATATATTTTGATATTACAATAACTTATAATTTATTACATTAATTAAAATGTGGTACTCACCAGTTTCAAAAGCCCCCCGCCCCAAAAAAAATATGTAACGAAAGGTGAATCTGAGATCATTAAATGACGTGTGAGAAAAGTCAATGTTCATTTTGTTAAATTTAACGAACTGATTTATCTCCTACTAAAGAATTAAATAGAACGCATGAGCTTAAAATATGTTAAACGCTAAGAATAAACTGATAAAAACACCAAGAAAACCGAAACAAAAGATTAAAGAAAGACTATATATCCTTAAATTCTTATTTAAATAAATGTTTACGTCAAAACGTAGTGAACGAGTTTGAGTCAGATTATATAAAATTAAAATAAAAGATGAAACTTTCAAGTAATTCGTAAGAATTGGAATAACCATATGAAAGACATTCAAACTTATAACTTCTTTTAACATTTAATAGCAATCTAAGATCATTATATATATTGTTCACTGTTTACTAGTTTAGCTTGTTACACGAGTGATGAGATATCAAATAATTATTTTTTATAATTTTCCCCCCTCTTTCTGTATTGTATGCATAAATGGATTTAGTCAGATTAGCTCAGATAATATTTATTATAAACATTATCATAAATAACCTTAACCGGCTTGATAAAGACAGTTTGTTAAAAAAATTAATCGTTTTATATGAATATACGTATATTACAGTTGCACCTAAGTGGATAAAAGAACCAACTACTGGCATAGTTTCTGTGGACAGCAGTGTAACATTTGATTGCGTTATTGGAGGATATCCCAAACCTACTGTAAGTTGGAAGTTTCTCCCGGCTATGGGTGAGTACAGTAATTTAATAACAAACTTGAAACAACGTAGTTATTCCTATCAGATAATTTATTTAAACATTAAGTAGTTGCTAAGAAAAAATGACCTTTATATTTTATACTTTTAGCTTCAACAACACAGCAGTATCTGCCCATCACTTCGAAAGAACGTTTTCGTGTTGAAAAAAACGGATCTCTTATTATAACCCGTGTTCATAAGGAGGACGCTGGCAAATACCAGTGCACAGCAAGTAACGGAATTGGAAATGCTGTCAACAAAATTGTAACACTTTTTCTCCACGGTAAGACAAGCTGTAAAATTTGGAGTAAGGCCGATCATGAGTTGACTGTAAACCTGAAACGAGGAAGTTATTGGTCATGGTCAAAGTAACAATTTAAATTATAGAACAGAATTGGCTTCATTTGAACAAAGTGTTGTAGTGGACTGAACTCTTCTGATAACTGATGGTTATTGTTATTTATATGTGGAGAAATTATGAAGCTTTTGGTGAGATATGTTAGGAGCTTGTGTTTATTTTTATTTATAGCTCTAATTATTCACTTCATAACCTGCTCACAGAATCCAATGTCGTTTTGCTACACACTTTACTTTGTACTTGATATATACATCTGGAGAAATTAATAAAAGTGATTGAAATAGTGTTCGTGTTTTAAAATAAGAAAAGTTACTGGACAAACTTTTTGTTCATGTTGATCTTTACACAATAAAGTACTTTAATGGATACTAAAATAAAGCATTATTGTTATAATCTCTTCGGAATAAAAAAACATTATTATAACAATAAACTTGTTTAAAGGCCCGGCATGGTGAAATGTGTTATGGCGTTCGACTCGTAATCCGAAGGTCGCGGGTTCGAATCCCGCTCGCACCAAACATGCTCGCCCTTTTAGCCGTGGGGGCGTTATAACGTGAC
Source organism: Tachypleus tridentatus (assembly GCF_004210375.1). Lineage (NCBI taxonomy): Eukaryota > Metazoa > Arthropoda > Merostomata > Xiphosura > Limulidae > Tachypleus > Tachypleus tridentatus. The sequence goes on along the minus strand of NC_134832.1, from coordinate 109,132,139 downwards.
GGTTAATCTCACTATTCATTGGTAAATGAGTAGCCCAAGAGTTGGCGGTGGTGGTGATGACTATCTGCCTTCTCTCTAGTCTTACACTGCTAAATTAGGGACGGCTGGTGCAGATAACCCTCGAGTAGCTTTGCGCGAAATTAAAAACAAAAGAATCTCTGTGGTTCATAGAATGAAGGAGTTTTATGCTTGTATTTAAAATTTCAAATAAAATTGTTAAAGTTTGCACATTGAATGCCATGACTTACAACTGAAAAGCATTTTATAAACAAGTCTATTTTTAAATAATATTCCAGTAAAATGTATATTAACTAAATGTAATTTTATCAATCAGCGCATTGCTTTATTTATCAACTTTCGAAGTGTGTAAAGTACAAATATATTAAGAATTATAAGTCACAGTCTACTTGAACCCGTTGTTTTCAGAAAATCACAAAGAACGTGTGCTTTGGTTTTGGAGTATATTTACAGATTGCAAGTTTTGATAGTTCGTGTTTTTATTACTTTAGTACTTGATGTGGTTTTATATTTACGAGACAGTCATGCTGGCATACGTAAACTATCGTGTTAAAGAGTAAAACAAGATTCAATAATAATTTATTCAGGATACTGAAAGCTCACAATTTCTATCAAACAAGTAAGTTTAGAACTGGTAAGCCGCTTTACGCACAATGACACATTGCATCAACTGAATTCTGGTTTGTAACCTTGATTTGTTTCTTGGATCACGAACTGATGTTTATAAAAAATCACTTGTGTTTCCATGGTTTCTTTCTTTTTGATGTAAAGTATAACCCGACACATAATTTCGTTACATGTTCAACTATTTTTGTAATCGTTTATTAACTGTTAATTATTTTTAAAGTATGTAGGAACATTTTCACAAAGTTAAATAACATAATAGTTTTAAATGATTCGGCTGAAATGTATAGTGTGATTTAGATTTGCTTCTTGAAACTCTCACTGTTGAGACAGCGATACGTTAACGGACTTAAGCACTAAGGTTCGAGGCTCTATTTCTCGTGGTGTGTACAGCACGTAGCTTTGTCCTAAAACAGTCCAACAAACAGACCTGCAAGTACTGATTATGAAAATTCACTGAATGTTTACAAGAACAACGGTTTTCTTATTCAGGTAAAGCATAAGGTGATACCTGTTTGTGTTTCCTTATAGCAAAGCCACATCGGGCTATTTGCTGAGCCCACCGAGGGGAATCGAACCCCTGATCATAGCGTCGTAAATCGAGAGATATGCCGCTGTACTATCGGGGAGCTTAAATTGATACCAAATTACGTTTTAGTAATCACAATAAAATTAGTTCAAGAATAATTTTCATAATTTTGTTTTGTTTAGGTCATAACACAGGCATGAGAGCGTCGTATAATTATTAATTATATAGTATAGTATATAGTATAGTTAGGAAGGTTTATTTTAAAATTTTAAAATCCACTAGTATTACATCCCTTGTCAACGATAAAAAATCTTATTTTTAAATCTATTTAAAGATTATTGTACAGACTACGCACTGGTACAACGTTAAGTACATTTTTGTTGTCATAAAAAAGGTTTTTGAGAAAATCTTTGCATTTGCACGGTGAACAGCCAACCAGTTCTTATAGGATACTGCAAGAAACTTTTGCTGCTTATTAGCTGGCAACCATGTTTAACAAAACCTCTAATATTATACTAATGACAATCTAGTTGAATGCCATCTTTTGATTTCTAAGTTCAAAGCCAATTTTATGATCAAAGACCAATTGGTGCAATTTTAAAACGAAATGTAAAAAAATCAAACGAGTTAAGACCATTACTATGGGAGAAATGCGTAATGTTTCATTACACACGTGCTTATTCAACACACAATAATTTAACCCATTATCATGATATTAATTTCCTAACAATTTAATTAAAGCTATACTAGACATTTTATTGTAACTGTATCTTATAGATTAAATGTGTAGTAAATGGTTATAATTTGTTATTACGAAACTATTACTGTGAGCTCGTGATTCCATATAAACAAACGGATACAAAAGTCCTAGCCATACAAAGTTCGGTATAAACAGGCACAAGTTGTGGTGGTCCTAAACCTTAAACAGACGTACATGATCTTGAACCTTAAACAAGTGGGAGGGATTCTTTCTGATGTTATGAATAAATAACCGGTATAGTGTACAGATTGAACTGGGATAATATGAATGGCTTTGCCGCCTGTTCTAACTGTACAAGTGAAACTAATGTCATGCAGATGGTAGAATAAATGCAAAACTTGTAGATGTTTTAAAGCAAACAAGATCGACCATCTAACGTGTTCCTGTAATGGATAACAATGCTTCAATGATGCAGGAAGTGATATGAGCGTGTTTTCTTATAGCAAAGCCACATCGGGCTATCTGCTGAGTCCACCGAGGGAAATCGAACCCCTGAATTAAGCGTTGTAAATCTGTAGACTTACCGTTGCACTAGCGGGGGGCAGAAAGTGATATGCACTCAGATTATTAAAATTTGTAGTCTAGCTTTACTCATAAAGGAGTGGGCGTGTACACATGTTATATTGTAAGTTAGGGCTGGAAAAATGAAGCACTCAGAGATCGTTTAGACAACCTGCTATATTTGCTGCTATTTCTTATACTTGCCTTCCCAGAGACACAGTGGCATGTCTGCACTTACAACGTTATAAAACAGATTTCGTGATGAACAGAGCACAGATAACTGTGTAACTTTATGCTTCATTTCAAACAAAGAAACAATTATTATGTTACAATAAAGTACTTTAATGTAATCATGTAGGAGATAAATTTACTTACAAATATTAAAAGGTCTTTAAGGAGGCATATTTTTCGTAAATGCACCTTAAAGCTTGTGATAATAGATAATTAGTGTAATATCAGTATTCACTTACGTCAAACATGAAATAAAGATAAATGAATATGTAGCTAGTCTTTATGCTGGAAACATTAATATTCAGTAATTATTGCTCCTGTTTTACCATTAAAATACATGAATGACCATTTTATATAATTATAATATAAAAAGACACTTTGAATCACACAGGGATGTAGCAACTGCCCCCACAGATATGGCGCTATGGGGGAGGGCATTTTAAATAAGGACCCATTGTGCCATAATAAATCGTATATGAAGGGTTTCGATGAGAAAATTCAGCGCTACGCCTCTGAAATTACTGTTAAACCTAAGAATAAATGACAGTGGTATCCGTCTTGGTATCATCTGTGGTACGCTTAGGACTTTATTTAACATATATACAATGTACTTGGTTGTAATTTAAAAACAAAGTTATTTTGTTATTTTTAGGGGAGAAAAAGGATTGGTTAGCACTTCAAATAAAATCACCATTCCGTGTGTGTGTAATTTAAAATATGGATGTTCAACATGTCTGTTATAGAAACAGGTCAGAATATACCAATTAAAGTTCTAGTTACTATTGTAAGATATTTATTTGTAATTACATGGCGGATCTATTAGTTCTGCCTTATATTTATAATTACATGGCAGATCCATTAGTTTTGCCTTAGATCAAAAGAGTGTATTTTTCTGTTGCTAAGAATATTGCTTTTACGAAATTTGTTATTTAAACTTAAACTACCTAAAGTTAAATATTTCAAAGTATTATTTTTATATCAGTGAATTTATTCCTGGCCATCCTTTACAATTTGACATTTAAAAAGCTTTATTATCATCTTTTACAGAAATAGAATTTGACTAGTCTTGTGTGTGCTTTTTTATAGCAAAACCACACTAGGCTATCTGTTGAATCCCCCGAGGGGAATCGAACCCCTTAATTTTAGTGTTGTAAGTCCGTAGACTTACAGCAGGACCGGCGGGGGACTTGACTAAGTGTTTTCAGACGTCACTGTTATAATAGATTCGATCTTTAGCCATATTATCTATTCGATTTGTCTTAAAATCGGCAGGCCCGGTATGGCCAGGAGGTTAAGGCACTCGACTCGTAATCTGAGGGTCGCGGGTTCGAATCACTGTCACACCAAACATGCTCGCCCTTTCAACTGTAGGGTTGAAAGAGTAGCCCAAGAGTTGACGGTGGGTGAGTAGTGATGACTAGTTGCCTTCCCTCCAGTCTTACACTGCTAAATTAGGGATAGCTAGCGCAGATATACCTCCTGTAGCCCCCGCTAGTACAGCGGAAAATCTACAGATTTGCAACGCTAAAATCAGGGGTTCGATTCCCCCCGGTGGGCTCAGCAGATAGCCCAATGTGGCTTTGCTATAAGAAAACACAAACATTATCAGTATTAGGCCCGGCATGGCCAAGCGTGTTAAGGCGTGCGACTCGTAATCTGAGGGTCCCCGTCGCGCCAAACATGCTCGCTCTTTCAGCCGTGGGGGCGTTATAATGTGACGGTCAATATCATTGTTCGTTGGTAAAAGAGTAGCCCAAGAGTTGGCGGTGGGTGGTGATGACTAGCTGCTTTCCCTCTAGTTTTACACTGCTAAATTAGGGACGGCTAGCACAGATAGCCCTCGAGTAGCTTTGTGAGAAATTCAAAAACAAACAAACAAACCCTCCTTTAGCTCTGCACGAAATTCAAAACAAGCCAAGCTTAGTCAGCACAAAATATGTACAGAGCAGAATTTGTTTGCACACAAACAAATTGCATTCGTGTTACGAAACAGAACCGATCTTATTAACAAATTCATGATTTTTAGTATTTTTGAAAATGAAAAGCGTGTATGTTCGAGTGGTAAATGAAGTGTCGTGTGTAATATAGCAATTAAAACAATTTCATTGTTTAAAAGTGTTAGTATTTTAAAAAGTGAAGTTTAACAAATATTTCTATCGATTTTTATTTTACATACAATTCTGTATTTTTTGTTAGTTTGTAGCAAACTAACTGTGTGTCTTGACTAGTAAATTATTCCAAAAATTGTCCAATATTTTACACCCTAAAGAGACACCTGACAGTACATTAAAATATACGTATGGATATGTGTGTTAAGCATCTTTCATTGTGTTATGTACTCGTCTTTAATTTTCAGAACTTTTCAAATAGTACTTGTTAAACATAAAACTGGATCATACACAATGACAGTAATGGGTATACATATTCCACGCCACGCGAGCTCGTGATGACGTTTCTTCATTCTGAGAAAGTGTCTCCCCCAAACTATCAACCGTGGGAACTCGTAGGCCCTTCTAGTCTCAACGCGACGTCTGATCTGCAAGGCCTTCATAGTCTGTAGTCGAGGTATTGGGAAAAAATAAAGGAACATGTGCACGTGTGATATTCGTCCATGATCGTTAATTTTAGTTTTATTCCTTTCTGGTTCCCATTTAAAGTATGGTAGATCAGATAAAAGGAGTGTACTAGTAAGACTGTGTTATGCATACTGTACTTACCGTCTAAAGAATAAAGTAACATAACCTTGTTGGTTTCATAAAATTAGTTTTGATTAAGCTTCATGTGTGGTAGTACCTTGCTGGAGGTGCTACAGGGCTAATTTTCTACGAGCAGTTACGAAGTGATTAAACACGTAGCTCAGTTGTTAGAACATTCACTACCTTACTATCAACGACTAGGTGGTTAACTATATAGTTCAATTGTTAGAACATTCACCGCCTTACCAGCAACTAGGTGGTTATCCATGTAGCTCTGCTGATAAGGCATTCACCATCTTACTCTCAACAACTAGGTGGTTGACCATATAATTCAGTTGTTACAATATTCACCACCTTACTATCAACAACTAATTTTTAACTATATAGCTCAGATGTCAGAGCATTCACTACCTTACTATCAACAAGTGGTTAACCATTTAACTCTGTTAGCAGAGTATACACTACCTTACTAGTATCTACTGGGTGGTTAATCATGTAGCTTTGTTGATAGAGCATTCTCTTGGCGTTGGAGAGGTATTGGATGCTAAGCTGAGCTAAGAAAACGTACACATTTTTAATACCATATGTTTGTCAAATAAAACCATAAAATAAGAAATATTGATAGTGGTGCTAATGTTTCAGTTGCTAACCATGTAGCTTAGCTAGTACAGTATTTTGTTGACGTCGGAGAGGTGTTGGATTCTAAGCTGATTTAACAAAACACATATTTTTATTACCACATGTTTATCAAATAAAAAATATTGATAGTGGTGCTAATGTTACAGCACAAAACCATTATGGAGAAAATTTAGCGTTGTAAAAGTACAAAAGTTGAAACTAGTCATAGCCACGAAGTGATGTTAAGTCCGTGTTACGTAACATAATACTGTTTCAACGTCAAATCAGTAATATTTTAGTACATTAATTACAATGAAACAATAATTATAGAATGTTATTTAGAAAAATCAATGTTCAACTTCTGCAGATGAACAAAATGTTACATTCGGAAATATTAACATATAAAATTAGCAGTTACTGAGGCATTTTTATAATGAAACGGGTTTTATATTAATGATATAAATGAGGTTCAAAAATGGCAAATGGGAAAAATTCAGGTTTTTTTTATACTGGTAAAAGTTGCTTAAATATTATTTTTCTAACATTAAACTACTTATTTGACTCTTAGTTTAGTACAAATCACAGATAAATATTTGTGATCTGTGTTTGGTCACATAACTTTTCTTTAACTCTAATTTTTCCATGCCCATAAAAAAAAACAAAAAACTAATGTATTTAATAAGTGAGTGCAGGAAGTCTTACGAAGTGTATTTCCGATGGAATTTGTGGTCTTTATTACCTTTAAAAATCAGTTATGTTGTTTATTCTTTCTTTCTCTAAAATAAATGTTTAATCAGGATCAGTCTGAGATATGCTTAGTATGATACCAGGTCAACTGGTAGTAGAAGCACATTTGTTTTGGAAATGATTAGGATTTGTAAGAACTATTATTCAGGCGAAGTATTTAATAATATGACGTATTGTTCATTGAACTAATCAGTTAACTAAGCAAATAGTATCGTTTATAAACCTTAAAGAGAACATCTTTCCGTTTTTTTAATACATAACAAATCATTTTAATGAAACCACAGGAACTGAAAAAAAATGTTCTCTTTCTAAGTTTAATAACAAATGCGCATAAATATTTTTTTATAATTTATTTTGTGTATCATTTCCCTAAATCTTTAGCAGATATTATGTTTACTCTTTCAAGTTTTTGGTTTTTCACTGTATTGTTTAAAATGAGTTTAGATTTTCCTAATTTTTAATTTGTTTGAAAATGTTATGTTTCTTTACTTGAAGCTAGTCACTGATGGAAGAACTTAGGAGGATAAGCGAATTTTTACTATAATAAGTAGTTCAAAGATTATGCTCTAAGATAAACAGATTATATATTTAGCAATTGCCATAACAAAGTTTTTAATAAGTTGTGATAACGCATTTTACCTTCATTAATTAATTTTTTCGTCAAGAATCTCGCTCACTGTGATTGACTTTTAATGTATTTTGTACTTCATTTTAGTGTAATAGTAAATAATATGTTGGAAATTATTAACAAACGGCAGAGTTCATTATTAAAAAAGCTTCATGATATATCGCTTTTCATATGTTGATTTCATTTTTCTTTCTTTATAAGTTCCTGCAAGATTTGAAGAAAAATTTCATGTCGAGAGAGTTCATCGTGGTGACTCAGTAAAATTGGAATGTGATGCACTCGGGGATAACCCTATGACGATCACTTGGAACAAAGATAACGAACGCCTTTCGAGAGTGGATAGTGGCCGGTTAGTAACAGTTTATTGTTTTGTTTTTATAAAATTGTAAAGTAATTAATATAATGACGTTCCGTAATTTTATTTAGTTATTCAGATGTATTAGTAATACACACATGTATATTTACATACATAATAATTTTTATATTTTTGTTTTGCATTACAGAAATAGTTTATTAAAATTAACATAAACATGAGATCTGGTGTTTATATATAAATATTTAGATTAGACAAACACATTACAAAGAGGACAACTTCATTAAATTGTTTGTATTATAAACTGGAGGAGCACTTACTAGATCGCATGCAACCGCTACGCAGCGTTGATTATATTCGGCTCTCATAAAATACGATATCTGTCCGTATGTTTGTCGTTATCAACAGACGGACCATTTATGACAGAACAATGAGGAATTGTATCTTATATGCGTCCATCAATCTCTGTTCATATGACAATCCCTCATTCCAAAGCACCATTCTAGTAACTCTACTCTGAACCCTTTCCAACAATTAAATGTTCTTCCTAAGGTAAGGAGCCCAAGACTGAACACATTACTCCAAATGTAGCCTAACCAGTGATCTGTACAAGAAAATTATAACGTATTTAGATTCATATTCAATATTTCTGTAAATACAACTTAAAATTATATTTGCCCTAGTTACAGAGAAAAACTAGTGTAAAGAATCGGTCTTAGTGTTAAGAGATAGTGAGTTTTTGGAATTTCGTGGATTTGATCTCGGACCTTGAGCTTTCAAAAACGAGTTATTTCTGCATTTGGTTATAGTCAAAATATATACCAATAATTGTCCAATTCCATTTAGCCATTTTTGAGAAATCTTGCTGACAAACACACGCACAATCAAGTCTTTCTTCTTAGTTTATAAGTCATTTTTTCATTTTTAGTATTTAATAACATTTTGAAATGCGTAGATATTTTTATAATTCATTCTGTTCTTAAAAACCTCATTTTATAGCAGGTAAGTGTTTATGAATTCTTCTAGATGTTTCGCTTTGTATGTTTGTTCTTATACTATATGTGCATTTAGTATTTATGACAAAACTATTAAGGCTATATATCGCCGTTTTTAATTCTGTTTAATAACCAGAGGAAGTGCAGCAACATCCAGTCAGCCAAGTGGATTGCGCTTTGTGATATCGCACACATTCAAACCTGGTTCGACAGATCCGAAATCCAGAACTCTACCACAGGGCCAAACATTAATATTGAATTCAGTAAGAAAGGGGCATGTTTAATAAAACAAAAGGGAACTCTCAATAACCACAGATGTAATTAGATCAAATTAGATGTAAATCGATCAAAAGATGGAGCTATGAGCTGAAATATTGTACTTGAAAACCACACTAAAAACAACTCAGTACCTTTTAAAAGAATGTGCTTACGAATTCAGAAATTCTGATGTATATGTCACTTTCATTGTTTCTGATAAAAAATAAAGTGAAACGTGTCAGTCGGAATTTCAAGTTAATTAGGACTGATGGTTAGTGTGTCAGACCCAAGTCAGAATGATTCACACCCCATTGCTACAATAAAATCACACTCTGTGAGTGTTATAAGAATAACCAAATTTCACTATTCGCCTAGAGAAGCTTCAAAGTTCACAGAATTGATTCACTACCTTCTCTCTAATCTTTCAGTTCAAAATTAAGTAAGAGAAGTGCGGATAGCACTTATGTAAAATTGCAAGAATATTCGAACCAAACTAACTAATTAGTTAAAAATTTATTTGGAGTTACTGAATAAAATTAATAATAATTAAAATACGCTTGCTTAATCTGGTTCACGCCCCAGCAATCTTTTTCATAAAAACGGATGGTATGTAGCACCTAGACAATTATTATATTTGTATCTCAACCAGCCTGATGAGCCTTCATCGATACAGAAGGTGGTAGATCTGTGGGTGAAATATTACGTTATATTCTCTCCTTCGCTTCCATCATAGGATATTACAATCACGATCGAAAGTCAATTTTAATTTCAAAAAACATCTAAACAACTTGTGTCATAGTGTTAGTTGTGCTGGACTGAGGATCTGAGAGTCAATAGTTCGTGTCTGGTTGTAGCAATAAAGGAAAACAAAAACTCGAATTCTGTGATACGAATTTGTGGGTGCGTTATAACAATGACATTGCCATTAAATTATCCCATTAGAGAAGCCCAAGAGTTGGCAGCGCTTGCTGTTGACTAGCTTTCTTCTCTGTAACATTCAGTTCAAAGTGATGGATGGCTAGAGCAGTCTGTCCTTGTGTTCGCTAATATCAAGAACAAGTGAAACTACACAACTTATTGTTAAAGCACCGAATCAATCCGTATCGTGATTTAAGAAACACTATTTCAAAGTTACTACTTGTCTTTTAAATATTCAAGGACAAATATTGTCCCTTTTTATTTTACTTACAACTCTCTGACATTAAAAATTAATTGTTGAAACCTGTGTACCAGTTAAAAGAATGTTACCCTTAGCAACATGAATAATACATAGGTCACTTTGCCTTTTCATTCCTTTAGCGTAAATGCCAATTGAAATGTTCATTCCACTGTCAGATTGATCCATGAGGGTAAAAAAACTTGTATTCCTCTAGCTTCGATTGATTATTTAGTCAATATAACAGTAAAGTAAAGTACAGTTTGTAAAAATTACGTATGGAATAGCACTGAAAATTTAAAGTTAATCCTGCATTGACTTTCAATTTTATACGGAATCAGTCTGCTGACCTTACATTTGACTTCCTCAACTTTTCACAGTTGATTAGCATGCTGAAACTTTCACAAGTGTACTTTTACATAATACTTAATATATATATTTTTACATGTATATATTTGATTAGAGAATTTTAAGAATTACTTTTAATATAATATTTTTTAATATTATCATTGAAAATGAAGAACTGATGCTTGCAAGCATCTAGTTAATAGAACATTAAACTTCATGTGCTTTTTTTTCTAGTGTAAGCTGATTTTATTGTTTTGGGTATGTTAAAAGTTTGCACAATAGGTAAGATGTCTTGAAAGCTACACCTGTAATTATTCTAACTCAAAAATTTCTAAGAATAATTATTTTGTCTTAGTTACCAGATATTTGACAGAATAACTGAAGGAGGAACATTGTCTGAAATTCAAGTCCATGGAGTAGACCATAATGACAATGGCATCTTTACATGTCTAGCAAAGAATACCTATGGAGAAGACCAAAGAAGAATAAAATTGATTGTCCTTGGTGTGTAACTTGAAATGCTAAATAGGGTAATATAATAGAGAAATACAACATTGCACAGATGCTTGACCGCCTTTCATAGAAAGAAACAAATTGTACAGTCATTGATGCCAAAGATGGAGAAGCAGGATCCATTCTTGTGATTGCTTGTTTCTCTTACTTATTCAATTCTTTGCTAGTTACATGTAACTATAAAGTATCCTAGGCAAGTTAACTGTAAATTACTTAAAAATATTTTCAATTTCATTGTGATGTTTTACAGAAAAGCTTATAGAACAACGAATTAATTAAAATAATATGATTATTGCTTGCTAAATATAAACTTGTAAATACTAGAGATCAATACATATTACCTAACATTAATTAAAATTTAATTACAATTCCTTTTATTTTTAGACCTTTGACAAAAAATAAAAATGACTAAACTGGTATTGGTGTCTTTATGTTTAAAGTTAAAGAAATGTTTATATCTATTTAATTTTAGTCTTTAAATTAATGAATAAATAAATAATATACATAAATATAAGACATTTTGAAATCTATATTTCTCTCTAGTGTTTGTTAGTGTTTAATATAAGGACTTTTATACAGCTCTTCAAACTGTTGGATTAGGTGATCAATTTACCAGATACATTTTTTGTTCTCAAATATCTGAATGCCATAACAATAAAACTATTTAGAAATATAGTTAGAACAGATTTATTACAAATTCTGCTTTATTTTATTTCATATGTATAAAATTAACATGTGACATTAATATGACCTGTTAGTTTTTTCAGTATAACAATTAACTTTGAAGTTAACAGTCCAGAACTTGTACATACATAGAGAATTTCCTATATTTAATTTAATTTTGTTTTATAAATGACATGAAATATTGATTAAATATGATTAAAAAACTTTGCTTCTGGAACATAAAAGCAATGTTCAGCTGTAAATCAAAATCAGTTTTTAAAATCATAATTCACAATCTTTTACTTGAATTTTCATTACAGTTTGACAGTTCTAGTAATTAACATTGGATAGGTAATCTGATTCCTAAAGAATGTGTTCTTAAACTTTGTTGTTTCGTTAAACATTCAGAACCACCTTCAGCCCCATCAGATGTTCGCGTGGACCAAACTTGGAGTAGAAGTGTGAGAATCACGTGGATGATGCCTTACAGTGGAAATAGTCCCGTTAACAAATATATAATTCAGTATTGGCAAAACCAAGGTAATTTTTTATAATTTCTTTGTACAACACATATGAATGTATGTGTCTTTAATTCAAGGTAGTATTAATCATAGGAACCAATAAGTAAAATATTTATGAGATCAACCAAAGTGAGAATATTAAAAATAAAAGATTTCAATAGTTTTGTTTCGAATTTATAGGTGCTCCTCATAGACTAGAAGAAGAAACAGTTTCATCAGCACAGACTTCGATAATACTTTACATGCTTCAGCCGGGAACATCTTACATTGTACGAGTGATGGCAGAAAATGATGTAGGAAAAGGAACTCCATCTGAAAACAGACGTTTCCTAACAAGTGAAGAAGGTAAATATCCTTAAGACTTACTTTGTGTGCTGAATATTGAGCTTTTCTACATCCTTAATTGAAGAAACATGCATTAAAAGTTTAAAACAATTTCTTTAAAATGTATGATGTTTAAGGACTCATGTATTTTAATGCTTAATGAAAAAAAACGTGTATAAAGATATTTTGTTATTATTGTAACAACTGCTATTTATAATAAACAAGCTCTTCTAGAAGTTCACTTAAGATGAAATTAACCTAGTATAGTATTACTTAAATTTCTCTCCTTCCTAAATCAAATTCAATCAGCATTCAACATCTTTCATCACTTTCAGTTAACCCAAACTGCCTTCTACTTGAAGAAAGTAGAATTTATTATTTGATATAAAAGACGTGCCATTTCCTTTTAAGCTTTCTAACTGGTTGGTTATATGTTTTCATGTTTTCAGAGCCAAGTGCTTCACCTACTGATGTGTCAGTAGAAGCCAGAGGAGCTGGGACCCTTCATGTGAAATGGAAAGTAAGAGTAAAAAATCGACATAAAGATATTTTAAGGTTTAGTTTTTGTGGTATCTACGATTATGACATTTTCTCCTATTTAATAAAATATTTTCGTTTTTACAAATAGTAGAATTTAAAATTATGAAGCAATTTTCTCCCTTGGGTTTTTTATGGCTTAAATTTAAAGCCAAAATCTGGGAAAGTATATGATTGTTTACATTATGATAATTAAAATGATACTAGTAATGTTTTCGAACAAAATATTACGCTTAAAGGCTTGCATATGAAGGTATTTTAAGACCCTATCAGTAAATATTTGTCAAGTCTGTATAAAAATAATTAATAAATTAATTAAGGTAGCATAAAATGTACTTGTGGGCCTGTTGTTTGCAGTATAAATAATGTTTACTATTCACTGAACTAAAGAGTTAAGCTTGTTTTATTCAGGATATACAGAAAAGAATTGCACAACATGAATACTGTCATGGTGTATAATTACCTCAATGTGGATGAGATTATATGGGGAATGCAACAAATGTAATTTCATGGTTGATTTTATTATTCTGTTGACTGGTTGATTATATTTAATAGACTACATTTTGTTCTACAAAGAAGGCTCTTAACTTTTAGGCTGAGGTTACACAAGTCCAGAAAAGCAATTGCTAAAATTAATAGGTGCACAAATGTTTGAATTTGTACCCTTAATTCTGAGTAAACAATCATTAACTTTCTCTTCAAGTCATAAAAAAACGCAGTATATTTGAAATTTATTATGTTGGAACTCATTAACAGACAAGACATTAACACAGCATTATCAGTTTTAGTAATAAACACCTTAATTTATTTCACTATTGATCTTTGACTATAATTTCCAGTAAAATTCAATGTTATATGTTTTCATATGGTTAGGCACCACCAAAAGATCAATGGAATGGTCAGCTGAAAGGTTACTATGTCGGCTATAAAGAAACAGGTTCAACAGATTCTTACACATATAAGCATGTGACATTCAGTGAAGGGCTTTCAGAAGAATATTTCCTTCAACATTTGCGCAAAAATACAGCATACGGTATTACAGTGGTAGCTTTCAACAGTGCAGGTAGAGGATCTGAGTCCCAAGAGATTGTGAAGATAACCAAAGACACTGGTACATGCTTTTTCTTTGTTTATATGTATACACTGTTAAATATAAAGTATGTGGAAAAGTGGACAAATGTAATAGTATCAATTCTTTATATGTACTATGCTTATGAGTTTTATTTAGTAGTGTTATAGTTCATATGGATAAATTTAAATATTGGCATTTTTTCTGTATTACAGTTAATTTCAGAGATGAGTAATTTTAGTTAATGAATTATTCTTAGATCATAGATACTACAGATATATTTTGTACTTAGATCCTCCTTCAGCTCCATCTTTAAGGGTTACTGCTCAGTCAGAAACTAGTATTACTATAAAGTGGAGACAAAATAAAGGTGATGCTGACATGATTTCACGTAGGTATCCTACTTTCTTTTCCTATAACGTTTAAGCATACTTAAAATTGAAATAATATTTGTCAAGACATGAGAAAAAATAATTTAAATAAACAAGTAAATGCAACTGTCTGAATGAAAACTTTTATTTATTTCAAAATTTGAAGCAGATGCTCTCAATCAGCTATATATACTGTGTTACAGAAAAGTGTGACTTACCACTAGAACCGCTTGTTGAGTAATTTACTGAATTTAATAATGTTTTTACAATATTTTTCTTCTATCATAAACTTTCTATTTTGTTAGAATTTCATTTTCTTTAAATACAATTTAGTATTCTTGCAAGTTAGAAGACAATGTTTATTACATGACAGATGTTATTTCATAGTTTATTTTATTATTTGATTCACTAATTGATTGTATTTTGTAGATTATATTTTATTCTACAAAGAAAATTCTAACACATGGACTGAGGTTACAATCCCTCATACAAAGGAGAAAGAATATGTACTTCGGAGTTTGAGACCTGGAAGTATTTATTGTCTCTACCTTCAAGCTGCTAGTCAAAAAGGCAACAGTAACCCAAGTGAAACTCTGACAGTGAGAACAGATGGTGCAGGTAAACTTAGAACTTACCACTTCAATGAAGATGAGACAATATAGGTGGAAAACAAATGAACATATTTTTCTGGTTATTTTTACTTTTACAAAAATGTCAAATCGATCATTTACAGTTATATAAGTTCAGAGGAAAAGTTGGTGGAATTTCTAATTTAATGATAGACATAACATAGCAGTACCTGCACTGTCATTTGGATATTTAAAGTATACCTTAAAGAAATTCTTACAGGAAAATGCACTTTAAAAAGTGAAGGAGGGGTCATATAGAAATTTATTGTGTGTGTGATCCTAAGAATTCTTTAAATATAATGTACTCTGATAACAATAACAGTAGGTAGTAGCAGTACAACTGTTACATTATTTTCAAACTATCTTAAATTATTCAGTAGCTTAATAATTATTTTGGTAGAACTAGTAAGTATTATGTCTTAAAATGAATTGTACATATTGTTACTTTTACTTGTAAAATAAATTAAACTAAATTAATATATAATGAAGGATCTAATGATGCAACAAAATACAATCTTAGACATTCTGTCTCCTGTTAACTCATTTTTTACTTGTTACAAGTTGAAGAAAGCAGTTGAATCTTTAAAAGAAATAACTGTTACATGTTAGCATCATTTTAAGTAAACAAAATTTCTATTTTTCATATAAAGCAACTCTACCTGTCTTTCGTATCTTATAAGATCTGTTAAAATTTAGAAATCTTCATATAATTATCTACACACACAAAAAAGCAAAATGGATGTTTGTTTTTCAGTAGGACCTATGGAATGGAATTTACATGCTGTAATCTCAGGAGAAGAAGAATTACCAGAATATCTCCGTCTGCCTGTTTTAGCACCAGTGTCTGCTTCCGTGGCCATTGTAATTCTTGTTATTATTGTGTCTTGCATGGCTGTGAAGAAGGAACAAGCACGATACAACAGAGATATCGGTGAGTGATTTTATAAAATAAATTCATTAGAAACATTATAATATCAACATTTTATGGCTGTGTTTATAGATGTATACAGATTCTAGTCTTTGAGAGTAACGAGCTGTTTTGGTCTGTAGTTTATTACTGGAACACTACTTATTACTCACTTATTCTACTAGTTAAATTAGTAGTGTCTACTGTCAGAAAACGAAGACCATATATAATTAACCACTGTATTATTCTCAGCACTTTAGCTAAATTTGATTTGTTAATATCCACTAGTGCATGTTACTCACCCAGGGTAACTTCACTGTGCTTGCTGTGTAATTGAAGAATGTAGAATTTATTGTTTGAATACAAAAGACCTTTCATATCCTTTCAGACTTTCTATTAAGATAAATACCTTTCATCCAGTATTTAAAAGGCATGCTATGAAAGAACATAAAGGTTAAAAGCCATATGGTGTATAGAGTTTCATACCATAAAGAATCAACTCTGTCAGCAGCAAACATATACAGACATCAATTGCATGTTCTCTGTAATGTAATTAATAACAATTTATGAAATAGAGCACATAATGTCGTAGTATGTATAGTTAACAAATGCAACCTATCGCTTTGGTACTTGCTACAAGAAAGTTAACTTTCTAACTCTATCGGTTCACGTGGCGATGTGTGTTTTTATGTGGTGTTTCATTAAAATATAATAACTCCATTTCCTCAATGCTAAACGAATCATATTAGGGGACAATGCCTGTCATGTCTTGTGACTGTTAGGGAATTAGTACTTACCAAGTACTCCATATAATATATGTTGTCAGTTGGGATTACATTCCACAAACTTTTCCCATTGTTACATCCAAGACATACGAGTCGACAGACTCCATACATGTCCTGAAAAGGAAGTCAAGAAGTACTAAGAGCATTAATATTCTTTTTGAAAAATAATTGCTTTGTTAAATGCGTAATATGAATTGTAAAACTATCGTCTACTATAAGCAAGGCTGCATGTAAAATAAGCAGTTTAAAGCACTTCACTGAAGGCATGTGCTTTGACTTATGTTTTAAAGATGGAGTGAAAGTGAAAAAACGACGAGTTAGTAACATTGTCTGTAGAACCTTAATATTAATCATACGTTTTGGTGGGTTTGGTTTGGTTTGGTTTGTCTTGAATTTCGCGAAAATCTACTCGAGGGCTATCTGCGCTAGCCGTCCCTAATTTAGCAGTGTAAGATTAAAGGAAAGGTGGCCAGTCATCACCACCCACTGCCAACTCTTGGGCTACTCTTTAACCAACGACAAATGGGATTGACCGCCGTCACATTATAACGCCACCACGGCTGAAAGGGCGAACGTGTTTGGTGTGATGGGGATTCAACTACTCGACCCTCAGATTAAGAGTCGAGTGCCTTAACCACCTGGCCATACCGGGCCGTTTTGGTGGGTAGTTAAACTTACAGAAATTTAATCATACAGTATGTATCAGAAAATCATAGTTACTTTTATTATCACTTTTTGAAAATGAAAGGGAAGTTTTAAAGACGAGATACATCAAAAAATAATTTACTATTTACAGTATTATTTTATAAGCCCCTCTTGAATTAAGCCACTAGTTGGCTGTCAGCTAATGTATAAGATCCCGTCAAGCACATCGTAAATAAAAGCAATATCTTCCTATCACTCATGATATTTCTGTGAAAGAGAGTCAATTTAAAAACAAAAGTAATGTGAGAATTTATAACGCTAAACCTATGGTCTCGATACTCGCCGTGGGCCCAGCACAGATAACCCTTTGTGTAGAATTGTGCTTATGAACAAGCAATAAGCTGTGAATAATTGCAAATCTGTAATTTTAAAATGTATATCAAATCAGAATTTCTCGAGGCTTATATAAAACTAAAAGAATTCTGCGACAACATTTTTTATATTGCAAGCTATAAAGCAGTGATGGCCAATCTTTTACATAATGCGCCAAAATCCTCATGAATATTCCAACGAAAATAACTGCATCTTTGAAAAATCAGTCTTACCTTTAATGAAAGGCCAGATAGTTAAGGCGCTCGACTCGTAATTTGAGAGTTGCGGGTGCGAATTCTCGTCACACCAAACACTCTCGCCATTTAGCTGTGGGGGCGTTATTATGTGACAGTCAATCTCACTATTCATTTGGTAAAATAGTAGCGCAAGAGTAGGCGGTGGGTGGTGATGACTAGCCGCCTTTCCTCTAGCCTTACACCGCTAAATTAAAAACGGCTAGCGCAGATAGCCCTCGTGCAGCTCTGTGCGAAATTCAAAAACAAACCTTAAATGAGATTTTTGAGTTTGTTTTAAGCATGTCAACTTATCTATATTGGACATCAAATCTGTCGTAGATAGTAACAGCAAGCTCTTCAAATTTGAGTCTCTGAGTCGAGATCGTTGTTTATTTTTAATGAAGTTCACAGATGGAAATGCTTGCTCACACCTGTAAGTGCATGAAAATCGATAGATGCAATTCTGAGAAAATTTTCAAAGATTTGGAAATTGATTACGAAGTAATATTTTCCATAATTGGATCATGTCAACCCCCTCAAGGATCAGAAGAAGCCCCTTGAATTTAGCTTTTAGCTTGGCATATGCTGTTAGTTCAATAGTTGTTGCTGATATTTTTTCTTCAGCAATGACTAATAGGTTAATAACTAGTTCTATATTATTTTTCTCACTGGTAAGTTCACAAAAACGAGATTCAAAAGTGTCTTGCAGTCGTCTTATTGTTGTAATAATACATTCTCTGATAATTTAGTTTCAAAACTCTCATTTTCACTTTGCATTTTAAAATGCTCAAAATGGTTGGAATTTCTTGTTTCCAGTATGGAAACAAATAGAGATTATTACATTCTAAATGCAATACTATCATTTACCGAGTTAGCAAACAATCTGTCATTGCCTTATAGTTTCCAGTTTAACTTGTTGAGACGATCGGTCATGTCAACTAGAAATGCTAAATCACATATTACTGCCACATAAGAGCATCCTCTCCGCAGGCAACTCTTTTTTAACTTCTATAAAATGGAAAACACTGTCTTTTAATTGCCAAAACCTCTTCAGAACGTTTCCTTTGGAGGGTCAATGCATATCACAATGAAGAATGAGACTACCATATTCCTGTTCTACTATAATACAGTATTCTTTAAATTCTCATCAGTATAATTCTCTTGCTCTAATTGTATTCACACATTTTACCACTGTTGACATAACGATCTGGAGATTTAAACTTTTTTCATATAATGATTCTTGGTTTATAATACAGTGATATTGCAGTAAAAGACGATTTAAAAACCTTTCGATCAAAGAAGTGGTGCTGCTAACTTTACCAATCATTGAAGTTCCATCAGGCCAAATACTAACAAGTATTTTTTTTTCCAATCCAATTTTAATTGTTCTATACATGACTTTAATTTTTCGAATATGTCTGAACCTTTTGTTGTTCCATGAAGTGACTTGAGGCCGATAAGTTCCTCAAAGACGTTAAAATTATCATCAATCCCTTAATAAAAATGCTTAACTGAGCTGTATCACATATGTCGGCAGATTCGTTCAATGCAATTGAAAAAAAAAAGGTTTAAACACCGGCCATGTTTATGATTTGTCGAGATACATCAAGAGAGAGATCTTCAGTGCCTCGTTATCGTCTGCTTTGAGAATGCAAGTTCCCTTACTTTTCTTTCAACGTTCTGATCACAAGGACGTCTGGCGAATATTTTTAGGTTAGATTTAACAATTTCTTGGCCATCTGAAAATGGCTTCTTCTTTTTGGCGAGCATTAAAACTATTTTATATGATGTTGTTATTTCATAACTGTCACAACTTCTTGTCATAAAATAATTTTGTGTTTTTCCTTTTTTTTTCTTTCATTTTATTTAAATAATATTTCCGTTTCCCTAGATTCTACAACTAGCTTTATTTTTCTTTATTTCCACATTGTGCTGTGCCATACAAAGTCTGTTGAGGTCATATCTCCTATTATGTGAAAGTACATTTTCACAAATCACACGCAATGATTTTCCGGAAGGTCCCATCATAAATAAATATTGAATTTCCCACTGTTCATTAAATTCACTGTCATAACCTGCATTAGTTTTTCTTTTGCTCATTTTGCCGTGTATCACGGTGGGGAAGAAATACAAAACACTAAAATTCAAATTCGAATTCGTTGATCACTTTGACTTTGAAAACAGCCACTACGAAACTATAAAGAATTAAGCAAACTTACATGTTGTACATCCAGGGCTACCAAACGTACGACATTCAGGTTTACGTGGATGGCGCCACAAATGGGCATGAAATATTTTTTTTTCTCCATCAACTCTTAATTTTTATTTATGTTTTTCAACTTCCTTAATTTATTTCATCGATTTTCTTCATTTTTTTAAAGCATTGCGCGCCAATTTTTATAGACCAATGCGCCACAGGTTAGCCACTCCTGCTTTAAAGTGTAAATTTCATATACAGTTATCCATGGTAAACCAAAGCTGTGTTTTGGTATAAACTCTTTCAAAATATCAAATTATTCATAGGTATTTGGCGGAGGTTCTTAAGGTAAATGAGATATATCAGGAACTACCAACGAGACATTTTTGGTTTTTGGTAGATTTGATTGAATTTCACGCAAAGCTTCACGATGTCTATCCGCACTAGCCGCTCTTAATTTAGTAGTATAAGACTAGAGGAAGGCAGCTGGTCACTGCCATCCACCGTCAACTCTTGGGCTACTTTCTTACCAACGAGTAGTGGGATTGAACGTAAAATTATAACGTCACCACGGCTGAAAGGGTGATCATGTTTGGTATGAAGGGGATTCGAATCCTCGACCCTCATATTGCGAGCTGAATGCCTTAACTACCTGGCCGTGTTAGGCCAAACCAATTAGATATGCATGTACCTTGTTCAATTTATTATCAAATAAATATATATCTTTACGAAAGTGACGAAAGAAACATACACATTTGTTTATAATATGGTTTAGTACTACCATGATAATCATTTAAAAATAGCATTCGCAGCAAAGCACTTGATTCTTAGATTGATTGCGTAGTGACACAATTATTTTTATTCGTTTCAATGAAACAAAATATGTATTTTGCATATAAAGATAGAGAGTGAATGATTAAAAAATAATGATGATATAGAGCGCTAGTTTGACTTGTTTCAGACACAGTTACTGAGAAAATCTACCCATACAGTATGAATGGTACCCCACCACAGCGCTATGTAGATGTGGAGAAAACACGTTCACTGTTACAACATCCTCCACCCCCTCCACCTTTTCCTCTCCCTCCACCTCCATCTGATGGTTATCCAGCTCCATATGACACGCTACCACTAAACGATGCTAACAATTCCACTGATAGACGGAGAAATACAGGAAGAGGATCCAGATCTAACGAGGTAAGACAATTTTATTTATGTTTATTTTATTTTCTAATTTTTTAAGTATAATGTAGTAGGTAAGTTAGGCAGTACAAATTAGAAATATTGTATTAGGTGATTATTCAGTATATCAATGACTACGCGACACAAACTACATTCCACGTACTTTAAGATGTGATGTTGTTAGAATCATAGTTAATCACTAAGTGTGATTGGTAGGTGATAGGATACTGCTGACAGTCTGCATTCTCCTTCAGTAGTTCAAAGTTAGGGTCGGCAGCAATTAGTTTTAATAGCTATGACATAAATACAAATTATGTTTTTCTATATTAATTTCAAAAATTAGATTTGCCACAATATTATTTTGGGATGAATTTTATTTTCCATTAAACACAAACAGCTAAAAATCTGTGTTACCTTGCATTTTGTAGGGCGGATTTATTTGTTTGTTGTTAGGCATGAAGTTACACAATAGGAAAGATCATATTCTATAATCACTTCAGCTAAAGACCTTAATCTTTGTAATCACATTAGATAAAGATATTAAGCTCTTTAATGACAATTTGTTACTAGGCACATAGTGCTACGATATTCAAACCAAAAACCACAAACAGACGTATTTTAACACAATGAAGGGTAAAATCTTTGTTATTTTCTAGAATCGGTCGTAACAAATAATAAAGAGTTTACCTTTCACTCTACTAGAAAACGTCGGTTTTGTGTTTTTTTACTATTCATCCTGTTAAGACATTAAAAGAAGAGTTCAGGTTTTGTGAATGGCTTTATGCAAAGATGTAAGTTCCATAATTGTTTTAGATGGATAGCTCATCTTCTGTAATTGTTTGAGGGGTAAACTCATATTCCATAATCAATTCAGACGAAGACTTAAAGCTCTGTAATTATAATGATCAAAATGCTTAAGTTCTGTTAAATGTTATCCGGTTTTAATATTATTCGTTTTTAGTATTTTTCCACTCTTACTATTATACTTGAAAATTTAACAGCAAATATGTGTTATAAAAACATTAATGTTCACAAAAATAAAAAGATTCGCTGTGTTACAGTCTAATATTACTCATGCACTATTTTATGAAAGTATGACTTTTAGGGATCAAGTGAAACTGAAACGATACTTTTGTGTATACGTGTTTGTGTTTAATACCAGCATGGCAATCAAGAAAAACCTAAAACAAATGGAACATTATGAATATTGGTTTATGTGGTGATCCCTAATGGCTCAACGATACTCGTAGTGGTCACAGCACAGATAGACCATTGTGTAGCTTTGTTCTTAACAGCAAACAAAAGTTTGTGTAGTGAGAAGAAAACAATGTTATCTATTCCTGGTATAAAATATAAAAATTTGAGTTTCTCTTTGGGTATATGAAGAACAAT
Organism: Tachypleus tridentatus; assembly: GCF_004210375.1. Taxonomy (NCBI): domain Eukaryota; kingdom Metazoa; phylum Arthropoda; class Merostomata; order Xiphosura; family Limulidae; genus Tachypleus; species Tachypleus tridentatus. Next base: position 109,109,374 of record NC_134832.1, on the reverse strand, counting down.
CAAAGTTCAATTGGGTTGGGTTACTTTTCTTGTTCAAAACAACCCTGTTGAAAAAAATGAGTAGCAGATGCTGAGTTTCACTAGAATAGCCTTAAAAACTGCTAATGTAACAAGAACAAATTTTGAAATAGGTTCATCCGTAACCTTCTGTGTATTTTTATACTTATTCATGGTGACAGAATAGCGCTAAAGCTCATAAAATGAATTTTCAGTTGCTGTACCTTAACTTTCAGAGTTGCAAATAGCTGTTTACAAAGCTTCCTGGATTTCCTTTATTTGTATACATAATAAAGTATTCAAATTATACTTAGCCATAATTTAATGTAAAGAGTTGTAGTATTTATTCTTGGATTGTCATTTTCATATGTTTTGTACCAAAATAAGGTACAATAGAAATAAATACAACACTCCATTAAAACTATGGTTGAGTGGTGCAGTCTTCCATGGTGTCTTTAGACCCAATAAAACCCGAAAAAATTCGAACAATTTAGGGAATTATCTACAGAATAAGTATTCTTTCTTGATGTTACGAATGTACTGAGAAATTAAAAGTAGTTTGTTAGACAACAAGAACTGGAAAACTAGACTCTTCAAAATTTTCGCCATTTAGTCTGCATGAAAATCATAGTAAAATAGCCTTATCTAGTCTGTTGTCAACTCTAGAACCTGTAGCAAGATATGAATTTTTTGTGTGTTATTATTTGAGCAGATTAACTTTCATTATATTATTCTATGTGTTGTTATTAGAACAGACGAACCTTTATTACTTCCACCTAGATGAACAATATTAGATGAACAATATATGTCTGTAAGATGTAGAATACTCAGTATTTTGTAAACTGTATAATCGGGTGCTAAACTTCTATCATATATATGAAATGAAGGAGTAAAATATCAGTACAAATAATATTAAATTTTGCCATACACATTCGTAGAATAAACTATCTTTCAGTAAGTGAAAAACACGTCAAAAACAAATAATAAAAACACGTTGTAAATGTTAAATTATTTTGGGGTGGCAGTGGCAAAAATAATGCAAACAAGAGTATAAAGATGATACAGCTATACCTAGATCATCCCTACATGACTTAATATTAAAATTTAATATTACACTATAAAATGCACGAGTATAAAATGGTTACGAGGTTGGTCGAATTGACATATTTTGAATCAATTGGAATTTCCTTGTATGCAAATTATAATCTATTAGTTACAATACAATGATGCCTTCTCTGACATGACCATGATATTATAATAAACATAATGTATATCAGCAGTCAGGAATATATTACTTCTAACTGCAGTAATTGTTTGTTTGTTTGCTTTTGAATTTCGCCCAAAGCTACACGAGGGCTATAAGCGCTAGCTGTCCCTAATTTAGTACTGTAAGACTAGAGGGAAGGCAGCTAGTCATCACCATCTACCGCCAACTCTTGGGCTCCTTTTTTACCAATGAATAGTGGGATTGATTGTGACATTATCACGCCCTCACGGCTGAAAGGATGAGCATGTTTGGTACGACCGGGATTAGAACCCGCGATCTTCAGGTTACAAGTCGAACACCTCAACCCACCTGCCCATCCTGGGCCAACTGCAGTAATATTAATGTCAAATACAGATTTTACAGTGTAATACTAAATTTTAATATTGAAAGTCATGTACAGATGATCTGTGTATAGCTGTATCATCTCTGTATTCTTGTTTGCATTCTTTTTGACACTACCATTTTTACATCAATTGACATCTACAAAATGTCCTTTTATTACTTGTTGTAAGAAGAGGAAAGCTGTAGCTCCTTCATCGTAGTTTCTTTGTATTACTGTAGGAACAGGTGTAATGGAATCCATATCATAAATTTATGTTAATGTATATGTTTGTTTCAGTTTTAATGCATGTAACGTATATTGTTAAATGTGTGTTGCGCAAGTCCCGCCTGTTCTTTAAATTTGTAGAAAATTCTCGAATGTAAGAATTAACAATATATGTTTTACGAAAACACTAGCGTATCTTTTAAAATTGTTGAACTTTCGAGAAGCTCGCCTAATGAGTATAAAAGCTAGCCATCGTAAGACGCCGAAAATTTTAGAATATTCTTTGTCTGCTACAGTGAGTATATTATAAGACTCAGAAGCTATAACCGTAATAAACGCTTATTAATAGGAAAACTACAGATATTTGACCTGGAATGTTTATATAATTCGAGCATTACGAACCGTTCAACTTCAGAAAATTAACTTCAGTCGTTTGTGTCTTTATAATGACATCAGATATCTATCTTCTTCTGTAAAAAGTAAGCTTATAAACTGCGTTAGGTGAAATAGACATAGAGTTAGCAAGCATTTCCATCAGCTGAAGTATATTTGTGTATCAACATAAATTAATTCGTTTGTCGTAGACCTGCACCGTCGATAAAATATTCAGTTCTAGACCAGATAGAATAACGAATATTGTGTGTGAGTTTGTAAGATTTTTGTATATAAATAACTATTTGTTATAACCATTATTATCAATTGTATTGTTGTTTGTATATTAAAATATATTTGTGTTAAGAAAGAAAATATTTTGTATCAATCTTGTTGGCAAATATCATATGTTTGATACATATTAACATTTAATTAACTTCGAAATTTAAATTCAAATTTCCGGCTATATAAAATCTTAAAACGTAGTATACCTAACACAGGTGAGCCCTAATCTCCCCCAATTGTTTGTGTGTGTTGTTAAACACTACCACCGCTAAAACGCTTACACACGACAAAAAAGATGAGACTATATAGAATTTACTTTTTCTTATGTATTGCTTATATATCATAGCTACTTACCTTTTTCTCATTCCGATGAATCTTAATCCATGCTTAAATAATATATATATTTGAAACATAAATGTTTCAGAACAATTACAGCATATCTTACGTTTATAAAAAAACTGAATTCTGTATAATAGTTAATTTAGAGTTTACTTCTTTTGTGATCAAAACAGTTCTTTAAATCATAATATTTACACCTAAGCAGTTTTGGGGAATATATCGTTTATTAGTAATTTCTCAAATACTATCCTTTTGTCTGAAAGAGAATTTACCTAACAGGCGATATACATGTGACTAAATTAAAGTAACTAAATAGCAAGTAGTCTATATACTTACTGATAATTTTCAAAAATACCTTTGTTTACCTAACGCACAACATTCTACGGTCCTGACAACGAAACACTTCACAACCAGATAGTAATAGTAATCCATTTTATTTACAGGGCTCAGTTGATAGCAGGCGGCAGGGGGATGGAAACGTGATTCAAGAGCGAGCGGAAGTGCACAACTACGACCATGCAGCGTGAGAACCCTGACTCTTAAAAACACACGTCTGTTTCTAAAAGGCCACGACGGATCTTGACAGTTTATAAGAAATATGTCTTAAAGTTCCGCAACAGCTGGACTGTTGGTACTTTTTATTTGATTTTTCTTTTTTCTCATATACGTGCGTATGGGTGTTACAAGTTGGTAGTAGAGCGAGTAACGCGTCAGTTACACATCTATCCAGAAACACATTGTTATCTTGAGGGATGAGTAACCATAGCAACGCCTAGTTTGTTTAGTTAATTCGAACGATTATGTCGTTCTTACTGTTTAAATAAATAGTAAGCTGGCCTAAGAATTCGGAGCGTACAACAAAACTGACATTTAACTAGCTGGCATTTCTAGCAGCCATAAGTGACGCATTCTTATTGCTACTGAAACTTTTATGTCACACCCATCTTATATACCTGTTATCTAAGTATAAATTAAATTACTTTAAAACTAAAATGTACTTACCCAAATATTTCATTTATCTTGTTCTAGACTAGAGTTTCCTTACAGCAGTCTTTGTTTTGGTGCTAGATAATACTGTCACATTAAAAGCAAATTACATGAAGTAAAAAAAGATGGAAGAGCATAATTAGCTAAAAAAGACAAACATGTGCAGTTCAGTATTAGCAAGATTGAAATATTTTATGAATATCGTCTCATTCATTTAGCTAATTAGCTAGAAACAAATAGACAAAATCTAAATAATAATACAATGATGGTGATTCCAGCATTCTACGTGAAATCTTAATGCCACCTATCCAACAAGAACACAATATAAATGAAGGAAATGTATCTATGTCCAATAATTTTGTTACAATAGTTACATCATTAAATGACGTATTGTTTGAATGATACTTCTGTCTATATTAGGCATCAAAGATAAATTTTGAAAATGTTCTCTAGTATGGTTACAGCGTGGATTTCAAACTGCCTTGAGGCCTAGACTTTCCATCCTCGTAGAGTTATCAATTGTCTTCCACAATATCATTGATGGTGACGTCATTCTCCTTGCAGATATCATACAGTGACGTAAGTTTAAGATTGCTCATTCTTATGATCAAACACGTTTACTTCTTCAAGGGTCCCTCTTTTTGTTCACTTTGATATTAAACTGTTCAAAGTGTCCTTATGAGTCTACTTTGAGCAGGTTTCTAGTGTTGTTGAATGTCTTGTGTCGTTACAGCTGTTAAACACGATTATGGGCTGGTGTAAAAACTAAATGGTGTAATGTGCTATAAGTATCATTATGTCACAAACCAAGATTATGACTGAGAAATGAGTTAGTTAACCAGATAATTCATTAGTCGTCTTGTAGAATAAAATTCGTGCTGGTTCAAAAAGACAAACAAGGCTGATTAGTTTAGTAATTATTGTATTAGATGTGAATGTTGTTAATATTGTTATTCGTTGTTTCTCCTAATTGTCTGTGGCAGTTTCAAAGTGTAAAAACAAAAGAACATTATCGGCGCATAATTTTGATAAATATTTTAAAAGTAACAATTTAACCTTACAATAACTCGATAATTTTTGTTCATTAAAACTTAATAACTTATTGTTGTAGTGGATCCGTGTATCATCCGTTGATACTTTGTTGTAAAGCTATGAAAGATATTTGTTTTTGACAGTTGTTATAAACGGTGTGGCACAAACTACGAAGAAACAGTTAATGGAATCGTTACATATAAAGAAATGTTGGCATTTTATTGTTGATGTTTTATTAAAACAAACCTCAAAATTGGCTAAAGATATAGTTGTTGTTGAGTTACAACTTCGTGTACGTGTAAAGATATTTTACTTTAGAAAAAAATTATAAACATTTTAAAGTTTTAGTATTTTTTATTCATTCAATCCGGAGACGTTTCTAAAGTACTGCAGCAGTTTACTTGGGGGTGGGGAAAGTAATACTCTCCAGTAAGATTCATTCTTTGTTACAGAATGTTTCCTATGTTCATTGCGTTATAGAGTTGCATATTTTTTCAGCTTTTGAGGTGAAGAATCAAACAGATTATATACCACTAGTATTTTGTAGGTTTAATGAGTTTTTGTATCAGCTTTAGAAATGACTCATAAAATGATCCAAACGTCACGTTTTCTAAAGTTCGTAATTGCTAAAATAATAAATTAACTTCCGTATCAAAATGAGTTTCAAACTAGTCTTAGGCTTAACTGCAACTTTCTGTTGATGTTGTGTTGTTTACTCTATTGTATTCACATATGCTGAATGAAACATATCCAAAACGATTTTATAATTGTCTCGTGGTTATTTTCCAACACGTTAGCTAAATTAAAATGATCTAAAATATTGTTTTCTATTGACATCAACAATGGTTTCCCCTTGAAAGCCTCGTGTAGTGACGTTTTGGAAATGCTTTATTTGAGCTTTGTCCCCAATTTTGTTTACTATTCTTGTTATGACAACCTAAACGTGGATGTGTTCTAACGCTGTTCGTACGCCAATAGGACTCTGCGAAGTAAGCACGTGCAATAGCTGGATAAAGACGATCGATGACAACTGCATGACTGGTCCATATATATTGTTGATTTTTTGATGAATATTTTTCAACGACAATTTCAAGGCATCCCGCCCATTTTTCTTCTTATTATATTTCCACATATATCTTTTTTATAACCACATTTGCGTTATCTCATGTACTTTTCTCTTACTGTAAATATAACACAGATAACCACATGAACGTTTATATTAGAAATGGATCATAGTACAATGTATCACGAATTTCATCATTAGCACAAGTAGTATTTTTAATTTTAATATTTCTATAAAAAAAATTCATGCCATACATTTTTTTCAAAATAATGGTTTTATTATAATAAATCGGTTGATAACAGTTTGTTGTAGAATTTGATTAGGTATTCCAATACTCAATTACTACTAGTTTATAAGGAGTAACTGTTTTAAAATGGTATCAAGACAGTATATCGTGTCAGATATAAATGCCCATGAAAAATCATGTACACAAAAATATATTGCATTTAATGTTAACACATCTTTTTTTTTATCTATTTTATTCAAAATACATTGTCTGTCACAGCATACACCTGGCATCTATAATCAAGTTAAGCCTAAATATGTAATGGTGCTGTAAATTCTCAGTTGTACACATTGAGTTTTGTTTTGTTTTTCTCATAGATTAATTCCTTGCTGTACGATATATAAAAATAATTACCCATAATTTGTTTATAAATTATTAAGACTAAGCGAAATATTCATTCTCAGTTTTAATGTTCATGTTTTTGATGTTACTTTGTCGTTGAATGTTGTTTCTGTTCTATGTAATTGTATTCGTTATATGTATGTACGTTTGTAAGTGTTCATCTATTATATTAGGCTTTACCATTATGTGTGGTCAAATGGTTCTTAGTCTCAGCCAGCATCCTGTTATGTAACATTTTGACATTCAGATTAAAACCCAACAAAAAACTCTTTAAAATATGGTTGTTGTATGTTACTTCGTTATGTAAAACTTTCAAATGTGATCCATCTCATTCTGAGATGCATTTTTTTGAAAGGAGTAACAGCGGTAAATAAAAACATAAAACACCAGAAATATTTACTGCAGAGGGATTAGTTACTCCACTATCATACACATAACACTGGTCAAATATTGTGAAGTTTTGAGAATATAATGTCGGGTACATTTACTACATGTTTTTCATTAACGCATTTATAAAGTTTGTTAAAATAAGTTTAACAGGACAGAATACGACAAAGTCGAGTTAGTGGTGTGGGATTAAAAATCGACATCGAATTCTTATGAATAAAGACAATTTGGCGTCGAAGCCATTCGGTTTCAACCATGTTGGTAATTTTTTTATTTATTTTCGTAACACTTTCTTTTTTAACTTGATTAGATATAATCAGTTTGTATGAATATCAGGGAGGGTTAATAACGCAGGCAGTGCATGATGTAAATATTTTATGGTTTAACCTAAATATTATGAAATGCTAACTCGTTTTGTTTTTTGCCACCCTTCTACAAAACAACTGAATGCTTGTTGCATATGTTTATCTATTGTTTAGACAATTTAGACTGAAGATATTCTGCGGCAATTTCTAGCAATTGCTAATCTCTCTTTAGCGAACATGCCTAAGAAAAGATAAACATAGGATTTAAACATGAAATAAACACATAGTGATCTTTGCAAATGACTTTTAATTATTAACTACGACTTGTTCCCACCTCTTGTGTCGTGAAACACTTTGATAACAAACATTGCATGAAAGATAAAATACGATTCAATTTTGATGTGTAATTCTGAGTTAGTTATCATGATAAAATTGATTGAACAACGTCATTACAAACTTTTATGGTAAGAACATTTCTCACTGATCATAATTAAAAAATACAATTTTTTTTACTGTTTGAAAATAGTTATGCTGTGCAACGCTTCTGTTTGTGCTATTAGAAATGTATTTCACATGAAATGTATATGTGTATATTTACAAGGTGTTCGGAAAGTCACTGTGCAGTTTTGTAATCATATTTTATTCAGTCTATTTTAAGCCAGCAACTGATAGCGATGTTTAGAAACAAAATAAGAAGGATCCTAGCCTGTATTGAACCCAACGGGGGTCACTTTCAACATTGTTTATAATTGTCATTCATATTTACCTCCTGTATTCTATATTGCAACATGTCTGTTAATAAATATATAAGTGCACAGTGACTTTCCGAACACCCTGTATATCATAAAATTGAACCTTACGCAAGCTTTATTTTCCTCGATCATATTTCATACTTGTAGATAAGTTATTTCAAGTCTGACCTCGTTATATGTCTCATTGCCCCCCCTCGACCTGGCATGGCCAGGTGGTAAAGGCGTGCGACTCGTAATCTGAGGGTCGCGGGTTCGAGTCCCCATCACACCAAACATGCTCGACCTTTTAGCCGTGGAGGCGTTATTATGTGACGGTCAATCCCACTATTATTTGGTAAAAGAGTAGCCCAAGAGTTGGCGGTGGGTGGTGATGACTAGCTGCCTTCCCTCTAGTATTACACTGCTAAATTAGGAACGGCTAGCGCAGATAGCCCTCGTGTAGCTTTGCGTGAAATTCGAAACAACAAACAGAAAAAGCTCATTGCCGCCCCTTAGTTAAGAAAAGCTGGAATCTAGAGTGTTTTCTCCCTATTACAAGACGTGTATGTGTTTTTATAGCAAAGCTACATCGTGATATATGCTAAGTCTACTGATGGGAATCGAACTCCTGATTTTGGCGTTGTAAATCCGTAGGCTTACCGCTGTTCCTGCGGGGGACTACAAGTAGTATTCATTACAGCCAACTGGCTAACGTAGTGGAATTTATTAGCCTGTATTACAGGGTTATGTAAAGTTCTCCACCAAACATTAACGTACATTTTAATTGTAACAATAAACGTTTATATCTTAGTTTGGCTGAAAGATACGGGATGGAGAAAATCGAACAGAATGAACAAGAAACTTTTGAGAACAAAGTGAGAGTGTTTGAACTGAAACAGTAGCTGAGAGAAGGTGGCATCTTTCAACGCTTTGGCAATTTGCCAGACGTCGCCTTAAGCTACAAACGTAAGGGAAATGTCCGTTCAAGTTCTTACAAAAGAAAATCTACTTTCTTTCCATGATCCTAAAAAAAAAAGAACAATCCTGAACGAATACTGCTGGCATGTTCTTTCACATCGCTCAGAACAATAATTGTTACAGCTTTTAGGCATCGTACTTATCGAATTACTACAATTCTTTGATAATATTTAATGAATTTCATTGTTTCTTTCAGCATAAACTTTTTCTTAGCTTTAACACCAGAAAATCTTTTTCAGTTCGTATATGACTGAACTTATAAATCACTCTTAGCTATTTTTCGATGTAAATAATGTGCCTAGTAAATGGATAAGCAAAAAATGTTGAATAAAAAATCAAAACCAGGTGCAGTCCATCGGAAAACTGGAGTGGATATTTAATTTCTGTAATGCATATTTGTGTATATAAGACATTTTAATAGCTGAAATAAACAACCTTATAGCATCACATTTTTGCTTTTCTTTAATTGGACACTTAACGTTTCGCTTTACAACTTCTTCAGGAGCGTTTCACTGAATCATAAACTGTAACTGACTGCTCAAAACTTCAAATGTAACTTTGTACTATAAGTTACAGTTTATGTTTTACTGAAACGCTTCTGAAAATGCTGTAAGGCGAAACCTTGAATGTCCAATTAAGAAAAACGACAATAGTTTGATGTTATAATGTCGTTTATTTATATTATTAAAATTAGAGTGACCCTTTGTCTTGGTTTTAGCGCAATATTACAGTGGTTTATCTGCACTTTGTATACGACGAGCAACCGAGTCTCGGATTTTAGTGTTGGAAGTCTTGGAATTCAGCAAGAAAAGCTTCATTTACGCTTTTCCTATCATTACTGTATATATAACACGTGTGTAAATGCTTTAAAGTATAATTGTTCATGTTGTATTTCAGTTGGCTTCACCAACTTTTCCTACACAAAGTTTAAAATTACGAAACCAATTTTGGCACAGAAATGGAGTTAATAATAATTGTCTTTTAACTGTAATAGAAAGTTTCTTTCATTAACATTACAAAATAACGTCATTTTAGAAAATAGAAAAGAAAATTACATCATCAATAAATTCACCTTTGTTAAAACTGAACAATGTATTTTCGTAAAACAAAACCGAAAACTCAGGAAATAACTATATACTTGGCCTCAATCGTCAAAATGCTATTTTACGGCATTTTCATCGGAGTCAGGTATCTTTATTTCTAAATTTGTTAGCGTAAATTACCACTACTTATTTAGACCTTTTCGTTAAGCTGCAGAACTGCCGTGATTTGTAGATGTATATTTGTGGTGACATTATACGACGCTAGGGTTCTCATGAAATTCAATGTATATAGAATCAGATATCAAGAAGCTTAACCCAGCATATCGCATAAACACACAATTGAAATATTAACACACTATCGCGTTGAAAGATTGTAATATCATAAAAGCATTTGATATTAAACATTACAGGGAGTGTTATGTTTATTAATAAATAGGTACACCATCAGCTGGAAGAAAATCTATTAGCACAGGTATTTATTGATAATGTATACCTTACACAGGCCTAATATATCACGATTCAACTGTTGGAAACTTACGTTCGTTCTTACTGTAGCGTTTGATTCTCACTTTCCTTTCCTTTTTTTTTTTTTTATCTGAACGTGAACTGTTTGAACCTGACAAGAAAGTCCATCAGTAGTGAATAGTAAATATAGATAATAAGTTTAGTGAAACGTTCTTTTAAATACAAACGAACCCTATTTGTGACAGACTTTCAACTGTGACAAAAGCCTTGAATCCTACAATGAGTGACAAGACGAATATTCCGTAGTGTGTATATTTAACATGCAAAGGTACAAGGTATTTAGAAGCACCGTACTGTGATATATCTAGGTCGTTATTATACTTTATTTAATGACGTCCAGTATTTGTTAAATATTTTGCTATCTATGCTTTCTTTTTTCCAGTCATTTTTACTTTAATTTTTTTTTCTAACATGTTTCTTCGTATTAACTTCTGCTGTTAAACGAAAGTCAAATATGTCTAAGAGGCTGTATTTTCTTAGGGTCAGTTTATGTCTCGACAAAAAGTCCTGTCTGTGATTCATTCTTCTGGCGTCCCTTTAACCGGCTATTTAAACAACAGCTGGCATGCACGTGCAGCTGTCGGTTATTTGTGCTACATCTTTGTCAACCACAAACTTAGTGGCGGCATCTTTGGGCAAAGATTGGAAAAATAAAATTATAAATATTTTATATTTGTTTTATTTAAAATACCTAGTATGAAATACGAACATGAAATAAATGTTGAAATAAAAATAATGAATAAAATTTTACTTAATGCATTCACATTTAATAATGAAAAACATTTGTAACTCACACACACATCAACAAATACCAACATGTGTAAGAAAGCATGTGCACGTGCCGACCGCCATCTGCCACGTGGAGTGAAGCAAACGTCTTTGTATTGTGAAAGCGTAGAAACATCTGCCACTATCATTAAAAAGAAAACATCTGCCTGCTTCAGGTATCTTGTGGGTTTTACTTAGAACAGAAACTCGAAGATTATAGTGATCTTCCAAAAATATAATTATTTTATTAACAGTATGATATTGCATTCTCGCCTTCAAATCTTGTATATAGATAATTCTTTTCTTTTAGTTTACACTAATAATTTTGTATTAATGATATGACTTTTTTTTTGAAGAAGCCAAATTCCTCAGTCTGAGTTACAATTCATCTATAGCAAACGTATATATAAATACTCTAAACCGTTCGGCCCCCCAATGGTTCAGCGGTAAGTCTGTGGACTTACAACGCTAAAAACCGGGTTTCGATACCCGTGGTGAGCAGGGCACAGATAGCCCATTGTGTAGTTTTGTGCTTAATTCAAAAAATAAACAAAACCGCTTAAGTGTTGGCGCTGCAGGGGTAATTCAGTCTTGTTAACGTGAACGTTACTGTAAAGGTTCACTGTGTTTCTGTCTTGTTTCAAATCAATAGTTTCTATGGTTACTGGCTAATGACCCTCACTTTTGAACTCGCGTCACAAATGATGAGAACCAATGAAGAAACATATTCTTCGAAGTAATATAAGACGATTGGCAGTAGTAATTTCCAGTTTTGTAAACGTAAAATGAAGGCGTTGTTTAGGTTTAGTCTGCATAAATATATCGCTAATTATAAACACTTAAATTTAAAATTTAAATAACACTTGTCCTGTAAATGAAAATGGGGTACCACAAAAATTCTGAATTTAAAGCCGGATAGGTAAGGAATCAGCTGCTGTGTAAATTATTTTGGGTAAGGAAATTATTAATAGTCAAACTATAATACATTTACTCAATAACTTGAACTTATTATAAGATTTAGAAAAAAAATGTAACTGAACTGTAGAAATATGTTAATAAGGAAGAATTGGAGGTAATGCTTGAGGAGTTATCAAAATATTTTATATTAATATATGAAGAAAATATCAATACTATGTTAATTTTATGAATTTAGCCAAAGGCAACACAGTATGATGGCATTTATCAACCTTCGTTATATTTTATACTCTAAAAACTAACACACATAAAAAAATCAGTCGTCACGTCATGACTGACGCAATCGCAATTGAAATAGAAATGGTTGTGACATTATGTTTTCATAAACATTAGCAACTATGTGTCACCTAATTTCATATTATTTCGTTCGGTTATGCATTATTAATATGTTTAGATACAATGTTTAAAATGAAACTATTATACTTCAAAATATGCTTTTTTACCCTCCAGTACTACTTTTTGACAGATTTTCAATACATGTCTGCCAAAAATAATATCTACTCGTGCGAGTTCATAGTATCATAGAAGAATGCACAGTGGTATGAGTCTACCATACTATTTGCTGAAAAGAGTATTTCAAACAATACTAATATACATTTAGTTTACAATATACTCTGATCCCTGTATCATAAACGGATATTACTTTATACAGCCAATATCTTTACAACTTTCCGTGTAGACCACCCCTTCTAGATGTAAACGTGTACATTTATGTATCATGCTCGCTCTTTCAGTCGTGGAGACGTTATAGTGTGACAGTCAATCCCATTATTCGTTGGTAAAAGAGTAGTCCAAGAGTTGGAGGTGGGTGGTGATTACTAGCTGCATTCCCTGTAGTCTTACACTGCTAAATTAGGGAAGGTTAGCGCAGATAGCTCTTGTGTAGCTTTGCGCGAAATTAGAAAAAAACAAACAAACATTTATATATACCATATAAATCTTAAAGTTCTGAAAATCTTGGATGGTGGCTTGTACTTGAACATCATGATCCAAGAACATCTAAATACTGTGACCATAATCTGAATGCTTTAGTGTCCGCAAGTTGGTACTGCAGTTCTTTGAGTTTCTATTTATATCATCAAGAGGGCGAGAGAAGCAAAAAAAAGTGATTTTTTTACTCATCAGATGATAAAAAATTCATTTAATTGCTTCATAACAACAATACTTTATTACTATCGAATTAGCATGAGTGTCGTTTCCACGTAAAGTACTGTGTCACGTGATGTTATCAATTTACACCCGATCATGAACCCATTATCCTGGAAGTATCTGTTACCAAGTGCTTAATCTATTATCAGGGCTGCTGTCAGAAAATTTTTGGGAATTTGACTCGACGAATTAGTTTGGTTTGGTTTCTTTTTAATTTCGCGCAAAGCTACACGAAGGCTAGCCGTACATAATTTAGCAGTGTAATACTAGAGGGAAAGCAGCTAGTCGTCATCACCACCGCCAACTCTTGGGCTACTCTTTGATCAACGAATAATACGATTGACCGTCACATTGTAATGCCCCTACGGCTGAAAGGCTGAGCATGCTTGATGTGACGGGTATTCGAACTCGCGACCCTCAGTATTGAGTGTCTTAACCACCTGGCCGTGTCCCCCCCCCCCACACACACACACGAATTTTACAAAATTCTGCTTCTGTAATAGCTATTTAGTGTTCATTTTTACGCCATATTTCTGTTTATTCAAATATAGCCTCACTTCCTTGAAATATTAAGCATCTTTAAAAGTAGTGCAATGTTGGTGAAGAGTAATTACGGTTCTAAAATATGACTTTAGTAACAGAACGTATCAACAGCTGTTATAATACATCTTTTATTGCAAGGTACACACCAATGTAAAACGTATAACCAAGCCCCTTTCATAAGTCTCTAAGTGGAAACACAAGGATTTGTAATTATCTGTTTTTGTTTTGTTTTTTGCTTGAAACTAAAAGGTAATTTCAAATCATTAGATATTCTGATTTTTTTTAATATATAGTAAATCCTAAATGAAAATGACTTATCATTACTAGAGCCACACTATAAATTATTGAATCCAATGACAGTTCCATACAAACAAAATTGAATTTCGGATATTAGACGCTACAAAATACAACAATTAAACATAAAAGTTATTTGGTGTCGTCTAAAAATAAGGTTTCAGAATTCTGTGATTTTTATCGCAAAAATTAACAACACTAATAAAATTATATATATATAAAGAGTCAGTGATTTGCTAGCATATTTACATTCATAAGGTATAGAGGTATATGTATATCTCTATTAGCAGTCATTTATTTCTGATAACTATTAATATGTAATTGCTGTAGTAAGTTTCAGGCTAAGTTATCTAAAACAAGTTTTGATAAACAATATTCGAAACATTCCGGTTTCCTACATTTGCGGTATCAAGAGGCTGCTAGAACAAAACCTACAACAGATTTTCTAATGTATAGAATATAAAATATGAACGTGAAAAAATGGAACGTCCAAAAATCAAAAACATCGATTCAAAGCGATGGATAATTTCTATCAGATCCACAAGCGTACTGATAAAACGTTTTTCATCGTATTATTTAAATAATCTGTGTAACTGAAACGTATTTAAACGCAATAATTTTAATAAATACAACATCATTACTTCTTGAGCTCAACAAATCAGAGTAAAGAAGAAATATAAAAAATAACCAAAAATATGAATATGCAATCTTGTTTCATTTCTATAATAAATGATAGAGGACTAAATCTAAACCAAACCCAAAACAAAATTTGATACTGCTAAGTAAAAACTTAGAAAAAATTATTTGTGATTTAGCTTTCCTCCGGAATGAAATGAAATACTTTAATTCTATTTTTATAGAACTAAACATAAGCAAAGGATAAATTTTAGAAAAGTAGCTTTTGCATTTTAGTCAATAGTTTTAAATTACCCATTACATATAAAGTAAGAATTTGAATCAGAGCCTGTCACTAGGTGACAGCACTATACAGTTAAAATTCGAAATTATAACAGTTTCATGTTTAAATATATATCAACACTAGATGACGCTAAAATCTAGTAATTTTTCCTGGAATTTTGTTAAATTTTATTTATGATACAAGGTTACTATCAGGTCATACCATAAGTAATGTCCGAAAATTAAATACAGAAAGTGTATCATCATTTCTCTTTTTATAGAAAGCCTTAATGACTAACATATGTAGTTGGACCTCTATAAAAATGTTCAGACAAATAAAAGAAACTAACCCAACTCCACTTTTTCAAATCATTAATCAAATGAACCCTTATGAAGATGGATTTCTCTGAGGCATACAACGCTTTATGAGTTTAAAAAAGGCAATAGTGCAGCAGAAACTACACGAAACATTCAAGGTGTTTATGGTGCGGAGTCTCTCAATGAACGAAAATGGCGAAGGTGGTTTCAGAAGTTCAGATGAGGTGACCACAGCTTAAGTGATGCGCCACGTTCAGGTTGTCCTGTTGAGTTTAATGATGACTTGCTTCTGGTTGCACTTGATGAAGATTGTGCTGTAACAGTTGAAGAACTATAACATGAGCTTAATTTAACTCATTCAACAGTTCAACCTCATCTGCAACAACTTGAAAAGGTGTGAAAACTTGGAAAATGGGTGCCCCATGATTTGACATAAGCCAACCTTACAGCAAGAGTAGACATTTGCACTTCTCTGCACTCTCGTGAACGTAATTCACCTTTTTTGGACAGGTTAATGACTGAAGATGAAAAATTGATATATTATAAAAATATTAAGCGCCGCAGACAATAGCTCAGTGCAGGTACACTGGCTAAAGCACAACACAAAATGGACCTCCACCCTAGGAAAGTCTTGTTAAGCGTTATGTGGGATATTGTTGGTGTGATCTACTTTGAGTTGTTGCCACTCAGTGTGATGATTACATCAGGCTTCTATTGTCGACAATTAGAGAGCTTGAATGTTGCACTGAAAGAAAAGAGACCTGCTTTGATCAACCATAAAGGTGTTGTGTTACGCTAGGATAATGCACGGCCTCATACAGCAAGGATCACATCTGCAATGGTTGAAGAGCTAGACTGGGAAAACTTCCACATCTTCCTTATTTTCCAAACCTTGCCCCATCTGATTATCATCTATTCTGACGTTTGCAGAACTATCTTGATGGAAAAGAGTTTGTAACACATAAAGATGTTATTACTACCCTCTCTGCATTCTTTTTCTCCAATCCCCAATAATTTTATAGAAGTGGCATTCAGAAGCTTGTTAATCGTTGGCAAGAAGTAATTAATAATAATGGAACATACGTTATTGATAAAATAACATTAAAAGCGTTTGAAATCCTTTCTATTTTTTCTGAACCTAAAATCGGACATTACGAAAGGAATGACCTGATACTTTGCAATAAAATAATAATAATAATAACTTACTTTCTAATTGAAACTGAGAAGTTTGCTTGTCTTGTATATACACCTTATTTCAATGTGGTTCTTTTACACTTATTTTAGCTGTCTTTCAAAAATTTAGTATTAAAAAGTTTTCTGTGTTTAACAAATTAAACTATAGCTCCAACATTGTAATTGGAACAATAATAAAAAGGGGAGAAGTAAAGATAAATTAAAGACATAAGGTTTAAGTCCAACCGTTTCTCTAATATTTATCTTCATAATCTCCGTCATTGTTTTCAAACTTTCGAAAACTCATTAAAACTCGAGTTTAAAAAAATTTTGTTTTTTGTGCAGTTCTATCATATATATAAATTCAAATACATTGACGTGTGCCTTATGTGCTTCAAATAGATTACTGTTGTTTCGTAAGATAATATAAGTAAATTGTCTAGAGGTTGAAGATCATTACTGAAGGTTTATTGTTTACAAGATGGAAATAGATTTAGGCAAAAAAGAAATGAATCTAATGTTGAAAGCAAATGAAAACTCATTACTGATGCATAATTATTTAGAATAACGTAAATAGTTCATAGGATGAACAGAAACGAATCTAACGATAAAAAAAATGAAAATTCACTAGTGAAGTACAATTTGGTTAAAAATGAAAAATTATCTTTTCTGTGTATGCTTTTTTTATGTTACAGCAAAACAACATCAGGTTATCATCTAGTGCGTCCATCGAGGGAAATCGAGCCTCAGCTTTTAGCGTTGTAAGTCCGTAGACTAACGGCTGTTTTAGCGGTGGACAATATTTTTTCAAGCTAAGCAGAAGTTAAGCTGGCATTAAGTATTACGGATTTTCTTTGTTTGTTTATTTGAATTTTGCGTAAAACTACAGGAGGGATATCTGCACTAGTAGTCCCTAATTTAGCAGTGTAAGACTAGATAGAGGAAAGGTAGTCAGTCATCACCACCCACCGCCAACTCTTGTGCTACTCTCTTACTAATGAATATTGGGATTAGTGGTCATATTATAATGTCTTCACGGTTGAAAGAGCGAACATGTTTGCTGTGACGGGGATTCGAACCCGCGAACCTCGGATTACAAGTCAAGTGCCCGAACCACCTGGTCATACCAGACCTGATCTTCTTAGAACATCCAAATATCCAGCAACATAACTGAAAGCAATTTCTATTTAAAGTTGTATTGCTTAGTTATTTGTGCGAAATTTAAACAAACAAAGAAGCTTAGTTATTTATTGATTACATAATACCGCCAAAAAACTACACAAATGTTTATATTTACAACTGAATACTATCGTCGCTGTAAATTGTTAACATATGAAGATGTTAATCGTTTGCGCGATAATAAAACACCATTTGCCTCCAAAAGGCTGCTTTGCGAATATGAAAAAACGTCTTTTGTTGCGAATTGTGTCATTTTGTGCATTTCGCTAAATGTTACTTTGTTACAAATCGAATGAAACTACGTGTTAAACCGTAATAAATAAGACAAAAAAATCATCAAATTTTTATCACAGTAGTTATTACCTGTGAAAAATATATATTATACAAAAGGACACGTATTTTGCTAAAACAGTGTTTAAAGAACTTATAGCGATAAAATAATTATCAAAAACAGACTTTAATAGTAACAAGAAATTAGTGTTTAACCTATTATATTGTCCACACGTGTATATAATACTGGAAACTTGTTAATGTTTAGTAGTCTTATTGTAGGAAACATTTACCACATAAACTTTATTTCAGCTTCTAACCTTGGAGATCACTCGTACTAGTAATTGTTTCATTTATCTCGTGTTTTTTTATTTGGTTCGTCGTATTTATTATGGATACGTCTATAAAATACTGGTTTGATGTAAGCATAGCTTTCGTTCAGTTCTGACAAGTAAAGGTGAGGCGAGCGAAAGCGACTGTTAATAGTTCTCTAAACATAATTATTATATTTTTTTTCATGAAATTTAGTCCCGCAGAAGCAATCAAGTAAATTATTTTCACACTTTTGTTGTGTTTCTTTTACGTGTAAGAAATAAAGCCTTTGTGGTTGAATTATGACATCACTGGTTATGTGATTTACATGTAATCATATTTTGGTTATACGTCCTACTGGTTATATGGTCCATTTCATGTGAAGGAGTGGAAAACAATAGATATTCCATAGCACTGGTCATATTGTCAAAAGCTACGTATTTTTACAAACTTAGAAAATAAAATTTAATATTTTAAATTATTTTTTTGAAAAATGAATTTTGAAAACAGCACATCAGGAAATTTTATTCATTTTTTATTTTTTATAAACTCATCATATACCTTTCAGAAGATATTACTTGGTAAAATTTTAATTTAAATGATTTCTTCCTGTACTTCGAAAATTAAAACTTGATTGTCAATAAAAGCTACTTTGGTCAATATACAACACTAAGATATCTAAAAGACACAAAGATTGAAGGGAAATACACCACTGTTCTGAGTGTTCTTGGAAAACCCAGCTACGATATTCCGGGTCTTCAACTTTAAAACTTGAAGGTGTTACACACAGGTCAGGGTGAACATCCTCTGAATGATTAATAACGTTTATCAAAACATGGGTGAATAAAAATAAGACAAGATTTTGAGAAAGACATAGGAAATGAAATTAAGACAAGATACACTGTTTAAATAAGTCAGGCTTATGATCTAGTCCTCAGGAAAACTCCACAAATGTTGAAAACAGCCTCAGTTTTCTTGGTGGCAAATTGATTTTAGTGATCGTTAGAGAGGGTTATCAACTCGATAACCGTGTGATTCTTTGCATGTGATTCATTAATTGTCAGAGATAATGTTATTGTCAAGGTCGATTATAGTAATAAATTTAGTTCCAGGTTAATTCCTTGAGTGTTAAGCTGACTGTGTTTTAGTTTACTTTGTCGTAACTTCAAGTTCAATTCTGTTTAGTGTGGTCTTAATTTATATTCAGTCAAGTCTTAATATATATTATTTTTATTTCACGTATTACAGTCTTAAACTCTGAATCTTTCGTTTTCTTTAGACAGGTACTTTGTTTGAAGCTTAATAACCAGTTTTCTTTGTTTGTCGTAAAACTAACTATGATTGTGTTTCTTCCTTGTTTCAAGTTGCTGATTTAACATTTACCAATTAAACAGTCCAAACCTACGTTTTTGTAGACAAGCTCATTTTATCATAACCTAAATTGGTATTTGACGAACACTTCTGTGTGTGTTCGCTTATAGCTGGTAAACAGCTAGAAGAACTGTAACAAAAGTTAACATGTG
Organism: Tachypleus tridentatus; assembly: GCF_004210375.1. NCBI lineage: Eukaryota > Metazoa > Arthropoda > Merostomata > Xiphosura > Limulidae > Tachypleus > Tachypleus tridentatus. Next base: position 109,089,487 of record NC_134832.1, on the reverse strand, counting down.
CCTTTAGGACTCCCATGAAGGCAAAAGAAAAAAGCTGTCAGCACCCGGATTTGGCACCCTTTTTATCTTCCTTATGCGTTGTGTTCGCTAATAAGAGGCGAATCGCTGAACAGATTGCCACCATGTACTCTTAAACCCTCCCATTCTCTTCGGAAGTGACAGTTGATTGGGTGCGTCAGTTAGTTTTTCATGAATAAGGAAAAGCAAAGTTGAAGTATTTTATAGTCTTTTTAAGCCTCTCTGGTCTTAGAAGAGACCTGGCATGACCAGGTGGTTAGGGAGATCAACTCGCAATCTGAAGGTACCGGGTTTGAATCCCCGTCCTACTAAACGTGCTCGTTCTTTTAGCCGCGAGGACGTTGTAATGTGACGATCAGTCCCATTATTCGTTGGTAAAAGAGTAACTCAAGAGTTGGCTGTGGGTTGTGATAGCTAGCTCCTTCCCTCTAGTCTTTCATCACTAAATTAAGGAAGGCTAGCACAGATAGCCCTCGTGTAGCTGGGTGAAATTCAGAACAAATAAAAACCTTAGAAGAATAAAAAAAGAAGATAAAGTGATCTAAAACATCCTTCAGTAAGTTTCTAAGTAGCCTGCAGTGATCCAATGATAATAAAGATAGCCAAACAACTAAAAAAAAAGTTAAAGATAAAAACAAAACAGCGGACAGAATAAGAAAATAAATTAGATATTCTAATCCACACGAGGAAGAAACACGTGATATTTATTTCGAACAAGATAAAGGTCTTTACTGTCACAGATTACGGGAAGTAACAACAGAAAAAAACAGCTTAATAATGAAGCTATTTAAAAATCCTAATTCACAGAGTAAAGTACACTAATCGAAAAACAAAGGACAAAAATAACCATCTAAGGAGCAGAAGGAATCGAAGCTGTAACACAATTTTGGTAGCATTAATAATGAAATAACTTTTACTTGGTTAGATAAACAATCAGAGATAAAAGAACAGTATAAACGATCGGAGTGAAAGACAAACTAGTTTAATTGAAAACTTCAAGAATAAAACAAAGCAATGAGAACTATAATCTCTGAAATGTATTCTGTTAATGTAATGGAATATCCGTAACAAAAGGAACTATATTGAGAAGTAAGAACATTTGAATTTACCACCAAATAATAACAAGTAAAATTCCCTAAGGAGTAGGAAAAAAGGCCAAATATAGAAATATGATTTGCGGGTAAAGAGGTTATATAAAAATTGGTTGAACCATCACTAAAAGAGCACTCTCTCCAGTGTCAAAGGATGCAGTACTAGAGAAGAGAAGACAGTTTGTTATTGAGAAATGTATCAGTAACAAATGTTATCATTTATTCACATGTTACTAGAAACAAACCTTCAAGTAAAATCTTTTGAAGACAGTATAACTGATCAGATCTGTGATATAGGCGTTCTACAAGTATACGTCAAGAAATTCATAGGTTTACGATTGGTATACAAAAGTGTCCAAGGTTAAAAGCAAACTCCGTGGATTTTGATGTCTATCTGATAATTGAAACAAGTAAGAAACATTGATAGAATTTAAATAGTAAATATTTTACAAAGGTTAGTATGACCTGTTCCTTTACAAGAAAACAAACCGAAAACGATAATTCTTTAGTTTTAAATGTTTATGGAAATATTCATAAAAAACAAGAAATCCGTTGTAAATGTTTTAATTTTCGCGCAAAGCTACACGAAGGCTATCTGCGCTAGCCGTTCCTAATTTAATAGTGATAGACTAGAGAGAAGGCAGCTAGTCATCATCATCCACCGCCAACTCTTGGATTACTTTTTTATCAACGAATAATTGGATTGGCCACCACTTTATAACTCCCTCACGTCTGAAAGGGTGAGCAAGTTTGATGAGACGGGGATTCGAACTCACAACCCTCAGATTGTGAGTCAAGCATTCTAATCATATGGCCACGCCGGGCCCAGCTGTAAATGGAAAAACAAACAAACAGGAATTAATTTTACGTTATGAGCACTGTTCAACGATCAAGATAGGATGACCTAAAACACACATGTATTTCTTAGAGGAAATGTAAACTAATATAGTCATCAAGACGAAGTTTTAAAATAGAAACAGCCCTATGAAAGAAAGTTTGAAATAACTTTCTACTCCAGTGTTTCGAATAATTAAGATAAAAACACAATCATAGCAGATATATTTCCACATTTCTAGCTTATATGATTTTTTTCACAGATGATAGACGTATTGGTTTACAACATTTGGCTTCCTTCAAACTTGAATTATTTTTACACGTGACTAAAGTAAATATTGTTATGAAACACACCGAGCTGGGCAGTTGCTTATTCAGGGTGTATTTAAATTAGGATAAATTAAGAATCCAACCGACTCTCAGTAGAATATTCATAGTGCTATAATATTTTTTTCCAACACGGTAAACATTAGCTTCACTTGAATCTTTATGTAAAATGGAAATTGAATTCAGTTAAATTCAATACAGGTAGTTATCAAGATAATACACACCCAGAAAACGGTAAAAATTCGTGAAAAGGCCCAAAAAAAGAGAAAGTATAGGATTGAAAAACAAACTTCATGTAGCAAAGTGATAATTGAAAATATCACACTATATTTTATCGTTCTATTACAACTGAAGAATATATTTTTATTCATGTATATTATGGTAATTTTTCAAAATTTACTTGCGGGTATTCTACATTTAGTTACAAATTCCAGTATTCCTGATGTACATAGATCATAAATTTGCACTAATACTCCTGTTCACGCGAAAGATTATTACACATAGCTTTAACTTTCTTGACCCTGTTTCTGTCTCATGCTTCCTGGAATAACGTTATACTCATTTTAAGACAGATAAAAGAATCGTACAAATTATTATAAGCATTATAATTGGTGATTAAAAAGAAAAGACTTGTGCAAGTTATTATAAATTGGGAATTTACTTCCTTTGGTCATGTATCATGGAAATTATCGTTGGCATAACAGTGTAAAGATTTTTGGATAGTACACGGGAACTGTGGTCTAACTTAAGAGAGCGCCATTATAATTATTTTTGTATATTTTTCTTTTGATATAGACATGTTTCCTCCAGATACAACAGGTAAATTATTCATTACATAAATATAGAAGCCAGCCAGTACAAGTAGAGACCACAGAATACTCTTGCCTGTTACACTGATATGGTACTGGACTTCCCTTTGTTTACCTTGTGTAGTATCATACAACTGTTAGTATACTTTAAATCCACGTTTTAATATTAAAAGTGGAATCCTTTCTTATTTGCATTGGGAATGTAGTGTAATAATGATGCATGAAGATAACGACAGATAATTAAATAATAAATATTAAAAACAGCAATAAATTAATGTTGATTAGTTGCTTCCTTTTTGTCATTTCTTTGAAATTAGGGATGTTGCCACGCTACATGGACTGCGCACTGACATATAGGATTCAATAATTGCAGGTGGGAGATCCTCAGTTAGAAACTCGCCTATCAACGAAACAGAAATGAAAATATAAAAAAAAACAATGATAAGAATAAGTTCAGAGGCTTAATTTAATAAAACCACTCAGAGAACATGGTCTTAATAATAACGGATAATATAATGAAAAATCGCAAACTGTGCCACCTACAACCACGCAATATTTGGACATTCCAAAAAAACTGCCTAATAATAAGCATAGTGAGATTCTATGAAATCCCAAAAACTGAGAATCTACGATAGAAGACAAAGATAATCATTAACAAAGTTGTCAAATAGGAGGTAAATACAGAAAAAAACTGATAGAAAGAGACAAAAGACGAAGGAAAAATATATAGCCTGCAACTAATTAAGTGAACGGGACGAAGAACATTTAACAATAAGGAAATAATGAATGCAGTCTGAAGAAATGATCAAAATAGACAGAGACACAAACGAAGAAATTATTCTTTAATCACATTAATAAAATCAAACTACTGAATCTTAAAATAACTATCATGATTTGGGAATAGGGAAGACATACCTAAATTATGTAAAGAAGAATATATGAAAATGCAATACTGCTTGGAGCCTTTCCACGAAGAAATGGCGCCAAGCTTCAAAACAATAGAAGTTGAAGATGAATGGAAAACAGAAATACAAACGTTGAACACGAAAAATACGCCTTCTGAAAATGTAATATTGTTTACAGTTAAAGTAGAAACTAGTTCAAAAATTAAAGAAAAAATAACACTCACGAGAATATGAGCAAACATTACATTTAGATCATATATATTTACAAATATAAAAGGAAAATAAATTGATATGGAAAAAGAAACGTACCATGATACTCCAAAAAAGTATGACTGAGTGATATAAATGGAATTACTATCTCAATAAGAAAACTCAAACCGAATCACATCCAGAAACTCTTTCAGAGTATGATTACATGTTTAAATAGCAAAATTAATTGAAGAAAGTTACATCCAAATTATACAGAGCATTATAAGCCGTAATGTATACTTCTTTAACAAAAAACCAAACAGTGGCAACATACAGCGAGTGAATACAGAGCTTCCTGCCACTTTCAATTTAATTTCAAATCCGCACACGTGTGAAATCAGGAACATGCATCATTAGTTCCAAGAAAGAAGCCCGAAAACTAGCATCTGCAACTTTTTCATTATGCATTAACACTAAGGAGAACATGAAAGTATTTCACAAAATATTGAAATTCCGTATTTTCATTCAATTTCTGAACAAGGACAACAAAAACTATCCTATAAGTTCAGCAGAACCTAGAGTAATATAAATTGCTTGCCATTAGTTATCACTAAAGTTTACCTACTATAAACAAAATGTTGAGTTCCGTCAATTGTAATGGCCACATATCTCACTAGCCATCTATTAAACGATCTAAGTTTAAAACTACAACATTAAATTATGAGAATTTTCACTAAATACTTATTTTTTCATTTAACTTATCTAATGTTGCATTACATCTTCACCTGGTTTGCTCACGTATATATATACCTTTGTCATATATATCAAATCTTAATATGGCTGACCTCTTTAATCTAACTTTGTTGTTGTTGTTTTGAATTAAGCACAAAGTTACACAATGAGCTAACTGTACTCTGCCCCCACGAGTATCAAAACCTGGTTTTTAACGTTGTAAGTCCGTAGACATAGCGCTGCGTCACTGGGGGCAATCTAACTTTGATATGTTTGTATATGTACAACGTTTTGATAAGGTATCACTAATTTTCATTTTGATTACTATTTTAAATAACATTTTTATGGCTATTGATAATGATTTTCATTCTTTCTTGGGTATACATATCATAAAAATATTTGTCTCTGTAGAACATAAGATACCACATGGAGCCTCTTTAAAAATTTGACTCAAGTCCATTAGGAAGTTTCTGAATATATAACACAAACATGCTTACACACGTTGCGCCAGTTCTTACAATTACTGCTGCCGTTAGGTGGCTCTACATAATAAAATAAACGTAAATGGTAAGTAACAACAATTTTTTATGTGCTGTTATTTTTGAGAAACATTTTTGCTGTTTAAACATACAATGATTCTGGTTTTTGCAGGTTCTAAAAAGAAACATAAATACTAGCTAATACAATGATATAATTTTACAATTAAGCAGTAAAATAGTTCTTTATGAACAAAACTAATGTATGAGTCTTACTAGAAAGTAATCCTCAATGAAGATTCTAATATATTAAGAAATACGAACTATCCTAACAAAATTGTTCATTACATTCTAGAAAAAAATAATTTCGTAATGTATCTTTTTTTTAATGAAACCATTAGAAATCGATTTTTGATAACCATGGTGAGCAGTGCAGAGACAGCCCATTGTGTAGCTTTGTGCTTTAATACAGTTTTAATCCGATTCTAGCGCTCTCTACAATTACTTTTGAATCACAGGATGAGTTGCAGCTGTAATGGAAGCTATTAGGTGATAAATATGATAACACACTTTGATTCATACTAGGAGGTTACGAGCTGTACACTTTCTCGCTCGTTGAGTAAGACACTTCACCCCAATTATTTCAGTCTACCAAGCTGAACAATAATCTACGATGGACATGCATTCAATTTAGGGATAATGTGTCACCATTCTCACCCGCTTGTGCTATTGTATTCGTCACCAACTCCTATGTACTGTTTCAGTGTGGAACGAACTTAACATTGGCATTATCTAATCCTTGATTTTCTATGAGAGTTACAATGAATTTAGAGAATTGCATATTGTTCCGATAATTTTTATGAATCGTTAAGTTAACCGTTTTCATAATCACAAAAGAGAAGACAAATAGTCGAATTGACATGCGATATTTAGCAGCTGAGTATTCATTAAAATATTAAATTTCAAACAAAAATATTAAATACTGGCTGACGAAAGTGTAAGATGTTCTATGAATAATAAAGACAATTATCCAAGCATTTCAAAAATATTTTAATGAACGGAAAGACTGTTTCGATATAATTATAACATGGTATTGGGATATCTAAGTATACTGATGCTCAGTGTTAACTCCAATCCTTCACAGGTTAGACAAAATGAATTTTTCTGTGTGAAAATTGAACATAGAATGGTAGAATGGTGAGAGTAGACACAACTGTTTTACAGAGAACAATAATGTAATCCTTATGGAATTTGACATTAGGATGTATTGCTGTATCTCTTAACTAACTTATTGTACAGCGTGCTGTAACTGTGGTCTTGTTGGATTCTATGCTATTACTTCCTTTCTGAAAGCTGCTGGGAAAAGTTACATTGATAGCTATATACGATAGTTACCTTTCTCTGAGGTCATGCCAACTACACATTCAAGAGAAGGTAACTACTCCACTTATGCTGATCATAACTGACCAATGTACTACTCTTAGTATCAACAAAAGTAGCATAGCAATACGAAAAGGTAAATATAAGCCATAGAATAGCATTGATTTTGTGCAACTTGCTTAGTGTAAATATTAACGCAAAATAGAGTTAACTACATCCTGTTTAGATAAATGTCATTTACTTTGTAAAGATCTGTGAGGAACATTTGAAAAAAAAAGTGTAAATAAAAATATATTTCAGTTCTAGTTTCGAAGGATAAAATACTGGAAATTCCATTTGCTACAAAAAACAAACGGCCATAAATGCATCTCCAAAATGTATTTAAACACAGGAAAACTAAACAATTGCTTAAATGTTGTTTAGTAAGAAATAAAATAATTAGACTGTGTTAATTTAATAAAACGGCCATAGGGGAGAGATATTGCATGTTTAATATCTTTATGCAATGAGATTTATCAGGATATTAACTCTATCAGACACGATGTTACGAAATATAATAACTTATTTTCATTTCTGCTATTCGTATGAATTTGCAGTTTTGAATTTTTGAAAATATTTCCTTGTGATTTGTTTCATGTATTTATACGTTATTTAAAACTTCCTTATAAATCTTTTATTTTATGAAACTGTAAATGTTTTCTTTGTTTTGATTCAAAAACAACGCAAGCAGTTTCACCACGTTTCGATCACTGACATGTTTAGAGAGCGAAAGAATTAATTGCAATAGCATTTTCTTCCTTCCATTCGTCCAATACTTTAGATGCAAAAATAGTCAGAAGTTGCTAAAATGTTAAAGAAACAATTTTTTGATCTAAAAGGCCTGGCATGGTCAGGTGGTTAGGAGACTCAATTCGTATTCCAAGTGTTATGGTTTCAAATCTCCACCACACCAAACATGCTCGCCCTTTCAGCCATGGGGCCGCTATAAAGTACAGTAGATTCTACTATTCTTTGGTAAAGAGTAGCCCAAGAGTTGGCGGTAGATGGTTATGACTAGCTGGTTCTTTCTGGTCCTTCACTGCTAATTAGGGACGGCTAACGCAGATATACCTGGTGACGCTGTGTGCGAAATTAAAAAAAAAAACCAAACCACTGCAAAATTAGGGGTCGGCTAACATAGATAATCCACGTGTAGCTTAGCTCGAAATTTAAAACAAACCAAGTGACTCATAGTGGAATACGCAGTTTGAGTTAATTCAACTAAAGATGTGTATTGGACGGTATGTAATCTTTCAATTTAATTATTACGTAAAAGGAGATTTGACGATAATTTCCATTGATGTATACGAATTTGTTACGTAAGCGTTACGAATATTTTTAGATATAATTTTTTATCTTGTTGAGCCAGGCACGACCTGGTGGTCAACATGCCAGGTAGTAGATTAAATGGTTCATTGTTTGTAATCTGAAATATGATCTGAACTTTCAGATAGGGAGAAGTCTTAAAAGTGACAACCAATGCCTTTGTTCGGCTCAAACAGCTTAACAACGTCCTTGTGACGATAGAGGCCGCTGACTGATTGCTCTTTCTCTGGTCAATAGTTTAAAATCAAGCAATGTTGCACTTGTATCAAAGGTTGTATCTAAACTTGCCCCTATTCCATACATAATGTGCCGTTAAGTTGAAAATTCTAACATTCAGTTTACTTTGTTGAGTTTAAGTAAGATAGATTATTGTATTTGGCATAACACTGTAACAACAGATGTTAAGCTAATTGATATCCAAATGATTTATTCCTTTTGTACTTATCATAAGAAAACGATTGTGCAGTTGCATTTTTTTAGTAATAAAATACTCAAGAATTGTGGATATTTGATTTCGTCTTCGTTATGCTTGCTTATAAACTGACATTTATTTGATAATGGAAAATGCAAACGGTACCTTGGATGAAATGTTGCAATATCTAAATTTTACAAAAAAAAGATACTTTTGCTTTAAATCAGCAAGTCAATGATAATCATAGCCGATGTAAAGTCGCGGTAGAGTGACGAGTGTCAGAGTTACAAGTTGACGGTATTTTAAATTTTATAGATGGTATGATACCATCGACAAGTGACCATTTTTGGGAAGGGTATCAAACAGTCCTTTCAGACACAAAACATTTTGTAGAGTTAGGTCATGAAGATGTATTCAGATCAAGGATTAGAAATTTCCAAGACGGGTATATCCTTCTTGCGTAATGGCATTGGAAAACAAAAAAATATGAATCAATTTGGAACACCAGGACCATTCAGAGAATGATCTTAAATAAGTCATATCCAAACTATGGTAAGAAAAGTGTAGCTCTCTATAACACATGACAAACTATGTGTATAATTGCCAATGACAACAGCCGTCCGCGTGCACCAGGCACAAAACGCAACATAATTATTAAGTTGGATCTATGTTTGGAAACGAGGCCAAGAAGTATTAGTTCATTAAGATAAGGCATCCATTCAACCTTTCTTTTCAATCATGGAACATCTCAAACAGCTGGAGAATGAAACAGTGCTATTCCACCCTGAAACTTATCAGTCAATCGCAATGCATTTAGCTTTCTGGTTGATGGTACTTTCGGAATGGGTGCTGAAAAAGAATTATCCTTGTGCAATAAATAGAATATGAAAAGCCTGTAAGAAAGAATAGTATGGTTTAGAGATGAAAGTCTCACGACGGAGCCTTTTGTGAATACGAGTATGCTGCAGGAACATGGTCAAAATGCACTGTCCTCAATTATAGCATAGTAGGATCTGACTACATTGAACGTAAAGACATGGTGACGCACCAAATGCATTTCAATATTACGGAACCAACCTCTACAATAGATTCACTAATTTATTTCTGTAATTTATTCATCTAGAGGAATTAAACTGGTAACCAACTTTATTAGTGAATTTTATTTTAGAAGAAAGTAAAAAAATGAATCTACTTTGATTATTAACGATATTTTTGAACCACAATGTGTTTATTTTTACTTCTACAAAACATAAGAACGTAGTCCAGGAATTCGGGGTTATATACTTCGTATGTGAGTTGCATTGTTTTTCTTTATTTCTATTATTATATTACAGAAACAATTTTATGCTTTATTATATATGTAATGTATTTGCCTTTTCCATTATTACTGTAATTTTTCAATTGTTAGTTATATGATTTATTCGGTTTCTTTTTTTATCTCACTTGTCGGTATAATTCGAAGCAAAGTGTCATTTTGGTTACTTTAATTTTTTTTTATATAAATAGTTGACTTTATATACCCGGGAAGTTTGTAGAATATGAAATAGAGAATAAAGAAGTACCTATTCCTAGGTCCAGGTGTAACGACTGCTACTTTGTAACCGCAAAAATATATAAAAATGTATGTTGTGGACCTTGAGGGGTTATAAGAGTAACTGTCAAATCCCACTCTTTGATTGGGGTAGCCCAAGAGTCGGCGGCAGGTGCAATCGACTGGTTGTCTTTTTCTCCGTAAGATTATCAACTCAGAATTAAGAGACAGCTAGCACATATATGCAGACTAAACATCTGTCTTTAAGTAGAATCACAGATCGCCTGATTTCAGTTTTCGAATTTTGAGACAAGTTTTAAATTATTTGGATCATACTGTTGAACTTCGCACAAAACTACATTAGTATTATTCTCGGTAGCTGTCTCTAATTTACCAGTGACAGACTAGAAGGAAGGCAGCTAATCAATACCACCTACCGCCAGTTCTTGAGCTACTCTTTTACCAACGAATAAAGGAATAAACCGAAGCATTAGAACGCCCACACGGTTGAAAGAACAAACATGTTCGGTGTGATGGACATTCGAGCTCGTGAGATGGAGATGGTAACTCGAGCTCTACCTACCACATCATGCCAGGCCAAAAAAGTGAAAAAAATAAATATAGTATATAATATTTTCTCAACATTACAACTCGATTGGTATATTTCAAAAGACCTATCACATTTCTTCATTCTAAATACTGAACTTAGTAGGTTAAAATATCTGCAGAGCATCAAATCACCTTTGTTCAAGATTTTACGTAAAATAAAAAAAGCAAACTTTTCTTCCAGTTTAGTATCCACTGTAGTAGTATATACGAAGGCCTGTTGGATCTAATTAGTTATAATTAACGGTGTGCTTCCTGAGGTAATAATTCTTTTATTTATAGCTAGTAACATACGTAAAGAAAAGGAAATTATCCTGTCTAATCTAAATTAAATGCTGATACGCACTACAAAGGAGTATTAACTTCGCTGGGTTGCTAATCAGTGAATTACTGACTGTAAAAACGTATAATATAAGTATATAATTTATTCTTGTTATATTTTAACTATTATTCAATGAAAAATTAAGTTAACATTATTGAAGTATATGCGTGTCAAGCATATTGATATATTTGTCTCTTGCATGTAAACTGTACCGATTCGAAAGCTTATGTTTAATTTAATGTTTCAAATTTTATTAATCACATAATATATGATATTAGCGTGCTTCACACTACTAGGACTTTTGTTTTCAAGAGTTAACAAAAAGTATCTAGAACGATGGATGAATATGGCTGAAGTATACATCTTTATATAAGATAATGTATCATCCGTACTTATTATACCCAAACTTCGAAACAAATCAATCAAATGGACAATTATTTGAATTGTGGAGTTAAGTTTTCTTACACTAGAGTAACTAATCTTGGCAATTGAACAACTGTCATATCTAATATTAACCACACTGAATAATTTATTTTGTTGAGTTGCAACCTGTAAAAGGTACAACGAACAACTTCAGACATAATCATTTAAAGAACTTAATTGAAAAAAAACCTTAGCACAACTTAGTGTTAAACATAGATGAAATGCGCCTATTTCAATAAATATAAATTTATAAAAGCTAAGAACTCAGATCACAACAATAACATACTACTTTTGATAATAATAATATATCTTTTATCACAGGGCACGTCTTTCCATTACACGAAGGATAGTTTAATAGTGACGAAACAATAAATTTTGTTAACAAACAAGCTGGTTGGCACTCTGTTGTTATTAAATTTAAACCATCTTAGCGTTTCTTTCCGGTTTATTTAGAGCCTCTAAAACCACAACACTTCGCTTTTCAAATTAGTAAAACTTTATTAAAGGAATTTGTATAATTAAATAGTCATATAAATATGTATCAGGCGTACCCAGTGTAAAATAAAAAAATATTAGAGAAAGATTAAAACAACGTGATATTTTAAGTTTTCACTTTAAGATACAAAAAGTAGTTTTGAAACTAATACATTGTTTTACAAAATTATTTTACATACAAATCAGAAGTCAATAAGGGCCAGACGAAGCCTGATGTTGTATCAGTCAGACGAGGTCGAACGAACAGAGGCTCATGACATGATGGTACTAAACACGTTTCCTTCTTTCAATAGAAACATGTAAAAAAAAGCCGCACTGAATCCTGTTATTTGGTTCATATAGCCGGACACAAAGCCGTTTTTTAGTTGTTAGCAGGTTTTTCTCTCCCTGACCAGTCGTTTAAAATTATGACCAGCTATTCCTGAAATCTGTGGAATAAAAAATGCTGCTTAGTTCGAAATGTGCAGTTCCAAGTGATCAAATAAATGAATTATAATTTAAAATACTTTTATTAAATAAATTTTAGTTCTGCAAATATTTGTCAATCAAACGTGCACTCTTTTCTGTTTGATGTTAAACTGCTCAATGGACCTATCTGTGTTCTTCCCACTGCCTGTATTAAAACTCAAGTTACAGTTATTAGCCTACATACGTACCATTGACTCTTTGGATTGTAGTATATGTGTGTGCAAAAGTCTTTAAAATAATGGAATTGATGTAGGTTATGAAAACGTGAAAAGTATCGTAACGCTAGTATGAAAAAGTAAAACATAAACAAATCAGAAATCAACACAAATTTAAAATGTTTATAATGTGGCCATTATATAAACCGCACCTCACTCAGATTTTTAAATTTAAGTTTTATTTATTAAACAGCTCTTTGAAATCCCACGATATTTATCCTTAAAACAAGTGAAGCACCAAACATGCTCGCTCTTTTAGCTGTGGGGGCATTATAATGTTACGGTCAATCCCAGTATTCGTTGATAAAAGAGTAGTCCAAAAGTTGGCGGTGGGTGGTGATGACTAGCTGCCTTCCCTTTAGTCTTACACTGCTAAATTAGGGACGGCTAGCGCAAATAGCCGTCGTGTTGCTTTGCGCAAAATTAAAAAACAAACAAAACGAGTGAAATCATTAATAGATATAATTATTAAAGATTTATTTCTTCACAAAACCAACAAAAAAACGTGATTTAAAATCCAACTGTCATCCGTTCGGCTTTCCTGCAAAACAGTACAGTAGTTCCACATGTTTAAATAATTTTTTTACACCTGAAAGAAGGAGTCTCCCGTTACATACATATCATACGAGGGCTGTTCAAAAAATAAGCGGACTGACGTCATAAAACAAAATGTACTTTATTTAGAAGTTACAGGTCTGGGACACCTTCAAAGTACTCTCCTCCCCAACGCACACACTTATCCTAACGATGTTTCAACTTGTTGAAACAGTCCTGGTACGCTTCTTTTGTAATGTCCTCCAGCTCCTTCGTCGCATTTGCCCTAATCTCGGGAATCGTCTCAAATCTTCTTCCTTTCAAGGATCTTTTGAGTTTGGGGAACAAGAAAAAATCGCAAGGAGCAAGGTCAAGTGAGTAGGGGGGTGGGAAAGAACAGTGATCGAGTGTTTGGCCAAAAACTCACGAGTTCTGAGGGCTGAATGGGCACAAATTTCGCAGCAACGCGGTGCATCTTCAATTTTTCGGTCAAAATCTCGTAACAAGATCCAACTGATATCCCACACTCTTCAGCAAGCTCCCTGACAGTCAGACGTCGATTTGCCTGCACTAGGGTGTTGATTTTGTCGACGTGTGGATCGTCAGTTGACGTGGAAGGACGTCCAAGACGCTCATCATCTTCAATGGACTGTCGACCATCCTTGAAACGTTCATGTCACTTGAAACATGCCGTACGCTTCTAAGCAACATCACCGTAAGCCGTGTTAAGCATAGGAAAAGTTTCAGTCGCAGATTTTCCAAGTTTAACACAAAATTTTACAGCAAGTCGTTGCTCCTTCAGGTCATTCATTCTGAAATCCGCCAAACGAAAAAATCGCACTTCACTTAAAACCGCGTAGCTAATACACAAATGAAGATATCTGCAATCGGGAAATAGCGTCGTAATCAGCTGATTTGTGCGAACCTAGCGACGCCAAGCGGATTCCTTTGGAACCAACTGGAGCCGCGCAATTCAAACAGTCCGCGTATTTTTTGAACAGACCTCGTACATGCCCATGTTTAAAATCGTTTACATCATAAACATGAAATAGACAACTGATGACATCTATACGTACTTCTACTGTAAGTTCTTAACAACCCTTGGGAATGGTAATTCTCATAACATGAGTTGGTAAACGGATAAGCCTATAAATATAACATTGAACTCAGATTATCACGAGAAATAAAAAAATCACTCAATTTTAGTTGAATATATTTTGAAACTAATTTTTAGATTTTGTCTTCCAACATTTAGCTATTATTTATCTATGCTAATATTTCTGGAGTGTGCTTGTTTTCTGCTTAAATTTTGATCATGCAACTGTTCTCAATTCTGATTAGCGTACACCTGGGGGGTGTTGTAACGTTCAATCGCACTATTCGTGTGTAAAAGAGTAACCCAAGAGTTGGTGGTGGGAGGTGATGACTAGCTGCCTTCTCTCTAGTCTTACCATTCTAAATGAGGGACTACTCTAGTGTAGCTTCTCGCGAATTTCAAGAAAGAAAGAAATTTTTCACCATTGTATTTCTTGCTTACATTAAATATGAACTCTCTGATTGATCATACTTCTATAATAAATGAAACATTTTTTAAAATAAACTTTTGTTAGTTTTGTTTACAATAACGTTATCACTCAAGTGTTTTTGGTGCGTTTGTATAAAAATCATCACATTAATCAAATTCACAAACAGAGTATTATAATATTACAAATAATATATTAAAATACATTAAACAATTAAAAACATAATTAGATACGACTTAAGATTCGTTCTTTGTAAATGTTGTTTTAAAATACCCAAAATCATTACTGTTCATTATACATTTGCTTGTTTTTTTTTAATTTTGCGCAAAACTACAGGAAGGCTAATTGAGTTAGCCACCCATAAGCTAGCACAACGCTACAAGAAGTAAGTAAGATAACGTTATATGACAACAAGGATTAACAACAGAAGAGAGTTGATTAAAAAATCAGGCATTAACACATATTTTGATCATATTAATTAACTTTCCACGTTTTGTTATTACGAGGCCAATTTGTATTTAACAAAAAGTATATGCAATCTAAATGTAATTACAGTTCGTTTAGTGAATTTAGTACAAAACTACATACCGGATACTTCCGCAAACAGATCTTTATTTTGAGGTGATAGACTAGAAAGATGGCAGCTAGTAAACATCAACCACCGTGTCAGTTCTCCACAGATACAATAGTGTGATATGACAGTCACCTTCATAATGTACCGAAAGTACGGCGTGGGATTATTTTTTATTTTATTT
Organism: Tachypleus tridentatus; assembly: GCF_004210375.1. Lineage (NCBI taxonomy): Eukaryota > Metazoa > Arthropoda > Merostomata > Xiphosura > Limulidae > Tachypleus > Tachypleus tridentatus. The sequence continues at coordinate 109,074,077 of NC_134832.1, read as the reverse complement.
TTTTTTCGATAACGGAACGCAAGCCATGGAAATTTAGTTCCACAGTTCCGCACACTATCCATTGGATCGCACTTAATCCAGACCATGACACACACAAATTAGTAAATAATGCTAATATCACACACACACACATATATATGTATACATATTACATCGTTATATATGATTGCACATATGCATATGTTTGTATGTGGTTATACAGATTAAATTATTTTCCTTTGTTTATTCTATTACAAAGAAAAAAATTGAAGTTTAACCTCAACCCTAAAACAGTTATTGTATTATTATTAATGTTTAATACGGCTAGATGTCGCACCTATTGTTGATCTTTGTTTCTTGGTGATGTGTACGAAAACGAATATGCCCTCTAACCACTTTTATTAGAACTATTTCTAGCAAAGACTCCAGCAAGGGAATGTATAGATGCTAGAACATAAACAATAGCATCTATTTTTTTCCGTATGATAATATTTATAAAATATCATATTATTGTTTTCTAAGTACAGTACGGTTATATTTAGCTTTGTTTGTTTGTTTGTTTTTGGAATTTTGCACAAAGCTACTCGAGGGCTATCTGTGCTAGCCGTCCGTAATTTTGCAGTGTAAGACTAGAGGGAAGGCAGCTAGTCATCACCACCCACCGCCAACTCTTGGGCTACTCTTTTACCAACGAATAGTGGGATTGACCGTAACATTGTACGCCCCCCACGGCTGGGAGGGCGAACATGTTTAGCGCAACGCGGGCGCGAACCCGCGCCCTTCGGATTACGAGTCGCACGCCTTACGCGATTGGCCATGCCAGGCCCTTTATATTTAGCAAAAATTTAATTTCATTACTTAACCTGATGATGATGAGTTCCATAGGGATGGCTTAAGTTGTTCATTAAACTGTTATTTTAAATATCTCCTCAATATGTTATCAGAACTTTACAATATTAAAGTATGTTTCCTTTGATAACAATGTCTATGTAATGACTGAGTCGCAAGTTCTGAGAATGTATGTAAATAAAACGAAAAAGTTATCTATACTTTGGTTCAGACCAACATAATTACAATGATTCACCAAAGTAAATATAAGATTTTTCGAATTTTAAGTAACTCAGTTTTTGTAGTTTTGACTTTGTCTCAATACGTTTTGTAGCATTAAAATTTTCTATATTACTATAGCTATCTTGGTTACGCGTATATCAATTCGTATTAGATCAAATAAATACAAAAGTAATATGGTTGATACGCTATCTTTAACACATAAAACGAAGTTTAGGACAGAACGTTTTAAAATATTATTATAATAAAACCAACAACAGAGCACTATAGTTATATGTTACAGTTAAAAAATAGATCAAACAATGACAAATATTCAAGGGAAAGAATCACACTTAAACTGCTTAAAATATAAAATTTGAATATCTTAAAGGACAAATTCTTTACAAACTTATACTCTTAGTTTTGGACTCTTAAGAATCGTAATATGTAAGTGTTTCTTGTACGTAATAATTGAAATATGCAGCATTTCCTCCATCAAATCCTTTCCAACAATACAATTTAGAAAAAAAGATTGCATCTTAAAAAGAGTGTTAACGATTTGTTTAGAATATGAAATTAAAGAATCTTAAATGACAATATTTTAAGGTAAAGGCGGGATTCTCAAGTGAAGGTCAATAATCATAAGCCAGTGAAAGGCAGAAGTGGTTATAAAGTGTCTTTTTATTTGTGAAAAACGTATACATTATTCCTCTATTAGTAACCAATTGACAAATGATCAAACTAAATGGATGGTGAAAATCACATAAATAGTCTATTATGTAAGCATTAAACTAAACACATAACGCAGCAAAATGTTCTACCTATATCACTTTTTTGTGAACCAAATGATATAATTGAATTATTGTCTCATTATGAGTATAATTTTGAATTAAAAAATGTTAACCTGTTGAAATCTTTAGCGAGATAAGGTGATTTCATAAAATACAAGAACCTCAATTTAGTTAAAAGCTATATCCAACATAGATTCAAACAAGATCAGCACATCAATAGGAAGAAGCATAACAAACGTAAACAATCTTACTGATAACATTTCTTAATATTACAGAAATACTTTCAAATGTAGGTGTCTTACTCAATAACTTTCGGTGCATAAGTTGTTAAGATTCTGATTTCGATAATTAACTTTAATTACTTGTACTTCATTTTTCTGTATGATTCATGAAATTATCCCCCCAAAAAAAAAACAGCCCAAAACATGAAGAAAGATACAGCTTAATATGTTTCTGATATTTGAGAAGTATTTCGGACGCATAATTCAGGTGAGAACATCACTTATCTAAATTCTTAAACAGTCTTTTACTTGTATTTAATTTTACATTAGCACTAGACTGTTCGGTGCTATGAAAATAACCCTGTTTCACTTTTTGTCACTAATCTAACTGTCGCTTGATTTCGACATTATTTCCTCTTCAAACACCCAAGAAACAACGACAAATCGATATGCTTACTTTGCATGGAATTTTAAAAAGAAGTATGATATGGCATTTAAATGATACTTGACAGTATCGTTTCCTCAGCAGAGATTTAAAATACCATTGTAGGAATCTCATGTTCTCATTTCATTATAAAAAAAGAGCTTACATATCTATTAGAGATCACACTGTAGAAAAAGTTATATACGTGACGTTTCACTTAACCCTAGAATTAGCGATAGGGGTCCAAATGAACCCCATCGGTTTTTTTAAAAGCATGTTCGTTGATTTCAGAATCCGCAAGAATGTGTGAACCACACAAAAATATTTAATGAAAACTACCAACAACACTGCTATTAATTTCATTAATTACTGGTAGTTGCATATTTGTTGCAATAAATTATTTCACTCATTGTTTTGGTTATTTCTTTACATCAAGGTAGCAAGTAAAAAATGAATACTCGTTAATATGCAATGTGTGAGCCCCACTGGTAGCAAACGATATATAGACGTGTTAGTCTATGTGCCAGAATATAAACCAGCCCCATTGATGTTTTATGGCACCAGTATTTTAAGAACATTTATGAAAACAAGTAAAATTTTTCATGTGCTCATTCATTTTATATCAGTTATTTTTCAACATTATCTTTCGTATTTTAAAGAACATTTCCTAAAATTGAAAGTGTCAAATTTTATTGCCGAAAGATTAATTATACATTAGATAAGGGAATAAATTTAATATCAATGCAACATCTAAAGAGCTAGCTTCAGGCTATATATAAAGTTTGTAATTTATTGGCTTAAATGATAAATCTGTCCTAAACAAAATCAAGTAAACAATTATTATCTTTAACAGTCTTTTTTATATAATTTTGACTTCAAATATGAATGTTTATTCTTCTATCAGTTTGTCTGTACTTAGTTATTGATTAACAGCATCGCAAAAGAAAATCATGCTGATTTTAAAATTTATAACATGTAACATGAATCCAAAATTGGTTTTGTCATAAAGACGGGTTTCTTTAGAAATGTTTTTAAGCCTATTTACGTTAACTTACTGTTTCTAATGTGTGTGTTTTTTATAGCAAAACCACGTCCAGCTCTCTGAGTGGAATCGAACCCTTACTTTTAGCGTTGTAACTTCGTGTACTTACTCCTGTACCAGCCGGGGACGTTTCTATTATATCTTAAAAGGTAAAATTCTGTTTCTACCCCAAATGTAAATGTATATAAATGCTAATATATATTTTAAAAGTAATGTTGATCTTAAACTGATTTAAAGGGTGACTAGTGTTATTTGTTTGATTTTATATTACAAAATTTAACTTCAAATTATTTAGAAATTTAATATTTCAAAATTATCTCATTAAATTACCTTTAATGAATACTTCTGAGCCAAATTGATAAATTTAAGATTCTTTAAAATCACAAGAATGATTAATATTTCCATCTGTAATTAATATAAATCTATTATTTTCTATTTCTTTTCAATTTTGTTTATGAAAATATTTTTAAATGATTCATTAGAATGATAGAGTTAGGCAAAATTAGATTTGTATTTACTTGACATGCGCTTTCATCCGTTACAATATCAAGCATTAAAAATAAATATGTCTGAAGGATATTCCATTAGTGTGAAGAGAACCAGAAATTTTTAAACGATTAGCAAAACAGATTAGTTGTCATACACAATTTAAAAGTTAAGTCAGACATTGAGTATCCTACCAAAATTAATTTTACAAAAATACAGGATATTTTGCAAATAAGAAAACTCTCAGAAATAGGTTTAACCATGACAGACGAGGTTTGTCATGGTTTAACCTACTTTCTTGATAAATCAAACATATGTATCATAAGCATGTTGAGCACCTTTGTAAATAAAATACAAGTGTCCAAAAAATTGTTGTTGTTTTTTTTTATGATTTCGCGCAAAGCAACACGAGGGTTATCTGCGCTAGCCGTTCCTAATTTAGCAGTGTAAGACTAGAGGAAAAACAGCTAGTCATCATCCCTCCAATTCTTGGGTTACTTTTTTATCAACGAATAGTGAAATTGACCGTCACGTTATAATGTTCCCACTCCTGAAAGGGCGAGCATGTTTGGTGCGAAGGGGATTCGAACCCGTAATTTTCAGATTACGAGTCAAGCGTCCTAATCACAGTCAACAGTTATGTTCTGCCCTTTCAGGATTACATACGTTGTGCGGCTGTTACACTACAATCGCCTTTCTCAGTGAAGGGAAAATCAAACAATTAAACATGCCCAAAATACGAAAGGTATATGACAGTTTTTGTGAAATAGGTACTTCAAATTCTCTATCAACCATTTTTTTTAAAGAGTTGAAGTAGTTTGTGAACTGTTTGTACGGAAAACTAAAACATTCGTATATAAACAAACTTTAGTGCGATGTGGCAAGACAAAAGCTCGGGATTAGAAGTAGTCATTTCTTCCCTGATTGTATTACCGAGTAGTGTATTTACTGCCACGAACATCGACGTTGAGAATGCATATGTTTGGAACAGCCAATCAGACTTTTATATAGAAAAATCTCCATATTAATATTCTGATATTTCCGATCTGTATATTAAAGAACGGAAAACGGACGAAATGAACGTATCGTGATGGTGGAATTTTTCCATAGAAAGTTATTGATATCTTGTCGGATCGGGTAAAAAAGAAACTTATATGACGGAAATGATAATGAAGACGCAGTTCTCTATATTTTAGTCATGAGAGATTTGAATTAGACAAAGACAAAGATGATGATAAGTACGAATAAAACAGTTTGTTTTGTCAGAATTAAAATTATATTTTCTTATTTAGGGTCAGGGATACTTCACAATCACACAAGCTGAAATATTATATCGGATGAAACAAATGATATTTTTGTTTTCTTCATAATTTCCCAGTTTTCCTGTCAAATTCAGATAACTGAAGAAAATACATCAAGTCGTTATTGTATCCTTAATATGCATTACCTTACAATCCTAACGAAAACAAACTTGCCATAACTTGGTGTATAAATGTCGGATATAAGAAAACTACAAAGCATTCTTCATGTATTCTAAAGATAGTTGTGTATAATTCTCTGTACCAGCTTAAACTGAAATAAAAAAAGGTAAATAACTGTACTTATACTTCTAATACAGTAATACAGGCCTGCGATGGTTATATTGTCTCGAAATATTTACATGTTCTACATAAATTCCTTTACGCTGAATCCTCAAATGATACCCATATTTCATTAACACATACAGATTTGAAAAATATAGCTTTTTTTTTTCTATCACGCAGCTGAAGTGTGAAATATTAGTTATTAAAACCAAAACAACTTTTATGAAGTTTAAATTCTCAGGCATATGTAATAATATCTTACAAAGATATAGTGTTATAAAATTTCCTGTGTCAGTAATCTGAAAGTCATGTTCCCAAAATTCTTTTATTGTTGTTCTTTGAGGATCGGGCCCGGCATGGCCTAGCACTTAAGGCGTGCACTTCGTAATCTGAGGGTCGCGGGTTCGCGCCCGAGTCGCGCCAAACATGCTCGCCCTCCCAGCCGTGGGGGCGTTATAATGTGACGGTCAATCCCACTATTCGTTGGTAAAAGAGTAGCCCAAGAGTTGGCGGTGGGTGGTGATGACTAGCTGCCTTCCCTCTAGTCTTACACTACTAAATTAGGGACGGCTAGCACAGATAGCCCTCGAGTAGCTTGGTGCGAAATTCCAAAACAAACAAACAGTCTTTGAGGATCAACTTCTACATTTCAAACACAAATAAATAGAATGCGTCGATTTGTACATAATAATTAAGGAATATTGGGATGCATTGTTTTCAAATAAGATGATATGTTTCACAGAATTATTTGAATACGGTTACATTTGTATCCACTGGCCAGTTTAGTGATCTCCTGAAACATCTCTATAAGTGGAAATAGTCTACACAGAATTAGTTCTCCACAGTAATTTTCTAAAGTATGTTCTTGTCATAACAAACTATTGATATGAACACAATATACGTCTGTAGGTATCAAATTGTGTTAAGTAGTTCAGTAAAATGGCAAAATTTAAACCATGTTTTGATATAATCAACAAAGTTGTGACTTGAAATGTGATTATATGATATCACACAGTAAACGTTTTGGTAAAATATCTTCGTAGTTTTATACCAATCAGTTCTTTTCTTCAATGTTTTTTTAATCAATATTTATTATCCTTATTAAAAATAAAAGTTAGTGTGTGACACAAAGGATTCTTCTTTATGAGTATTATCTAAATATATTATTTATTAAACAAAGATATCGGTTTATGACACAATGTGTTATTTTTATATTTATTAGCCCCGTGCATTGCTTATTAACCAAAACATTAGTGTGTGACACAAGGGACTCTTTTTATAGTTATTACCTAAATACATTATTTACGGAAAAAAGAAGTTGGTGTGTGACATAACGTGCTATTTTTATAGCTTTTAACAACGTGCATTGCTTAAGAAACACAAAAGTTAGTGTGTGACACAAGGGACCTTTTTTTTAGATAGTTATTATCTGAATAGATTACTTATGAAACAAAAACTTAATGAGTGTATGTTTTCTTATAGAAAAGCCACGTCGGGTTATCTGCTGAGCCGACGGAGAGGAATCGAACCGCTGATTTTACGTTGTAAATCCAAAGACATACCACTGTACTAGCGGCGGGCGTTAGTATGTGTAACAACGTACTATTTTAATATTTATTAACCTCCTACATTGCTTACGCAACATAGAATTTGGTGCGATACAAAACGGGCTATTTTTTTATTTCCAAACTTCATTACAAGAGAAGAACTGCTTCAGGGAAAATTACTATTTTTTTTCTTTTGATATGATTTCCTTTTTTAAAAATCTCATTGGCCAAACTCTTATTAACTTTTATATTTTACTTCATGTATCATACTTATTTTTGATATGTTTAGATAAGCTTTTTTTTAATAGAACAGAAAAAATTATAATATCTTTTTGCTAGTCATTATTTCATTTTCCAGTTGTTTAGCTTGGCAGTCTTTATTCAAATTAGGGATAGTTAATAATACTTGAAACATCACAATTTTTGATATAGTATAAATGTAAAATTTTAGAAATCCGATAAATCTTTTAACAATTCCTTTAGGGTTTCAGAATCCTCAACAGATCCTTACGATTTTATGAATAACTTTGCAATAGATTTTGTATATTTTCGTGAGCCCTTCAATAGGCTCATTTTAATATTATGAATACTCTTTCGGCAGATGTCTTATAGTTCCATGAACACTTCACTAGATTCGTTAAGATCAATGTAATTAACAATATAATTCAAATTTTATCCCTACCTTACCCTTCTTCAGTTTTAAGTCTGAGGGCTCATATCGCTAAAAACACGTTTTTTTGATATTCGTGGTGAGCAAAAGACAGATAGTCCATTGTGTAGCTTAGGCTTATTTAGTATAGCTCCAAAGTTAGAAAAAAGTGTTATTATAGTGACATGTTTCAAAAAATATAATTTAATAATAAAACAAAATATGAGTGTAATAGTATCAAACATTTATTAACTATTTAAGAATCTTCAAAATTTCATCTTCAGTAAATCTAGAGCTGTGAAAGAAGGACAATGGTAATTAAAAAATAAATGTGATATAATTTGTAATGCATAATTAGCAAACGATATGAATATAAACAAATAGTATCCATACCAACTTCGTTAGTAGCACATACTTCCCATTTTCTCTTGTTTTACTTTCTATATTCAAACTAGCGTTTGGCCTGCCAGAAATGACAAGACAAATACTAGCACTCTCCTATCATTATACACCATACACCATAGTATACCCTAATCTCATATTTTACAGCTAACTGAATTAAATAAATTTTGCTAAATTGTGTTTGGCCAATAGAAGCAGAAAATTACAGTCATGGTAGTCAAACGTCGGTAAATTTCTTTATGAGTTCATCAAAATGAAAATCCTTCATGAACTGAATTCGTGGCGTATTCATAAATTAATTATTAGCAAAAGTCAGTAAAATTAACAATTTCTAATACATAGGAAAGTCAGTACCTTTTGGTAACACTACATTCCAACAACTGCTTTTATGTCCTGTTTCCTACCAACAAAAATATAACCCATATTGTTGCTAGTCTAGCCCTTCAGCTACTGACTCATAACGTTAGAAACTGGGTTTCGATATCAGTGGTAGGCAACTCAATGATATCTCATTGTGTAGGTTTGTGCATAACTTCAAAAAAGCAACAGCAACAGTTGTTGGTCTATGCATTAAACGTATAAAATGAAATTATTGTTGATTTCTTAATTTAGAGTCGCTGGTGATTAGTCCTCTGCTGGTACAAAGATAAGTATTCGGATTTACAACGCTAAAATCGAGGGGGTTGATTCCCCTCGGTGGACTCAGCAGATAACCCAATGTGGCTTTGCTATAAGAAAACACACACACGCACACTGTTAATTAAAGATATTCGTTTTTATCAAAAACGTTATAGGATTTAACAAAAATAGCTTAATTCAGGGGATTTAACAAAAATAGCTTAATTCAGAGACAATTTAGAATTAAAATTGAATCGATATTTGTAGTGTCGAGTTAAATTGTATGCACTTGGCTCTAGGTTAGGTGATCCTACACTACCTCTCTACTTTAGGCTTACTCTACCAAAATTCAGTGGGCTTACATATATATACTTGTATCTTAAGATATAGTGTAAATAGCTTTATTACTACAACTAGCTTCAAGTTTCCCTAGCCAATACTGTGAAATAGTCAATGTTAATATTCACACATTCTAAACAAGAGATTTATAAATGCTGTCATTTTGTTTCATCACGATCCCTAATATTAGGTACTAGCGTGTTTAATAATAAGATTTAAGATTTTGAACTTATATACCTGTATATTTATCGATAAATGATGACAATTTGTTTTGATTATTCTGTTTTATTCTGACATTTTATATTCCCTACTTTATACATAATGCTGTGTGTCTTGTAGTTTTGTGAAATATACAGATTTTACGGATACCACTAAAACATGTGTTTTGAATGTAATAAAATATTATGAGATATAGTGTCATCAAACTGTCGGTTCCAGGACAACAACCTTAATCATATCTCCCACCGTTCCACCGAGACCTCACTGCCACATAATATCACAAAATCACGCACTACAAACACTATCTAAACAAGAACAGTAGTAGCCTAGTGTTCTAATTGTATGTAATGTTTTCAAAATCGTACCAAGCTTATATCTTAACTGAAGCAGTTTGTATCATTTAATACGTCTTTTAATGAGTCTCACATTATTTATCTGTTTGTGTTAAATAAAGAATATAATGAGATTATAACCTTTCGATAGTATAAAGGTCGGTAAGAGTCTTGAAGACACAGTATTTTCAACAAATTAAATCATATGTATCATTATCACATACTTGTAGTAAAGTAAGTAATAAAAGGTCAAGCGGTATACCATTGTAACACACAGATATTAATATTATTAGTATGCTGTATCTAACTACCTAAAAATTGATAACAAAGTTTAATAGCTTATTCATTAAAAGAATTAAACTGTGTTTTGAATCCCATATTTACTTTTCTTTAACACATTAACATATGTTCATAATATCTAACATAAGTGGCATGACAAACTTCTGCATATCAAAATATACAGAATAACATATAAACCAAGTTTATCAGCCTAAAGCAGTTAACGAAGCTATATAAAAAATACCAGTAAAAGATACTGAATTAAGTATATTTATCTCTATTCTTTCGGCATTGGATGTAACAAGTAACAACAACATATCTTAATAAATACTCCACCCAGTAAAGTGTAATATACTTACTATAATAAATGTATTTAAATATACAGAACGGATATATTAAATATTAACATATAGGACAAAATGATGTAAAACAATTAGTGAATTTTGAATGATGTTGTAAATATTTCCGTTAATATTTTCAAAAACTGTTCAGTGAAATAGAAATAGAAAAAGCTAACCGGAATAATTACATTCTGTTCTGGTTTTTAAATAAAATGAAAGGTGAAATGATATGGCGAATAAAGAAATGTTCCTTATACATCAGGTATTCAAACATAGTAAGACTGTAGAGTATATCCTCACAATTACAAGGCGATATACTATATACACATTCAAATTGTTTCAAACTAGCAGAGTTGAGCTCCATCATTAAATACGAATTATTATTTTCGAATTCAAAATGATTTGCAGTAATTAACTCTGGTAAACGAAGAAATAGGTACGAAAGAATCTTTCTAATGAAAGCCTAAGTTTCCGTTTAGTTATCTCTATCCATTTAGTTACATATATATGTGTTTGAGTAATTTCGAGATTCATCTATACTTTTTTAATTTTTTTACTTGGTAATATAATTTATGTAATTTCTGAAAAGGTTTATAAGCTTTCTTTCGTTACATTAGAATGAATAAATCACGTTTGTACATGTTTTAAAATTCACGTAACGTGAACACGTTATCCTTAAGAAAAGAAGTTTTTCGTCAACACAAAAATAATTTGTACTCAAGCGTTTAGATAAAGGAATTTTTTTAGTATAATAATTTGATTTACATGCCATGCTTTCCTAAAAAGTTAAATGTTGTGTTACATTGATTTTTAGGCCTGTTTAAAACACACACACACACATATATATATATATATATACAAATCTCGTTTATATCATAAGTAAAGAAAAAACTTATTTGGCTCCATCCATATTAATTTAATCTTCAAGAAACATGTCACCATGGTTATCAAACCCTTATTTTTAGTGTTATAAGCTTACATACTTTCCACTGTGACACTGGGAGGTGAGAGGTCAAAGCTAGTGATATATAAGAAAAAACAAACAAAATATTCAGGCATTATGAATATATGAATAGACGTAGAACATAACCTGGAGATTTAATCACGATGCCACATTAAATCAAATTCCTTTTCGTACTCGAATAATATAATAAAAGAAGGTCAATTTGTATTAAAAGTATTAGTAATGAAGCCTAAAATGCAAAACGTTGATAGCCATATCGGGCTATCAACTGTGTTCATCAAGGGAACCGAACCTCCAGTTTTAGTGTTGTAAATTCGAAGAAAGAGATAAGAAACAACAATAATCTTAAATAATTATCATACGTGCCCTGTTTACTAAAATCAGTTTAAATCTTATTTAATTTCTGTAGTGCATATTGATGTGTAGAAGGCATATTAATGCAAGAAGTAGGTGACCTTATAATACTTAAATATTGTTTTTATTTACTTAGACACTCGGCATTTTGCTTTACCACTTCGTGCGGAGCGTTCACTAAAACAAACCACAAAGCTTCAAAAAGTAGTTCGTATGTTGTTTTAATAAGAATTTTTAAATTTTATGTTTAGTTCAGAGACGCATGTATTGATGTAGCAGGATCCCTATTTTAATTTAAAAATCATACCTTTTTAGTATTCTTGTCTGTTTATTTTTTTACATTATACCTGAATGAAGCACGTTCTTTACTTTCAGAAACTGTTGTGTGTCAATCCGTCTATAGGTAGCGCTATCTATTGGACTGAATTGAGGCTAAAATATATTTAAGTGGATGACATGTTTACCATTTAATAAAAATATGCATATATTTATCAAAATATCAAAAGGAAATACACACAGATCAGTCAAGTAAGCTGGAGATATCTTGCAGCGATAGTCCATGCCATTTCGGAGTTAGCTCCTCTGACTTGAGCAAGTAGGTAGATAGTAAACAAAATAGTTACTGTTTTAGAATTTTTCTTAATTTTTATCGAAAATGTTATTGATCTTTTTAGCATATTAATTGTATACATGCGCATAATATATAGTGACTATTACTTTGAATGATCGATGTTTTTTGCCGACATCTTATCCAAACGACGTCTTATAGGATTTCGATTAAACGTTGCCACGTGTGACCTTCTAACGTCTAACAATTCTGTCGGAAATATACAATTTCAATAAGCAAATTAAAAAACAACAGTTTTTATGTATTTACATTAATATTTAATTAATCCACTTTTTTCTAACATAAATATTAATTATTACCGAAAAGTACAAAATAAACTTTAGATACTTATGTCGAAAATGTAAACTACCAATAGCAACTATTATTGAACAATAGTTCTAAGTGCTTAAATTAATATTTAATTAATCGATTATTTTTGTTTTAATTCTCTCCGACAAGTACAAAATACACCACAAATAAATATGTTTACTTTTTTTCCTGACAAAATATTTATTTCCTGTTTCGATAAAATGTAAATTCGATAAGAAAGGATGTCGATACCATGTTCAATCGGTACGATAGGATGAGAGTCATGTAACAAAGGATACATACGCTTTAATACTGACCAGTGAAGTGAGAGGTATGAGTGTGAACATCATATGCATCATGACACGTTTCTACCTCTGACAGACAAAAATGTGTTTAACAGTAATGGAAAGAGATTTATTTTATTTACATTTTATATGGGGTTGTTCACGATCAGTAGTATAGTATTGTTCGTTTGTTTGTTTTTGAATTTCGCGCAAAACTACACAAGGGCTATCTGCTCTGGCCGTCCTTACTTTAGTAGTATGAGACTAGAGAGAAGGCAGCTAGTTACCACCACCCTCCGCCATTGGGCTATTTTTTTACTAACGAATAGTGAGATTGATCGACGCGTTATAACACCCCACGGCTGAAAGAGCGAGCATGTTTTGTATGACGGGGATTCGAACCCGCGACCGTTGGATCACGAGTCGAGTGCCTTAATTATGTGGCATAGTAGTAAAACGAGGCTGAATACGAATATTTTATATCATGTCTTACACATCAATAGGTTTCTAAGTGATGATCCTGGTTTGAACTATTACAAAAGACTTTTTTGTGCAAAATACACTAAGGTTAATGCTGCCTCTTCGTTTTCAAATTTTTTTTGGAGATCAACAGTCGTATCCAGATGGCTACATTCGAATATCTGTTTGAGAAACTCAATGAAACAGAAATCAATGGGAAATTACACTAAATGGCTTAACACATAAATCCCATTTGTACTTGCGAATAAGGAGAGACTTGAATCTGGATGTTTTGTCTAAAGTAAGATATGCCTTACTGGCATCCAACTCAAACAAATATATTTTCTTCTGGTACAATGGTGTTAATTCAATATTTTTAGAGTTCAATTTGGAATTTTCTCAACTCTCCAGATATAATTTTTAAACATCATAAATATCCTGGAAAAATTCATTTGCTACATACACTGTGTCATTTTTGAAATGGTGTATCAAAGGTAGGATGATAACGAACCTCTTGGGTATTTGTAAATATATTAGTATATGAACGTTCCAAAAATGTGAAGACATTATTGCATCCAGATGGTATTTACACAGCCCTCTACAGTAGGTCTTCTTTTCAGTTCTGTGCTTCAGTAAAAGACTGTAAAAACAGCTACTGTGTTTATTTTGTAGGCCTAATCTATTGGAATTGTCTTATGTACAGTCCTCCTATATTTAAGCTATAATTTCCTTGTGTTATTTTGCCTTTGGTAAGTGACATGTTGCTTAACTTGCTTTATTATCTTCCGTAAGTAAATGCTAGCTGATCATGAAATAGCTTTTCTTCTTTATGCTGACGATGTAGATAATTCTACTGTTATCTCTTTCTTGGGAATGATAAAATGCCACGAATTATATGTTTTTATTATTATGTTACAGAAGATCTTCCTTTCAGAAAAGACTAGTTTTAGGAACTATCTGTTCTTGCCCCTTACGCACCTCAAGTGGTTTGGAATAAAATAGTTAAGATTTTTAACCCGTTTAGTCACAGACCACAGTTATGGTCAGATTTAAAGGTGATTGGAAATCTGAATTGCTACCATAGCAGAAAACAATGCTAATTACATTCTGTATCAATACTTTCTACATTTATAAAGAAGATTAGCTATATTTCTTTCTTCCTAAGATAAACGCTTACCAGATTAGTAAGTGAATTTGATTTTTTTTTTGTAAAATTATGGTTTTGAATGTGGTGAATTTTGGCGAGGTTGTATTCTAAAGACGGTTAGTACGGGTATTAAAACTTTAATTAAAATGAAGTACAGAACAAAGTTTCGATTTTCTTAGGTCGTCTTTAGTTAGTTAACTACAAGATCTGACTTTTGTATTTCGTTAGCAAGGTTGTGATCACGCTAAGTAACAATAAGGATGCTGTATCTTTAAGGTGGCCAGCAATTTTCTCTGACAGTTTTTGTGTAGTTTGCTCGCTTGTGTTGGTTTTTGATTAAACTTTTAGAGGGAATCTTCGATTATTATTTTTACTTCCAAACAAGTTTGCTACCATGATGCTAGCACCTACTTATCTGAGATGTTATTTTATTGTTTTTTGAAATATCTTTTATCATTGTTGATTTCTTCTCTTATAAGAACATTTGGTTTGATTTGTTTTGAATTTCACACAAAGCTACTCAAGGGCTATCTGCGCTAACCATTCCTAATTTAGTAGTGTAAGACTAGACAGAAGGCAGCTAGTCATCACCACCCACCACCAACTCTTTGGCTGTTCTTTTACCAACGAATAGTGGGATTGACAGTCACATTATAACGCCCTCACAGTTGAAATGGCGAGCATGTTTGGTGTGACGGGGATTCGAACCCGCGACCGTCGGATTACGAGTCGAGTGCCTTAACCACCTGTCTATGCTAAGAACATTTAAACAGAAATGTAATGATTTTTATTTTCATTTTAATTGTCTTCAAAAATGCTATGTTTGGCTATTATATTTGTCTTGTTATCTAATAAGTCTACATTCTTAGAATGTTACTTGAAAAACTGCTTTTATAACTGCTTTATGGTCCTTATTAATTATGGAAATAATTTTCGATGTGTAAATCAACAAGCCAAGTGACAACCGCAGCCAATATAAAGTAGAACTGGAAGTGTATTTATAAGAACTAAATTTCGACTTGTATAACATTAAATCGGTAGAGTGATGAAAAATACATTTTTTAGTTCTCGGGCAAGGCATTCAAAAGCCTATTCAACGAAAACATCTGAACCATTTAGAATTTGCACTAGTATTCTAAAACAAAATATTTTGAATCAGTTTAGAGTTGTCAGGATCATCCATGAGAGACCTATGGGTCATACTCTAGCAGTTGTAAGCAAAATTCTATGCATTGTAAGAGATAAAAGCTGTTATTATGTAACAGGTAACAGTATGCAGAATAAACAATAAGGATCTTTGTTTGGTAAACATGCCACGTGTACACAAGTTGCATCCACTACAAATCTGTTCAACCATTCCATACCTAAAACAGCTGTTTAATGAAACGAGTGCCCATGCTATTTCATGCGAAGATATAGCAGTTAAGTCACCAAATGGAATGCTTTTGGATTTCTATGCAGTGATAATGTCGAAATAGGGACTGAAAAACCGTCTTTTTCATACACTAGTTGAATAATGGAAAACACGCAGGGAAGATCGATACGCTTTGGCTATGACAACTTTAGGAAGGGGTCTCTTGCAAAGTAATCCACGCTGCAGTGCTATTATCAAACTAAATAATGTTAATACTGACCACGATCGGCTGTGGTAACATGGACTATAACTGTAACAACTTTGTAAGGCTTCAAAATTGTTTTAATATAACGTCCTCAACCGATATATAAGTCTTGCATCTTCTCTGGTTTTATGTGTTAGAATTATGCACTCATATTTTTTATTATTGGTGTAACTTGGAGCTTATGTTTTTACAAAATTCCAAGTTCGTTTCTTTGCTTATACCTTGCGTTGATAGTTCGCGTGTTGTTGTTTTTGATATCGAAGTTCTCTTCGCATACGATCCTTGTAGCAAATGATTCGAATAAATCAATATATTTTCGTGCTGAAAATATTTTAAAAACATTCCTGGCATAATTGTAATGGAGAAAACTTTATAAACTTTTATGAAGTACTGACTTTTATTAAACTGGCCAAATTAAGATAAAAAAACACTTCAGCAAGATATCGTAACTAATACAGTAAAGCGACAGAAGTTTCATTTCATTTGAAATACTTGTATATGACATAAAATATAAATTAATATTATATTATGAAAAAGATAGGAATGATCGTTTCACACTTGTTATCTTGGTCTTTGCGCTAAGAAACTAAAAAAAATAGTTGACTAAAGATTGTCATTTAAAAACTGTTGTTTTGAATGAAGCACAAAGATACACCATGAATTATCTGTGCTCTGCCCACCACGGTTATCGAAACGCAGATTTTAGCATTGTAAGTCCGCAGACATACCGCTGAGCCACTTGGGGGCTTTAAAAACTGTCTACATTACAATCTAAATAGGAAAATTTAGAGTTAACCTTTGAGTTATCGCGAAGAAGTAACGACACAACAATATTTTGCTTTCTAGTTGGTGAGGTTGTTGATACTTTACTTAAAGAAACTAATAATTATATATTCTGGGTGTGAAAACACCACATGAACACTATTATAAAATAAAATCATCATTGTTATCATCCAGCTGTCGGACATTTGATTTTAATATGATAAGCTGCTACGTCTTTAGCTTTATGTAAAATTAAGCATGTATATCAGTAATTGTTTTTCAGCAATTGTATTATAAGCTCTGCTAGCGCTAGAATTATCTGTTAAGTTTGATTAATTGTTAACCTAAATCGTTTTACAAATAGCAACTGAAACATAAAATCAACTATCTTGGCCTTCAATTATGTTCTGGAAGCGTTTCAAGGAATTTTCGATTCGGATATAGAAACGAAATATATTCTGAGATTTATTTAAATACTCATAATATGATGCAGCAAGCTGGTCGTTACATGGTGATTGTATTAAAATACGTAATTCTCAAAATACTCACGAAATTACTACAAAACAAATAAATTTATCAGGTACTTGACTTATAATAACCATACCATATATAATATAAACTTACACTTTACTTCAGGTATAAAAAGTTTGGAACTTTATTTTTGACCACAGAAATGCAGAGAAGAAAGTATCTGTTACAGAGATCAATTGTTTATACTTTACCTAGGACTGCCTTCACAAAACTACTACTTCTTAATTATCAGCATTGCTTCTCAAATCAAAAGCTTTATTTCTAACTTCGTTGATCGAATAATTCTAAAACTGTCTACAGTGCTTGTTTATAATTTTATAAGGTGTGTGATAATACTCAGCGTGTGTTTTTTTTTTAAGAGTACCTTGAAGCTTGTAGGGAGAATTCTGATGGTTAGCCATGCACACGAATATATATATATATATATCCCTATTTGCAAACAGGAGAGCGTATTTGTTTATCTCAGAGTGTCCAATACACTTTACATGAAAAATAACGTTTTTAAGCCTAAACAGATTTGTGATTTC
The DNA here is from genome assembly GCF_004210375.1 of Tachypleus tridentatus. NCBI lineage: Eukaryota > Metazoa > Arthropoda > Merostomata > Xiphosura > Limulidae > Tachypleus > Tachypleus tridentatus. Next base: position 109,056,215 of record NC_134832.1, on the reverse strand, counting down.
ACTGAAAACTTTTAAACATCAAAACCTCTAGTGACACATATTTGGTATTTTTCACTTCTTTATATTCCACGGATTCGTTTAAAATTATCGTATTCACCAGATTAAACTTGAAGGGTTTGATACAAAACTATGAAAGTGGACGAAAAGTGTAGGAGCCATATTTGTGAACCAAGACGTATATCTAGTGTCAGCCTATTGTTTTATTGTTGCTTCTGTTATAATAATGCTATTATCCTAAAAAAACATCAGTGCATATTACAAGAAGAAACCATTTCTGTGGAATAAAATAAATTATATTTTTTCCAGTCATTTAATTTTAAATTTTGCCACTTTCAGTCTTCGTGGTTTGAATAGCTTATAAGTTATATATTTGTATTTTAAAAATTTATAATTTTAAATATAATATTGTTCATCCTTCGGTTTTACCAGAGCTGGATAGAGATAGAATTCACTTATTTTAATTATATTATAAAGTGGATTGAAAATTTAAAAAAAGAAACTTGAATTAGCATAATTTATACTAGCAATACAGATCTATGACTTAAGAATTGAGTAGAACACCATATTTATGATTCACAAAAAATATAACCGTTTAAAAGCATTAAAACTATTTTCTTTATTTTGTTCGTTGAATTTCGCACAAAGCTGTTTAAAGGATGTCTGCGACAATCGTCCCTAATTTAAAAGTGATAAACGAGAAGGAAGGTATCTAAACAACAACACATACATTTTATTACTATTTACCAGCTAAATATGGTATTGGTCGTTACATCATAATGTGTCCATCTCTTCTAAGATTACGAGTCGAGCGTCCTAACTATTAAACCTTGGCAGACTGAAACTGGGTAACCGAAAAGAAATAGATAACTGAACAATAATATATAAAAGAAAAGAACTACTGCAACGTGAACAATCCAACTCGCAAATAAAACACACATTGAAATCCATTCTAGTTTATGAAGAATCATTATTCTTATCGTATTTTACGAAGCATTTTTTCCTTTAAAAGGTAAAAGTTTTTGCCAATAAGTAGATATACGTTAGAACTAAACAGGCTAAGTACCTAATTATTACAGCACTTGCTATCTGTATATATATTAATTGGATTGCAACACTGTTGTATATTTGGTAATTATGTAATAAATTCAGAGTTTTCGGCTATGATTAAACAAAAGGAAGAGGAAACAACCAATTGTAAAAGACTTTGATCACATCACGGAGACGTGTTTTATGTGTAATGCAACAAATTCCTTTGGGAAATTCGGTTGAGTGAAAAGATTGAAACTGAAATATGTTGTAGTTTTTCTGAGAAAGAATAAATTACGATTGGATAAACTCAGCTGTCATACTGGTTTTTGTATTATTATAAATTTAAACTTTTCCTTTTTTACATATAAAAGGCACATTACATTTCTTAATTGTTATGTTCTAAATGTCAAAATAAAAAAATCATTATGTAAAAAGACACGCTTTTATTCGTCACATAACTTGATAACTTACTTTAATTTTTATAAATGTTCATTTCATAACGCAACATAGGCCATTAATGAGTAGTTATATAACAATAACGAATTTGTGACAGCTAAGAGGGCCCATGTATGTATATATATAAAAAACAAAAAAACTAAAAAACAAATTATTTTGCTTCGAGATCTCACCATTTGGTTACAATATACGTACGATAAGTTCTTGGTTTAAAACAAATGGTAATTAAACACATAAGAACTAACTACATCAGATGATGTTTCTTTAACTTTGTCTAGAGAAGTTATCAGTGTTCTTAAAAGATCCACCAAACATGCTCGCCCTTCCAGCCGTGGGGGCGTTATAATGGAACGGTTAATCCCATTATTCGTTGGTAAAAAAGTAGCCCAAGAGTTGGCGGTGGGTGATGATGACTAGTTGTCTTCCCTCTAGTTTTGCACTGCTAAATCGGGAATGGCTAGCGTAGATAGTCCTCATCTAGCTTTGTGCGAAATTCAAAATAAAACAAACGAAATTTAAAAGATCTGATAAATTATGAAGTGGATATTTTTTCTTTTCCATAAATAAATAAATAAAATGAAGTACGCACCATATCTCAGTTTTGACAACATGTACACTAGTTGCTAAACTCTATTAACAGTTCTCTATTTGCAAATCATTAATTTATGGGTATTAAAATGAAAATATATGTGTGTGTTTTCTTATAGCAAAGCTACATCAGATTATCTGCTTAGTCCACCGACAGGAATCGAACCCCTGAGTTTAGCGTTGTAAATTCGTAGATCTACCCCTGTACCAGTGAGAGAATAGAGAGATAATACTTGATCGGCAAGATGCAACAGCCAGTAGAGACAGTAGAATTTACAAAATCTCATTTGGTTAGGGCGCTCGACTCGCAATTTGAAGGTCGCGGGTTCAAATTCCCGTCACACCAAACATGTTTGCCCTTTCAGTGGTGGGAGTGTTATAATGTGATGATCATTCCCACTATTCATTGGTAAAAGAGTAAACCTGGAATTAGTGGTGAAGACTAATTACTGTACCCCTAGTCTTTACTGTTAAATTAGGGACGGCTAACGATGATAGCCATCGTTTAGCCTTGCGCGAAGTTCGAAACCATATCAGACCTTAAGAAAATATATTTATATATATACACCAACGTAGATACACATAAAAATATAAGTAGATGAAGAAACAATACTTTTCTTTCTGAGTAAACATTATGAATATAATTAAGGTTTTCTTTTCTTTCCAAGAATAAATATACGCTTTCGTTATTGACAGGTTTGACTCTACCTTAGAATATGCTATGTTTGCTTAGAATTAAGCATAGAGTTACACAATGGACTATCTGCGTTCTGCCTACCACGGGTATCGAAACCCGGTTTTTAGCGGCGTGAGTCTGCAGACATACCGTTGTGCCACTGGGAGGCAATATAGTATGGTACAATACCTTAGATATATTGGCGATTGCTTCAAATTTTAAAATAACACTTTTATATCATTTAGTTTCTCTTTTTTATATTTAAATAAAAATGGAGCCAGGTGGGTTCTCTCTCTCATAGTTATTTGGGTATTTATGTTTATATACCCGAGGGGGGCAGGTTCTGTCGACCTCTTCCTCCTTCCTTTATAATTGTTTTGCAACTGTCAAGTGTATTTGTATATAGTGCACGAGGGTAAGAGTAGCCCGCACTGACTCAGGCCCCTTTCAGGGCAATTTCCATGAACTATCTACACATACACTTGGTGCACATAAATCATTTCTTTTTATAGTTCCATAATTTTTTGTACTTTTATTAGATAGGTATTAACTATAAAACATTTATATAAAAAATCCTTTCAATGTTTAGTAATTAACTTCTAAACTAATGTAAATTTTAGTTTATAGGTGGCCTTTTTTATTATTTAGAAAATATATATTTACTGAGGAAAGGTGTTTAGAACTATCCTCATCATGTATACAGTATCTGTCTAGTTCGCTTACTAGTTCATTGCTTCTCCAATTTTTGTCATAATAATTTATTGTACGATGTAGAGATATATCTGTTATTGTTTCTAGGTCTGCGTATTTATGCATGGATTCTGATTATGCTGTTCTGGGTACTTTATAAGCTGTTGTGAGTAATGTATTTTGTATTGTTTGTAGTTTTGTTTGAAGTAGTTTTTTGCTTACATTTATCCATGCAGGGGCTGCATAGTCAATGATGGGCCTAATGTACGTTTTATATATTTTTATGATGTTATTTGCCGTTGCTCCACTATTTTTACCAGTTAGACTCCTAGCATAGTTTGTTCTTCGCCAAATTTTGTTCTAATATTATTTATGTGGTTTACCCACGTTAGTTTTGAGTTAAATGTAAATTCTAAACATTTTGCAAATGTAGCAGTCTGAAGGAGTGCTCCATTCATATGGATCAGAGGTTGTGTTTTTTTGTTTAGATAACTTAGTGAATACTACTAATTATGTTTTAGTTGTGTTTATTTTGATTTTATATTTTTGACAATATTCACTTCTTGTGTTTAATTGTGGTTGTATGTTTGTAGCTGCTATTGCTGCTATTAGTGCACTTTTCCAGACTGCTACATCGTCTGCGAACTGTGATGAGTATCTATTATTTGGATCTTTTAAAGGCATATTATTCACGTACATAATGAATAGGATAGTGCTAACTACCTCTCCTTAAACTCTCAGAGAACGTCCCTTCAAAATTTACTCTACATGATCTGTTTTCCAGAAAATTAGATAGCCAGTGAAGTGTTCCACGCGGTAGACCCATTTCTTGCATTCGGAATCGGAGATCGTTATGTCATACAGTGGTGAATGTATTTTCAATATCGAGAAAGCAAGCGACAGTGCATTCTCGTTTATTAAAACTATCAATAATTACCAGAAGAACAAAGTGATTTCAGAAAATTCAGAATCCACTTTGTTGTTCTGGTAATTTTGATGTTATCTGTGGGAATGTGGAGAGTCTGTTACTGATTATTCTCTCAAGAATTTTGTCTACATAGTTGATCAGACTGATTGGTCAGTAGCTATTTGGGTTATTGGTTGGCTTTCTTTCTTTACAGAACATTAATATATTTACATGTTTCCAAGAAACCGATGTATAACGAGGGTATAGTTATAAATTAAAAATTGCTGTGAGATGTTCAAATAATGTCGGAGTGCCTTTTTTAAGAAGAATGGCTTGTATACCATCTTCTTCTGAAGATTTATTTTTTGTGTTAGTTATTGCTTCTATGAGTTCTTGCACGAATATTGTGTTTGTGTATTCTTTTGTGTTGTTGATTTGATAGTTATGTAAGTTGATTGGAAAAAGTGGTTCAAATAGTTCATTCTTATTCGTTATAAAGTTGTTTACTTTGTTATAGAAGTATGCGTTCACGCCTGGGTCGTTGTGTGTTTTAAACGTGTTTTGATGTTGTTGCTTGAATGTTTTGGCTTTTTCTTTATTTGTATGTTCTGTGGTATTATAGTATTCTAGTGATGGGTATTTTCTTGTTGCTGTGTCTCCATTTGTGTCTTTTTATGTGAGTCCAAAATTGTTTCGGATGTGTTTTTTCATTAAGTTTGGTGCAGAAATCGTCAAATTTTTCTTGTTTTATTAGTTTAACTTCTGCTCTGATTTTGTTTCTTATTCTATTTATTTGTGTTTTTAATTTGCTATTTTTTGTATCTGTGTATTGTCTTCTTAATTGTCGTCTGTGCTTGATTAGTGTTATTAGTTGTTTGTGTGGTTTCCATGCATTATTTATAGTTTTATGTTGTTGTTTTGATATTGCTTTATTTGCTACGGTTTGAAAGCACTCCGTGATAATTTGACAGTAATTATCAATATCTGTTTTATTTTTAGCTGTTTTTATAATTTTGTTTGGTAGCCAATGGTCTCATTTTTTTATATTCCTTTCAATTTGCTTTTATGTCATCAAATTTTTCTTTTCTACATATTGTATTTTTATTGGGGGTGAGATTGAAGACACACCATATAGGTAAATGATCGTTGTCTAAATCTTTTCTCACATGAAATTTAACTAGTTTTTGGCTCGTGTTATACGAGTTTAGGCATATGTCTAGTATTCACTGGTATTAGTGGCATACGTGGTATGCGTAGGCGTGTCGTCATTTAGAAAGGCTATGTTGTTTTCATCTATGAAGTTGATAAGTCTTCCTTTTATATTTGTGGGGTTGCAACCAAGGTTGATAAGTTTACTATTTAAATCTCCTATTAAAATGGTATTTTGATTGTGGGAAAAGATGTTGTTAATTAAAGTTAAGTCTATTTGTTTTGTAGGTGAGTAATAAATTCCTGCTATTGTAATGATAGAACGATTATTTAACAGGATATAGGTTGTTATACTAAAGCGTTTATTCCGTACAAACTCATAGAGATACATACCAGCAACATAAACGTTACTGGATCATCTTCCAAAAGGTTAAGAACAAAAAATGCGTTTTATGTTAAATTTATAAATATATATTAATATTTTGACACTCATATGAGCAATCAAAACTTCTTATATTGTTTTAGTTTGTTTTAAAAAACACACACTAAAGTGTATGGCTATGTTCCTGTAAGCCTAATACTAATTTGTTTTGATACTAAAATGCAGTTAACTGCATATCACTGTTTCTGTCAAATAAACTTTTTCCAGCGTCTATAAAACTTTTACAATTTATATATATGCTTGCATTATCACAGCCAGTTTGAAGCTAATGTAATATTTTCAAGGCCTGTATAAATGTATACAGGTTCGCTAAAAAACTAATCTTTACTTAATTTCTAACGGTCTGAGAGAAGTTTCAACGCACTGAGAAAATACGTTTATAAAATTATGTGTTTCAATGTAAGAGAAAATATTTTTTTGAAAAATGAAATAATTATAAATATGTATATATATATATATTATTTGTGTTTAGTACCTTCTATTAAAACGGCACTGATCAGTGGAAGTCCTGTAGTATGTGAGTAAAAATAAAAACAATATTCACAACACTAACACAAATTTTATTTCCATACAACAGCCAAAATACATAAAAATCTTTAAGTAACAACAAGAAACTTTTAAATACAAAGTGTTCATATAGTTTAGTGTTGAGCTATTTCACGCACAAATATTCTTTTACAATATGACTCTGTAAAATTGAAAAATGCAAAATGAATAAGTATGATAATATAATGTATCTGTGTGTAATTCATTATTTTCCACTTATATTATGGAATTAATAACTACTTAGTTTAAATTCGAATAAAACCACTATACGAAAGGAATTTACGTTCCAATCATTACTTATTAGTCTAAACTAGTTTGAGAATTGTGATATCTAGAGGTAAATAATTAAAACAAACACACGTAAAACATCAAAGAATGATTGGCAGAAGACGTAATTAATAAAACATCTTTCAGAATGGTATGGTTAATATTGTCGTTCAATTCATAGACTGAGTTGTTGTTTTTTATGAACAAGGATAAACAACGTAAAATTGATAAGACCCAATGTCTTCCTAAGCCTAGGGCGTCGACATTACAAGTATAGTTAAAGTATGAGGGATGAGCTGCCGCAAGGGCTTTACACATTACCTACATTTAAACACAAAAATAACTTGTATGCAGACAAATTGACATACTGATGTCACATACGCACAGGGATTACATTTTACCCCAAACTATAAGGTAATCTGAAACAACTCTGACAAGTAAGTTAACTCTGATTCGATCAGTAGTTTAACTGTGAACTAGAACTTATCAAGTGTCTAACAAATATTTCCTGATATTCGGTCTTAGCTACATTTCTTAACTAGAAATCTATTGATAAAAAGATATATGTTCCTTGCATGATAATGTATTCATCAGACAGTCGGAATATTTTTACTTTCATCTTTAATTCGAAGCAGTTGGAGCACGATTTTTTTTTTCAATAAAATCAACGTGATGTAACGTCGCAATCACACTTGCTCGTGATTTCAAGCACGTGGGCCACAACTGGCTTGATACGAACGTTCGGAAAAAAAAAAGCGTGTATGATAGAAATTCAACAACGCAATACGTTAAGCCCTATCAGTCTAAAGAGCTCTATTAATATGTGTTAAATTCTCTTTAACACTGTCCTACAATACTCAGAGAACAGTTTAAGCTTTATTATACATTCTACTTATTGGAAACTTCCACTGCAGTAGTAAAGAGTGAAATGCTTAAAATTATTAAAATGAACACGAAAATGTTATAATACATATTGTATTTGAATATGAGGTGGATTGTTGAATATAGTTTATGTAATTATAATATATTGTGTGAATATAAAAATATTAAGATAGATATGAGCTATGTATAAAAGAATAAAGATAAAAAATAGATTTATGTTAATTATAAGTAACTCTAAATAAAATACAACGTGTGTATCTTTCAAGCTGTCAAAGTATAACATGTTGTAGCCTCATATGTGCAGTGAAACGTACAAAATAAATTAATTTGAACACTTATTATTAAATTAATAGATATAAACTTTAACTAGAACACATTTTAAATCACACCTCGACGATCCATTATCCTTGACTGCTACCAACCTGAATCCTATTACGTTTTCACAATATATTGTTAAAAATGCAAGCAGTCTTTCTGCAATGTTTTCATGTGAAATATTTGTATACATATTTCTTTATATCTAAGATTTGTTTTAAAGTTCATTTAAGCATGTTTAGAGTTTCATGCAAAGTAAATTATTTTATTTGTATTATTTACTGGATAAAACCACTTAAGGTCAAGCACCTACTACATATTACAAGCGTTTTCCTCCCTTACATAGAGTATTCTCAAAACCTTGATAGTAACCATACAAAAATACAAAGATGTGCCTGTATTAGCTATATTTGATATAAAATGCGGATAATATTAAGAACAAAACAGACACTTATTCATGTACACTTTTGTTTGATCTCTTAAGTTTGGATATCAAACAGCTAGATTCACACGCACACACATATATAGATGCAATTGTAGCTTTCTCCACATATGTATGTAAATATGCATATATGCTCATTAACATCAAAGAAAACGTGATATATTTATCAAAACTAAATAATTCAGAATCATCTTCCATAGCAATATACTTCTTAGCAATTTTGGGTAAATTGTTTAAATACACAACCATGAAGTTTCTTCCTTTTATTACTGAATTAATACATAAGCTTGGTTATTTTACGGTAACATTAATGACTTCAAAAAAACAAAAGCGCTCACTCTCAATCAGACTACACACAGAGAGACTGAATAATCTTTAGTTATTTTTCATGTGTAAAAAGAGATTAGTTACACATGATAAAGCTAAAAAAAAGTTCTACCTTTCCTTAAAGTTAAAGACATATTAAGATCCATTGAATGACACTGTATCATTAATCTCTCCAAGTTCATTGTAACTGATGCTGCTTTTATCTGGAGTCTTAAGTTGATTAAATAGTTCTGTCATCCAGTGTGAGCTGCTATTTTTTTATCATGATAACAATCCCTTATTGACATATACTGTTTTAGACAAAATCTGTCTTAGCTTTTGAAAGCTATTGACCAAAGAAACCAAGGTTGCTATTGTTTACATTTTCCCTTTGAGGTCAAACAATAAGAAGAAAAAAGATGAGTGGGCCTTTAATAAGCCTTATTTTTATTTCGTCGGTCTATTCGGATTACAATTATCTTCTTCACCAATACCAAAAGTCAGTTATTCAGTCGACAGCCTATTAAAGTGTTTCAAAAAGTACTGTGTTTTGTACATTTTATTATATAAAGGAAATTATTTGAAAAAGTTCAAATCATTGTTAAACTTTCCTTTAAAGTATACTTTGGTAACATAAGAAGTGGTGGCTGGCTTTTTAATACTCTCAAAACCAATCATATTTTGCGGATACATTGAATATATATATATATTATTTGAGCTTTTCAGACAGAATCTTTCAGACAGCTGAGTATGCACAGTGATTCAGAATTCCATCCTGCTTGGTCAAGCATATGGTATGCTTTCCGCTTTTTAATGGAATGGATTGTTCTTCGCTTTCCTTTTCAGAGGTTTGTTTTTTCCGAGTCACACAATGCCAGTTCTGGTGAAGAAATGGAAAATACTTCATACATCTTTCATTTTTCTGTTTTCCACTGTCATTTATTGTACCGCTGCTGCGTGTAGCACAATTAACCCGCTTTCCTGATGTTTGGTATCCAAGACTACGTTGGGCCTTTCGAGAATTTTCTCGACTACAGCGACCTCCGGTGTTACAATTAATTCCTTCTTGAACGCTATTTATGCCCCGTGTAGATCTGCGTGCGCTGACGTTCCTGGAGACGCTAGGACTGTCGTCAACATTGGTGTAGCTGGTAGTCTGAAAGTCCAAATGGAGTCGGACAAGCTTGGTCTTAAGACAGGGACAGAATATCTGCAAAAAAGTTCGCCGATATTTCTGGCTGAGAAGACAGTATAAGACAAAATTCCCAGCGGCATTAATAGCCATTAGAAAGTTAAAGATGTTCCCCAGGCCGAGAGTTATAGCGTTTTGAGGATGAAACGTGGTATACACTAGAAGGACAGCAGTCGGTAGTTGGCAAGCCATGAATAAGATCACAACAGCAATCAACATGACTGTGATCCTGCTCTCCTGCCGGGAAGAATCTCGGTTATCTCGACGTCTGGTCATCGTATTGCGCTGAAGTTTGGAAGCATGCACTGACCTGATCAAAAACGAGTTAAATATGGTCAGTAACACAAGGGGTATGAAAACAAATAAAAATACGCATAACCAATAATATATATTTCTATAGAGAATGTTCATTCCAAAATCAGAAAAATCTGGCTGCACTGTAGTTTTGTTTGTCAGGGGATCTATGACCTCTATAACTGTCCATTCAAATGGAGTTGGTAAAGTCAAGCAGCAACAAATTAGAGCGACAACAATAACTACTTTTTTAGCTCGCGATTCAGTGCAGTACACTTTCCCTTTTATTGGGTGACACACGGCGATGTACCTTTCTATTGTAAAGGTTACTGTAAGCCACACAGAAGTATTGCTACAAGCATCGGTCAACAACAAGGCGTACGGCCACAGTCGCCAATAGGTAATATGCTGGGGATCCGTCAAGCCTGGGTAATGAGCAATAGACAGAATAAATATACACATTAAGTACAACATGTCGAAAACAGCTAATGCGGCCAAATAATTATTAGTGGACGACCGCATTTGCCGACGAGTCATGATTATGATAGTCACGAGGTTCCCCACAACACCGACAAAAGAGATGATAGGTACCAACACTCGCTGGATCCAAAACCGACTGAGGTCCCGAAATCGCAAGTACATAGATTCAGAGCCTTCCATTTTGGTTTCAGTTTCGTTCTCAAACATAAAAACTGTTTCTATGGTCGGCCACAGGAGAAACCCACAATCTCTAGATGTGAAGGACAAATCCGACGCCTTGGTTGTAAAGTTACACTGCCAACTTTCGTATGCATCATTCAACATTCCAGGTCCAACCATCATGATAGTGTGCAAAGAAGAAAAGAAATTTTGCAAATTGATAGTTAATCTAAGTCTGGGTTTCTTGCATCAAATGAAATGAATCTAGAATGAAAGAAAAAAGAAGAATACCAAAATACTTTAAAAATATACATAACTGATTTATTTCTAAAAATAAGGTATAAATAACGAATAAAATACAAATCAACTGGGAATATTTTTATTGTTTTTTAAACATTATGTTGCACTCTTGAGAGTTTGATTATTTTTACTGAGAATACCTATTGGTTTCAAATACTAGATGTCCATAGAAACAAATACATGAATTCTAATTTGTTTAACTTTCTAAGATGTATCCCTTAAAATACGAAAGGCAACTGGTGTTTTCGATTTGTTGTTTTTTTTTTCAGAAAAAAAGCTTATTATCAATTTCATTCCATGCTACTTAAACTGCACACAGACAAACGTGCTAGGATGGGACTCATATTAGAGTTAATCTTACTTTATATTGCTAATGCTACCTAATAAATATTTATTATTATAAGAGCTACCCTAACTTTTTTAAACTGGAACTTGATTAATGTAACAGCTGAAAGCATGAACAAGAACAAGTGTCCCCTCGTGACCATCAAATTAACTACGTATTTCATTCTATAAACCTTGATATTATTTTTTTTTAAATTCAGCTCGATTGATTATTTATCTTGGAATTAGGCTTACGTTTTTTAAATTAATTTCTTGTTGTTGTTTTTAGTGAAGTATTATTAATTCTCTCATTTATCATACTTCGTGCATAAAGCGATATCTGGGCTCTTCCCACCGGGGGTATGAACTCAACTCTAAGTGATTAATATAAACTAAAAATATAATGTTGATTCCTGAAATTAATTCAGAATTTTTACAATTATAGCTTTTTATATAGCATGCTAGGAGATAAAGTATACATTTTGTGCGTCTGAAATGATGTCTTTCATTATAACGTGGAAGAAAATCCTACAAAAAAGTTTAATTTGTAAAGTTCTTTTGAGAGTGAAATTCTGGTAAATATGTTAATTAATATAATGAACTGGTTGTAATATTAAATAGTACTTTTTACTAGTTTATAAGTGTTTAACAGAATAACATCTAAACTTTAATCATCTATGACATTTTAAAGAGTATTTTAACAATAAAGTCGTTGAATAATTATCGCATTCTTAAGATAAGCATTAAAGCTTTTAAACGCATATCTGAAGAAAAACTCTTTGATTTATCATTTATAAGTCTCTAGAGAAAACATTTATATTAAATTTTGAAAGAAAAACAATTTAATGTAGCTTTTATGAACATAATTTTTTTTAATTATACAAAACAAAATATTAAATGAGTGTACTTTTGATAAGTAAAATATTCCATCAACAAGTAATTAATATCTACAGCAGATTGTAAAAATGTTTAAAATAGAGTCTCAACTAATTTTATATATATATAGTTTAAATAATTGTAAGACATTTTTAACCAAATACAGAAAAGATTTTTTCGTTTAAGTTCGAATTTACGTGTGGATGTATTTCAGATGCTAATCAATATAAAGGAACGCAGCACTATCACAGTAAACGTATTTCATCTGATATTCTTCTTACACTTTGGAGTGTACATTTCAGAGCTAAACTATTATTTTTAGATTAACACTACAGTAAATTTTAAAATAGTATTAGTATGATGAACAATATAGACTAATCTAAGTTAGAATCGATCTTTAGGGTTCTTTCTTACAAAACTTAGTGAAGTCCTTTCGTGTTATATCAAAACGTTCAAACAACATATATAGAACATTGGATATTATTTCGGCAACTAATTTACCTAGAACTGTTACGAACGTTAGTAAACAAACTTTTAGAAGAGTTACACATTCTGTCAGCGTTTTATAACGTAATGTATCATTAAAATTAATGTTTGTAGTCCTATATCATTAGTAACCATACAGATGTTTAAATTCTTAACACCGTATACAATGGTTTAGTTTTTAAACTAACTGTTTTTTTTTCAGTCAGCGAACTACTATTGATCATTCAATACTATAAGTGGCTATTCAGAAAGAGTGAAGCACTGATAATGTCGTGGCGTTCTTGACCAGAGAACGAAATGCAAAAACGATTTTGTTATTGAATATGTACCTCAAAGAATGTTGTAATTTCAGTGTATCTACAAGCAAAACTTTAACATACAAACCGAATACGTTATCATTCTGTATAATGGCTGCAAAAACTACATTTTTACTATCTATTATGAAACGTATTTCAATAATTTTGTTTCTAACCATGTTTTGTTTACTTTCATCCGTACACATTAAAAATTCTTGAAAGGTGAAAGGATTAGTATATACATAAGTACAGATTCTATTTTGCTTCAGAGGTACAAGTTTATCTCTCGAAAATATATCGACGTGCAATTGCCCAAGTTGCAACAGTTTATGGAATAAACATACCAGGAGTTATACTGATAAATTAGCGACAAATAAGTCAATACATTATAAGGATGTCCAGCAGGCACGAATACTGTATAAATGACGAAAAAGAGAAACGTATTTTTATTCAGTAACTCTCTTAGACAAGATTGAATACCAAATTATTCGTATTGTAAATAAAAATATATTGTCAGTTAAACTTATTTACTAAGTGTAATTCATCGAATGAATAGACAGTTCTAAAATACATTGTTACTTTAGTCCTTTTATTCATCCTAGTATATAAAAACTTTGGAAAATTTAAAGCAATTCATTTATATTAACGTCACAGTTGTATTTTAACTGACGCAAAACACAACATATGTAGTGTCATTTTGACGTAATTGAGCTAAAAATTCATTCACAATTAAAAGTGTAAACATTGTTTTTTGATACAGAGGTAATTTTTAAAATTAAGTCCTGTATCTAACGTAATAGACAAAAACACTGAAACCACCGTTAAAAGATAGGACACGAAAGAAATGAGTCGAGTAAAGCATATACGGATACGTGCAATAAATGTAAGATAGCTTCGTTTGTTTGCTGTTAAACACAAACGGTTATCCATACTATCTCTACTATGATTATCAATGTTTTATTTTTAGAGCTATGTTTACATCTCAGCAAATGGGAGCATGTGCAGTAGCTGATAATCTTTACAATGTTTTTTTTTTTTTTTTAGATTGGGTTGTTTGTTTTTGAATTTCGCGGAAAGCTACACGAGGGCTATCTGCATTAGTCGTCCATAATTTAGCAGTATAAGACTAGATGGAAGGCAGCTAAACATCACTATTAACCACCACCTTTTAGGCTACGTTTTATCAACGGATAGTGTGATTGACTGTATATTATAACGGCCCCACGGATGAAAGAGCGAGTATGTTTGGTGTAATGGGGATTCGAACCCGCGACCCTTATATCACTAGTCGAGTGTCCTAACCACCTGACCATGCCAGGCCTTTTAGATTAAAAAATCGTTTCTTTAACATTTTAGCGACTTCTGACTATTTTTGCATCTAAAGTAAAGGATGTATGGAAGAAAGAAAATGTTAGTGCAATTAATTCTTTCGCTCTCTAAACATGTATATTCTATTTATTTGGCGTAAATGAATTATGAATACATAATAATGTCTCACTAAATCCATGCAAGGCTTCTGTGTTTAATATTATAAACTGGAATATGAAGAGAAGTGAACTAACACAATCATCGAAATAAAATGAGCATACAGACAACCAAAGAGTAAAATCTGCAACAGATAGCAGTTCATTAATAGCACGTGGGTTGGCAGCATCACGTGGTTTTAAAACAGTTTTAAAATAGTTTAGAACAAAATAACGCTAATGTTTCCATGTAACGTGAATACAAAAGCTGTTTCGATGTTCAGCCAATCACTCTTTCTCAACCTTAGCTTGTTGATATAAATGTGTAACAAAAGCTAAGATTGAAAAATAGAAGCAGTTAAGACTTTAGGATAAGCTAAGATTTATGAACAAAAGGTATTTGTAAGCAACTTTTACTACAAATACAGTTCCGAGTTTTTAAAACTTGGTTCATCATTTTATATCTCATTTCAGTTATTTTATTGAGTTGTAACAGGAAAAGAAATATTTATAAGGAAAATGATGAGGTGGGTTTAGATATCTCGTTTTACGCTCGATCGTATCAAGTGTTTCGCTGACAAAGTCACTGTATTAGGCCTTGCTTTGCATCAGGTCATATGAGCTGCTTAAGTAACTTCTTGAATAGATAACAAGAGTGCCAAATATAAATGGAAGATATACATAAATATGTCAATGAATATAAACCAGTTTTATAACTATTATAGGAAACCTTTTGATTAACAGTTTAAAAATTGGCTTGATTATTTTACTACAATAAAAATTATTTTTATTGTATGTCAGTGACCGAAACATAGTGAAACTGCTTGCATTGTTTTTGAATCAAAATGGCCGTTTTATTAAATTACCACAGTCTAATTATTTTCTTTCTTACTAAACATCATTTAAAGCAATTGTTTCGTTTTCCTGTGTTTAAATACATTTTGGAAATGCATTTTTGGCCGTTTCTTTTTTTTTTGTAGCAAATGGAATTTCCAGTATTTTATCTTTCCAAACTGGAACTGAAATATATTTTAATTTACATTCTTTTAAAAATGTTCCTTACAGATCTTTACAAAGTAAATGACATTTCTCTAAACAGGATGTAGTTAACTCTATTTTGCGTTAATATTTACACTAAGCAAGTTGCACAAAATCAATGCTATTCTATGGCTTATATTTGCCTTTTCGTATTCCTATGCTACTTTTGTTGATACTAAGAGTAGTACATTGGTCAGTTATGATCAGCATAAGTGGAGTAGTTACCTTCTCTTGAATGTGTAGTTGGCATGACCTCAGAGAAAGGTAACTATCGTATATAGCTATCAATGTAACTTTTCCCAGCAGCTTTCAGAAAGGAAGTAATAGCATAGAATCCAACAAGACCACAGTTACAGCACGCTGTACAATAAGTTAGTTAAGAGATACAGCAATACATCCTAATGTCAAATTCCATAAGGATTACATTATTGTTCTCTGTAAAACAGTTGTGTTTTTACACTCTACTCTCACCATTCTTCCATTCTATGTTCAAATTTCACACAGAAAAATTCATTTTGTCTAACCTGTGAAGAATTGGAGTTAACACTGAGCATCAGTATACTTAGATATCCCAATACCATGCTATAATTATATCGAAACAGTCTTTCCGTTCATTAAAATATTTTTGAAATGCTTGGATAATTGGCTTTATTATTCATAGAACATCTTACACTTTCGTCAGCCAGTATTTAATATTTTTGTTTGAAATTTAATATTTTAATGAATAATGCTAAATATCGCATGTCAATTCGACTATTTGTCTTCTCTTTTGTGATTATGAAAACGGTTAACTTAACGATTCATAAAAATTATCGGAACAATATGCAATTCTCTAAATTCATTGTAACTGTCATATAAAATCAAGGATTAGATAATTCCAATGTTAAGTTCGTTCCACACTGAAACAGTACATAGCAGTTGGTGACGAACACAATAGCACAAGCGGGTGAGGATGGTGACACATTATCCCTAAATTGAATGCATATCCATCGTAGATTATTCATCAGATAACCACTGGTACCCATTTTTCAGTTTGGTATACTGAAATAATTGGGGTGAAGCGTCTTACTCAAGAAGCGAGCAAGTGTCCAGCTCGTAACCTCCTAGTATGAATCAAAGTATGTTATCATATTTATCACCTAATAACTTCCATTACAGCTACAATTTATTCTCTTACGTAGCACATCCACGTCACACTTTCATATATTTTCATGTCCAATAGCTTTTAGATAATAAAACAAAAGCAAAACTGAATGTAATCATTAAGACCGTAATATTTTTTGCTTTTGGCGACGTTTAGTGACGTTTTTAGTTTTAGTAAATTATTGAGTAAAATTTGTATTATCCTATTTATGTACATTTTCAAATACAATTAATTGTTTCATGTTATTCATTGCATTACATGCAATACGTCAGAAAAAAGCGCGTAATCTTAACGTATTCCGTTATCATAATTCACCTAGAAAATATTTACTAAAATTATACTTTTCTCATTAATTAAAAATGTTAAAAAACTTGATAGTTGAAGTTGAAAAAACTGATTGTAGAGAGCGCTAGAGTCTGATTTAAACTATAGTAAAGCATAAAGCTACAAAATGGGCTATCTCTGCACTACCCACCACGGTTATCAAAAATCGATTTCTAGTGGTTTCATTGGAAAACAATACATTACGAAACTATTTCTTCTAGAATGTAATGGACAGCTTTGTTAGAGTAGTTCGTATTTTTATTATGTTAATCCTTTTTGTGGATTTATTTTCTTGTAAGACATACATTGATTTTATACATAAAGAAACATTCTACCCCTTAATTGTAAAGCTATATCATTGTATTAGCTAGTTTTATGTTTCTTCTCAGAGCCTGTAGAACCCAGAATCATTGTATGTTTAAACAACAAAGATGTTTCCCAGAAATAACAGCACATAAAAAATTGTTGTTACTTACCATTTACGTTTATTTCATTACGTAGTGCCACCTAATGGCAGCAGTAATTGTAAGAACTGTGGCAACGTGTGTAAGCATGTTTGTGTTATATATTCAGAAACTTCTTAATGGACTTGAGCCAAATTTTTAAAGAGGCTCCATGTGGTATCTCATGTGCTGCAGAGATAAATCTTTCTATGATATGTATACCCGATAGAACAGGACAAAAATATATAATGTTTTCACGTTAAATTAGCAGGATAACCATTCAATTAAATTACGTATATCTGTTAATTATTTTCAATTTACTATGTGATGTGGAATTTAAATAAACAACAAAGCTTCGTTCTGAGCTCTTAAAGCGAAGTAAGTTAATGTAAAGAAAGCTGTATAGTAAAATCTGCTACTCACACGAATTATCACACACACACACATATAGGTTCCAAACTAAACTACAAACATAAGGGGTAACGTTAGATGCGGTAGGTTTAGTTTGGTTTGTTTTGAATTTTGCACAAATCTACTCGAAGGCTATCTGTGCTGGCCGTCCCAAATTAAGAGTGTGAGACTAAAGAGAAGGAAGCTAGTCAACATCACCCACCGCCAACACTTGGGCTACTCTTTTACCAACGAATAATAGGATTGACTGTCCCATTATAACGCTCCTACTACTGAAAGGGCAAGCATGTTTGGTGTGACGAAGATTCGAACCCACGAACCTCAGATTACGAGTCGAGTGCTAAGGCATGCCGGGCCGATGTGATAGGTAAAACTATCTATGATTCATGTTTCACGAATTACTATGTTATTAACTGAACGAATATTTCACGTACCTTTTTGTAAAAGTGCACAACAGTTTCAAAGTTTTCTCAATTGTTATCCCACTTACCCCGAAAACGCAACACCCAAATTTCCTCCTCAGATTTGATCATTTACTGATCTTATTATTTAGTAGTTCATTTAGTTTTGGGTATTATGGATCAATGTTGCATGTAAGTGTCGAACAGAGATTCTGACCAAAAACTGGGGCGAAACACACTGATGCCAATGGAGGATCCTAGTGGTATATTTATGTTTATAGTAGAAAGATTATGAAAACGCTATCCAATAAATAATCGGTACATTAAATGCTAACGAGAAGCGAATCATAAATTCTCGGACACATATCCTTGACACTGTATAACTACAAAGTCGTTTTCGACCACATATAGTCTTCTCTTGTCTAAGAGTTGACGGCAAATGCTGCAGACTAGTGCAAAATGACAAATGATTATGCTCTCGTAGTCATTGTGTAAACGTCTTAGTTATAAAATTCTGAAACCAACAAATTGTATACCAGACAATTTGTGGTAGTTCTGGAAGCCTATTAACAACCGTTATCACACGACACGTCCTTTGGTATCACCAGTCAGTTAGCCATTGGGATGCGTATTAGGTTTAGTGAGAATCTTGTCACTTTACCGATATCTGCTTTTACCACATCATTCTTTTAAACTTTTACTGGATCAACAAACTTATTGGTAATGGCATTGATCACCTGAGTTCACCTTTTTAGAGTATTCAACGTATTCAAGTCTGAAGAGCCAGATATAAATAATATGTTTAATGCAACATTGTTAAAACAATATGGCGGTCCAGTTACGGTGTGATGACGCATCATTACCGCTCGGCATACATATATTCCGAACTATACATTTACTTCTTGACGATGTTGAATACGATTAAAGTTGTATGTTCTCTGATTCAGGATATTATCTAATGTTATGCTGAATTGGATAAAGAACCTACAGATGCTACGGATTGATAAGCATATGGCCCTTATCATAATCTAATAAAACAACTATGAGTAGTTGAATTCTGCACTCTTTAACACTATTTTAATTAACCACCAAACGTCCGAAAGCAAATAAAAGCTTATACTTCATTTCACTTACATTATTTATTTGTAAATACATCTATTATAGTCCTTGATCTTGCTAAAGAATATCTAGATGCACCGGGAACAATCATTACAGATAACTTCTATAAATCATTCGATTTAGCAAAGGAGCTGCTAAGGCATCAAACCCATCTTATGGGAACATTAGGAGCAAACAGAAAGGGTAACCACCAGGAAATTGTTTGTATGTTGTTTTTTTATTTCGCTCAAAGCTACTCGAGGACTACCTGTGCTAGCCGTCCCTAATTTAGCAGTGTAAGACTAGAGGGAAGTCATCACCACCCCTCGCCCACTCTTGGGCTACTCTTTTACCAACGAATAGTGGGATTGACCGTCACTTTATAACGCCCCCGCGGCTAAAAGGGCGAGCATGTTTGGTGCGACGGGGATTCGAACTCGCGACCCTCAAATTACGAGTCGAACGACTTAACTCACCTGGCCATGCCGGGCACCCAAGGAAATTATAAGTGTAAAACTAAAGAAGGGCGAAATTGTAGGTCATCAACAAGATGATAGAACTGTGATTGAAAGGACAAACGTGATGTTCTTATGATGTCAACGAAGCATGATCTGAGCTTCAAGGAAACTGGATAGAGAATCAATGATGTGGGTATAAAGAAAGCAAAAATGGTTCTCAATTACAATATCATAAAACGAGGTATAGACATATCCGATCAAACGCCTAGTTATTTCTCGCTACTTAGGAATAGTATTAAATGGTATCATAAGATTACCTTTGAGTTTTTGCTAAACACAGCAGTGGTAAATGCTTTGATATCATTAAATAAAATACACCAAAAAAACAACAACAACTCCAAACTCATGAGTTTCAACAATCAATCATTAAATCACTGTGTCAGGTAAGTGCTCAAGCAGTTGTAACACCAAGGACAGGAAAAGGAAAAACCGACACACGGCGCATTGTGAAGACTTACAAGTCTAACAGAATTATTCCTATATGATACATTGTCTGCGACAGTGAAATAAGAAAGACAATGACTGCAAAAGAAGCAGACAGAAAAACCAAGAACGTTCGCACATATTATGATGAATGTGAAGGTAGCTCTGATCTATGCATTGCTTGTTTCAATAAAATACATTGGATCAAATAACCTAAAATTATACCTATAATAATGACTGTCACTTCGTACTACTGGAAGATTATCACGACCCACCGATGGGTCGTTTGGAACCAACGTATTAACCTATAAAAAATCAAATATAATTCTTGTCTTCTGTTAATGTAAAGGTTAATTACTGACAGCTTTAAACTATTATCTTAATAATGACGCTCTTTCTTATCTGTCGCCAAATTTAGACTGTCTATGTGTTTTCATTGGGCTGTTGGAATATATTAATTAAGCAACTGACCTTGTATTTTACAAGTTGTTGGCTGACAGTCAAATGTAAACACAGGGTGACTGTTTTACAGTAGCTATTCTCCTAATGTTCAGACTAAGAAATGAAAAACTTTCTTCTTGTGCAACATAATGAAGTCCCTGCCTTAGTTCTCTTTCCTTCCGGTAGTCGCAGTTTTAGTGAAGTCCAGTTTCGTAAAATTTTCATTAGTTAATTAAATAGTTCGTGCTTATTGCTGTCGACCATTTAACTTGTGTCCAGCGTTATCTTCACTTAAGCGTTATATATGTTAAAGTGTAATTCAGTATAAAGTATCTAGTTAGCTTATTTCCAAGTCACGAAATAAAAAGTTGCAAAATTTAATAAATAATTTACAGTTAATCCACAGTAAAAGCACATAAAATATTATCTTGGTTGACTAATACTTTGTTCAACAGAACTGTAATAACTCGACTGCAGTGAATATTATTTACTATTTTATTGTGTTTTTTAAATATATAAACGGAAAAGAATAACTCACGTGGATAACACAGTAAATCATTTTTGCACTCCTTATTAATTAGTAAAAAAATTATTATACCCCTTTTCTTCAGCACCTTTTAAAACTTCACAACATTATTTCTTTAATGTTGTTTTACTGTATATGTAAGTGTGTATATTCTGTATGTTTAGTGCAGAGCTAAACAATGGTATATATGAGCTTTGCTCACCGCGTGGAATCGAACCCAGAACATTACCATTATTTGGATACTTATATATGCAAATATATATACGTACACAAACGTATACGTGTGTTTTTTGAGTTATCTTATTTAGTATTTCAACACAAAAATAATTACATCCATTTGTAGTTGAATAACAAATAAGTATTTCTTTCCTTGTTTGATAGCTACTTTTCAAAATTATTTTTGAAAATTATCTCACTAATTATCACATACAAACATATCAAAAACAGCGGGTAATGTTTGTTTAATTTCATAATTATTTAGTGAGGGTTTTATGAGTAGTTATTCAATTTCACTTCACTCTTAACAAAACTGACGTACTTGTCTGAAATGAAGTAATATGTTTTTAATATTTACGCGTTTTTATGCTTTTGAGAAAAAATAGCTGTAAATAAACCTTTCGAATGTTCTTTATTCTTCTAGTGAGATTAACACAATCAAGAAAAACTTGCTCTCAATATTTTCTGTATAAACAGCATTAATTAATCTTTAATCACAAACACCATTCAAAGTTAGTTGTTTTCCAAGTATAGCACTAGTCGTATTTTTAACGTAATTCGATTAACTATATAAATGTGAGTAATGGTAACTAAGCAACAGCTAAGAACTTTAGGTGTTCTTGAAATATTTTCATTTAAAAGTTTTTTTTTTCTTGTAATACATTTTATGTGTATTGTTTGTTTGTTTGTTTTTTTAATTTCGCGCAAAGCTACTCGAGGGCAATCTGCGCTAGTCGTCCCTAATTTAGCAGTGTAAGACCAGAGAGAAGGCAGCTAGTCATCACCATCCACCGCTAACTCTTGGGCTACTCTTCTACCAACGAATAGTGAGATTGACCGTCACATTATAACGCCCCCACGGCTAAAAGGGCGAGAATGTTTGGTGCGATGGGGATTCGAACCCACTACTTTCAGATTACGAGTCAAACGACTTAACCCACCTGGCCATGCAGGGCCTTTTATGTGTATATGAAAATAGCAACAGCTGTTATTTTTATCTGCGATTTGTTTGTACTTAAATATATTAATTACTTTTATACTCAGGTAAAAATATTGTTTAACAGTATGAATGTACTGTTTGTACTATCTGAATCTTCTCAAACTGCTGTCTTGTTTTTCTTTACACGAAGAAACCACACTTGAACTATTATATATGTGTGTACCTCATACTTTTGGCGTCTATATATGCGGTAAGATATTTTTGGTTTTCGTACCGTGTTTTCTTTTATTAATTCTTCTACAAAAACACTTGAATTAAAGTGTTCCTGTTGATTTTAATGATTTTCTTATCATCACCTAGCAATAACAATTGTCTATATATATATATATAGAAAGGTAATAAGTTAAAGTGCAATATCAGCACAAAGCTTAAGAAATGCACCTACTCAGCGTGTAATTAATCTTCTTTCTTAACAAGTATCGTTATATAAATCCCTTGAGGGTTTACATATTACGAAAAGCATTATCTGCTTCTCTAAACACAAAAATGCGAATCTCTTTTTTGTATATTTTGATAAATAGTGTATATTAATTAACCTATAAAAGAAGATAAATGTGCATTACCTCTTGAAGACGAGAAATCAACTTGAAATAAAAATGTATCTTAGTTAATACCCACACCAGCCGTTTTGAGGAGCATAACCTCTGAACCGAATTAGATTTCTTTTACTTTTCAAAATATTTTTGATAGTTTTTGTATTTTACACTGTTCCTACACAAATGGCTCACTTAAAACCTAATTTTCATCATTTGCGGTTGAATTATAATAAAACTATTTTATCCAATATATGTGAGATTAATCTAATAGTTATAAACATATAGAAAGATTGCTACACGTGGATAGTTTCTAATGGTAGGTTATCAGTATGTGCGACATTATTTTAGGTTTACAGAAAAATGTTATAACTTGAAGTAACCAATTTGATAAATATCCGCTCCAAAAATCTCTACATAAGGATACATCTAAATGTACAGTTCAGTTATGTCTTTTTTTTTCAGTAGAATTTGCCGGAGTTAACTGCAATAGTAGTTTAAAGTATTTAACTATTTATGCTTATTTGTTTGGTTTGTTTTAAATTTCGCGCAAAGCTACGCAAGGGCTATCTACGCTAGCCGACCCTAATTTAGCTGTGTAACAGTGTAATACTAGAGGGTTTGTTTGTGTTTCGAATTTCGCGCAAAGCTACACAAAAGCCATCTACGCTAGCAGTATATAGCTAGAGGAAATGCAGCTAGTCATCATCACCCACCACCAACTCTTGGGCTACTCTTTTTCCATTTAATAATGGAATTGATTATCACATTATAACACCCTCACGGTTGAAAGGGCGAGCATGTTTGGTATGACGGGGGTTCGAACCCGCAACCGTCAGATTGCGACTCAGTGCTCTAACCACTTGGTCAGGTCTAAGCCTAACTACATATGTAAAACATGATCTATTGCTACTGTTTTCATTTCAATCTCCATTTATACCAAATTTACAACAGTGAGTTTAGTTCACACTGAAAATCGGTACTTAAACGTATTTGAAAAGAGTAAGAGCTCAATATTTGACTAGACTAACATGCTTGTCTTTTCTTTATGCATGGTTACATTCTTAAGGTATTCTTCATTGTATGGATACAGGTGACACTTTAGAATTTGAAATTAAATGAGATACCATCATTGCAAGATTAAACAAGTAGATGATGGTACGGAAAACTCGGCAGAATGCGTTATTTCCTTTTTATGTAAAACTTTAAATAAATGTATGAGTGATATTCATCTGTTACAGAAAGTTTCGTTTCATATTAATGCGAGTAATATAAAAAATACATATAATGTACGATTATGAAAACTCCAAGACCCACTTTAAGTAAGATGTAATATTTGTAAATCGTTGCTTCAACGGAGTGGTATGAGAAAATACTCAAATCGTAATATTTAGTTACGGGATTATATAAAAAAATACACAAATCGTAATATTTAACTCCGGGATGATATGAGAAAATACTCAAATCGTAATATTTAACTGCGGGATGATATCAGAAAATACTCAAATCGTAATATTTAACCGAAGGTTAATATGCACTATATTTGCTTCATATCCCATTATATCGTTTGTTAGGTTTTATGGGGCATAAGAGGTACAAATAAAAGCATGGAGACATGTGGTGGAAATTAAAATACGAATATATTATTCATAAAACCATGGTTATCAGGGAAGAAATAAAAACAGAAATTAACCTTAGAGAAATAAGTCAGCGTTAACGATTTTACGAGGTCAAAAGAAAAGGGAGGATGATATGCTGAACTTCGTAATTTAAAAAAATATATAACTTTCGACCAGCACTTGTAAAACGTTGTCTAATTATTTACTGTATCTCATCCGTGACTTGACTAACAATGTTGAAACTCGTACTTTTAATGGTTTTGTTTTGTTTTGTTTTGTTTTAACAGCAGTACATTCTAAAAGTTCAGATGCAACAATTTTTTTCCCAAATAATCGCGTGCTACGTTATCAGTGAAGTTTAATTGAAACTCATTCAAACTAAAACATTTTTAAAACTATTTCTTCATTTTATAATGTATATATTTGTTTGTTATTAAATGCAACTATACACATTGAGATGTCTGACCTTTTCCCAAAGCAGAAATTGAACCCCGACATTTGTTGTTTTGAATTACGCACAAAGCTACACAATGTGCTCTACCAACCACGGGTATCAAAACCCGGACTTTATCGTTGTAAGCCCGCAGACATACCGCTGACCCCAGGGAGCCCCTGACATTTAGCTTACAACACTTCAAGCTTGCCGCTGGTGGTATCAGGTGGCGGTAATCGACTATTTTGTCAAGTCTGTTGATCAAGACACTTTAATTAAGTTAACTATTATAGTAACTGGGAAAATGTTTGTGTGTTTTATGAATTTTGCACAAAGCTACTCGAGGGCTATCTGTGCTAGCAATCCCTAATTTAGCAGTGTAAGACTAGAGGGAAGGCAGCTAGTCATCACCACCCACCGCCAACTCTTGGGCTACTCTTTTACCAACGAATAGTGGGATTGACCGCACATTATAACGCCCCCACGGCTGGGAGGGCGAGCATGTTTGGCGCGACGGGGATGCGAACCCACGACCCTCAGATTACGAGTCGCACGCCTTAACACGCTTGGCCATGCCGGGCCCTGGGAAAATGAGCATACGATTTAGAAAATTCAAATTTATGATAAAGTTATAGTTTAAACTTACAGCCAGGTAGTTAGGGCGCTCGATTAGTAATTTGAGGGTCGCGGGTTCGAATCCCCGTCACCTCAAACATATTCGCCCTTTCAGCCGTGGAGACGTTATAATGATACGGTCAATCACACTCTTCGTAGCCCAATAGTTGGCGGTGGGTGGTGATGACTGGCTGCTTTGTTTCTAGCCTTACACTGGTAAATTATGGACGGCTGGCGCAGATAGCCCTCGTGTAGCATTGCACGAATTTAAAAAAAGAAGAAACAAGCTTTAAACTTATATTTTGGATTATGTATTAATATTTGAAGAAAAAAATCAGTTTTGAATCCTCTTCGTGGTTCATTCATTTAATGTTGTTTAAAGAGTTGTGTATAGTCGATAGTGATTCATTATGGGTAGTTTGACTACGGCGGGGGGGATGCAAGTGTTCAAAAATCGTTATAAAGTTCAAATTCTGAATTAAATGCTAGTTTTATATGATTTAAATACCCTTATACAACTATTAACATATTTTTATACTGATAATTACCAAACGTATCTCTCACGGTTGGTCAGCATTAATCTTAGGAATTTCTAACGCTAAAATCCAGGGTTCGATAACGTTACAGTGTAGAAAGAGCACATAAGTCCTTTTTAGCTTTGCGCTAAAACAATTTTGAATATTGCAAATTATATAAACACAACATAACCATAGAAAACACTCACATTCTAAGTTGAGAAACAAATATAAACAAACGCAATGTCAAAGAATCCCTACTTATACAACAACTAAAACCAAAATAAAACCAATATAAAGGAACACATTTATACCTATACTAATTAATAACCTAACATCCAACTGCAACGTCCCTAGGATCCCGTAACCGTTTATATTCTCGTCCCTAAGACATGTGCTCGGGAACGGTCAGTTGCAAACTCTCTCTTTGTTAACCTGAAGATGGCCTAGAAAGGTTCAAATGTTGTTCTCTCCTTATCAATAAAAGCCTTAATACCCATACCAGCCCTTCTGAGATACATCAATACAAAGAAATAAACTCCAAATTTTAACTGTTATTTTTTTGATTGATATTAATGTCGATCCCATACAAAGTTCATCAGTTAGCCCTTAAGTTTACCTGTAAAATTTGTAGTAAAGAGAATCACAGAATCCCACTTAACATATTCCTGTAGTAATTTCAGCAAAGGAAGAGACAACATTGCCGAATATAATTGTTTCTTGGAGTTGAATATCCTCATTGAAATTGCAGTTTTATTAGAATCACACCGTGG
This sequence comes from Tachypleus tridentatus, assembly GCF_004210375.1. Taxonomy (NCBI): domain Eukaryota; kingdom Metazoa; phylum Arthropoda; class Merostomata; order Xiphosura; family Limulidae; genus Tachypleus; species Tachypleus tridentatus. The sequence continues at coordinate 109,029,179 of NC_134832.1, read as the reverse complement.
CGATACTGCGCTGTGGTATGGTCATGTCAGTTTGTGCTGTACTCCGTCTGTGGAGCCATGGTTATGCAGGAATATACGCTTTGATTGTCCTCCTTTATACAGAGTACTAATATATGACGATCACATGGTGATTTATCCTCTACTTTAACTAAATTTTTTTCTACTTTTTTATATATCAAAGCGAGTGTATGGGTACAAGGGAAATGTGTCGTGGACATGAAACGAATTATCTTGGCAACAGTGTTTAACTTTATATTTATATATAGTTTAGAGAATAGTCTTGAAAGATCTGGATGACACATGGCATGAAGCTCACCAACATGTGTTGTTGTTAAGTTTAGAGCACACACACACACACACACACACAAGTTTGGTTCTATTCCTTTCGCACTAAGAGTTATATATGGTTGGTAGTAAATTAATTTTGGGTAGTAAAATAGTATTATAGTGAAGTTTAATTGACATCCATTCAATCTAAAACACGTCTTTTAACAATTACTCCCCGAAAATAGGGAAATTTAATAAAGAACAATCCACGTTTCACCTTTTTGACTTAATGTTATATTTAATTATTTACCTGTTTCACAATACTTATTCGAACTAGAACATATTCCAGTTTGTCTGTAATCTATCAGTTAGCCAAATTTAATTTTGGTAATTGAACTGTATGCAAAATACTGGTATGATACTAACTTTAGTTTGAAGCTTTCTGTTGCTAAAGAACTATTTCATCCGATTAAAAGTCAAAGTAATTTTGAAAGTTACGCGATCACGATAAATTGATACTATAAAGGAATGATATAATTCTAAACATGCTTGCTTTTTATACTTACAATGAATTGGAGCAAAACTTTGAAACCAACCTGCATTATTCACTAACTAATCAACAGACAAATAACAATAACATTCTAACTTTGGAAAATATTCTTTATCCAAGCCTGAATTTGTTTTCTCTCTCATAATTTGTAAATCATAAGAAAAGTCATTTAGAAACAAACTTGACATTTCTGTGTTCTATAATTCATATATCTAGTCTGAGTTCGACAATGAATAAAAAATTAAATCATTAGTTTCTGTTTCATCATTTGTAACTCATTAGAAAAGTTATCTAAAAACAAATTGTATATTCTATAATACACGTATTCAGTATAAGTTTAGCAACTAAAAATTTAAAAGCATTGAGGTGCGTTTTCCAAAACAGAAGACTTTAAACTCAGCTTTTTCAAAATAATGTATTTCTGTTAAGAAAAATATCTATTGTATTTTTAAGGTGTTTTCCAATATTACAAGAAGCAAATAGCTGGTATCTATATGTTATTTCTGTAAGGACAGTATACTTATTTATGTTATTTGCTAAATGGTTAACGTGCTAAACAACTAGTGTTTATATGTTTCGTAAGTACGAAACTTTATTTAACGTTACTGGCTCAATGGTTAAGGTGCCCTCTTGAAGAGCTGAAATTCCGTGGTTTGCGTTTATTTAAGGACAAAAAGGAAAACGTAAGAACCGTGGGTGTATCATGGAAGTGAGGGTCAAATCTCATTATAAGATTACAGTACACAAACAGTAACTGCCTTTCCTTTATACATCAAAATCAATATTAGGTACAGTTGGGTCCTATTTCCCTTCTGTAGCTTTATGTTAATATCTAAAACAGACACACAAACAATAAAGAATGTTGTGGGGAGTAAAGAATAAATTAATTATGAATTTATTCTATTTCTTGGTCTAATTGTGAATTAGCGTACCAGAATACGGCCGATATGTCGGTCATGAATGCATTCCGAATACAGTAGAATACTTTGGGAAATATCACACGAGTTTATATACTTTTTTCATTCAAGAGGAAAAGAAAATTATAACTATATATTTCAGAACTATGAAGCATATCACTCGTATAATTAAATAAAGCCTCATCCAATTACTTCTCACCCTGAAGAGTTAAGTTTTACTTATTGTAAAACTATTCAATTTTTAAGATTAATCACAGAAGAGATTTTTTTTCATGATACAAATCATATAAATTAACAATGGTTCTTCAAACGAAAAAAGGTAGTAAACACATACAGCCAACACACAATTCCATTACAAAAGTTATTTGTTAATTGAGCCGACTATAGTTTTGAAATGATTGGTAAAAGAGGAGACTTTTAGTGAACACCGTGTATTTTACACTTGTCTGCCCCCAGCTAGTACAGCCGTATGTCTTTGAATTTACAACGTTAAAATCATGGGTTCGATTCCCTGCGGTGGGCTGAGCAGGTAGCCCGATGTCATTTTGCTATAAGAAAACACCCGCACTTGTCTCACCGAATAATAATTTAGTTGCCACACGTTGTTTATCCACAGCCCCAAAGTTAAGATCGTGTTTTAAGGGCAGCGAAACAGGAACCGTATATTATCTGATTAAAAGTCTGGACATGATAACCAGTAGTCAATGTATTTATTGTTTTTTATTTCTTGTTCTTCATTACTTCCAGTTTACTTTTATGCAGATTACGCATGTGCACAAAAGTGTATTCAGTAGTAAGATTTTTTTAATTTCGTTTTTATCTAATAGAAAGAGTTCTGTTCGAGTTTGCGATATCCCGTTTCGTTATACTTATGCGTAGCATTAAGTTATGATGAAGAAATTTTGCAACATGGCAATTATTAATTTGTAACACAAAGCAAAACGACTTTTCTTTTTGAATAATAATAATACTATAATTTCAGAATCAGTTATTTTAAGACTATGCTCATAATAATGAAATTCTCTAAAATTAAACAATGCTTTATTTTCTTAGATAAGTTGCTTTTCAGCTCTAAAGATGAATACATACACAAATATAGGTAAACCTAATCAGGTTTTATGGTTCTCTTTAAAAACCACTTTTTAATCCAAAAATCCCACTTGCGTACACGGGACGAAATTAATCTTTCTAGTCAACAAATCAGTTATATAAAAGTTTTCTATGGTTTGTCTTACTTTAGTTTGTAATTAAAAAAAAAAAGATGCAAGTAATCCACGTACCAGCTCAATACCGAGCAGATCATAAACACCAAATGAGTTGTTGATCCTTAGTAGATGAATCTCGTTAAAATCTCAGTTTGGGAAAAAAATAAAGTTTAAGAAAAAGATCAAAGGAGATAGATTTAAGAAAAGGAAACTGCTTAAACCAAGTTATAATACCATGTAATGAAGAAACGAATGGAAGAACTTAAATCAAACGTTAAATTATTTACTTGTTTTATTCTATTGTGTTTGTAATATGGTGGGTGGTATGATTGTCTGATTGCTAAATATTCGCGCACAGTTACGCGAGAGTTATCTACGCTAACCGTCCCTAATTTTGAAATTAGAGACTACAAGGAAGGCATTAAATTATCATAACCTCCGCCAACTCTTGGATTATTCTTTTAATAACGAATAGTAGAATTGACCAGATCATCATGGCGTTTTTCCATGGCTGAAAGAGTAAGAATGTTCAGTAAAGAATTTGGATCCGATTGGCTCACAAGGCCCGATTCGAACGCTCTAACTATCAGGCCATGCCATGACGAGGGCACTATGTTTGTTTTGTTCATCGGAACAGAACATTGAACATTAAAAATGTGTTTCGCTTCACATAGTTTTTCAATGTACGGAGTTGCTTACCACTCAGAGTCGTTATTTTGTAATAATGAAGTTTCATTTAGAAGCCATAAAAACCACGACACGTCAATATAACACTGAAGTAAGTCAATGAGAAGTTTGAAAAATATTTAATAACGGCAATAGTAACATTCAAATACTCTTAATAACTTTAATTACTAAGCTACACTTACTGTTATAATCTATTAGCTAGTGTACCTGTACTCACTGATATATTTTATTTGTCAGTGTACTTGCAACTGCTGCTATTTTTATTGCCTAACATACTTGCCCTTACTCTTATATCCTGTTAACCAGTGTATTTTACTAAACATCTAGAGAAAATAAATAATAAAGTAGTTATTAATTCCAAAAAAATAAAAAAATAAAGTAGCTATTAATTCTAGAAAAAATAAATAATAAATTAGCTATCAATTCCAGAAAAATAAAAGATAAAGTAGCTATTAATTCTAGAAAAAATAAAAAATATATAGCTGTTAATTATACACAAAATAGATCATAAAATAGTTATAGATTCCACAAAAAATAAATAATAAAGTAATTATTAAAACCTAGTGAAAGTTTACTCAAGCTTTTTTCAAGGGCAACAGCTAAACATCGTTTCTCAATCATCTTTGATAATATAATAAAATATGGTTGTTGAATGGCTTTGATAACAACATGCTAGATATACATTTATGAGTTTCATTGACCACCATATAATTATGTACTCGAATGTTTTTAAAAAGTAACATAAGCTCGAAGTAATACTCTTGATCCAACAGTGAGATGTTTAACTCAAATTTTCTAATTCTTTGCTACTTCGAGCTAAAAAAAAGAATTAATTGAAAGAGAAATATAACCAAAAGAAGCAATTTTCGTCAGTGTCTGAAACAAATTAAAACTTTTGAGTTAGCAAAATTTAAATTATATTTTTATTTGATATTTTGTGCAAGTTTTTCCCTAGCTTTAAGAGTATGGAGTACATTAGGATACGTTTGACGTCATATATATCTTCCCTTGTTTTATTCGGTCATCAACTGTATTAATCAAATTTTATATAAGTAAAAGCCTTAGTTTCATGCTTTAACATATATATAGCCCATTAGTAGAGAAACACTGGGTAAATAATGTAAAGAAAATTCCATTGTTGTTTTCTTGTATGATATACAACGCTCGTAAGTTATCGCCCCAAATAAACCATTTAAAGCATAACTCTGTGATCAGTATAAATATGCTGATTTTTTACAACTGGCGTTTTCTAGGAGCTCATATCTCCAATGCCTTTTTTTACAAAAATATACATTTAAATTTACTACAGAACTGTTACATTGAATATATGTTACAGAAAAGGTAAATACTTACTAGCTACTATAACTTTATTATAACATAAATGACAAATATAACATGTATATCATCTATAATCAGAATATTTTATATATAAATATTATATACATGTGTCTATTTAATATAAATTGTTTGAGCTCCACAATACAATTTGTGCAAGTAATCTTATTAATTAAACACAGTCATCTGGTGTTTTAACTTAGTACATTCTGAAAATTATTTGAACATTTTGAAGTTAGTTATTACTTAAACTGATGAGTCCATATATCCTACTTAATTCCTCAAAACTCTGTTGTCCTGGAAGTATACAAACTTCATCGATTCGGGTCTTTATTTCTAAGTAAGGTCACATTAGTTGCTGTTTTACAATCCACGATGAGAACAAATAATGCACTCTTGATACGTTATAATGCCCTCTTCGTATATCATAAACGCATCTAAATGGCGAGAAGTTAAACGTCCAAATTATAAGTGCAAACAGTACATAAGTTATAGAGATTTATTTTGTAAAATTTACACAATATTGAGATAAATAAGATACTGTAGCACTGACAAACCGATGTTTTCAATTCAATTAGACCGAGTAAATATAATTTAATAACAAAGGAAAAGATAGCATATGCCCAAAACAAAAAAAAATACTATTACAGGATGTAATGTATGCGACCATTAACTTAAAAAGAAATCCCTCTTGCACAAAATACTCTCCGACATATTTCTTTGTATTACATATTTATCAACGTTTTCTGCGTTGTATGTGAGTACTAATATACAAGAAATATGACTTGCACAAAATATCTACCAACAAATGGTTCTGAAGTACACTTTTATCAAAGTTTTTGGTTAATTGTTAATGTCATTTGAGTGTTTTGCTAAGAGGCTCACATCAAAAACATTAATTTGTTTGAGCCGTTCTTATACAATATTAAGCATTGTTCTATCTTTGAAAGACAAAAAACAACAACTTAATATAGACTTGGTAAATGGCTACCATACCGTCAGTACGTAATTGTAATTAAGATAAATCTGACAGTTCGGTTGAACCTACAATAAACGCAACTACTGTAAAAAAAAAAAATGGATACCATCAAATCAGATACCACACTATGAGATTTTACATTAATTAATGTCGTAACCTGAACTCATGTTCTATAGTTATTTAATTATATAAAATACATAAAGACAACTAAATTTTCTCTCTCTATATATATATATATATATATATATGTATGTAGTTGACAGGAAGAAACTTTATTTTCCTCACTTAACTTTAAAGCGTTCCTCTATTCTACGTTTTAAATTTTTGCCTGGAAAGGTATTTGCTCAATAGGCAAACCTTAACGGAACGTAAGCACAAAATATCTTACGTTTGTTTTTACACAACCATTTCTTTTAATGAAATTTTGGGCATATACAGTCAATATCAAAATTTAAACTACTGAATGCATTATACTTAAAATATTAACCATATTTCTTGATTTCCAAAATGTTGTTAGGTTCTATCTTTACGCAGAACAAACAAGATAAAAGGCAAAGTATAATGTAGGTCCAAATAGCGTGCAGTAAAAATAGCAAAAATAAAAAAACAATCCTTGATTTTCTCTTCATATTGATACATTTTATTTCCCTCGAGCCATACCAAAAAAGAACTATAATACATATTCTAAAATAGCTTGTTCTATAAGTCTTGTCTCATCCTGATAGGCAAAGGCAGAATCATTTAATAACAGTATTAGCAATCTCATATTTTTTCTGTTCTTTATGAGTTTCATTTTGAGAACAGGTGCTTCCTTTCAGATGTGGCGTATAACAAATTCAGGTTGGATTGAATGGATGAAGTAGCTTCTTATTAGAATTGATTTTTATTTTTCTGATTGTTAAAGAACAATAAATTCATCAATCGTTCCTCTTGTACAATCTCTGCCCGATTTCACTATTCATTTATCATTATTCAGATTTTTTAAAGAACTTTATCTGTATGTGAAAATATAGAGAACAAAATATGAGTTTGTTTTATGGCAACGTTTTTTTACCGAAAAATATTAAATACTTTTTAATGTATATACCTATTTTTTATTCTTATGATTATTAATTTGTTTTTCTCTTTTACTTTCAATTGTATCAAATTTTAGTATTTTTATGTAATAAAAATTAATTGTTTTTTTATTAATAATTTATTAATTTTGTTGTTTGTTTTTAAAATTGGAGCAAAATTACACGAGGGCTATCTGCGCTTTCCATCCCTAACTTGGCAGTGTAAGACTAGAGGGAAGGCAGCTAATCATCACCACCCACCGCCAATTCTTGGGCTACTCTTTTACCAACAAATAGTGGGATTGCCCACCGTCACATTATAACGCCCAAACGGATGAAAGGGTGAGCATATTTGGTGTAACGAGGATTTGAGCCCGCAACACTCAGATCAGTGGAATGCCTTAACTATCGGGCCATGCCGGGCCTTAATTTTTTATTAATATTTTACTTTGACAGCAGAAACAAGACGTTGTCAAGTTTTTATTAAGTATTTTTAAATTAGCTTGATGGTGATCCGGAAGATTCTTGATTGGTTTAATATGATACTACATTATTTTTGAGCATCTATATTTTATTTGTATGTATAACTAGCGGTATAATAAATATTAGTTCCCCCAACAGTAAGTTTATGGACTTGCATTGCTAAAATACAGCGTTTAATTCCTTGCGATGAACACAAGTAGATGGTCCTAGTGGCTTGTTTTCTGATGCATACAAAAACCAAATATTATGATGCAAAGAAAAAAAAGCAAGCCTTGACATGAAATCATAAAGACAAATGTATTGGCTAATATTGCACATTACTAACAAAAGGATATATAACAAAAATTACGACTGTCTCACTTGTTTGAAATATCTCACAGCTCAGTTATTAGATTCAATTATTACCAGACGTGAGGCTCTTGCTAACAACGTAACACAAAGCCATTATGCTATCTCCTCATTAAAATGATTCGTTATACGCAGATTCCAGTTTATAGAGTTTCAACAGAAGTCATCACAAGCATTTGGGTCTCGAACATTGATTGATCAGGATGGAATAAAATAAACGTTTTAAACAATTGAACCAAATGATCTTAAATCTCCGCAATTACTGGTGGTAAAATCTCTTGGGAAATTACCGTATTCGCTATTTTTGGCCGTCATATACAATTACAACCAAAAACATTTAATTATCCGTTAAGATCATTTATTATGAAAGTTTAAAAATAGTTCACAAATCTTTAATTAACCAAGTGTTCTCATATATGTATATAGGATAATAATAAAATCAACCGCATACTTAAAATCACTATGCTTTAAAATTTGTTTTGTGAAACTAAGTTTCACCAGTGGCACAGTGAGTTTTATCCATGAAACTGTCTCCACTGCATTTGGTGTTTCAACATCTGCCACAGAAATTGTTCAGTAAACTTTCTTTCACTTTTAAGCACAGCATCATACTTACTGATAAATGTAGATACTCTGTGTTAGGTTTTGGACAGTTTTCATTCATTCAAGCAGTATCGGTCTGGTAGTTTGGGTGCTTGACTCGCAATCTCAGGGTCACGGCTTCGAATCCCCTTCACTCTGAACGTACTTGTCCGTTTAGCTATGGAGGCGTTATAATGTGACGATTAATCATACTATTCGTTGTTAAAAGAGTATCCCAAAAGTAGGTTGTGGATGACGTTGACTAGCTGCTTTCCCTCAAGTAAATCACTGCTGAATAAGAGCCTGCTAGCGCAGATAGTTCTCGTTTATTTTTGCTCGATATGAAAAGAAACCAAATCAATCTTCGCAATATTATACAAATTGACATGCATTTTATTCGAATTATGAATTACGCATTGTTGAAAAAGATAAACGAGAAAGAATAGCAATACTGGTATTGCAAAAAAAAAAACTTCATCAATGTAAGATATTCAAAGTTTTCTTTATAAAATTTAAGATTTTCATTCACCTTTAATGCAATTTAGTTCCTTGAGACAAGTAGACTTTAAAACATAATATCTTTAAATAAAGGCTTTCTACACAAAAACGATATTTTCTACCGTACAGTTTTGGAAAATGCTGAGTCATTTCATAAGAAGAATATTTACAGTATATTGTTTTTTACTGCTGGTTATCTCGGGCTAATATTCAATTTCTTGTTTATTCACTTTCCATGTTGATTTACATAAATACAAATATGTATATTTGAAACCAATATAAATGGAAAAACGCAAATAACAACCCAACTAATTATAAAAATGCATTTAATAAAGAACATTACTGATGTCGGAATAAGACATACGTTTATATTGTAACACTTATACTTAATGAAATGCTTAGTTCAGTTTAAAATATTATATGAGTGAGGATAACCTTTTATTAATAAAGCTGAGAACTCCAGATAATTATAAATCAATTTTCAAAGCAAGCTACAAAGAAAAAATAATATGTGAAGAAAGGTATATTTATTTTCTATTTATCTTTTTCACAAATACTCAAGAGTCTATAACATTATAGACTCTAAACTTATGCGTAAAATTCATAAGAACAGTTTGTAATATATAACCTGTAGATTTATTTGTAAGGATAATGTCAATCTAACAGTTGGTTAATAAATACGGATCACGAGAGTCCACATGGTTGGAATACATTATATTGTGCATGATCTCATAAAATCAAGATACAATGCTACGTATAAGGTACCAGAGGATCAAAATAATACGGTTTTAAATAGTTTAATACGCCAATAGCAGAATTTCTTCAAGTCATTACATAAAATATCGATAAAGGTTTTTGAACGTGTAACAGTTTTTAAATATCCTGAATTAAGAATCTCTTAGTAGTAATAATAATAAATAGAATAACTAATTCATAGAAACGTTATTATAGAAATGTGCTCTAATCGAAAAAAAACAAACAAACACAAAATTTAATAGAGGATTTTTGAAGTCGATAGTGATAAATAAAGCAACCATCGCGATCAAAAACAAAGATGACGGACCTTCTATTCCCTATACAGTGCTGTTAATACTTTCTGTCTATGCCATCAAGCTGAAGCTACATAGAACAAATTATAAAGTTAGTTTTCCAATTATTTATATAACTTACATCACGAAGCTTTTGTATCTTCAAAGGAAGCAAGAACCTTATATTCCAAGATGTTATATGAAGACGAAATTACTTTATATTATTTTAAGTGGGAAAAGCCCAGCATTGCCAAGTGGTTAAGGCACTCAACTCGTAATCTGACGGTCGCTCGTTCGAATCCCCTTCACACCAAATATCCTTGCCCTTTAAGCCGTGGGGGCTTTATAAGTTACGGTCAATCCCACCCTTCGGTGGTAAAAGAGTAGCCTAAGAGTTAGGGGTGGGTAGTAATGATTAGTCTTACACTACTAAATTAGGAACGGCTAGCGCAAATAGCTCTGGAGTAACTTTGTGTGAAATTCAAAAACAAACAAATCAATTGGAAAAAAATGTTTATTTCATTTTCGACTCTTATCTCAAAATGAATAGACTACATACGTACAGTTTTATCCTTTTCTAAATTACATGTAATGAAACAGGTGTATTACACTGACTGTCTCTATATTAGCATTTAAATTAGTATTCTTTATTCATTACATACTTGTAATCGATTCATCTTTACTCGGTATGTTCATGTCCTAAACAAACACGATTTCAAGTATCACATCTAAATCTTATGCTTTGAAATAAAAAGCTCATATTATTAATTTTACACAAATATTTATCAAAATTTTCTGAGAACTGATCACTTTAAAATGGAATACTTTTAAGGTCAGTACTTCGTATGTAAATATGAGATGCGTGTTAAATTTATTCTACATTTCTTTACAGATTGACCTCCAGATATTTCTCGATATATATATCACATGTACTTTTTCTTTAAAACATTAATTAATAAACAAACATTAAGAATCTCACATTAATCATGAAAGGAAAGTTATTTTAAATTGTCGGAAGAAATAGTTTAGATTTTATGTTAGACATGTGAAATTGATCATTCTTTGTAAAATAAGATATAGGTGAATCTATCATTTAAAACAGAACGTCCCTTTCTCTATTTCACTTGAATAATACAGTGAATTAAAACTCATGACTATTATCTTGTAAGTTGTAATTATGCATAATTCACGTATTTCGTAAACATTTTTTTGTTGTAATAACATAAAGAATTTTAAGGTGAATAACAGCGAAAAGCTTCGAATACGTGTACAATCTTTTAACATATTAAATATCCTGAACAAAATTTTAAATAAAACGTAAAAAATTAACATGTTAATGTCATTATTTCATGTCACATAAGTTTTAAAGGCCCATCAAGGAGAGGTAGTTAGGGCGATTGACTTGAAGTCTAAGGATTGCGGAATGGAATTTCTGTCCCACCATACATGCTCGCCATTTCAGCCTTAGTGGCGTTATAAGGTTCAATCAATCCCACTATTCATTGGTAAAAAAATAGTTTGATAGTTGGCTGTGGGTGATAATGACTAGCTGCCTTTCCTCTAGCCTTTCACTCCTAAATTAGGGAAGATCAGCACAAATAGCTCTTGTGTAGCTTTGTGCAAAATTATAAGCACACCAAACCAAGTGTTTAATATATAAATTGAAATGTCTTCATTAAACAACGTATTTAAATTTCAAAATAAAATATATTTTGACTATTATGTTTTAAAGTTTGACTTATGGACGTGTCTAAAATTAAGATTAGGATTCTAACAAATTGTGTAGTATTTTAAAATTTTTAAACTTTTGTCACGTATTCACGATATTCTTTAAAACAATTCTGAAACTTGAATAAACCTAAATTTTGTATCTTTATTTCTAGAATTTCAATAAAAGTATATGATGTTCGTTTATTTATAAGAATGAAATAATTATTCACTTTATTAAACATTTTCATAAACATATAACGCATTTGTTGAAAATTCAGTTTATTTGTAGGTTGATTATGTTATGTCGATTACCTAGATCGTACAAATGTAGAGGTACATTCCTATTATGGTTAATTTATAATGTAATGATTAAGTCCTAGAGTCATTTAGCGTGTATCTGTAGAAGTGTCTGTAACTGGCTGTAGAATATCATGCATTGTCAGAATTCCTAAATAATGCCAGTCGCAACGAGCTTCGTTTATAGTCACTAGGACAAATACTGCTAATTGCTGTTGGTAAAACAAGAAAAAAAAATAACTGAACTGGTTCGTAAAGTGCAACAGAAATCGAACCGTGTTACAGTTGCCTTATGAGAATATCCCTATCTATACGTGTGAAGAGATATTATTAAAATGACAGCCAAGAACTGTCCAAAATGCCACGTATTTCTGATGCAAATGAGAAAGTATGAGTTTTGGTAAATAAAGTGTAAATATTTGGCAAAGAATGACTGGAAGTATTAGGTGTGTTGTGTATCTGCTCAACCACAATTAAACCATTTCTGTGAACTAGAGTAAATATATAAGTCTCTCGGACATGGTTATATACCAATAGAACGAGATGTTAGATGTAGTGAAATAATTAAAAGGCTTCGCTTGGCAAGAGTTGAGTACCAGAATGTCCCCATTCTGATATTAAGAACGAAAACCTAACGTTTTAATATGACTATTTTTTCAGTACTGGCTAGCACAATTACAGAATCTCAGTTCGGTTGAGCATCTTTGGAATAAATATGGATGTTTCTTATGCCACTGTTACGTTCTGACAACGTCTTTGGAGGAGTCAAAGTTAACACTTATATTCATGAACTAAATAAAACAAGATACATTCAGCATTAAGTAGAAAAATGTTATGTCAAATTCAAACCATTTTCACAACAAAATGTTTTTAACAGTGAAGCAGACGGATTCAGCATCAAGTAGAACAATGCCAGGCCTAATCTAAATTATTTTCACAACAAAATGTTTTTAACCGGAAACAGAGGGATTCCTATTAAAGTGACCACCACATGTGATAATATTTTGTATTTTTACATAAAGTAATTCACTTTAAATCAACAGGTTTCTGCAATGAATTTTACTTCATTAATTTATGCAAATTATGAAGATTATTATGTACCATTGCCATATATTTCATCACCTTTCAATACATATATTTATATATTTTGATATATGTTGAAAAGTAAAATTATGAGAAAAACTGTAGTACATTTGGACAAAACGTGTATAATTCAAATTATAAGAAAAAAAAAAGTCTTCTTAATAGGGCTAATACAAACATATATAAAGAGATGAGTGTCCGTCTTTGTAAATGATTTTACTTAAGAAATTAAGCCAACAAAACGTTTACAGATTGTAAAACTGGGCCAGGTGGGTTAAGGCGTGCGACTCGTAATCTAAGGGTCGCGGGTTCGCAGCCCCGTCGCACCAAACATGCTCGCCTTTTCAGCCATGGGGCATTATAATGTGACGATCAATCCCACTATTCGTTGGTAAAAGAGTAGCCCAACAGTTGGCGGTGGGTAGTGATGACTAGATGCCTTCTATCTAGTCTTACACTGATAAATTAGGGACGGTTAGCGCAGATAGCCCTCGAGTAGCTTTGCGCGAAATTAAAAAAAAACAAACGATTGTGAAACCTCTTTATTGGTGGCGGGAAAGTAGTGAATATTACATAATAGTAAACTGTGCAAAAAAATCCTTTAAATGATGTTATTATTATATTATGTAGTTAAACTAAATGAAACATAAACTTACTGAGTCGAATACAAAGATGTATTTAAATTTAAAGTAAAGAAGTAAAAGAATATTGAACGACTATACACGAAATATATTCATGTGAATATAATATTTTGTACAAACACCTTTATTCTTTCAAGGTAATCCCTATCTTTGAATAAGATCTTGAGATTTTTTCTTAATCGAACTCTTTATAAAGCGACGTTATAAAATAGTTTTAAAAAGTGGACTTTTAAAATTGTCACATTAAGAAATGTAAAAGTCAACTGTCTTTGTTTATCGCGGTTTTTTTTTTTCTTTTTCCTTCCATGGTAGTATCAATTCTCTTTTCTCCTCCCATTAAGTATTAGCAAAGCGTGGGGCCGCTAGCATTAGTAGCTTTAGGTCTAATCTTCCATTTGTGTACGGCTGTCCTGGCAAAGTTGAAAACGTGTGATAGTTATAAAATAGTAAATATTTAGAATTATGGTATCAAGAAGTGTATAAACAACAGTTGTTCTGTATTTCTGTAAACACATGCCACTTTTAAGATTATTTAATTTATTTATCGTTTACTATCGTGTAAATTTTATTTTATTATACTTGTATTTTAATAACTATTTTTCAATATTATTTTAATAGTGTGTGTGTGTGTTTTCTTATAGCAAAGTCACATGAGGCTATCTGATGAGCCCACCGTATTTTAATAGAAAGCATTCAATACAAATAAGATTGTTTTAATATTGTTACTTCTACTACTATTATACATTTTAGGAGTTCAGTATCTGACTTGATACAGGTGTCTTTTTTCCAACGATCTCCTAATGTAGTAATAATATCAAATTCAACTGATTCGAATTGCGTTTGTTTTTTGCTTTAAAAACAAAGCAAAATCCTCATTTTTTTAGATCACATGCTACGTCACACACTAAATTTGATACATTAGTATTATGTGCTTAAGTTAGATGTTGTCTGAAATACGTTTTATGTCGTACAATAAGTGTCACAATAGTGTAACAAATAATATTTTTATGTTTCGCATGAATATTAAAATACATTAATTTGTTAGTAGGTTTAAGTCAGACATTATATTGCCTGAGAAGCTGAAAAACGAACTAATTGGTATACAAAATATATCGAATAACTTATTCTAGATTAACTGCTAAATAAATACATATATATAGATCAATGTATATATTGTTGTGAATTACTTAACTTAAGTTTAGTAAAGATAAAAATAGATACAGAAGTATAACCCTTTTTTATTCTGTATTTGGTACTTACGTTATGAGAAATATCATAATGTAATGACAGCTCAGTGCTAAGCCATATAATTCACAAGAAAACGTTAAACATATGAGCTTTAGGATTATTGAATCTATAGATATAGAATACGACTAGATAAATTTCAGAATACTTCTATTATACAACCAAGACTCATATACCGGATATTAATTCCGGTGGTATCATATGATGTAGTTTACAATATAGTTCATTATATTTTATTGTGTGTTTTAAGGCACAAAGCTGCATAATGTTCCCACCACAAGTATAGAAACGTAATACTTAGCATTGAGTCATAGTGCAAATCACATTTTTTGTAAATTTACAAAAGTGTGCGTTCCAATATATTCATTTTTTAATGCTACGTTTATTAATAGTATCGATTAGTATGTTTAATATATATATATATCCTATTATAAGAATTACTTGTATACTCTTCAAAAAAAGAAACGCAAAAGGGATATTTTTGTTATTTTAAAGAGAAATATATGTAATAACGTTACAAGCTCAGAGTATGTGATGTTACACGTGTTAAGGCACTGATTGTCAGACCAAAATGACAATAAAAGTTGTGCACTTTGAAAACGGAGGAAAACATCGGATTTTTCGCCAAAACGCATGCGTGTCCAATAAATTTGTTTGAGAGATCTGCATGTTCTGCAAGTGCAACATGTGCAAAATCCCTATAAAAGTGACGGGTTCTCGGTTTCCATAGCTCAATGTTAAGCCACCGACACGCAATACAGTTACGCCAAGACTGACTGAAGCACAACGCAACAACGCCATTGGTCGCTTAGAAGCAGGCGAATCTCGATCAGATGTTGCCAGAGCTGCGAATGTTTACCCAAGCACCATCACAAGGCTATGGAATCGTCACCAACAACATGGACCAACTTGTGACCGTCCACGATTTGGCAGACCTCGTGTGACCACGCCCGCACCAGATCGCAACATCCGGTTACGTCTCCTTCGGGATAGGACCACCACTGCGACGCCTACTGCCTCAACCATACCAGGGCTGCGTAGGATTTCCGATCACACCGTACGCAACCGTCGACGAGATTCTTAGGCCCCATGTGCAACCTATCATGGTGAACGTCAACGACGTTTTTCAACATGACAACGCCCGTCCTCACACAGCCCGACTCACCACTGTCTTTTTGAAACACCACAACATCAACGTTCTTCTCTGGCCCTCCAGATCACCAGATTTAAACCCCATCGAACATCTTTGGGACGAGTTGGACCGACGTCTGTGACAGCGACAACCTCAACCGCAGATTCTACCTCAGCTTGTAGCAGCTTTGCAGGCTGAGTGGACAGCCATTCCACAGGATGTGATTCGTCATCTCATCGCTTCCATGGGCAGGAGATGCCAAGCAGTTATTGATGCTCACGGGGGGCATACTCGTTATTGACGTTGAGTGACGTTAAACTTCACCTAGTGAGCGTGGACTCCGCCTTTGCAGACTTTGTATGTTCAGCAGTGAATGTGCAAAGTTTCACACATGTCATGCAGAACTACGCGAAATAAACTTGTTAACAATATGTCTCAAATTTTGCCTTTTGCGTTTCTTTTTTCGAAGAGCATATTTTAGCTTAATATATAACTTAATATGTATCTTAATATATAACTTAAGACTAACATAAATATTCTATTCTAACCAAACGTTGTAAATTCCTATGCAGATTATCCGATAATGTCACCAGTAAAGAAGGTGCTCAACTATTGAAACAATGCATTTTAATCATTATAACCAGAATGTAAAAACGGAATATTATGTCATCCGTAATAATTATTACTTTAGTATTTTAAAGTATGATTATATATATATGTGTCTGTATATGCACATTTATATACGTATATATATATATATCAGTAGACGTATTATGTTTGTTTTGTACTACTGTCTATGAATTAAGTTTGAAAACTAAACATTAGGTCTTCCGAACTCATGATTTTTTCTTAAGAATATTATTGTTTTATGTTTGTGTTTTCATTATTGGTTGGATAATGCAACATGACACAAAATGATTACACTATGTTAAACTTTGTCAGACACTAACACAATTTCCAAGAAATTGTTAATGTAAAGTTCTATTCTTTATCGTAAGTCATTATGGAGGTGAAAAGAACTGTTCAGTTTCTCTACATTCATTGAGTTAAGGTTTAAGAATGTGTCTTTCAAACTCACAATCACTGTTAAAATATTTCAAATTATTGCCTAATGTGCGACAGAAAATTTAGACTTTTAATGCCACCAAAACCTTTTTTTCTTTATTTTTTTTTTTCAATCGTGAGTTGATGACATTTATAGTGGAGTTTGATTTAAACACTTGATTTCTTTTTGGAATGTATTCATGGTATTTTTCTTAACGCTATTTCTCCCTCGTGAAAGAATGCATTTACTTTACTCACGTTCGCATTAATCAACATAAAAGCCATTAAAATATCTGACGTGAATCAAAAGCATTCAATTTATCTTACCTGATGCAGGTTCACTTTATCGTCGTGAAATGTATCGTAGTATATTTCTGTTTTGATATATGTTAATCTGACGAGAGCACTAGAATTTTAAAGTTTCAACATTTAGATTTAATAATATTTATACCTTTTATAGTTTGCTTCTTTTATTAAAAATGACTGTCATGAATATCAGTTTAACAGAAGCTACAATGTCTCAGTAATATTATATTTTTATGGTCCTAACCTCAAATAATTTAAGATAAAGTAATTTTATTACTGTATAGAGGATTTCTAAAGCAATAGTATAAAACGGTTTAAAATAAAAAAATTATGAAGTGAAGATGGGAGTACAAAACAGTAAAGCAACAAGGTAGGAGAGGGTGAGGTGACATTACAACATTTGGAGGTTTTGGACACTGCGCCACCTCGAAGTTGGTGTGCTTTTTATAACTATGTAATTGTTCAAACTAAATAAAAGGTGTATACAATTTTAGCTATATATAGCTAAATTTAAAAACTTTGTTTCAGCAACCAAGTACAGGTACATGTATATAGTCAATATATATGATCCTAACAAAATGCATAATATCTTAAGAGGGGTGTTTGGTGAAACTGCTGTTTCTCTTCACACAAGGCAAGAATAAATTCTCTCTACGGAGCTGAGATATGGTTGGGTTAGTTATATATACCCATGACCTAGAAGTTGATAATGTGAGGGTCAGAGTACTGCCGGCTAGAGAGACGAGAAGACTTGATCATTGTTTAAGGATGTTGTTTCCTTAGGTCTCATGACTTATATGTATTAGCTATTTTCCTTATTAGTGTGAACTGCTTAGTATGTTAATAATTATTACACTAGAACCAGAGTAATTCACATTTTCTGGAGCCCCTTTCAGGGCAATGTCTATGTATATTTCACAGTCAGTTCCTTCACTAATGTCTAGCTCATAGGTAGCCTGTTTTATTATAGCACTTAATTATTATTATTATTATATATGTAAATTATATACTTTTATTTTATTATTATTATTTTTAATAATTTTATCTTAATGATCTAATATATAAATTAATCGGGGAGAGGTGTTTAGGACTATCTTCATCATATATGCAGTATCTGTGGAGTTCGCATAATAGTTCATTTTTTCTTCAATTTGTATCAAAATATTTAATTTACTATGTAGAAGTCTATTTGGTACTTTTTCTGTCTTTGAATATTTATGCATAAGCTATGAAGAGGTGGTTTTAGATACCCTATATGTGCTGCCGTAAGTAATGTATTTTGTAATGACTGTAATTTGGTTTTCAATTGTTTTTTACTTACGTTAATCCATGCCGGAGCTGCATAGTCTATTACAGGTCTTATATATGTTTTGTATATTCTAAGGATGTTTTCAGGTGTTGCTCCACTGTTTTTGTCAGTTAGACTCCTAGCATAGTTTGTTCTTCGGCAACTTTTAGTTTTTGTATTATTTACATGATTTGTCCATGTAAGTTTAGAATCATACGTTAGTCCTAGAAATTTTACAGATGTAGCAGTCTGGAGAAGTGCTCCATTCATGTAAGTCTGTGGTTGTGCATTTTGATGTTTCGTTGATTTTGGTGTTAGAAGCATTTGTTTCTTTGTTTTGAATTTCGCTTAAAGCTACACGAGGAGTATCTATGCTAGCCGTTCCTTACTTAGACTAGAGGGAAGGCAGCTAGTCATCACCACCCACCATTAACTTTTGGTCTACTCTTTCACCAACGAATAATGGGATTGATCATACATTATAACGCCCCCACGGCTGAAAGGATGAGCATGTTTGGTGTGACAAACATTCGAACACCTGATCCTCAGATTACGAGTCGAGCGCTCTTAACACCTGGCCATGCCGGGCCGGGTCGGAGGTAAAACGGGAAGATCCAATAGTTATATTTTGTTTATGGGAGACATTATACCTATATGACTGGTAAGGCTTGGTCCAACAGAATACTATAAAAAACCGCTAATTTTAGAATTGTTTACGTTTGTTGAGAATTTATAAAAGATTACCTATTGATACAATTCAATTAAAGTCTATAACTGAATTAAACTTCAAACTAAACCGTGAAGAAGGAATTGGCTGAACGACGACCGTACCAACTTTGATGTTGCAACATGTCATAAACCACCAAGTATTGTAATATTATCCCGCCCATTCATTTCTACTCTGTTTCATTACCTATTGGTGCTCTCATTCTTACTTCCAAATGCTTTATTTGAAAATGTTTACGCTTGTTGTCTCACGTTTTTTTAGTACTAAGTTTCTAGAATAACACGATTTGAGGCCTATCCTTCTCGTGTCTCTTCTAAGAGCTATCTCTTGACATCTCGTGGATTTTGTCGATATATTTACTATATGAAAAAAAATCATCTAGTCAGGGTGGCAGCCTTTTCTTTGGCTGGAGTAATGGCTAATGATTGTTTTGCATGTTCAGCATGGCTGTTTCTAATCTTATTTCTGTTATTGTTGTAATGCGCTCTTCTGTGAAACAAAGATTTTTCAAGGTCATCAATATATTTTACCCTTCCTCTCATTTTGTTTCCTTGAAAGACGTAGTTTGAAAATCATACAGTTCAACTAGAAACTTAGATGTCATTAGTCATACTTAGTTTGAAAACGATAGACAGGTAAATTATGCAGGATATTTTTCTTCTTTTAAATCTTGAGTGCTTGAGTAAATCCGTGTTTTTACTCTGCAGTTGACATGTTTACTACTCAACACTGTGTGTAAAGAGCTTATAAGATTTTATTTATATGCTATTTTCAGTGTATGTTTGAAAGTTTAATTTGTATTGCACATATTTCACACCTAATACATTTCTACGATACATTGTCTTAGAAAAAAGAATAGTAGTATTGGTATTATTAATCTGAAAATGACACATTTTGTGACACATGTGCATAGCATTGCTCAAGGGAGAAGAAAAACCAATCAGCAGTACCTGCTAACTATATGACTACGTTTAGCCAAATGAAGGGATTAACTGTCACGACTGTCACACACAATAACTGGAAGTTCGCACCTCGAATCTAAGACCCAAAGTTCATCATGCTAACTATTGTCAGCCTAGACTGACAATATAAACAAATCCATGTGGTATTCTTACATACTGTGAAGACTGACTTTAAATTGATAGAAATTTTTATTACAATAAAAAAATAAATAAATCATTGTGTCACCACAAGACCCCCTTCAGTGGCACAACGGTATGTCTGCGGACTTACAACGCAAGAATCCATGTTTTAATACCCGTGGTGGGCAGAGCACAGATACCCCATTGTGTAGATTTGCGCTTAGTTACAAACAAACAAACGCACTTGCCACCATGGGAAATAGTTTTAAAGTTATATAAGATTATTTTTCCGTAAAAAGGTAGCATTTTACTGGTTCATATATTACTCCTTATAGTATACAATACTCTGCTACTAATGTATAGAGAATAGTCTTTAGTGTAGTGTACAGAGTTGGTCAAAATGCTGGCATATTTTGCAACAAATAAAATAATTATTATTAAGACGAAATACAAATACATTTAGCCTTGCCAAACTGAGAAACGCATGCTATAATAAACCTCAACATATGTAATTTTTATAATTAGATAGGTTCTACGGCATTCTTTAACAATTTATTACAACAGTGAACAATTTTATCAGACACCTGTAGAAAGATGTCCAATTAGACGTTTCACCTATCACACCAAAACTTATACCAAACATATATATCAAACAAAATATAACATCAACTTATTATGAATATCATCTAATCCCTTATATCAGTTGATATTAAACCCTTTACTTTTACTCCTTGTATTCTAATAATTTCTGCAAAACGACGTGGCATTTCGACGATGAGGTTATTGATGTAATTCTAGGTCCGGCATGGCCAGGTGGTTAAGGCACTCGACTCGTAATTGGAGGGTCACTGGTTCGAGTCCTTGTCACATCAAACATGTTCGCTCTTTCAGCCGTAAAAGCGTTATAATGTGACGGTCAATCCCACTATTCGTTGGCGGTGGGCGGTGATGACTAGCTTCCTTCCCTCTAGTCTTACACTGCTAAATTAGGGACGACTAGCGCAGATAGCTCTTGAGTAGCTTTACACGAAATTCAAACCAAACAAAAAACATTACTTTGAATTAGTGTGTATGTTACCAACTGCAAAACAAAAATCTAGAGTTAGGGAGAGAGGGCTAACTTATCACAAGAACAGAATGGTCTGGGGTATCAGAAATGAATGTTTTGGTTTCAGTCTGTATAGAAAGAGCAGCAGCAGAAAGTCCCATAGTAAAATAAATGACTTAAACTGAGTTATTTTATTCTCTTTGACATTTGTGTTTACGGTGCTTTGTTTCTAAATAAAATATGGACAGACAATACATCTCCTCCAAGTACATTCCAGAGTTTCATTATTTATGGATCACTTCACTCTGTATAGCCCACCAGTGATACATGGGTAGGTCTGCGGACTAACACCGCTAAAAACGGGGTTTCGATACCCATGGTGAGCAGAGCACAGATAGCCCGTCGTGTAGCTTTGTGCTTAATTATAAACAAACAAACAAACACTCTGTATGTCCACGTATGCGATCCATTAAGCTTGTCTAGTGATTCTTGTCTTAACTAAGTCGTTAGTGTTTGTCAGAACTGACGTGGTTATTATTTTCTTTTACAAGAAGATTTTAACAACACTCAAACAAATAAATGTATATATTCACAGACACTACAAGCGTTTATAAGATGGAAGGCGTCAGAATAGCATATTAGTTGGGTGTGTGTTAATCAGGCTTATTATTTGATTTATCAAGAAACTAAAACCATATCCGACAGTACCTTATATCAAAACATTTTTAAAAACAAGTTAATATAAACAACTACTTTTCTCCAATAAACTTACACAGTTTTACTTTATGAACAACCACAAAGGAGAGTTATATCTATAGGGGTAGACCACACACTAAAAATATAATTATTGATCATTCCTCTATCAAGAGTAACCCGCTGGAACAGCGGTAAGTCTTCGGACTTCCAACGCTATAATCAAGGATTCGATTCCTCTCGGTGCACACAGCAAATAGCCTCATGTGTCTTTGCTATAAGAAACACACACACACATTGTATTAAGAGTATTCTAATGTTTAGTACTTAAAGAAACTGAGAGACACTATTCTAAAAGAATATTCAACTATAATTAGATGTCACTAGCAATGGAGTTTAATGTCACCATAACCTTTTTCTGTGCCATTTGTGTCTGTCCCATTACGAAAGAAATATTATCTGGCCACTTCAAAATGAATTATATGTTTCTAAGTGTTTACTTTTGTTTGTTTGTTTGTTTGTTTTAAGTGCAAAACCACAAAAGGGGCTAACGTTGTTCTGCCCATCGTAGCCATTAAAACTTAATTTTTTAATGTTATAATCCGTCGGACTTAATGCTAAACTAGTGGGGTGGATGTTTTATCTTACTACACTTCAAAAGTTTACAAAAACTTGTCAACAAAAAACTGTATTAGTAAATTATAAAGCTTAGTGTAGTACAACTTATAAATCAGAGCACACCATCTTAATGAGAAGGATTGTGATATCACCTGTTTTAAGACATATCCATACTTAGAGATCCTGACAAGCAAAATTCAGTTTTATGCGAGTACTGAAATAAGATACTTGCCAACAGTATTATGTGTGTTTTTCTTATAGCAAAGCCACATCGGGCTATCTGCTCAGCCCACCGAGAGGAATCGAACCCCTGATTTTAGCGTTGTAAATCCGAAGACATACCGCTGTACTAGCGGGGTAACAGTATTATATTTTACATTTTAAATACTGCAAGTCATGTGTTCCTAATAGTGAACTAAGAATGTTCAAACATGACTATGTCGTGTTTGACTAGGCTTTCTTTAGGAGTGAACTGCATGAACAGTTTTAATTTTGATATAAAACAAAGCAAGCAGGTAAATAAGAAAGTGTTACTAGAAATTAAGTGTTAAAAGTGGTTTGTCTTCAAGTACGAATTGGTTTTCATTTAATCTTATTCTTTAAGAGTCTCAATTTTGTTCTTTTACACATATATATATATATATATATACAAGTGGTTCTTGATTTACGCGAATTCGTTCAATCGTTTTTGAATTAACACTATTTCTCAATTGACGCGCTTGCAAATTGGAATAATGCGATTTTTCAGCGATTTGTGTATTGTAACGGTCGGTACTCACCGTGTACTTGAAGGTTTAGCCGATGCAAACTCTTTATTACGATAAAGCGATGCACGATAGTTGAAGTGGCGTTACAATGACAATAACATTACAGGTTATCTGAGCAGTAGCCAGATGGTCGAGGAGTCCGTTTGTTCATACAATAAAGTCATTAAAATTAATTTATGATGTTTCACACTGGAGTTGATGTTTTTTAGAGATATATTATGTTGACTAACTGAGTATAGACGGCACATATAACACTGTAAACAAATGAGTAGTTTGAAACACTATGTGACGGAAGATCAACGAACTTCGCGGTCTACAGGCCATGCGCGATGATTCCTTCTTGAACTTGCCGATACTTTCAAAGGCTATTCAAAAGTCTTCCCTCTGTTATTATTCTGTGATATATTCCTGCAGTATATTAAGACTTGACTAATGGCAATCCCACTGGGATTGCACGCATTGTGTATACTCTATGGGCAATAGTGTTTGATTCACGCGATCAATTCCTGGAACGTAATTATCGCGTAAATCGAGAACTGCCTGTACTAACTAAATAAAAAATCACGTTTTTATTCCACATTTCTTACTTGTATCGTTATGCTATAAAGCATTTTTCTTTCTTTTTAGCACAAGAAGGATGCCATGTTTGGGGAATTTTTTGTCGGTTAGAAATGAAAATTTATATTGTTTTATGTGTGTTTTCTTATTGCAAAGCCACGTCGGGCTCTCTGCTGAGCCCACCGAGGAGAATCAAACCCTGATTTTGCGTTGTAAAGCCGAAGACATACCGCTGTACTAGCGGGGGGCATATTGTTTTATAAAAGTCAAAGCGCTTTGCATGTAAACAATATGTTAAAGGAGGGTGAAACTTAAAGTTTTCGATTCTTTTGTTTTTTGGTGCTAAGCTACACAATTAACTGACAATCAGCGTTTCGTCCCTAGTGGGGAAATAAACCCTGGCTTTCAGCGTAGATTTACCATTGAGACAACGAAAGGGAATTCATGAACTGAATCTTAAGCGTTTTATGAATATTTTCCACTAAATTAATGTTTCATATTGCAATGTTGAAATAATAAAGAAACTTTTAAACTAAACGTTACCACGCTCAAGCAATATACTAAGTTGAACAAATAGAGTTGATTGTAGTACGGATTTACAACCATAAAAGCCAAGGTTCGGTTACCCCATGGTACACAGAATGCAGATAGCTCATTCTGTAGCTTTACGCTAAAACAGCAACACACTATGGCGGATACTGATTCGTCTTTTAGACACATAACAGAATAACAATAAAATAATATCTCCTGTTTGAATTAATCTTCGATTGGTACAAATGTATGTTTTAGAATCATGGAAATTATTCCATTATCGTAGCAATTGAATCACCATTTACGTCAACCTTTGCAATCTACATAAACGCACAAATAGTTATATACATGCATATATACACTATTTGCTGCTTTTTCATGAAAATTCACGTATGCAAAATAGACTGATAAGTAATTGTTTAAACGCTATAATTGTCGAGATATAGTTATATCATATAATGGTTAGTTTGATTTGGTTTGAATTTCACGCAAGACTATACGAGGACTATCTGCGCTAGCCGTCCTTAATTTAGCAGTGAAAGACAACAGGGAAGGTAGCTAGTCATCACCACGCACTGCCAATTCTTAGGCTACTCTTTTACCAACGAATAGTGGGATTGACCGTCACATTATAACGTCCCCACGGCTAAGAGGGCAAGCATGTTTGGTGTAACGGGGATTCGAACCCACGACCCTCAAATTACTAATCGAATGCCTTAACCATCTGGCAATGCCGGTCCATAATGGTTAGTCTATAAGGGAATAAATAAGGGCACAATTTTCTTTCAAATTTCAATATTCCCGTATAGGTGGCCATTAACAAAAGCATTGTTACCAAAGATCATTTACTAGACCAATTTTCAAAACTGTGCACTTTTAAATTCTCAAAAATAGCAATAGGAAAAAGATCCACCTTCCAGAATCAAACAATAAATCTTCCTTATGAAGTCTATAACACGTTGTATCCAAACTTCTGTTATTATAAAAGGTTGTTCAATGGTCCATTCACGTAAAAGATGGAGTAATAAAAAACACAGTATCGTGTATAACATCAAGTGTGAAACTACAGTAAATGGAAACTATCAGTAGTCTTGACATGAGAAAAATAGGTTTCCACACATTCGTGAGTCGAAACTACTTTTTATTCTAATATCGAGACTTCTAACAGTTCGTTCAATTTGCTAGGACTTTCCATTAATACGTTGGATCCTGAATATACGAACGTATAGAACGCACAAGCTAGATACAGCTGTGCTTTGTAAAATTAGATATAGAGAACAGTTACAGTGCTTATATATAACATATAGAAAGTAATCTAATTAATTAAAATAATACTGATTAAAATAATATAAGCAAACTGTACTCTTTAATTGAAAATAATTGGAAACATTACTTGAACAAATAAGCTTCTATTTTTAACTGTTCAAGCAATTTATTTAACTAAACTTATCACAGCAATTACCTTTTGAAAAAAATAGAATATACTCTTCAAAAAAAGAAACGCAAAAGGCAAAATATGAGACATATTGTTAACAAGTTTATTCCGGGTAGATCTGTATGACATGTGTGAAACTTTGCACATTCACTGCTGAACATTCAAAGTCTGCAAAGGCGAAGTCCACGCTCACTAGGTGAAGTTCAACGTCACTCAACGTCAATAACGAGTATGCCCCCCGTGAGCATCAATAACTGCTTGGCATCTCCTGCCCATGGAAGCGATGAGATGACGAGTCACATCCTGTGGAATGGCTGTCCACTCAGCCTGCAAAACTGCTGCAAGCTGAGGTAGAATCTGCGGTTGAAGTTGTCGCCGTCGCAGACGTCGGTCCAACTCGTCCCAAAGATGTTCGATGGGGTTTAAATCTGGTGATCTGGAGGGCCAGGGAAGAACGTTGATGTTGTGGTGTCTCAAGAAGACAGTGGTGAGTCGGGCTGTGTGAGGACGGGCGTTGAAGAACGTCGTTGACGTTCACCATGATGGGTTGCACATGGGACCTAAGAATCTCGTCGACGTATCGTTGAGCCGTACGATTCCCTCGAATGTGCAAAAGGTCTGTTCTGGCATTGTAGGCGATGGCAGTCCACATCATGACGCTGCCACCACCAAATATGTCAACATCCTGCACACAGTTTGCTGCAAAACGTTCACCTCGGCGACGGTAAACACGGGTCCTTCCATTCTGCCTACGAAGCATAAAACGTGATTCATCGCTAAACCAAACATGCCTCCATCGTCGATGAGGCCATACCCGATGTGCCCGAGTCCACTGCAGTCGTGCTTGACGATGTTGCTGGGTGAGGATGACGCCTCTGACTGGACGTCGAGGTCGGATTCCTGCATCTCGTAGACGGTTGCGTACGGTCTGATCGGAAATCCTACGAAGGCCTGGTATGGTTGAGGCACTAGACGTAGCAGTGGTGGTCCTATCCCGAAGGTTACGTAACCGGATGTAGCGATCTTGTGCGGGCGTGGTCACACGAGGTTTGCCAGATCGTGGACGGTCACGAGTTGATCCATGTTGTTGGTGACGATTCCATAGCCTTGTGATGGTGCTTGGGTGGACATTCACAGCTCTGGCAACATCTGATCGAGATTCGCCTGTTTCCAAGCAACCATTGGCGTTGTTGCGTTGTGCTTCAGTCAGTCTTGGCGTAACTGTATTGCGTGTCGGTGGCTTAACATTGAGCTATGGAAACCGAGAACCCGTCACTTTTATAGGAATTTTGCACATGTTGCACTTGCAGAACATGCAGATCTCTCAAACAAATTTATTGGACACGCATGCGTTTTGGCGAAAAATCCGATATTTTCCTCCGTTTTCAAAGTGCACAACTTTTATTGTCATTTTGGTCTGACAATCAGTGCCTTAACACGTGTAACATCACATGCTCTGAGCTTGTAAAGTTGTTACATATATTTCTCTTTAAAATAACAAAAATATCCCTTTTGCGTTTCTTGTTTTGAAGAGTATGCATTAAAAAATATCATTAATAAAATGACGTATTGATGTATTACAACAGCTCAACACGAAGTTTAGAAATAGAACATTGTAATGTTACATTTTTTGTCTTACTAAATGTCATTGTATATCTATACGTCTATGGGTTATTGTTTTTAATTCGAAAGATGCAACTTTCTTTTGAAACAAATACAGAGATTGTTTATAAATGTGTGTGTGTATATACAAATATACTAACAGCTGTATTTTACGAACTAATATTCTTTTTTACGCAAAATAAACATTGCTTGGTAACTTAACTTTAATAATACATTTAAATAAGAGTATTATTTGCGAGAACATTTGCAACACAGTGACATATATGACAGTCACGTTTTCAATATCTGAGAACATATATATAGTGTTAACTGGAGATAATCACATGCTACAGTCGTACACAGTTGTCATTTATCATGGTGATGCTAATAAATTGATGTGTGCACGATCATTAGTCATACATTTTTCCGGGGTGGAGAGGCTTAACGTCCTCCATCTAAAAGCCATAAGTGAAACATGCTAACATACAATGTATTAAGCAGCGTGTGAACTGACAGCAAGCTTAATGTTTTCCTTCCGGAGTTTCTTCGATAGAATGCCTTTAATATAGAACTGAATAAATGCTAGGCTTTAGCTTCAGCTTTCTAGTTACTCAAGTCGTTAATAAAAGGTAGTACTTGATGTACTTTGTGTTATAGTTGGATAAACGATTTAAAGGATCTGAATTACCTCTAATGTGTACTTAGTTTAAAATGATGATTTACCCATATCCACAATGACATGATAAAATAAAACAGTGTATAATATATATCCTAGATTATTTTTTCATTATGCTATAAATATACTTGTAATAAATGTATTCGTGTGTAATAAAAAAAGATTAAACAATGAAATTAATAATGATTTAAAATAAAGAAAGTCTGGAATACTTTAAACAACCACAAACAACGTTATTGTTGCTATCTTATAACAGCTTTCAAAGATTGTGGTTAAAATTATGTTTGGGGTCGCGGGTTCGAATACCAGTCACATTAAACATGCTCGTCCTCTAAGTTGTGGGGGGCGTTACAGTATGAAAATCAGTCCCATTGTTTGTATCTCAAGAGCTGGCAGTAGGTAGTGATGACTAGATTTCTCCTCTCTTTTACTGCTAAATTAAGGACGACTAGCGCAGATAGCCCTTTTGTAGTTTGCGCGAAATTCAACATTGAAACAAAACTTATAAAGTTATTTCTGTTGACTTTCTGTGTGTGTGTACGTGAATAATAATTTCGTCTTTATCTTTATTATTTTTAGTTAAAGCGTGGTTTTTCAAAGCTTTTTAAGATGACGACCCCTTGTTGTTGTCATCGACAGCAACATTTTTAGAATATAAGTTATAAATATATCTTCAGTATGTACATAACCAACTTTTATTCATCATAATACAACCGTTAGGAAACATAAAATATGAGAAATAACGAAGTTTTAATATTGCCCTAATGAGACAGATTGGACTGCGTGATTATTGGGCTGTATGCTTGTGAGTTTGAGTCTCAAGTCCCCGGCTTTTATCGACGTGAAGTCCGTTCCTCTGTTTACTCAGAAGTCCATTTACACGGTTAATTTCAGCTTCAACCATACATACACTAACTTTTAAAAACATAGAGCGGTTAGTTGCGTAGACCAACTTTAATTTAGATCTTAATTCACACCCCCTATACAGTGTCCTCGACCCCACAGGTAGATATCGACAACTTTGAGAAACCCTGAGTTAAAGAACTTTGCTGTATTTTTTGCTTTAAATGAACAATTTATTATCTTTATTGGAGAATAGAAACAATACAAATACACCATTTTGTTATTTATCTCCAGACAAACATTTTGAAATTCGAGAAGCCTACTTCATAATTAAGGACTAAGAGAGCGAAAGAACTGAATCGGATCTAGTAACTGAATTCAGATGACAAAAAAACAACAACACTGAACCAGAATTTTTTTTACTAAAATAGTAACGTTTTCTCCGCTTTCGCCATCGATACACATATATCAAAAATTTGCTTTATGTTGTTGTTATTTACCTGTTTAAACAGCCTTAAAAGCAGTGAGTAGCAACGAAAACTGCATTAGTTGAATTGCAAATAGGTATCGGTTTTATATATATAGCAAGTCATGCTCATATACAAAAAACTTTCAAGCCTTTAACTAGTGTCACATGATGTACAAATGTTTACAAACCTCACTTTAAATCTCGTACTGACAACTAGGGATCGCCTAAGACTCTTCTTCCGCGCTAAGCACAGGATTTGTTTCACCAGCTTTAAAGGAATGGCGTAAATGTGAGTCATCTACAAGGCAAATCTTTTGAAAATTGGCATAAAATCTCCTATAACATCACACTTACTGTCCAGTTAAGAAATACACTTTGTAGTTCTAGCCTAGATTCCATGGTTCAGACTTTTGTCAAGTGCAACAGAAACTGTGTTCTTAGCGAATGTAAGTGTTACAGCGTACCTTTTTTTTTCAAGAGAAGATACATTTTCAAGTTCCAAAGGCAAAGTGAGCGCTAATAATGCACGAAAATCCTCTTTATATAAACTCTTACAAATGGATTTACAGTTCTAAGTAACCTAATAACATAAGTTACATCAATGGTTTGATTCCTATAATATTCCGTACAACTCTCACTGGTAATCTGCCTAGAAAGATTGGATTCGCTTAGGAAAAAAAGCTTCTTTCTAGATGTGATTATCAAGTTATGTGGATAAGATATACTCTTCCCCTGCCACATGTGTTTTTGAAGCGAAGCTATCCATTACATGGTAGTAGCAACTAGTACAGCAACCTAATATATTCAACATTTAGAATTTTGGAAGAGTCAAGCATAATTTTTTTCTGTGTTTCTTAGTTGTAGACTTTGCCGAATAGTCAGAGACAGTCAATAAAATTGGCATATATAAAAAGACTTCTATCAAGACTTAGTCATACTTTTTAAACAAACATTCTTACCACTACTTCATTCAAACACATTAACTCCATTCATCCCAGCGTAACACACAAATTAAAAGAAGCCAAAATAAGCATTTTAGATGTAAGTATCATATGAATTCACAACACATGAAATCAAAACACATAGAAAGAGGACACAGAAAGAAACATGCAACAATTTACTTTTTTGTTTGTTCTTTCTTAAGCGCAAAATCACACAATTGGCTGTGTGTGCCTTGCTTACCACGGTTACCGAAACCCAGATTTTAGCGTTATAAGTCTTCAAAATTATCGTTAAACCACTGAGGAGTCAGATACTGGCAAACAACGCACATCAATAAAACAAATATGCATGTTAAAAACAACGCACAACATCAATAAAATAAATATGCACGTTCAAAAACAACGCACAACATCAATAAAATAAATATGCACGTTAAAAACAACGCACAACATCAATAAAACAAATATGCACGTTTAAAACAACGCACAACATCAATAAAACAAATAGAGATGTTAAAAACAACCCCCATCATTAATACATCATATAGGTTAAAAGACTTATACAGCGTTGCTCTCAGCGTTCTTCATCTAAAGAAACAGAAGGTGAACTAAAATGTCTTACATAATATCTACTTATGACTGTTGTTATAACGTTACGTGTAAGGAGTATCTGTTGGAGTTGAAATAGATAAGAAAGCAGTCTGCCTTTGTTTAGTGTTTGAGAATTAAAGGATTATAAAACAATAAATTACTAGAAAGTAATTGGAGCGAGCGGTTATAGCGATCTCCTTTCTGAGTCAGCTCGTATGGATACACCCTGTGGTTATGAAAAGTTATAATCCAATACAAAGAAAACAACGCAAGGCCTGAATGAAAACTTCGGTTCAACTTTATTTTGAGAAAGAAATATAAATGCAAGAAGCTCGTAGAAAAGAAAGGAAACTGAGAAGTTTGAGAATTAATAAACCAAAAGAAGTGAACGGAGAACACAATGTACTGGTAGTAAGAACCAAAAACAATGTACTGGCAGTTAGAACCAAAAACAATGCACTAGTAGTAAAAACCGAAAACAATTTGTAAAGCAATGTACAGGTAGTAAGAACCAAAAACAATTTATAAAGCAATGTACTGGTAGTAAGAACCAAAAATAATTTATAAAGCAATGTACTGGTAGTAAGAACCAAAAACAATTTATAAAGCAATGTACTGGTAGTAAGAACCAAAACAATTTATAAAGCAATGTATGGTAGTAAGAACCAAAAACAATTTATAAAGCAATGTACTGTCAGTAAGAACCAAAAACAATTTATAAAGCAATGTACTGGTTGTAAGAACCAAAAACAGTTTATAAAGAAAGCATCATACTGGTAGTAAGAACCAAAAACAATTTATAAAGCAATGTACTGGCAGTAAGAAACAAAAACAATTTATAAACTTTATTGATTATAGTTATATGAAGTAGCCCATTATGTTCATATTAGTGAGAAACAATTTCTGACAAGAATAACTACAAATTAAACAAAGTTGATAGATATAGGAAGACTAAGAGGTGCAAGTATAACACAATCTTCAACGGTGTGAGATGTCAATATATTGAAATAGACGTGTTTATATTTTTAATTAAACAATATTTTGTAACTTCTTGGTATTAAATTACAAACTCTTAATTGATTAACAGATGTTAAAAATCAAATGTTTTTTGAAGTTTTATCAATCAGTAACTTTGATGCTCTAATAAATATTCCTCTTTATTAAAAACAAAAGCTTTTGTTTGTTTGTTTGGAAATTTCGCACAAAGCTACTCGAGGGCTATCTGTGCTAGCCATCCCTAATTTAGCAGTGTAAGACTAGAGGGAAGGCAACTAGTCATCCCCACCCACCGCCAACTCTGGGGCTACTCTTTACCAACGAATAGTGGGATTGACCGTAACATTATACACCCCCACGGCTGGGAGGGCGAGCATGTTTAGTGCGACGCGGGCGCGAACCCGCGAATTACGAGTCGCACGCCTTACGCGTTAGGCCATGCCGGACGAAAAACAAAAACAAATTACAAATTATATTGTACGGGAGATACGAATCAACACAAATGTAGATACTTGGTGTTGACGCTAATTTATCAATAATATATATAGTGCAGGAGATATGAATTAACAGAAGTGTAGATACTTGATGTTGATGCTAATTTATCAATAATGTATATTGTGCAGAAGATATGAATTAACACAAGTGTAGATACTTGGTGTTGATGCTAATTTATCAATAATGTATATTGTGCAGGAGATATGAATCAACACAAGTGTAGATACGTGGTGTTGATGCTAATTTTTCGATAGTGATTAGACGTAACACAGTTCTAGAAGAAAGCCTTTAGTGTGGATATTAAATTGTGACAAAACGAAAACATTTTTATTGACAGCAGACGCGTAACCTCAAAACATACATGAAAACTTAATTTTCTTTCGGTCCAGATTAGTCTCTAGCACAAGAATGTAACTAAAACAAAAATAGAAGTATACACTACTTAAAATACGAAATATTTATTTTATAGCATAATATGTACATAAAATAAGGTAAGAAAGATGTTACCCTTTTCTAGTGAATTACGCTGAATAAAGTTTTAAAAATGTCGCTATATCTTACAAACATTTTCTTTCTTTCTATTAAAAAACGTTTGTTCAAAAATGAGTGTCAGGGTGCTTATATTTAAGAGTAATAACTTGTTTTGTCAGTGGCGTTAAAGTTGAGCACAATTATTAACTTATTTTTAAATTACTAATTGAAATACAAATTTGATTCAACGAACAAGCTGTAGAAAAGTTATACAACCAACAAAGTTTTCATAAAGATGAAAAGTAAATTATAATTCCCTGCCATTTGTAAAAACAAACTCGAATATGGAAATGAATTATCAAATTTCTGTACGTTTTGTTCATATCAACTTTTATCTCACATTTCATTCCTTCTCTGCCTTTCTTTGTGTTGGTACTTCAGACCTTAACAATAAAAATAAGATTTAACACTTGTTAGTTAATTTCTCTCTAGCTGCCACATAGTAGTTTAAGTTAGTTAAAAGTATCAAAATTTACTCAAAACCCTATTCATGTAACGTACGATGATATAAGATATTTTGTCTAGCTTTTTTAATGTTAATTTGTGTATTCTCTATAAACGTTATTGGAATGTCTTGTTGTTTTTCCATCTAGTTTGCTTTTATTTTCTTTATAATTACAATGTCTGAGAAAACCTATAAATGACAATAACAAGAAAAGTGCCGGGATATTAGAGCAGCTTTTATTGAAGTCTTAAGACTCAAATGTAGTTGTCTTCCCAAAGTTTTAATTAAATAAGTTTGTTTGTTTTGAATTTCGCGCAACTATAAAAAACTAGAATAGACTAGAGGGAAGGCAGCTCGTCATCACCACCAACCTTCAACTCTTGGGCCACTGTTTTATCAACAAATAATGGAACTGACTGTCAAGTTATAACGCCCCCATGGCTAAAAGGGCGAGCATGTTTGGTGTGACAAGGGTTCGAACCCACGACCCTCAGATTGCGAGTCGAGCGACCTAACCAATAGGTCATAATTAAAGAAGATCAAAGTCAACCTATTCTAATAAAAATGTGTACAGTCATGTGAAAAAGTTAAGACACCCTATGAAAGCCTGTGTATTTTTATAACATTTTTGGATATATAGATATTTAATCTCAATTTTAACAATACTGAGAGATTATAGGAATATAACTAAAGAATTAAAACTGAAGAAAAGACTTTTCAAGACCTTCTATAAATGTAATTCTACAAAAATGCATATTCTAGCTGAGGAAAAAGTTAGGACACCCGCACATTTATTCCCACTTAAAATGGCTCAACTCACACACAGGTGTATCACACCAGGTGCACATGATTATAAGATCATTACTCAGCATTTTGAATGAGACTTGCTCTATTTAAACCTCAGACATTTAGTTTGGTGTGTTCCTGGCTGTTGAAGTGAAAGTGAGCACCATGGTGAGAGCAAAAGAGATGTCTGAGGCCTTCAGAAAGAAACTTGTAGCAGCTTATGAGTCTGGTAAGAGATTTAATAATATCCCAAAAAAATTTGAAATCAGCCATTCCACTGTCCGGAAAATAGTGAACAAGTGGAGAGCTTTCAATACAACTGCCAACATGCCCAGGTCTGGTCGTTTAAGCAAGTTCACCCCAAGAGCAGACTGCAAGATGCTAAAAGAGGTCTCCAAACACCGTAATATGTCATCACGGGACCTACTGCAGGCTCTGGCTACTGTTGATGTGAAAGTGCATGCCTCTATAATCAGAAAGAGACTACACAAGTTTAACTTGCATGGGAAATGTGCAAGGATGAATCCTTTGCTCTCTAAGAGAAACATCAAAGCCAGACTGAAGTTTGCCAGAGAGAATGTAGATAAAGACCAGGACTTCTAGAATAATGTTCTTTGGGCAGATGAGTCCAAAATTCAATTATTTGGACACCAGAACAAAAGACATGTTTGGCATAAACCAAATACAGCATTCCAAGAAAAGAACCTCATACCAACTGTGAAGCATGGAGGTGGAAGTGTCATGCTGCAGCAGGACCTGGACAGCTCACAATCATAGAATCCACCATGAATTCTATTGTGTATCAGAGGGTGCTTGAGGATCATGTGAGATCATCTGTACGAAAATTAAAGTTGAAGCGGAACTGAACTCTGCAACACGACAATGACCCAAAACATACCAGTAAATCCACCAAGGACTGGCTAGAAACTAAGAAATAGAGAGTCCTGGAATGGCCGAGTCAAAACTCGGATCTTAACCCATTGAGATGCTGTGGGGTGACTTAAAACGGGCTGTACATGCAAGAAACCCCTCAAGCATCTCACAGCTGAAAGAATTATGCATTGAGGAGTGAGGAAAACTTTCTTCAGAACGATGTCAGAGACTGATAGATGGCGACAAAAAGCGTCTCACTGCAGTTATTTCAGCCAAAGGGGGTAACACTTGTTATTAGGGGATAGGGTGTCCTAACTTTTTCCTCAATTAGAATATGCATTTTTGTAAAATTACATTTACAGAAGATTTTGAAAAGTCTTTTCTTCAGTTTTAATTGTTTAGTTATATTCCTATAATCTCTCAGTATTGTTGAAATTGAGATTAAATATCTATATATCCAAAAATGTTACAAAAATACACAGGCTTTCATAGGGTGTCCTAACTTTTTCACACGACTGTATATATTAAGAAACCATCGCTAATTTTCTGTATGCAAGCTATCCAGTTTAACACAAAGTTACACTGCACACTATTGAACATATAAACAACCTTAACAAAACTACATTCTAAGTATCTATAACTCAAAGTAACAACACGCATAGTACACTGAACACACTTGAAAACAAAATTAACATGGTAAATAAATCTTGATACCGAGAAACTAAATACTTAAAACAAAGATACAGAAAACATTAAATACTCATAACTAGAACACTAAGATACTAGTAAACACTAAATTAACAAAGATACAGAAAACATTAAATACTCATAACTACAACTAACAAAGATATAGAAAACACTAAATACCCATAGCCACAACAAAGATACAGAAAACACTAAATACTCATAGCCAGAACAAAGCTACAGAAAATATTAAATACTCGTAACTACAACTAACAAAGATACAGAAAACACTAAATACTCATAATCACAACTAACAAAGATTCTGAAGACAAGCACTAAATACATTTAACCACAACTAACAATATTATGTAGCACCCTAAGTATTGAAATGAAAACTAATGTTTTTTACATTTTATAACTCCTTCTATAATTGGCTTTACTTTTTCACCTTATTTCAGGAATATGTGTATGTGTGATAAAAACTAATATGTACAGTATGGACAAATTTAGGTTTATAAACATAAGATGGAGATAATTTGTATACTTGAAACTAAGACAACCAGTGTATCTTATTTTCTCTTGGAGTTTGGCGTGATGCCTGAATTGTTTTTTTCAAGAGGAGAGAGGAGTGTCAGCTACAAACTTCTAGAGAATATTACATTTTAGTCCAAGGTTCTGAAAGGGAAGGTGGATTTAAAATAGCGACGTCAATTATTTAGGAAAGAAAGTACTTTGTATATGTACCTAAAATCTAAAACGAAAATGGCCTAGCGGTTTACTGTCAGTATATATAGAATCTGCTTACTTTAATGGTATTATGTTATTTTTCATAATACCGTATTGTATAGTTATCTACGCTACTGATTAATCCAGGGAGTTCTTATTCCAACTAAGTGTCAAGAAGTTAGCAATTTGTCTCACGATGCTTCATATGTGGTTAATACCTCTATGTCGTGACTCAAAAGAGCTCTGGAAAAGAACTGGTAGCCATTAACAATATGGTTATTAAAGGTGATTATCAACTCCATATCACTTTATTTTCAGGTCCTCTTCATCTTCGGTAAATCTTGCCTGTGTATCTATGTTTATGTTTTTCTGTCATTAGCTCCTTTTGAAACACAGCTAAGGAAGTTATTGAGCTTTACATTATACAGAAACCAAGATATCTTCCTGGGTCAGCAAGTCAACTTAAACGGTGGTGACAACAGGGCCAATAGTTTCCTGAAAACACAAACACACCGATAAATTGTTATCTACTACTTAGCGTTCTGTTGAATGCTAACATAAAACAATAAGGCTGAGAGCTTTTTCACGGGTCTGTAAAGTAAGTCAGACCCTGCCGTTCTACTACATCATCTTATCCTTGTCTCCCAAACCTTGAAGATCAACGCTGCTGTATTTGCGGGTGGGAGTTTTATTCATGACTTATTTTTAGTCTGAATTACCCCAGTCGAGTCCTTACGGTAAATATGTCGTTGTGTGAAATTCAAGATTGCATTTCATCCTTGCTCTAAATATTATATATACATGCTGCAAAGAGCATAAAACACTGGAAAATATAATCCACTATCTAGAGTAATAAAAATTTGTGATTTCAAAACTGCTAAAAAATAAAATTCTAAAACCTTGGTTGATGAAGTTTGTGATCGTGGATTTTAGAAAGTTATTTCCTGACTTTTAATGACAAATTTGGAAAAAAAAACTGATATATACTGGTACTACTGATTCTATTGACTTTTTAGATGAATGTTTTTAATAGTAATAAAAATGTATAAAAATTGCAAGTAATTCTCTCTTAAAATCTTACTAGCTAAAAATTATATTTTAAGAGCTTATTTATAGTAAGAGTAATAATGACAAAAACGATTTTTGGCACAATAATAAATAAAAGTATTTAATGTAACTTACAACCAATTAGTTTCGATAAACGTGATACCATCATCGGGGCAAAATTCTAGAATTCTGATGATGATAATATTTATCGAAACTAGTTGGTTGTAATTTACATTAAATAACTTTAATTATTATTGTACCAAAAAACTACGTTTTTGATAATTCTTACTCTTATTATATCAGTGCTACGTGATTTATAAATAATTATATTTTATTTACAGTATTTATTTTTTGCAAGAATAATTAAATGTCATTTGAAATTTATTAATGTTAAAGTACTAATTCTAATACATCGTAGAAAAAACAAACAAACACATGATGTCTGGTCCTGATTTTAAGGTATTTTTTATTCACCTCATATGTTAAGACTTCGTTTAAAAAATTACACTCTACTCTAGAAAAAATGACATAATAAATTTTAAAAGTATAGTAGAACTGCACGTTTAATAACAATATTTTTCTGCAATAGTTTTTATCTAAATTTTGCTTCATGATGACACTTTGCTGTGATATTAATTCGTTCTTTCAAGTACTGTGTGTCAGCTATTCGAATTTATCATCATCTGTATTGCAGTAGCCTATTACAGAAATGAATAGTTTACATTTAATAACATTCCAGCAATAAAGTACATCAAATGCTGAAAGCAGATGGTAAAAATTATCTTTGTACTTGAATTTAGTAGGATATATATAATAATAATAATAATTGTTATCTTTTGTGTGCCTAATTCAGCCTTATTGATAAGGAGTGAAATGAGCCTATCTCAGGGGAACTAGCAGAGTCCAACGACATGCCAAGCTTTTAATAACATGTTTTATTACTTCAATGAAATTAGAGAAGAGAACTCCACAAATGAAAAGTATGTTTTTTTCTGACTAGGTCTTCTTTGCTATTTTCCATATACAGAAGGTTTTAACAATTGTAATCTCTTGTATAGTTACGAGTAATACAGTTTGATTATAGATTCATTGTGACTTCATAAAAGACGCATTGCTAATGTATGTATCAATTGTTAATGTATGTATCAATTGTTAATGTATGTATTAATTGTTAGTGTATGCATCAATTGTTAATGTATGTATCAATTGTTAGTGTATGTATCAATTGTTAGTGTATGTATCAATTGTTAATATATGTATCAATTGTTAGTGTATGTATCAATTGTTAATGTATGTATCAATTGTTAATGTATGTATCAATTGTTAGTGTATGCATCAATTGTTAATGTATGTATCAATTGTTAATGTATGTATCAATTGTTAATGTATGTATCAATTGTTAGTGTATGTATCAATTGTTAATGTGTGTATCAAGTTTTCTTGAAAAAATATTTTTGTATTAACAATCTTCTTCGGAAAGCATATTTAAAGCTAGAGGAATCCTATTACACATTTTGCTATTTTCTTTAAAACTTTAGCGATTTTATAGAAACAAAATGTTGAAATGTTTTTAATTATTCATAAAAAAACGAAACGTTAGTTCAAGCATACTTAACAAATGTTCTTCGTTTTCGTTGATAACAACAACTTTTGATTACTATCAAGAATAGCTGAACTAATATCTTTACAAAATAACAACAAAAACAAAAACGATAGCACCAATCAGAATACCCTTATCATATTTTGTAAAAGTCCGCCAAATTTTCATGGTTTAACTGGATCCCGACAAGAAATTCAGTGAAAGAATAGTTTTAAAATGATAAACTACACGTATACAATAGCAGCAATATTATCGACCCATATTCATGTTTTCACGTTTCAACCTCCAAACCTGTTTAAAACTGATTTTTTATCCTCCGTGAAACAGTCATGATTTTCATGGTTTCAGTGAATATTCTATATTTTATTTCTATTTAAATAAGTATAGTCCTTTTTTTTTAATTATCATGTACGTTGGTAAGAAATAAATCGAATATTTCTAAGTATAGTTTCTACGGCGGAGTTAAATCAATTAGTTTCTTTGTTAACTAACTATAAATATGGGACTTTTTCTTCATAGTTTGCTGTTAAACCACAATGCAATACAATAGGTCTTATGTGTCCAGTCCACTTCTGGTATCGAATTAAGATTTTTACTGTTATAAGCGCCACACTTGGCGTTAAATCACCACGAGTCAAATTTGAGTTAGTAAATTAAGTTCATTTTCACTTTAATTTTATTTCCTAGCGATAATATGTACACTATGCCATTAAACCTTGGTGTATAAGTGTTTATAAAATTTTCTGATAACACTAAATTTTATAATACGGAGAGGAAACCCAATTGTACAGGGATATTCTAAAGCCCATGACTCAAACAATATTCGTTATAGAGTTTGTTTTTCAAAACTATGTTACATCAACCGATAAGCCTCATTACTACATGTCCACTTTGTTAAGAACTTTCACGTCGATGATTTTTTCATGTTGAACTAGCGTTATTACCAATGATATAGTAATTTGCTACAACAGTAATTACAATACTTAGAGATAACTTGTTAAATGTTATATCTTCAAACAGGAGAATTTTGGTATGCTTGACGTTCAATTTATACACTCCTAAGTAAGCAAAATTGACTATCAGAGCCCCTAAGTGACATCAATTTTGACACTGAAATCTCTTTTCCCATTATCTCATTACTTGACCTATTATGTTTTTCTGATGATTTGTTTGAGATCAACATCAAAATAAATCAACTATGTTTACAAACAAAAGTACTGCATAATGAATTGAGTTATCAATGACTTTTGTCAAATGACAATAATTCCTATTACTTCTTAATACTTTATGCATAAATATTATAAAGCAGAGATACAGAAGTTATAAGTGTCATTTCTCACAATTAAGTCAGTATTTTTAAAGCTTCCCTAAACGTAGCTAATTAATCATAAAGATTTGTGTAAACCAAGATTAAAAGAACTCAATGCTGCAATGTATTACGCAAGTTAAGCAACAAGATAACACAAACGTTATCATCCTTCGATTAAACATTCAACAGTTTCAAAATTCTGTGGACAAAAGTAAACTTACGTATCACATAAAGTTCCAAGATTTTTTTTTTTAGTTATTGCTTGCTTTCTTCATAAGTCTGAATGAATATATTAACACTCACTTAAGGAATTTTAATTTCCAGAGAGGTGTTAATACCAATATATTCATTTGATAGTTGTACTCAATGTATGAGTTTTGTTATTCGGTTTTTTACACATTTCTACTTTAATGAGTTCGTTTGTTTTCAGATACATAAGCCGACCCGGCATGGCCAGGTGGTTAAAGCAATCGAATCGTAATCTGAGGGTCGCGAGTTCGAATTCCCGTCACATCAAATGTCCTCGCCCTTTCAGCCGTGGGGGCGTTATAATGTAACGATAATTCTCACTATTCGTTGGTAACAGAGTAGCCCAAAAGTTGGCGGTGGGTGGCAATAACTAGTTGCCTTCCCTCTATTCTTACACTGCTAAATTATGATCGGCTAGCGCAGATAGCTCTCATGTAGCTTTACGAGAAATTTAAAAACAAAAAATCAGATACATAAAGGTTTATTTACGTATAGTAGTCATGCGCTCTTTCGTTATCACGATCCCTTGAAATTTGTAATTGAAAGTTCCACCAGGTGACTGCAAGCTAGAAAAAGTTAATAAATTAGCATCTGATGTATAAATACCACATTTATACAAAAGCAGTCTTTGTTATATAATGACAGAGGTGTACACTGAGTTAATTTAACTTTCAATAAAATTTCAAGTGGCAAAAACGATGTTTATATTACAATTAAAGGAATTATTTCTTCTAAATATAGTAAATATATTTACTATAAATTTGTTTTAGTTTCGTAGGATATTAACGTTGCAGTTTTCATATTTCACTGAAGCTATAAGTACTATTGCTATACCTCTTTAGAATATATTATAGCATATTTCAATTGTCTATTGATGAACCATGTTTCATAGCACTTTGTGGTCGTGACATGCAACAACAATACGTATTATAAATACAAAAGTATTTGCCATCAACCATAATCCAAATAGTTAATTCTACATACTGTTTTCATAATCACTGTCTTTAGTGATTATGTTAACTATTTGTAGTTACTGAACATATATAAGAGTTTCATTGTATTAAAAAATAAAAATTCTATTTTAACACTTGAGAAAATTATCCATTGAAGACATTATGAAAAAACGTAATAGGTTAATAATGTGTTTGAAAGCATTTGTTGAAAACTTTCATTATATATTCTTTGTCAAAATCGAAAGTTAACTAACTTTTAGAAGAGTTTTTTATTTATCCATATTAAACCCAAGAAAGAGAAAATAACATTTGAAACTGTAAAGACTTAATATCCAACTTTTATTTGAGGTATTTTTATTCATTGCTGTAAAAATTCTTGGGATTATTTTAATTGCTTCACCATCTATTAGACCATTAGAAATAATTTCATTATCTTCACCATTAAAGATTCATTCAAATAAATTAATAATTATAAGTTCATATCTGTATACATTAAATATATATATATGCTCATAATTATTAGCTTTGACACTAAAAGTTTAGGTTAAACAGAAAATTCTATATGGTAACCTCTTAATTCACATGAAAAATTAGTACAAATAATTCTATACTTTCGAAACTATTTTTCAAGAAGCTGACGATTATAAGCTAGTGAAATAAGGTCTGTGTTTGTGCATTATGATATAGTTAAATAAGGTCTGTGTTTGTGCATTATGATATAGTTCAATAAACAAAGACTGTTCTTTTTGTTCAAACGAAGAAGAAAGTATTCAATGCTATGAATGACTTTATAAGCACGTCAGGTATTAATCTTCTACTAAGTGATTCGACTGTGTCATTGTTACTTCAGTCATTCATAATCATGGTTACGAAATAGTGCTGCATTATAATGAAAAAACGTTTATTACATGCGTTGCACTGAACTCTACTCAGGCCTAACACTCCTTTTATAACTCTCAATTGAACTTAAGTTGATGAGGGAAAAACAAAAATAACAATTCACAACTAAATTCATTAACAATTGGAGGTTATTGTGTTTAAAGGGATAAAGTAGATAGGAGACGGGGGTGCCGTGAGGTATTTTTCAAATGAAAGACAATTATGATAAAAGCCGTGTTTGTATTAAGATATTTGTTTGTTTTCCAAATTTAAATGTTATTTAATCTTTGCAAGATTATAACCGACGCAAATTGAAAATTTTATGAAAATGTATTTTTTTGTCATTATAGTTCATATATAAACCTAAGTGGAACTTAGAAACGCCATCAAAGAAATAAAGGTAGAATTTGTATTTGATATTTATCCTCCATAAAAATGTCGTTTAATGTGTGATTTTGTTATACAAATGGAGAAATATGAATGAAATCAGAAGAATTATTTATGTAACATATATTCAATCATTACAAGTGATTATGTTATCAACATTTAGTATTATAATATTATTTTAATAATTTTATTCTAATTTACTGAAGTAACAAGGTAAGATAGATACCAACATAGTTGTTGTAACTAACGCTTGTTAATTAAGAGCAGGCAATGAAAATGATAGGAGAGGTTGTTAAGGTAATCTTAGAAAATATAGTCTTAGTCTTAACAAAGATTTTCTGTTAGCTTCACCAAGCATGTTTAAGTAATTTCACACCTTAGTAACTTGGAAATTTAAACGCAAATTGTTCAATAAAAAGACCCAACAACTGTGATATGAAAAGTTAGAGTAAATTCCTCCCGATTAACGCGGTGAAAGCGTGAGCACAAAACTCCTTTATTGGGTTATAACGTGTAATTTAGGGGCTATCTTCATCTTTCGGGCCAAGACAAATTTAATTAAATCGTTTGTCTCCCTCAATTTACTCAATTTTCAATAAGTTTTAAACTTCAGTATTTTATTTGTTTGAATCCAAGAAAGATATCATTAGTTGTAAAAATAAAGTATACCGTTGATATTAGTTGTAAAGTGAAATAACATATC
The DNA here is from genome assembly GCF_004210375.1 of Tachypleus tridentatus. Classification (NCBI taxonomy): domain Eukaryota; kingdom Metazoa; phylum Arthropoda; class Merostomata; order Xiphosura; family Limulidae; genus Tachypleus; species Tachypleus tridentatus. The sequence continues at coordinate 108,985,255 of NC_134832.1, read as the reverse complement.
AGTAAAACAACTTAGTAATTATAACAATTCTTTAAAGAAAGAACGTTTCCTTGACAAGGAATTATGTATTAAGACAAAATTTAGAATTAAATAATCTCTAACGGAAAAAAAAGTTCAACAGACTGTTTACAAACCGGAAATATCATTTATACTAAACAAAAATAATATGTAACGCAGCTAGGTAATTGACGAAGTATATATACATATGTGTTTATATAATAACTCTTGATTTAGGAAAGTAAATTAGGACTTTTAAATTATATAACATTTATCTTGATGGAAACAACTAACCCTAGCATGTACAAAAAAGTTAAAAATGGCAAATGTTTTAACAAACACGTGCTGAAAATTTTTGTTTTTTTTCTACCACAACTTGTCCCACAAATACTTATGTTTGAAACATGTGGAACAGTCTAAAGTATCTCAACTATATCAAATGTATCGCTTAGAAATATTGGTAGCCAATTAAGTAAAGTACTTAATATCGTTTTCCTTTGTTTCTATATTTTAAAAATCGATAAATATATAGTTGGTTTTTGATCAATCGTTTTTAAATCGATGAAGTAACCACAATATCGTTAGCTTACTTTTGTACAATGTATAGTAACTCAAAATACTCTTATTTATGGCGATTTTGAAGAACAAGTTTTTACTCACGGAAGAAAATAACACATAGATTCGTAGCGAACAACGTATTTAAAACCATTTCAAATTGTTTTCCTGAAGTTTTTGACACAATGAAATTATGTTTGCTTACCTGTAAATTTATTTCTCAAAGCTTTAGCGAATAACAGCTTTACAAGCCGAACAGGTGTACTGTGTCTCTTTATCTCCCAGAACCAGAATACCAGGAGCACTCACTGGTCCCTCTGCATCAAGTCGGTTGTCAGTCGGTGTGTGATTTCGTTGAAACGATTGGGCCAACAAGTAGACACACTGTCAGGCGCTACGAGATTAGTAATATGAATCAGCGCCCTCTATGACCCATTTGACAAACCACTAGTACATAATTCCGAGAAGAAATTCTTATTCTATTTTCATCCATAAGCAAGTCGAGTTACAAGAAGTTTCTACTTTCTGTGCACGATTTATTAAATGACAATATTTTATGACTATATGAAACTTGGTGAACTCTGACATTATATCCTCCCACAATCTTTCCACGCTGCTGTCTTAGCAATAGTTCGACAGTTTCCGGAAAAATCTGTAACTACACTTAACACTACATGATTCCAGCTCCTTTCTTAGATTTTGTACGTTATACCTCAGAAAATCCGATAACGCATTACAGTTGACAACATACGATAATATATCAGATATTACAAGAAGTATCATAAATATGGTAATTTAAAAGCATGTTTACTGTGCTCATATATATTGGAAACTTTCATGGACTTGTGTTACATATATATATATGTGTGTGTGTGCATATAGTTAACATACTGAAAATATTAATTGTATATTCTATATAAACTTTAAAAATCAATCTCTAATCAACTTACGATTAAAAACCATCTTAAACTAAATATGTGAATAGAAGTTTAGGAATCTAAGTGTTTGGCAGATATGTTGAATTAAAAAAAAATTACATAGAATTGTTTTACACGTTCGGCAGTCCTGTGAAACTATGTTATACTTTTACCTCAAACAAAATTGGAAATTCTATCTCCTGGTGTTTTTAATCTTCCTGGATTTAATGCATTGTGATATATATATAAAACTCATCTAAAGACAGAGCTTCTGGTGGCTCAGCGTCAGGTTTAGAAGTTATTGTATAGCTTTATGCTTAAAGAACAAGTAAAGAAAGAAAAAACAAACACTAGCTGTTTTTATTTCTAATATGTTTAAATAATTATCTTTGATGGCTTAAGAATTGCTAAACGTTTAATTTGAAGTTGAAAATTTAAATTCCCTTCAGTAATTTTTAAGGCGTATTTTTTGTGATTGTCCTGTTTCTATTAACGTATTTTTTTTTAAAAAAATTAATAAATTTCAATCACTGTTGAAAAACATACTTCAAATATAAGTGACTTTTTTGATAGATGTTATTTCATACGACAAGTTACGTAAATTGAATGTTCTATATTAGAAATAAATTACAAAAACAGAGCTTCCGAAATTAGGCTTAAAAGCAATGCCAGTAGTATGAAATATTAAATGAATTATTTAGCTATTTTATCAAGATAACATTTCTTCTCACACACTTTGTTCACATATTCGAGATCTGAATAAATTCCAAATTTAAGTCATTACTTTTTTTTTACTTCTCAACTCACACTGAATTTATTTGCATTTTACTTCCAGAACGCTCTATATCTAATGTTTCCCTTGGAAATACTTTATCTATCGTTCATCATGCTCAGTCTGATAACCATGCTTACACATTATTTTCCACCACTGCAATCTCCATTGCAAAAGCTACAGTGAAGGAAGACTAAGTAAATACGAAACTGCACACCTTACAATTTTCATGGATCATGCACTATATGACATCGTCAATTTCTGAGGCCTAGTTTTCAAGCATATCTATCTCACAAATGTGCATTAGAGTTCTACTGAAGACCTGACAAGTATGGGGCTGAGTTGAATTTATTTATGTGGTTTCAGTTTCATCAGCTATTTTTCACATGAAAACAGCCATTATCTTCGAGGTGTGGCTTGAAGCTTGCGAGTGTTTGCCCACTTCAAATCCTTGTTTGTTATCTTATTAACGGTTCTGGGAAATATGCCCACTCGATTGTAATATATTTTGGGGCCGAGTGGTTCTTTTTCGTAACTATAGCTTTACTTTGTAGTTGAGGGCGTTACTCAAAAATAGGTTGAGGTGTGGTTTCGGTGCTCGTTGCTGCTTTAAACACTGTACTATATATTTTTTAAACTGCCATGGCTTATTTACCAGAAGTTTTATTTCGTTTTGCTCTGTACTTTTAATAATCTTACTGCATGAATATTTCTGTTAAAAGTTTTGACATGGATAAATCGCTTACATAAAGTCATCTGTAAATATTATATCCATTACGTAGACAAAAAATATCAAAATCAAACTTTACCTGTATTTTAACTATCGAAAAATATTACACTTATGAACTATTATCTTAAGGTCTGATTGTAAAATAGTTTCACTTCTCAATTATCAGTGTTAATCAAAAATTCAATATCTGTTGAAACTAATCTTTTCCTTTTAAAAATTATGTTTGTTTTTTGTATACACAAGTGATTAATCTCTGAAACATATCAACATCTGTTGAATGATAAGACTAGAAGTAATACAGAGAAAACGACAACGTAGAATTAAGGATAAAACATGCGTTCAAACGAAAGGTGCTAAAAATTACTTTTATGAAAGTGTAACAGTCTGCAATAAAACTAAGCGTTGAACTAGTGTTACATTAAAATAAGTGTACCAAGCGTAAAATGTGCCTTAACTGCTAACATATCATAAGAAACTAGTACAACTAGATGATCTTTTTGAGATTGTTTCAAGCCATATATAAAAACAAATTAATATAAATTGTTTATATCACCATATAAAATGATCTCAAGCTGTAAGACATGAACGGACATAAAATATATAAATATTATATTAATTAAAAACAGATCATTTCGTATACATCTGTTCTTATGTCTTAATGCACGGGGTGGGTGAGGGAATCAAAACCGGATTTTAACATTCTAAGTCTGTAAACTTTAAACGTTTATTTAGGTGTCGTATTTCTATTGGACTTTCTTAGTTTTGTAACGTAACAACAATTCTTACGAATATATTTTGATGTTTTCTTGAATATTTTGTTATTAAGTAATTTCAATTTCAACAGATAAAAATATCCTAGTTACTTTTAAGTGTAAACTTCCGAAGTGAAATTTTTCTGTTTTCCTCAGAAAATCTTTAATACTTAGTCTTAAAGCACTTCGGTATGAAAATAATGATAATTTCTATATAGATTCGTTTCCTTTATCGTTTCATGGTCTTACGAAGTGATAGTTAGGTGAAAATATATATATTGGCTTTGCACAACCAACAGATTTCATTAATCATCTAACCTTAGACCAAAGTAAACACTGTTGGTTAAGCCTCATTAAAATATGCGGATATTAATTACGTAAGTAATGTTTGTGATGTACTTATCTTGGCACTAGATGTCCTACTATGATGTAGTAATTCAACTTAATACTAGAATACGGTACAAGTACTGATTAATTTTATGGTACACCTTTCTGGAAACTATTGGTCAGAAATAATACGCTGGCACTTTTTCCTATAGAAGAACAACATTATCTTAACGAATAAATAAAGTCACACACATACTGAAGAAGACAACACTCCATCCATCCCTTGAACGTCCAGTTCTTTATCTCACGATTACAACCACATTCTCTTATCAGTATCTGTCAACAGTCAACCTAAGCCAACTTGCAAATCACTTAACTAAGGAACAATTTAAAACAAGTTCAGGAAACTCACTGAAAAATGCATAAGACATTATAAACATGCTAAATCGCTAAGCTATAATGTTTGTTTTTGTTTTGAATTTTGCGCAAAGCGACTCGAGAGCTATCTGCGCTAGCCGTCCCTAATTTAGCAGTGTAAGACTAGAGGGTAGGCAGCTAGTCATCACCGCCCACCGCAAACTCTTGGGCTACTCTTTTACCAACGAATAGTGGGAATGATCATCACAGTATAACGCCCCATGGCTGAAAGGACGAGCATGTTTGGTGCGACCGGGATTTGAACCCGTGACCCTCGGATTACGAGTCGAACGCCTTAACACGCTTGGCCAAGCCGGACCTCAAACTATAATGTAAAAAATTAAACATGCCTCCATCTCTCACATTAAAACACGAATCACAATAGGAGCACATAATATGGTTTTGTGCAACAAAAAGTAACAGATCGTTTTAAGCACTAAAAACTTCTATCAGTAGTCTAGATAAAAACATTTCCTACTATTATCACCTTTACAATCTTCGCTGGAAGAAAAACAGGAACAACAAAAATGTACAAAGAGGACTGATACATCCTTTTTGAAAAACCAATTCTTAACCGTAACACCAATACAAAATGTGTTTCTAACAGCATTCTTTCTCATTCCCTTCTTTATAAAAGAAACTACTATAGCATTAAGCACTTTACCAGAGACTATGAAAAAAAATCTTTTATCTCACAAAGAACATCTTTAAAATGTTTAAAAACATCTCATTAGTTTTGTTTGAACTTCACGCAAAACTACACCAGGGCTATCAGCGCTAGCCGTCCTTAACTCATCAGTGTAAGACTAGAGGGAAAGCCGCTAGTCATCACCACCCACCGCCAACTCTTGAGCTACTATTTTACCAAGGAATAGTGGGATTGACCGTCACATTATAACGCTCCCACGGCTGCAAGAGCGAGCATGTTTGGTGTGATGGGGATTTGGATTACTAGTAGAGAGGCCTGGCATGGCCTAGCGCGTAAGGCGTGCGACTCGTAATCCGAGGGTCGCGGGTTCGCGCCCGCGTCGCGCCAAACATGCTCGCCCTCCCAGCCGTGGGGGCGTTATAATGTTACGGTCAATCTCACTATTCGTTGGTAAAAGAGTAGCCCAAGAGTTGGCGGTGGGTGGTGATGACTAGCTGCCTTCCCTGTAGTCTTACACTGCTAAATTAGGGACGGCTAGCACAGATAGCCCTCGAGTAGCTTTGTGCGAAATTCAAAAAAAAACAAAAAAACAAACAAACAATTACTAGTAGAGTGTCTTAACCACCTGGTCATGCTGGCCCTCTCATCTTTTAATACGCGTAAGCCTTCTCAAACTAACAGGTCTGTTGAAAATAACAGTGGCCTCATAAAATGTACAGATAACGAAAAACATTCCTCGCATATCTCTAATATTGTTAATCTTTCAGACATAACGCTCTCTGAAGTAGAACCCAGTCTCCTCAGTAAAGGTCTCAACTTCTGCCCAAATAACAGCTATACTAATGAACGCGAAACTCTAACTGTCCTGCATAAATTCTCTAGAAAACTAAGACTTCGTAAATGTTTTCACTACAAACAATATCCTACTGGACACCAACATACACCAAAATTTAAAAAAAAAGTCTTTATATACACGTCGATCAAAAAGAGAACTGCCTTTATATTAAAGCAGTAGGAAATAATAATATCAGCTTTAAAGTATTCCAAGCAATATCATAGTAATCTTAACCAAAATAAAAGAACTGCCTTAAACAATCTTAAGTTGAACAACAGTATTATAATAAAGCCAGCAGGCTACTGTCATTTTTAACAAAGGTAAATATATTGCTAAAGCTAACCGCCCACTACAAGACACTAATTTCTATAAGAAACTCTCACAAGATCTTACAATTCAGTTTTTAAGATTATTATAACTTGTAAACTTAAAGAACTTCACCAAAACAGCAACATTAATAAAGAAAACTTTCACTATTTGATACCTACACAAGACTGTCCAAGTAGATTTTATCTCTTATCGAACATACATAAGCTAAACAATCCTGGTTAAGTCATAATTTCTGATACAAACATGAGTACTTGAAGAGATGTCTACCTTTGTTGACCAACACATAAAACATATTTCCCTTACCAAACAGTAACTGATCTTACCAGCCTTGTCTTAATTCTGAACAACTTTGAATTCAATAAAGAACATTACCATTAGGTCAACGATATACTGCAGTGGGTAATAAAATGGTCCCCAATTATTACAAAATCTATGTATCATACTGAAAGCTTGCTTTTACACTAAGCCATAAAAGCGTTATGTATAGAAACATCGCATAAATGACATACTTTTCATTTGACATCCGGTTTAGAACCACTTAAATGATTTATCTCATATGCAAACATCTTTCACAAAGCAGTCAAGTTCGTCTGTTCCTTGTACCCAAAGTAACTTTTTTTAACAAATCTTTGTTTTTAAAAGACGGAATTTCACACATTGGCTTATGCAAATAAGTCTACAGACAGACTACAGTACCTTCACTACAAAAGTTGTCATCTCACTCGTACTTAAAGGAACATTACCTGCAGTCAAGCTCCCAGAACAAAAATAAGAAATCTAAAAAATACCCTTGTTCAGGCAAAAGTTAACTACAAAGAATGTCAAACCTGTAAAAATTATAAAAACCATTGACTCTCTCTCTAACAAGTATGTATACAACCAGAGAAACTTTAATAAAAGTTATAAAGAAATTACTTACACAACACACAGTGTAAAAAATTCAATCACCAGTATATATGACATACCCAAACGACTCTTAAATAGAACGTTTCAACATAAATAAATAAATCTACCTTGTGTTCTTTTTTTAAAATTCTTCTTAATACAACTCAAACGATGTTTATATAACTCTATTTCTTCCATTAATTTAGTTACAAAACCTTTCCAACTTTATCTCTGAAGAAGAAAAGTCCATCTTTCGAAAGCGCTTAGACTACGGAGTTTATATGGTTTAATATAAAGTACTACAAACAGATGTAAAAGTATTTTTTGTATGTTAAAAATTTCGAGGTTAAAAAAAAGTTTACTATCCAGTTTTATTCTTATCCTGAAAAATGCTTTAACGTAGAGTTTGAAGGACGGAGTTCTTTTTATTGTTCTCAGTTTACAAAGATAGGGAAGATAATGAAAACTATAAAACCAATTCACACCAATAACATAAGTCATTGTAATGCAATTAAACTAATCGCCAAAACTCAACAGACGAGTATGGTTTTCAAAAACATCTTTTATCATAACAAGTGGTTTAGCCATCAATACCAAATTCTCTTCAAATAATTATTTTTGTGACTTTCTATGTTTCTTATTTCTTTCTGTTCTTTGTATTAGATTTCACTCGCTTAGTTTATTTGGTTTCTTTTTTAATTTCGCGCAAAACTACGTGAGGGCTGTCTGCGCTAACCGTCCTTAATTTAGCAGTGTAATATTAGAGGAAAGACAGCTTGTCATTACCACCCACCGCCAACTCTTGGGCTACTCTTTTACCAACGAATAATGGGATTGACCGTACGTTATAATGCCTTCACAGCTGAAAGGGTGAGCATGTTTGATGTGATGGGGATTCGAACTCGCGACCCTTAGATTACGACTCGAGTGCCTTAACCACCTGGCCATCCCGAGCCTTTTACTCGCTTATTTGCATTTATTTTATACAAGTATAGTTCTGACGATTATCACTTGAAGTACGTGAGAGGTTCGTGGAATCTAATAATATTTCATGCATGAAAATCGTGGGTTGGATGTGTTAAGAGAGAACCTCGCACACAAAGCGTTGAAACTAAGCGACGTAATATTTCCATCTTTTTCTTCTTGGAATAACATATAGATGTCAGGTAGTTTGTGATCTTTGTCATTGAAAGAGAAAGTTTTATTGAAGGCAGTAAAAAGAACAATAGTCTTTCCCAGAACTCATGCGTTTCAACGTGGGATAAACGCCTATATGAAGACATTCTTTCAATATAGCTGTCGAAAGTAGTCTTTTGGGAAAGAACAGACTTGCTTCACAAATTCGGAACTGACTTAATATCTCCACGGTGCCCGATCTAACCGTAAGAATTACAAAGCTAATGTTTAAACAGTGTCAGTCAGAAAGTTCCACAAACATTTTTAATATATGTTTATTCACAAAATATTTATTAATTACTTATTAAGGAATTAATAAGAAAAAACTAAATAAGATAGGCTTTCTAAATAAGAAGTAATAATCATTTATGAAAACTTAGTCTCACATTTGCCAATCAATATAAATGAAAGTGTTATTCGATGAAAATTGCATTAGCAACCAGGGTAGAGAATGACGTTTCGAAGCACTTAGGTCAATGTTTATAAGGCCCTTATTAGTGCATAGTTATCTCTGAACAGCCGTTCATTTCATAATAAATTATATTTCACAATACATCCTGCGCAATCCTTCAATCATTTAAATATGAGCCTTTTTTTAATTATTGAAGCCTGGAATGTATACCTTGAAAAACAATATTCTTATTGGATTTCACTTTCTATATAAAGTATGATTTTTATATATTTAAAAACAGTTGGTATAGGTATAGAAAGCACTAATAGAGGAACGAAGAACGTTTCGACCTTCTTCGGTCATCGTCAGGTTCACAAAGAAAGAAAGGGTTACTGACCGGTAGCTGATCACGTTGTATTTTATAAATAATGTTGATGTTACTACATTGTATTTATAAAATACTTCTATATTGGAGAAACAAGCAGAAAAATGGAAACCATTTTCAAAGAACACAAAAAGTCACCTTCACACGTTTTCGAACACTGCAATTCAAATAAACACAACATAACCATAGAAAACACCCAAACACTAAATAAAGAAACAAACATAATCAAACGCAAAATTAAAGAACCCTTACTTATACAACAACTCAAGCCCAAGGTAAACCAATGCAAGGGAACACCTTTATAGCTATATTAATAAATATAATCAAACATCTATGCACGTCCTCTACATTCCTACATTCAATTACATAACCGCCTTCAAACTTGTGGTCAGCTACCAGTCAGTAACCCTTTCTTTGACCGAAGAAGATCAAAACGCTTTTTCGCTCCTCTATTAGTGCTTTCTATATCCATACCAGCCGTTTGTAAATATATGATTTTTTTCTACAAGTGGGTATTCTCGTCATCACGGAAAATATGATTTTAATGTAGTCATTTATTGTATCCCAGGATGGCTGATATGGATATTAACTCTTTTATCAAAATAACCTGATGATGGCCTAAGAGGGTCGAAACTTTATTTTCTGCTTTATTTTGGTAAAAGTGTTAATACTTATACCAGCCGTCCTGAGATACATTTTCACTTCAAGTGGATTTCTCATCATTACGAATTACTTCACCACAGTAGTCCTTTATTATTCGTCTAATTACATTTAAGTTCTTGTTTAATAATTCACAAGTTTATGCCGTTACGAGCTGCTGACATTACAATTATTTTTCACAAAAAAGTATGTGAACTCTTTCATTAATAAATAAAATACAATCATTTACGTTACAACATAACATATTGATATAGTACCATAAATTTTGGTACTAATTTTTTTACTGTAATAAACTCACAGATATCAGTTATTTTCAAACAGATATTGTTTCTTCTTTTTCAGTTCTTGCCTCAGTTATGAATGTTTTAATATTTAATATATATTAATAATGATAATCAGAGTTTATGTACCGTAGGCATAACGTCTTAAGGATGTTTAAATAAATAATTATAGAGAAAAAACATCTGAATCACCTGAATAAAAATCCCATAATAAGCAGAAAAACAGGCATTGCTGCTATTTTAAGTTCTCACTTAGAAAGTGGGAGAGTATATAGTGTTTGCTTATTCAATGCTTTTACACCAGAGTTTTCTGCTACTCTAGGAATAGTTTTAACACTCTGATATCTAAAATAGTTCTAAGCTTTCTTAGTGTTAACTTTCTTGTTTCGGTTCTCTTGCTTAATAGCTATGCATGTTTTTCTTATATTTCTTATTAGTTTGGTTTGTTCCGTGAGTAAATGAATCTAAGTAAAAGTTTTATTATTACCTAATTTTTGGTGTAACAAAACTACTTATATTGCATGGGACTTCATTACATCCATTGCCTTTTGACACCTATGGACAGACACCAGTACTTCCGCTTAATCAGCTATATAGTTTTCTGATATAATTCATTCTATGTAATACAGGAGCCTTTCAGCTTCTCAGAGATGGTTCTCTGCCAGTCTTTCTTGGTCGTCCTTTCGTTTCATTCTATCTCTAACGCTGTTTGTGTCTGTTATAATAATCCCATCTACAACTAAAAGTTCTAGTGAAAGAGCACGTCATTGTTTAACACCTTACACAATATAAAATATTTACCTATATCGTACACGAATTTTTTTCACAAAGCGATTGCCTTTGTAAATATAAGTTAAATTGGAAAGCGTTACAGTGTTTCTACAATTTTTAATAACTTTAGAACTGTAGAAAGCCTATTAACTCACAGGAAATCTTACACAAATAACATGGAGATCCCTTGGTAATTTGACTTCAAACCAGATAGGTCACGTTTGTGTGAAGAAGTGAAAGATAAGAATCCTCATTTCCACGTATAGATTGTCGTTTTCTTCGTGTGAAGTTATACAACGAGTTGTTTCCACTTTCCACCTCAGGGAATGGACCCGCACTTTTCGATTGTAAGTCTGTAAACTTACCACACACTCATCAGAGGACTCCAAGTACAGAGGCGCAGGTGTTGAGTCCGACACCGTTTGATGGTGGCTAAAATCAAAAGATGAATTTAAAAAAGTATAAATGCAAAAAAAAAACGACTTGGGCGGAAAATAAGTTGAAGGGTCTAAACATTTAAACCAATTTTCATGTTTTTGTTATAAACTGAAAACCTGTTTCAATTTCATGCAAAAAATTCACAAATAAAAACTTTGAGGTTCAAATTAATCTGTTAGGAATGTGTTACCATTGCGTCCACTGAAATATCAGTCGGATTCAATCGTGAAAAACGAACAAATAAGGAAATTCAAATGCCATCTGGACAGCAAGTACTGAAAGAAGGAAAAGAAGGCGAACTTTATCGAGATCTTCAGAAGATATCCAAGTAAAAGTCAATTGTAAATATATATATATATTAAAATTAAAAAGTTGATGCTAATTATGCAATGATATCAGTAACTGATCTCTTAAATGTAACTGCAAGTTTCATATTTATTGAAATACACATACTTTGGCTGGTGATTCATTAGAGTTGATACCCTTATCAGTAACTGTTCATTATTATTGTGTCACTACATTTCAAAGTTTCTGTTTAATCACCGAAAGCTTGCAAAGCATTAAAAATTGATGGGCCTAAAATTTTCTTGATATAATCTTTACATTGTTTTGAAATTAGTTGAAGATAGTATCTGAAAAATCCGAAAAAAACAACAACTTTTATTTGAGTAAATACAAAGGTGCTAAGGATCAAGAATTATTCCACATTATTCTAAATACATTAGTCTTCCCTCAGTTTTTATTACCAAACAACGATTTAAATTTGTCTTATTATAATATAACCATTCCTGAGACTTATTCATGTATATTAAGTTCGCATAATCTCTATCTTATACTGAAGGTTGAGTACAACATGTAGTCAGAAGATTTACATACGTTTGATTTAAGTGAATAATCATACAGAAGTAGCTTAAAATTATTCTTTGCTGAAGTTATCCTTGTTAACAATAAGCTGTCTAGTGAATTGCAAGTAAAAATCCATTATTCAACCGGTTCTGGGAAGTTTGCTTTTAATTTAGCGACATAAGTCTTTTTTTTTCTTCTTTCTACTAATATATCCTAATATATCAGATTTGTGCAAACCTTAAAAGTAAATTGGCTTCCTTCAGATTGAAGATTTTTCCAAATTGTTTTCACGTAATAAACAGCTGAAAATAAAAATTAGTTTCACAATGTCAAAAAAACATGTAGGTTCAAGAAGTCTTGAGACACAAAATGATGAAATTAGTTGTCTATAGTTGTGTTAAAAGCGTTTTTAAAACTTATAGAAATATCGCTGAGTTAGAAGCAATTTCAAAGCTTTTATTAAAGTATATCAAATACAAAGATGATTAAACTAATATGATTGCGCAAGGTCGATTATTTGTCTGTTTGTTTTAAATTTCGCGCAAAGCTACACGAGGGCTATCTGCGCTAGCCGTCCCTAATTTAGCAGTGTAATATTAGAGGGAAGGCAGCTAGTCATCACCACCCACTGTCAACGCTTGGGCTACTCCTTCACCAACAAATAGTGGGATTAACCATCACATAATAACACTTCCACGACTGAAATGACGAGCATGTTTGGTGTGACTGGGATTCGAACCCGCGACCCTCGAGGTAGATTATTTGTTACACAATATTCTTTAACTTCATTTGAAAACCACAAATTAAGCTAAATGTTTATCTTAACTTTTTTTTGCTGTAGGTTTAAAAATATTTTGATCTATTTGTTCTCTGCTGTTGCTATTGGTGTTCTTTTTATAAGGGTTGGTTATCTTTTGTTAATTTGTTTTATAATTTCACAAGAAACTACACAAGATCTATCTGCACAACAAAAACATCTCTCATTTTAAATTGATAGATTAGAAGAAAGGCAACTAGCAAACAGCACCCACCACCAACCTTTGATCTTCTCTTATCTGACAGAACAGTGTAGGGTTTGTTAACCGCTTGATCTTGTAGCATATCTATTACCCCAAATTTTAGTAAGGATTTATACGGAAAGAAGACGCGAGCCTTGAACCCTAAGATTCAAAGAATGACACACTTATCAGCTATCAACTGTTACAAAATTTAATGTCTCATGATGTTAATAAATGGTCCGTATTAGTTCTAATTCTTATTTTCTTCCTAAACAAGTGTAACCTCCTCATAAATGTAATGTGTCTAATGATACTTAATTCACGACTTCTTTAATACTCAAGAAGAAAAGTAGTGGCCAAGCACTTTCTTCCGTTCGTAATAAGATTGTTTTAGTAAGTTGAATGTAATCATTGAAGGTGAAGATTTACGTTCTGCTTTGAGCCACAGTTAAAGGACGTGAAATCATCATCTGAGGTAATGCGATTACATAGTTCCTAATGGCAGCTTACAAACGAACACTGTTCTCATGACTATTATTTTCTTTACGATTACAATTTAATCTTTTAAGGTGTATTTCGCACCACTATTGCACAGGTTCTAACTTGTTTTCTTTTAAGTCTAACTGCAAAATAAATATGTTGTGATGAACTGGGGATCGTTAATTTTAAACAATTATAAATGTGTTTTAAACAAATGAAGAAAATAAGCATGAACTGAACGAAAGGATGGTTCTTTAGCTAAAACTGATTTATATGTAACATAAATAGTAAAATATAATGTAGATTAAATATCACACAAGAAGGAATTAGAGCAAACAAATATATATAGAAAATATTAAAGTATTCTTTTTTTTACGTGTTTGGTAGACACGACTTCTTTTTGCTCACGTTCTATTTCCGGAGGTGACAAAACACCAAAGTTATTACTATTCTGCTGAAACGTGTCTGCCTGCACGTGTATCTTCTACTTGAACAAACGTCTATCTTCATTCAAGCCCCTGATCAGAAGTCTGTATAATGTTGGTTAAAGATAAGACTATTACATCTTTACAACGACTTAGATATATTTAGAGGAGTTTGGAGAGATTTAAACACAAATGCGATAGTGATAAATTTGACCATTTCTGGCATGAATTTCAGTCCCTTAGAGGAAGAACCTTTCCAGTACAACATGAGAAATGTGTTTGAATGTAGTCAAACTTGGACTCAAATGTTAATATTTACTTCATTAAAAGACGTAATATTTTTTAAAGTGTTCTCTGAGTGTTTCTCTTCATTTTATTGAGACGAAGGGCAAGAAAGGCCTAACTTTATTGAAAAGGTGAATAATGGCAGATTACAATAACTTTAAATTTATGTCTTTGCAAATTTGGAAAGAGTGTGTTTTTCATTTTGATGAATCTTCAGCTTTTGTTTAAAAGATCAGTAGATTTTCATTAGAAATATGTCTGAATCAAACATTGTTTGAAAATATTTTCATTTAAGTTTGAATTTCAAACTAAGTAGGATTGTATTGATCTGCCACCTATTACTTTAATTTTTGTTTCATTTCATTTCCGGTTGCGTTTGTTTAAAAGAAAATTGAACTAGTCTGTCTAATCACGTTTAGCAAAGTTTGTGAATAATTAAAGTAGCGAGTAAGTAGTGTTTAAGGGTAAGTAATAAATTTATAGACACTGAAATTCATCTTTTAAATGTTAGCAATTAGAGAAGAATATCAGAAGGCTAGAGCTATTATAGAATTATATCCAGAAGAATGTTTACCTTCTCAGTTATGCCAATCAAAATAATTATTTTTATTACGTTCTTCGTTGTTTTATGTAACATGCAATCTGCAGTTTAATAAATCTAAGTTTATTTCAATCTATCAAAGCCTTGAATCAAGTGTTTTTTTTAAACTTAAATTTGTCGTTCAGTCTTCCATCATAGTCACCCTACTTTCATTTGCTTAGAAGTTGCTCTCTATACAGATATTCTGTGTTTTGTTTGAATGTCAAGTTAAAATCCGAACCGATTCTGACATCTTCAACGTAGTGAATAAACCTCGGGTTAGCCCTCCGGAACGCCTACTTTCTACATTGCTACATTTCTATGTTTTTTAAGCTTGGTTTCTTTATCTCTCAGTCATTAAGTGTTATTTACGGTGAATAGTTCGATACTCTTTATCTGGTGGAAGAACTGTGTTCATGTCATTTTTCTCCGAGGGATTTTGGTTATAATGTCTCATAACAAATTGATGTATTCTTACCTTTTGTTGAGAAACTTTACTGAACAAAAAACTGTGATTTATCATTTTACAACTAACAACTAAGTATCCTGCTGAGTAATCGATATACTTTTTTTTTTATGGTGGGTGCGCTGATAATCACATCTTGGAGAAAGCTTAGTGTTGTGTTTAGAAATGGTAACTTTAACTAATTATGTTTAAAATCTAACAAACTAATCGTTGTAAACTTTAACTAGAAGTTCTATCGTAATTTTATCTTTTCGTCTCATTATGATAATACACAGTCCGTTGATAAATATCGCTTCTTTACTACGATTTATAATCAGCATGCATTGTTGGTAGACGTACTGTTCTCTTCTCATTACGTCCTTTAATGACAATTTCTCTGTCTTTTATCTCGTGTGAGTGCATGCTTTGTTACAATTCTTAGATAGAAAATAGACAATGTTGTACCTTCAGTGGGATAACTGTGTGATCTGATGAATAATTCCAAACTGATGTTGAATTTGTGGTGGTTCATTTTATTTTTATTTTTTATTATTCCTGTTACTTTTATCTTTAATATAAATTACGCACATTACATGCAGGTACCTTGACTCTCCAGTTTACTTGAACCAAATTTTTTATTTCCTTCAACCACATATAAGTTTATTCTGCTAGTTGGATGTTGCAAAAGTTTATTAAACTTCCTATATGATCATTATTCAACACTGTATTTGGTGATTAAAGTTTCATAGCTTCCTATCCTCGTGCTTAAGAGAAAGTCTTGGAAAAATAGATGACTGTTTTATGAGCTAGTGTTCTTTCCTCGATGTTGTATCGATGTTGTAATGTTGTTTCGTGAACTAAAACAGCTTGTCAGGTAAAACTGCTCTTTCATAATTTAACACTGCTAAAATATAGTATACCATATACACTGTACAAAACCCTTAAGGGATAGCTTGAAACTATAGTATCATAGGTATGACAAAGCGAAAACATTGCTACAAATGCCTCCTCGGATCATTTTTAAACAAAATAAATCTCTGCTAAATGGTCACATAATATGATATTGTAAGTTTCATTTGATATATCTGTCGGATGCCATCTTGAAATGAATCACAGAACTTGGAGTGCTCCAAGTTGTCGTTAAACATGGTTAGACCAATTACAAGATCTTCGAGTATTTCTATTGCTTGAAGGATCTTCGGACGAATTAAAGCCAGACAATAATAACAGGCTGTTACGAATTGGCTATAAATATTTTTATTTTTATCGTTCTTTACTAGAATGTTAAATCACTTCGAATATAATGGTAAACGTGGTATAACATCTGGAAGAGAGGCTTGGTTTGTTTTGAACTTTGCTCAAAGCTATACGAGAACTATCTGCGCTAGCCGTCCCTAATTCAGTACTATAAGACTAGGGGATAGGCAGCTAGTCATCACCACCCACCGCCAACTCTCGGGCTACTCTTTTATCAATGAATAGTGGGATTGACCGTCACATTATAACACCCCCACGGCTGAAAGGGCAAACATGTTTGGTGCGACCGGAATTCGAACCCGCGACCCTCAGATTACGACTCAAATGCTTTAACCCATTTGGCCATGCCGAGCCTTTAAAATGAATAAAAATTAACACTCCTGATATACATGAAAAAGAAGTAAACAGATTGGATAGTCATGGTAGTGAAATGTGAAAAAAAAAACTATTAACATAATCACTTTATTAAGATAATTTACAAAACTCATCACACTGTAACTGCAGTAATTTTTATTAACCGAGAACTCATATTAATGTTACATAATGGTCAATATGTGTAGCTCGAGTTATATAAGCACATCCCCTTTTAGCCGGCGGTCCGGCATATCCAAGCGTGTTAAGGCGTGCGACTCATAATCTAAGGATCGCGGGTTCCCTCTAGTCTTACACTGCTAAATTAGGGACGGCTAGCACAGATAGCCCTCGAGTAGCTTTGTGCGAAATAAAAAAACAACAACAAACAAACAAACCTTTTAGCTGATGGTAAAATGTCTTATATTAAAATAATATAAACATGTGTAGTATAAAACTGTAATGTGTCAAGAAAGACCAAAGCTTATGTGCAGTATCATTTTGTCCCAGTTCATCTGTTTATTATATAACTCTAAGAATTTATCAGTGAAAGCAAAGAAAACTATGTTCGAATACGCCAGCCACATCATATCTGCCATATCTAGCGCGAACAAGATCGTTTGTTCAATACCAAGGCTTGTCGAGATGGCGAAATATATTATAATTCATTAAGCTGTATTTATAACACCAACCCCCTGAGTAACAATTGTTATCGCGTAGACTAAATTAAACACATGAAAAGTAATTATAATCCTTTTTTTTATCTATTTATGTAATATACAAATCAAAATTATGGTAAGGATTAATAGCCATTATTATTTATTTTAGCTCAACATTAATTATTTATTCAATTAATTTCACTATTATTCAGAAAACACACCGTGCAACTGAACAAGCAATACCATTTGGTAATATTAACTACAACAATCTTATTATCTCAGCTAACACGCTTATCCTTCGTTACTCGCATTATTTTAAATGTTAATAACCAGAAATAAATCAGAAAATATGAACGATTTCCATAATTCGATTAATCTAATATCTCAACGTATGATAATAACAGGGTGTGTGGGTGTGTGTAGAACCGGTATAACTCCGAGAGGAAAGAACATAGAAACCCGAAATTTTGCCCACATACTAAGTGAATCTATAGGGTGTGCACCAGGGTATTATTGTTTATCAACCTGCATGTGCGCATCTTTTTATGAAGCAATCTAGCGAATAACCACATGGAAAAATGTAGTTCCTTACATAAGTTCTTCTAATACATTGAAAAACCAAATCGTTTTGGTAACAATGCGTTCAAACAATGGCTTTTGTATCATGCTGCTGAGTAATAAAAGTTTAACTTAGTTTTATTGTTCAAAGGCTATAGATGAAAGTATAAAATGAATCATACAAACTATAAATTTAAAAAAAAAAAATGTTTTCCCATACAGAACTCCGTTAATTAAAGAAGTTTATTTTTATTATTTAATTTTAAAATCGGAGGACATGTCAAAGGAAAGGTTACCTTTATAAACAGGATACATCCCGTAATCGAGCAACAAAAGTATGTAAGTCATACTTTTATGTTAAAATTGGTTTGAAATACACATACCGACATGTAGAATAAATCAACCTCATAACGTTAGTAAAGCCGTGTAGTTTCGCTATTAATGAACTAAAAAATCAATTTCATACACTAAAGAACGCTTTACCCATCTCTCTCTCTATGTATATATATATATACATATATTATATAAAAATTTATATGTATATAAATATTATTCAATATTTGATTGATTCAAGATAAATTGATTCAAGAAATATTGCTGGTGGTCATTGGTAAGCTCATGGACTTACAACGCCAAAATTCAGGGTTCGATTCCTCGCTGTGAACACAGTAGATTGCCTAGTGTGGATTTTCTCTAAATGGCTCAGCATGGCATGGCCAGGTGATTAAGGCACTCGACTCGCCCCCCGCTAGTACAGCGGTATGTCTTTGGATTTACAACGCTAAAATCAGAGTTTCGATTCTCCTCGGTGGGCTCAGCAGATATCCCGATGTGGCTTTGCTAAAAGAAAACACACACAAACACACACACTCGACTCATAATCGATTTTGTTTTTCAAATGAAAAATCAATTTTTTTTAAATAAGCAAATTAATACTTAAGTAGCCAGCGTCTCAAAACACCCCCAACCTAAAAAAAAAAAGAATATTATTTTTAAATTAGTGTTTTTTATTTGTTTTCTTGTAATAGTTCCACCCGGCTTTCATTACCTTAGTTCAAAAAAAGTTTAAACAAAATAACTGCGAAGTAAACTCATAATGTATTTTACATACAATAGTTCTGAGTGCTCTAAGGATCAGAAAAAAATAAATTAGCCCAACCAATTTAAAATATCATTGTTTAGTTGACAATCAAACGTCCCTTTTTCTTTGTTTTGGCACAAACGAAGTAAAATTTTTAATTCGTCAAACGTATGAAATTTCATCTAATCGATAAAAAATATTTTATCTCATTTGACTTTCACAGATCAATAAAAAATAGAGCTGAAAAAGAAATTCAATGCTCTGTTCATTTTGTTCTTTTCTTATCAGTAAAAGTATCTGCAATCGCCCAGTCAATGTTGTCTATAAAAGCTGAGAATGTATTGCATGACAAAAATAGTGATAATGTTTATTCGGTACTTA
The DNA here is from genome assembly GCF_004210375.1 of Tachypleus tridentatus. Taxonomy (NCBI): domain Eukaryota; kingdom Metazoa; phylum Arthropoda; class Merostomata; order Xiphosura; family Limulidae; genus Tachypleus; species Tachypleus tridentatus. The sequence goes on along the minus strand of NC_134832.1, from coordinate 108,965,641 downwards.
CAGAGTAAGCTGTTTGATGAAGGAGTGCAGTAAAGCCCCTTGTTATCGACGGTGTATTCTTATTTCTACTTATATATTATCTTTGTTACTTCTTCTGTTACAAACAACCCTGGTTTTACGTCGAGAAGAGAGAAAACAATAACATCTTACGAGACCTGATTGTTCTTCACAATATTTAAAAGGCGTCTGGCGTTGTATAATAATAAAGTGTTATCGCATGGATACATTTTCGTGTGGCGTTATGAGTTAGATTTGTTCTGAAATAAGTTGTCATTACTCCTATGATGCACATTCGTGGTTTTTAGGACAAAATAGATCTTCAAATTTCATTGAAAATACTTTTTGGGTACTAGTTTATATTTATCACTTCAAAATTAAATATACATATATGTGTTTTTACAACTACAAATGATAACTAACTAATAAGCGTAAGAAACCTTGCTGAAATAGTCTTATTAAAAACCATGTATGGAATCATAGGAAGCAGTAAGACCAGGCAGACTGTGGCTTGATTGCTTATGACAAGTTATGTATTAAAACTTCAATTCATCACGTTGTATGTATACAGTATTTGTAGTTGAAATGGTTCAGAATTCAATCCAATAGTATTAAATTTTCAACCATTTTCTGAAAGGCATGCCTACATACCTTTAGAAATGAATGGCATGTTTTGCATACCTTTATCATACTTTACACACATCGTGTGCCACATTGTAAAGCTGTAGCAATATTCTGACCATTTTAAAACTGTTTCCTACGTCAATAATAGATCTGAGGAGTAAGATGAGACAGCAAACTGAAACTGAAAGTTTATATAAAGACCTTAGCAAGCTATTCTGTGCTGCAGTAGTTGCTTAAGTGTAAGTATTGCATTTATAGCAAGGCACTTTTTACCTTAAACATATACCTTTTCACACAGTATTATTATGAGTGTAATAAAGCCCAAAATTGTTGTCCCGAAATATTTACATATGTTTATAAATAATCGTGAATAATATAAAAGACATTCAAAAGTCTGGGTCTGAATGATTTTATTTCATAGCAGATATAAAAAGATAAAACATTTGGTTGAAAAATATTTTGATTCAGAACAGCGTTATTACAAGGTGCATAAAAGACACCTCAAATGCTTAGTCAACCATCAATAGATTAGAATGACATAAAAAGGCAAAGATATAAAATAATATACTGAATAAGAAAATAGATTAATAGCTTGTAAAAACACGATATTTAAAATCCAAAGTAATAGAACAGAGAGTATATTCAGTAGTTGGTTTGGTGTTATCTCGTAGCTATCTTTTCTACGTGGCCTATGGTGATCTGAAGTTTATTATCACAAACAAATGGGTAAAGAAAATAAAGTCAGTATAACATGAACTTAAAGATAAAGTGAGACAATCAACCAATCATTCAACATACCACCAGGCCGCACAGCAATATAAGCCGCTGCTCATGATGTTCACCATCACATGCCCTTCTAGCGACTATTGAAGAAGATAATAAGCTGTTTGTATTTCATTCTTGCGCTAAGTTGTAGTCTACAAAGCATAAATATGTATTTGCAAGAAAACATAGCTTATACATCAAAATTGTTATTGTAAAATGAAATCTATTTCTACATTTTATTAATGTAGAATTGCTAGGAAGGAACAGAAGTAAAACTCTTGCTTTATCACTTCTCACTGAATTTTATTTTCTCCTATCAGTTTTTGTTTTGTAAATGTTTTACGTCTAGTGAAGTATACGTTCCAACAAGTTGGCACAGGAGGGTAAAACTTATTACACGTCAACTTTTTCATCAGAAGTGTGAAATGAGAATCAGGGTTTCAGTAACAGATATAAAGATGTTTATAGGATTAGTAAGATAACAACTAATATTTTTTTAACTAACTGATCCAAAGGAAATAGTGTTGTTACGCAATTTATTACTAAAATAACATATTTAAAAAATTCAACTGTCCTAGAGTTTTTTATCAATAAAAGATTCTGTTTAAAAGATAAAAAACGCTCTATTTTGAGGATATGAAGGTAAGAGTGAATGAGTAATTACGGGAAAATAGATAAAAAGTTACCATACTTCTATGTTAAAATGGCTGAAAATAACTTCAACTAAAACTAACATATATTACAATCATGTTGGTTTGTAGTTGAGGTTATTGTGAGTCGCTCAGTGTGTTAGCCTACCAAGCCACGTATCACTGTCTGAGGCTCAGTCATTGATTAACTGAACGTAATAAAATATGTTATTTGATTCAATGAACACTAGTAAGGACAATTATGTAACGAGAATCCCTCAGAGCGAAGAGAAGTTTACTTTATAGCTTATATTTTTGTATCGCTCATCTGTTTCGAGTTAAAGCCCAAAATGTAATTATAATACTGAACTCGCTTGTTTATAAAGGGTATTATTTGTTTCTTAGCTGTGAACATGCACAACATCGGAAAGCTGTTTTTTATTCAATAAAAATATAGAAGGTGCGTCTCAAGGACACAATCCAGTGTAGTGATATGGGCTGAAATCAATGAGAAAATCACAGTATTAGACGTTTTTGAAATATACGAGTATTTTTGAATTGTTCATTCGCTAGCATTTTTGACATAGCAACAAACTGAGTTCTCTGTCAATAAATATCCGCTAGATTAAAGCTATCTTGCATTTACCGATTTATCAACTAACTTATAGTCTTGTTTCAGTTGTCATTACTGATAATAGACTGTTTGTCAGTAACTAATGTGTAATGTTTATTTCCTTTTCAGATGCTAAAAGTGTAGATATCGTCTTTTCTCTTTAAACGTAAGTTCCTTTGTTCAGTTTTGTTACTTTATTACTTTTCCCACTTTTAAACTGAACTTTTTTACTCTCATACTTTTTACTTTGTATTTTTATTTATTTCCTTCTCTCTTAGCTTCACTTTAATGTTCGTTGAGGTCACGGTTGATGGAAATAGCAGTTATTTTTGTTATATTTTAGAACGTAAGTTATCGATTTGTTGGGGAAAGTTAAGTAACACAATACAATGTCAAAGAATTTGCTGTAAAGTATAAAAAGTTAGAGTAGGTCTGTAAGGCCGTCCTTTTTCATCTTTAACAATTATTTAGACAGTATAGTTTTAAATACATTATTAGTTAGTGACAAAATGTGTAACAGAATAGAATTTCTTTTTATGAGAAAGAACTCTAAATACAACATTATTTGATGACGCAGGATGTACCGAATGAAAATGCACTTTAAATGTTTATAATTTTATTCCTCTTTCTTTATTTCATATTAGTTTTTTATCTGATCTATAAAATTTCATTCATATATATTTCTCTACAAGTGGGTTTTCTCGACATCACTGGTTAAAATTTCATTCACTTTTCACCTACCAACCCGAACTGGTTTTTCACTCTTTTATCGCATGCTATATTGAAATTTCGTTTTTTTTAGTATTTGGTTTTACTGTTAGTACCGATGATTTTGTGATCATTTGTGATCAAAGCAAAAAATTATAACTGAACTGCTTTTATTAAGCTGTGATTTCAGTTGCATAATTAACATATTTATTTTCTACTGAAACATCTTTATCTTAGAAAGCCTCTTTTTCATCATTGAGATGAAAAACCACATGACAAGTGTTTCGAAATTCTGGTGACTAATTCCTGCATTCATAAATGTTGTTGACTCTAGATTGGAGCTAACTAATATTTGATCGAAAATAAGGTAATTCACAACTATAGGAATATATACAGTAGCTGATGTTATGAATGGCATAATTTTATATTTAAAACTCGTAAAACTTTGTAATGAATACACATTGTAACGGATTTAATATCATATATTTATCTTGATATATATGTATATTTTAGTTTGATGTATCTTTTGAAATGCATCTAACTCATGTTGTGAAATGAGTATTGGGAAAGTCCCGTCTGTTTTCTAAATTTGTAGAAGATATCCGGTGTAAGAATTTTTTTTTTAATTTCGCGCAAGGCTACACGAGGTCTATCTGCGATAGCCATCCCTAATTCAGCAGTGTAAGACTAGAGGGAAGGCAGCTAGTCATCACCACCCACCGCCAACTCTTGGGCTACTCTTTTACTTAGCAGTATATAGCCACATAGAGCTATTTGCTGAATCCATCAAGAGGAATCGAACGCCTGATGTTAGCGTTGTAAGTCCGTAGACTTACCGTTGTACCAGCAAGGCACGGGCACATGATGAGACTAGTCGATAATGCGTAACAAAATATAAATAAAACTGTTAGCTAAGTCTGAAATACAACGTATACTACATTGTAATGCATTTTTGGTTTAGTTAAATATATGTTTAGAAATCTATATAACATATTGTTAAATGTGTATTGCGAAAGTCGCGACTGTTCTTTAAATTTGTAGAAGATTCTCAAGCGTTTGATTTGGTTTGTTTTAAATTTCGCGCAAAGCTACTCGAGGGCTATCTGCGATAGCCATCCCTAATTCAACAGTGCAAGACTAGAGGGAAGGCAGCTAGTCATCACCACCCACTGCCAACTCTTGGGCTACTCTTTTACCAACGAATAGTGGGACTGACTGTCACATTATAACGTCCCCACGGCTGACAGGGCGAGCATGTTTGGTACGATGGGGATTCGAACCCGCAAACCTCAGATTACAAGTCGAACGCCTTAACCCACCTGGCCCTGCCGAGTGTAAGAATCAACAATATATGTTTTACAATTTATCAACTAAACTTTCGAGAACCTTGCCTAATAATTATAAAAGGTAGCTATCGGAAAACGCGGAGAGACAGTTTAAAATTGTTGGTTTACGAAAGTTAGTATGCTATGAACCTCTGAAATTATAATTGTGATAAACGCTTATTTCTTGGGAAACTATAGATATATCACCAGGGATGTTTATAGATTTATAACATTACAAACCATTTAACTTCAGTGAATTAACTTCGGACGTTAATATTTCTTTGAGGATATTAGACATCTTCGTTAGTTTGTTAAAGGCATGAGGCTAGCTGTCAAGAAAAGTACAACTGTTTGTCAATGTAGAATTCATTCGCATATCGTGAACCATGGATAAAAGTTTCAGTTCTAGACCAGATAGAAGACTCAGATTTGTTTGTAAGTTTGTAATATCCTTGCATATTAATCATTATTTGTAATAATTATTTTAATGACCTTTATTATCATTTGTGTTATTATTTGCATATTAAAATATATTTGTGTTCAGAAAGAAGACTGTGTGTGTCAATCTTGTTGGTAAATATCATAAATTTAATGCATTTCGACATTCAATTAACTTTTGAATCAAAACTAAAATTTCAGGCTCGTCCGAGATAGATTATACTACATAACAAGAATAAGATTTGAAAGTATATTTAGATTTTTTTTTAAGATAAAGCTGTTAATAAACACTGTTTTGGCACAGTCCATTTTAACTGTTTATAATTTTGATTTTGTGTGTGTGTGTGTGTTTTCCTTTTAACAAAGCCACATCGGGCTATCAACCGAGAGAAACCGAACTTTAATTTTGGAAATAATTATATACATAATTTTTATCGTATTAAGCTTTATAAACTTTTAAACAATATACGTATGAAAATATCAACTGAAATTTCCTTAAACATTTCTGATATAAAAATGTCTGAAGTAAAGGCTTGAAAATATTCGAGGATCAATTTAACAGTCGAATTGGCGGATGTTATATTGTAATTAAGCTTCGTTAGAGCAACTTGATGGCCTTATTGATGTTGTAAGTCTCGTGAAGCTCGTGAAATTTGACATCGTTTCCAGTCTAAGGCTGTCTAACCACATTTTGTATTCTATAAACAATAAGTGAGGCTTCAGTAATTAGAGCGCTGAACTTGAAATCTGCAGGTCTTGGAATCAAAACTTGTCACCGAATATATTCGCATTTTTAATCGAGTGGGTGTTATAATGTGACAATAAGTCCCATTATAATTGGCAATTGGTGGTGTTAACTAGTTATCTTCTTTCTGATCTATCACATCAAAATTTGGAATAGTTAGCGGAGATAGCTTTTGTGCTGTTTCGAGCAATATTCTACAAACACTTTTAAAAAGCTTTGTTTTGTTTAAACCGTTTTATCTTTACACAGAAATGTTTAGAGGTTTTATAGGGTTAAAAAGGAAGTACTTTCTAGCAACATCACTGAAAACTTATTAAAGGTTAGAGCTACTCTTCTATAATGAGTATCATTAACCCAGTATATTCGTGGTTCTTTTCGACTAGTTGGTTTTTGTCGAGTTTCTGCGATCTGGGAGGGTCAGATGCTAAGAAGACCTAAAGTCTGACTATTTGTTTTACAATTTCATGCAGAGTTAAATGAAAGTTATTTGTGCTAGGGGCCCTAATTTAGGAATGATAACCTAGAGGAAAAACACTTATTTAACTTCACCCACCGCCAATCTTTTATCAACAAATAGTGGAATTTATTATTACAATGGAACGCCCCCATAACTTGAAGAGAGAGTACGTTTGGTAAGTGGGATTCGGACCCACGCCCTTTAGATTGCTAGTCGAGAGCCTTAACCGCTAACCCTTGAATAGATAAAAAATAATGGGATCTTAGTAGCCTCTTTCTGCTTACTGAACCAACGTGAAGAACTACGAAAAGAAACAGAAAAAAAATGCTTTTAGTTTTGTTTATATTATTTGAAATTGCTGTGATATTATACAACTTGACTGTTGTTTTATTGAAGTTAAGATGAAGAAATAAGAAGCAAATAAAGTGAGAGGAAATCTCAAAAGTCAAACTTCTCAAGTAATGTTTAAAACTTATATATTCTTATTTTTCGTTTTATAGTTAAAAGTGCTATTCCTCAAGAAAAAACATTTTAAAGTACTAAGTTAGGAAGATCACAATGAATTCAAGAGAAAATGTGTTTTATTTTCTAAAATTTTGAAAATTGTCTTATATTATACTTTTATTTAAGAGTCTGTAATTTAAATTTATTACACATCGTATGAGTTATGAATAATGTGTGATAAAAGTTTGATGTACCTTTTCTTGTCGAAGAGATATTGCCCTCCAAACAGGAGGCCTCTCTCTAGATATTCATCAGTTTTTAAAGAAATATTCATGAGGAGAACAACAAAAATGAAGGAACATAACCTTAATTTTAGAGTTATAAAATTGGTTTCTCATCGGTTTTAAACATTATTCATACGTCAAACTACTTAAGGGAACATGACGTTTTTTATGCAGTCCTTAACATTTCACACACGAACAAAAAATGTAACAAAAGCTTCAAGAAACTGCAATTAATCACACTAAATACTTTCATGGTATTATATGTAATTTACGTTAGAGCTTTCAAGTAACTGTTTTGTTAAGTTTTTACAATGAATGATATTGCAGATAGGTGTAAAAGTAATTAGTATGGTGAAATATATATTTCACTGGTGAGAAAAGAATGATGAATTTAAGGTTATTTGATTTACATTGTTTCGACGCAGCATGAGAAATATGACCAAGGCCACGAGGAAGTTAAAATATTTATGTCACAAATGGAATAGTATTAATGCTTCAGAAATAATACAGAGATGAGAGTGTTAAGTTATTACTCTTTTGGTCACTAACCCCAATCTATGTTACAATATTAGATCATAAATAGCCTGGTTACCATGACAAGAAACATACAGTGTTGTTTCCATTGCAGAAGGCTCTGTTATAAGTCTGTCGTGTTCAAAGCAACTTCTCCTTCCTGCATCACTTTCCGTAGTCTGTCCAGTGTACCAGAACGACGGTTTACCAACAGCTGTTTCAACAGTCCAATCACATCGGCCTACATCTTGTGACATGACTGCTATATATTCCTGTGGAATAGTATGAATATCTGTTTCATTCTCCACTTGGTTGAGGTATGGTTGAATATATATGTCGTGGAAACAACTTCTGTACACTTGATGTATAACGTTTTTTCAAACAATATTCCTTCTTGATTACGTTGAATAGGCTATTGTTCTTAACCAATTTATAACCTTTACAATACGCCACATTTCACTTATCAAGGGTGGAGTACAACTTATTGCAGGTATATTTCCAGATGATTTGGGCGTTACAAATTTATTCACATTCCTTTGTTTTCCAATATCACTGAGTAAATGGATATCCTTACTTTGAAAATTCAAAAAATCCGATATGAACAAATATTTTTGGTGTATGAATATTTGCGTCAAAAAAAGAGCTATTACATACTCTTTCTAAAAGGGATCAATTCTCTGTGACTTCAAACTGGGCAAGTAACGCTAAAGTACGTTCTGATGCACCAGAACTTTATATCAGTTGTGACCGTTATGTGTTTTACACATTTGCTTATTTAAAATGATTTTAATATAAAGTAATGAACTTTCTGTAGCAATACGGTGTTCAACACTGTAAAAATATAAGGGAAAGACAAAACTCAATGAAATCGAGCTGTATGAGATAAAAATGTATTTTATTATGATAATGCATCGTGATGTAAAGTATAAGTAAAAGCAAAATGAATAATGAGGTATCATAAATAAATTATTATTCCCAAATACACGCCAAATACTTTATCATTAAGACGACTGGAGGCAAGATAAAGATGAACAGGGTTAGACTTTACAGTTGAAAAGGTGCCTGTTTGAAATGATAAGGAACAAATGCCCCTCCTTAAGAGATATATTTAGCTCTACCCGAAGATAGCCAAACTTTCTGTCCTTTAATTAAAGAGGAAACTAAAATAAAGTTTCTGAACTACAGTTTCTGCTGTAAGTAGCAACTTATTACAGGTAATTTCAAGATGGAGGCGCCCAGTAAAATTTATTTGGAACTCGTGAAAATGAAAAACAATTTTGATAATTTTATATCAGCAGAAATTGTAGAGAGGCGAATATTTCCTTTTCTCTAAGAAATCGTATTTTTAAGCAACAATTCTAGAACATTTAAAACGTTATTTCAAAGTCGCCTCAGTAATAATGTTTCAGGTCCTATAAATTGTTTACCATATCTTCCTTTGATAATGAGGCTGTGGTTTTAGTAGATTAACATTAACTTCCCGCATAAATGAACGAGTATATGAATGATTAATCATTGTCATCTCTCTCATAAATACAATCTGTATAATTTGTGTTTATTCACTTAGGAATTATATTTATCTGAAGCTTTGTATTCCACTTGATGAATATTTTAACACTCTGCAATTAATTTATATTTGAATATCAAAAGGCATTTTCAAATTTAGTTGATGAAGTATTGTAGCTCCAGGCACAATTGGAAACCTGTTTATTTCGTTTTGCAAAAAGTCCGAAACAACACATTACTATAGATTTTGTCTAATGACTCTTCGAATCATTCTATAAATTTATGTAATTATATTTGTACGATAAATAAAATACAAGAATAAAAGTCTGCAGCCGTGAGGAAGAACAGTCTACTGAAATAATAGCCCGTAATTTTGCACATTTTTTTTCTATGTTATGTAATAGGTGTATCAATAATCATTTTATCTCTTAGGAAAACAAATCTGTTAATTGGTAAAAATTGGTGGACAAAATATTCCTCTGAAGGAGAATTATCGTTAAAAATTTGGCACTCAATGTTAAAATGATGTTTTCAGTATAATTAATGTAATATCACCCAATCCATGCAACACCAGACTATATTTATGACCAGGTTTTGGTAATATTGTGTTGATCCTATTGTATTTTCGTAATAACTCCAAAATCTTCATTTTTTAAATTGATTTATTATGCATAATTATTTAGCTTAATTCGTACTTACACAGTTAAAAAATGACCCCAGTTGTACGATGCAGGTCGTGTGATTTACAACAAGATTAGAAACTTCCATACAATCCTTGATTGACAAATAGTTTGTGCAGAAACATATGTGAGTTTTTTGTTAGTTGAATAATGTCGTCTTACACAAACAAGTCTAACTAATTTTATATTTTTGACGCTTTTATTTTTTCTAACTTGTATTATATACTGAGAGGAATTAAAAGCGCAACAACGTACATACAGTTAAACAATTTTAATACGCCAGGTTAAAAGTAAGTTTTGAACGTACATTTCATGAAATTATCATGTCTTTGCACTACACAATATTTAAATCTGATGAGAAACTTCACACAAACAGTTTAATCAGGATTTCAACCTACAGAACATTAATAAAGGGTATGTCCTCCATTCGCCGCGTTGCGTTTTTAATACCAATTGGTATGTGTTACACGGGAGACATCGCGTGAAGTATAGTGGTTAAAGTATCGGGTTGCGAATTGAAGTGCTCAGAATTTGAGACATAATATTGCTGAATACATTCCACACTCAGTTAATAACGCATAGTTAAAATGACAGTTAATCTCATTATTAAATTAAGCTCCAAGAGCCAAAGGAAACTCTTACGGTAGTGGGCACTGCTGGCTGTCCTTCCTTTCTAGTCATTATATCAAAATTGGAGAAAGCTGTATCTGTATCTTACGGGAACGCTGAAGTAGGATTTTCAGCACACGAGCGTATAAGATTGCAATTCAATTCCTGTTTTCTATGTAACATAGTAACACAAAGAATCAGCAGAACAACAACAGAATAAAATCACAGAGAAGATCTTCAAAAGCAACTTTTAGACACCGTGAATAATACTAAATATTCTATAAATCGCATAAGTATGAAGTTACACCTTTCAGAGGAGATTGGAAGTGCCTTTCCAGTCTGTTACTCTTCCGAATCGTTTCAACGAATATTCCACTCAGCATTGTAGGATACAATAAGTTCATTCTATTTCTTGAAAACATGTATTGTTAAAACACTTCCATGCTAATCTTAGAGAAATATTAACACCAAAAACATGGAAGTATCTTTTTTATGCTAACATTTCGGAACACGAGTGATGTTCGAAGTTTGAAAAACCAGCTTCTACTTTATGTCTGTAATTTTTAATAGATGTTTAAACTAAAACAAAGTAAAAGATTTGAGAGTTCTTTTTTTTGAAACTTTAAACAGAAGCTATCGATACGATTTCTTTGATTTACTTATTTATTCACTTCTTTAATGCAGTACAACTACTGGGAAAACAAAATAAAATATGTTTTAGAATAATAAAATTAAAAAGGCATCAACAATGACTAGTCTGACAAACATATACGTATAAAACATGGATCTTTCTGACGTTGTGGAGAACATAACAGTAAAATACCACAACGCAGATAAAACATTTCATCTGCCAGCATCTGTTGTGAAAAACCGACTAAACTATCAATTTTCACTCAAACGAATTTTGTTTACTAGTTAAAAAATAAAAATAACGATTATCACGAGGAACAGTTAGCTTTCATTTTCTTTATTTTGTTAATTTGCTATCCAATTTTAACTCTTCTTAAATTTTTGTATTTAATTAAACGTTGATGCATTTGATGCACTTTGTGTCTATTTCACATTAAACCTTTTTGATCGTTAATCCTCTATGGATTCCAAGTAGTTGATGGATGAAAAACATGTATGAAAACTATCTAACGTAGTAGAAATATGAAACTTGGCTCTTATGAGAAATGAGCAAATTTCTCTGCTACCTGTGCATTTAGTTTCGTGGTAATAGGCTGGTGAAAGGATGAACATTTTATACAGTAATAAAAACATGTTAGTAACTATAAACTTCGTGTATAAAGTGCTGACTTGTATAGTGTATACGTTTTGTAAAATCTTAATCTTCTAATCGTAAATTGCTCATGATAAATTAGGATGTTGTGTGCTATGGAAGGACCAGATTCTGTCAAGTTTTAAATTGAATTACATTCGTACCACGTAGTATTCTGACGCTTTGAATATGCTGGTCCATGGCTTTCTCAATTTTTGCGAAGGTACAATACTTGGCGGAAAAACCCATTTGCTGATTACCAGTTCAAGCTCTCCTGCCTGGTTTCTTTATCACTCAACAACGAAGAAATCAAATTATCAGGTTGTCTTCACTCAGTACACTGCCAACCAGCACCAGCATACTAGTCGTATATTGCCAAGAAAGATTTTAATAGCGGTCTAAAATGTCGGTTTATGATCTTTCGAAAGTACCAGCGTTAGGGTTTTGACCTCTCACGACTAGGAATAGCATGATCACGTTTTACAAGCCTTCTGTTTCAAGTATGCATCTCTACACAAAGGGATGGCAGTGGTCTACTAATTAGCGTGCTGATGTGCGGATCCAAGGGCCCATTGTTCACATCCCGTTATCGAGTATAAAATGTCGCTTTCCGCACTTGAAACTCTGAGGTATATTATAAAAGTGACAGTCAAATCCCATTATTCGATTTGAATATCCTAAAATACAGCAAAGTGTTGTTGTTGACTAGCTTTCTCATAAGTCGTTTAGATTACACCCAGATAAATTGAATATGTTTAACTGATAAAATAAAATGTATCGTCTAGAAAAAACACCCTGTTTTATCTCTTTCTTTTTTATTTATTATTTCCTTGTACTATGCATATTTTGTAACAGTTTGGTATTTATTTGTATATTTTCTGAATACTTATGTGTGCGACCACGAAAAGTTGTAAATATTAAGAACCGTAAGTACTTTTCCTTAATAAAAAATGAAACTATGCATTTTTATCTTATATACGTTGAAATAGATTTGTATAAAATTTTGTTTCTAGAAAAACGTGTGTCTACACATAACAGAGTAAACGAATTTTATATTACTTAACATAATTATATAATTCATTTTTAGTGGCACTATAATGAGTAAATAAGTAGGCATTTCGGAAATATTAGAAACATTTAAGTGAATAGAACAATCATGTTAAAATAACCATGATCTTATTAAAACCACCCAGAGACTAAACTATTATCACAAAATTTCACACTAAGCTACGACTTACGTTAATTTCATAACAGTTTCGAAAAGTTAAATACATTGTATAAGTAAATGTATCTTTTGAGCTTTCTTCATTTTAAGGTTACTTATTCGTTTTTTCTCCTAACAATAAGATTATAATTTTGTTCTATCTTATGGTAAAGCTACTGATGCAAAATACAGTCATCTCTAATATTCAACAACTCATCTGTCAGTCACACTCTATTACCTACCATGCACTCCTTATTTTATAATGCACCTGCACCTTAACGTATGGGGACTGTTTTGTGTCAGTTCCGAAACCTAAAGTTCTATCACAGAAACAGCCAATACCCTCAGTAAAATTAAAGTTATTAGCGATGCTAAACTACTAAGAAAAACGATTTTCAAGGGAAGATCTGGGCGTTTAAAACAAAACAGCTGAAACATTTCAGAAGTTGTACCACTTTCCTAAATTCGTTTATAGTTTAAATATAAATATTTCTATCCCACACGACACATGTAAGGTTTATTACCGCATTAGGTTCGTCTACAAGTTCGTGATAAGTATTAAAATTGAAAGTATTGTATTCATAGTATTCATTTTTTAAATATATTTTTCCTTATTAGTTGTTTATACATTTTATAAACAATATAAAATATTTTATGTTGATTTTAAAGTTTTGACACTTCAAAAATGTATAAATAAGTGAATATGTTATCTTAGCTGTTTATTTCATTTTTTTTCTTGTCCTAAGAAATTGTTTCTCAGATTCTATAGCTGTTGCAACAGGTCCTTTTGTTGTTTACACAAGTACTAGGTTTATCGTTATATATGATTTAATTAGATTACAGAAATAAATCAAATGGTAACCTGCCGTAAGTAGTGCCTACTGTAAATGATTTTATAGCATAAACAGTTTATTTTATTCAAAGATTTACAGTGAGATCATGAAAGTGTTTAACTAAAATGCCTAACGTATTTATTTAAACAAAATTGAATACGCCTTTAACTTTTCTTCAAAATAAAACATTTCCTCTATTTATAACAACAACTGTGCTAAAATGCGTATACATATATAAAATTTTAAATACATTAACATTTGCAAAAAAAATATACATTAATTTGTTAGAACTAAGCGATGTTTCTTGTGATTGTCAGCTGAGAAAGCAAAGTACACAGAGCAACAAACATTTATTTCGTTTTGTTTTTAGCAACGCTTTCTTCAAATACCATTTTACTGAATTTCAATGCTGAATATGATTTTTTTCGCTGTAACGTCATTAATCACAACTAATTTGGGATCTGCTGGTATTTTTGTTAGCCTAGAATTTTCGCACCACTGTGACTGGCCCAGATGGTAATCATATATGACGAGTATGTTCGGTGACAGGATTTGATCGTTTAAAAACAAACTGTTCATTTATATTATAATACTTTCAGTTAAATGTTTGCCGTATAGCTTAGACACAATACGTTTATTTCAGGTTCAAATATTAGCTTGACTGATAAAACTGAGACACATAATGTTTTATTTAATTGAAAGCTATTTATGAAGCACCAACAGACTCAACTGACAATACTTAAAAGTAGTAACAAATGTTTTGTAAGTGTAAAATGTTGCAGAGATGGCAATATGGAAAAACTGAAAACAAGAATATACGGACAATACAGTTATACATAAATCAGTACGAGTTTCAGTATTATAATTTAATTCTTTGATAGATTGTTTAGGCAGCGTATACATGATGAAACTTTATAGAATGGACGGCAACTGCCTGTTGTGGAGACACAAGTGTAGAGGACGACAGTTTGTGTGTAGGTGTTGACTGTCTTTAAAAGTATCCTGGTAGATTGTGGAGAGCGTGTTGTGATTGGTCAACACCTCCACACACTGACTTGAAGACGAAAGGCGGAAGACTTTCGAAACGTCGTCCTCTTCACTTGTGTCTCTACAACAGACAGTTGCCGTCCATTCTACAAACTTTCATTATAATTTAATGTTACACAGTAAAATACAGGAGTACAAAATGGTAACAAGATTGATCAATTCAACCGACCTCGTAGTGAGAATTTGTTCTGAGTCAAATTGATTTTCCTTGTACGAAAGTCCTAGACTCTTAGTTACACTGCATTGATGCCTAACCTAACACGAGCATGATATTATGATAAACAAACTGTGTGCCAACAGTCAGGAATATATAACTTCCAGCTACATTAATATTAAAGTCAAGTATGCATCTTACAGCGTAACATTAGATTTTAGTATTGAAAGTCACGTAGGATGATCTACGTATAGCTCTATCTTCTCTATATTGTTATTTACTTTAGTTTTTGGCGCTACATAATTTTACACTTAGAAAATGTTTTATTACTTGTTTTTTGATGTTTCTCACCTCACTGAAAGTTAGTGTATTTTATGAACATATGTAATAAAATTTAATATTATGTGTATTAATTTTTTTAACTCCTTCATTTCATATACAATATAGAGATTGGTTTTCTGAAAACACCGATTGTACATTGCATATTCTACACGTTACAATCATTTATGTTTTTCTATTATTAGCTGGTAATTCCCTTTTGTACCCTGTATCTATGTTCCTTAAAGAAACTCCAGATTTCTGTAAAAAGTTAATGATAATATCATTTAGGTAGAACTGTGATATTTTAAAATTACTAAAATTTAAAAGTACAGTGCATAATGTTATCGATCACCACGACTGATCGATAACATTATGCACTGCTCAGAAATACATAGAATGGATTTATTGTTAAACTGACGTTAGTTATAAAATAGTTGTAGAGTTATCTCGACTGAGACAACAAGAAGAAAGATGAACAGCTTGGTAGGTTGGTCACTTTCTGATATGGCATCTCAGTTATGATTTCTTTCCTTGTTTTTGGGTTTGTTGGGTAAAGAAACAAATTAAAGTGGATAACAATAATCTCGTAAAGTAAAATTGTGTCGATATTTAATGCGCATATTTGTTTTATGCCTACTGGATACTTCGGATATCCTAATATATAGAGTTCAACAACTCTATGATAAGATATTTTATTTTCACATCCAAGTCGTGTATTTACTGCATACTTTACGAACAACTGATACACCCATTATCCGGTATTTTAAACTAGCATGAAACTTCATAAAGTAAAGATAAATGGAAGTTTCATAGATTTCTATAATACACTCAGTTGCTTAAATGAAATTTTTAGTATCTTTGTCCGAAAAAATAAAGGTTACAAAGCGTGATAATTTAATCTAGTCTGAGAGTGTCTTATTTAAGTTTCTTTAAATTTTTAGAAATCTTAAGACTACTCAGCAAACTTTCATATCTGAGTGTGTTAAGTTTTGTATATTTTTTAATCTCTGATAAACAAATTTAAAAAACTCTCTAACAAGCGGATATAGATTCCAAATGGTCGTAATTCGACATTTAGAGTTATAGTTTTTACATCCAAGTGATCATAATTTTCTCAGGTATACGAAACTAGCTGTTTTTGTTTTTCATCTAATTCTGAATTATTGTACACTTTATAGTACTTACCTTTTACTACTTCCTCCGAATAGGTAACGTTCTCGAAACCACTGTCTCTAAGCAACTGCTTTTAGATTTAAAAAAAACAGCTAAGTATGCCATTATAAATGCACCATACTACTAAGCCAAGTGTAAGAACAAATATTTAGACATTTACGAGAAATAATATAGTCATACATATTCAAACCAATATAAGGTAGGTTTCCTTTCCTAAGGTAATAGAATTATTGATTTTTTTTATTTTTTGTTTCTCCTATTTATCCTTGTGATTTCTTAATACTATAAATGTACCGTGTTTGTTTGTATATATGTGTGATAGCTCACACCGCACTTCAATCTCCTAAGCGTTTTCGTAAGAAGATAAAGAAACGTCATGGTAATATTTTAATAGTTTAACAACAGGCTTTGTTCTCAGCACATCTATCAACAACCAGCAACCTTTCTTACTCTGACTATCTTTACTATACAATATTTTCTATATTGCATATTGAAGGTTTATCGTTATAACTAAAATTCTTTACTACATTTAGGATATTATCAGTCATTGGTTCTTTCTTACATTTCCTAAAAGGAAAAACAAAATATTCATACCGATGTGTGTATATGCAGAATGTTTGTTTGTTTGAATTTTGTGCAAAGGTACATTAGGGATATCTGCGCTAGCAGTCCCTAATTTAGCAGTGTAAGACAGGAGGGAAGTCACCACCTACCTCCAACTCTTGGGCTACTCTTTTACTAACGAATGGTGGGAATGGCCGTCACATTATAACGCCCCCACGATTGAAAGGGCGAGCATGTTTGGTGTGACGGCGATACGAACCCGCGACCCTCGGAGTTGAGTACCTTAACCACCTGGCCTGTACAAAGAATGGTTCAAGTGTGATGTTTTTTATTTTTCATAGACAGGTTCTTCTCGTGTTGATACTCTTCGGTCAGTTTATTGTTATCACTTGTCGTGGTTTACATTTTGGAAATTGATGGCCGTGTTTAGATTCTGTTAAGTAGTTCTTGCATCAAAAATTAGTAAAAACTAGCGTTTAGCTTATGATTTTCTTAACAATGGAATTTTCCACATTAATGAACCTTCAAAGAAAGCTTCTAATGTACGAAAAACGTGTAAATGTTTCTGCAACTTTTATGCACATTTAGACCATTCATTTTTTATTATTTCAGACAAACAGTTTGTTTTTGAATGGGACTTCAGAATATAAAATGCAACTAAGCTAAATTTATAAATACTGTTCTCATTGATAGAGAATCATTTGTTTCTGTTACATTACACAGGCCTGTAGAATTAAACTTCACAAAAGTTTTTTCTTTTAATTACTGATTTTTCATACTTCACCTACGTATATTTCAAAAATAATATTTTTTTCTTCTGGCACATAAGGTTTTTTTACATATCTGGAAGGAAAAAACTTTTACTTAGATTGGATTTACCACAGATATAGAATATATACAGAATATGTTTGGTTATTTTACGCAACCTCTTTTTGCCACAGTGACGAATGAATAATAATAAAAAGAAACAAATAATGACAAGTGCACGCACAAACAAATGACACACCTGTTAACGGTATATACACAAGCGCTGTGATTCTCGTGGGTTCTGTAACGATCGATAAGATTCTCACGTTGCGACTGGTCTAGAGAAATCTATAGCCAATGGTTGTCAACATTTTAAGGATAACAAAATGTGACATGATTTTAATGAAAATAATTCGTTTGTTATAAAATAATGTATGATGTTTTCTGAAAAAATCTGTACGTGATGGAAGAAAGTGGGTATCATTTTCGGATTCAGCATATACAAATTTCTATAGAATATGTAAAAATGTCAAGATAATAAAACCACCGCATGCCTGTGCTATCAATCAGACTAATTATCCTGGTCAAAAGATGTGATAAGCTACTTAATAGAGCCTCAATGAATATTACACGACGTATGAAATAACCATCAATTAATTATTTCATAAGTATTGGCTGATAAAGGAAATACTTGCCTCTGTCTTAATTTAAGAAAACACTACTAATTGATTAATTGCGTCAAGAAATAATTTTCACTTTCTGATGCCTCTCGATGCCTACAACTTTGTACGTGGAAAAGCCAGCTTTTATACACCTACTTATATACACTGTAAAAAGCGTAGAGTTAATCTGATATTTAATACTGGAATTGACTGTGTATTAACTCCTGGAATTGAAGCATTTCATGTGGTTGTTAGGGTGAAACATGATTTCTTAAGTACAAAGACATCAAGTAATTTGTCAAAAATATAACGAAGAATAAGTGCAACATTTAACTTCATGCTGGAAACTAAATTTTACGTTTTGTCAAGAATATTTGTTAAGTTTGTCAAAAAAATTAAATTCAAAATGTCACTCTACAATATCTTTTATTATACTATTTTAGGACTATGATGAACATCAAAACCTATTTATTTTTTTTTATAAATATCCTTATCTTCTCTCACAAAATATTAATTCATAATGGAATTTTTGTACAATACTATTTTTTTTCCAAAGCAAATATAATAAATTAAAGGCAACTAGATTACTCTTAATATATCTAAAAAAGGAAATAATTTACGTCTCAGTTAGTTTGAACAAACTAAGTCTAATTGATGTATAATCACGATTCAACCATTCTGACATAATTTTAAATAAAAATGTAGTAAAATATTTCTTTTATTATGTGTTACTTATTTAGAAATAAATTATATTGAACGGAAAATTCTGTTTGTATAGTAATTCATGAAAAAATCAGACTTAAAATTAATACTTACAAAATATTTTGAAACAAGATTTAATGGTAATAAAACTAACAAACATAAGTACATAAGTGAAAAAAAAAATATTTTCAGTTAATTTTACTTTAGGTCTAAGCTGAGATAAACTAGTTCATATGATTAAATAGTTTCTACATATTGGTCTGTTACTAAAATGTTGTTTTCGATCGTCTTGCAATAAATACTTCAAATATTTCTGTAAAGTAAGATGTATTAAATTTTTCCATTTAACTAAATAGATTAGCTGATCAAATAGAAATATTAATTAATTATTGAAACTTCTACAAGAGAAGAAAGTAATATCTTTTCAAAATACTTTTTATCAAAACAACTATATGTGATATCACATGAAAAACATAAAAAAAACGATAATTAAACCTTATTTTTGTACTCATATTTAATATCTTTACTTTCTCTTTCTTACAGGTATAAAGTGTTTCATTCAAGCTAAAAATGTTTCAGTGTGTCTACGCCTTAAACGCTTTCTAGATAACCTATATTTAAGAAAATTGAAAAACTAATATGCTCACACAAACAGTTACAATACTTTACCTTACCTGAAAAGCCCTCTAGTGGCACAGCAGCATGTCTGCAAATTCACACAGCTAGAAACCGGGTTTCGATGTACGTGGTGAGCATAACACAGATAGCTCATTATGTAGCTTTATGCTTAATTCCAAATAATCAAATCTTACCTGAAAAAATGGGAAAATAATTTATAATATTAATCTAGGTTTAGAGTTAGGCACAAAGCAACACAAGGGGCAATCTATATTCTGCCCACCAGGGGTATCGAAACCCACTTTGTAATAGCGTGAGCCCACAAACCAACGGCTGTGCCACTGGGAGGCTGTAATTGTGACCCTCTAAAATTTGTATAAACGTACAATGTGTTCTAACTAACGAAAGCATTAACAAAGAACTAAAGTGTGTGTCATTAATAAATGTTTCAAGTATTAATCATATCTCCAGCTATGACTCCTATATGCATACACTTCGTGTAAACAGAATTAACCATACAGAAATAAGACAACCTTTTCAACCAACCAACAAGTGTAGTTGTTCTTGTTTTAAAACAAAGCTTAGTTTAGCATTAGTATCGAACCTCGATTTATAGCATATAAGTTTGCACGTTTACCGCTGACCCATTGGGAACTGGGTAAGTATAGTAACTACAGAAAAAATACCTGACTTTTTTTTCTCTTTTTTTATATTTTATAATGTATTTTTGACTTTACTAATAAATTATCAGTTCTTTACGATTGAAATACTATTTAAAGTTTATTCGTACAGAATGTTGATTACTTCTTTCGAATACACTATTCTTCGTCTTAATGACGTGGAATGGAAATTTGAAAATCCACAAAATCTTAAGCTGTGACGTCCAGTAACAGTTATGAGAAATTCAAGGCTCTTTTCTTCCTTATATTTTTAGTTTTTATTTACATAGTAAATTCTTGATAAAAACGACAACATTTGGCTAGCATTCTCCAAACAAATGTATCTGAAGTCTTTATACGTGTGCTTCACATCTTGAGAAACGACATTTTCAACAAATGTTTAATAAATCATTTTACTTTAGGAAATAGTGAATTTGTTCATTTACTGATGTGACCGTTGTGCAGTATACAACATGTACGTGCATTGTACTCAGAAAACGCGTTGCTAACACTTTCTTAGCCCCCCAGTGGCACAGCGGCATGTTTGCGGACTTACAACGCTAAAAACACGGTTCTCATACCAAAACACAGATTGCCCATTGTACAGCTTTGTGCTTAACTACAAACAAGCAAACAATAAATTATCATCTAACTTTGCGGTCGTTCATATTGTAATGTCTTGCGTAAGTCAAAAATAATAACATTGATCAAACAATATATCTAATATTATAATATTAAAGATGTGAAACCTACCGGCAACTTGAGTTATGAATTTTCTAGCTCAGCTGAACACGTGCTAGTGTTAGCTAAGTAAATAAGCTAGGTCAATTTACCTACTTGAATGACAAGACAAAAAGAAAAGGAGGACAAAACGATGCCAAGATTTTTGGGCCCCGGCATGGCCAGGTGGGTTAAGGCGTGCGACTCGTAATCTGAGGGTCGCGAGTTCGCATCCTCTTTTCAGTGTGGGCGTTATAAAGTGACGGTCAATCCCGCTATTCGTTGGTAAAAGAGTAGCCCAAGAGTTGGCAGTGGATGATGATGACTAGCTGCCTTCCTTCTAGTCTTACACTGCTAAATTAGGGACGGCTAGCGCAGATAGCCTTCGAGTAGCTTTGCGCAAAATTCAAAAATAAACAAACCAAGAGTTTTTGTTCGTTTTCGTGTAACCAACGGACACAAAATTCTTAAAATACAAAGAAGACTACTTCTAGTTTGATTAGATTTCGTATTACACAGAGAAAAACACGTTTCAATTCAGTAGGTTGTAATAATATAAAAATCGTTACGTGTGGTTTGAGTAGGATTATATGAAACAATGAATGTTATTTAAGAAGGGTTTTTATTGCAAGAAAGGCTTTAAGTGCTATTTGAATAGTTTTATTATAATACAAAAATCGTGACACCTAGTTTTTGGCCTGGAGTGGCCGGGTGGCTAAGCTGCTTGACACGCAGTATGCACATCACGAAATCTAACCCTTGACCAAACATGCTCACCCTTTCAACGTTATAATGTGATTCGTTGGTAAAAGAATAACCTAAGAGCTGTTTTTATGTAGTTTTTATTAATTGCTTTGCTTCTAGTCTATCGCTTCAAAACTAGAGATGGATAAAGTAGCTTGGAGGAACTTTACACTGAAATTTATTTTAAAATATCTTTAGTAAGTTTTGTATCACACAAAAGTCGCTACAAGTGGTTTTAGTATACGACTTAAATTACAGAAGAAATGCACTTATTTAAGTGGGTTTCTTATTTAGTGTTACACCTTATACGAATAAGTTACCTCTATTTCCTGTTAAATTTTGATTGAAGTTTTTATGTGTAAAATGTATAAAAAGAATATTAAATAAAATATTCAAGTATCGAACTGTTTATATACTCGCTTTCTGATGTAGAAAATAATGGAATTGGTTCAGTTTCTTTTTTAAAAAATAAAAGTAACCTGTGAACTTCAAGATAAAAGCTTTCGATACCAACATAAAGTAACACTTTCCTTTATTGGACATAAAAAACAGATCACTTACTTTTACCTATTTACTATGCTTCCCTCAGATGAACTTAAATATAAGAGCGCGCGCTATGTGTCCACCTAACTCGAGTACGGGGCATGTTGACTCAAGCTATGAGATAAACTGACGCGTACGAAAATAAATACTTTATTTATATAAATATATTTATTGATTTCGTTATATTTATTTTCAGTAAATGGAGAAAAATACCAACTGTTTCTCAGTGTAATACCGAGAAACACATTTTAAAATTTTAAAGTTAAAAAAAAATGTCTTAAGAAAATAATATAATGAGGAATGTACGAAAGATTTAATGGATTCTTGTTAATTTTTCAAGATTAATTTAAATGCATTTTGATTAATATTTATTTAGGAATATAAAAAATTAAAGCAAAGTCTTCATTGTTAGGTTTACTAACACACGTGTCAATCTACCCAAGTGAAATGAGTCAACTGGTCTCAGACTGTTATTGTGCTAGAAATGACTTGTGTGTGTATTTGTGTTTTCTTATAGCAAAGCCACATGTAGTAGTAGTACTACTCTAATGTAGTAGTGGAAGGCTAGAGGAAAAGCAGCTAGTCATCACCACCCAAAGTAAACACGTGGGCTACTCTTTTATCAACAAATAATCGGATTTACCGTCACATTATAACGTCGGCACGGCTGGAAGGACTAGCATGTTTGGTGTGACGGGAATTCAAACCCTTAACCCTCAGATTACGTGTCGAGTGCCTTAACCACCTGGCCATGCCGGGCTTCAACCATATGGAACTAAAACAACAAGTGACGCATATTTGAATATGCTAGTGGTTATATCACTTATGCTATTTGGAAGTTGTCAACAAGGTGTGTAACCTACCTCTGAAACAAACCAGTCTCAGTCTCTACTATGCGCTTTTGCTGGTATATCTGAAATTATAAATAAGAACTTTCCAAAATTGTGCACATTTCTTACCTTTAAAAGCATATAATAAAACATCATTAATGTCTTTGCACGAAACTGAAGTAAATATAAGGAAATCTTTAATGGCTAAATATCAATGTAAATTCAAATTTTAATACTTCAACGTTCAATGACAGATTTTTTTCCCCGCACTAGCCACTCGTTTTAATACCAACTTAACGAATCTTTCTGTTTCAGCAAATCGTACAAACAAATGTTGTGCAGCAAGTTGCTAAACTAAGAGTCATGTAAATACAGCTCATCCCATTATTTTTATTACATAATAAGTAATTACTTAATGTTAAAATTGCATGATTTAGATCATACGACTGTACTGAATCTAAACGATTCTCCCATAGTCGTTCCATTTACAATGATTGTTGTTTTAAATTCGTATGATGACACATTACAAATTGTATTCTTTTGTAAGGAACATTAAATTTAATGACAACCACATTTGGCGTTAGTTCTGTAAGGTAAAACTGTGTGCTAATCAAATGCTGTTAATCGTCCACAAAATTTGTTGGTAACTGTGAAATGAAAGGTTCTTAAAATTTACATGTGCTATAAACTTTAGAAGAATTAAAATATGTAACACGCTACTCTTTAATGTTTAACATTTACCCCACGTCTCTCTCTAGTAAAATGAAATTAGTTTTCAAGTAGTATTGCTACTTTCTATGGTGTTAGAATCGAAAATGTTTATACGTAAAACAGGATTTTATTTTAACTTGTGAGTTTCTTTTGAGTTATACCATTTATAGTTTGTCTTCCTATCATTTCAACAAAACTAACTTAAAGTTTGTCACTCAACTGACATAAAATTGGCTTATACCATGTTAAAATTATTTTTATATGCAATAAAAATTAGATACTTGTGGTGTTTAGGGGTAAATTTTGTTTTTACTTTTCCAAAGTCTAGTGTGATAGCGGAGTGTTTAACAAGTTTTTAGAAATTTAACAAAAACATAAAACCCTTGTTTTACAATTTCGATTTTTTGTTTCCGTGCATCTAAATACAAATGTTCTCTTTTAAACACTTATTTTCACTTCTGATTTTAAATCCCTTATCTATATAATGACTAATGTTCCATTATGCCATTTAAAAATCATATTATTTTACACCTTAATAGAAAAATGTTTATAGCTGCAATTATTTATTCGAAAATTCATCTTTTGAATAACTTGGGTTGTTTGTTTCTTTCATTTAACACAAAGCTACACAATAGGCTATCTTAGCAAAGAAATTGAACTTCTGTTTTTGGCGTTATAAGCCTTGATGTTACCGCTGAGCATCAATGGGACCAAATAAGATGGACACTAGGGTTATGCCACAAAAAAAACTTGTTAATAAAACAGAACCTTAATAAATATTAAGTGAAACGTTGTGGCTTTTATTTGGAAACTATACAAACATGTAAGCAAAGTGAATACCTTGCCTACAAGGTATTCACACATGCACACATAAATGTTTTCATATATCCTTATTTCGTCAGATTAACTAAGTTGTGTAGGTGTGATGTTGTTGAAACGCGGCCGTAACTGAGAGCTGAATGAGTAGATTCTCAAAGTGTGACCCGGTATGGCCAGATGGTTAAGGCACTCGACTCCTAATCTGAGGGTCGCGTATTTGGATTCCGATCACACCAAACACGTTTGCCCTTTCAGCCGTGGGGGCGTTATAATGTGACGGCGGTCAATCCCATTTGTCGTTGGTTAAAGAGTAGCCCAAGAGTTGGCGGTGGGTGGTGATGACTAGCTGCCTTCCCTCTAGTCTTACACTGCTAACTTAGGGACGGCTAGCACAGATAGCCCTCGAGTAGCTTTGTGCGAAATTCAACAAACAAACAAACAAACTCAAAGTGTGGCCATCATTAGATGTCTAAAAAACGTGAGGAAAGATTGTTTTTAAATTGTTTAAGCTGTTTTATTTCTTACTTTAAATAACGTATTTATTTCTGATATTCACGCAAATCTACACAAGTGCCATATGTGCTAGTTATCCCTAATTTTCAACTGATAGACAAGAAATGAAAGCAGTTAGTCATCAACAACTCTTAGACTATTTTAATCGAATAATGGGATGTGACCGTTGTTTTTGTAGCTCATCCACAATCCCAAATAGCGGAATGTGATTATTGCAGCAACACGACCTTCGTTTACCCCAAGTTCTATTTTAAATACTGCGTATTCAACTTTTAAGCTTTTCATGAATGAAATCATAAAACAAAAACTACTTAGGGTACTTTCATCACCGTCAGAACCAAACAGTAATTTACAAATATTTCCTGTGCTTGCTTTTGTATGAATATGTAGCGTAATACCAAAGCGTGTGCTTTATATGAGAAAAGTTTTGCGTTCACTTTATGCAGCCGCATGTGTGTAATTATTATGACGTGTGTGTACGTGTGTTAATCAACGCGCATTCGTTTTACGACGATAACTGACGGTGAGTAATAAGTATACGTAAATATGAAATAAGAAGTAGTGTATGTGTTTGTGTTTTCTCATAGCAAAGTCACATCGTCCAGCGAGAGGAATAGAACCTATGATTTTAGCGTTGTAAATCTGTAGACTTACCGCTGTACCAGAAGTGTTTAAAATTATCTTCCTAATTCTCTGAAACTTGTATATCCTAATAACACACGTGGATCAAAGTGTAGATTGAACTAGACCTCCCTTGAACTTCTCTTAATATTAAGCTTATTTATTTTATCTGCTGTTATGTGGCTATATAATGTGAAGAACTGAATAGTGAACAATTTGGTTTTTTTTCCACCTTATCTATGCAATGTATAGGCTTTTCTCATAGTGAGTTCACATCAACAGTATATTTGATTATATATAAGCACGTAAAGGTGTCTATTAAATACGTCATATGTTTAGAAAAAAAAATGATATTTTAATTATAATTCTAGTTTTGAACACAGTTTTGTTTTGTTTTTACAGTAGAACCATCTTAGTATCAATAGTTGAAATGTACAATACGTATGGTATCAGGGTTATATAAACGTGATTTTAATAGCAATAATGAGTGCAATTTGCCAACACGCATTTTACGTATTTATATATTCGAAGATTTCAAAATTAATTTATATTTAATTTATATTTGACGCAATCAAAATGCGGAATGTTTTATACAGGTATTTTAACTATTACCAATAATTACACTGCATGATGCAGAATCTGGACATTTACTAGTGTAGGAACACCAATAAAATGTACGAATAAGATAATGCTAGATGCCGCGTATAGTGTTTACTTACAATGTTTAATAAATGACGAGCTAAAAAATGTGAGAAAAAAAATATATACGAAAGTTCTGTTAATTATATTAAGGGCCCGGCATGTTCAGGCAGGTTAAGGCGTTCGACTCGTAATCTGAGGATTGCGGGTTCGAATCCCGCCGCGTCAAATATGCTCGTCCCTTCAGCCGTGGGAGCATTATAATTTACTGTCAATCTCAGTATTCGTTGGTAAAAGAGTATCCCAAGAGTTGACGGTGGGTGGTGATGAATAGCTGCCTTCCCTCTAGTCTTACACTGCTAAATTAGGGACGGCTAGCTCAGAGGGCCATCGTGTAGCTTTGCGAGAAATTCAAAAACAAACAAACATTGTACTAAGATCATTATGGAGACTCACCATATCGTTACAGTCCACATCACCATATCCGGTCATGCTCTATCAGCTGAAGTTTTGATAATAGCTCTGAAGAGTAGTTTCCTCTCCAAAAGACTCCGTTGTAATACTATCATATCCAAAGCACGCCACACCTCCCTGCAAACGTTTCATAAACCATCTTATATAAGAGAATTACGGTTTCCAAGTGCATCTTTCAATGGTTATATCGCCTAAAAATCCCAATGTACTGTATTAGGCAAATTGACTAGCATGACTATCTTCGTGTGGAGTAGCATGGATACATATTTCATTCTTTATCCACTTGAGATACGTAAAAGTCAAACACGTATATTATAGAGATGCATTAATATTGAGTGGAAGGTATTCTTTGTAATTAGTGGCACATAAAAGTAATTAGCAATGTCTAGAGTCTTGTGAAAGGTGTGAAACACTTGACGCAAAGATCAGTGGCAAAATTCACTCATCTACGCTAGTCAACAGTAGGAAATATAACCAATAAGGATTTTCGTTTCGAAAAGCAACACAAGTCACGAATACCCAGGTGACTTCTATAATGTGAGTGTATGAATATTTTGTGTCAAAAAGTATTGTTATATACCCTTCCCAAAACGATCAATTTTCAGTCAAATCATTCTACTTACGAAATGTCATACTGTGTCATAATATGGTTATAATATATGCTCTTTCAGCAGTGTTTGTACCGGCTGTAGATGTCATGCTACTTGTTCATTTCTACCTTCAAAATCGCTTTTTAATATATGTTTTCATTCATCAGTATAACATATCAGATTTTTTTCATTAAACACTGTTGAAATACCAAGTTTACTTTAATTATTACTATGAACATAGCGTTTCACAGAAAATTAAATGTTCGACCAATTAGATAAAAAGTGCCCTTTATACTCTAACATATTATAAGATGAGAAAAAGTAAGTTATTTCAGGAGATTAAATCTTCCGTAAACGTTGTACAAATACAGGTAAAAATAACTCCGTTAGGAGTATCAGGCATACATTAAACAGGGGTTGCAATTATTGTAAGACATTATCACAAGTTCGCTGATGATATGCAATCGTAGGACACTTTACATGATTCGTGCAATACACTGGAAGAATACTTATTTTTGTAATGCATGTTACATGTAATGCATGTAAGAAAAAATACCGTCTCAAACACACAAGCATGTGATAAAAATATATACAGGAGTATGTCCAATACAACTCTGTTCGTTCATCTCTTAAACGACATATTTATTTCTTCCGTTTTAGAAATGCCCGTTTACCTCAACTACACCATACATACCAGAAGTTCCAGGTATCCTGATTTAGTCTTTCTGGATTTGGCACCACAGCAAACAGCTTCCAGCTGTGTTTATATGTATTTATAAGTCATTATTTGCAATCTCTTTAGTCATTAAATATATCAAATCATTAGTCTTTAAGTCATCATTTATTCTTTATTACTATCATATATAGGATGGTAACACATTAAACTTAAAATGTAGTTTTATTATATAACATTTTATATGGGATTTTTTGTTGATGATCCCACATACTTAACAGACATGCATATATTTTTAAACCAAGATATAACAGTATATTTATTTAAAATGCATCTAATATAGTTTTGAAACTATATAATTGTTCTACTCCTTAATCATTTGATGATACACTGGTTATTCAAATATAACTTAACAGATCTATCTAATTTAAAACTTTATTCACACTCCAGATGCTGTTTTTATATCTAACTACTTTAAATTCACGCTGTAGCCACACACATTATGGCTTTTATTTTTATAGTGGTTTCTTGAGAGTCCTCTTCACCGATATTTTGGTAGCTTCGAGACACTGTTACGTCATGGCTGGGTAATCACTAACATATTAATAGACTTTGGGATGAATTCAAAGCTGTAGCCTGCCAGCAGGCTCCGAGTGCAAACGTACACCCATAGATAAAAGCTAGATTCTAACTGTGTGGCATCCAGCATTGTGTTTGACAATTAGCCAATCCACTCTGGGTATCACTGGACTCATATGCCGTACGAGGTACAAATATTGTTATAAAATGTTAGTAACATTTCGTTTATCCCATAAAAATAATATATATAATAAATATATTCAATACTTCATACTACGTTATAATAAGTTTTCTGGTAATACAACCTGGTACTTATTGTGATAAAGAGCTTGTTATGGATCATTATATTGAGTGTTTACACTAGCCTAATATAAATATCGAATGGAAATACCTATTTGACAAACTTCTGATTATTCAACTTAACAATGTCGACTACGAATGGGAAGTATCGTTGTTATCTACAAAATCACTTGATACATTTTAAAATCTCACAAAATACCAAGAATAGTGTACATTCTAACAGACCACTTCTTCTGCGGTTATACTTCACCACCTCTAAACTGTTTATTTGTGGCTTGTTTAAACTTAATGCAAATTTACAACAGACAACTTTTACATATTTTATTATTTTATACCTTCATAATTTAGTTATGTATTGATACAAAGGTTTTATTACTACAGATTATATGTTCGTAATGAGTACTTTCTTCTAAGATTTAACAGTTCAAGCTAACGCCGCTGAATTATACAAAAATTCTTATCCTTCACTGCTGAAAGGAGTTATTTATATATATATATCCTTCCCCGTTCTTGAAAGGATTTTGTTTTTTGTTGTTGTTTTTTTTTAATTTCGCACAAAGCTATTCAAGGGCTATCTGTGCTAGCCGTCCCTAATTTAGCAGTGTGAGACTAGAGGGAAGGCAGCTAGTCATCACCTCCCACCGCCAATTCCTGGGCTACTCTTTTACCAACGAATAGTGGGATTGACTGTCACATTATAGCGCCCCCACGGCTGAAAGGGCGAACACGTTTGGCGCGACGGGGATGCGAACCCGCGACCCTCAGATTACGAGTCGCACGCCTTAACACGCTTGGCCATGCCGGGCCCTACTCTTCAAACGAGGTATTATGTATATATATTCTCCCCAATCCTAGGAATAAGGTATTATATATATATATCCTTCCCCGTTCTTGAAAGGAAATATTTACTTTAAACATGATAACGGCTTCTGATAATAAAACTGTAAAAAAACATTCTTATCGATTAATTCAAAAATCAATTCACAGTTTTTCATCCATTTGCTGAGCATATTGTAGCGAATTTATATTTATTGCTCAGTTTTTAGCTTAAAACCACTTTTATTAGTTTTCTCACAACTTACAACGCTAAAATTAAAATCTTGGATTCTCTTTTCTGCCGTGGACAAGGCAGAAAACCCAATGTGGCTTTGGTCAAGATCAAACAAACTTACAAGAAGTTGTTTACTATGTTCTCTTTTCGTAGCATCCAACTACGGACAGACACGTACGTTTGGTTAAGTTTTTAATTTTACATTTATTATAATCTTTTTTTTTTTTTTCTTGGTGGAAGGGATACTATTTACTAATCTTTGTACTATTATTTGCTATTAATATTTGTTAGTATTTCTTAAGTGAATCAGCACGTGTGATTAAAAATATTCTTTTTATTCTTATTTTAGCATAAAATTTGCTATTTACTTATAGCCTTGTAAAGCCTTCTGCTTTTACAAGTTCTTGAATTAGTCATTTTCCAACTTCCCTATGATCAGTGATAAAATTATTAAAAGTACGTAAGTATTGTTGTTTTATGAGTATAAAGTATATTTAATTAGTAGTCTTAGTATTAATATCATTATTTGTTATTTGTACTAATTTAAACCACCTTAACTTCTATAATCAATAAATATTTGAGCTTTACTGTAATTCGATATTTTTTTTTGTAAACAGAAGTTCGAATAATGCAAGTAAACATGTTCAGTTCTACACTGTATACCATAATGATAATATTAAAAGTATTAGACCGAGCAGTCATAAAGTAACTGAAGTCTAGATTCAGTAAGAATAAGAAAATATGGAGGAAATGTCTCCACTATGAAACACCAAGAATATTGAGTGGACCTAGAGAGATTTCATTAATTTAAATATGATGAAGACTGCCAGGAGAATGTAAATAAGAAAAGGCAGTACAGGTCAACACAACAGGAGTCATAGAATAAGTAAGTAAGCAGAGCTCAACAATGATCATAACGACGGATAGTTTAGTCAAAAACTGCATTACGTCGTAGATAGAAACCAAAACTGGGCAACCTCCAGTTCATTCTCAAGAGTTTATTTAGAAGTAGTGAAGATCATAACAGGATCATTTTTCTGACTGACTTACTAACTTTTATCACAATACTGAATACATGTCTTGTCCAAAGAAAATTGGTAAAGTTTCATGAGACTTGAAAGCTCATTTGATAGCAACCAACACTGAGACCAGAAGGCATTCAACAAAAAAGTGGACCCCATAACTTGCAAGTTGTAAACGTAGTAGAACCTAAAAAGACCTCCGAATAATGTTGTTAATGAAATATCATTTTAATCTAAGGAAACAGAAAGAGGTTGAACAGAAATCACATCGGATAATTGGAATAATTAAGGATAGAATGGCATTGCGAAGGTGAAATGAGCCCGAAGGTATATGAAATAGGCAGATGCTAGTTTAATAACTTGATCATACAATAGTAGAAATCGTAATATAATTAAAACCATCATACTTACGTTGAATACATGATGTTAGAAATAAATATAATTTTTTAAGATCAATAACTAATAATCCAATATCCAATAGACAATAGTCAAAAATATAAAAGGATCTATTAAACTGTTTAAATATACAACAATGGAATTCTATTTCATTCCATTTTATTCGAAAAATTAAAATTTAAAAATTAAATAAACCGATATCAATTTGGCCAATATTCTCCAATAAATCGTAAGGGTTTTGATGTTCGCTATCATTTATCATAGAGCAATATTATCACAAGTATTGTAGATGTAATAGTCTTGAACTTCGAACATATCCCTAAATTACATTTTTGATCATCAGTCACATACAAAGTTTTTAAAATGAGAAAATACATTACCACACATCGTTTATCTTCAACATTATCATATTATCTGTCAGGGTGTGCTTGTTTGTTTATAAATGTTTCTTGCCATTAAGATTTATGTACCGACGAGAAAACTAGCCCCAATTACTGGCTTGGGTATAATTAATGAAACATTGCTAAAGTAACTTTAGTTTTCTTTGCGACTAAAGAGGCCTGCATTACTAAAAGTATAAAGTCAATGCATTTTGTGGACAAATGGCTCGGAAATTAATTGAATAAGTTAATCAGATTTAATACGTTGATACATAATGATAAAAAGCTTATAAAAGTGTTTACAAATAGATATCTGCTGTTTCATGTTTTTAGTTATCTTAAAATAAATGAATTCATTAGACAATATTAAATATTTTTTCACTAAAATGGTTTGCACTCCAGAAACTTTTCAAAGCTAACTATATAGATTCTAACAAAAAATAACTTAAATAACGCATAAAGATAATATTGTATAGCAAAATGAATAGAAACGTCTATTGTTATAACTCAGTCCACATAATCTTAATTTAGAAAAATACAGAGAGAAAAAAGAAAAGGAACAAAAATTATTAGGAAGTTTTTGATTGGTCGCATTGCACCTGTAATCTTGAAGTATAGATTTTACTTTCTAACAGATGTGAGGTTCGGCATGGCCAGGTGGTAAAGGCACACGACTCGTAATACGAGGGTCGAGGGCTTGAATCTCCGTCATACCAAACGTGATAGCCTTCTTAAACATAGGGGTATTAAAAATTGACAGTCAATCCCACTAATGAGTTGGTGGTGGGTGGTGATGACTAGCTGCCTTCCCTCTAGCCTTACACTGCTAAATTAGGGACGGCTAGCGCAGATAACCCTCGTGTAGCATTGCGCAAAATTCAAACCAAACAGATGTGTATTTTCATCTAGTATTTAAATATTTTGTATTTCTTTGCAAATAATATAATTAGTGTAATTTTATATTTACGTAGAACCACACCATTTTTTATGCCTTCGAAAATTTGGGTTAATACAGTTTTCAGCTTTACTTTTAACCGTCTCTTACTTCTTCATTATTATTATTATATTTTTTTATGAATTTCGCGTAAAGCTACTGAAGACTATCTACGTTAGCTGTCCCTTTTAGCAGTGTAAGGTTAGAGAGAAGGCAAATGGTCATCTCCACTCACCGCCAACTCTTGTATTACTCTTTTACTGACGAATAATTGGATTAACCGTTACTTTATAACGCCACCACAGCTGAAAGGACGAAAATGTGTGGTGTAACAGGGACTTGATACCGCAATTCTTGGATTACAAATCAATCTACTTAACATTCTGGCCACCCCAGACCTATTATTATTATATATTTTCATTATTCATTAACATTTCCCAAATGGATAGGAACATTTTTATTAGAAGTACAATTATTTTCATTCTTATTTTAATACATCTGAAATGTTGTTAAATATCATGGCCTTATAAGCAGTTAATGTGTCAAAAACTAAGTTTGGTTTACACTTGCGTTAGACATCAATATCCATGTAAATTACATACATGTGGCACCAATATCATTTGTAGCCTAGATACATCCAACATCAATATCAATTAACTTAGTTATTAGTCACTCAAAAACGTTGTATCTTATATAACTTTAGGTTTATACAAAATATATTGAGTACGAATTATAAATGACTTTGGAATGTATTTAAAGTAATTACATTAACAATTTCACGCTTGAAATTTGGTAATATTAAAACGTTTAAAAGGAAGTATAGTCTAACACCAATTTAATATCTTTTATACTGTATTTGTGTATGATATAATTAGTAGTCCAAGCCCATGAGTAATTCCTAATAATGGTACAGAGGGTGGATAAGTTTTGGCTTCTTACAAGTTAATTTACTGACTTTTCTTTATGTCTTTATTTCCTGTCCAGTGTAATGTATATTGGATTTTTTCCCTACAAAGAAGGCTCCTGCTTCTATAACTATCTTACTTTGCTACATCATTCAACAAAATGATTGCATTGTGTACAGAAGTAGATAATAACTCGAGAAAAGCCAATTACCTCTTCTGTTTACATAGTCCTTGAGTTATTACTAGATGATCAATTGACAATAAAAGGTCAGTTGTTCCAAGACAATACAGTTTTCTTCGTGGAAAAACAATGATTAAAGGGATTCATAATTCATCAAAACCACAAATATTCAAATTTTCAAATTGGACGAAAGTAAAAATAGCAACTATATAGAAATAAAATTAATTAAAATATTGCTCAAACGTAACATAGAACTAAGTAAAAGCCAACATTTTGAAAATATGTGTACAAACTATAATTTATTAAACCGGTATATAGACAGATTATGTTCTTCAATGTTTATTAACTTTACCGAATATTTCCTGTAAAAACAAAAAAAAACAAACATTTCCCTTTTTCTGATTCTTTTCTGATTAAATCGTAATTTGTTTGAAACATTTTAATAACTGCTTTTTCTGCTGGTGAGATGTTATCTCTTTCTAGGTAATTCTTATGTGTAATTAGAATATTTTTTTATACGGTGTTGTACGAAGAAGATATTTTACTCTATGGTTGTTGATGTTTTGGCGGTTGATACTTATGTGAATTAAACGGGGGTTTGTTAGGTGATTTTGATTATTTATTTGATAATTTGTATTCCCTCCCCTATAGGGTCTAGGTAGGTAAAGGATGGACGAACGTTTTCTGAAGTATTTTCGAATTTTTCACTTGTGTCTTCTATAGTTGTGTGTGTGTGTAGTAGTAGTATTAGTAGTAATAGTAGTAGTAGTTGTTGTTGTTGTATCAGTAATAATCACTAACGGAACTAAACACTCTCATAGTCATAAACCTCAATTATATAGAGTCCCTATACCCCATAAATAAAATTTACCGATAAGACTCATTGTGTCAGCGTATGATTCTGCAACAGAATCCACATCCTGGTTAGTAGATAAACTGTTTAAATAATGTTTAAAATATGCTCTATCTCACAACTTAATGAATTTTAGGTTCTTTTGAAACAACAGTAAAACAGCCTGAAATAAATTAGGTAATTAAATAATGAGAGATCCCGTTTCTAAATCATTATTTCGCATGTACATATATCAGAACAAGTATTTTAAAATTACCCATATATTTCACAGATTTATTTTCAATTTTGCAAAGGTAAAAGAAAAATCTGTGGTGTAGAGTACTTTTAATTGGTGATTGATTTGCAGGTTTGTTTCATTTTATAATTTTGTGCTAGTCATCCCTAATTTGGCAGTGTAAGACTAGAGGGAAGACAGCTGGTCATCACCACCCACCGCTAACTTTTGGGCTACTCTATTACCAACGAATAGTGGGATTGACTGTCACATTATAAAGCTTCCACGGCCGAAAAGGATAAAGGAGTTTCGATCTTGCGATCCTCAGATTATGAATGGAGCGCTATAACCACCTGGCCATGTCGGCCCCTTTTTAAAACTCTTGTGTTAGTTACGGATAAACGAGTCAAAGAATCCAGCAATACACTTTTCAGATCAGTTCTAAACATAATACTTATATGGGATTGTGCTTTATTCGCTTACTATAAAAAGTTTTAAAATATATTTAAAATTCTAGAAAACGTTTAGAATTACTAAAATCAGAAACTTTTTAACATTAATATTTTTTCACAAGTACCACTTAACGCTCAATTCTATAAAATTGATCCCCGTGTTTTAAGTCATTTTGATTTAAATTTTTCGGTAGTTTCAATATATTTACATAACGGTTTATATGTATTGAGTTGTGTAATTAGCCAGATAGGTAGAATAGAATTTAAAGGTTCCTAATAGCTCAGCGATAAGACTGAATAAGTTGGCAGAACAGAGTTAACCTATGTGTAGCTTCGCTCTTAACAACAAACAAAAACTTACCTCATTTACGTTACTAAAGTAAGGTAGTTCACTTTAAGTGATACCAAACAAAAATAATATATAGTAAGAGAAAGGAAGATATTTGTTGTAGATGAAATCGTGGTGTCGTATCTGGATAACAAACAAATAGTAGATCACCTGTACCTGATTAAATGTAGAAATCTTGTATGAAGTAATAACAATACAAAATAAATACTTTAAGCGGTTACATATCAGTGAAGTATACTCTTTTCATATCTCCCATTCTTATGGAGTTACTGTATCATCTATATGCAGAAGTATGTGCTCAAAAATAAAAATAATAATAATTATGGAATATTTTAAGAAGACTGCGCCCTTCGATTTACATATCATCTCTAACTAACGCCTCTAGTAGTAACTGCTAAAAATACTCCCGAGTTTGATTAGTTTCATTTTGTTTTAAAGTGTTTTTTATGCTAGCTAAATACACAGCACGATTTGAAGTTTAAAATAATTTGCAAAATTTTCCTTAAAGCTAACTACAATGATTTTTACATTAACTACCACAGAAATAGAATTGCACTTGGATCTTTCCCTAGTCAAGTCAGCGATACGTTTATGGAATTTAAACACAAGAAAGATAATGGCTTTTTGTGTAACTTTGCTCTAAAACAGTAATAATAAGGTTTGAATATATATCATAATGTACTCAGATATAACAAAAGTGCTTCAGATGTAGTCAATGTAAAAAAAAAATCTAAGCGATCACATGGAAGTATCAAGTGGAACTGGTATAAAAAATGGTCAATTCCACCAGACTCCACAATTCGTACACGTATTGAAAAACCTACCCGTCTTGATTTATCTATTTTATATGAATTCCCAAATTTAACTACCAGCACAACTTCAGCACAGTTTAGTTTGTTCTAAGTACTGCATAATATCGTTGCATTATTTTATCCTTTGTTTATTTGATTGTCTTTTAACTTATTTCATACTTCTATTCTTTATTTACATTACTTTTATAGACTGTTTAAAATTTATATGTCTGTACCTAATAATTTACCATGTTAAATATAGCTTGATAAAGATGGAATATGTATGTTCCAAAACGTCCAAGAATTACATGTTTGTTACTGCACATACACGTGTAAAATGTTCATTGTTACTACTGTCCTCCAGTCATTCATCATTAATTTAGAAACTTATGTTTTGGGAATGGTAGCCGCTCATTTCAAAATTTTTAAATCTATTAATATAATAGATTTAATTTTTCACGTGCGTTTCTTTGCTGAGATCGCAATATACTGTACATTTACGATACTGTATTTAAATATTTGTCATTCCAAAACATGTTTTTCTTCTCATTTAAGATTTTTTGTCACTTTAGAGTGAGATCGCTCCTACTTTTAGGACCTGTGCCAATATAAGCATACTTTACAAGGGAAGCAAGACTTATTTTTTATCAGTCGTAACTCTCAGTTTATCCTGTTGTTTTTTAAAACTGCATCCTCAACAAAATCGTTCAGCTCCACTGCAATAATGCTAATCTCTTGCAAGAAACAGAACAGTAAAGGAAGTGTCAAGTTCATAGGAGACAATACTGTTGACTTGACAGCGACACTTCCTGAAGGATTTAAATAGACGTTGTTCCATAAAAGCTGTGATGTTAACAAAGGGTTTTGACAAGCACTTGGCACAACGAAATGTTAAAACCATAATAATATATTTAAATAATTGCACAGGCCTGCGATGGTTGTTATTGTCTTGAAATGTTTAGTGTTCTACAGTAATTACTGTACGCTGAATTCTAAAATAATATCCATTTTTCTCGATCACGTACAGGATTTTCACAAAACGTCATATGTACTTTTACGTAAGTGAATACTTTTCAACGAAATCGGGTCACATTTGATTATGGTTAAAATGTTGACAACCATTGTCTATAATTTTATCTAGGCTAATTGCGACGTGATAACCTTAGTGATTCTTTTGGAACCCAAGAGAATCGCACCGTACGACGCCATTTCTGAATAGTATTTGTTACTGCATTTACTTTGACATTATTTTTGCTTTTCAATATTATTTATTCGTAGCTATGGAACAACGTCTATTTAAATCCTTTAGGAAGTGTCGCTGTCAAGTCAACAATTCTTTCAGCCGTGAAGATGTTATATGTCACGGTTAATCCCACTATTCGTCGATAAAAGAATAGCCCAAGAGTTGGTGATGGGTGGTGATGACTAGCTACCTTCCCTCTAGCCTTACATTGCTAAATTGGGGACGCCTAGCACTGATAGTCCTCGAGTAGCTTTGCGCAAAATTAAAAACAAACAAACAAAAACCTTTATTTACCTATGAGAAATGTTTAAATGGAAAGTTAAAACCTTTAATTTAGTATTGAGTGTGTGTGTTTTCTTATAGCAAAGCCACAAAGGGCTATCTGCTCAGCCCACCGAGGGGAATTAAACCCATGATTTTAGCGTTGGAAATGCGGAGACATACCGCTGTACTAGCGGGGGGCATTTAGTATTGACGTGCAGTGGAACTTCATGAATATATGAAGCACGCTTACATAGGAAATTTCGTGATAATGAACAGTCATTTGCAATTTTTTTTATATTCTCATTTAAAGTTATTTTTAATAGATTAAACGTATTTTTTCTTGAGTTTTTTTTTAAAGCTATGACTGCCTGATGTAAGATATGCTTATTACATTTACTGTCCTATGTACATGATGTACATGCAATATGATATTAGTGGCAAAGGATGTAATATTAAATCTTTAAAAGCTTCAACGTGGCCTTTTATTGATTACCTTACTACCATCCTTCCATTAAAATGAGGTTCATATGTTGAAGAAAACATATTGTACTGACTTATTTGAATGAGAACCTCATTAATCATTCAGATATTTAATTAAGAAATAACATCAAAGAAAAATAGTTTTTTCCTAACAAAATAAAAATCTGACAAAAATATTATCAGGCGATTTTTCTTCAAAGAACAGTAAGTTTCCGTGGCACGTCTTCGAAGCTGTGAGCTTCTGCACCGCATCTATATACTACAATCTCTATCCTCTTGCAAAATAACCTACATCGATGGATTTTAATGTTCAATATATTATGTGTCTTTCCAAAAATATGAAATAAATAAGTATTTTTCAAACAGTGGTTTCATGAAAAAAAATCATTCCTTTCATTGACGAATACAAATTTTACGCGTTTAATTAAAAACATTTATCTTAAGCTCTTTCATTTAGTCAAAGGCAGCATTATCATAGATTTTTCCACATTTCATTAGATTGTCTTTCAATTTGTTTTTGATTCAACAACGGATGCTGCTTCATCAAACTTCTGTTTATTTCTCTACATAAAATGAAGAACTGACAGTTTTTAAAAACTTTATTGGAACAATACGAGGAATGTTTTCGTAAAATTCATCAATATTTCGTTTTCGTAATAAAAAATAATTCACTACTTTTGCTTTATGGGGTACATATGGAAAAAGATACCCTTTGTTGCTACGCGTGATAACTTTTCTATCCATAAGTCTTCCATTACAAGTGTATAAAATCTAAGCTTATACACAGAATTAGTCGTCTTACGTAAACGTTTGTGTGCTTAAAGTAATGTACACATTCGTATCTAATCAGGTATTGATGATTTTACACATTATTTCAGAGACATACGGCCAACCCAATAAATGGATTGGGAAAGTAAAATTTGTTTCTTGTTTCGTAACCCTTAATTTCTTTCTTGCTTTTGAAAGTAAGCACATCGTTAGCGATCAAAATCAGTTGTTTGTTTTCAGGTACTATGTGTTTTTTTTGTTTACAACTGAAAATGTGTGGGACTTTACAAAAAGATTTCGAGTGTTTGTTTTGAATTAAGCAAAAGCTATACAATGGGCTATCTGTGCTCTGCCAACCACGGGTATCGAAATCCGGTTTGTAATGCGTACGTCCGCAGACATACCACTGTGCTACTGGGGGGGCTGAAAATTTCGAAGAATGATTAATTTTTTTCTAAATTTAGATAAATAAGAAACATTTAATTTATATATCTTTGGTATTTCTACATCTTACGTTTTACTTTAAACACATTTATCAAATATTTTTTGTAACTGCATTTTGTTATGAGATTAATTTGCATAATCCTTGCGCAGCTGTATTGGAGAAAATACACCCACAAAACTGTTGATTTTGTTCTTGTTTTTGTGTTTGTTCTTCTCTTGTTTTATCCTTGGAATGTTTAAGCAGTCAAATCTTGAGCTTAAAATTATTAAAAACTATTATCCAAATTCATAAATATATCGCCTCTTCTCAAACATGTAAAACAAATGAGACGAACCATTTCGTCTCAGGAAGAAGAGAAACAAAATAGAAAATGTGGTTTTATATCTCATTAATTCGTTACACATTTTACTCAATTAAGTACTAATAAAAAGTTTAATAAAGTACACCAATGCAATGCTTCGAAATGCAAATAGTGAGAGACCAAGTACGCTCTTATGGTAAGAAAGAGATTAAAATATATGCTTACTATTTTGAAGCTTTTAGGGCTGTTATATTGAAAGAACATAGCTTTTCCGTTGAAAATAATACTATATCAACGAGAAACGAAGATATTATACTGATTTAATGCCTTTTCTATCCGAACAGAATTGTACAGGTTATTTTACCTAACAACTACGTCGTGCTATAAACATTCTATCCTTGCTGCAACCTACTGTAGCATGCAAACATAATTTTATATATATAGATAGATATAGACAATAAAATAAAATAGACATATAGCTGGAAATTTCAACAAAACTTATGACTTCATTGAAATATATAATAATATTTATTTATATATATATTTGATATAATATTTATTTATATATATATTTGATATAATATTTATTTATATATATATTTGATATAATATATATTTATATATATATTTGATATAATATTTATTTGCTCTATATTTAAATCCCTCGCTTGTTTGTTTTCATCTCGTACCTCGTTATATTTTACTACTGTAGATGGATGCCAGGATTATGTTACTCTTTCCTTGGATTCAACACGACGCCCCACTTGAGATATTGATATTTGTCTACAGATATATCGTTATATATATATATATTGCTTTTCTTGTGCACTCTGTGTTATTTATAACATTACTTTTTTTCTTATTTGTAATACATTTTAACTTAGTTAACATTTAACAATAGAGTAATACTTCAATCATATGAAACTTCGATTCGTACTCTATGGTATATAATTTTTTTTTGGTCTATCTTTCCAATTTTGTTTTCAGGAGTTTGGTATATCAAAATCGCGGTATTTTTCTCTCTGTTCATATAATATAGATCCCGAAACGTTTTCCCTACTGCAACCACTCTATTGGTTTTGGACATAGTGCTGTACGATAACGTTAGGGTAGCAAAACTAAAATGCTTAGAGCTTCTTTATAAGCATTGTAAAAATTACATATATTCTGAATTGAAATACCTGTCTTCAGCAAACAAGAAGAGAATCTGGCAGTAAAATTATAAGACTGTCCAGATTATTAAAATAGTTCAGTTTATGGAATAGACACCACAACCTATAGAAGACTAGTATACGTTATAAATTTTATTTTCATGCTTTTCTTGTTATATTAGAGATAATTGCATATATTATTAATTCTAAAATTTTAGATAGAAAGAATGCATAACATATCGTGTTATTTGTAGGTTTAGTATATCAAATCCAGTTAGAAGTATTTTGATTATTATTTATTTAACAGAATCAACATTTTCAGTGGTTTAAAAAAAAGCAGTTTTACATGATTAAATTGTAGAAATTTGTGATATTTTAAACAGGGAACAATCAATAGTGGATAACAATAAACAGCAACCATACAATGTATACAACCTAGGTTGTTGGTTTATGGACGTAATTTTTACTGATTTTTTTCGGAAGTAATTTTCAAGACACCTTATTTCTTTCCATAATATTAAATTTGACGGCTCATTGTCTTATTTTCTATTTTCGACAATCGACTCATCAATAACTAAATATAAATTCTAAGTCCAGAAAATATTCATAAGTATTGTATAACCTTTTCAAAATTTATAAAAGCAGTGTTTAACCAGTTAAAATTGTTTTTTGTTAAACACGCATGCGCTTATTATATAAAACTGTAGGAATCTTAGCAACGAACGTAGCTAGTCAAAATAAAGTTAATGGTATAAACTGAGTCTCTCAGAAATGGCGGACTTCAATTATATTTTATTGAATTGTCACTAGGTGATTTTATTTTGTCATGAAGAATCACTTGATGCAAAATGTATTAAAATAAATCTAAATCAGTGTAACCACAAGTGTTCACTTGAAATGTATATATGATATACGTATCACAATGCATAATAAAGGTTATAAAACCTTCAGTTGCTTAACAGTTAGGCCCACTTCTAGTACAGCGGTAAGTCTACGAATTTACAATGCTATTAAAAATATGTAGCTTTGTTTCGATGTGGCTTGACTATAAGAAACACACACAAACACAATGAACAGTTATAGAGCTACATGTATATATATATATGTATATATCATGGGCTAAAAACACAACCAGTGTAAAGATTCTGATAAACAATATTGCGAGTGCCTTAACAGAATAATAACATGAAGAAAATGTTTCTTTCTAAAATTATTCTTAAAAAAATGTAAAATATAATGACAAATACGTTCTCTGTTCGTAGCGTATGGTGAGAGTTACCTAGTCGTTATGAACCGTTCAATAACTTTATATATTCTGCAGCAGAACGTGGAATATTTCAACTGCTCACAAACTCATTGATTTTCTGAAACTCTTTCGTTTCACTTGTAAAACGCTCTTCCATTCAAAAGATAAGTTTAAAATATTTTTATGCATACTTGTTGTTCAGTATAGTCGGAAAACCAACGAAATTTGGTAATGAAAATTTAATATGGGCTAAATCTGCCTGGACTTTTAGAGTAGGATATTGTTTCTATCCTTACGCTGCCACCAGAACAGGATTGGTATACTTCTAAGCTGATATTTTGTAGTAGACCACAAAAACTGGGTACTTAAGAATCATCATTTTAAACTAACTCTGATAAGTTGATTCATAAAACGTACATAGCTCATTGTTTGCCCAAGCAACAACAGTTCTCTAGTTCTTCCAATAGTTTTCAAGTTAAAGATTGTGTATGTTTAAAGAACAGTGAATGTTTATGCTAACTTGTTTTTTGTTGATGAACAGATAAATTATATTAAAATAACAATATTTATATTACTTCGC
Source organism: Tachypleus tridentatus (assembly GCF_004210375.1). Taxonomy (NCBI): domain Eukaryota; kingdom Metazoa; phylum Arthropoda; class Merostomata; order Xiphosura; family Limulidae; genus Tachypleus; species Tachypleus tridentatus. The sequence goes on along the minus strand of NC_134832.1, from coordinate 108,922,597 downwards.
TTTCCCATACTACTAGTTTTATTAAACGAAAGCGCAGTTCAAATTTTTGTTTTTAAAGGTTTCAAACCATTTCGGGCAGGACCACTGAAAACTTGACATATAAAAGGCAGATAAACGTAGCAAAAGTGACATAAAACAGACGGGAAAAAAAATCCAATAGAAAACTTAAAAACAAAAGTAGACTCAATAAGCCAGAATTCCATTACATGTTTGAAACTTCTGTACGAAGTCAGAAATAAATAATGGAAACGAAGGTAAAATTCCTTAGTTAAAAGTAAAAAAAAAAAAAACGATAAGAATTTGTAACATGTGAGTTTTTTTAACAAAACGAGCAATCATAACTAAATTAGAGAATAACAAAAAACAATTAAAAGATAAATGAAATTTGCAGTTAAGAAAAAGAAAACCACTGCCATAAAACAAAGTAACTCAGTTTTTCTCTTCAGTAAAGAGTGAAGAAAATCAGGTATCTGATTACCAATGTATAAAAATATTTTAACAGACAGTTTTTAAGTAATTTATTAAAATTAATATGTAGAAACAGCAGGTAAATATGATATTAAACTTAATATCACATGCAGCGTATAAATATATTACAATTAATGTGTGCATATAGTACGTAAATACTTGGTAAAAGCTTACAGGGCTATACCGATCACTATATTAATAATTTAAATTACCATTTTCTTTATTTAAATATTATTCTATTCATAATAACAATCATTTCTTTGGCTCTTCTTTTGTTTCCAAAAATAAGAAATTACTTAGAAGAAAAAAATTTGTTGTTTGTCTTATTTTTATTTTGCAATTGTTGTTATTTTTGGAGTACATAATTCATAGAATAAGTAGATTTGTCAAGAATACTTTATAGCGTCTTCCCAAGTCATTCAATGGTGTTCTTGCGAAGACGGGGTTTCGATACCCGCAATGGGCATTGCACCAATAGCCTAATGTGCAACTTTGTACATAACTACAAACACACTTTATAGCGCACAAACTTATCCATTAAACTAGAAATTTTATAGTTTGGTTCACGTAGTTAAAACCTGGCTAAAGAAACATTATCTACAAAACTGAGTCAAAGCTTTAAAGTTAACACAGTAAAAAAGGAATTGATAAAAACATGTTCAAGTACAACGAAATTCATTCCTCTGTATTTATTCATAGATAACATATGTTTGTTTGTTTTGTTTTTGGAAATTCGCACAAAGCTACTCGAGGGCTATCTGTGCTAGCCGTCCCTAATTTAGTAGTGTAAGACTAGAGGGAAGGCAGCTAGTCATCACCACCCACCGCCAACTCTTGGGCTACTCTTTTACCAACGAATAGTGGGATTGACCGTCACAGTATACACCCCCACGGCTGGGAGGGCGAGCATGTTTAGCGCGACGCGGACCCGCGACCCTCGGATTACGAGTCGCACGCCTTACGCGCTTGGCCATGCCAGGCCAGATAACATATATATACTTGTAAGACTATTTCGTCATATTTAAGAAAAGAACATTTGTTGTTCAGAAGAGAAATGAATGTAAATCTGTTTTTCATTAGAATATAAATAAGGTTTATTGTAAGATGAAGAATAATTTATCGTTTCGGGATATCCACACCTTGTAATACATTATTTGTTTTGCATTTTTTTACCATAATCTAAGAACTGAGAATGCAGTTTACAAGTTAGCTTTCTGAGTGAATTTCCGATTGAAATTGAAAACTAATTCCTGTGAAATTATTCATATATCGGTGAAAAAGTAATTTAACAGCAATATTTTACCGTATATCTTGGCTACATGGACACTTCCACTGTTTAAAGAATGAAAATCCCAAATATGCTACATGACTTACAACGGTTATATTTTAAAATATTTTACTTTCATATACGTAATCGTGCCTCCTTTTCTAAATTTAAAGTTTCTGTGGATTGTGTCTATCTGGAGTGTAGAAGTAAAGAACAATTCTATTTCTGCTAGCTAGCTTGACAAAAACATTTAGTCCCCGATGGAACAGCGGTAAGCCTACGGAATTATAATGCTGAAATCCGTGGTTGGATTCTCCGCAGTGGATGCAGCAAATAACCCAAACTTACTTTGGTCTAATGACAAACTAAAACCAACAAAACATTTGTAAAAGATAATGCAAGTTCAGGAACTAGTTTCGGACGTTGAAATATATTACTAAGAAATGCAAAGATTAGTACTTTAACTTATGAGACGTTGTATGCTTTTAGCTTTTTCGTATCCTGCAAATGCATTTTTGTTCAAATCTTAATATTGTACTGATAATAATAAGCAATGTATTCTTGTCTTGCAACCGAATCTAAGAGTATCAAAAGTGTGTCTTTTAGGTTGAAAATAAATTATTTCGGTATTAATCCTTACAGCAAGCCTATGCCTAACTGATTATTTATTTGTTTCAGAATTTTATGTAAACCTTCACAAATGCTTATCGGTTCGTAGCTCTTCTTACTTTTGAACCAGAAGGGAGCAGCCAGTCAGTGACATTCACAGTCAACTTCTTGGCTATTCTCATGGTATCAAATAGTGAGATTTAATCGGTATACTTATAGTGTACTCATGGTCCTAGGGTAACGAGTTGTTTTTGTGGCAGTCCTCAGACTCACAGCTTGAACACGCTAAACACTAGACTACTTACAACCCATACCTACTTAAATGAATATTGCGCCCTAGCACTCACATAAGATGGTTCGGAGGAGTTTTACAATTCAAGTATAAAAACATACTTTTGCAGGCCATCCATGAATTCAAATGACCAACCAGAAAAAGGGAAATAGTTCCTTTTTCCTGTTAAGTTAAGTGTTTATTCAATTTAAAATGCAACAAATATTTGATAGCTCAGATTTGAAGGATCTCTGTCATTACACCCTTGTGCAAATTAATTGAAACAAGACTAAAAATTTAGATTTCATCTTTTTTTGCGTTTTATTTCTAAGAATTCAAAAATTACTCATAAATTAATACATGATATGACCGCCTTTATTTTTCAGAAGAACATTAATCCGCTTTGGCATCGAGTCCACAAGTTGACTGCAATCTTTACTGATTTTTGGATCGCTGCACCACACCTCAATTATGGCCTCAATTAGCTTATGTTTTGTAGTACAGTCTTTTCCTTGAAGTCTTTCTTTACAAATCGCCCAAAGATTTTTAATAGGATTTAAGTCCGGAGAGTTTCCAGGCCAGTCCAGCACCTTTATTCGCGTTGTAGTCATAAAATTCTTCACCAGTTTCGATGTGTGGCACGGAGCCAGATCTTGCTGAAAATGCCAGATCCATCTGGAAATCTCTTTTTCAATTCTGGAACGACCCTTCTCTGCAAAACTTCGATGTACTGTGGTTTCGCATCATACCTTCTACGATATATAAGCCTCCTAAAAGTAGCTGAAAAAGCCCCAAAACATCTTTTTCAAGAGATGTTTTACGAACTGATTGATGTGAGATTCTTGAAGTTTCTCACCTGGAGATCTGCGAACATGCAGACTTCTTTGACCCTGTACGAAGAAATAAGTCTCGTCACTGAATAACACCTTCTTCCGTTGTTCTTGCGTCCAGTTCTTGTATTTTAGACCCCATTGATACTGTTTTTTCTTCATTGAGTTGGTAAGAAGTTGTTTTTTGACTGATCTCCTTGCCCTTCTAACGCAATTTCGAATGACGTAATATTACTCAAAATTTCGTCGTATATCCCAAAAATAGATCAATCGTACTGAAAAACACAGCTAATGACGCCGCCTGTGTGAAAAAATGACTATTAAAGGAAATCAGCGGGTCCAGCGAGCCTACACAGGCCGCCTTGTTGAAAATATTGTAAAATGACCATTTGTTTCAATTAATTTGCACAAGGGTGTATTAGAGAGAGAGTCCATTAATAATCTAGAACATATGGAACTCAAGAAAAGCTTTATTCATGACCCAGCCTAACCATAAGTTCCAACTCAACCACAAAAAGATCTAATCTGAAGTTACTAACTGTATATATCATTAAAACTTTTAAACGGCAAGTCCAACAAGCCTTAGTTAATATACGTATGCCAAAAGATAACTCAGCAATTTGAAGTACAAGCGATGTATATATATCAGGTCATCCCTTAAGTAACGTCCTGTTTCAGGTTCAGAAAAATAGAAAGGATTTCAAATGCTTTTAATATTATTTAATCAATAATGTATGTTTCATTATTATTAATTACTTCCTGCCAACGATTAACAAGCTTCTAAATGCCACTTCTATAAAATTCTTGGAGTTTGGAGAAAAAGAATGTAGAGAGGGTAATCTTCATGTGTTACAAGCTCGTTTATATTAAGATAGTTCTGCAAACTTCGGAATAGATGATAATCAGATGGAGCGATGTGAAAGTTTTTCCCATTTTAGCTTTTCAACCTTTGCAGATGTGATCCTTGTCATCTGGGACCGTGTATTATCCTGGTGTAACACAACACCTTCATGATTGATCAAAGCAGGCCTCTTTTCTTTCAGTCCAACATTCAAGCGCTCTAACTGTTGACAATAGAAGCCTGATGTAATCATCACACTGAGTGGCAGCAACTCAAAATGTATCACACCAACAATATCCCACATAACGCTTAACAAGACTTTTCTAGAGTAAAGGTCCATTTTGGACTTGCTTTAACCAATTTACCTGCACTGAGCCATTGTCTGCGGCACTTAACATTTTTATAAAATATCCATTTTTTATCTCTAGTCCATAATCTGTCCAAAAAAGGCGAATTACATTCACGAGAGTGCAGAGAAGAGCAAATGTCCACTCTTGCTATAAGATTAGCTTCTGTAAAATCATGAAAGACCCATTTTCCAAGTGTTGACACCCTTTAAAGCTGTTGCAGATGACGTTGAACTGTTGAATGGGTTGAATTAAGCTTCTGTGCTAGTTCTCCAACTGTTACAGCACAATCTTCATAAAGTGCAACCAGCAGCAAGTTATCATTAAACTCAACAGGACAACCTAAACGTGACGCATTATTTAAGCGGTAGTCACCTCATCTGAACTTCTGAAACCACCTTCGACATTTTCTTCACTGAGAGACTCTGCACCATAAACACCTTGAATGTTTCGTGTAGTTTCTGCTACACTATTACCTTTTTTTAAACTCATAAAGCATTATATGCCTAATGTGCTCTTCAGACACATCCATCTTCATAAGGGTTTATTTGATTAATGATCTGAAAAAGTGGAGTTAGATTAGTTTCTTTTATTTGTCTGAGCATTTTTATACACGTTCTACTACCTATTATAGTCATTAAACCTTTCTACAAAGACAGAAATGATGGTGCACTTTCTGTTGTCAAGCAAATTAGTAGCCTGAAACTTAACTTGTTATTCATATACGTTGTCACATGATTTAATGTATAATCAAATAAAAATACTATTTCCAGTCTTGAATGACTTCTCGGATCACTGTTTCTCAAGAAACTAGTTCTGCACATACTGTATCGTAATAAGAAATAAACTTTAGAAATCACCTGTAACTTTTACGGTGGAAAACTATAACAACTATGTTTATTTACCTTTCCTATGTAGGTTGTGATTATACAACTACCTTGGGCTTCTAGCATAAAAAAAAACACGTTTCAGTACAAAACACTGCTTATCAGTTGAACGCAAAGGATTTTATAACTCTTAAGCGCTACATAATAGTTTGAAATTCTGAAAATAAAAGATTATCAGATTGTGATTACCAAGAGTTGAAACTCAGCTAAAACTTTATTAACAACCTGGATTAGCAGAAGTTTCAACTTAACTAACTTTATTAATTACCTAAATTACCATGAGTAGCAGTTCAACCAAAACCTTATTAATTATCTAGACCAGCGCTTCTAAAACTGGGGTCTGTGAAGGTATTCCATGGGCTTCACGAGTCATGTCCGATATTTCCTAAAATGTTATTTACAGAATATAAATATGTTTTTCATAAAATTAAATTTTATATGTATTAAGACATTTAATATTAGAAAACTGTCTTTCATATAAATGATTTTTTTTCAAAACAAAAATCATCAACAGGTTTTGGGGTCTGCGAAAACATTTTAAATTAATAGAGGTCCTCGGTTACTACAGTTTGAGAGCCAGTAACTTAAGTTATAAAAAGTACTAACTTAACAAAAACCTAATTCATTACCAAGATTGTCAGGAGTTGCAACTTAACCAAAACCTTATTGATTACCTAGATTACCAGTAGTTGGAAGTCAATCCAAACTTTATTAACTGCCTATTCTACAAGAACTTTCAGCTTAATCAAAACCTTATTGATTACCGAGATAACTAGTAGTTGGAAGTCTTTTGTTTGTTTTTGAATTTCGCACAAAACTACTCGAGGGCTATCTGCGCTACCCGTCCCTAATTTAGCAGTGTAAGACTAGAAGGAAAGCAGCGTATTCATCACCACCACCGCCAACTCTTGGGCTACTCTTTTACCAACGAATAGTGGGATTGACCGTAACTTTATAACGCCCCCACGGCTGAAAGGGCAAGCATGTTTGGCGCGACGGGGATGCGAACCCGCGACCCTCAGATTACGAGTCGCACGCCTTAACACGCTTGGCCATGTCGGGCCGACTTGGAAGTCAATCATAACTTTATTAACTACCTATACTACAAAAAATTTCAGCTTAACCAAAATAGTATTAATTACCTAGATTAAGAGGTGTTTTATTTATTAATTACCTATCGTTAATAACTCGAAACTGGCTCGGCTGCTTGTACAAATATATATGTATGTTTTATACTAAAAAGAAATATTTTACAAAATTCACTTCTTGATTTTCTACACTTCATTAGTGATTTATTCATCCGTCAGAGATCTTTAATTAAAGAACTTCTTGTCCTCTAATAAGTCTGGTCAGGTAATCAGTAACAATTGAAATATCGTTAAGGAGTATGTTCTTTGTACAAACACAACAGTAGGAAAAATGGACCTTTGTTTCTACTGTGTTTGTATGTAGTATGGATTTCAATATTTGCCTTTTGCTTATCTCAGCAGTGACATAGGCAGTTTTTGCAATCATGTTTCTATTGTTTATTGCATTAAGTTCACTATAATAATACATTTTCGAACGTTATTATTCACGCTTTCTAAAATATTAAGTTTTAGATGTTGCAGATATAAAAAATATCAGCTAACAGTTTAAACAACTGAAAGTACCACATTCTTCATGTCTCACAAACAAGGTTTTCTGGACTAACTTTAGCATTGTAGGACATCCAATAGTTGTGTCAGTGTTCCTTGAGGTAAATTAACTTTACACAATATGTTTCCTCACTTCGTTAGGTAAATTGATTTTAACATTTAAATAATGGTCACAAGGGCTATGCAATGCAAATTATTAGGCAAAACACTGATAGCCCATTGTGTAGCTATGTCTTTAATTCTGAACAAACAAGCAAACTAATAATTCCTTGAAAATATATTCTTCTGTGATGGTATTTCTCGTTAATTCCTCAAACTTGAAAATGTTCTCAACAACTCAGGTTTTGTTAGGTTTACGCGTACAAAACTTATCAATGATAAAACAAACGTTCTTTTTAAAGCTCATTTTTTGTTCCTAAAATCGCTTCTTATAATCTGATTTTGCCAATACTAACATTCATAAATTTTATGTACGTGTAAACTTATTAAAGAAGTGTAATAAAGCTGAAATTTCCTGTAATAATGTCCATACAAACAGAAAAGAAAAGTTCGAAACTAGACTATCGTTTAATAGCTCTGGCTTGCTGGGCGTACATTCTCATACGTAATCAAGCGAGTCTATATACATTATGCATATGGTTATAAAAGCGGATTATTACGACATAGATCTTAGTGCACTCGCTTTCAACAGATTTTTATGTGGTATATGTGCTAAAGTTTGCCTTTCTTATATCAAAATCGATATTTTTTTTCTACCTTAACTACAATATTTGTAAATGTGTGAAATGTGTGGTGTTTTAGGTGACTCACCAGGTGTGAAAATACAACCTTAACACAGTATTACTCTTATTGAACTCATTTAGTAATTTTTAATGCATCTGTATATGCCAAACTGTTTAGCAGTATATCATATTTTCCTATAAGTTACTATGACTTTTAAACATTAAAATCCCAAACTTTATACACATGTTTCCTCAAATATATGTTTGTGTGTGTGTGTTATGCGAATGAAAATGCTATTCTAATTACAAACAAAAATAAACAGCATATAAATTCGTTGGACAGATTGATGCAAAAAGAGATATAAATTGTATATCTTAAAAAGTGGATTTTCAAAATATTCGTCCAATGCAACACTATAATGGCTTGAAGAAACTAATGAACTGAAATGCTATATTTAAAAAAACTATAGAAAAGAAAACTAGATTTAATAGATTAATAGACAAATATGTTTGCAATAGTGAGTCAGTAAAAAGATGCACACAAAAAATATATTTGATATTATAATACATTAATGTTCACGCTCTAATTTTTATTTCTATACGTTCTGAAAGTACAGGTATTCGTAAAAATACACTATTATTTAATAAAGTGCTGTTTATGCAAAATCTTTTGTACAAAATAAAAATACAAATGAAATAAATTTGGATCGGCTACCGTTACATCTCGTAACTTTGAACTCTTAAGTATTTAGACAACTTAACTATTTTATTGTATAGCAAGGAAACAAGGGTTAGCGGTCCCTAGTGCCAATGTGGTATTTCTGCGGACTTACAACGCTACAAACCGGGTTTCGATACCCATGGTAAGCAGAGCATAGATAATTGATTGTGTAGTTTTGTGTTTAATTAAACACAAACAAAACCAAGTAGCTAGCCTACCAGGACTGTAAACCTGTGGGTCCATGGTTTACATACTGTTGCTACAAAATCATGCCTTGCACTTTATTCAGATAGTTGTTGTTTTTCTTAAATAACATTCACGGTCAAATTCCACTATTCGATTAGAGTATCCCAAGAACTGACTGTGAATGCTATCACTTAGCTTTCTTTAAGTTTATTAGTTCAAAATTAAGATCAACTAGTGCAAATAGTCCTATTTTAGCTTTGCGCAAATATCCGAAACAAACAATTATTCAGTCACAACATAGAAAAAATATTAATCATAATTAATGTATAACCTCACACACATAATCTCATAGCCTTATTTATGAATAAACAAATTCCGTATTCATATAATTGTGTGATAAATATTTGTATTCATGTTTATAAAATAGCGTGAGATTCATTAGTTAAATTAGTTCACTTATGGCCAACTCTAAGTGTATACATGATATCAAATACACATTAATGCACGTAGAGTTACAATATAATATCTCAAATGAGAAAATGAGGATATATCTGCGGAATTACGTGTCTTAATTAATTTTGTGTATTAAAATAATGATTTTTAACGACATAGATTACCGATTTCTTTGTTTTAAATCAGCAAAAATATTCATTTTCAAATGAATCTTGTTATGATTTAGGAAATTAGACTTCAGTTTACTTGCTTAGCTTCTCGTAAATATTTTTAAACGCCATTGTTGCTCTATTTCAGGAACTGTCTGCCTCATAATTTATTGCAAGCATTCTTACTCATTTATTTATCTGATGATCTAAAGTATAGTATTAGAAAACACTACAAGCGCTTTGGAAAGTCTTTCATTACTGATAAATAATATTTCATTTCTAAAGCCTGTTAAAAGTGACAATGAATCAGGATTAATACGTATTTGTGATAGAAACTACCTTTTAGTAGTACAGATAATAATGTAAATATATGGGTGAGTTGGGATAAGGATTCTTCTGCGGTAGGTGTCTGTGATTTGGCGACAAATTCGACAGTAAATGAACAGCACGCACTCCGCTTGCTTTTCAAATAACATACATATTCCAAACAAGTTTACCATAAGTACTAAAATCCTATACACTTTGGAGATCATAATTCTTTCTGACACACTATGTAGTTCTTTTTTACTTGTCAAACGTCCACTTAGACCAATGCAATTGCTTTAAAGTTCAGTTGACAATTAAACTATTTTTCTCTATTTTTAATTGAAATTACAATGTCGCGTAAATTACCGCAGATGTATCCTGAACTTCCAATAATCTTCTGTCTTCGATAAAGTCCACACAGGCAGGTTCCGCTAGGGGCCCGGCATGGCCAAGCGTGTTAAGGCGTGCGACTCGTAATCTGAGGGTCGCGGGTTCGCATCCCGGTCGCGCCAAACATGCTCGCCCTTTCAGCCGAGGGAGTGTTATAATGTAACGGTCAATCCCACTATTCGTTGGTAAAAGAGTAGCTCAAGAGTTGGCGGTGGGTGGTGATGACCAGCTGCCTTCCCTCTAGTCTTACACTGCTAAATTAGGGACAGCTAGCACAGATAGCCCTCGAGCCTTTGTGCGAAATTTCAAAAATAAACAACAAACAAAGAGGTTCCGCTGGTTTGGAATACCCTTCAACAAGACAAATTATTCTCATTATCTGTTTCAAACTGTTAATTTCACTCTGACATATCAACCGTTTGGCCATTCATTCCCACGACGGTTGACTTTACACTTTCTCACTCTGACCGAACTTCTCTTTCACATGACTTTACTTTTATACTGTTTCTGTTCGTCTGGTCGCAGCTATTGATACGTCTTTCACTTAGGTCTTCTAGAAATCTCCACAGCCTCGACATCAATGGATTATAAATACAAAAATAAATTAATACTTACTACCTACACTAAACAGACTTTTGTATCTGATAATATTCATGCTAAAACAAAGTCAATACAGCTGCCGACATCGAGAAGAACATATTAGAATACTTAATTTCTTACATCACTTCAATTTATTTCCCATTAGATATTACTTTTTGGGATACTCTGTAAGAAAATCTAAAGGGTATATATAATCTTTACTGTAATACATCAGTTTAGTAGTTAATATTTGTCTGTTGTTACATGATAGAAAAATATACAAAACAACAAATCTTTATAGTTATATAAGTGTATTTATTTCTTCACTCACTCCTTGACTCCTGGTAAAAGTAGACATTAGAAATACACATCAGTTGTTTTTTACAGATTACACGATATCACTGACGTTGAAAAATACCTAACTGTACAGGATTAATGTGTAGTTTATTCAACTGTTGTTCAAATGCTATAACGAGGAAGTTTTTCCAGACATATCTACCCCCCAATAAGCGCTTAGATATTGAATATAATAGAAGTTGTCATAATCCACGAATAGTTCCAAAGGGCTAGGTTGTTATTTATTTATAGGCAGAGAAACTAGGTAGTTCACCTAGAGAATGTATACTCCAAATTTTAAAGATTGGAAGCAACCGTTTGCCTTAAGAACTTATGAATTAAAGCAACGGAAAAAATGTAACTTCTCAGTCAAACTATCCCCTTTCGCAGTGGCACAGCAGCATGTCTGCGAACTTTTAACTTTAGAATCAGGGTTTCGATACCCATGGTGGACAGCGCACAAATAGCCCATTGCATAGTTTTGTGCGTAATTACAAATTATGTACAACATCCACTGATGAAGAAGCCTTTCGCCTAATACCAGGGCTCATCAGACCGTAGCAGTTTTCGGACGGAAGTTATATGAACATTGGAATTAATAAGAACTGTTATAACGATACGTTACTTATAACTTTGACACCTTTTGAATATTTGTAAATTTTGTTTCTCTAACTTATTAGTTTTTCCTTATACCTTTGGTTATATCGTAAATAATTATGTATACATACATATGTCATATATGCGTACATACAGACGTATATGTTTATTCAATGAATAATGTAGATAATATATACAGAGAAAAATTAACTTTTATTATTTTTTAAATCCATTGAAAAAATAAATACAACACTTACGATCAAAATATAATACAGTACAATTAATAAAACAAATAAACTAGTTTCTTTAATTTACTTTCTTAAGAATTCCTTTAAACAATGTGCATCTTCTGTTATTAACATGCACTATGAACAGGATAGTTTGTCAACATGTCAGACAATAACCTTTAAAAGGATGAGATTTTTCGTTTTTATTTGCACGTTTACTCTCATTAGGGCATCACCTTTTTTTCAGTAACATTAGCCAATTACTGTCTATCCTTTAACGCTTTCAGTAATTCTTTCGTAAATAAAGATTCGGATACCAGAGTTTATATCAGTTAGGCTAAACAGATATAAGTGTTATATTAATAATCAATTCGAGTTTTTATATATAATTCCTGATTTCTATATGACGTAGGTAGTTTATATGTAAAAAAATGCATTAATCAGATCTCTATGATCAATATGTCAGAAAAAGATATAAGTGTCTTACTCATTTTCCAGAAAATATATACATATCTTCAAAAAGGTTATAACAACTTCACAAATTTCTCTTACGTCAAAATAATCTTACATATAAAATAAATTTAAAATGTGTTTTTATATAATTAACTCATACACACATTATTAAAATGATTAAAACAACTAGCCAATAGATTAATTTCAAATAGACCAACGACATTATAGTAGAAGAATATTGAACTACTTTGGTGTCCATGGTTTTATTAGGTAATTAAACAATATTTCTGTAGAATATCGTATTATGAAGTTGTCATTTCCAAACTCGATTATAAACAGTCTCTTTCTCTTTTTCTTTGCTCCCTATCCCTTCCCTATACGCTGGTAAGACAGCGGTAAGATTGTGCTAAATCCGGGATTCGATCCCTGTAATATAAACGTGGCTTCGCTCTAAAGCAAACAAATCTTTTTTTTCGATCATCAGCAGGCCTGACATAGGTAAGCGTGTTAAAGCGTTCGACTCGTAATCCGAGGGTCGTGGGTTCGGATCACGGTCCCAGCCGTGGGGGAGTTATAATGTGACAGTCAATCCCACTATTCATTGGTAAAAGAGTATCCCAAGAGTTGGCGGTGGGTGAAGATGACTAGCTGCCTTCTCTCTAGTCTTACACTGCTAAATTAGGGACGGCTAGCACAGATAGCCCTCGAGTAGCTTTGCGCGAAATTCCCAAACAAACAAACGATCATCAGCGAGCTCTCCCGGAAATGTCAATAAAATCTTTCACAAGTACATTACTGATCGATTTTCCAAAAGTCATATATTAAAATAATTTGGTTTTAACATATTTTACTAATCTACTTTTCTCTTTATTATTTTTGGAACGTTTTAACATCAACAAAGTGACTAATTAAAAACCCGTTCTTTTACATTATTATTTATATAATTACAGAATTACAACATTATCATTTTTATTTGAGATTACGAAATTTCTGTTTCGCTTTTACAAACCTGTGGTAAAATTCAGATTAAGAAATATTTTAATAAAAAAAATTGTTAGAAAGACCTTATTACCTGCCAGTACCTACTTTTTAATTGTGTTTTTCAGAAGTTCTAATAAAGTTAGAATAACTTTAATGGGTTTGTCCTTTTTTAATATCGTAAAAAATATCAATAATTTGTATATTTAGAAGCTTTTATCTATTTGTAGTCAAGCGTAAAGTTTCACAATAGGTTATCTATGCTGGGACCACCACCAGTATCGAAATCCAATTTTTAGTGTTATAAACATACTGACTTACAGCTGAGCTACTGAAGGTTATTTGAAAGGTTAAAGCCTTGTAAAAGATAATTTAGATTTTATGTTTAAATGACGTCACCATATGCAAGTTTTAAAGACTTATTACAGTTTGCTTCTTTCTAAGCATTCTGGATTACATTATGTCTTCAACGATCTTTCAAATAATGAGGAATATACAATGATTATCCACATAGGATATATTTAACTCTGGTGTAGATTCTGGTTCTATATTATAAAATATTACTCCAATATCAGTATTGAATGAATTTGATTAAATTAAGTTGGTGTTTTTCGTATTACATCAAGGTTATTGAAAACTAATTTTGCTTATATTTTGAAGCTGAACCATTCTGTCTCCCACATTGTAATTACTTCCTTTCGACTGGTGGTCTTTCAGTAATTGTTCAGTCTATTCACGAAACTAATCATCTGGCCTTTTGTTACGGATGGGATATTTACCATCTTGTGATTCTCAGCACCGATCAAAGATTTTACAACTTAAACATCAATCTAAAAACTAGTTGTTAATGGCCCTTACTCTTTGGATTACTTGAAAATATTTTCTTTCAGATGTTACTCTGTTCGACAAAGTCGATATTTCCGCCTTGCCTTTTCTAGCGGTATCACATTATGTCCTCAGTTGGTCTCTTCGTGTTATAACTGATGTTTTTTCTTACGATCCTGTTAGTAGCCATACGAGAACGTCTTTTGTTTCGGATAGTTTTTACATCTATCATAGTTTTCATCTTTAAGACGATCTGGATAACCACAACGAAGAAATTACTAGTACTTTCATCATGTTTAAGCGTTTCTAAAAATTGATAAGACTTGATGATTCACCTTGAGTTTCTGTTGGGGTTGTTGTTTTCAGAATTTTATTTTTATCTCGCTTTTTCAGCTAAAAATTTATAAGTACTTGGTTTCTTCTATATTACTTAGAAACCAATTACCACTATGTAGGATTTCCCTGTGCCCTTCAAATTATTTCGAGAATACCTAGGTTACTTCCTGTTCACTAAAACATTTGACATCAATTTATCAAAAATGTATTTTTTCTCAACCAATTCCCCCTTACTAATAGTTCGAGTCAAGTCAGATAATTCACTGTTAAAAGAAGTATTAGCAATATCTCGTAATTCCCAGGCAAAAATTATAAATATAGAATTTATTATAAGCTAGAAAACTGCAAATGTACACGTGAAGGAGCTGCTACTTAGAGATTTAAAATCAATTCTGGTTAAACTTTCTAAAATCTTTCGAAATTTGGAAATAACGCTACATAAAAGTGCCGAAACGAATTTAACAAAGCGATTCAATTTGAAAAGTTATACGAAAAGTTACAAAATTGTTGCAATGTAGTTTAGAGAGTTTCTTTGAAATTGCTGACCATTTTGTTGGTAAAAGTTGGCAATAGGTGTGTGCCAGTGAGGGCTTTGAAAATGTTGTCAAAATAATGCTTTTATTCCTATAAAGATTTGAAGATAAGAACGCACAAGTTTCTAAGTGTGATAAAGTGTGTATTGTTATTAGCGCAAAGAATGAATTATTGCAAACTTACAATAATTTCAGTTTATATATCTTGCGTCAGTTTTGACTAAATAATAGCTATTTTAAAAAGATTATTAATAAGCTGCATGCACATTTAAATAAAGATAAAACACTGAAACATATATAAAGCACTGTTTTTACTAAGCGTGATAAAACTTAATTTTTATCTGTCAAAATTTTTTGTTAGAATGATGCATGAGATCATGTTACTGATACAATAAAATCATAGAACAATATCAGTAAATTTCTTCGTTATGCTATTTTACAATTATCTGAGATTTCTATCTTCTCTATATATGGTTCATACAAGTGATAGAAAAAATATTTGATATTGTGTTTAGCAGAAAAAAACTTTGATACTTTCATTGTAAATTTTTAATATGAAACATGACCACTATGATCACAAATATTAAATGATACCAATCAATGTCAAACACTACTGTGGCATGTGAGTTGAGTTTCGTATTATTATCGCCAAATTAAAATAAAATTAATTTCAAACTTTTTCGTGTATTTCTTCACCCTGCTTGCGTCTGATTTACGCCTTAACTTAGAAAGGTTTATTTGATATTTTCAAATCCAAAAACGTTTTACCTTCAGTTACGAGAGTAGAAGAGTCTTGCGTAATTATCAGTTTTTTTGGCTTCTGATTTTGGCGACAAGCCAATTTACGAGCAGTTAAATTTATAGTCTTAAATTAAAATGGAGACGAAAGGCTTTGTAAATAAACCTGAAAATTGTTATGTTTGTTTGTTTTGAATTTCGCGCAAAGCTACACTAGAGCAATCTGCGCTAGCCGTCCCTAATTTAGCAGTGTAGGACAGAGGGAAAGCACCTAATCTTGGGGTACTCTCTTACCAACGAATAGTAGGATTGACCGTCACAAGATAACGGCGAACATGTTTGGTACGACCGGAATTCGAACCAGCGACCCTCAAAATGTGAGTCAATCGCCCTAATTACCTGGCCATGCCAAAATTTTAGTTTTAGTGAACGGTCCTGAAGAAGCTATAAAGTGAAACGTTGAGTGTTTAAGTAAATAAAAACAAAGGTTTTGGCTTTATAATGTCGTTTATTTAAAATATTACTGAATAAGTTATTTTGGTGGATTATGGTGTCAATCTGCTTTCTTTTGATCAGTACTTAAACATTAAAGACGGTTATGCATGAACCCTATTTGTCTACAAGGTGCTATTTAAATTAAAAGTTCAAATTCCATTTACTTTAAAAAAAATTTCGTCATCACAGAAAATAATTAAATAACATTAGGATACAAGACTCCTACAAATCGTTTTTGTTGTTTTTTCTAAATTTATTAATGAATGCCAAACAACCTTATGTTAGTCATTAGAAGCAAGTTATTAACATAATTATATTTGGTAGGTGTAACGGATTTTCCATTATACGTTTATTTTAATACCTACGCTTGTTTGAATAAAGTTTTTTTGTGTGCATGTGAGGGATACTGTTGGCTGTGTATTGCGCAAGTCCCGCCTGTTCTATAAATTTGTAGAAGATTCTTGAGGTACGAATCAACACCATTTGTTTTTAACTAAAACGCTAGAGCGTTTACGAACATTGTTGAAGCTTCGTGAAGCTCACGTGATTCCTATAAAAGCAACTATCCGAGAGACAGTAATAGAAGAATATTGTTAGTCAGTGTGCTATAGGCCTCGAAAGCTATAATGGTGATTAACGCTTATTAATAGGAGAATTACAAAATTGGACAAAATGTTTTTAAATTTCGGAAATTAAAAGCCGTTCAACTTCAGTGAATTATTTCGAACGTTATCATTTCTACAAGAACACTAAATATCTTCCTCGGTGAGAAGTACGTCTTTGACCAAAGTGAGTCAACCAAGCTTGGCGAGGTGTGACAATATCAACTCGTAATTAATTTGCTCATCGTGGTTCAGGTACTCATCGATAAAATAATTAGTTCTATAGCGGTTCTAAGACTCAGTATTGTCTGTAACTTTGTAAAACTCTTGTATATGAACCATCATTTGTAATAAGTGTTAGTAATAACCATTATCATCAATTGTATTGTTTTTGCTTGATTATATATGAAAATATATATTTGTGTTAAAAAAAGAAAATTTTGTTTACCAAAATTTGTTGGCAAATATCATAAAGTTAATACATATTAATATTTAATTAACTTCTACATTAAAATTAAAATTTCCTGGTATTTAAAATAGTAATACATAACTTACGTAACATAATAAATCGTAGACTCCTCCGAGAAAAAATATAATTCGTAACAGTACCTTATGAATGTAATAAATGAATAAAATTCTGAGCAGCCTAGCTAAAAGAATAGTGAATAATAAAAGGCAGACGTTTAGATCCTTGTCGCAAGTAGTTTTGTCTTTTCCTTCTAATCAACTACGATTATTTTGTAAAATAGGTACAAGAATTAATTAAAGACATTGCAGAATGGCAAAATCGAATTAATGATAACTAAAGTAATCAATTATTGTACTTGAGCTAGAATTGATCCGTAAACCTAAGAGCTTAAAAATAGAACAATATCTTTATGATTTTAAAAACATATTTTTTTAAATATATAAGTTTATATTTGCCATTTACATTTGGAACCGTGGTTGCGTTATAAGAAGTATGGTTGAACTTCTCTATTTGTTTATAACAACTTAGTAGCTGGTAGTCAGTGTTGTTGATGTGCTGCTTTCCTCTAATCTATCAATTAATAATTGGAATGATTAGAACAGTTTACCCTTTTGTATCCTCACACGAATATCTTAAAACAAACAGAAACCAAATTTACTTGTTCATCAGGACTATCAAACAAATCATTAGATTGAAAAATTTCTCGCCACAGTTATGACTAAGATTAGCTAATAATATTAAATTAACATAATTTTCCGAAACTCCGTAGATATTCTTGGAAGAAATGTGTAGAGCCTGGCAAGAAAATAAAAATTGTTGCATACAAAAGTATTTAATAACCATTTTGAATTAAATGTTACATATTAAAATATGTGTATTGTAATTTTTATCCTGTACAATATGATTCATTAGTGAATGATTTTTTCAAATTACTATAAAAACGTGTATACACGTTCAAAAACGAAACTTAATGTCTATAAAACAAGCAAGCTCAATAAAACAGGTGTGGTATTCATGTCAAATAAATTTTAGTGAATTAACTCTCTTGCTATTCAATTTTAGTTTGAGTGCACAGTAAACTGGCCTTATAATTTGGAAGTATCTACTCCATAGAGTTTATTTCAAAGGACTCTACAACATTTAAGAAGAAATTATTTAATTTTGAAATAAAAAATAAATCTTTGTTAAGAGTGATACTCAACAGGGGTTTCTTTGTTTGTTTTTAATTTTGTTCAAAGCTACATAAGGGCTATTTGCGTTATTCATAATTTAGCAGCGTAAGACGAGAGAGAAACAACTAGTCATCACCATCCACTGCTAACTCTTGGGCTACCATTTTACAGTGCATAGTGGGATTGACCATCACATTATAACGCCCCATGGTTGAAAGGGCAAACATGTTTGGTATGACGGCAAATTGAATCCACGACACTCAGATTACGAATCAAACACTTTAACCCGACGGAATTTAATAATAGTAAAAATTATATTAACTATCTGGGGTACTGTACCCTGGATAGCTATTGTGTATATTTATGAATAATGAAAAGTTATCTTAGAATATAAAAAGTTATTTTCTTTATATATAAGCTAGAAAACCCAAAACGCCTATAAAAACAACAAAACACAATATGTGAAAGTGTAAGATCTCATCCATCTCTTCATGGACCCAATAAACTTTCATGCCAAATTAGTTGAAATTCCATCAACAGGGGCGAAGTAGTGATAAAAAACCTACAAAAACAATCATAAAAACTGTAAAATGCAAAATTAAAAATTTGTGTGCATTTCCCCATGACCTAATAAACCTCCATAACAATTTTGGTGCAGATTTATCCACATCCTGCAAAGTATTTACATAGACATGCAACAGACAGTATTATTATATTTATATAGATAGCGCCAGTACATTATATCCGCGTGTGACGTACTAATGACGTCATATCTGAGCCCTGAGAATGGAGAAAAATAAAGATTTTCGTGAAGGGATAAAAATTTCGCGACGTTGGGGTTACACATTGCGTAATAAAAGCGTTTTCTCTAGTATCATATAAGCAAGAGTTCCATTATAGTACGATGATTAATATACTTAAACCACGATTAAATAAAATAAATAGTATAGTTAATTTGCCTATTATTAAACCTATAAGCGTAAGCCCTTTGTGAATAACCAATATCATTTTTAACTGAAGATAGGCTGGGCCTAGTCTGAAAGCTTAGAAGTTTTCACTTTGTCTTATTTTTATGTCTTTTCTTCAATGTTTTATCATAACATAATACTAATATAAAGATGAAGGAATTTTAAATAGTATATGTGTTTAAATATTGGAAGTTTGAAGGTTGAAGTTTAAGATTTTACCTATATTATGATGTATTATAATTTTAATGGTGTAATGACTGAGAAGTATAATTTATTTTTAAATTTTACCTAGAAGGCCTTCGTCTCTTTTTCGCTTACTACAGCAACGATATATTAGTTTAAGTCCCAACTGTAAGATTTGGGTAATAAAGTTTATGGTGTAATGGTGTACAATAGAGAGTTTCAGTTAAACCAGGTCTGATTCTGTTGATTAAAACAACAAGAATTATAGCCAGGCTAAGATAACATCAAGCAGTTGACTTTGGCTTCAGCTACCCCGGATGTTGTTCGTTATTGTCGTTATGATTTAGTTTCTCTGGGATTTTCAATTTTAATAGGATAGTTTCAGAGTACTAGAACGGATAATTTGGCGTCCTTCACTCCTACTGCAATATAGTGAACAACCCAATATTCATAATTATTTTGATGTATTAGTAATTATCGTAACAGAACAAATATGTGAATTGTGTTTATTTATATTTATAATGGGTTTTAGAAGAAATAAATCAGTTGCTGCCAATAAATTTAATCGTTTTACTTTGTTGGTGTTTAGGAAAATTGAAAATTACATTTTAAATATACAAAAATAAACTGGATGTAGATTATTTGGAATAATATATACTATACACAATTTAAAAATATATTATTGAATTTTGAAATAAAACAAAAAAATTAAAAATGATAAAGTAATTTAAAGACAGTGTCAAGAAAAGTTGTTATTGCTGTCAAGGTTAATAACATAGGCCTAACATTCTTCAATGAATATAACATTGAAATACAATTTATGAATACAAATAAGCAGAAAATTTTCACTTTAAAATTTAAGTAGTAATTAATTCGTAGTAATTGTAACACCTGACAAGGACAGTGGTATATTTGTATTTAACAAAGTTTGTGAAATTGTAAATTATTATGGTGTATTTGTGAATTTGAAAAAGAAAACAAGAATATTCGATAAAATTGAACGATAATAATTTGGTAACAAATTATGACTATTAATTGGTTTCCTTACAGAGACTATATGTGACATTCCTAATATCATAGATAAGAATGTCTTATGAGACTAATAGTGTCAGGAAAAGGAACATATAACATGAGTTATCTGTGTTTTTTTTAAAGTTAATTTGTTAGAAACTTTAGTAAGCAGCGAACACACCATAAAAAAGAGCTTTGAGCTTTTATAAGAAATAAAAAAATTCTCTTTATTGAAAATTTATAAAAATTCAGAGTGCAAATTTATAGATTCATGTAGCAGTATATAAAAAACTCTATATCAAAACGAAAATAACCAAAATGACTTCTGAAACGTGATTTCAAGAGCTCATGAGTCATGCCACTACGAGTTACTTTATATTTAATAATGAAATTCATGATAATTTAGACAGGGTTACTATGGAGTCAAGATTAGATCCATCACTTGAAAATGTGCTTATTTTTTGTCATGAAAAAAATGGCTTGGCAACTGTATATTACAGGTTATATTTTTAGTTTTAAATATCTTTACCAAATTGTATTCTTATAGGCAAAGTGGTTGGAGTGTTCGACTCGTTATCTGAGGGTCACTGGTTCAAATCCCCGTCCCACAAAACAAGATCGCATTTTCAGTCGTAGGGGGACGTTATTGCGTTCGGTCATTCCCAGTATTTATTGGTAAAAGAGTAGCCCAAACGTTGGCAGTGGGTGGTGATGAATAGCTGCCTTCTCTTTTGTCTTTCACTGCTAAATTAGTGAGTAAAAAAGCAACAATAATAAGAACAAATGAAGCTGCCTTAATGAAATGTAAGCTCAGTATTTATATTTTACTTGTGCTGTAGTTTCATGAAAAATTGTGTATATATTGGAACTTCGTAACCTCGATCTATAACATTTCTTCTAACGCTTAACTTTAGGGGCCCGGCATGGCCAAGCGTCTTAAGGCGTGCGACTCGTAATCCGAGGGACGCGGGTTCGCATCCCCGTCGCGCCAAACATGCTCGCCCTTTCAGCCGTAGGGGCGTTATAATGTGACGGTCAATCCCACTATTCGTTGGTAAAAGAGTAGCCCAAGAGTTGGCGGTGGGTGGTGATGACTAGCTGCCTTCCCTCTAGTCTTACACTGCTAAATTAGGGACGGCAAGCACAAATAACCCTCAAGTTGCTTCGTACGAAATTTCAAAAAATAAACAAACTTTACTTTGGTAGGTTTGTATCTAGCGCCATCTCTTGACACACATAGAAACATGAAGCTTCAATTTTAATTAAATACGAGCGTTTCCAACATAGTGTCTAAGCAAATAAACCGTAATGACAGCATAAAAAAGTGAAGTTGCCTTAATATCATAGTATATTTTAATAATTTAGCTTTATACTAAAAAGAAATAAGGTATTTTTCTTACTTCTTTATAACTTCTTTCTAATAGGATGCAGTTAACGCTACCATTAAATTCTGCAACATTGTTTAAATGACATGAACTGCCTTCACTCCTTCCTTTCACAAAACTAAAAAAAAAAAAAAAAATAAGGTGCAAACATAAAAATAAAAGAGAAAAACTACAGAGAATATACAAAGTTCCGGGAATTCGAATAATGGTAGAGCACAATTATCTTTATAGTTAGAGTTTGAGAATTGATGCATTAAACAAAACAGAATTAGCTGATTTATTAGGTTGAGGAATAATTCGTGAGCGTTTTTAAATAATTTCATTCAAGCATTACATGCAAGACTATACAATACTTCAATGCATGAACACATTACACCCAAAACATTTATTATGATACTTTATTTCATGTAATACCTAGGTATATAGTATGCATTGTTTTAAACGAAATTGCAAGAAATTAAATGCGAAAAGCAGATGGTGTCGAAAATGTTCGATTTTGTCCACTTGACATTCCATTTAATGAGCTGAAAATGAAAGTAAAAATTAAAGACATATGAAAATCAAGCACACCATCTATTAGAGCAAAAAATTATCTACCAAATGACATGAAATATTTTGCGAAAGCGTTTTATTTATGAATATATTTTTTTAACTTGAAAAAACGCTCACGAATTATTCCTCAACCCAATATATATGAAAGGAATGAATTTTTTTCTGATTTTAGTGTTTATAAATTACCTGAAAAGAACACAGAATAAAACATAATTTACCCGACAATTAATGCTTATAAGAAATTAGATCAAAGATAATTGGTTTTATCTTGTGATGCTTATACACATTTTGTAAAAATATGTTTTTACTGAAAGAAACAGAAATTAAGAGAGTAAATTACATCACTAAACATTTTACTCGAGCGAAATATAACTAATAGTACCATTATTTTTATAACCAAACGCAGAACAAAATGATTACATTTCCGTTTTTAAACGCTCAAAATTGTGATAAATCTTTAAAAAAAAGCTTTGATTTTATTTTCTTTAAATATTTGAATAGTTTCTTTTACTTTTTTCAACAGCTAAATAATTTCAAGTCAGAACAACGAAAGTGTAATTTTGGTGTTTATATTTTTGCTCCAAAAAGTTTGATTTGAATGAGATCACTTTCTACAGACATGAGGGATTGCGTTAGAACAGTTTCGAACACTCTTTCATCCCTCGTCGTTAAACATGGGCAAAGACGAAATTAGAAAACCAACAACCAAACCTCTTTAGTAGCAGACCACTGTTCCTTTTAATGGTTTTGTGATGTATTTATTCGAATACCTTAAGATACTTTAAGTAAACCTTCAAAATAATAATTCCCTTCACACGGTAACTCTATAGTAAACCTGAAGATTCCTCATGCTAAAATTTGGGTTTCGGCAGACAGAGCATTGACAGCCCTTTATGAATCTTTGGGCTTTACAAAAAATAAAACTTAAAAAATATATTAAATTCTTAAATAATACTTATACAATAATAATTATTTGATTATTATTCAGCTGTAAATCTATCTAACATTCCGTGTTTGTTTTGTTATCAACCGCATAAACAGCAGTAAGTTTACAACTTACAATGCTAAGATCTGAGGTTCGATTCCCGCGGCGTAGACGGCTAATAACTCGATGTGGTTTTGCTCTGAGAGATAAATAAACGTTCTTATTTATGTTTACCATAATTCCACTCTTTGTTAAAACAACTGGGTGTCCTGGTACACTTTGAGCTTTGAAGTGGCAAAAATGTTCCAAGACCAATTTCATTCAGTAGTGTACATTTTGCAAATTTCTTACGATGAGTCGGTGGTAAGTTCTTAAACTTACAACGCTAAAATTCAGGGGTTCAATTTTCCACTGTGCACTGAGTGCAAATAACCCTTTTGCTACTTTGAACCGAGAAAACTACAACAACAATTTTTGCTTATTTAAGATTACTTTAAAATTCTAAGTAAAATTATGACTTTTATCCGCTGTTGGTGTTAAGACTTACTTGATGATACAAGCAGTTAAAAATGAACATGAAGAATAGGTATAACTCTGACTAATTAGAAGTATTACTCAAAATGAGTTATTGCTGATGAAGTGAAATCAATAAACTCATTACCTTCTCAGTATGAAAATCGTAAATAGTGGAGGATGAAGTAAATCATTCAGTTACATTTGTGACAAAGCAAGCATATAAACACGTTACATGAATTGCGTCTTAACTTTTCAGAAAAGAACACAAGAACAAACATGTGTTTAACAGCACATAAGCTAATATGAACATGTTTATGTATTTAGTATTCAGAAAGTCTGTTTGTTTTTTGAATTTCGCGTAAAGCTACTCGAGGGCTATCTGCGCTAGCCGTCCATAATTTAGCAGCGTAAGACTAGAAAGAAGGCAGCTAGTGATCATCACCCACCGCCAACTCTTGGGCTACTCTTTTACCAACGAATAGTGGGATTGACCGTAACATTATAACGTCCCCACGGCTGAAAGGGCAAGCATGTTTGGTGCGAGAGGGATTCGAACCCGAGACCCTCGTAGTATCCAGAAAGACCTAATATTTATAAAACATAACAAAATGTATACTTTCATTACGTTTCAAAATTAGTCATTCTTTTCCAAAGCATTTATTTGAATATGACGATGGAGGATGATTTCTCTGTCACTATTATGAATTTTTAAGATTTGGTCAAAATACTTGAAATGTACCCCAAGAAGTCTGTAGAGAAGCGTGAATTAGCATTAGTTACTCGTCATAATTACATACATACAAACAATTATCTTCACGTATATATCAGAGTCATGATAAGAAAGAAGCACGAAATAAATCCGAAATTACAAGTTCACAGTATTAAAGGTTTAAACGACTTTAATGCGAGCTTTGCTGTGTAACTTTGACAGTGAAATAGCTTGTTTGTGTTTTATATTCACACATCTATCTTTGCAATTATGTTAGGGATAGATATGCACTATCCCTAATTTAACAGTTGGATTGTACCATTATTCTTATAACGCAACTACAGCCCCAAAACGTGAAACGCGATTTTGAGATGCAAACCATGGATCCTCAGAATGATAATCCACTAGGTAATGGTCTTAAATAGTACAAAATGTTCATTTAAAAAATACACTCGTTTCTTCATAATTTGTTTGATCCTTGGTTTTATATATTTTTATTTCGTAGCTTCTAACACATGCCACGTTAATAAATAGTTCCTTGATATTACTGCAGGAAAATGCATTTCATTAAATCTCTTAAGCCTCTCAATTTAGGACTAAAATTTTCAGTTAGAGGTGAGGTTTACATAAGCAATTATATTGAGTAATGTAATGCTCTTGCCCATTAAAAACACTAAACGTCAAATCTCTAACCGTCTGTAATTTAATTCTTTTCACACCTGTGTTTAACTCCGGTTTGCTATGTCACGAGCAGATGAGAATGGCGGCATGTTCTTCCTGGATAAAATGCCAATTCATCGCAGGTTAACTTCAAGCTACCTGCTAGTATCCATTATAAACCTCAATAAACTGTAAAGTATTTTACTTATTGACATAAGAATAACATCTCCAATGATTGGTATTGTAGACTGTACTTGAAAAGAAACTCTCTTTATTTCATTCATATCGTTATAAAATTTAGTTATATCACAGTTTGGAACGTTAATTATTTTATAAAATCCTTAAATGTGTTGTCATGTTCAATAAAAAATGAATAATAATTTATTCAAAGCCGAAGTACTCTCATTTCGCAAATTTCCTTCACATCCATTGTGATATGAATTAAAGTCCCAAACTTAACCTTTGCACTTTGTTTATCATAAACATCCTTACGCATGGTATTCTTACAGTTTCGATTTATTAAGATTTTCATGAATAGCGGACTGTTACGTTTATAAAAAAATTTTGAAAAACCTTATTGAAAAATTCAAAACTTTTACATTACACATTGTGATCGACAATGTATGTATCAAGTGGTTTATAAAAGTAAGCTACCTACAAAGAATAAATGCATTTATTATTGTATAAATAACTATCAAATATAGAGGATATTAAGTACACGTTAGCAATATCTTACTACTTGATTAATTATATTTCAAATATGTATCATATTTTCAAATTTAAATATTCATATTGTATTGTTTTAAATATATATTATAAACAGCTTTTCGGGCCCATCACTGTTAGTTATTTGTTGTTTCTTCAATGTCAATTTAATACATATATATATAGACATTTTCCATTAAATAATGATGTCATTTAATTTGGAATATTATTCATAAGTTTTGACATTTGATACAAGTAAAATTTTCTAAGCATTTCCTTTTTCTAACTTTATGAAAAACAAAACTGTATTACTACTTTTCAATTTGTTAAATAAATCCTCCCCTTTGTGTTATTTTCAACTTTATACCACAACATACGTTTATGTTCCGATTATAGCAAACATGTCACAAACATATTTTCAACACCGTCAGAGATGAAAATAGGAAATAATCTCTTCTTTTATTCCAAAATCTTCCAAGGAAAAGCTTTCTCGTCAATAATATCATGTGCTTGGTTGCTAAGCTATATAAATAATACGCTTTTTTTCGTAGATTTCACGATCAAACGCTACAGATCTTACATCGTTAAAAAGGCCTTTGCTCAAGGAGTCCATATCGCATATGGGCTTTTTCAATCAGAATTATCTTACTTGTTATTTCCTTAGTCAAACCTTTTAATGCAACGAGTATGGTATAAGATGGCTCAACGTTGTCATCATGTGACGACTGTCTTCGACTTCAACTTTGGCTTTTTTATTTGCAAACAATATGTAACCCGTGATAACGAGAAAACCCACTTGTAGAGAAAAATATATATGTAAAAACGGCTGGTTTGGGTTGAAAAAATTTTATGTAGAGGAGTGAACAACGTTTCGACCTTCCTCAGTCATCGTCATGTTCACAAAGAAAAAAAGGTAACTGACCGATAAATATATTTATATTTATATTAATAAATACAATCGAACATCTAAGCACGCCCTCCACATTCCTCCACTCAGTTACACGACCCCCTTCAAACATGTGGTCAGCTATCGGTCAGTTACCTTTCTTTCTTTGTAAACCTGACGATGACCGAAGAAGGTCAAAACGTTGTTCGCTCCTCTACATAAACATTTTTTCAACCAAAACCAGCCGTTTTTACATATATAATATGTAACCCGCAAGTAATTTCCTTTAAAAATGTGTATTGCATTACACATTTTGTTTTGTTTTCTCGACGTATTTAGGTCTGAAATACGCATGCGCAATTCATTCGAAACTATACGCTTTGTCAACACACATTAGCCTTTCAGTTACGTTTACAACTCGAGCCGGTAGGACCAGGTGGTCAAAAAGCTCGACTTCTAATACAAGTGTCACCCGTTCGAATCTCCCTTACACCAAACATGCTTACCATTTTAGCCGTAGCGGCGTCATAACGTGACAGCCAATACCACTATTCTTTAGTGAAAGAGTAGCCCAAGAGTTGGAGGCAAGAGGTCATGACTAGCTAGCTGCCTTACCTCTTGTCTTACATTGCTAAATTAGGGATGGCTAGCGCAGATAGTCCTTGCGAGAAATTCAAATACTTACAACAGTTAATAGATTATGTTCTTTTCTTTCAAATTTAATATCCCAAATTCTTACGCATGATCTAAGATAAAGATTTTTGTGGCATTATATACTTCTCCGTTAGCATTGAGGTTTTATTGAAAAAGTAAAAGACGTAGCGTTTTCTACGAACTATCGAATTATATTTTCGTAAAATAAAATGTAAATATTAGTAGTCAAATAATTGACTTAAGAGTGCAGTCTAGTTACATAGAATTATATTTTATACTTATTTTATACGTTGTTAGAATAATAAAAAAACATGATTTCAGAATGTTATATGATTGTATTTACGTTTATCCTACGGTGTTGGCAAGGATAGTGTTGTAAAATTAGTAATTTCGTTTGGCCTTTCAAATAAATTCAGAGTCTTAGTTTTCTAGTTGTCTTTCTCGGGAAGACTTCCAAGGTCATTGTTGTTTTCATTCGCCTTCTGGCAGCTTCACTTCATTTGGAATATAAATTAAATTGTGGCAGTTTTCTCTTCAAAAATGTTTGTATTCTAGCTCAATCCAAGTTGGCTGTTTTATTTTTTCTAAACAAAATACTTTTTTCACAGAAAAAACAACCTGTTTTATAAATTGAATTTTTTCCGAACTTTATCTGGCATTAAACTGCCGGCTAAAAATATAATAAATTCTTCAAGTTTTAATTTTATGGATAAGCACAGAAAGTTTGATCTTATTTTCTAACTCTTGAATTTACATGTATATATATTTAAGCATTGAATAAATAAAACAGATAAACTGGCTTTTAGATAAAATATTGCGTACATTCTTCTAAATGTGGTAATTAAATTACAAGCAACATAACTTACCTAGTGTGCTATGTTCCTTCTTGAGCATTTACCTTAATAGAATGAAATAAAATATTTTTGGTTTTAGTTTTATCACATATTACTTTCAAGAATTAATTCTGTAGCTTTAGTTTCATACAGCTTCGTTTTTATTGGTTAAAATAACCGGTCGTACAATATAAAACCGTTGTACTACAAATTAAATTGTTGTAAATTTTCGTCTCTTTGAAGACCCACAAAATAACTCAGGTAATATTTTGATAGTTATGCGAATTATTACTTCCTACTGGCAAAATGATTTTGTTTCGCTTTTTTTCTACTTTCTAATGGGTTAATTTTTAATTTACATTTTTTTAATTCCTCGCAAAATGTGTTTCCATTTAGAGGGTGTCCAAAAATGCATATATCGAAAGAAAGTCGAATCTTATTTTTTTATTATCTGAGATAAAACAAAATGCAAAACAAAGTATCTTCTTGAGACTTGTAAGTTTTACTTAACTCCATTAATTAGCTTCTACATGTCTTTCATCATTAGCTAAAATCAATTTAATTCAGGGTTCAAATTTTGAGAACAAATTTTTAAACACAACTAAGGGAGGGTTAAGACAATATCACGGACACGAAGTTTTAGTTCCTCAAGAACACTTGAATTGTTACGATAGATTTTTATTTTAGAAAATCCTCCAAGGTAAAAGTCGGAAGAGTTTAAAGTAGGGGAGCTTTTCAGAAATTATCATTATACTCTAAAACAGGGTTGGTTCTGAAATCTGAAATAAAACCCATTCTTAAATAATAATGATAAATAATTAACTCAAATAAAACTTACAAACTATCAGAAAATATTTTTATGGATTTCGTTATCTCAGTTATTACAATTTTATTCAAATTTATTTTTGATTTATTAAATTTGAGGCACCATGTATTATAAACCTGTTGAAAGCATGTTCCACTTATCAAACTATTTATTAAACTAGTTAAAAGAGAACTGCATACAAATCTAAGTGTGAAATGAACATTTAATTGTTCAAGCACACTATTAATAATTAAATTTAATTCGAAACAAAAATCCTTACATGTAGCAAATAATCGTATTCTTTTATAACAGAGGTCGGCATCTTCAAACGAAAATAATAATAAAGTACAAAAAACGAGAGGTACAAAACGAAATATAAACGATCACTTGTTGAACTACAAAAGTAAATGCGAGGGACTACAAAAAATATATATTATAATTAAAATTTTATTTTAAAAATTATATCTTTTTGCTTTTGTTTTTCAGGTTTAGTTGTTCCTACTAACATTTACAAAATTATCATTGTAATCAATAATAATCTATTTAAAATCTAAAAATGAAAAAGATCATTCTTTCTTCCTTAAATAATTCAATAGTTAGATTATTTCGAAATTCTTATTTATATATCTGTGATTCTCGAAGATATAACAACAATTACAAACGATTATTAGTGTTTGGTACATAAACACGAATGTAATAAACACTCATGAAAATAAATTGTTATTAATATTTTTATCAATTTTGATTTTATTTTCAAGACGTGACAGATACTAATTTTAAGAAATAACATAAATATTAATTAGTATTCTCAAGGAAAGGAATCAATACTGAATTTGAATGTTTTGTAACTGAAAAAAATGGAGAGGGCTATAAGATGTATATTTTACTTACAAGCGATAACCAAAAAATTGCATTTTTAATATGGATATTTTTCATCTGCAACTGAATTACCACAGAGTATTTTTGGAGACATAAGCTTTTATATCATTGTTATATCCTTGCTTTTTCAGTATACTCGAATTCTTTATCGGCCAATATGTGTGATTTTATTATTCTTAAGAATATTTTTCCTACCTTTCATCCAGTGTTAACGTGTGGCTTTTATTCACCCAGCTTAAGACTTCAGTGTATTGTTTACTCTTTAAAGGTTAACCAAGTTTAAAGATGGAATTATTTGTTTGATTATAAACCCATTTTTATGCTTGAAATGTCACGATTCGTCTTTTATCGTATGTTGACATGCTTAACCTCTTTTGTGTGTGTGTGTGTGTGTAATACAGTCATACAACTACGGAAAAACTTGAACTAATCTTGTGTACGCAATAGCTACCAGATAATCAAGTTGCAACTAACTTGGTAAATACACTCGGATGATTAAACAAATGTAATACCAGCAAGACATAATTCAAAGATGCCAAAGGAATGCAGATACATTTTGTGCTGTACAAAATCAGAACATAAAGAGAGAAGACCCATACTGGGATATAATGATGAAGTGAAAATACACGTTTGAGAAAATGTAAGTTCCGACTAGAGATGGCGCCACTTGAACTAATATTCCAAATGCCCTGCGTTTGACAATACCTTCCAGTTGTAAGACTGGTAGAATTAATCTCACCTACGATCCTCCTTCATATCATATTCATAGTGCGTCCTTGAACATACCAAATTGTGTATATGTATATACATATATAATAGCCAACCATTTGTCTCTCTGTTTCACTTTGTTTTTCCTGAACTGTTAATTGTAGAAATAAATTATGCATCAAAATGTTTATTTTTTTAAGAGGGGATATATTACAGAAATATTATCATTTTTGCAATTCTAATATTTTATATCGATATAAAAATTGATCCATCAGTCTTTGTATATTAGAGATTGAACATGAAAAACTGATTAAGAAGAAAAATGAAAATGTTTCTATTTATGAGGGAATTTCGCGAAAACAAACAGGAAATGTTTCGAAGATTGTTTGTTTCTGAATTTCGCGCAAAGCTACTCGAGGGCTATCTGCGCTAGCCGTCCCTAATTTAGCAGTGTAAGACTAGAGGGAAGGTAGCTAGTCATCACCACCCACCGCCAACTCTTGGGCTACTCTTTTACCAATGAATAGAGAGATTGACCGAACATTATAACGCCTCCACGGCTGAAAGAGCAAGCATGTTTGGCGCAACGGGGATTCGAACCCGCTACCCTTGGATTACGAGTCGAACGTCTTAATCCACCTGGCCAAAAGAATGGGAAAAAATACGTTAATAGAGAAATGTTTATGAATACCTATTTGCTTTCGTTCACTTTATTTTTATTTATTTTCATGCTGGCATTATATACATTCATGATTTTATTATATCATGCCGAATATATTGATTTGAATTTAATTGAATATCTCCCCTTTAACACTTCTTAATGAAATGACAACAGTCAAAAAAGCTTACACTTTTGTAACGGACTTTTCTTTCCGTCATTGTAATGACAAAGAATGGTGGCATCTAGAAGAAAGATCTCAGAGGCTACTTAACGAACCTGGGTGCATTATTATACTGAATATATCCTTTGTATGGGAATTCAAATATTTTTATAAACAATGCATTACAGTCAGTAGTCTATGCTTAAAAACAATGGCAGTTCAATTTTCATTATTGGAATAACACATAGAATGACAATGTATGATTTCAAACGACCTACTAGACAATCATATTGCACATATGCTCTGATTCAAAGGTTTGGTTGATTACACATTCCTAAAAAAAATTACTTTTGAATTGTTTTAATGAACATTTACTAGTACGTTTATAAATGCTTAAGACTAGAATAGCAAGAAATGGTAATATTATCTATGTTACGTCCTCAAAATGCTCTCATCTCAGTATTATATATGACATGAAATACAAGTCATCGGTGACTCTTCTTGTGAATTCAACAATGAATTGTAAGTAAAACTTAACTTACTCTTTACAGTATAGAACATGTGAGTCTTAGTGGGTGAGTTATCAACAAGAATACAAGATTTTTTCTAATCATTTCTGTAGTTTGTAACATATCTACGGTAAACTGGAGACAATATATGTAAATAAGTAAATTCGAAGAGTGGTCAAACTTCCATTCCCATAGATGCGTGTCCTTATTTTAACCTTTTTTATGTTCATAGTGCGTTAATAATCTCAAACTTTTACAGAATTTTGCGCAAGCTACGCAAAAACTATCTGAGCAAAGCCGTTCATAATTTCGAACTGAGAGGCTAAATTAAATGCAGCTGGTGAGTATCACTCACCGTCAACTCTTTAACTACCCCTATCTAACTAAACTGTTTGATTAGAGCGTCACTCTCGTGCTACGTCTATAGCTGCAAAGCGCTGAGAGCCTTCGTCTTTTCTTTTTGTTTTTCTTGGAAAGGTTGTGTGAAGCACAAATCCTCCTATTAAAATCTAGGGCAACCTAAACATTAGCACATGTCAGACTACCAGCTTTGTTCTTGTGTTTTTGGCAAAGTTACGTTTCTAAATTATTTTCATTGTATCAGATTCTAGATTTATTCTGAAATAGCAGTTATATATATGTAATTAAATTTTAGAATATTCGATTTAATGGTGAAAGATGTACACGTGTATTTAGGTTGTGAGAAACTCGCATATTCACTTATTTTTCCCACAATTATGGATGGTGTGGAAAGTAACCAGTACCATTTTTAAAAAATAACAATGTCTCTCATGAAAATAAATTAAATTGATAACAGTGTCTCCCGTGAGAATGATTCTTTAACATTAACCCACTTGTTTGTTGTTGTTAATGTTTTTTTAGTACATTACTGTACAACGAGATTGTCTGCACTCTGTCCATTGCATAGAATTGAATCCCTGATTATACCTTTGTAAGTTTAAAATTTATCGCTCACTCAAGTGCGAAAATTTATTTACAAACACAAAACATTTTACCAAAATGTGTCTATTAAATATCACTGACGTTAATTTCAAGAACTCGACAAATAGAAACAAAAAGTTAGTCAAAATTATATTGTACCGTAAATTTTATCCTAATGCTGTGAATTAATACAAAATATCACAAAGCTCACTTATGTTATGATAAGGGCGATCATTCACAGCAACAAAGACCATTTTAATTTGCCCGGCATGGCCAGGTAGTTAGGGCGCTCGACTCGCAATCTGAGGGTCGCGGGTTCGAATTCCCGTCACTCCAAACATGCTCGTACTTTCAGCTGTGAAGGTGTTAGAATGTGACGGTCAATCCATCCCACTATTCGTTGGTAAAAGAGTATCCCTAAAGTTAGCGGTGGATGGTAATTACTAGCTGCCTTCCTACTAGTCTTACACTGTTAAATCAGGGACGGCTAGCGCAGATGGCTCTGGTGTAGCTTTGCGCGAAAATTTAAAAGAAACATTTTAACTTTAAAAAATTATGATTTAAAATATAAAAAAGACCTATATAGAAAGTGGTGTGATTAAATCTTTACCCAAAGTTTAAGAGTGTCGAAAGTTATGAAATATATCAGTTCCATTTGTTAATATCAAATCAAAGCTCATATACCAAAATATATTATCTTGTTCACTTTCCAGGTCAGCGTGAAACATTACGTCACTAATACATTTCTAGCGGTTAGCGTGTCAGAATATGAATCCGAACTCCATTGCTGTAAATCAGTTCTTTGCACTTTGGACCTTGGGTGCGTTATAAGAATGACAGTCAAGTCCCACTATTTGATTAGCTGACGGTGAGTGTTGTTGGTCAGCTTCCTTTTCTCTAATCTGTTACTATAACATTAGGAACGACTAACACGAATAGCGTTTTTGTAGCTGTATGCGCACTTTTTAAGGACTATATAACTAACGTGGCATCACTATATCTTTTTTTTTCCGTACATAATGTAGTAATTTGCGCCTTACTTAGTATATAAATACAGGACGAGCTTTCGTGTATATTTTTAGTTCGTCCTTACGTGTAAAACTAAATCTTGATTTGGCACATGTTTCAAGAAGTATTGTCACGTGTACTCCTCGTATCAGTCTCTCGCATAGTTCTACCATTCCTAACTCTGCACTACTCAATGCACCATTTCGTTAGATTTAGAAATATACGCTCTCATGTAAAGGCTGGTTTATTATGAGTCACATTGGTTAGATTTACTGAACGCAAACTCTTGGCTTATAATTATTTACTAATGTGTGCGTTTGTGTGAGAGTTAACTATGAACTGCTGCATATAAGTATATTGCAGTTAGGCTTCGCAGTAGAATATTATTTCTTCAAAGGTTTGAAAACTCCGCATCATTACAATACGTGAATATGGAACTAATCTATCTTTAAATTGTAAAATGTTTTGTGTCTATTAACTGTAAATTAATTTCGTATGTGAAATCTATTTGTTTATATGACAAGCAAGTGATGAAATATGTTTCGTTGTTGGTGTTGTGTGCCCACTCCTGACCAACTGGCTAATGACGACGAAGAGAAACACGCAGAACTGAAAGATATTCAGCCATTCTCCACAGAAAACGAAGTCAACAGATTGAGAGGACCTTCAATCAACATCACTCCTCCAACACCAGAGGGCGCAACAGATAATTTTCGTGAGGAACGTTTTCAAGAAAAACTTCGCCAAGAAAAAGATTTGTTAAACAGTAAAAGAACAACTTGTGACAAATTGACTACCAATAAACAGCAACCTAGGCCTAGCAGCTTAGCCTGCGACTTTATGACTCCTAAAACAGAGCTTCACACAGAAATAGAAAAGAAAGAAAAAATGCGAATTTATGAGCGTGAGAAACACATCCGTAAAAAACTAAGTATTGAGAGAAAGATATTAAAAAAAGAACTTAAGGGGAAAGTTGATACTACGATCTGTTATGAAAATCCTTCCAAGTTAGATTGTGACATCAAAGAAATCTCAGTCTGTTCTAGTGAGCACGTCTCTACAGGTACTGATAAAGAAACATGATATTACTAGATGTCGCTTAAATATGGTAAGCAGTGATGTTATTGATCCATCAGAGACATAAGTGTGAAAACTTTTAATTTATGACAAAATAATTTAAATCATGAATAATTTGCTACAGGATAATTACAATTCCTGAACACCTTGATATTTTTCTGAGAAAACACCTGACATGAAATTAATAACTTATTAAGAGGTAACTTACAAGTCATCGAAAGATCTAATAATTCTTTGAGAAAGCTATCTAATAAGAAAATTATGAATTAGTGCCAAGTAATTTGTAATTTGAAATTCCCACTTGTTCATAAGAAAGGCATTCAAAGTAAGGATGGAAGAAGAATTTTTTTATAATTAAACCAATATGACGCTTATGTTCCAGCAAGAGTCCTTATCCGTATGGTAGAAATATAACTTTATATGATATACATTATCAGAACCAGCATTCATGTACACTCTGGACGTTGTTCGCCTTTATAAAGGGTTCAAAAGATCTATTCATTACCACAATGTTTTTAATACTATTACACTACTTTTTGTATTAACACATTATTTTTCTCGATGTTTATCCCGCCAATAGTACGGAAGAGAATTTGTATAGTTTGCTACAATTTAAATAATAGTACCCATCTTTTCGTGTATGATTCAGGAGTAGACGGTTTTCACACTTGTTGTAAATAACCGAACAGTTATGATTGAAGAAATTAGTCAAATACAATAGGACCTGTCGTCAATCAGGCTTTACAATTTTGTTCAATCATTTTTTACCTCGGTTGTAAGTTAGAGGTTAACATTCACATGTTTCATAACGATAGAAGGAATTACTACCACTGATAGACTCTGATGACAGAGGTGTTCGAATAGCCGGTCAAAACAATGTATTTGATGATCTTGCTGGACAAGCCACCTGCTACGTCCCTTTCATAAATTTGTAGAACATTGCTTCTGTCCACTGCCTCTCAGACGAACCATAATGTCACTAAATTTCTGCAATTGTAAGGTTCAAGGAATCATCTGACATAGTCACACAATCGGCTCAGCTTCCATATAAACGAATTGTTCAAAAAAAACATATACATGAGGTCTTTTAGCTTTAGTTGTACTGGATAGCATTTTTACTTTCTTTTGGATAATGCCGTTAAAATGTATGTATGTGTAATGACTTTATGACTGCTTCATATCACAAAAGACAATAAACCACTACTAGTGATATAAGATTTATTATAAATTTGCATTTGTGTATAAGCATTGTTAAAGTTCCTTTGTTTTATTGCTGCTGCCCTGTATAACATTGTGAAGAAAATACTCTTTACACTTGTTCTTTAGTTAATTTGTTTAAATCAATTTGTTTAATTGTGTCCCTATTTAGAAAAAAAATAATTTTGTCAGAGATTTCTTCGTACATAAAAACTGAAAAAAATTCTTGGTAATGTTTTTTTTCCTGGGATACATAACACTTCTCACATACATTCGGATATAGTTTTTGCATTTTTTTTAATAAGTGTCAACAAACCTAGTGGATTTTTTGTGACTAACTTAAACTATAAAAGATCTGAAATCAATAACTGAGAAACATCAATAAACCTGAAATTTCATTATTTGGTAACCAGAAAAAATAATCATCATAAAAACATAACGAATTGAAAAGTTGATGGTATAAATTCCCTCGCATTTTATCCACAAGTAGGAAGTTAGTATCAAAATGAAAACAGCTTGTACATAAGGACAATAGATAAATTCAAAAATAAAAAACAGATACATTTTCTATTTTTTAACTGTTATGCAATACAAATAACTCCTTCTGTATTATAAGTTACTCCAGGGGTGTGTAACCTTTCATACAGTGAGAATTTTTCTGGAGTGTTTGGCAAGCAGCTACACATTCGGAAAGTCGTGATAAAATTATAGTCTGACGATATGTTTAAGTACAGTAACACTTTGTTTTCTGCATAGCACACACATTTAGCTTTACAAAGTTTGGAGTACTTCTTTTGTTTGTTTAAAAACGTTTAAGAAAATATTTGTGCTAAATCTAAACCTAAGATAGTATATGTATAAAAGGAAACACTGTATAACATTGTAAAGTTCTGATTAC